>NC_136061.1:426280890-427697652 GCF_964261635.1 Lissotriton helveticus | reverse complement strand
GAACACGTAAGATATCGACTGAAAAAGACGCATGCGAGACAGGGAGGTCAGGATTGTGTGAAGACATCCAGTGAAATATAAACAGAAGAACCAGGGAGGTATGCTAGACTTGTGTTAGGAAATGGCTCACTAGATGCATTTGTAGAACACCAAGGGAAAGTCTAAAATGTTTGCCAGCGAGGAAGACAAGGGCTGTGTGAGAGGACTACGCTGCAAACACCAATGGAATAAAGGCATCTCCCAGAGAGGCATTTGATTAATCAGTGCCATAAATGCCTCGATTCCATTGGTGTTGGATGGGTTGAGTGTGGCCTGCCTTATGTCAGGGATTGGTAAAAGGCTCGAGACAGGCACATGAGGAATGCTGATTTGAAAGCTACATTAGCAAGATAGGCATGCCATGGTTGTCGAGTGAGCATCTTTCTCAAGACAAATTTGGAACACTGATTGGAAATAGACACATGCAAAAGGAACAGGTGAGAGGAGTTCAAGAGAGCACACTTGAGAGATACATTTATAAAGGCATATTTGAAAGGTATGGAGGCAAGCATTGCGTGATGGATTAAAAATGAAGCTGAGCAAGAGACATATGTAAAATACTGACTTAAAAGACACTTGGGTGGATAGGCACCCCCAAGGTTGTGTTATATTCCATATAGGAACCTCAATATCGGCTCAGGTACTACTTGCACCTTTAACCTACATTGCCCTCATATTACACTACATAACAGTTCTTAGGGCTGACCTTTTACCTAGTTGAGGTAATGACATCTCCTGCATAAAAATTATGTACACGAGTCATTCTTTCCGTCATCCTAGTTCGACATGACACAGCGAGGGATATCCCCAGGGGGTATCACTTTGGGCATATATACACCATCTCTTGCTAAGGTAGGGAGAGGAGAAAAGGACTTCCATGCCAACACACTGACGTGAGACGCTGAGATTCCTGCATGCAGGCACTCCAGCTCGGATTGGTCGGACATCCCTTGCTGGGTGTCCACCTCGAGACCAGAACGGGGTCCTTCAGTCTCTCACTTCAGGTAATGGGGCTGACTTTATCCTAGAGGGGTTCTTGGCTTTACACCCACATCCATGCTAGGTACATACAGGTAAATCTAGGTCGAGACGCATTGTAGGAGTATGCTTTTATTACTGTCATGTATTTTATATACTTGCCTGTATTCACTTTTTTAGCACAATGGTAGAAATCTACCATTGTTTTTCTCTGTTAGTGCTTATCATCATTTATATCTGTTACTGTCTAATGGTTGTTTCAGCATACCTATTTTACACTAGAATGACGCAGATTCACTAAATACTTATTGAGAAACATCTCCACCATTTATTCTGAGTATCTCTCTCCAAAACAAAATGAGCATGAGTGACTGAGTGAAAAGTAGCATTGTTTCTGCGATCCCTGATGGGAAGAGTTGTCATGTTCGATAGATGCCAATAACTATTCTCTCCTTGGTAAGAGGGGTTTCTAGTGGGACTGTGAGATAGCTGCAATACAGGCTGACATACTTAGTGGAATCAGTTTGGACACCGAGCCCGCAGGATATGTTGTCTAAATGCGCAGATCTTATATAGGTTTATAGGAACTACAGGACATGGCTCCACCAACGCTTGTTTAGGTACTTATTGAACAGTTAAATCTGAGTAGTTCAGCTGTGCTTTTCTCAGAGACCCCGACTCATATTACCCCAGAGACGTCTGTAGTGAGAAGGGAACTATCCTGCCACAGGTGAGTATGCAAAAATTCCTATTTATCAGCTGTAGGTTTATCAAGCTTGAAGGACAAACAGTTTGTATATCTGTGCGTAAAACCTTATCTCAGTTTCCTTGAAACTCTTCCTTGAGAAACCTTTTTCAACAATGACTGAAGGAGACACCACTGTGTTAGCACAACGTGCAAAACTTGAGGAAGAACTTGACGGGGAAATTAATATTTCAGAAAATGTTAGAACCTCCCATACCTTAAAAGTAGCTGAATTCGATTTCCCAGCTAAGCGTGGGACAGTAACTTTCGTGATTGAGGCTCATGAACCAGGTATTCTATTCATGGGTAACATTCCCACAAGGAGATGCACATATATTTTATTCTTACACTGAAGAAGAACCACTAGATGAATACAGTCCGTATGAGGACATTGAAATTCCGCACGCCTATCAGGAGCACATAAACTGGTTTGAAGGCACCCTTCCCCATACAAGAAATAAAGCAAGACTAGGTCCGCTCGGAAGAGACAAGGACACTTGGCTTGTCCTTGCGGCTTACACATGACATCCAGACAGTGACACAATGCCAGTAGCAGACTTACGTAAACTTCATAAAGAAATATTAAAACTTTACAGAAATTTAACACAATTTGTGATGAGAACACTCACAATTCAGCCACCAAGATCTGCGCAAGCAGGACCCATTCAGGGGTCCACAACTAAAATTACAACACAAACACTAAACGTAGTTATGGGTAAAATGCCCACTAAACGTAAACAATTGCCATTCTGGATAGCGCAGAAAATAACACAGCTAGAGGCAGTATTTCCACATACAGGCCCTCAAGAAAAACACACAATGCTTACAATCTGCTTGCCAATGGGGATAGCTCCCCAGACATTTGGGGTACAGTTTGCGCCTCAATATATACCAGAACTCATGGTATCCCTTCACTAGCAGTGGTACCAGATCTATTAAGATAAATACTGACTGAGTATAGAGCAGAACATGCTCCGACCTTAAAAATTAAATTGCTAGGTAATTTTGCCCAGGTATCATCTATAATATTAGCAAATATAAAGGGGAGGCATCAGCAGTAGCAATACGCCAACGCCTTAGGGATTTCAGTACTTTACAACATGGACGTGAATTAACTAAAATTATCACAATCAACTATGCTGAATCTGGTAGGGATAGTCTGGGAGCTAGAGCATTAAAACCTCAACTAATGAGTGGTCCTAAGAAGGATAACACAAAGCAAGGACCTGATTCTTCTAAGAAGAAATGGGATAATAACAATAAAAAACATAAGAACAGATCTCAGTCCAGGAATGGGTCTCCTCAACAGAAGCACTCCGAAAGGAAATACAACTTTATGAATAGGGACCACATTAAAAAACCTGACAGGCATCAGGATACCGATACACGTTCCTCTCGTTACTTTCAGGGTTCACCAAGAAACTCAGAGAGAGAAGGATGGTCAGAACACAGACAAGAAAAGTGTACGAAGTCAAGAGACACACCATGCAATTTAAGCTACACTTCTAAAAAAGAATAAAAGCCACAATCTAAACCTCAATTTAAAAAGTAGAAAGTAGCAGGTCTCAAAGTTAGACATGCCCAGAATTCTGAGGACTCAACTACTGAACGGGGTATGGGCTCTGACGATGCTAGACAGCGCAGCAGAAGTAACAATAACTCACCAGAACCTGATGAAATTTCTGGTGACAGTGGAGTTGAATGAGCACATCACGGTGGAAACACCTGATACGAGGGTAAGTGTCCCACATAGGTTACATGAGATAATACTCCAAATGGAGGGGTACACACCCAGAAAAGTTAAAGGTGTCTTTTGGGAGAACTTGACTTTCAGCTATGATATACTTTTAGCTGAGCAAGATTGGCTGCCTGCAATTGTTATAGATTGCCCAAAGGGAGAAACTGTAATGTTACCATCTTTTTCCGACCACGTTCCAATTTCCTTAAAACATACATTTATTTATTTATTATTTATTTATTTATTTATAGTGTTTTATATAGCGCGGACAAGACCCGTGGGTATCAGAGCGCTTTACATACAGATTACATATTGGCATTATAGAAGCAATTATAGCAACAAACATATATGGGGGTAGAAGGCGATACACTATCTAGGGTGGTTACAAACTGACATAGAAGGTTAATAAATTGACATTATAGTAGCAATTAAAACAGCAAACAAATATGGAAGGTAGGAGGCAATATGCTATCTAGGGTGATTAAATAAATATATTCCTAACGCCTGATCACTTAGCGATAAGTGGTGCATATGGTTTAGGTTGTGTCATAGTCATACAGTCAAGTTCGATGAGGTAGGATTGTAAATTATTATCAGAGCAATGTGCACAGGAGTGGGCCGTAGCCCTTGCTCAAGCACTTTAGCGCAACCAAGTTGGGTGGGATACTGACTCACCTCACCACATAGTCCCAGTAAACTAATCTAGTTGCACAGAGACAGTACCCAACAAAATAGGAAGTGAAAAAGCAGGTCAGGGAGATCTTAGATCGACGTGAATACCAGGGTGTAATAGAAACTCCTCAATGAATAATCCTTTGTTTCCTGTAATGAAACCAGATAATTCATACTGTCTAGCTTTAGATTATAGACAATTTAAAACATGCACTAAAACATTTGCAGAACAGAATGCTCATAGTGCAGCATTAATGAATAACATTGTGCGGAAAAAATATACAAAACAACACTAGAGATCTCAAATGGATTTTTCTGCCAGAATATAGCGTCTGAAAGCAGGTATTTTGACGCATTCTCAGCGCTAGGTTCCCAGCGTCAATTTTGTCAACTTCCCAAAGGTATAAGAATAGGCGCAGGTTGTTCAGCGCTAGGGTAACAGAATTACTTCAAAATTTGGACAAAGAGGCATTGTCCTAAGTAGATGATAATGATCTAACGGATGATGATTTACAGGATCACTTGACCAGGGTGAGCACCATAATTTTGGGATTTACCTCTGAGGGCTACAAATTGAACATTAAAAAATCAAAAATAGCCCACCTCAATGTACTATTTTTAGGATACGAGTTATCAAGTGAAGGAAAAAGCCTGGCAGCTAACTTTTTAGAAAAGTGTGCCCTGCTGCAACCTCCCAAATCTTTAAAAAACGTACAATCCATATTGGGATTTTAAAATTTTGGCAGAACATACATTTTGGATTACGCAGAAAGAGTAAAACCTTTCTACTACTTAATAAGACCTGATTTCTCGTTAGGCATTGGACACAGGAACACACGGATATCCTCTGCTCCCTACAAGCTGAGATGATAGCTTCAAAACACTTGCAGACACGCATAGACATCTACAATCTGGTGATACGCGTTGTTGCGGGTCAATCCGCGTATACTTACCTAACCTTCAATGAAGGTGAAACAGTACCCATAGCATACAAATCACATTGGTACACAAATTCTGACAGCAGTACAGACCGCTGTAGAAAGAGACAAAGCACTGACTCTAGGGAAACGCATGATTGTCGCAACTCCAGTACCAGGTTTGGAGGCTGTTATAAAGGCTAGCATTCCTAATGCCAAGGCTTTACATCCAAGATGGATACAATGAGCTAATTCTCTTACTGCAACTGATGTTGAATACAGATATGACCCAAGGTAGTTGTTAGAAGCCGGCATTCCCGCATGCACAGTTGTTGTCAAGTGCGCGACCAGGACCCCCCTGCTCCCACGTTAGGCCAAGAAAGAACACCGTTCAAGACAGCCCCGTTCACCCCCTTAGATGTCACCACAAATGGACTCCACACGAGTTTGTATAAAACAAGTATATTTTATGTAAAAAGATATACAAAATGACCACACGATACATCTCCCACATAAATACACTGGGTACTATTGTTACCGGTGGGTTGGACAGTCCTAATCCCCAACCACCGCTTCTAACCAACAGTTACATTGACTTCTAACCTTTCTCAACAGGTTAGGTGCGTCGTATCACTAGATTCACACAAGTTGCAAATACAAGGAATACTGCTCTATTTAACGGTGAGTTCCTGTACAGTGCCACAGTGAAACAATGCAATGCTTAGCGCCTAGATCATGTACTGAGGCAACACAAGATGATGCAACTCAGTTCGCTACCAGCATGCCCAGTTCAAGGAAGGAATACAGCAATGTGTAATGCTGCTATTATGTACAGTGCGATAGGAAAACAATGTAATGCTTATCACCACCAGCATACCCTGTGCAAGGAAGGAATAAGGTAATGCGTCACAGTGCAATTCAGTACAGTGCAGTAAATAAGTAACCAATGCAGTGCGCTACGCTAGGATCCCGTATCTTGCAAGAGGAACATAATGTAGTACGTAGCGTACTAACCACTGAGTTCGTTAAGCACCTCTAGTGTCAGGCGTTGTCTAATAGTTCGATAGTTCGTTAACAGCAAATATGCAAAGTGTTATACAAATGTTTTTAGAAGTAGTGCGACTGGTTGCCCCCAACACAGATCAACGATGATACATAAGTTCCACTCCGGTCCCTGGCCCCTGTACTGCCCCATCTGGGACCAGCACAGACCGAGATCTGGGCCAAAGCAACAGGTGCACAGAGCTGCCAGCAGCGAGAGACCGAGAAAGTATCCATCTGGGCCCGCACCCCGCCCCGGGCAATGATCCACTTTACATGGGGGGGCGTGACCCCACTCTCTTCTCCTGCTGCAGTGGCTTTGCTTCACTCCAGAACCTTGTTACCAAGGGCAAGCCGTGCTCTGGCTGGTAGTTTAGCTCTTGCGGGGTTGCGGGTCCTGGCAGCCAACATTCAGCACAAACTCCTTCCACAAAGCCTTTCCCACAATGCTGGGGCTACCCCACATTGCCTTTGAGGGCCTGATCACTTGGCCCCCCTCTCCAGCGCTATCAGGACTTCTCCGTCTCCTGGTGCACACGGTCTTCAGGCGCTCTCCACTCATGCCCGGGTCGCACCATGACACGCCACTGTGCGTCTGAGTCTCACCTCTCCTCCTGGTGCCCATGAGATACCAGACGCTCTCCACTGATGCCCTGGCTGCACCACCACACACCGACACACGTGTCGGAGACTCACTCCTTCTTAGTGCCCACGAGTCCCAGCACTCTTCACTAGTGCCCGGACTGCACCGCGACACGCACCGCCTGCGCGTCCCGAATCTCGGCTCTCTACCCTGATGCCCACAATCCACAGGCACTCCAACACCTGTAGCCGCACCAAGACATGTGCCCACGATCACCTTAGGCACCCCTTCGGAGGTCTCAAGCTGCCACAACACAGTCCCACCACCGCACCACTTGAGACTTCCTGGAAACTTTTATGTTTCTGTTTCCGAACAGGGAGCCAGTTCACCTCGGGCCTTGTTGTTTAGGACGCAGCATACAGCAAACTCCTGCTCAGGAAGAAGGGGGGACATGGCCCACTGCAGCACCCCTTCAGTCTCTCCTTAGTCAAGAGCTACAAACTGCCCATAAGCCCCAGATCACGAACCAAGGGTCAAGTGTCTCCCGCAGCCTATTCAGCAACTCTTCCTGAGGAAGAGGTTTTCTTCCCAATCGGCGCCATCGTCAACATGACAAAAACTTAACCTAAGTCTGGGGGTTACAGTTCTCCCAGTTATACCCCTCATTGGCTTTGAAGTTTCCTTGTGCTCAGAGGTCCTCGACCCTTCCCTATATCAGTCTTGCGTATCTTCCCCCCAGTGCCACCGTTCTCTCTTTGATACTGGGGGCAGGGATCTTTAATCACTCAGAGGGAGATGGGTCTATTGTTTTATGGCTCTGAACCAGGCCTCTTCACCTCACAAAGCCTCTCCTTCTTCCCGCTCCAGGGGCAGGGCAGCCTGGCGCCATCTCTACCCCCTCCCCAGGCCACGACCTCACTCAGCCTTTCTCACCTCTCCCAGATCCAGGCAGGCAATTCACACTCGGCTAAGACACGCAAGAAGGCCTAAAGCACAAACTCTGCCATTTTCCCAAACAGCCGTTTCTGGACACACAGCGACAAAACCATCTACCCAAAAAGATGCGTTATGACGCTGTGAGTTCAGACATACCAAACTTCACTGTTCCATTTCCAATTCTTGGGAAACTAGGCTAACAATACTACACCCAGCCTCCCCATTCTGTCCTATGGGCAGGATGGCCTTTCACCAGGGAAAATGAAATGGAGCCTTTTCCACTATCAGGGCCTAGTGCGCACACTGGCACAGGTCCTGCCTTTTACCTACACTGCACCCTGTCTAGGGGTTACCCAGGACGTCCCACAGGGGTGCCCCATGTGTATGCAAAAGGGAAAGTAAGGCCTGACAAGTGGTAGCACTTGTCAGGACAACATGCTAATTTAGCATAATGCGCGCAGGCCCTACACTGAAGACCTATGTTCCCTCTCTGCGCATTTTCTTTAGTACTAGCTCTGGCACACACAGTGCACATCACTTAGGAATCTTGCTAGTAAGGCAAACGTACCAATCAGAGACAACCAAACCCCACTCCAATATATACAGGGAACATCTGTACTTGCACACTGATTAGTAGTTGCATCTACCTACAGCATCTAACTTCACAGCTTTCTGTCAAGAAAATGGTCTAGGGGAAAAGCAAAAAGTTTAAGTTAACTTTCCCCAACAAGGCCAATTCCAACAGTTGTAAACACGGGCATTTCTGCAAAATGAACAAGAATATCCTCTACCAAATGAAATAATGCCTCTAGCCCAGTATTAACACATCATTTACACTGACGGATCTGCTAAGCAGGCCATAGGAAGTAAACAGCAACACAGCACCACTTGTGCGATTGTAAAAAGTCGTATGTGGGAAGGCAAGTTCCATCTCAGTGATACAAAGACACAGTCTCTAGGAGACTGCATGGCTCAGCTGGCAGAATTAAAATCCCTATTACTGGCACTATTAAATACAGATTTGGAATTCCTCACACTCATTGTGTGCGATTCATTTTACTGTGTCTAGTCATACAACGAATATCTTCATTACTTGGGTCAGAATGGGTTTAAGGACTCAAAAGCTGGCACAATTAAGCACAAAATGAAATGGGAACAGGTAGCTGAGTTGAAAAAAGAAGTACCAAGAGCTCACGTGATACACACACTGAGGCATCAATGTGATGGCGTTCACGTTGAAGGGAATTCATTGGCTGATGAAGATGCAAAAGGGGCTGTACACACGGCTTCCGTAGCTGCAATCACTCGTTCAAAAATGAGAATAGACAGACAGATAATGGTAGCTGTCATTGCTTCACAAAAAAAACAGCACAGCCTTACCGAAAGGTTTTCCACTCAAATACTCCTACAAGTTAGATGCAAACAACATTCCATATGCTCAGATTCCTGGAGTGGGGGAATAGAGTAATAACAAACATGGATCGCAGATTAGGCTTAATTCTAGCTGCACACGAGGATCTAGGTTCTGCACACACAGGAATTACAGCAACAGTTTCTTTATTGAAACAACACTATTAGTGGCCTGGTTTAACAAAACAGACGGAGAATTGTGCCTTAAAATGTGACATCTGCCAGCAGATGAAGGGTTCCACATAGCACGTCCAGCGCAGACACCTTTACTAATATCAGACATACCACTTGCGTATGTCTATCTGGACCACTGCGGCCCAATATATTCAGATGGGGCTAACAAGTATATCTTGGTGGCAGTGGATTCATGCTCAAGATTCCTATGGGTATGGCCTCAGCGCTCGGCTGACACTCAATCTGTTATAAAACACTTGCGTGTCTTTATAGGGACATATGAAGTTGGCACATTACATTCTGACAGTGGCCCCGCGTTTAGCTCTAGATTTTACAAGGAAGCCATGGAAAGCTTGGGTGCAGCACTACAGTACTCCTCTCCATACCATCCTGAGGTAAATTTGGTAGTGGAGAGTAAAACCCGTGACTTAAAGCAGTCTTTACCAGCTAGGGTATTAGGTTCGGGTGGTAGTAGGGTCAATCACCTTTATGGGGTACAGCGTGCCCTCAACAATAGGCCAAGAGCTTTTCTAGGGTGTGTGACACCTTATGAAGTCCTATTTGGGACGAGAATGTGGGTACCTGATCTCGATTGTGATGGCACACTAGCGGATGAAAAACCATTTGACATTAATAAATGTTTGCCTGTTTTGCACGATCTGAATGAATCCAGAGCACCACAAACTAACGTACAGGTCAAGCACACCGCCACTGGGGATGTAAAATCAGTCACAGCAAGACCTGTCCGGATTCCAAAAGTCGGGGATCTGGTCAGAGAAAAGATTGAGAACAAGAAAGAATTTGGACCATCCTACAGAAAGCCTGAAAAGAGATTTGTCTCCATTGATCTGATCAAACCACACTATGTGGCCAAAACTGAATAGTAGGCCTTGTGGGCTCCTGGGCAGCAGACGCTCTCCTCTTGCTACAATACAGGAAGTTCAGACTGAAAGACTCATAACGTTAGAAGAGCCTTCAATACAAAGACATGGAATTTCCAACAATGAAATGGAACACGTCCTGTTCAAATTGAAAATCAGTACTCAAGTGAAACACAAATATCAATTCGACCAATTACTGATATCTACATCAACATGCCTCAAAAAGAGACACCTGCTAGTTCAACAGTATCTGCTGAGCTACCAAAGATAGATCGAACTGCATCTGACTACTTCATCGATTTTGATGCCTTCAGGCTTGATCCCAGCGAACCTGAGACAACGCCAACTCCAGTTTCCCGTAAGCAAAACATTTGTGAATTCTACACTTTTCTGAAATGGCTCCAGCTCTGGATAATATCTGCAACATTGTTTTTTTCTGTTCTGGATTGGCCTAGTGACTATTTTCTGCTTACTAGTGAATGGGAATTATCTCCCAGGACACTCTGCAGTATCCTATGTGAACTTGGTCCTGAAACCACAAACATCATCTCATCGTGAACAAAAGACTTGTTTTCCGCAACCATTACAGCTATTCCAATTCCTGATGGTATTGTTTGGGACAGAGTTGATTATGATGTATTTGACCCAACAGAACATTTGAAAATACCATATTTATTTAAAGTGTCTTTAAATGATATCATTACCTTTAGTACATTTTCTGACGATTGGGATTTTTAAACTGTCAATAATATGTTGTCTGATTTAGAAAAATCTGCTGCATTTTCGAGCAATGAATTGTTAGAAGACACATCTGATTTTGATAATATGTACTGCTATCATCATTATGGTCATCACTTTTTTATGCAAATCAAGTATCCCTAGAAATGTTTACACATACCATCAATGGGAACAGTGTCCAACACTACCTAAAGGTAGTTCAAAAACTTTTGCACAGAAATGTTCATATTTTTCAGGGTTTAACACTTGTGACCCAACCTCATTTTACTATAAGGTTGCACCTACACCTGCACAGAACAATAAGCTGACTAACACCAAACAGATTTACTCTGCATCGTTTATTGCCCAACTGTTTGAACAGGGTTTCAACTTCTGGAAAGACATAATAGACACAAAATCTGTCTGGGGTTCTAAGGATTGGCAAGTTCAGGGTCCAGAAGCACAATTTAGAGCATGCCTCATTCCACAACATAATATATTTCTGAATGAAACTGTGCAACAGACTTCCTGTCTTGGACTAGCCAAGAACAAGGATTTGAACACACCACAGTTCCCCATACCTTCACACATCAATTTTACATAACGTGGAGTGGATACAATAGATGACATCGTGCAGTACAATACATCAGACCCCAATTGGAAGGGATGGTTAGTTTGACCCACAGACACAAACAGATGTCAATCAAAATTCAGGGGTACAACCAAAGGGTTTAGTATCCATAGGCCAGACCCACAATATGTACAAAGAGAACATCCGGGTGGTGACATCATATGGTGTAGGGAAGTTGTGCCTTGATTGGCTAAAAACCTCAATACTGTCCCACGTGAAACAGCATTTATCCTTACTCTCAGATTAGGTGGAATTAAGGGGCTTTTTATTAGGACCCCAAAAGCCACATCAGAATCCTTTCTCTTACGCTGTATATATTGAAATATGGAAAATATCTCAACAAGAAGCAATGAGATAGAGAGGATTAACCTAAAACAAGTGTTAGCTGTAGTTGAAAATGATATGACTACATTATTATCCAGGATTTATTTACTGGGCAGCATGGTATCTTTTGTTATTGATATACTAGAACAAGACGTGCCCATTCTACAGCACGGACAATCACAGTTATGTTCTATTATGTTGTTAAGCTGTACGCTACAATCATTGCGTGCTGGTTCATGTGCCTTGGTGATTTATCAACAGTACGTCTCTATTTTCAGCATACAATCAGACTGAAAAACAGATTACAATGGCACAAAGGGGAGCAAAATATACAATTCTGCGTATTGAAAAACTTGACAAGTTATCTTTTACTGTGACAGAGTCACCGTCCACAGAATGGTTAATTCATGGCCATATAAAACTACTGGTCACTACTTTCCAGTTTCAATATTGCCTAAAACAACGACAGCGAAGTGATGGGTTGGGAATTGCCGTACCGAATTTGATGCCGTAATGGGGACACAGAAGTGTTTCTTAGCAGTACTAACTGTAAGAACGCTTCAATCGGCGCTCTCATATGCCAGGATATTATGCTTCACAGGGTCTGTAATGGTTCAGTTGCAAACTTATTTTGTCACTTGAAAGGGACCCCGGCTGCTGTGATTAGTCCGGTATTTGAGTTACTTTCAAATGGGAGTTACTTGATGCTGAATGATCAAGGTTGTTGTGGAATGCTCCCGGGCATCGCCTATCTTGTCACTGTAAACTCAAGGGTTACTTGCTGTATTCAAGTATTGTTTCCACCGACCCACACAATCAAGGAGGCGCCGTTATGGCCTTAGTTGAATGTTTCCTTTATACAGTTTGATACTCAGAGCCAAAT
Source organism: Lissotriton helveticus (assembly GCF_964261635.1). Lineage (NCBI taxonomy): Eukaryota > Metazoa > Chordata > Amphibia > Caudata > Salamandridae > Lissotriton > Lissotriton helveticus. Next base: position 427,684,983 of record NC_136061.1, on the reverse strand, counting down.
GAAAGACATTTTTTTACAGCAAACTGTGCCCTTAACCTCCACCAGAGAAACATAGGATCGTCAGGTTGCAAGGTCCTCGTCCGAGATACAGGCACTGATACGAACAAACTGTCCTTTCCATTTCACAGAAACGGTACAACGTATCTTTAACATGTCTGATACAATGGGTATTGTCCACCTATTTAAGACCATGGGTTCTGGACTGTTAAGCACCTTTCAGACAATCTTCTGAGTTGTTCTCAACTTTATACACTCCTTTTCAGAAACATTTTTGGAGGGTTTCCGGCGATCCTGGTTCTATTAGCAGTTATCCTGATTGTCCTTTTTCTGCTAAGCAATGGACGTCCCAGTCACCAAGGAGATGGAACGTATGCTCTTGGAGCGCCGTTACCGTGATCACATAGTAATCCATCTGGGCACATCTCGTCATCGAGAACTAAGCGAGTCTTGGTTCTTGTCATTTACACCAGTCTGGATCAACTGTATTCTGCATGTCCTCCTATGCCTGTTGTGTGGACAAGAATGCATTTTGGATCTCTGTCTAACACTTCCAACAATTGCGCCACAGGAGGTTGATGCTTTACCGGACCCAATTACAGCCCATGTTCTGCAGTGTCCTCAGCGCATTCCTATGATGATGTCTGCATTCTTAGAGCCACCACAGGAGGCTTCCGCTCCTGTTGGGAAGGATACCGGCTCCTCAACAAACACTCAGGCTTCAGATGACACTAGCGACGCACCAGCAATGGCTGTGGTGGATACGGAGGTACATCTGTGCTCGATTGACCTGATCTGCGAGGTGTTGCAGCAAACATCATCTGGATTGCAGCCAACAGTGATGTTGCGTCTCCCAGCCAGGACACATAAAACATTTGGCTCATCTTGTGCAGGGAAAATTCAGCTTTTTCCAAAACAGCCAATTTTGGAATTTTAAACGAGACACTTTAATCTAAGCTGCATGGTTTTCAGTCGTCGCTCTATGTTCAAACTATGGGGCATATTATCAAGAACAACGTTAAAATTATTGCCACTTTAGCGGCAGAAAACTGCTGCTAAAGCGCCGATAATGGGCTTGATAGTATGCCCTTGTGAATTCCCATAGAAGCCCAGGTTCACACCAGAACCTGGGCTTCTATGGGAATTCACAAGGGCATATTATCAAGCCCATTATCGCCTTTTTAGCGGCAGTTTCCTGCCGCTAAAGTGGCGATAATTTTAACGCCGTTCTTGATCTTTGAACATACTCTAGTTTTCTATTGCCTGTTATACATGTTTTTTTAACATTTCTTGGACTTTTTACATTTTTATGGACTATTTTTATAGACTTATTTCTGTACTATACTTAGCAATATGTTAGATGTTTAGTATGTCGTCCAGTCGGATGAGAAGTGGGTGTTATATTCCATATAGGTACCCCAATATCGGCTCAGGTACTACAAGCACCTTTAACCTACATTGCCCTAATATTACACTGCATAACGGTTCTTAGGACTGACCTTTTACCTAGTTGAGGTAATAACTAGAGGACATGGGGATTTCTCCGAAAGGCCTAAGCCTCATTCATAATGCATGAGAATTCTTGGAATAACAGCTGGAAGGCAGGCCGAACATCTCCTGCATAAAAACTATGTACAAGGATCATTCCGTCCGTCATCCTAGTTCGACATGACACAGCGAGGTATATCCACGGGGGGAATCCCTTTGGGTATATATACACCATTTCTTGCTAAGGTAGGGAGAGGAGAAAAGGACTTCCATGCCAACACACTGACATGAGACTCTGAGGCTCCTGCACGCAGACACTCCAGCTCGCAGTGGTCGGACATCCCTTGCTGGGTGCCCACCTCAAGACCGGAACTGGGTCCCTACAGACTCTCACTTCAGGTAATGGGGTTGACTTTATCCTAGAGAGATTCTTGCCTTTACACCCACATCCATGCTAGGTACATTCAGGTACATCGAGTTAGGGACGCATCGTAGGAGTACACTTTTATTACTGTCATGTTTTTTATATTCTTGCCTGTATTCATTGTTTTAGCACTATGGTAGAAATCTACCATCCTTTTACTCTTTTAGTGCTTATTATCATTTATAGCTGTTACTGTATAATGGTTGTTTCAACACACCTATGTTACACTAGAATGATGCTGGTTCAATAAATACTTATTGAGAAAAGTCCCCATTGTTTATTCTGTGTAACCCTGGGCGGAGCAGGCGGAGTTGCTCTACGCGGAGCACTACAGAAAAAAACTCTGTGGAGCTCCGCTCGCACCTCCCATCCCCCCTCAATAAATATTTTCAGATAGGCAGTGCCTTAAATATTGCTAAAATCTCTCAGTTTGCCCATCAGTATGAGGATGATGGCTTGTTGACATGTTTTTTGATAAACAAATGGTATTGTTTTATTGTTTGCAACGACAGATGAAATGAAATGAAATTGGGTATGTATAAAGCACACTGATACTCACAGAGAATGTCCCGGTGCTAATCTCAAAACCCGTGGCAGAAAGAGCCACGCCCCAACACCCATAAAGTTATTGTTGGAACAACCAAGTTTTAAGTTGTTTACTAAAAAATATAAACACAAACATGACCACAGTCCACCAAGTGGGGTCATAGTAAGCCACAAAGCGTAGTCGAAACTTAGACATTTCCCACATCCAGTCCATGATATTCCCACCATTAGCCCCAAATCTTGTTATGCTTCCAGTGGCAGCCCCAAGTTGCGTAGATTGGCTGCTCTTGCTGAGCACATCAGTCTACTCCACTCTGCCATTCCAATCCCAGTGGCGGGGACTGGAGACCTCCATTTACATGTGATATCACGTTTGGCAACCAGTGTTGCAATCCCAAAAAACATACGCTCCATTCTCTCTGCTGCCGCATCCTCCAACAACCTCATCAGAGCGGCCCTAGGGGTAAGGTTTGGTGGCCAAGCCAGGACTGATGAGAGGTCCCTCCCTACTCTCTGCCAGTAGGGGGCCAGGATCAAGTAGGACCAGGCCATATATAAGAAATCTGCATCTGGCAAGAAGCACCAGAGGCAGCTGGCTTGAAGAGTCCCACCAGCTTGGAAAAGCCGCAAGAGGGTCATGTTGGTAATGTGTAAGTAGTTGAGTTGGATCAGTGTAAGTCGTGTAGAATTAGCTAACTCCCAGAGGGCCATTTTGGCCGCACACCACTCACCATTGTCAAGTTCCCCTAGCCAAGCCTCCCATTTCCGTCTCAACCTGGGGAAATGGTTTGGGCATTAATAAATTGGGACCGGTAAATATGTGATATGGCGGTCTTGTGTAGCTTCCCCATCAACAATTTAGCCTCATTAGGACTGCAGCTCAGGACCTGCATGTCGGGAGGAACATTAGCCAAGAAAGCATGTTGCAATTGCAAGTATTTATGAAACTGAGTATGGGAGAGTTGATACTGCTCCTGTATTTCTCAAAACATCTGTACATCAGCACCCATACTGATGTCTCCTGGATGAGCGATTCCTATCCTATCCCACTTCACAAAACCCTCTAACCCTGCAGTGTGGCACAACTATTTTCCCTGCCAGAGGGCGTCATCCCGATCAGCCTGGGGCCCAAACCCTTGAGGCAGAGTGCCGCTAGCCAGCTGAGTAATGCCACCCTGCTTATCTCTGGAAGGGATCGACGAATTTGCGACCCATAGAAAAGTCCCATTATCCTGTCAAGGCCAAGCAATGTCAGATCAACGCTGTAAGTTGGATTGTCCCAGTCCCCACTAAACCAGTCATTTATCACAACCAACTGTGAGGCCAGAGTAATAACAGTAAAGATCAGCTATACCCATCCTTCCATCTTAGGGCGACTGTCGACAGTTGACTTGGGTCACTCGGGGTGGCAGTCTGGCCAAAGGAATGTGTGGATTAAAGAGTTTAGGTTCTGGAACCATTGCCTGGGGAATGGATGGGAATCATTTTGGAAGGCTTAGAGAAATTGGGCCCAAATTATAATTTTGAAGAGAGACACTCTTCCCAAGACATGATGCGGGAGACAACTTCACTTCTGTAGGTTCCTTCTCTTTTTGCTTACTAGGGCAGTCAAACCGAGGCTCCACATCAGCCATGGAAGGTGAGAAATATAAATGCCTAGGTACTGAAATGATAGATGACGCATAGGGATTGTGGAATGCCAAGAGCAGACACTCGGGTTGGGACCACCAGAGATTTGGTTTTATTCAGTCGGAGAGCTGAAGCGTCCTCATACATTTCAAGTATTTCTAGATATTGTGGGTCTGGGTTCGCTAAAAAGAGCAGGATGTCATCCGCATGCAGCACAATGCGTTCTTCAGGTTCATCAACCCATGACCATCCTTGAATGCGAGCATCGCATCGTGTGAGTCTAGCCAGGGGCTCAATTGCTAGGTAAAATAGGAGAGTGGAAAGGGGGAATTCTTGCCATGTACCTATACAGAGAGGAAAGGAAGAAGAAAGTGTTCCATTAACCTGGACTTGAGCGGTTGGGCAAGTGTACAGAAGTCTAAGCACGGTATGGAAGTGAATCCCCACCTCAGCAAAGCACTCAGAAAGGGCCAGTCAACAGTATCAAAGGCCTTTTCAAAGTCCACTAGGAGCATGGCCAAAGGGTACCAAAGGTGATGCACCTGGGAAAGGGCAGCTTTAACTCTCCAGATACAGTGCCTGGTGCCACAGGCCAGCATACAGCTGTATTGATCAGGAAGGATCAAACAGGGCAATGTTCGTTGCAGCCGGTCAGCAAACACCTTCATTTCAGAATTAATATAGGCCTATATGAGGTGCATTTGTCCAGTGGTTTGCCCGGCTTAGGTATCACAACGATTGAGGATTTGTCTAGTTCTAAGGGGATGCTCGCCAATTCCATCCCTTCATTGCACAGAGCCAGTAGGTGAGGGAGCAGAAGACCTCATAATTTCCTATAGCATTGAACTGGGAACCCGTTTAAGCCCGGTGTTTTACCTGGGGACATAGTCCATAATGCCTTCCCAATTTCTTCGACTGTGAGTGGTTGATCAAGCTCTCTGCCCAGAGAAAAGGGAATCTAGTTCTTGGTGCCCAGGAAGCCCACTTGGTAGGCTATAAGTCAAAGAAGCCATGCACACATCGTGGCAGCAAGTCTCAATGCCTGGGGTCTATTTGCCCGTAACCTGGCTGCCATCACTCAACAGCTGCAATGTCATGTGACGGATCGGAGCCCCAGGCAAACCTTGCTCCACCACAAACCATGGTGACAGTCTACCGTGTGGAACACAGGGTCATAGCCAATCCTCCAGGAAATGCTCACCATCAGAAGCCTCAGTGACCTTGAGGAACCCAACAAACTAGAGGCTATTCCTGCATGATCTATTTTCAGCATCCTCAGCACATTCTTAGAGAACTTCCGTCTTTGAGAGCAGCTTGGAGACCTGAAGTTTGAGTGTGGCTAATTTGTCTTCCACAGAGGAGACCCAGTTTTCCACCTCGGTCACCCGATTTGCGACTTCCTGAGGTCTTGGCGTAGCAATGAGACATCGACTTTGACCACCCTCCCTTAGTTTCAACTGCCTCTCTCGAGTCCTAGATTACCCTGAGGATGGTAGCAAGGTTAGAATATGCTGGCTGTCTCTGAGATACCGGGGGACTGTCAGTGACTCCTGTGTCATATACTGAACAAATTTAATTTAGGCCGAGGAGGGGATGGGAGTTTGTCTCCCCCAATTTTGCCCAATGCATCTCAGAATCCAGTACAAAGCAGCCACTCTTCACGACCCATGGCCCACTTACCCCCATAGGGCAGCACGAGCAGCCAGGGCCAAGGCTGTTCTTTGGCAAGTTGTGGGTGCACCTAAGTCCAGCAAAGCCAGACAGAAGTAGACAAGGCAAGCCGCAGGTAGAGAGGTCCCTGCCTGAAGGGCCCATTTCCCAGGCACCTCTAACTACAGAGGATCCAGTACAGAGCAGTCCAAAGAACACAACCAAAAAAGTGACCCTTTCTGTGCTTCTGATGCTTAACATCTACAATAATGTATGTCTCAAGAATACAAAGTGAAGTAACTTATGGATCACAACCAAATTGTACCATAGCACAAACAATGATGTTCACTACCTTTAAGGATTGAGGTCAGTCCAGGTATGAGACATCCTCAAGCCCAAGACATGCCATTTCAATTATTTTAAGGCTCTTACATCAAAGCAAAAACTGGATCGAAAGATCTTCTGGACCTCCTATTTCGTTTTGGAATGTCAGCATCATATGAGCAGGTCTTAAGCGTCTCAGCTGAACTAGGAAACTAAACTCTGGGCCATATTAATAATAATTATGCTATAACCTCCACAAAATTAAAAACTGGTGGTTTTACAAACCCTGCCGCTGATAACATCAATCATATCCCTAGAGCAACAAGTACAGAGGAATCATTCTATTGAACTATAATGTCTCTCTTTCTGTACAAGGAAATCAGCAATACAAGTCAAATCATCAAAATTAGCAGACATTCTTCTGAGAAGGAGATGAAATCACATACAAGGACATCAAGTTGCTATTACAAAGCAGAAAGGCTCTTCTCCAAAATGCCCTGATCTTGAATATGCTTCAGACGTATTGGCAAATGTAAGATTTGTTGATGAGGGTACTTACTGCCGGCAAGTCTCCTAGATACTTGAAAAGAATGACCACGATTACAAGGCAAACATTCATGTAAATTGGTTTGATTGCCACTCCCATCAGAATAAAAAGTCACCCGTACTAGACACACCAACTGTTCTTCTCTGGTTTTTGCAAAGATGTGTGCAAGTCAGTTGCTATGCTATGTCAACCATAGACGTGATTAGGAATGCAGAAGCTAGTTTGAATACAAGACAGACACCCATGAATACATATGATCAACCACTCGATAAACGTATGAAAGAGATACATTTAGTCTGACACTTATGGATGGGGATAACTTTGCTGTTATTTTTGGTCAGTTAAATATCAAACTTGTTACATAAGAGTGACATAGTGCAGCTTTTGAACAAGCAAAAATTGCTTCATCGGCGAAGTCAGACTCTTTCTTGAAAGACATTTATGTTAATTAAGCAAAACAAACATGTTAGACCTGGCTTGCCCAGTGGGTTTATCCCCAGACCTTTTGCTTTTTGCCCTTCTGTTTCTGACCTGTTTTTGTTGGTTTTATGACTCTGGGCACTTTACCACTGCTGATCAGTGCTAAAGTGCATATGTCCTCCCTGTAAATTGTTATGATGGATTAATGTTTCCATGATTGTTTTTTTGATTTACTACTAAGTCCCTGGAACAGTGCACTGTGTGTGCTCAGGGCCTATAAGTCAAATGCTGCTAGTGGGCCTGCAGCACTGATTGTGCCACCCACACAAGTTGCCTGTAAATGTAACTCAAACCTGCCACTGCAGTGTCTGTGCGCAGTTTGGTACTGCCATGTCTACCTGGCAAGAGCACCCACTTGCTAGGCCCTAACCTTCCCTTTTTTTACATGTGAGTCATTCTTAAAGTAGGCCCAATGTACCCCTGTGGGCATAGGGCATTGTATGTATCCTGGCGGAGTATGCATCCTCCACACTGCGCCTTTCTAATGCCTCAAGTGCACAGATGCAGAACATGTTTAATGCACTTGCTAGAAACATCAGAGCCCATTCTCAGCAAAGGTTCAACTCACCATAAAATTGCCTTGAGAGTCAATATGCTTGTGGGAAAGCACAGCCTGAAAAGATTTTTTTTTGCTATGTATATAGCTCAGTTGGTTAAGGTTTTTGTTGCAGAGATCCTTGTAGTACCTGCAGGTCACAAGTTAAATTCCTTGTCATATAGCTTAATGAGCTATGACCATGTGTTAAGGAGCTGCATGCACAGGACAAGACATACACTTGGAACCTTAATGTGGCTTCCTCAATCTCTTGTTATTTTAAGGTTGCTATAAACGAGGGTAACTTTGGGTTGTAATAAACATTTATTAGTAAATGCTATATAAATGGTTATTAGAGTCATAACAATTGGACAGATACTTCGAATTTCTTACAACGCATGCAGATTTCTTGCACATAAAGCTTGGAAAGGTCGGAAACCTAAGCCCAACCCTTGCCCTGCCCTTATGCCCACCCACCACTCCACCGCTTGTTTTGGTGAGTATCTGCACTTATTTTTTCCCATTTAAAGCACTGAGGACAGGGTAATAATTCACCCACCTTGAGGCATCACTTATCTTTGGAACTCCCAGGGGCATATTCTCAAGGACTCATCGCCAATTTATTAGCACTTAAGCGCCCCAAAAGTGGTGATAGATTTCTCGCCCTATTCTCAAGCTGATGCAAACTGCCAATATCGCTAGTTTTCCAGTGATAGCTGCCGCAAAAACATTGCCACAGATGAAAGCGACAAGTAACGCTAATGATATGCAGAGTAGGCGTTCCCGTGCAAAAACATACAAAAACACCACTTTACAATATTCTCAACAGCCAGCCAGATCTGCGATGCGATCCAAAAACAGGTGATAAGGTGCTTTAGCAGCAGGGATTTAACACCTGCCTTTTACTGGTATTAAGCAGGAAGACAACCTGCAGTATGAAAGGGCGCCCAGCCCAGAGTCACATCTGAAGACCAACACATGTCATAGAGCTACTGATCATGCAGCTCGGAGACCCAAGAGGGTTACAACACTCACCGCCACCACCCCCAGGACCCCCCTCCCCGTACCACACCACCCCAGACTACCACAGGGGCAGCGCAGAACAAAAACAGCAGACGTTCCTAAAACACACCAGCCTCAGAGACTCAATGCCAGAGGATGCCATTGCCCACTACAGGCTCAAAAGGACAACCATCCTCCGCATCCTGACCCACATTGCCCACAGGCTGATGATACCAGCACAGCGGAGAACCAACATCCCTCCTCAGACAAAGCTGTGCCACACCGGTTGACCTCTGGTATCTCCCAACCAACAACTGCCAGAATCGGAGGAGTCTCACAGCCAGCCTTATCAAACTTCCTCACACATGTCTTGGATGCTTGTCCACAAAATCAACAGCGGGCCCCTGTATCCGCACAATACGCTAGTTCAAAATCGTAGTTTTCTTGAGCAACCAAACCCAACGCCAGCCGTTGCTTGGCGCCTCTGTGCTCCAGATCCAAGATTGTAGTCACTGAAATTGGGGTGCGCCGGGTCATGAAATCCAGTAGTCAACAGTAGTGTAAAAACAGTTCTTTCTTACAAATAGATAAATCAACAATACGAAATGTTCTGCCAATGCGTTCCATTTCCAACTGTAAACTTCATCAGGGTAACGTGTGGATTCAATTAACTGCATTTGCTGCGGGAACTCCCCAATACAATACATATTCTGAAAATCAGTATTCAGAAACCTGTTGGATAAATGGTGACAATGGTCAAGTGCCCGTATAGTCAAAAACGGAATCTGGCACAATGTATTGCACTTGGACAAACCGGAATGCTTATAGGTATGATTTATCCTGCCTAAAAGGACCGCAACAGAAGTATGTGTGGTTGTAACCTTCGTAGGAAAGAAAAGGAAGGTTACGACCACACAAACTTTTGTTACGGTCCTATTATGCAGGATTTATCATACCTGTAAGCATCACAGTTTGTATCAGCTTAATATCCCTGCACCTTCACTTCCCCCACACTGTGCAGGAACAGCTGGAGACCAAGCAAGGGAAATTCGCCATAGCTGGCTTCCCGCACGTGTTGGGAGCAATTGACTACACACATGTACTACTTGTGCCCCCTGCCGACACTGCACACAATCACTGCAACAGAAACCCCACACATTCCATCAATGTGCAGGCAAAACTGGATCACCTGGGTCTGTTCACCAATGTCGTTGCAAACTTCCCAGGCAGTGTGCATGATTCCTACATCTTCCGCAAGTCCATCACCAACCAGCGCTTTGAGGATGGCACCTATGGAAATGTACTGCTCGTCGGTAAGTACCAACTGAACACATCACACACCTCAAATCCACAATCATAGAACTCACAACTGTGGGAATGCACACATTACCAAATCACAGACAACATGCCAATCAACATGTCCAACTACCAGACATGACAACACAAGTAACTGTGGTAACCTTGGCCAGCCATGTAGAAAAACCATCCATGGCATGGCATCTCTGCCACACAATTGCAGAATGTGGGGAGAGTTGGGAACCAAGTATATGCGAAGGAGGCAAGTGACCCATCTATGAGAATGTACACAATGCCAAATGTGGCTGTGATGTGCTGGACTGACTTCAGTCTGCAGAGCACAGACATGTCCATGTGGACATATACTGCTGGTGTTTGTAGTGTTGTGGACAGTGGATGCAAACAGGTCACCTCAGGCAGTGTGGAAGACCTTGGACATGTAGCTTTGTCATCCCCCCTGTAAGCATGAGCGGAGTAGCCTTGGCCGGCGTATGTCGTGAACAAATAGCCCGGGGCTCTGGGCTTGGTTCAGTTCCGGGATGGCCACCAAAGTAACTACTGCATGTGTCTCTGTGTCCACCATATCCTGACCATAGGCCTACACACACATGGCTGACCACCTTCAATGGCCAGATTTACACTCGAGACGAGGTGGCTACGTCCCCAGCCAACCTGCGCACATCTCGTAATCTCATGCAGGGTCGTGTCTGCCAGGACGGTGCCCCCCCACCCAGCCACGAGCCCGCTGCCGTGACCTATGGTATCTGAGTGATCCTGTGCACCTGCTGCACCCCAGCTCTGGTCCCCAGACCCGTCTGCCACCCAGCGATAACTGGCCCCCCTGCATACACAGCCCTCAATGCTCACCTGCCGCCACCGGTGTGTCTCTAAGAGGGCCCACCACGTGCCGGTACCTCCTCAGCCGATCGCTCGATACCGCTCCACAGGCCTCCAGCGCACCCTGTGGCATCGCACCGCAGAGTTATGTGTTTGCTGACTGCTGCCTTCGGCGTACTCTGCTGTCCAGCAGGGCTCTCAATTCAAATCGAATGTTGATTGGCAGGACAGTGTATCGAGGCATTTGCATCATCGCAGGCTGCACACCCGCTCAGCCCCTCTGGTGCCCCTACCTCAATGCACTGCAAGTCATCGTACCGTGGTGGTAGGCCCGTGCCTGTTGCTGTGCATCGGGTGCCACCAACCCAGTGCGTCACAGGTCATGGACCCATTATTATTGAGTCTTGTGGTGCGGATGCCATCATGTCACCTCCGGTAGTGGGGAATGTGATGTGGTAGGCCCCCTGTAAGCATAAGCGCAGTGGGCTAGGCTGGCATATGCCAGTCCAGAGTAGGGGTGTGAACAATGAGCCCGGGTCTCTGGAAGTGGTGCAGTTCTGAGCTTGACAAGTAAGTAACTAATGCTTGCCGCTCTGTTGTAGTGTTGGCGCCACCCAGACCGCAATCAGCAATGTTGCACCCTGTGATTCAAGTCCCACTACATGAGCAACATTGACGTAAGGGGGAATCACTGACCCTACATACATCTATACTTTCATACTTGAATGATCATAGACATGACGCATCTGTGTGAATTTTAATGTTTTATACACATTCAGTGGAGTGTTGAAGCTGGAGCAGTCCAGGGCCATGCAAACACCCACTTTACATTGTTGCCCCGTGGAGGTCCAGCCAGAGTCCTTTAGGGAATGACAAGTTCACCGGAAGAGGAAAAGTTCAGTCCGCAGTCTGATTGCTGTGTCATTGGTAACCAAACAGACTATGGCAGTCCATGTCGAGGTCCAAGGTGAGTGTTGCAGAGTGTATCGGGGGACAGTGGAAGGTGATGATGCAGAGGGCAGAACCAAGCAGAAACAGGCCATATGAGATGAATGCTACTGTTACCTTCTTACCACTAAGTCAGAATCATCTGCATTTTCGTCTTCTGATGTTTCATGTCGCTCACATGTAGGTGGTGTTGTTTTGTCTGCATCACTGTGTGGCAGTGACACATCAGTGGCCGGAGGTGGATTATCTGCAGCACTGTGTGTCACTGACACTTCAGGGATGGAGATGTGGATGAAGTAGTAGCAGCAGCATTCATCCGCGCCAGGCCATATGGCAGCAATGCCATGACGAGGGTCTGTAGGGCATGGAAGAACCCAGCTACCTCTCGCTGGTGTGCAGCCATGGCAGCCATTCTTTCCACCTGCGTCCGCTCCATGTTCTCCATGATCCTCCACATGTGTCCCAACTCCTGGAACACAGCACTGGAGCCACTCTGACTAGACAGTTGTTCTTGTCTCAGAGTCAGGACTCCAGCGATGTCAGCCATGGGTCGTTGGAGAGCATGGAGCAGACTGTGGGTGTCCTTTAGGGACTGTGTGTGGTCCCTGATGTGACTTAGCCACCCACATATGGCATCGAGTTTGGCTGCCATGAGGTCAAACCCCCACCGCACCTGATCAGCCATCTTCTCCTGGCACCCCAACACATGGCGTTCGAAGGCAATGCGTTGTTTGCGGGGGTCTTGGGAGGCAGCCGTGGTAATGGGTGCTTCCTACTGTGTGGTCTGTGCAGGGGATGAGGTCTCCTCGATGCAGCTGGGCTGCCCTGCTCCTGGAGGTGGGGTGCCAAAGCTGTCCATGAGCTCTTGGAGGGAGTTGCTGTCAAGGGTGTGGAGGTCCTCTTCATCATCAGTGAAGAGATGTTCGGTCTGCTCTGCAGGAGGTGTTGATGTTCCCTCTGCAATGTGAAGGGGAGATGCAGTTTAACATTGTGTTCACATGTACGTTGTGCATTGTACAAGTTTACATACAGACTGCATGAAAATGTACATTGTGACTGTTTGGGAGGAGCTGCCTATTTGATGCAAGACAGTGGACATTTCTACAACATAATGGATGTGTGTTTTTCCTTGTTCATTATCATCTCACATTACTCTGCTATGCCAAATGTGATTGCCCAGTTTCTACAGACAAGGGGCGCCAGTTGTATCCTCTGTTCTGTTGTGAATGTGTTGCAGTTTGACCCACATTGTTGTCAATGTTGATGTGCTCTGAATGTTATGTATGTGCCCTGCATTTTGGGAGAGTCACCTCTGCAGCTCTGATTTTGCTTCCCCTTATCCCTTTCAGGAGGTGTGCCTTTGACTTATGTGCTTATACAGTGCTGAGATGTTGCAAACTTGGTACATTGGGCTCTTGGTGGGAGTTGGGAGTCTGGGGCATGGTTTGTCCGCCGATGTGTTGCTGATGTCAGGGGTTGTTTGTGCACGTGGATGTGTCAAAGTGTGACCTGCTCATTTACAGATGTGGTCCACATGCAGACACCTCAGTGTCATGGCATGCAACATGTCATGATATATTGAATGCAGCCATGCTATTCATCATGCAGTGTCACTTACATTGTCAGTGTGGCTCACAGACACGCCACTATGCTGGGTTTGGCACATGTGCATGGGTTGGTTGTGAGATTGGTAATATGTTGGAAGGGATGTATGACGTTACAACGCATACTTTTACATCGCATGCCTTTACAACGCGGTTTTTACATCGCATACCATTACAACGCATAGCGCTTTTGGGTGTTGGATAGTGAATAGTTTAATTTACTATTCCAACTCCAGTCCCCGTGGACACTAGGGAAGGTTATTGGATAGTAAATTAACCTATTCCCTATCCTAGAGCGCCCCCCAGCGCAATGCGTTGTAATGGTTTGCGTTGTAATGACCGCGTTGTAATGGTAGTGCGTTGTAAAAGTTTCGTTGTAAGTGATGTTTCCCTGTTGGAGGGGCCCCCTTTGGGCACATAGTCGAAGGGGTCTACTTGCTGTTTCTAGGTGTGCTGCAATGTGCCAAGGGGATCAGGGACATGATCCAAAGTCATTGTGGGTGTGCACTGTGCTATACTTAATTGTGCATGTGTGCCGTTGTGCCCATCTCCCCCGTCCCCCCAGTCCCTGGTCATTGCTCACCCTGTTGCTGTTGTGTCAGGTCATGTTGAGCAGTGTCCGGTCCCGCAACTCCTGCCACTGTCTCCACACTGAATACTGTGGACACCATTTTCTCCATCTCATCCAGCTCCTCCTGTGGCGCTGGACTCCCACCTGTAGTATGCTTAGCTGCCTTCTGGTTGTTGCTGAGTTTCTGCTTGATTTTGCGCTTCACATCATTCCAGAGCCTCTTGACCTCTTCCATTGTCTTCCTTAGCACTCTGACTGCATTCACCTTATCCACGATAGACGGTCATATTCCATTTTTTGTTGTTAATGACATAGTGGAGGTGACGAACAGTAGTTGATGGTGTTCTACCACCATGTTATCAGGATTCTCTTCTTCTTCTCCTTGCCCTTCCCTGATCCTGAGGTCCCAGTTTGGTCCTGCGTGGGGCTTGTTGGGTTCTGGTTGTCCTCTATACCTGCGACGGCTACCTCCATTGTGTTGCACAGTTGTTTAGGTTTTGTTTGTGTTTTTTTTCTACTTTTATAGTGATTTTTCCCGCCTGACGTGTGTGAATTGCGGTTGGGCCCATCGCCACTTTTTTCATGTTCAGCTTTGGATTTTTATCACCGTCACAGTAATTTTATCGCGGACATTTGTTGCATTGCCGGGAAACTATCGTATGTTACCGCTGTGTTGTAAAAACAATGTTAACACAGCGCTATTTTCCCGCGATAGACGGCGATCTGTAAAATTGCGTTAGCCTATTTTGTCGATGATTACCGCACGTTGTTGAAAATATCCCCCCCAGTTTTTCCTTATTGCGGGAACAGAAGTCCATGGAAATTAAATGAGCATGATGAAGAGGACACCTCCTGGCTCCATAGGCCACCATTTAGTCTCTAGATCGCATCTCCAAACCTGACAACCGCAGACGTGACCCGTGCAGGTAAGAGCGATGAGACCGGGTTGGAGGTGCTGGGGTTTCGACAGACGATGACAAGGGAAAAGTAAATAAATAATTAATGTTCTATCGTCATTGTCCGTCGAACACCCCCCTACCTCACCCCCCATCTCTCTTAGCTGCCAAGGTGGCAGCTGGACAACCGTGTTTGTGGCACACCCCTACACTGCTGTGGCGAGAGCTCACCAGGCCTACACTTGGAGGGAATACAATTTGTGGGGAAAGTATGACAAACAGACACTCCAAATCGTTACTTCTCACAATGGGCAAACACAAGGCAGGCGGAGCTATTAAAACAGCCGTACAATGACATTGCGGCCTGCCCCATATTAAATAAAATGTCATCTCGGTAGATCAAAGGGTGGTGATTCTAAAACAGGCTGCTTACTCACTCATTATGGTAATGCTCCCTCACAGATACCGTACCTCCAGATGTCTCCTACCTCGCTGCCTTTGATCTGCGGCGGAGGTGGCCTTTTGTCTGTCGACGCTGCTAATCTGCATTTTGCAGGTGTCAGAGCTTTTCTGTGATTAAGCGCTGGATTCCCAGTGCACGAAAGCCCAACGGAACCCGCACATTTCCGTCTCGCAACCGGTTTAAAATTGGTGTTTTAACAGAAAGAAAAGGCCTCCTTTTGCCAGGCGCGTGTGATTAATTATTGATCACCTGACTCGTTTGATCTGCTAATATTGTTCCAGTGGTGGCTGGCAGCGGCTGCTTTCGCCGTCCGTGTTCCCTTCGGGCAGCGCTAACCAACGCTTTAGCAAATCCATGTTCCATTTTTCCACCTGCGCAGATTTTCGCCCGACATCCCGGCATGCTTTGCATCTCCGAGCTGAATGGCTTTGTATTTCAGGGCAATATCAGGTCATAACTTATGGACGTTTGTGCATTAAGCGGGGCTGGTCATGCCTACAGTAAGACGTGCCTGTACATTCGCGTATGCTTCTGTGTACGTCTGGTTAGTGTTACTCATAGAATGCGGGTAAAGTTAAAAACGCCCAAAATTAAAGTGTTGAAATGCTGTCAAGTGGAAACTTTACAATTAATACCCCTCGGCTCAGAGACATCCAAGGCCACTTGCGTGGCTTCTACGTGACCTACGCCATGCACGGCACACCAGACCTGGGGCCTTATTTATGAAGCCTTGCGCCGCCGGTGCGCCACTTTTAAAATGGGAAAAAGTGACGCACTGGCGGCGCAAGGCCTTCATAAATAAGGCCCCTGGAATTTTAACCAAGAGCATCTTGGATTCTGGTAGTTGTAGTCTCACTATTAATACTGCAAATCTGGGCTCCAACACCCCTGCATGCAAAGTGCTGTGGACTATCAGCAGGGTCTGGCTGAAGGTGTCACCCATGACAAAGGGCCACTTCTGAGCTAAGCATGTCATTGTGACCCATAGTATTCTAAAGTTTGTCAAATATAGGGATTTCAAGGCGATTGTTTTCAACGAGTCAAGTGCAACTAAAAGTACTGTTTTTCGGTTAAAAATTGAGTAGCTTAAATCAGAGTGGATACATATGAAAGTGTCACAATCACACGGGGCTACCTGGTAGCCACCCTGTCACAGGTGACATGTATTGTCAATGTTTAGAAGACAAAGCTCGTGCTGCAAAGATCTCTGTGTTACATGCAGGCCACACAGTTGCATCCCAGTGAGTTATGTAGGCTCGCGTGCAGTGTAGCATAATATTGCAATGCACCTTTTTTAATGGTAAGCAAAAAAATGCAATGGTTTGCATTGTTTTGCATCATGTGTGCGTACATGATGTCACTAAATAACCTCTTAAGACTTCCTTGTTTCTGAGTTGAAGAAGAAAGCACTGTGTCCTTAAATGATAGTCTCATCTGTTATTACACTGTTTAGGTGCATGGTGGCTTCTGCAGAAGTGCTGTACATAAATGGGATTATTTTTTTCTGATACGACAGTGGAGAAGTGTGGCTCAATGGTTAGAGCGGCAGACCCTGATGCAGAGGTCTGGCCAAGACCAGGGTTCAATTCCCACCTCGGTGGATCTTGGGCTCAATTTCCCCAGACCTGATAATTCTTGCCTCGGTGCCTATTCTAAGCATGGGTCGCACTCTGCAACTCTGGGCAATAGCTTGCTTAACAACAGCCCCAACAGCGCTAGGATGCCTGGCTTCACCTTGGGGGTGCCCAGGAGTGGGCACTCCACAGGGATAGGCCAGGAAGGGTTCCACAGCGGTATGTGTACAGCACCTTAAGACCCCTTTGGGGGTGATACGTGCGCTATATAAGCACTACATTTACGACATGATTGTTTCAATTCTACAATCATGGACTGCAAAAACGCTCAGGTTTATATATTTTATGCATGTGGAGTTTATCCAGTCAACTTTATTTCTTTCCATTCTGAAACTAGCAGTTCTGTTTATCAAATGAAATACTCCACACTTCCATTAGCATAATGCAAAGAAAGACCTGAACTGGATGACCTACTCCTTAATGACACCAAGAAACTTTAGATTTCTCTTGCAGAATTACCCACTATAGTTTCCTACAAGCGAACTTCAAGTGGCACACTCATATATAGTTGACTCCATGTCATTGGGCACACAAAATTGACGGACTGACTTCTACTAGCCATTGTAATTTAGAACTTCGGTCCAATTGGTGAGAGCCAGGAAGACACATTTCATAATGATTTTAGTTATTTAATGAATGCCCAGGGAATAAAGAGCGCTCATGCGAAATTAATCGTAACCATAGGCACATCATTACGCCACAAGGATCTACAAACTTGATTGTTTGATTAAATTAATTCCCCTAACCCATTAGTAAACTCTTCCTCATGCCTCAAAGAAACAAGCATTAGTAAAGTAAATACCTTTCATATTTTGACTTTGCCAATGCAGACTTCTTGAATTTGCCACTGATTATAGCTGATGCTTGTCAGCATCAGCAAAAAGTAAAAACAAGTATTGGCAGAGTCAACAGTATGGAACTGGATGTCTTTTTATTTTGTCAGTGTTTGCTTTGAAATAGTTTTGGTCAGGGCTTTAAGTGGGATACAAAAACTGGGGGGTCTCTCAAAGGGGTGTGGCCAACGTAATTAGGGTGTGGCTTAAAAACATATATGCTAAAAATCTGTGCTTAGCATAGTGTGCAGCTGGGCTTGTATTTTGCTGGTTCTGTCATTACATCGAGATATATAATACAACAAGTAACATCGTACTTACAAGAAGTCAGGCCTATTAGCTTTGTCAATGGTTGTTAGTTGGATATGATAAATAAGCAGCAACTATGGCTCTTGTATAATATTGAAAAAGCTTCCATTTAATTCCTGGTGACACCACAACAACGTTGCTGCTCCTGAGTTTCAAAAAGAGAAGGGAAATCCAGAGAGAAAATGACTCTCTTTAAAGGATTTACCATCACCTACAACGCTCACCCGGCCTGACATCATACTGTAACTTCTCATCTAGTGAGAAGTGAGCAGTGTGAGCACACACATATCGATGTGTCTGCTGTCACTGCAGTCTGGAAAAAAACAGACAACCTGTGCCAGGGCACAAAACAGAGCCCGATTGAGTCCCGTTTCGAGGCCCCCTTTAAAAATCTGCTGGTGCTCAGCCCCGGTGGAACCCGGCCCATTTAAAGCCCTGTTTTTGGTAAAGCTTTATGTTTGGTGGAAATGCCAAGCTCTCGCCAACACACAAAAAATTACTGTGAGCAAAAATATTTTTGGTCTCAAATTGCGCACATTGTCATAAGGGTCCCTCTGACTGAAAGAAACTGCTTTGCGTGTGGATGTGTTCCTTGTGAATGGGCAGAATGTCGTCACAGTGAAGTTAGCTAATGGCTGAAGTGGTATGACCAATTTCACCATGTTTTATGGTATAGTGGGCAAAATAAAATGTGAATGACACTACAACAGATCAATGCATACGAACCCCACCTTATGCAAATCAGTACCTACCCTGCTCCAACTGGGAACTGTCCATCCTGAACTGCCGGCAGGACCCTCTCCAGAAGGGACCAGAAGCAACCCCAGACCGGTTTTGAGCTAGTTAAGTCTCATCAGTATGATCTAGTTTGAGACAGCACTGATTTGCCTAAGGGTGGCCTGTGTCTAAAGTGCCATGGTGGGTAAAAAACGATGGACTGGAATGCAGCCTGAGTAATTGCCAGTGCTGAGATTAATTCAAGCCTTCCATCCATGTTCTTGTCATTGCATTCATCTGGAAAATCAAGGTTACAATTGAGTTGCACTTCAATATTAAAATGTCAGAGCTTTTTTAATGTTTTGCTTTCATTGTATATAAATGTTTTTGTGCCACACTTGATTAACACTAACTTGACTAAATTGGTTAACAGGTGAACCTGAAACAAAGGTATATTGCAGGTACCACTTCAGATAGGGGTGAGGTTAAAATGTGATTATCAGCTGGCTGCATGTCATCAGAGCTACCAGGTTCCAAGCCCGTAGTCTCTTAATTAGCAACCAAATGCATTACAGCAGATGTAGTCTTGAATAACCACAATTCGATTCAATGAATGAAATGAAATGTCCATCCCCAATGGCATGGGATATCATATCTCATCGCAGATAAGAAGGGAAACCTGCCTTGAGATATGACATCCCCATCCGATGGCATGGATTCATATGGTAACCTTTGGCTTAAGGACATGCAGGAATGCAGAGGATTTAGGAAGATGATTTTGCTGAGGTAGGGGGGGGGTTTCTTTTCACGTTGAAGTTGTAATTAACCCTTAACCAAGTAATTCCAGTAAATATTATTTTGGCAAGGTGTCTTATTAACTAGACATGGTACGTAATGTGAAGCAACAGTGTCCAGTTGGTGCGGCACCGCATCACAAAATATAATTATAAAATAAATAATGCTATACAAAAATACAGTAGCTAAATTCGCCTTATAAGTTATAACTTATTTTATTGTTTAACAAACAGGTCACCAGATGAGTACAGATGCATTTAAAAAAAAAATGATTGCATTCATTCAGAGAGTTGCATTCTTCTCTCAGTTCCATTATAACTACCACACTGAGTTACCAGAACTTTTTGTAAAAGCAAGAACTTGATTCATCAAGCCTCTGGTGACCTATAGATATTGGAAAACAGATGTGACTACAGTCCACTATATTCTACAACACAAGAGTTAACTAGCAGTCATGCCATTGTTTTCAAATTAAAAGTGTATTAATTAACCTTTCATACCAACCGCTTTTTAGAGTTTCATGGGTTAATTATGTCATGCCATGGGTTTAGCAAAGCACCATGTTGCCCAATTCCTTGGACTTTGGGTGCTTTAACGTCTTAAGGGCAAACTAATGTCTGTGATTGTGGATTTCCCTGAAGTGAGGTATCTGTTGGTGTAGGACATTTAGCATTCCCCTGGTCTCAATACCTGGGCATCTGTGTCAGGGAGAATCATGTCCCGGTGGGACGTTGTTCGGGAGGAACTGGGGGTTGGGTGATAATGGTTTCCACCTAACCTGTATCAGCTATGTCAGTGTTGTCTTGTTTGGGCGAGAGAACTAATGTCCTTTCTAGTTACTTAAGTCACAGGGTGTTAGAGTCTCAACAGTGTAGCCCTTGTGTGTCCTTTATTTCTATTTAAGGATGCAATGTTCTTGATGAAGGCTCTAATGTACCTATTTTTTCCAAATTTCTTGTTTCCATGGCATCCGCACTTTGGACTTTGGAAGCATGGCTGCTTCTGTGGTTCTCATGTCCCTTAGCCTGTATCAATCAGTGTGATATTTCCTTAACAAAGCCCTAGTTACGAGTCTGCTAGTGCAGAATTCCCATGTGGGATTCCTCTCCACATGATCGCGACTGGCTCAGCATTCCCAAGCACACTTTCTTTTGATGTGGGCACACTGGACTCGATTCTTCTGACTGGAAATGCCAGTCAGTAAAATTGCTTGAGGCTTCGGATGCAACATAACATAACACATGTATTTGTAAAGCGCACGCTCACCCGTGGACATCTTGGCCCTGAATAACAGATGTTTATTGTTATGCAACTCAAAGGTACTCATTTTATTAACAGGAGCCAGACCTTGGAACCCGTCCCCGCACAACCTCTTTTCTGTCAGAAGAACATGCAATGCTCTCCCCTGCAAGGACTATTATCCCTCCTTACCACTCTAACCCTTTCCTCCACTGCCGCCTTACACAAAAACCTCCACACACATTTACCGCTAGTTCAGAGCAAGTGGTCAGTGTGTGCATTAAACCCATCAAAGCTGGGATTACAGGTGCAGAATACTGCCTGGTGATGACCAGGGACGGACTGAGAACAAAACCGGCCCTGGCAAGTGCTCAGCCGGCCCCCTGGGGGTGCGACCGAGCTCTTTTTCGGCTGATTTTGTTACAGACCGATTTTGGAGCTATGCTGCAAAAACGGCCCTGTAACAAAAATGGCCCCCAGGGCCAAAAACCAGCCCCCACCCTTGCGGCGCACCGGGGGATTGCCCGGTGCCCGCAACGGCCAGTCCAGGCCTGCTTTGGCCTCTGGTTAATGTTATATTTATTGAGCGCACTGTTGCCCAAGGGCGTCCTGGCGCTATAAATGATGACCCCCTGCAGGTGAACTAACGTGCATTAGATTTTATGTGTTGTATAGCCAAGTTTTTAATGCTTTTCTGAAGGTGAGCAATTCCTTTGTGCCTCTAAGTGAGATTGGGAGGGCGTTCCAGGCCTTGGCTGCACCCACAAAGAAACTTCTCTCACCCCAGTTGCAGGGCCGGCTCTAGGCTCATGGTGGCCCTGTGCAGGGAGCGTAGGTGGGGGCCCCCGGAAGAGGGGGTCCGGACGGGGCGGAGCTCAGGAAGGTGTTTTACTAATAATACGTCCAGAAAACTCAACAAGCACGGCTAGTGCATATAAAAGGCAGCCAGAAACAAACACTCACGCAAACAACCACACATTCGCGTGCTCACGAACGCACAAATGTGCATGCACGCACACACACACTCACGTCTGCAGGCGCTATTCCATTACACATATAGTAGGATTGTTGTCAAAAGCTGGTACAATCCAATTAAATATACAGCACCCATCTGGACAGAGAGAATCAACCATTGAGGTTTTTTGGTAGGCAGAGACACAGAAAAGCCGTTGTCCTTGCTTTTAGAGGTCATGGTAATTAACGGTGCCTAAATTAATTCATTGACTTTGCCTTTGTTAAAGTGTCACTTGCACACAACCCCTCTTCATCCCCGAACGCATGCTGTACATGATCGCCTCATTGTCATACAAAAAAAAATCCAGTTTGACGTTATGTCATATGTATCCCCTCCTCCACAACCACTAACTGTACAAATATAGCACTCACCCACTGCTCTTACATTCACTCTTCACACTCCTCTCTAGTCTACGAGCAGAATCACAATCATTCATCTTTTTCTTTCCACCTAGCTACAAGTCCACTTATACCAACATTTCCTCCTTCATTCAGCCATTACTTAACACCGCGAAATACTCCTGTTGCCATCACTGCACTCTACACTTCCATCTGGGACTGTCCAAATACTCAGCTTCAACCATGTTTAGCAAACATGAATCTTGCTTGACTTGGTATCAAAGCTCTTCAACTAATTGCATGCCCACCTTCCACAATCTTTCCCTCTGTTTTTCTATTTTCAGTTGTTTTACATCAGCCTCAGACAAGGGCCTGCCAGCTGTCAGGGAAAATGAATTCAGGTTTCTTTCCAGTTAATTTATCCAATCTTAATTCTATTGTTATTACAATATAATTGTTTTAATGCTTCAGGCAACAGTCTAAAATGCAAAAAATGTTTATGGAAGGAAATTTCTGAACCGAAGAAAGAGAGCTCCTCTAAAGTCCTGTACACTCCCATAGGCCACAGATTGGACCCTCACTGTTCTCTTGTGTTCTTACAAAAAATGGAGACACATGCGACTCT
Organism: Lissotriton helveticus; assembly: GCF_964261635.1. Taxonomy (NCBI): domain Eukaryota; kingdom Metazoa; phylum Chordata; class Amphibia; order Caudata; family Salamandridae; genus Lissotriton; species Lissotriton helveticus. The sequence continues at coordinate 427,662,241 of NC_136061.1, read as the reverse complement.
CATATTTGTCAGACAGTTAACTTAAATCAACAAATAGTGCTCAGTCTGAGCCGGGTCCTTCAGCAGGCTGTACTGAGAGAAGCGGCGCGCGCAGAGGGCGGAAGGGCGCCATCAAACTTAACTAGGCCCACGGCCACGCTCCTGCCGCGGCCAACGAACTGTTTGGAATAATTTAGCCCGTTTTTATGAATACCCCGCGACGCGTACCTGGTATGGTATGATCTTCCTGGAAGGAAGGTCGTAGCCAGAGTTAAGAGTAGGTTGTCTGAGTTTACAAAAAAATCCACCTATCCCGGCAGGCCTGTTGCGGCGCATTCATGATTAAACAAGGTTAAGAAGAGCTGAAGAGTAAGGTCAAGGCCTGGGCTGGCAAACCTTTTGAAATCCATTCTCGTCCTGCTGTCGACCGACGAAGACCCTGCCTAAGAGCCCTAGCCCTCATTGGTTTACACCGTATTCGAAAAAATCGCGGCTCCGAATTGCATTTAGCTTTTTAAAACATTTATTCAGATTTTTATATCCCAGATAAAACACAACAAACCCACGCAGCCGAGCACGCGTGCCCATAATTCAGCGGACGCAAGCTTTGGCCCCGCCGGGTCACACTCATGTGACTCAGGGTTACTTATCCCCGAAGACATAAATGATGCAAACCTTCACCTGAAGGAACCGCTGTTCTTTTTACACCTTGCCGCCTAATATTACTCCGGTTCCCATGGTTACTGGGTCCGCCCATTCACTGCTCCTCCACTTTCTGTACTACAAGTTGGACAGAATGATCTCCACCAAACGTGGGTGCCTCGTGGCTGGCTAAGGCTGGCGCGTGGAGGTGGGAAACTAATTTAAGCGTCACAGTTTCAGGCACTTGTACGGTGATCAGACCCTGCCTTTTCACCCGATGTGACGTGACGTCTAACTGCAGTTTGGCCAGGCCTTTTTTATGTCTATGACTGACTCTATCTTAATACAGAACCAACCATTGGGGTGCACAAGGAACAGTCTTACTCTCTTCTCAAAAGCAATTCAGGCAGGCACCTCACATAGTTAGACACGTGTGTTGTGTCTCGTGAACATGCATAATGTGGCGCAGAGACAAACCATTCAGTATTGACTACTAGACTACGCTGCGCATCAGATGTTATTAACACTCATATTCATTACTAGGCAGCTCAACTGGAAAGACAGGCAGGCGATTATTACATTATATATATTTTGTGAGCACAGAGCAGTCTCGTCTCAGAGACAGAGTCAGACTCTCACCGGCGTTATTTGAAGGGGTCGGAGTCGGACTCTCGGGGAAGAGACTAGTCGGACAGGTGTTCTCTGTCTCTATCGATGATCGGGTGGTGACAGGACGATGAGGAGGACGGTTAATTATTTGTTCTTTATGATTTAATTCTACTCTCTCAATGAATCTCACACGACGATGTGACCGTGACGAGTCAACGCACCGCTCACTGACGTACTCTCCCAGTGAGGCGGGCCGGAGCGTGACGTGTCACTGAGCGGCTAAATTGTGCACTGTGCACAGCGCGCGGGGGCTGTCCCAGGGCCGTCACGTCGTCATAGGGGTAAGAAGATTGACGGCCCTGGGACCCAACTGCTGGCTGGCTGCTGCCTGGGCAAGTGAAACCAATGAAGTGTAAACAACAACAGCGCTCACGCGTCGCTGCCATTGTCCGGAGGCCGCCAAATCCTGCCAGGGGGCCGCCAGTGATCCAACTAGTTCCGATCCGATCCTGAGTCGGCTCGTCCGTCGGCTTCGTGGCGGCCCCTCGGGTTTGGCGGCCCTGTGCAGGTGCACAGTTTGCACATGCCTAGGGCCGGCCCTGCCAGTTGGCTTTCTTTGCCAGCGGAGTCCGAATCAGTTTAGCATCAGAGGACCTTAGGGATCTAGAAGGCACATACCATTTTGTATTTTGGATCATGTGTCTAGGACCCATACAATGCAAAGCTTTATGGGTTATGCACAGGGCTTTAAATAACACCCGCTTCCTTACCGGGAGCCAGTGTAGTTTTTTTATTTCTGCTGAGATTGATTTATGTTTTGGCGTGCCCGATAGCAGTCTCGCAGCAGCATTTTGTAGGAGTTGCAGTTTCCTAATTAGACCCTCTTGTACATTGATGTATAGGCCATTACAATAGTCCAGCCTGGACATTGTTAATGCTGTGACCACCGTTTTTTGACTCGTAGTAGGAAGAAAGTCCAATATTTTCCTGCAAGATTTGAGGATGTACGATGTTTTGGCCACCACTGAGTTAATGTGCTCTTTATGGGTTAATTTATTATCAATGATGAAACCCAAATTCCTCACTTTTCTAACTGGTGTGGGAAGCAAGCCCAAAGAATCTGGCCACCAGTCTGGGGTCCAAAATTGCGGGTTGTTACCGAACAGAACCACCTCTGTTTTTGTCGAATTGAGTGTTAGGCAGTTTTGGGCCATCCATCATTCTACCGCTGACATACAATCATGAAGCCGTTTTCCTGGCTCCTGGGTTTCTTAGGGAGTACGGAGACCACTATCGGGATGCCGTCAGCGTATGAAGTCAGATTGAGTCCAAAGGATTCAATGAGAGGAGCTAGCTGAGAGACATAAATATTAAACAGTGTAGGGCTCATTGATGATCCCTGAGGGGCTCCACAGGGAAGAGAAAAAGGTTTAGCATAGAAATTTCCTAGCCTAACTGTCTGCTCTCTATCAGTTAGAAAGGATGTAATCCATTTCCAAGCCGTCCCAGTGACACCAATCTCCTGGAGCCGGTCCATCAGTACACTATGATGGACCGTGTCAAACGCTGCAGAGAGGTCCAACATAATCAATGCTCCATTCCCTCCCTGATCAAGAATGGCTCTGATTTCTTCCGTTGACTTAATCAGCGCCAATTACGTACTATGGCTCCCTCTGAAGCCATACTGTGTAGGATCCAATTTATTACCATCCTCCAGAAATCGACTCAGTTGGCTGTTTATAATTTTTTCAGTGATTTTTGCTGGAAGAGGTAATCTAGATATATGGTTTTGTTTTCCACAATAAGGAGCTATAGAGGGTAAATCATCAGGTCGCCCTCCACTCGCTAATCACAAGAACAACAAAAGGCCTGACAGACACTGGGGCTCACACCATTTTTTTTTTCCGTGATACTAACAGGCGATGTACATTTGCTCTATGTCCTTCAATCCTCTGTTAAATATACAGATAATATACGTCCAGTATCAACCACCCCACCAAGTTAATAAAATTGTTTATCATTCATCACTCAGCAAACATATCCCTAAATATAGAAGTATATGTGAAAACAGAACAATGCGTGTGACAGTGAGAGAGACCCTCACGTGCACACCCCCAGAGGGGCCACTGGTTGCTTCTCACCGGCTTGCCCATGTTTTTCATCATCGGGATCACTCTCACCTACAAAAGAAAATAGAATGGAACATGTCCAGTGCAAAGGAAGAAAGTGCAAACAGAAATGTGTATGTCAAAGATAGACCAGAAAAGTGCAAAGTAGGAAAAAATCTTTTGAAGAAATCTTTCCTCCCAAGTAAAATTGAGTTAAGGTTCACATACACCAAGTTTTTAATTTTTAATTATACTTGTGGAACATACTCAATAATAAAAATCAAACTTGCATGTTATAGACGTTTCAAGGATGGGCCAACATGTTTCATTGCCTTTTATTCCTTTATGGATAATTCATCAGGGCTTCAGGTCGTCTTCTACCTCCCTGGACAAAAACTTTCGTAAGATGAGTGACATGTGGCAGCATAAGTCAGTCATACCTGCTTTCCACCATGTCGGGTCAATCCCATGAAGTGGATAAGACCCCTTTTCCGGCACTACCAGTCACCGGAATAATACCGCGTTTCAGTTGACCGCTCACCTCAACTCATTCAGAAAGTTGCTGTCCAGGGTGGTAGAAGACGACCTCAAGCCCTGATGAATTTGCCATAAAGGAATAAAAGGCAGGGAAACATGTTGGCCCATCGTTGAATGGTCTATAACCTGCAAGTTTGATTTTATTATTGAGTATGGTCGACGAATATAATTAAAAATTAAAAACTTGATGTATGTGAACCTTAACTCAATTTTACTTGGGAGGAAAGATTTCTTCAAAAGATTTCTTCCTACTTTGCACTTTTCTGGTCTATCTTTGACATACACATTTCTGTTTGCACTTTCTTACTTTGCACTGGACACGTTCCATTCTATTTTCTTTCGTAGGTGAGAGTGATCCCGATGATGAAAAACGTGGGCAAACCGGTGAGAACCAACCAGTAGCCCCCCTCGTGGTGCGCAAGTGAGGGACTCTCTCACCGTCACACGCATTTTTCTGTTTTCACATATACTTCTATATTTAGGGATATGTTTGCTGAGTGATGACTGATAAACAATTTTATTAACTTGTTGAGGTGGTTGATACTGGATGTATATTATCTGTATATTTAAGAGAGGATTGAAGGACATAGAGCAAATGTATATCGCCTGTCTAGTATCACAGAAAAAGAAAAATTGGTGTGAGCCCCAGTGTCGGTCAGGCCTTTTGTTGTTCTTGGGCTTTGGTTTTGTTGTGCCTTCCTTTTGCCTGTCCAGATATGTGTCCCTTGCTCACTTTCCCACTATATTCAAGCTAGCCTGGCTGATGAGGGGTGTTTCCCCAAAACCGGTCACTGGATGCTTGTTTCCGTTTCAGAGAAGACCTGACTTGGCAGATCGGGCTGGACTGTTCCCATGAACAACAGTGTCAAGACTGATTTGCATATGGCTGGGGAGGCGAAGTTAGCTAAAGAACGATGATGGATTCAACCCAGATCCGTGACTGGGGGTGAGTGTCTGAAAGGTTTCTTGTGTTTGCAGGGTGGGGTCCTCTTTGCTTTTGGCCACTGGTGTTGTTTTGCTTTCCTTTTGTCTGCTCCATGGTTGCATTCCCTGGATGTAGTTTATGTTTCTTTGTATGTCTTTGCAGAACGGCGCTGTGTTTTGCATGTTGGGGGCCTGGTTGGTCTTCCTGGGTCAGGTGATGGGGGGTTCCATGCCTTCTCCCTTCCTAGTCCGGTTTGTTGCATGTGCCTTCTCCCTTCCTCTGCCTTGGGTGCCCTACTTCTCTCAGTGTCTTTCCCTGGGCGGTCTCCAGGGGTGTTGCTGCTTCCTTGGTGGCATTGTGCTGGGGCTTCAGTTTTGCAGCATTTGCGCTTCTGCCGCTTGGGCGCCGCCCATTTTGTTTGTGTCCCATCCCTGCTTGCTTCTGAGTGGTGTTGTGCCCTCTGCATTTGGTGCTGCTGTTTTGAGTCCTATGGGTCCTCCTGCAGTGTAATTTTCTTAGGGTTATTGATTAGTGTCCCTTGTTTTGCTTTTTAGTGGTGAAATCCATTTCTTGGCATACGTACGTACTCGTACTTGAGGACTGTGCGAGGAAGACGGACAAGGAGGTAATGCCTGGTACTTACCGGCAATATTCATTACTCCGAGTCCATGTCTTACTCGTCACATTCCTGAGTTGTTACCCACCTCACTGATGACGTCTGCACAGTTATTCCCCAGTACGAGGGGTTTAAGTCATACTTGCATGCCAGTGACTTAGTATTACCATATGGTAACAGTAATTGCATCTGCAGGGTTAGTCCCCACAAGCACCTGGCACCTCATACTTGGGGCCTAGATCTCACTCTGCATGATAGTCTCCCTTTAGTTTTTTGCCCACTGTATCCATGTTTATCTGACTGTTTTATTGTCTTCCTGGCTGTTTACTTTGAGGTTCTATTCCTGAACCCCTACGATTTCTTTGTTGCATTTCCCTAGAGAATCCCTGTTTTTAAAGTGGCTTTCTGTCCAACAGCTCCTTTGAAATGAGCGAATGAAAGGGACAGACAGATGTATACAGATAAATAGGTAAACAGACAGGCAGGTATGCAGAAAATGCATTGGTCAAAGTCGTGTTTTGCAGCCAGGGACAGGCGAGTGATAGCTTTGCTACCTGCACCAAGAAGAAGGATAAAACAGCTACACAAGTGAGAGATCGATCTGTTGTCGGTGGCAAGTGAGGAATTGTTGAGCTTTGGAATAGTTCAGCTTTGCATTGAGCCAGTATTCAGTCAACTGATCAAGAGGTAGCGCTGCTGATAGTCACATATGAGGGAAATTGCTGCTCTCTGGGGCAGATGGGCTTTAGCTCTGTTGTTGGCACTTAGCTGGGGATCTGCCAGCTTTAGCAAGTGAGGGATAGTTCCCTGTGGCTAGCGGGGGATGTATGTGCTGTCTGCACTGAGCAAGAAGAAAAATAGTTAAACATGGAATTCAGTGGCTAAGGCGGAGGAGTGTCACCCCACTACTCCTTGAGCAGTGCAGAAGAAAAAGAAAATGACAAGAACAAGAAGTTATAATCATTTTATTTTTCTTTGCAGGATTCCAGCCAGGTCGGATGGGGAGGGGCTGGGCTCGTCGCCATCAGAGGGAGTAGGAGTGGCTTGCATCTCTCCCTAAGTGTACATGGTGGCTTGGTGGACCCTATGAGGCCGGCCAAACAGTTATGTGTACTTGACATGTACTCCACTGGGCTGTGTTGCACAGCCTTGTGGAGCATATGCCCAGCCTCCCAGGTACTGCGTGAGCAGCCAAACAGGCCACTCAGACCAATCACGACCCTGCTCCTGCTGCTTTATGATTGGGGAGAGTCTGGGAGCCTGGGTGCTTCCGGTGGCAGAGAGCAAGGACAGAGGCAAGAAGGCGGTGCAGCAAAATAGTTAGGATATTTTTTTTAGTATTCTGCGCACATTTTACATAGGGAACTCCTGTACTTTGACACTGATCAGCAGTGGCAAAGTACCCAAAGCATCTAAAAGCAAAGGTGGTGGAGGCAAAAAGTCCGGGATAATCACGCCAAGATATGCCAGGACTAACATTGACTCTGCAGTAGCTACTTCTAGTGACGTGGATGTGGATGTAGGTCGCTGCTAAGACTTTGCTAATATGGCCGCTGGTGAAGGTGATTGTGGTATCTGTGGTGCCACATCCCTCCCAGCAAGTTGGGATGGGGTAACATCGGTCTCCACTGGAGCTGGGCCATCATCCATGATGACTAGCTCGTCATCATTCTCGTCTTCTACATCTGCCTCCATTACTCTAAGGGGATGTATGACATTACAATGCATGCTTTTACCACGCATGCCTTTACAACGCGGTATTTACAACGCATGCCTTTACAACGCATAGCGCTTCGGGGTGCTGGATAGTGAATAGTTTAATTTACTATTCCAACTCCAGTCTCCGTGGATAGTAGGGAAGGTGTTGGATAGTAAATTAAATCTATTCCCTATCCTAGAGCGCCCCCCAGCGCAATGTGTTGTAATGGTTTGCGTTGTAAATACCGCGTTGTAAATGCACTACATTGTAAAAGTTGCGTTGTAAAGGTTGTTCACCCTCTAAGGCCTTCTGGAACCTTCTTTTTCCCTAGCCTCGTGGCATGTCTCACTCTCAGACTGAGGCGGGATCCAAGTGGTGTCTAGATCATCAGAAGGGGGGCTCAGGGAAGAAGATGATGCACTAACACTCCTTTTTCTAGCTGCAGTTCTTGAAGAGAATGGATCATCTGAAAGAACAGCTTCTTCTACTACCTCAGCTCTTCTACTTACTCAGCATGAAGCTCAATCTCCTGAACTGCTCCTACTTTGGAAGGAACTACTATTGGTGGTTGTGGCTGTTGTTGAGTTAAGTCAATTTCAACATCACTGCTTGTCGGTATTGCCGTGATGAGACTGGCTGCCTCTGTGACAGACATGGGCTTGGGGCTAGAATGGTATTGGTCCACTGATGCAGGGGTGCTGTTCCCAGCTTGCTCCCCAGAAACCCGATGTGGCAGGCACAGGTTTTTTTTCTCCAAAAAAGATCTGGGTCGACATAACAGTGGTGGTGGTAAGCTCCTTCTACATCTCACTGGCCACGTTCGTGGTAGCATCTTTCTTTGGGGCCATCTTGAAGCTGTCAGTTAGCAGTGGCACTTAGCTTCAAACAATTTGAAGAGATGCCTTTGTGATGTGTGGGTCATGCGTCATGTCATGCACAGGCCTTCTGTCTGGCAGTACTGTGGGTGACGTTTTCTCTTGTGAACCTAAAAGAAAAGAAGCAAGAAGCACATTAGTGTGACGTGGCATTGTTGCAGTTCAATTAGTAGTACAAACAAACAATATCATTTAGTGTGGTCACTGGTTACTCTTATTATCAATAATTAAGGCTCCTGTAGTGTAGTTCCTTTAGTACTCCTGCAGGACCTGCGCTTTTGGACAACATACACTGTGGGTCTGGTGTTAGACTGACTCTGTGCACCCCCATTGAGTATGTTACCCATGTTTGCATTAGCTAGCTCACAGTGCAACTAGAATCTCTTTTTTATCAGAGAGGTTAGTTTTTGGCAACCTCAGAACACAACAAACGAGATGCCTCAGACTCGTGGAACAATATACTACTTTTCACCCAGTCACTCGTGCTTGCTCATTTGGTCTCAGAGAGATACACGGAAGAAACCATTGAGCCCGTTTACAATAAGAATTTATTGCACCGTTGTTCTTCTTGTGTAAAATATATATGCTGATACAACTGTTACACAGTAGCAGAGATATAGGATCAGCAGTACAGTGAATAAAAAGGAATAGTACAGTTCTACCGTTTGCAATAGCCATGAACACATACATGAATATGAAATGCATTTATAAAATGAAGCACATTCTCCTACGATGCCCGTCTAGATGTACCTAAGTGTACCTAGCATGTGAGTAGGTATAAAAGAGCAAATAAACCTAGGAGCCAAGAATCCCGCTAGGATTTAGTAGAACCCCATTACCAGAATAATGAGAGCGTGGAACCTCGTCCTGGTCTCGAATCGAACACCCCGTAAGGGATGTTTAGACCACTGTCAGCTGTAGAGATTGCCTGCAGGCGCCTCATCGTCTCTGGTCAGTGTGTCGGCCTTGAAGTCTTGGTTCCCTTCCAACTACTGATAGCAAGAGGTGCTGGATTTATACAGAGTCCCTTTGCCCCTTGTGTGTGTGTTAGCCATTTTTTATTATGAGGATGACATATGGGATTAAACCTTGTGCTTAGATAGGAGAGGTGAAGTATACCCCTTGGGAAGTGTCCTCATAAATTATTCATATGTGCTAAGGATGACGTCTTAGCTTTATTGATTGGGAAAAACTCTCCCTCTGAAAGGTTTAGTCCATAAAAGGTATCAATCCATATAAGGCTTTCGGTCCATAAAAGGAGTTCTGTCCTTATTAGGAGTTATGTCCTTATAAAGCTCGTCCATGTGAAATGTAGGGTAGATGATGAAGGGAAAGGGTACGATGTTCTCTGGACCTACATTAGAGTACCTATATGAAACATAACTGTTGTATTTAGCCTGTCTTCTTTCTACCTCTGGGGATTTCATAGTCACTCACATGATGTCACCACTGGAACCTTGGGTGACATCATGGAGTGTTTGGGGCTTGACCTGGTGACAGCTGGCAGTTGGACCAGGCAGGCTGAGTGGCAAGCTGGTCACTCCTGGTGGGTCTTCTCTTTATCTTATCTTAACATCTTGAAGACTTAACTAACTTGAATAAAGTAACTTAAATGATACCAGGCTCAAGGCATCTATTTACAACATTTTGGCGACTTTTGGAGAAGTTTAAAAGAACCTACAGCGTGCAAGGAAAAGGAACCTACAAAGTAAAGAAATTGGAACTAATGAAAATAAGCCTACAACGTACAAGTAACAGAAAGCGAAGAGCCTGACTATTTAAAAGAAAAGGAGAATATCTTTATTACTGCTGAAACTGAAAATAAAGAAAAGACATCCACCCTGGTAAGTCCCACCAGTGTCCTATGTAATCAGGACGGCCTGCAAACCCAGGGTGTTAAATCTGCATGAGCTTGATATTGTGACAGAGTTGGCAGAGTTCAATAGTGTGTGAAAACGCAGACATTAATATTACGTACATATGGCCATTGGAAGGCAGTTGTTATCTTAATTCAGCAAACGTGCTGCTCAGGACTGTAATCTATGATTGTGATGGAGCGCCTGTGACACGATTTATAGCGTTGGGAGTGCTGTTCAGAGCTGAAATCACTGCTTGTCATCGTGAGGCAGAGTGAAAAAGTGCCGTGGGGGTATGAGGAAAGATTTCAACTTCACACCATTAGCCTGTAAGATTCAAAATGAACAACACGCAGCAGTTGTATTTTAAAACAGTCTGAGTGTCACATCCTGTGCAGGAACAATTACACGCTACGGATGCATATTTAAAAGCTGAGCGGAGCCCTGTGAAGAATTAATTGCTGTCGGCACGTACTTTAGGGATGTTTTTAAACAGATCAATTATAGCTGCGCAATGGGAAATGCGCAACTAGAAATGGGCCACAGACACTTTAACTGTCATTACAATTTTTGAATATCGGAAGGAAACGCGTGAAGCTTACCTTCGCAGCACAGCTCTTTGTGACTTATGAGAGCCTTGTTATGCCGCACTTCCACGTTTAAAGCAGCGACGTGCCCAGAGCCACCCAGCGCTACGCAGTATGCGTGCCACCATTTTAACCCTGTCACTACTTTGTTTAGGAGCAATACACCGAGCATTCATTTTTTATCGTCACCATGGAAACGATCCTTGGGGGATTTGCGAGACTTTTAGCCACACGATCGTAAGGTAGGAGAAAATTGTCTGGAAATAATTTTTGAAGCAGAATAAAACCAATTCTGATGAAGTTTTTATTTTGAGTCGTTTTGCAGCGAATTTGGCTTAAGACACGAGTTTAATATGACCTGAGAAGGAGTCATGGAAATGTTTGAACTTGCCTTATTTGCAATTTACTCTCACCATGTCACCAATACTTTATTACATAAAAGTTTTTTTTTGGGAGACGTCGCAAACTTTGGGATTTGTTCGTTCTCGTCTGACTTTTGGACAAAACACACCTTCAACTGGGATAATTGCGCTACTGGCGTGATGAAAACAGCGAGTCCTACTCCTGAGGAGATCTCGGGTGAGAGATCGCTCACCGGAGCACGAGACTTTCTCTAACATTGTTATGCTGGTCATTATGATGTTTGTCTCGTGGTTTGTGTGGTTGAGTGTGTGGTAAGGGATAAATTAGTGGTGATTAGTGTGTGGATGAAGAGTTTCTTGTGGCAAGTGGTTGCCCCTGTGCAGTATACTTTAGGGGGGGTGAGTGACAAGTGAGTGGCTAGTGACGCAACTTATGTGTATTTGGAGTGGCGAGTGACGTAATTTTTGTGTTTTTGGGGTGGTGAGTGGCATTTGTTTTATTTTGTTTTAAACATCTAAGCTGCGTATTCAAATTGTTTTAGATTCATGAAGTGAGGTGTTTAGAGCTATATTTGTCCTGGTGTTTGGGACTATATGTGTCCTAGTGTTTGGGACTAGTGAATATCCCATTAGAAAATGGTTTCCATGTGTGGTTGAGTGTTGGGAGTTATAAACTCATACTCCTAATTTTAAAGATGTGTACCCTATCTCTTTTGTGGTTTTAGAATTATTATTGTATCGCAGTTATAGTTCACGGGGAGAGCTGTACCCCGTTACGTGTAGAGTTTGATCTTAAAAATTTGAGGGTGGTGAGTACCTCATTTTGGAAGTTGGGAACGGAGCAATGGCTACTCCAAGGTGTAGTTCACGGGGAGGGTTGTACCCCGTTACGGAGCTAAGTGGTCTCCATTAAAAAAATTTCGTCTAATTTAGTTTGTGTTTGTGTTTCCCAAGGAAAGGGGATGGGACTTGGGACTAGTTGTGTTTGGGATGTATTGTCGTTGACTTGTATATGTAACTGTTTGGGATGTGTTTGTTCTCCATCTGTGGAATGGATGCTATGTGTACTTTCATATGGATGTGAACACACATGCTAATTTTACCTATTGTATTTCCATCTTGTTGATTTCCCTAAAGAAAGGAGATGTGTTGTATTTAGCCTGTCTTCTTTCTACCTCTGGGGATTTCATAGTCACTCACATGATGTCACCACTGGAACCTTGGGTGACATCATGGAGTGTTTGGGGCTTGACCTGGTGACAGCTGGCAGTTGGAACCAGGCAGGCTGAGTGGCAAGCTGGTCACTCCTGGTGGGTCTTCTCTTTATCTTATCTTAACATATTGAAGACTTAACTAACTTGAATAAAGTAACTTAAATGATACCAGGCTCAAGGCTTCTATTTACAACAATAACACACACTTCTAATACTCAACAATAATAATACACAATTGAGATACACATTTTAACTAGGTGTTGCTGCATAAAATGATCAATGAGCCATTTAAAATGTTTCTAAAAATGTAAAAATTCATTTTAAAACAGTTTAAAAACGAGGAGAGAAAAATGTTCTCTTGAAATATGATTTGTGTTTTAAAGTTCAGCAAATTACAGTACTAAATGAGTTTAATCATACATGTTGAACTACTGCAAGCGTACGTAGAAGGCCATGCTTTGTTATGGAATGTGTCAATTTGAGGAATTTTGTTGAATGAATTTTGTTGAATGAAAGGGGAAAAATGTGAATTCGTTCCCAGCACACGATGAGCCAGATTTAGATTAAATGTCCTGGCTGGGAGACGCAACATTATCGCTGCTTGCTGCCGCAGGGGACAAACATTGTAATACCTTGCATAGCAAGTCAAGGGTGCATAGATGAAATTCAGTGCTGCCAACAGCTGGTGGAGAGGCAGCCGGTGCTGTAGTTGATACCTCGGTGCCAATTGTGTACCTGAAGTACAACTCAGTTGAAAAGGGCACCTGCGGATCCTCGAGGAATGCATTTGTCAAGATGGGAATATGCTGAGGACATAGTCGCACATGGGACCGCAGTGGTTCCAGCCTGGCATCTAAGTCCGCTTGCATCTCCATTAGCGGTGTCAGACAGATGTCCAACTCGCATTCTCCTCCACAAAACAGGCATCGGAAAACAGGTGCGTTGCAGTGTTCAGACTGGTCTGAACGATAGGAACCAAGAAGCACTTAGTTCCCGGAGGCGAGGTGCACCCATCTCGCTGGTGGTTGGGCCGTCCATTGCCTAGCAGGTAAACGACAATCAGGATTCTAGCTATTGCAAGCAGGATCAGATGTAGACCCCCGAAAATGCTTCCAAGTACGGAGTGTATAAAGTTAGGAATACCTCAGAGGATTGTCTGAAAGGTGTTAATCAGGCCCTCCAGGATTTCGCGATTTCACGGTTTGCCGCGAAATTGGCACTTTTGTAAAAATGCCGCGATTTCAAAAGTTAATGTTGCTGCAATGTCCAAAACAGGTGGACACAAATGCAATATTTAGGGACCTCCTCTATGAGACCATAGGGTCAGGGAAAAAGAGGAGAATAAGTATACAATAGTATCAACATTTTCCCTCATCGACCAAGTTATTTACATACAGAAATTATTTCACATCATTTCATTATTCAATTCAAAAAGTACACCTTATGAACACAGCATTTTACCTCAAAGATTCATTTTTATTTGTATCAAAAAATTCTTCATTATTTTTTTTATTTTTTATATATTTCATTTCTTTTTTCTAGATTCAGTCCATTTAGCACTTAACAAGCAGTAGACATCAGTTCTACAATGCATATGTTCGTCGATACATATATTTCTCTGCTACTTTATATTGTTTCTAAAAAATACTTTTTACATAAAAAACACACCTAATAACAGTAAGTCCCCCTAGACCACTTCATTCATGCATCACAACTCTCATACCACTATTTCCACTCTCACAAAATCAAATACCAACTATATCCCAACTAGGTACTCAAGATGTCTCTATAAAAATATATGAGACCCAGCACTAGAATGGTCTACGCGCGTTTCGGTGGATTTAATAGCTGTCCGAAAACCACCTTCTTCAGGACATTGTAAGATATACCACATATGGGTTCCAGGGGACCTTTGTTGTCCGCACAACAGCTGCAGGTTTACAAGGAAGATGTCCGCTGCTCACTGGCCTTTGTTGTCCGCACAACAGCTGCAGATTTACAAGGAAGATGTCCGCTGCTCACTGGCCTTTGTTGTCCGCACAACAGCTGCAGGTTTACAAGGAAGATGTCCGCTGCTCACTGGCCAGCTCTGGTGCTTCCCGACCTGCGGGTTCAGCAGCCGAGGGGAGGGGGGGGGGGCTCGATGACGCTCTCACGTCGCGGGGGGGGGGGGGTCTCTGCACCCTGGGCCTGAGGGTGTCTCTGAGCCCCACCCTGGGCCAGGAGCGTTCTCCTCTCGGGGACCCCGATTGTCCGCGCCGAGGGGGGTCCTGCTGGCGCTCTCACAGGCAGGCGGCTGGGCCTGGGGTGCTCGCACTTCTGGGGGCCTCTTGGTTCCTGGGGCGTCTTTAGGGTGTCTCTGGGGGGGATCTCTGGGGGCCTCTCGGGTGCTCAGAAGACGACGGCTGAGGTTGGGGTGTGAACACCTCAGGGGCGCCCCTTGGGTTCTCTCACATTTCTGGGGTCCCCTAGGGTGCCTTGGACTGTTCACGCCTCGGGGTGCCTCAGGGGGGCTCTCACATTTCTGGGGTGTCTCTTCGGTCCTCTCATTTCTGGGGTGCCTCTCGTGTCCTCTCACATTTCTAGGGTGCCTCGGGGGTGCTCTCACATGTCCAGGGTGCCTTGGGGTGCCTCTCGCGTCGACGAGTCAGTGGCTCTGGGGTGCTCACTCTTTGGGGGGCTCTTCGTCGGTGGCTCTGAGGCAGGGTGGTGCGGGGTGCGAGGTGCGAGGGGCACGTGCAAGAATTGAGGAGAGTCAGCGCCTCAGAGCCACCCCCAAAGAGTGAGCACCCCAGAGCCACTGACTCGTCGACGCGAGAGGCACCCCGAGGCACCCTGGACATGTGAGAGCACCCCCGAGGCACCCCAGAAATGTGAGAGGACACGAGAGGCACCCCAGAAATGAGAGGACCGAAGAGACACCCCATAAATGTGAGAGCCCCCCTGAGGCACCCCGAGGCGTGAACAGTCCAAGGCACCCTAGGGGACCCCAGAAATGTGAGAGAACCCAAGGGGCGCCCCTGAGGTGTTCACACCCCAACCTCAGCCGTCGTCTTCTGAGCACCCGAGAGGCCCCCAGAGATCCCCCCCAGAGACACCCTAAAGACGCCCCAGGAACCAAGAGGCCCCCAGAAGTGCGAGCACCCCGGGCCCAGCCGCCTGCCTGTGAGAGCGCCAGCAGGACCCCCCTCGGCGCGGACAATCGGGGTCCCCGAGAGGAGAACGCTCCTGGCCCAGGGTGGGGCTCAGAGACACCCTCAGGCCCAGGGTGCAGAGACCCCCCCCCGCGACGTGAGAGCGCCATCGAGCCCCCTCCCCCCCCCTTCCCTCGGCTGCTGAACCCGCAGGTCGGGAAGCACCAGAGCTGGCCAGTGAGCAGCGGACATCTTCCTTGTAAACCTGCAGCTGTTGTGCGGACAACAAAGGCCAGTGAGCAGCGGACATCTTCCTTGTAAATCTGCAGCTGTTGTGCGGACAACAAAGGCCAGTGAGCAGCGGACATCTTCCTTGTAAACCTGCAGCTGTTGTGCGGACAACAAAGGTCCCCTGGAACCCATATGTGGTATATCTTACAAGGTCCTGAAGAAGGTGGTTTTCGGACAGCTATTAAATCCACCGAAACGCGCGTAGACCATTCTAGTGCTGGGTCTCATATATTTTTATAGAGACATCTTGAGTACCTAGTTGGGATATAGTTGGTATTTGATTTTGTGAGAGTGGAAATAGTGGTATGAGAGTTGTGATGCATGAATGAAGTGGTCTAGGGGGACTTATTGTTATTAGGTGTGTTTTTTATGTAAAAAGTATTTTTTAGAAACAATATAAAGTAGCAGAGAAATATATGTATCGACGAACATATGCATTGTAGAACTGATGTCTACTGCTTGTTAAGTGCTAAATGGACTGAATCTAGAAAAAAGAAATGAAATATATAAAAAATAAAAAAAATAATGAAGAATTTTTTGATACAAATAAAAATGAATCTTTGAGGTAAAATGCTGTGTTCATAAGGTGTACTTTTTGAATTGAATAATGAAATGATGTGAAATAATTTCTGTATGTAAATAACTTGGTCGATGAGGGAAAATTTTGATACTAATACAAAACAGGTGGACAGCCATGTCTCACTGACGTCTTTCATGTATATATCAATAGGCAAAAATGGCTCTGTGGATCGAGCCCAGCGTGTTCTATCTCTAATGAGGTGAAGTTTTAGAAATACCGTGAAGTTTCCGGGACCTTAGCATTGAGGATCTCAGAAAGGCGTTTGGTTGTCACCACTGGAAATTTGATCAATTTTGGTTATAAGTAAAACCTTTGACAATTTCAGATCCATATAAGAAGAAAGCTCATTAACAAGACTCATTGCAGTGGTGAACCAGGAGGCAGTGGTGGGTGTGGTCTTTAAAATCCTGGCTGAAATTGTCAGTTTGATTTGAATTTCAGTATGAGATTGCCAAGTAGCTTAGCAGATGTTTTGGGTATGCCTCGTCAAAATATTTCGACTTTCCATGAAATTTGAGTTTTTGGAGCTTTGTTGCTTCCACTCTGTTTTTGGAATTGCACATGTAAGACCTACTCTGGGCAGAAAGGTATGCTCTTCCACCTGATGATGACATTTCCTCTACATGAGACCAAATGGCTCATTTTAGATTTCGTACACTGTTTTGGATTTGTCTGATTAGTTAGGCCCCATTCACAAGGCGAAATAAATGTAGGAAACTCTTTGAACATAGAATTCTGCCTAGGCCTCGGGGTAAATTTCTCATTAGATGCAATTCAACAACTCAAAGTTAGGATTTTCAGCCAGTAGTAGTGCACTGCCTGTACTGTGCTACCATGACAACAGACACCAGACGCATAACAGAGCATGTTAAGTCAACATCCATGTCATTAAATTAGTTAATCAATCAATCAGCTATTTATAAAGCGCAACAGCTACTTCGAAGAGTGTTCCAGCTGTAGGAGGAACTGCTTGATCATCCAACTACAGAACAAAGAACCCTCTTAGAAAGCCAGGCCAAACATTCAGGTTTTGATGCTTTACCTGAAAAGTGGCTCTGACCCGATTGCTGAAGATGGAACAGAAGCGGATTCCAAACACACAATGCCTGATAGTTGAATATGTGCTGCCCCACTTTTTCCGTTAGACTTTTGGGACCTGTAATAAGCAGGGCTCCGATGAACAACGAGATCCACTGAAGAGATCTACTCAGAAGATGGTGCTGAAGTCTAGCCGAAAAGTAGTGAGGACCAGAACCATGAAAAGCATGATGGGCAATGATCAAGTCGGTAATTTGAACCCGTTCTCTAATTGACAACCAGTGGGGGGTTTTCAGATAAGGTGAAATAGATGCCTGTAAGGGACTGGCTGTAGCGGGAACAGGATGGTATCCCAGTAGACCGGAAGAGTGGGGGCTGGTTTTGGCCAGTGGATGCATTTTTTGTTACTGGGCCCAGTTTTGCTGCAATGCTGCAATATCGGCCACCATGGAACAAAAACGCAGCAGCAGTGTTTCCCACCAGCCATTCTTCACGCCCGGCCAATCAGACATAATTACCAGGGCTAGTTTGCGTTCCCAGAACGGCCCTGGTTGGGGGACCTTCAGAAGTTGTCCAGCTGCTTACATTCGAAAGGCCCGGGTCTGGGCTGCCTGACCTTGGCTTTCCGGGCTGGCTGTAACATGGCACATTGTGCGATCTTAGGCAACTATTTAATTTCACTAAGATAGCTTCTGGAATGCCATTTCCTATGGGATGCTACCAGGCCATCTTTGTTGGGCTTCTCAGAACCCATACTAAAGCAAATGGAGGATTGCATTTCCAAGGGATAACAGCCTTCACCTGTGGGCTGCTTCCTCTGTTCCATTTCCCAGGTTGCTTATTTCAAAGCGGACAACTCTGCTAAAACAGTTTCCATTGATTTTAAGGCTGAGAATGAATGATTATGAGTAAAATAAAGTGCAGCAAAAATGCTGCTAAATTTCCATATTTGTGCCGCTAAATTTCCATATTTGTGCCGCTAAATTTGCTAATCCATGCCGCTATATCCTGAGGGGTCTGGTTAATGAATCCTGATCCTATGGTCTTAAATAGGTGTACAATACCACTCGTATCTGACATATTAAAGATATGACCCACCATTTCTATGAAATGTAGGGGGCAGTTTGTACATATAAGCACCTGTATCTCTGTCGAGGTCCTTGCGATTTGAAGTTCAAAGGTTTCTCGAGCGGAGGTTAAGGGTACGGTCTGCTGTAAAAGCATGGCTGTCATCCTGCTCAAAGCTTCAAACTGTATAAAAGAAACATTCAGTGAAGGCCATAGTGGAACCTCCCTGACTGTATTTGTCAGTGAAACCACACTTGCATACAGCAAGTAACCCTGGTGTTCATGGTGACCAGATAGGCGATGCCCGGAATCATACCACAGCAACCTTGATCTCTCTGTATCAAGTAACTCCTATTGGAAAGTAACTCGAATGCCGGAGTAATCAAGGCAGCTGCAGTTCCTTTCATGTGACAAGACAGATTCGCTATTGAACCATTACATTCTCCATGCAAAACAATATCTTGGCACATGAGAGGACCACTTAAAGCGTTCTTGCAATTTGTACCACTAAGAAACACTTTTCGATCCCCACTCCGGCATCAAAATCTGTATGGTAAATCTCAGGATTTCTTAATGTATTCTTTACCCAATTTTTCATATCTGCCTGCCTGCCTTTGCTCAAGGCAATAGGGAAATTGAAAGGTTGTGACCGGGGAGAGTAATTTGGCTGTGAAGTAGCCATTCTGTTGATGGTAATTCCGCCACTGTGAATGGTAGCCTATCCAGTTTTTCAATTTGCAGCACTGTATATTTAGCTCCTCTTTGTGCCATTTCTCTCTGTGTATCTGTTAGATTGTGTTCTGAAAACAGAGACGTACTGTTTATAAAACAACAAGGCACAAAACCTGCATGCAAAGATTGCAGCATTCAGCTTAATAATACAATTGAACGTAACTGAGATTGGCTGTGTTGATATATGGCTAAATCCTGTTCCAGTATGTCAATAGCAGAAGATACAATCTTGTCCAATGAATATATCCTGCAGGTCAAAGTTGTTAACCCATTATCTACCACAGCTAAAGTTTTTTCTAAGTTAATATGGTCTATTTCCCGTATTCTCTCAGCGGCCTCTTGTTGGTATATTTTCCGGATTTCATTATAGGCAGTGTAAATGCCAGCATATATGAAACGTTTCTGACGTTGTTTCTTGGGTCCTTGTAAAAAGTCTCTAAGATCCATGTCATGTGAGAGTAAAGATAATAGGCCTGGGAGGTAAATTTTGTTACACTCGCAGAATTTGCGATATTTTGACATTTTCGCGTTCTGCGGAGAGCGCGAAAATGTCAAAACCTTCGCAATGTGCCCCGAAACTGAAGTTTTTTCTTGTTCGCTCTTTAAAAATGCGTTCTTGCGCACACGGTAGCGACTTACCGTGTCCCTGCGTTGGCCGACGAGTATGCCTATCCGTTCGCGTGCACCACCAGATGTTGGATTGTTGGTAACCGCTATCCCGTGCGAGTTTCTAGCCAATCGAGGCACAACTTCCCAACACTATAGGATGTCACTACCCCTGGATGTTCTCTCTGTACATAACCTGGGTCTGGCCTATGGATACTGAGTCCCTCGGTGATGTTCAGGAATCGCTTATGACAGCTATTCGTGTCTAAGGGCCAAACTACCCACTGTTTCCAATTTGGGACTGTTCTATTGTACTTTAATATGTCATCTAGTGTTGCCCCTTCTTTTGTAGTTGGAATCTGCCAACCCTGTGTTGGTAGTTGGAAACCCAGGAGTGTTCAGGTCCTTGTTGTTGGCTAGTCCAAGACAGGATGTCTGTTGCACAGTATCATTTAAAATGATCATCTGCTGTGGAATAAGGCATGCTCTAAATAGTGCCTCTGTACCCTGGACTTGCCAGTCCCTCGAACCCCAAATTGATTTTGAGTCAATTTCGTCTTTCCATAGTTTGAAACCCTGTTCAGACAATTGGGCCAAAAAGGATGCAGAGTAAATCTATTTAGTGTTTGTCAACATAATTTTCAGGGCTGATGTTGGTGCAACCTTATAGTAATATGAGGCTGGATCTGTTGTTAAACCCTGAAAAGTTTGAAAACGTCTGTGCAAACGCTTGTGAAATACTTTTTGGTGGTGTTGGGCAATGTTCCCACTGATGGTACTCAAAAACATTCCTAGCTTAAATGGATTTGTGCAGGAAACGATGACCATAATGTTGGTAACAGTACAATGTGTCATAATCTGAAGAACCCTCTAACATTTCATTCTTAGAAAATGCAACAGTTTTCTCTAAAGCAGACAACATGTTGTTGATTGTATGAGTGTCCCAATCATCAAAAAATACACTTGAGGGAATGATATCACTTAACCAAATTTTAAATATATGATACATTTTTTAGAGTTCGGTCGAGCCAAATATGTTAAAATCAACTTTGTCCCATACTATACCATTCGGTATAGGAAGCTTGTCCCATACTATACCATCCGGTATAGGAAGCATACTAACAGTTAGTACTAAGCCTAGCCAGAAAAGAAAAAAACAATATCCCGAAATTACCCAGAGTTCAATCCAAGGTGATACCAGGTATGTCTTTTGAAGAAAGTGAAAAAAGTTCTTTAATTGTTGCTTGAATGGTGTTGTGGCTGGTGTTGTTTCCGGCTCGCTTGGATCCATGCAAAACGAATCAAAGTTTCTGAAATAGCCAGAAGCAGTTTGATCAATTGTAGGAATTGCATCGGAATTAGTTGAAATGTTATTTTCCTCTCGACGAGGCATGTTGATGTAGACATCTGTATTAGGTCTAATTGCAACTTGTGAATTATTCTGATGTTTATTTTGAATTCGAACGTCTGGTTCAAGGGGAACAAGTTCCATAGCATTGTTGCTTAGTCCTTCATTCCTTACAGGTGGCTCTTCAATCCTGATGAGTATTTCTGTTTGAACTTCTTGGATTGTAGCTAGTGGAGGATGTCTGCTACAGCGGAGTCCACGAGGCTTACTGTTTAGTATCGGCCACATAGTGTGGTTTGATTAAGTCGATTGAGACAAATCTTTTCTCCTTTTTTCCTGCAAGAGGCAGGAGCAGCACTGTTCTTGTTCCGTGTTCTGCAAGGATTGGAACAGGTTTTCTGTATGAAGGTCCGAATTCCTTTTCGTCCACAATTTTCTCTCTGACCAGATCCCCAACTCTTGGGATCCAGACAGGTCTTGCCATGACTACCTTGACTTCCACAGTAGCGGTGTGCTTTAGATGGACATTGCTTTGTTTTGTCCTGGATTCATTTTGATCCTGTAAAACAGCCAAACGATCATGAATATCAAATGGTATTTCATCCGCCACTGAGCCTTCACAATCAATATCAGGTACCCACATTTGTGTCCCAATGAGGACTTCATATGGAGTGAAACCCCCTAAAGAGTTTCTTGGCTGGTTGTTTAATGCCCGCTGTACCCCATAAAGGTGTGTGACCCAACTATACGCCCTTGCCTAATACCCTAGCTGTCACAGTTTTTCCTCCCCACAATCAAATTTCCCTCAGGATGGTACAGAGAGGAGTACCGCAATGCTACTCCCATTCCTTCCATGGACTCTTTATAAGCGCGGGAGCTAAACGCAGGGCCGCATTCAGAACGTAACGTGCTAACTGCTTATGTGCCGATAAAGACTTGCAAATCTTTGATAACAGTTTGAGCGTCAGCCGAGCGCTGATGCCATACCCATAGGAATCTCAAGCATGAATCCACTGCAACGATGATATATTTGTAAGCCCTATCCGTTTGTAAGGGGCCACAGTTGTCCAAGTACACACATGTGAGAGTTTTGTCTAATTTTAATAATGGCGTCTGCATGGGTTTTGCTATCGTGGAGCCTTTCATCTGCTGACAGATGACGCAATTCAAGATATAGTCTTTAGTTTGCTTAGTTAACCCTGGCCACCAATAGCACTGTTTCAGTAAAGAAATAGTCACAGTAACGCCTGTGTGCGCAGAGCCCAAACCCTTATGTGCAGCTAGTATTAAACCTTGCCTACAATCCATATTTGATATTACTCTATCCCCCACTCCAGGAATCTGAGCATAAGGAATGTTTTGTGCATTTGTAGAAGTATCTGAGTGGAAATTATTTAGGTACTACTGTACTGCCTTTGCGTGATGCGATGACAGCTACCATGCTATCTCGGTCTATTCTCGTTTTTGAACGAGGGAGTGCAGCTACGGAAGCCGTGCAAACAGCCCCCTTTGCGGCTTCATCAGCCAATTAATTCTCTGCAACGTGAACGCTGTCACGTTGATGGCTCAGTGTATGGATCACGTAAGTCCTTGGTAGCTCGGTTTTTAACTCTGCTACCTGTTCCCATAGCATTGTATGATTAATTGTACCACCTTTCGCATCCTTAAACTGGTTTTGTTCCCAATGATGTAAGTACTCATTTTACGACTGTACACAGTAAAAGGAATCACACACGATTAGTGTGGGGAATTTGTGATCCGTATTTACAATTGCCAGCATCAGTTCTTTCAATTCTGTCAACTGAGTCGTGCAGTCTCCTAGAGATTGCATTTTTGTGCAACTAGGATGGAACTTGCCATCACGCATGCGACCTTTAACGATAGCACACACCGAACTGTATTGCGACTTACGTCCTATGGCCAGTTGCGCAGATCCGTCAGTGTAAATATTATATTCATACTGATCTAGAGGCAAGATTTAATTTGGTAGAGGATATTCTTGTTCGTATTGCAGGGATGCTTGTGTTTTTTAACTTGGATCAAATCTGTATTCAACGTCTGATGCAGTAAGAAAATTAGCCCATTGTATCCATCTTGGATGTAAGGCTTTCACATTTGGAATACTGGCCTTTGTAACAGCTTCTAAAGCCGGTAACGGGGTTACGACAATAATGCGTTTCCCCTGAGCCAGTGCTCTTTCTCTTGCTACAATCTGCCTGAACAGCTGTCAGGATTATATCTGTTTAAGTGAAACGCATTTCTGCATTTGTGTAGAGGTGTGATTTGTATGCGATTGGTACCATTTCTCCTTCATTGAAGGTCAAGTAAGTGTATCGACATTGACCCGCAGTTATACTGATCACCAAGTGGCGTACTTTTACGCGAGTTTGGAAGTGTTTGGAAGCTATCATGTCTTCCTTGAGTGAACAAAGAATATTAATATGTTCTTGTGTCCAATTTCTGGCTGAAAAGCCAGGTTTTATTAAGTCATAGAAAGGTTTTACCCTTTGTGCATAATCTAAAATGTATGTTCTTCCAAAATTTAGGAATCCCAATATTGATTGTACATTTTTTTAATGATTTTGGAGGCTGGAACAGCACACACTTTTCTAAAAAGTTTGCCGCCAGACTTTTCCCTTCACTTGACAGCTCATATCCCAAAAATAGGACATTGAGGTAGGCTATTTTTGATTTTTTAAAGTTACATTTATAGCCCTCAGTGGCAAATCCCATTATAATGGTGCTTACCCTGGTCAAGTGCCTCTCTAAGTCTTCGTCCGTTAGATAAATATCATCCACATAGGACAATGCTTCTTCATCAAATTTTTGAAGTAACTCTGTTACTCTTTCTGAAAATACTCTGGGACGATTCCTATACCCTTGGGCGAGTCGTCAAAATTGTCCCTGGGAACCTAACGTACTGAATGTGGTCAGATACCTGCTTTCAGGCACTATAGTTTGGCAGAAAAATCCATTTGAGATATCAAGTGTTGTTTTGTATTTTTTGGGCACAGTGTTATTCATTAATGCGGCCCTATGTGCATTTTGGACAGCATATATCTTTGTGCATGAGTTTTATTGTCTATAATCTAAAACTAGACGACATGTATTTTTCGGGTTTAGAGACAGGAAACAAAGGAATGTTCATTGGAAAGGTACATTTTTCAATGACCCCCTGGTATTCCAGTTCAATTAAGATCTTCCCGACCTGATTTTTAGCTTCTTGCTTTATTGGGTATTGTCTCTGAGCATTAGGTGAAACTCTTAACAGGATCACGTGGTAGGTTCAATCCTCATCCCACCCGGCATGATTTTTATACAATACCGGAGCTTGGGCTGCTGCCCACTCCCGTGCATATGTATCTTTAAGGTGAACGGGAACATGATCGGGAAATGCAGGAAAAATAATACTTTCTCCCCTGGGCACTCCATTACGAATGCTGGCTCCCAATCTTGTTCTGCTAACAGGATGTCATAACAGGATTATAGGTTCTTCCAAAAAAGACCTTTTACATTCCTGGGCTTGTCCCCCTCCTTCCAAAGTGTTATTTCATATAACTTATGTGGGACGCTTACAATTGTGCCTGGTGTTTCCACCGTGATGTAATCATTCAAGTCTGCTGTCACCAGAAATTCCTTCAGGTTGTGGTGAGTTATTGTTACTTCTGCAGCACTGTGAACCATCATCAGAGCCCATTCCCTATTTAGAAGTTGTGTCCTCAGAATTCTGGGCATGTCTGATTTTCAGACCAGCAACTTTCTTTTTCTTAAATTGAGGTTTTGAGTTTTGCTACTCTTCTTTTTTAGAAGTAAAGTCTTGAGCGTGCTGCTTGGCTCTGGACTGTGTGCGCTCCTCTCTTTGTTCTGATCGTCCTTCTCTTTCGGAGCTTTTCTTCATGCCCTGAAAGGAACGAGAGGAACGTGTATCAGTATCTTGATACCTGTCAGGTTTCCTAATGTTATCACTATTCCTAAGGTTGTACCTCTTTCAGAGAGCTCCTTTGGAGGAGACCTACCTCGGGATTGAGATCTCTTGTCTTTAAAATTTAGTTTTTTATTATCCTACTTCTTTTTAGAAGTAGGGGCCTGCTTAGAAGTGTCCTTTACGGGACCTTCCAGTAGTTGAGGTTTTAAAGCTTTTCCCCCCAAACTATCCCTGCCTAATTCTGCATACGCAGTTTCAATTATTTTGGGTAGAATAAGGCGTTCTGTCCTTATTAGGAGTTATGTCCTTATAACGGTCATTCATGTGAAATATAGGGGAGAAGTAGGGAAAGGGTACGATGTTCCCTGGACCTATATTAGAGTACCTATATGAAACATAACACTCCCTGTTTTCCGTTTTTACTGATTTTTACAAGTCAATACAGACAGAAAAACATTTATTTTCTTGTCTGTATTTATTTTTAAATGTGGATAAAAATGGAAATTGGGTGCTTTTTGAGTGATTTTAAATACACTTTGCCATGAATGCCAGGCCAATAACTGTGTGGATTGATAGGTAAGTGGATTAAAAAAGATAGGAATCTTAGTAAAGGGGCTTAAACAGCAGTATGCTCAAGGCTGATATTGAAATGTTCATATTTTCATATAAGTGCATTGATGTATCTTCTGCGGGTGTTCATATCACTGAAACCTGGCAGGCAATCAAGAATGACTGCATATTTATTGATTAAATAAATGTGGAAATATACCAGTTTCAGCTTTACGTTGTTCACAAAACCCATAATAAATATGGATAAATACAGACAAAGTTGACAAAAAATAAATATGGATAAATACAGATGGAAATGTCAAAAAAATAAAACTGGGAGCCCTATAAATAATTAACAATATAGTATATCTATTCGTAAAACAGACAATCACACCAACATAAACTTTCATGGTGACTGACTGTACACCCAGGAAGGATAATAAAGAGCAACAACAACATACAGATGTAATTGTTTGCTTTATGTGCATCACATGTGACATGGGATGTGGCAATCAGGGAGGTGCAGCTGACAAATGAGAATGGAATAATCCTTAGACAATAAATGCCGCTGTGCACCTATAGCAATTACGAACAACAGGGGCAACCCTAGAACCTGAACCAGGGGTTAAATAACACTAGAATCCGAACAGTGGTTCAAGTACAATATTAAAGTGACTTACTTTAATATTGTACTTGAACCACTGTTCGGATTGTAGTACACCTATAGCAGACATGGTGTTGATTCATTTATTGATGCCAGATGTAGTGAAAATAGTTTAAAAAAAGAGTAAAAAAATAATAAATATTTTTTTTAGGTAAAAAAAAGTAAATTAAAAACAATGTATTAAAAACTAAAAAAGTAACGTTAACATTTTTGTAATTAAAACAGAAGTTCTCCTCAAAGATATATTATTAATTTATGAAAACGCTATTTAATTCCTCAACCATCTATGCAAGCTTATAGCAAAGCAAAGGGCCACACTGGCTGGACACTCAAAATGTCTGCCTGCCATTGCCACATGATCAGCAACAACAACAACAACAATACTGAGCAAGAAGCCATTGGCGACAAAAAGTAGACTGCCGGCCTATGGCAAAAGCACACTCTCTGGCTACAGAAAATGGTCTCCAGACACATGGTCATTGGTCACACAACAACAACAACCAGCAAGCAAGAAGGCATGGCCACAAACAAAGAACACACGCAGGCCTACGGCAAAAGCACACTGACTGCCTATGCAAACTGCCCACCAGTCACATGGCAACAAGAAGATGGAGGCCTGGAAAACAATGAACACATGCAGGCCTATGGAAACGGACAATGCAAAATGGTCCCTGTCCACATGGCATGAGGAACAAATACAAATGGTGGACTATGGCAAACACACACAGGAGGCCTAGTTAGACAGATAGAACACAGCATTTATTAATTCAGCAATGCCAAAAATGAAAATTAACAGGGCTAAAAATGTTTACAACAGCACTCATCCTCCAAAGGCATTACCCCACCTAAACATTGTTTGCAGGAAGAAAACAAAATAAGAAATATCACAAAAAGCACTTTTTATATTTTAATCCACATCCATTCATGGCCTAAATAATGTTTCCAATTGAACAGACACCACAGAAACAGTAGTTTCATTCACCCATGACTAGCACTAGGTCTACTGGTTGGAAGGTCCATTGCCAGTATAGTGAATTAGAGGGATTTCTTTCCTGCACGGCGCACTTTGAAAGTGCTTAGAGACTTTTTCCTGCCCGCTCCTGGTATCCTGAAGCAACGAGGACCCTGGACTTCGTGGACGCTGCCGGGGCCGGGACTGCGAGACCCAGGGTGCCTAGCGCCTTGTGATCCCAGCGCACCTGGTGTCTCTTCCCGCCCCCAGCTCTCCGCCCTTCACTGCAGATTTAAGGCTCGCGGCCCCCGCTCCGCGGGTGCCGCTCGCAGCCTTAGAGGGATTTCTTTCCTGCACGGCGCACTTTGAAAGTGCTTAGAGACTTTTTC
Source organism: Lissotriton helveticus (assembly GCF_964261635.1). Taxonomy (NCBI): domain Eukaryota; kingdom Metazoa; phylum Chordata; class Amphibia; order Caudata; family Salamandridae; genus Lissotriton; species Lissotriton helveticus. Next base: position 427,634,956 of record NC_136061.1, on the reverse strand, counting down.
CTGCCCGCTCCTGGTATCCTGAAGCAACGAGGACCCTGGACTTCGTGGACGCTGCCGGGGCCGGGACTGCGAGACCCAGGGTGCCTAGCGCCTTGTGATCCCAGCGCACCTGGTGTCTCTTCCCGCCCCCAACTCTCCTATTTAACTTTTGCAGTAAGCGCGCACGCGGGACGCGCGCGGGACATAGCCCGGGGCTAAGCCCGGGCAAAGGGCGGGCCCTCTGTGGCCCTCCGTGGACCGAGGAGCCGGGTCCATAATCTTTCCTTCGCTCGATACCGGTAAAGCATGTGAGTGAGAAAATATTCTCCTGTAAGTCACGTTTTGTTCCCTATTTTTATTAGGAACTATTTTCTATTATGTCTTCCAAACTGGTAACCATGGACAATTTTTTAATTAAAAAGGTAGCGAAAATAAATAGTAACAGAAGGTTGTCCTTGGGTTTGGAACACTCGCCCACAACTACTATCACCCCGGAGCTCCCAGTCACAATCTCTGATACTCCCTTGGAAAAGGAACAGCCTGCACTGGCTGGCAAAGTAACTACTGTAACTGCCATGGTCCATATGGGTCAGCACGATGAGGATTCCCATGCTTTAGCCCCCACAGGATCAGGCATAGCGGTTTCTTTAGAAACACATACCACCGCAACAAGGGAATCACCCAGAAAATTCAAGAAAGCCCGAGTGAGACGAAGGGGGAAGCAAAAGAAAACATCCCATAAAATTTCACAAGGAGGGGGGAGTGAGTGTGGGACTTTACCATTATTCTCAGATATGAGATTTTCTAAGCTAGGGGGAATAGGGGATGTTAACGTGTCAAATTGCCATAAAGATTCTGTGCTACTTATTGACCTGTCAAATTCAGGGATTGTAGGTAACATTGATAGCCTCCCCGCTGACTGTGCTGTGGTAAGTGAAAATCTTTTGTCTAGCACACCAACTAGCCCATCTTTAATGGACTTACCTATAGGGAATGATAGTCCCAGACTATCGGGCACCCCAAAACTTTTTAATGAACCGTCTCCTGGGTCCCCTAATTCCCCACTTACCAAGGGAAACTGTAAAAAAAGGGGGGGTGAACCATTGGGTACTCGAGCACAGAAAATAAGTAAAGGGGCAGTTTTCTCATCACAGTCACAAACTGACCAAACCGTAGTAAATGAGGCGGAAATGGTGGCCAAGATAGTAGAACTCATTAGGGGTGTGATGCAACCACTTTTTGACAAGACCTCTAAAATATGCATTCAGTTAGATAAAATAGAGAAAAAGGTCAATCAAAATTCTTTGCATATACTCGATCTGGTAAAGGGGTTAGAAAAAGGCAAAACGAATAACATAGCAACAATGCACCCTCCTGCAAAACCCAAAGTAACAGCTTGCCCTCCACCACTTGCACCCATACCATCAGTATCTGTGCAAAAAGGGATATCTGGGTTAGAGGGGATAAGACCAGCTAGCCCTGTAATTATGATACCTGCTCCTACTACACAACTGGCTATACCCCATCGGACGGCTCCTGTATTGAAGGAGCAAACATCTAATCCAGGGGGAATTCAAAACCAAGACGGTAGTAAGCACCTGCCGATAACTAAGTTGAGAAAAGGGAATGTCTTGGCCATTGCTTCTGAAAAAACGAGCCTTACTGTAGATTTAACCCCTGATTCGGCCCCTTATGTTATTATAATGGCAGGGGTCCCAGAACTGTCTGCAGGTAAATGGGAAGATCACGGAGCCTTACGGAACAAGGTCACCTTCTGGCTCCGAGATAATAGACCGTTACCTGCATCTATAAACGGTGAAATTATAAGTGTAAGGCGTGCCAACTGGGTGGGCACTAGGCCAAAGGATAGAAACGGTGACGTTATAATCATTAACTTTAAAGATCATAGGGCCGTGAGGCATATCGGGGATTGGTTTAATGCGGATAACAGCACCTCCATCTCCACGCACCTATTATTTTATTTCTATCCATATACACCGCCAAAAAGTTCTAATAACTGGGGCAGGGACAGGCAGCTATTAAAGAAGCCAGTCCATTTCCATCTGGGGTTTGGAAATGTAAGACCTTGGGATAAGGTTGGCCCAAGGGGAGTCCAACCAATGGCGGAAAGTTCTGCCTTTTTAATTGACCGAGATCCCTCTACTTATACCCAGAGGCCGGAGGACCTCTATCCCAGATTCCAGTATCAAGCCTCTTATTACCCTCCCTCCAGTAACCAATATTCTCCATATTTGGAGTCTAACCCCACTGAAGGTAGACAATGGAATAATAGAGGATTGCTCTCACATATGTACAACCTACCAATTCAAAATCGTTTCCAGACTTTTTCTGGTCTAGAAGGGGTGGATTGACAGCAAGCTCAGTTACCCCGAGAAAATGTGGTAGGGAACAACCCTCTTTTACCAGTCCTACAAGTTCCTACTGCGGGTGGGGTTCCCCTTAACAGTACTGAGGTCCCTATTGAGTTACCCCAAGAATTGCCCACAACACATGAGTACATCACTTCGGATGGAATGACATCTTGTGTCAGTGATATCCTGGATCAGATGCAATCCACTGCAGTTGAAGATAGTGGGAGTGGGGAAAAGATAGGAAAAGCTCAGAGACAGCTAAAGAGTGATCTCTGTACATTGCTGTTCTGGAATGTAGCAGGGTTGAGGCAAAAAATTACTAACCCAGCTTGGGATTCGGTAATAAGCGGTCAGGATATAGTGGCCCTGCAAGAAACATGGACCCAGGACCCTATCCATGTAAATGGTTACAGAACCTTTTTTACTCCAGCTGTGGGAGGCCACTTCGGAAGGGCTAAGGGTGGTTTGATTACGTTTGTCTCAAACCAACTCAAAATTAAACAAGCTCACTGCTATTTGCAATCTAATTACTTTCAGCTCATAATCTTAAGAAATTTTAAAGGAGCAAGGGTGATGATTATTAACTTTTATAATAATGTCCCGAGGGATGAAATTGTGGTTGCAATGAAGCAATTAAAGGATGAAGTTCAGTTAGAGGTCGATAAAAACGACAAAGAATTGGTAATCTTATGGGGGGGGGATTTTAATTGTCAACTCTGTACAAAAAGGAGTCGGGGCCTATGTGGACTGATGACAGAGAGAGATACGCATCTTACCCACTTTGACCACACTCTGATGGGAGACTTGCTTAATGAATTATTATTCATGCTCGATCTAGGGTTTGTTAACGAATTAGCCCTAAAACCCACCCCCTTTGCCCCGACTTTCGTTGGGAGAGGATTGGAGTCAACTATAGACTTTATTGTTTCTTCCAGTAATCTTGGTCATAGAGTGGTGGGGGTTACAAATATCAAATTGCCCATAAGTGACCATCTTCCCCAATGCCTTAAGGTAGCAGCTTTGTTCCCAGACCCATCTACGGCCGCGCCACCTTTAGGGGCAGTGGTTGATGTTGTCCTTGGGAAACAAAATGGGTATACACTTAATTGGAGCAAAGTAATCCCCGCAACCTTCTTTAAGGAACTCTGGGAAGCGTGTTCTAATAGTTTTATGATTTGCTTGGGTGACAACTCTAACAACGACCAAATAATTGAGCATTTTTGTATAATTGCCACAAGTATAAAAAGTAGCCTAAGGGTGGAGGCGAAACGTAGGGGTAAAGGATCTAAAAATTGGTTTAATAATGCATGTACTAGGGCCCTGAAAAATTTAAAACAGGCAGTACATAGAAGCCCCAGGGATAAAGGCGAAATAAGAGTATGTAGGTCTGCGTATAATCAGGCCCTGAAACTAAGGAAATCTGCGCTAAATAAGGAAGCATTAGACTCACTTTGCGAGGCCTCAAAAACAAAAAATCCCGCTGTATTCTGGAAGGTAATTAATACCCCTTTCCCCTACGAAACCCATACGGCGCGAATTGAGATCGCAATAAATGAAGATAATTGGGTAGATCATTTCTCTGATCTTTACAAGGCACAGGATGATACCCACGGCGGAGGTTCCCACATTAGCCCGGATTCACATCCAAGTTCGAATTTGGTTGTGACACTGGAAGAGGTACTGCTTGCCTTGAGGGCAACTAAAGGTGGCAAGGCAGCCGGGCCCGATGGGATTCCAGCGGACCTATTTAAAGCAGACACTGAAATCTGGGGCCCAATGTTGGTTCAACTTTTTAATGCGGCTCTATCTGGGGGCTTAAAAGAATCTTGGTTTAAATCCATCATCGTCCCAATCTACAAGAAGGGGGACAGAAATAGCTGTGCCTGTTACAGGCCAATCTCCCTTCTTGATTCATCAATAAAAATTCTGGGACGTATAGTGTTGGCAAGACTCCAAAGCTGGGCGGAGGAAAATGAAATTATGAGCGATTTGCAATTTGGTTTTCAAAAAGGGATCGGCACAATTGAGCAAGGCTTAAATTTAATGTTACTGCAGCATAAATATATAAGGATAAAATCGGAACGCCTGTATTTTACTTTTGTAGATCTTTCATCTGCGTTCGACTGCGTATCACACACCAAATTGTGGGCAATAATGAAAGGATTGGGTGTGGATAACACTATAATCTGTTTTTTTAGGGATCTCTATAGAGGAGCCACAGCTTCTGTTCGCTACGGTAGGGGGGGCAAATGCTCCAGACAATTCAGCGTGGGCCGGGGAGTGCGACAAGGTTGCGTTCTAGCACCTTTTTTATTTCTTCTTTATATTAACGGGCTTGAGCATCACCTGCTGCAGGAGTGCGGAGATATGCCCAGGGTAGGGAGGAGGGCAATCCCTGCACTCATGTACGCAGATGATGCCGTACTTATGGCTCGTACTCCCCGGGCTCTACAAAAACTAGTAGTTAGTTTTGAGAATTTTATGCTGAATTTAGACTTACGAGTAAACTGTAGCAAAACTTTTACTATGAACTGCGGCCCTAAACCAGGTAAACCCATGAAGCGGATGTTTTTAAACAATGTGCTGTTATATAATACCCCAACCTTTTCTTATTTGGGTATTTTATTCCATGAGTTAGGTTCTTGGACAAGTGCCATTAAGGCTAGAACCCTTTTATTTATGAAAACGATCATGGCTTTAAAGAACTTTGTTAGAAAACTGGGCACGAAGCCGATAAAAGAAATGTTAACTATATATAGAGCAACATGTATATCCGTTGCCACCTATGGTTCAGGCTTGTGGGGGTATGCAAATGTTGATCCAATCCAGGTGGTGGAAAATAAATTCCTGAGGGAAGTCCTTGCTGTCCCACAGTGTGCAGCAACTTTCAACTGTCATGCAGAACTCGGCCAACCTTACATAACAGACATTATTAAAATTCAACCTATCCTACTGTGGCACAGGGTATGGACCACAAATGAATGTGTTATGAATCGGGCCTTGTTACAGGACATCCTCAGTTTGGATCACGTGTATAGAGTGGAATGGTTGGGATATGTAAAGTGTTTCTTGTCTGAGATTGGATGCTACTCTTATTATTTGGATCCATCTTCATTGGGTAGCATTCCTAGGAAGACACTAAAAACCCTCTGCCTGGACCATCTTGAGGCTAAGAGGAAGAGAGCTGAAACCTTGAAACAATCGGTACATTCCCACCTTCCTACTCTCTGTGAGACTAACTCTGTACAGCCATATTTATCCCTGCCCATGTCAAACTATGATCGCTTTCTTTTAACTCGTTTTAGATTTTGTATGTTTTTTAGACTGGTGTCCTTCCCTAGTATGAACTCTTGGAATCGTATGTTGCCCACTTGTCCATGTGATGGGTCGTCAATTCAATCAGATATCCACATTTTATTTTTCTGCAGACTCTATGGTGCCTATCGCAGAAAAATTATCATCCCTTTTCTAAAAGAAATTAATTTAACCAGATGCCGCCCAGCTTTTTTAGAGTTACAGAGAATGGATATAGTTTTAACAGTAACTGTGGTTTTAAATTTTCTAAAGAGTGTTTTTAAATCACGAAAACAAATGATAACTGAAATGGCTTAAATTTTACTTCATTGTATAACTGTCTATTTGATCTCCCTCTTTGCACTAACAATTATGAGCTGTAATTATTGTAATTAATATAATTTGTTTGTATGTTTGTTACTTTTATGGTTATTTGCTTTAACCGAATAAAGTTCTTTGAACTGAACTGAACTAGTGAATTAAATCAATATTGCAAAATTATTTAAAAGAAATTGAGATAATATAGTGAACTGTGCAACATTTTTCCTTTAGAAAAGAAGAAAAATTAGTTACATAGAAATAATAACTAGAAACTACAAGCCACATACCACAATACATTTTAAAAATTGAATAAAGTACGGTAAAATCCAGGTGCATGGCCCCAGTCGAAGATCAACACTAGTTTCTCAACTTACTTGTGAAGTCTCAAATACAAAGTCCTTAAATCCAATGGTATATGCAGCAGACACAAAGTGTGATCCCTCCAGCTCCAAATCCAAATGAAAAATGACCAGGAAGTGGACAAAGAACTGGGAGGAGCCTGCTGGTTAGGAACAGGAATTTGGAGACTCTGGGGCGCTTCCTTCCAGTTAGTAAAATGTTTTTTTAAAAGCACTCCTCGCACAAAAGAACAATGCCAAATGTCCACTCAAAGAGGTTTTTGACGTCAAATCATCATTTCGGGAAGATTTGGATGCTTCTTGAGGAGAGAATCTTCTATTGCATATTGCTCACTGAGGCAGTTTCAAGCATCCAGCTATTTAGATGGTAGAGTTTGAAATAAATATAATTGATAGTTGTGCAACGGGTTATTTATGTTTGTTATGTAATTTTGTTGCCTCAAATGTCAAATATTAACTAGGTGATGCATAGATTTGAAGACTAAGGGGTCTATTAGTATGTCAGGTGGATCGCCACCGCCCGCATGGTGGTAGCGATCCGTCTGCCATTTTCCACTGCCCGCATCCCATTTCCCCTCGCCATATTATGATGGCGGGGAGGACCCCGGCGGACGGAAAGACAGTCCAACGGTTTTCCACCAGTCAAACAGAAGACCGGGCGGAAAAGGGGCTTTATAAGGTGGCGGTGTCTGCAAGACACCGCCATCCATATTAAGATGCAGGCGGTGATGTGCCTTTCCATGGCGGCAATGGGCATGCGATGTCTGCATGTGGGGGCCCATTGCGGGCCCCCAGGGTGTTAGGGGGGTGCACATGGGGGGTACCGCATTTACATTGTGGTGGGTGCTGCTGAAAGCACCCCCTCCGCAATGTAAAAAATTTGGGATGCGCCCGCCAGTGTGGCAGGACGCATCCTAATCTTCCCCACGGGGCCGCCGCATATATGACGGGCAGTCCTGTTTCCCGGTACAGTCCGCCAGCTATCGTGATAAGCCCCTAAGTGTCATCCTATGCGATCAATTATTCACAACATAACACTGAAGATTTGTAGTTGGGTAATAGTATGTTGCTGTTTTATGTTTATTCCATTTCTAAGTGTCATTACATCCATTTGCAAAGATTAGTCATATCATATGTCTGATATTATATATGATGGAATGTGGAATGTTTGTATCCAACAGTAGGTGAGATTTTAAAGATGGCCTGGTAAAATCGGAAACAAGGTTAAATTAGGGACTAATCTGTTGCATTTGCCTGTTTATTGTTTTCTAAGGCACTATACATATGTATGTATATGTCACTCACAGTCACATGTGCTTATATTTAACAATATATTGAGAAAAGTGCTCTAGAATTGCACATTTGTATTGGTATCATTATGAAAAACAAGTCTGTCCAATAAATACTGGTTAATTTATGTATGTTTTTTTCACTTGTCACTGCTCATTTTTTCTTTCTCTTCATCCAAAGAGAGCTGCAGATAAAAATATAAAATAGTAGGACCATTAGGAAATAAAATATGTGCCCAAAACTATAAGAGCAGGTTAAGGAAGGTCAAACAACGAATGACTAGAACAGAGAAATATGGACTTAAAATATGCAGTTTTGGTTTAGTGTGGACACCACTACTTTGTTAAAAAAAATCAGAGCTCCGAAATATAAATATATCTGAGATTAGCAGCATTCACAGTGGATGTAACTTTTTCTCCAGGACTGTTAAGTTTTCCATTCGGCATGCCAAAGGCAGTGAGCGTCTCGCAATCTGCAGTAATTATCTTGACAAGGTCAATTAGCTTAAAAAACTGACACCGTAAGTTGGCCGCGACGTTTCCTTGCACTGCTGTTTCTCTGCAGAGGGCTCTTGGCACGGACTGACATGGAATCTGCATTGCACCAGGGAGAGAAATTATCCATCAGCATCTTGGAGCCAAGGGGGGAGAGACGACGCAGGGGAAGAAAATGTCCCTACCTTGCACAGGTGTTCGGGAAAGAGATGGGGGGTGGGCACCCACCACACGACAACAAATCAGACACGCGGCAGGAACTTGAGCTGAAGAGCTGGCATCGCGCCCTGCAGGAAATCAGGATTATGTGTTTGTGAAGTTTCCTTGAGGCCATTCTCTTGAGTGAGGCTTCATGAGTAGGGTGGGCATAGAGAGCTATGGCAGCAGGCACCGCGTTTGCCTCCATTGGACTTTTAATTTACTGACCAATCAGTGCTTACACTGTAGTATTCCAATAGGATCACCCATGTGAAAAAGACTACAACTTCCAAAATGAGTCTGCGGCTTTTAAATAAAAGCCTTGAATGGATTCATGCTGACTATGGGTCATAAAGCCTTCTGGTCACCATATGCATTAATATCTTTGAGTCTAAAGATATATCAAGGGAAGCTCGGCTGTTTCATGTGCATTGACTAATAGGGAACGTATGTTCTAACAGTTTTTAATGGTGTCTTCTGGATACTAATCAGGCTCTGTTATGTCTTTTGTTTTGCTACCTGCTGGTACTTTTAGGTTATATCACATATCCTTCCATTTCTGAAAATGGATGGAAATCTTTGGCGGTATGTGGCCTCCACTTAAACAAAATGGCATGTCCTGTAGGATGTAGGTGGCACTCTTCTGTCATAACACGCTATTTAAAGATAAATGGCCACCTTGGAAAAAGGTCCCTTTCTGCTGAAGACAGCTCAGTGTTCCATTGGTGTTGCACATTTTTACCCGCAAAACTTAGTTATTTGCGTGAAAACTGTTCCAAACTTTGGTTAAGACTTTTACCCAGGAAGCTGCTCCTGTCTGGCTATGACACAGTCTTTAGAGAAAAAACATCATCTTTGGATAAAGATGACACTTTTGGAGGCACTTGCTCAAGAATAAGGTGTTCACCCATTCACTGAGCTGAGCTGCTTAGAGCTGCTAACATGACCGCAGCAAGTTCTGCAAACATTGAACGCAGGCTACAACTTTGAAACCTACTTCTACAGTAGCAATGCTATGTGTGGTGCTGCATGGCAGGGGTGCTTGTACAACAGTAGTGCTTCAAGAACCCATCTGTCCTTGGAAAGATCCTCATTTTACATTGACACCTCTGAAATTAATTGTCCGTCTGTGACAGACAGTAATTACCAATAAGTACACAACTACTTTGGTTGGTAAATGTGCTACTGAAGGTCAAAGAGCAACAGTTGGAATTAGATTGAAATAGTTTACCTATATGTTTATTAATAGAGTTATACAATATAGAGCATTGTTATTTACCCCTGAGTAGTGAAGTGTAAAAGTAACTTTAAGCCTCTGTATATTGGTGCCATCTCTATAACAGCTGTGGGAAAACATACCTCACGTTCAATCAATCTCTAATTCAGTGGTGAAAATAGATTTTTGATAAGTGAAGTGGAAAGGTAACTGTATGCCTCTGTATATAGATGCCACCTGTATAACAGCCATGGGAAAACATAGACACATCTTAAGCTGCCTGGTCATCTCTGAAGGCAAACATTTTCCACTGATGTTCCAGGGGCATCAATAGTATGTTCTCTTCTGACAATATAAAGTAATGTATGTAAATAAATGGCCAAACTAAAACTTCATTGGCACCTTGAGACACATGTCCACCTTTAGCATTGAATGACCTAGGTATATGTTCATCTGTCTAGGTAGATGACCAGCACGAGAGACAGACCAGAACATGTCAGTGCAGATGGCCAGCTTGGTAGATAAATGTCCATCTCTGGAAGAGGATACCAACGTATGGAGATATGTGTTACATCTCAGCATGCATGGCCACGCAATTAATCAACGGCTCCCATCAGCATTAACCATGTCTGGAAAATACTTTCAGCTCTAAAAAATTGATTTATTTTTCACAAGAATATTTGCTTCTCTTGGCCATCGACAGCCACTGCCAGTTAAGAAAATAGTTTAAAAAAAATAATCTAATGTCTCATTTGTTTCTAGGAAAAAGCTAAACAGACTTGGGTGATATAATTTACCGAACAGGCATATATGGGTTGCTTGAGGAGAGATGCATGAAGTACTGATTTGCAAGGGAGTTACTCTGTCTCTCACTTCTCATTGGTTGACTCATATCTAAAACTGGCTTGTAGGGTGGGTTGCAAATATCATTCCATCTGGAAGCTCGTTAATCTTGGCCTAAAATTGCTGCCATTGATGTTCCATGCTATTGCAGGCAAAGTTTCCGATCAAATTCAAAATAATTTCTTGTTAGTGCCAGTCAGCTATGGTCATCAGAAAATGTATAGGTGTTCTGAATGTCCAATCACAATTGTGTAGAAGTCCTTCAATTACCCTAAGACTTTCCTCCTGCGTGATGCTTGTTGAAAGAGCCTCGAAATCTAGGCCTATCATTATTTCTCATTCAGGGTCCCCAAAGTTGTCCTTTAGTGTACTCAGCATATGTCTAGTGTCTTTTATGTATGAGGGGATACATGTTACCAAAGGATGTAGAAACCAGCCCTAAAAAACAGATAGGGGTTCTAATATAGACCCTATTCTTGATACAATGGGACGCCCCAGTGGGGGTCTCGTTGTTGTTTATTTTTGAACAATCATAGAAGTACGGAATTCTGTCTCTCTTATGCTGATCTCATTGTGACTACCTGCTTCCTCAACCAAGTGTCTAATTGCATGATGATTTGCTTCGTTGGGAGCTTGCCATTTAGCCAGTTTTTGCGGATTAGGCATAATTGCACTAACTTGTGAGACTATGGGACTAAAACTAATAACCTATCAGGGAGATTGTCTGCCAGGCACTGTCTACAGAAAATAATTGAAAAAGCAAGGAAAAGGGCAGAGAGCAATCAGGTTGAATATTTGCTTGCGGACAGAATAAGGAGAGAGACCACCTAACTAATTTTTGTCACCACCTACAGCAACATATTTAATGAGGTTAAAAAAGAAATTAACAAACATTGTCAGATACTGAATTCAAAGGAACATTCTTTAGAAAAATCAGTGTTCCTTCAAACATAACGCAAGTTTAACCCCTTGCATGCTTGTGACGGAACCATTCCGTCACGAGCCACGGTGGTGCTGTGCTGGTGACACAATGGTTCCGTCATGGCCCGGCCACCGCGCCTGCGTGGCGCTGATTTTGCGCCTGCGTGGTGCTGATTTTGCGCCTGCGTGGTGCTGATTTTGCTCCTGCGCTGATGGTTCTATTAGGCGGGCAGGGCCGTGACGGAACCATTCCGTCACAAGCACAGCGCCACTGCGGCTCGTGACCGAGTGGTTCCGTCACGAGCATGGCGGCGTCGCGCAGCCCCACCTCCCCCCTAGCGCCATGACGGAATTACCACCGCGGCCAAGGAGTTAAACAAACGATTAATACAAACAAGATACCTGAGTACATCCTCTATCGAAGATAACACACTCAGGGGTCTTCTTGGAGCAAAGAGACATTTTCCATGGGGGCAGGACTCTGTAAATTCATGACAGCAATTAAAACACTGGTCCTAGACCTTCCTAAGCCATGAAAATTGATAAATCACACTGTAACTGTTATTTCACAAACATGGTGTACTTGATCACAGGTCCTTGCGCATTTCAGTAAATAGGCATATCAGGAAGGAAAGTTGGGGTTCAGACTTGTGTGCATCATACCAATATTTGGAGTCACCAAAACCTGACCAAAATGACAGGTCAAGTTTTGGAGAAGGGCCATTATCAAGATGACCTAAGGTCATCTACGAAAATGTTTCACCACACACTAACCAAACTGAAGTGTTGCTAAAGCAAACACAGAGATGGGTATATCCACTGACTATATCAATGGATTAAACAATCAAATTCCCTGGGACTAGCTCAACTCGTTAAGTCAATCCTAAATCAAAACCACGAGCACAACCAACATGTACATATGTTACCATGGGAAGCCTAAAGCACCTCTGCATGACTATATTACAAAGGCTACACTCATCCTATTCTGATTACATTACACAGAGGTACACTTATGGGACTCTGACTGGTGTAAGAAGTCATTAGTATGAGTATCATCGACTTTAATTGATTATTAATACATAATCATTAACATATATAACAGGAAACAATAAAATAATAAAGTAGCACACTGCAATTAAAACAAGGTTGAGAATAATAAAAAAATAATCTTAAGAATTATTTAATTCTTAAAGCCAATAAAATTGCACCTTTTTAAATACCACTGATCAACATAGCATGCAGGTCAACATTGTAATACAAACACAGCTAAAAAAGAAAAGAATTGGGATGCTCAATGGCATATTTTATGGAAAAATCCCACTATTGAACAAGTTTCAAGGATATACAGAATGTGTAAGAAACATAATGCAAGTCTGCATCCGTCAGACCTAGAACTCTTTAGTAAAGGAAACTGTTGTGAAAAAGACTCATAAAACTTGAAAAAGAAAAAAAGTAGAGCAAGGTTTGTGGAGAGGATTCATCAGAAGGGCAGTTACAGATTGAGGCCATACCATCTTGGCCTAAGGGGAAAGAAAGTTGCCAATAGATGGTACCCAATCTACATCTGGCAAGGAGCGCACACTCCTACGTATCTAACACTTTATTCAGAGAAAGTGTCAATACCAGATTCAGTACCAGGAGATGCCTGAATCATTACATAAGCTTGGAACCTCTGAAATTTCTATCTCCATCTACCTGGCATTCATAAAGGACAGCTTAAGCCACAACTTTCCCTCCGCAATTATCAGGCTTAGTGTTGTAAATATGAAGGATCTACCAAGTTCAGCTGAGATAGACAATGTAGTTAAGCCAAGGAATTGGGAAGCCAAGGTCACAAGTTAAGCAATCTTCTATTATATCTCTGTTTAAGGAAACTCCATACACCAAACTGAGGCCCAAAGCAGCAGGAGAGCTAACTTATTCTGATCCTTCACGTATTTCTAGCCCGAGCTGTTTGTAGGTGAAATAATATGAGCTGCTCCACGGGAGCTCCAAGAGATGTTGACAGAAACGATTCTCCTTCTCTTAGAGGGTTTTCACATCCCTGTATCCCCAAATTCCAGCATCATATGTTAATATGTGAAAACATTTTCTACGATATATTTCCGGTGAGGGCGTGATAGGCTTATTACCAATGTTTGTTACTAAATTAAATAAAAATCCTACTGATTGTGAAACGTTGCTTCCTAAGCAAAAATATGGGTTCTGGGTAGAAGCAAAGTTAAGGGTCACCTCCAAGTAAGGGAAATTCTTAACTTTACCAACAGGTTTGTATTTTACTGAAAAATCATTACAACCTCAAGTTTGTGGGGCCACAGTACATAACAAACATTTTGGACAAGTTTTTTTCAAAGTTCACATTTTCCATAAATGGAACAAATGCATCTATACGTTTCTTCAGGGCCTTCAGTGTAAACAATAACAGCACAGCTTCATCTGCGTATTAGGTGGGCACAATCTTATTTTCGACTATTGGCATGCCTGCCCCTTCATGATAAGCGAGCGCAGTTTAAGGATGTTAATGTAGGGAAGAAATAAAATAGGCGCTAGGACGCATCCCTAGAGCATGCCCTGGACAGGTTTTTATGAGTTGGTGCATTCTCCTTGCACCAAAAATCTTGCAGAAGTGCTTAAATCATATTTTAAGGTGCAAAAAAATCCACCAATTCACAAACCATCCCCATATAACATAGAAACCCCCAAACCATAGACCTCTTTACAAAGGCACTACTAAGGTTAATTAAATCTAGATGTATTGCCCTAGCTTTTGATACAGTGTATTTACGTACAAACAAGTGTAGGATACATTGTTTGTGGGTTCCCAATCCCTTTCAAAATCCTACTGAACATCAGATAGAATATTACATTTTATTGTCCATATTAAAATTGTATGCAAAACAGTTCTATCCACGATCTTGACTGTCGAGTCCAGCCGGCAAATGGGTAAATAACAACGTGGGCCATGACGATTGCCATTTCTGAAGACATGGATTTATAACAACATTATTACAGGACTAAAAGAACCCGCATTTACAGGCAGAATGTAGTATATTTGTGATAAGTGGTGGCCAAAGCTCTTTATCGCTTTGTATAAGTCCATCAACACCCCATCTAGGCCATGATCTTTATTGAATGGGCTTTTATGTATTGCTGCTTCTACGTCATGAATGTGGAACTGAATTGACAAGGGATAGGTTGGTAGCTCAGGGCGCTGCGAATCTGCTGTCCAGTTCTAAGATACCCTAAAGATTCATGCTATTCTCCTTCAGAGTTTCAACCAACAAAATGCTTTTTCAAAATTACTCATATTATCAGTACATGAAATGTTATCTACCCATGAGAATTAAATATTTTCACTCGACATCGTCACTACATATTGTCTCAAGGCATTTTAGGATAATAATCCATTATTGCATGTCCGGGGATACGAGGGGAAGACACCACTCATAAGACTTTAACACAGAGCAAGAGAGAGAAAAACAGACCAGGAGGAAAGGAGGTTGAAGAGAAAGGCGGAAAAGCAGGGACAAAGGAAGAAAGCAGGGATAAAAAAGTACCTGCACGAGTGAAGTGAAATCAAGGTGCATTGTGGTGGAAGAAAGAGGCATGAAGTCGAATCAAGATTACACATCCCTTGGTATTCGGCACTCCCAATATTCTACAGCACCGGCAGCGGGATTCTGAGAAAAACTTTGGGCACCAGCACTGATTATTTTAGTAATTAGGCACTGCCCCTAAGAGTCTGATTGTGTTTGTAAACTAGAAATTAAGTTTCTGAGAAAGTAAGAAAATTGCATCTTCACGTCCAATCAGTCCCAAAATCTGCTATGCCCTCACCTGAAAATGTTGTTTGACATTCACCACCCAGTTTGCATCTCTAATCCAGGTGCAGCGTCCTTTGATTAAGCAGACAGCTGCCTCCATTTACACAGACACACTCCCTCTCCATGACCAGACAAGTCAACGCCGTCTCCTCGTCGTGCTTCAACATCCTGCGCATGCTACGTAAGATCTTCCGATGGATCCCCACCGAGACCAGGAAGACGGTCACCCAGGCCCTCGTCACCAGCCGTCTGGACTACGGCAATTCCCTCTACGCCGGAACCACCGCCAAACTCCAGAAGAGACTCCAGCGGATCCAGAACACCTCAGCACGACTCATCCTGGACATCCCCCGCCGCAGCCACATCGCCGGACACCTGAGAGACCTACACTGGCTCCCAGTCAACAAGAGAATCACCCTCCGGCTCCTCACCCACGCACACAAAGCCCTACACAACCAAGGCCCAGGATACCTCAACAGCCGCCTCAACTTCTGGGACGCTCAAGGGCAGCCATGCGCTCTATAAATCCAATTCCATTCCATTCCATTCCATTCCATTCCAACTTCTACGCTCCCAAACGCCAGCTTCGATCGCCCAGCCACGCCCTCGCCGACGTCCCCCGCATCCGAAGAGCCACCACAGGAGGAAGATCCTTCTCCTACCTGGCCGCCAAGACCTGGAACTCCCTTCCGACCCACCTCCGCAAGACCCTGGACCACCTCGCCTTCAGGAAACAGCTCAAGACCTGGCTGTTCGAGCAGTAGCAGACCCCCCTCCCCCAGCGCCTTGAGACCCTCCGGGTGAGTAGTGCGCTATATAAATGCTTTGATTGATTGATTGATAGTAATGGCCGAAGACCACCCGCTTGACTCACAAAGACTTGTTTTGGAGATCAGCGCCAAAAACCGAGAGATTTGGTTTCCACAAAACAACACAGATGTTTCATACAAGATCTATGATTTCTAACAGCCTCAGCATTAAACTTGAGTAATCACTTTCCATAAGTTTATGACCAAAATGGCTTCCAAATGCTGGAACATTTTACAACTAATTTAAGACGACAGATCATCTTGCAGTTTGTAAGCTGATGCTTCACCATCAGTTAGTAATAAAGCTTTCTCCAGCCACAGCATGTCTGGCAAACAGGATTCTCACAAGGGAACTGATACTGTGAGCAATTGACAAAGTATGTCCCAATCTGAGAAGGTGTTACTTTGCACCAGTATTTTCATTCAAGTCCAAAGATATAATGGCTGCTGTACAGATTTCACTTATTTCCAGCTGGTACAAAGCATACAAGCCCGCTAAAAGCAACATACTCCTAACTGGAAGCCAAGCCCTTGTATCTACAGGCTGGTTTGAACTGTGAGAAGCTTTTTAGCCCCACACTGTAATGCTATACGTCCATCCTCATAAGTTATTTGAAAGTAAGCACAAATGTTCCCATCGCTTACATTGCTGACAGGTCCTGGGGATATGGATTTAATTAGCATCGCCTTAAAATGTTTCACTGCCTCGGTTATCCTAGCAGGCGAGGTGTTTCTGTGACTCAGTCTCACATGTGGAGTGAATAAGCCTGCAGGAAATGTCATCATGTTCTTTCAGATGTAAGCAGTGTGGAAGGATGGAGCAACAGGCAGGGCGTCAGGGAAAGATCTGTCCTGGCGCCCTGTGGATCAATACCGAAGGACGATGCATTGACTCTTTATAGACCAGGGGCCTCGTTACAAGCGCTGCTCTGGTGTTACACCCCCAGGACATCTGGGAATGCCCCCCTGTGCCATCATCTGCATGGGTCCGAGTGTGGGAGCTCAAACTATCCTATATATAATAGGTGAATGATTCTTAAGCTTTTGGGTCTGCACGAAAGACATTCAGCTAGATTCATCATTGTGAAATCGGCTCACAAAGGGCCAGATTTTGAGAATCCGGCCCTTTGCGAGCGCTATTTTTGCATTTGGGATTCATCATCCCAAATGCAAAAATCGCTAATATAGAAAGCGTAAAATTGCGAAGAATCGCATTTAAGGAATCTCCATTAGAGATTCCTTAAATGCTATTCAAGAACCTTTTAAAAATTGCGAATTCGCAATATGGGGCCGCTATTTACCACAAAGTGTAACTTCGTGGTAAATAGCGAAAACTTAGAAAAATGCACTTTAGTGCATTTTTCTAAGTTGCATGTTACACACACACATGTCCTTTGGACATGTGTGTGCGCAACACCTGTGTACATTTGCATTTCAGGGGTGCTACAGGGTGTCCTTTGGACACCCCTGGCACCCTTGAAATCGCTTCCTTATTTGCGATTCGCAAATTGCGAATCGCAAATAAGGAATGAGCGATTCGCAATTTGCGAATCGCAAATAAGGAAGCTGTAGAAATCGCATTTAATTGTGCGATTTCTACATGAATCCCGTTTTGCGAGTCCTTAATCGCTATTAAGGACTCGCAAATCGGGACATTGATGAATCTGGGGGATTGAGATGCAATTGTGTGAAGTGAAAATGAGTGCTCATCCACACCAAACCCGCCTCTTCCTGTGATAATAAAACATGTCACACGCTGGTTTATTCACAGAAAGTGCACATCGCTTTGTAAATCATCGTGGGTTCACATGAGTTCAGCTGTCTTCAATGTCTGAGTGCACAACCATAAAATAAAGGTAGATCCAGATGTTTTTGCAGGGCATTTGAAACCCATTCTACGGCCTTTCGTGTGCACTTTTCACAATAGGCACATCATTGCTTAGGCTTATGACCACTCTAACTAGCATTGCTACAACAGTGTCTGTGAGTCTCAGCACACTACTGCACAATAGGTTGTATAGTGCACCTCTGCAATTACCAGTGTGACTACCCATGGGACAGTTACTAAACATAACAAAGATAAATACTTTTTTTTCATGACTTATATAAATCTTATTTACCAGTGTGAGTTTCTCGAGCAAAGCAGTAAATATGTTAAGTAAACATTGTTTTTGTGCATAATACACTATAAAGACGAGGGTTAAAAATATATATATATGTGATCAAGTCCCCTGGGAGGGACGAAACGCGTCATGGCTGCTGTTGCGCTGATCCTGGAAATCGAATAAACAGCATCTGACTAGCCACGGTGGTCTGCGTTCTTTCCTTGCCTCAGTGTACTTGGCTGTTTCGGAAGAGTTTTATTGGTATATATACATACATATATATATATATATATATATTCGGAATCCAACACCCCTTTGATACAGACATGGATTTCCTTAAGTGACCGTAAAAGTGGGAGTTCCGTATATTCTAAGCAGGTTAATAACATGTCAACCTTTTCGGATTAAAAGCATGCAAAGTAACTGGCAGGCTATATTCCTTCTTTAGCTAGAAACAAACTAACTAAATAGGTTATTTTAATTGAAGCCCTGTAGAATACAGATTCCGCCCACTTTTTAGAAATGTGTAGTATTTTGGAGGCGATATGTGGCTATATCACTTGACTGACTACTTTCCTGCATTGCCTTGATTGATGACCTGACAAAACATAATGCTTTCTACTTTACAGAGGTAATTATGTCATTACTAGCCACTAATCTTCATTACATCACGTCCTACATTTTTCAGCACAGTCCTTAATAATGGAAGGATCCCACTCCTTTAGACGTAGGTCACATTGGTCAACTTAAAAGCAAAAAAGTGTATTTTTTCTGAGGATTCTAGCAACCCATTAATCGTGCTTTTCCTCCCAGCTCATCATGTGTTGGCTACCTAAGTAGAATGCCTGGCCTCTGCCCTGCCTTAAATGGATGAATGAGTCACTGTGATGCCGGAAACTGTATTTTTCAGGTCACTAATCTGCTGTTACAAGGCCCCTGGTAGAACTACACTGCTTAGCCAATGGAGAGGCGACTCCCTCGCTATCCAGGTCACAAGATGAAGCATTGGGGGTATAGTACCTCACACGGTTCTCTGAAATCTTCTTCTTAATCTACCTCACCTAGGTCATCCATGATCATTGTATCTGTGGATGTTTTTGACCCATCCTTGCTCTACTACTAGGCGAAGGCTGAGTCTTGTCCTGTAGGGCTGTCACACTCTGCACTGATCTCCATCATCATTTGTAAAGCACTGGCACCTTCCTTGGATCTCAGAGCAAACAGTTGTAATAGCCCTGTTCCTGAGCTGCACGGTTTGCATTGATCAGGGTCACATAATTGGTTGACTGTGTGCTGTCAGTGTCTGGTTACATACCTGGTCCACTGAGGTGTTTGGAGGCAGGACTGTGGATGTGCAAATGCCTTAGTAAGTTATCCGGACCTTCCAGGTGTGACTATCTTCCAGGTTTTTCTTCCTTAGATCGGGAATCCGTGATTGTTCAGTTGTGGGGGTCAGGTAGAGGGACTAGTGGAATCTCCAGCTCAAATCTCTATTACCAGTAGGAACTCATGCTCTGTGCGTATCATCCATATTCCCATCAGGATGGGCAAGGATCATGTACCTCCACTCAGATCAGGTCAGGTTTCTATTGGGCTGCTTACACTTTGAATCAGCGGGCAATCTCCCCACAGCTATTGTGAGCACATAAACAATTCCTCTGATACTCGGACACCACTACTAAATGGTCTCCCGCTGCTCAGAATAGTGGCAGCGCCAATTCAATGAGTGGCGATCTTCATGCTGTCATAGGCTTGGCTCTGCATGCAAAGTTGTATCCCATTCTGCTAGGGCAGTTGTGTTCTAAAGGTGTTAACTGCTGCCTCGCAGTTCTGCAACACACACACCCATATACCAATATGCTGTCTTTGACTAACTTCTTCGTACTGACATGTTGTGTGCAAGTTCTGTAAAAAGGGGTAGGGAGGTTATACCCAGTAACTTTATATGGGATCTAGAAGGATGGTTCCCCGCAAGATCAGGGTTAAATGCATCCTCCACAAAAAGAACAAGGGCTCTGAAATGTTTCTATCCCTATATAGTGAAGAGGCTCGCAGAACTTTCCATTGGTCCCCTAAGCCAGCACAATGAGTCTTCCTTGCACCCATGCCACACACCAGGAGAGCAAAGGCAAAAAAACCAGTAAAAAGATGTGGCATACACTTTCCAAAAATGCACTGTAACATGCATTTAATCACCTAAAACCATCCAACAATAACTAGCCTCCTTTGTAGCAGGGAAATTAATAGGTTTTTCACACTAATATCAAGCATACTGACTTTACAATTTACATTTCAAATGATAAGACATCAGCAGAGTCTCCACAATGTGTGTAGCTCTTACTGCCTCCCACGCACTGTAAGTAGAATCACAGCTGCTTGGCTGGGTCTACTGCTCTGTCCCCATAGGGATGGACCCAGAAAGGCCCAACAAGTGATGGGAGCACGAATGGACTGGCAGTTCCAAGGATGGGTGTTTGTAATTCCAGGGGCGGTGGGTGAGATTTGAAAGTGGTGGGCCGCAAAGTGATTTTCATACAGCACCGTAGCGAACGAGCGCAGCGAGCGAGCCCGAACCCCAAAAGAGGGGTTTGGGGGGATTACCCCCCCCCCCCCAGAAAAATTTGAAAAAAAGAAGAAAAATCGTGCATTTTCAAGCAAATTTGAGAAAGCAGGAAGGTTAATAAAGCAATTGTGAAAGTGCAGTTATTACATTAATAGATGGCATAACATAGGTCGCTGCTTATTCAGTATAACCACAGAGCTTCATACATTCCGTCCTATTACGCTCAGGTGCTGAATTCAGACTATAAGACTTTCATGAAAATCTCAGCTCTAAGAGTAGAAGAAGTTGCACAGCAGTTGGGAAACATCCTTCACAAAGCATTGGTGACGGACAAGTGCTGACACGCCAACTGCATTTTCCTGAACAGTGAATCATTGTAACAGTCATTGCAGAACCAAAGCTTTACTAAGTATTAGATCAATACTTTATTGTGATATGCTTCAGGAAAGCAGGCACCACTCAGTTATGCCTGCTTGATATATTTGCACAACCGCAACATTACAATCAATTCATAAGTGTTGAAATGCTAGAAGAAATATCATATGAGGGACTTCCACAGTTCTGCCGCTGACCTGGCCATGTTTTCATCAACCTTCATCCCATTCATAGCATTTGTATTCGTAGAACGCATACATTCCAGAGAAGATACCACCAGGTTGACTCAGTGACACGTAGAACATTTCTCCTGGTTTCACTTGCACTAGTGCATACATGAATGCCTCCACAGGAGCACGCACCTGCAGTGGTGCAGCACGCACCTACGCATGCATCTGCACCAGCGCTCTACCTGCACTGCACCTGCATAAGATGTTCACTCGTATCACAACAGCACTGCACTTCACACCCTGAACCTTACACTGTAGTTGTAAGTTAACCACTGCAGTGGCCCTAGAGCAGGGGTCTTAAAACTGTGGGGCGTGACCCCCAGGGGGCCATGGAGTGATAGGAAGGGGGTCGCGCATTCCCTTCACACTTCTGCCCAGGCCTATAGCTTCAGCCCCCCTCCTTCCCCGTAGTGTCTCTCAGTCCGGGCTGCTGCAGTGCAGCTCGCGCAGCTGGGGGCTCGGCTGGGAGGTGTCTGGAGTCTTATCTCTGGCCGCCGGAGCTTTTCACAGGTCTTTAAAGACCATTTGCATATTTACATGCCTTTGTTAACTAGTTACCTAGGCTTAGTATTTTTAATGGTTCCAGTACCCCCTGGACCTCCACTCAGCCTATTCCGTACATTTGTATTTTTACACTTACTGCTGTAGTGTGAGAATGCATTTGTAAAAAAAGAAATATAAAGTTGGGTAGCCAAAAGAAAAATGCCTGTTGTGTGTGTTGTTTAAAGAGCCCGCAGAGACCTGCTCTTGACACTAAATAGAGTTATAAATAAAAAAGTATTTATTAATTAGCTATGTCACTTTTCTGTATTTGTTCTCTTTAATTATCAGTCATGGATCATTGAGGCAGCCCTAGAACACACTTAAAAGTGCTTTCTATTTACATTTGCTGTTCTAAGTATTCACAGATTAGTGCTAAAAATACAGCATTAGGTGACTGCTTATTTCTGGGCCATCAAAATAATGAGCTGTATCAGCACATTATTTATTTCCTCCACCCTCGATCCCTGATTAATGCCATAATAGCAATAGTTTAACTTATATCTGAAACCCTACGCTACAAGTTTCTGGGAATGCACCCTGCATTCAGACAACTCACTCCTCATTCTCGCCTTCACTTTCATGCTTGCACTGCACTCACACTGATCACCATGCACTAATAGTGATCACAATGCACTCACAGCGATCACAATGCTCTCACACTGATCACAATGCACTCACACTGATCACAATGCACTCACACTGATCACCCACTCACCCTGCACTCACACTGATCACCATGCACTCACACCATTCACCCGCTCACCCTGCACTCACACTGATCACCATGCACTCACAACATCCGCCCGCTCAACCTGCACTCACAGTGATCACAATGCACTCACACTGATCACAATGCACTCACATCATTCACTCGCTCACCCTGCACTCACACCATTCACCCGCTCACCCTGCACTCACACTGATCACCATGCACTCACACCATTCACCCGCTCACCCTGCACTCACACTATTCACCCACTCACCCTGCACTCACACTGATCACCATGCACTCACACCATTCACCCGCTCACCCTGCACTCCCACTGATCACCAGGCACTCACAACATTCACCCCCTCACCCTGCACTCACAGTGATCACAATGCACTCACACTGATCACAATGCACTCACATCATTCACTCGCTCACCCTGCACTCACACCATTCACCCGCTCACCCTGCACTAACAGTGATCACAATGCACTCATACTGATCACCATGCACTCACACCATTCACCCGCTCACCCTGCACTCACAGTGATCACAATGCACTCACACTGATCACCATGCACTCACAACATTCACCCACTCACCCTGAAATCACAGTAATCACTCTGCGCTAACAATGCGTTTGCGTTGTTCACCCTGTACCTCACCCTGCAGTCACATGAGCACACTACTCACCCTGCACTTATGTGACACTTCACTCACCTGTCCCCCCTCACTGCTCAATCTGTAGCTCACTCAAACAAGGCCATCACTAACCATGCATTAATTCGCCCCACTCTGCACTTACAGCCGAACCCAAATTCATATGGTAACCTCACTCACCCTGCATCCACTCCTTTTACCCTACTCTCACACTGTTGCATCGCTCACCGTGCAGTCACTTGGGTACTCTTGTCACCCACACAGGGTTTAGAAATTTTTGTCAGGAGGGGGTCCTTACACCTGAAAATGTTGACAAGGGGGGTCTTGGCATCCAAAAGTTTGAAGACCTCTGCCCTAGAGGGACCCCAACAACAACAAGATCCTGTCCTACAACATTGGTACTGCCTGTTACCCCATTACCAATAAACAGTTTTTGATGTGGAGTAAATAGATTCCTTGTGTTTTCACAGCTTTAAATCAGAATATTTAGCAACTAGAATGGCATGTCAATGACCCATGACTGATGCCAAGCAAGCAACAATGGTACATGCAGAGGCGTAAAATGTATTGAACCGTTCTCAGACCATCCCCAAGGATCGCTTATAGACTAGCATCTGTCCCACCTATTAGTCATGAAAATGCACATGAGCTACCCAATTATGAAAACGTTGCCCACAACCACAACAGGAGGTGCCACTGATGTGGGTAGTAAAGGCTAAGGTGAGCATTACATAACAGAGACACATTTCAGACTCAGATACTGCTGGAAGGGGATCCAGTTGTCTTTTGGCTGGGAAGTCAGGGGAAGCAATGAGGAATATATGTGTGACATTTCACTTTATTTTACCAGGTCTTTGACTTTGATATATTTAAGCACCCTGCTCGCACATGAACTGCACATGTACCCACTGTAGCAGTTTATGAGTCTTCTAAGATGCTAACGGAGGAACTCCATGCACACGAAAAGGAGGTGCAGCACTGTGAGCGACTTGCCCCCACAGACCAACATATTGCCCCCCTGGTTAGCCAAGGCTCGCCTGATATATAAAGAGACACTGGTGGCACTTTCAAAACCAGGCAGAGATCCATCTTCAGATGGGTTCTTACCGTCCCCTGCCATCATTTACTTCAAAGCTGCCAAAGGGTCCTCAGCAACTGGCTAGTGACGGTGGTCTCAGCAGCATTAGTTCCTGGGTTACTAGCACGCTGTCAGATCACAATCGGAGCAGCAGCGTCCAAGGATGTTCTTCCTGCTCTAGAACATTTTCTGCTTATTCGAAAACGGAGTCTGTGTACCAGCTTCCATGCGGCCACTTAATGTGTCGTGCCTGTCTCTCAGAAAAGCAGCGCAATGCCACAGTTATGTGCTTGGATTGGAAGAGGATTCAGAAAAGGGGGTGGTGATGGACAGAGCATCTGAATTAAACAGAACACTCATACCCAGTCAAAAGATCAGGGCTTGATCCATCACCGTTTTTTAGCTCACTGCACCATCCCAGTTCAGAACCTGGCTATATGCAAATTAGTCTGACCCTGGCCCAGTGCATCATGGGAACAGGGCAGACCAAACTACCAAGCCAATTCTTTACTGGAAAGGAAACAAGCTTCCGGGGACCGGTTTCTGGCATTGCAGCCGTCTTCGGCCCGGCTTGCTTGAATCCTGATGGTGCAGTGAGCAAGGTACTCATGTCTGAGCATACCCTGCCACTCCTATAGTGGCCAAAGCGATTCAGAAAAGGAGGTGGTGATGGACAGAGCATCTGAATTAAACAGAACACTCATACCCAGTCAAAAGATCAGGGCTTGATCCATCACGTTTTTTAGCTCACTGCACCATCCCAGTTCAGAACCTGGCTATATGCAAATTAGTCTGACCCTGGCCCAGTGCATCATGGGAACAGGGCAGACCAAACTACCAAGCCAATTCTTTACTGGAAAGGAAACAAGCTTCCGGGGACCGGTTTCTGGCATTGCAGCCGTCTTCGGCCCGGCTTGCTTGAATCCTGATGGTGCAGTGAGCAAGGGACTCATGTCTGAGCATACCCTGCCACTCCTATAGTGGCCAAAACGATTCAGAAAAGGGGGTGGTGATGGACAGAGCATCTGAATTAAACAGAACACTCATACCCAGTCAAAAGATCAGGGCTTGATCCATCACCGTTTTTTAGCTCACTGCACCATCCCAGTTCAGAACCTGGCTATATGCAAATTAGTCTGACCCTGGCCCAGTGCATCATGGGAACAGGGCAGACCAAACTGCCAAGCCAATTCTTTACTGGAGAGGAAACAAGCTTCCGGGGACCGGTTTCTGGCATTGCAGCCGTCTTCGGCCCAGCTTGCTTGAATCCTGATGGTGCAGTGAGCAAGGGACTCATGTCTGAGCATACCCTGCCACTCCTATAGTGGCCAAAACGATTCAGAAAAGGGGGGTGGTGATGGACAGAGCATCTGAATTAAACAGAACACTCATACCCAGTCAATAAGATCAGGGCTTGATCCATCACCGTTTTTTAGCTCACTGCACCATCCCAGTTCAGAACCTGGCTATATGCAAATTAGTCTGACCCTGGTCCAGTGCATCATGGGAACAGGGCAGACCAAACTACCAAGCCAATTCTTTACTGGAAAGGAAACAAGCTTCCGGGGACCGGTTTCTGGCATTGCAGCCGTCTTCGGCCCGGCTTGCTTCAATCCTGATGGTGCAGTGAGCAAGGGACTCATGTCTGAGCATACCCTGCCACTCCTATAGTGGCCAAAACGATTCAGAAAAGGGGGTGGTGATGGACAGAGCATCTGAATTAAACAGAACACTCATACCCAGTCAAAAGATCAGGGCTTGATCCATCACCGTTTTTTAGCTCACTGCACCATCCCAGTTCAGAACCTGGCTATATGCAAATTATAGTGGCCAAAACGATTCAAATAGTGGTGCAGATGGTGCAGTGAGCTAAAAAACGGTGATGGATCAAGCCCTGATCTTTTGACTGGGTATGAGTGTTCTGTTTAACTCAGATGCTCTGTCCACCACCACCCCCTTTTCTGAATCGTTTTGGCCACTATATGAGTGGCAGGGTATGCTCAGATGTGAGTCCCTTGCTCACTGCACCATCAGGATTCAAGCAAGCCGGGCCTAAAACGGCTGTAAT
This sequence comes from Lissotriton helveticus, assembly GCF_964261635.1. Taxonomy (NCBI): domain Eukaryota; kingdom Metazoa; phylum Chordata; class Amphibia; order Caudata; family Salamandridae; genus Lissotriton; species Lissotriton helveticus. The sequence goes on along the minus strand of NC_136061.1, from coordinate 427,608,705 downwards.
GCCAGAAACCGGTCCCCGGAAGCTTGTTTCCTTTCCAGTAAAGAATTGGCTTGGTAGTTTGGTCTGCCCTGTTCCCATGATGCACTGGGCCAGGGTCAGACTAATTTGCATATAGCCAGGTTCTGAGCTGGGATGGTGCAGTGAGCTAAAAAACGGTGATGGATCAAGCCCTGATCTTTTGACTGGGTATGAGTGTTCTGTTTAACTCAGATGCTCTGTCCATCACCACCCCCTTTTCTGAATGGATTGTAAGAGATCAGCCTCTTCTCGCGATATCCAGAGAGTCCATTTCTAATTTACTTTCATGTGCCACGGAGACCAGCAGACGGGCCAGCAACAGAGGACAAAGATATGGTTCTTACGCCAAGACTATGAGACGGCAGGCGGATGTGTTCTATAAAATCATGTTTATGCTCGAAAACGACACTGGGGGCTTAACGGACGGTTAGAAACCACACTCAAGCTTGTTTTGTTTGTGTTAACTGTTTAATTATGTTAGCAAAACTTACATCATGCCCATAATCCTACGAATAAACAATGTGTTATTTTGTTACTTCAAGTAAAGCTTTTAGCCTGAAGTAGTAGTATGGCTTTTTAAAATCGTATATAGCTGTACATGTTTGCCTCCCATCTCCGAAATTAAACGCGCATGTTTACTGGGGAATTCCATTTCCCCATTGGCTGCACCCTTTCTACTATTACGTCACAAGTTTCCACTCCACTTCAGGATATGGGGGGCGGGCTCCAGATCTAGAGTGGCACTCCCAAAACTATACCTCGCCCTATCGGAAGCAGGCTTGGGACTCAGTGCTGAACTACGAACACTATTATGCACTGTAGCTGCACAGCTACAGTGGCCGATGTGGCTTGCGAGAGGCAATCTTACAGAGTTGGACCCCTGGGCGTTCACACTGGGACAACCAGCCATGATCGAATGGCTCTCTGTCACTAAAACAACACTACACTGTCCCTTGCACTGGCACCCAGTGGCACACTCGGTCAGACGGTCACCCGCAGCATCACGCCTCCCGGCGATGGCACATGAGGGGCTCTCGAGTCTTGCAACCGTCTGCTTCTCCTCCTGCCCAGGGTCGCACCACTCTGCCCCCACCCACGCTGCGCCCCCCTAGCCAATTCTGGTGCTGCTGCATGCAGCGCCAGGATTGGCTGGTCCACCGCTCAACATCCATTATTGGATGCAAGGTGGACCAGACCATCCTGGCGCTGCATGCAGCACCAGGATTGGCTAGGGGGGCACACTGTGTACTCGCCCTGGGCAGCCTTGTAAACGCGGCCCGGCTGAAGCCGCACCCCCGGCCCCTTCTCTATGCCTAAAGTGTTTTTCGCGCAACGGCGCATTCGTGGGCAAGTCTCAGCCCAGAATTCTCATGCGCAGCTGCAGCAGACCAGCAGCCCATGCCCCTCCCCCCCACCCCCTGCGCACACCGGACCGCACCAATTACCAGGCATCAACATGGAATTAGCGTTATGTTTATTAAAGCTTAGCTGCAGTGCCACAGTGCGTCCAGGGCTTAGTGGGGCTACGCCCCTACGCCCCAATGGACTCACCGCGGCTGTGCAATTCAAAGTATTTACCACATCCAAGTGGCTGCTCCTGCCCTTCTGGAGAGTTTCACCAACTAGCTGGTGGCAATGCCACCTGTTCACAAATAGAGGCAGTGGAGACGTGGGACACATAAAAGGAATATTTCTCCTCTAATTTAAGGCAGTAAGAACAGGGTTTGGGTTCACACCTAAGAACCGACATGGACAAGGGACAAAACTCATGGAGGGCAAAACAATATAGAGCTCTCCAGGTGGCCTCCTAGGCATGGGTTGGGTAGCCGTATTTGTGACTTACATATCTGTATCTATTGCTATTCTTCATCCATTTATCAGCATTGTGTCTTCTAACCTGACTGGGGCCATCCCATCGCCAGAGAAGGTTAATGGAGTCTCAGCTCACTCTGAGGTATCACCTACTAGTGGCTACCTGTTGCTGCTCCCCAACTCCTCCCACTTCCTGGGTGCACCTTCTCCGGACAAGTGTCTTTCTGAGAGGTGCACTCTATTGGGTGCTGTACACCTGCTGCTTTCGCCAAATGTCATTCTTTCTGCACTCCCTAGAGCAACCCATTCTCAGGAGAACATCTTGTCTCAATCAGGCTTCAGGCAGCCCCTCTGCTGATCTGTTTCATCTGTCACTCACACTAGGCGCATTGCCAGCTGCGCCCTCCCTGAACAGATTACGAAGATCAATCAAACACTCCCACTGCCGGGGTTCTCCTATCTGTTGTCCATTGCCCCCTCGCCATGTACAGCACGGCCTAAGGGGAGTCACAAGTGAGCATGCATCTAGATCACACTCTTAATACCAACACTCCAGCCAGTGACGTTGTCAGTGAAGACTCTTGCTGACTCATTAAGGGGCGTACGGATCAATGCGGCTTGGAAAGAGTGCCAACATGGATGTCATGCAGCCAGGGGCCGAAAAATACGACCCCTGGTGTTCCTTTTGAGACCGCTGGCACTGTCCTTGCGACCCCCAGTATCAGAGGAGCTAAAGGGCTAATGTGAGAAAGCATGCCTGGTGCTTTCGGCACAGGTCTTCTAAAACAGGTGCGCAACAGACTATATTTATGTTACGGTTTTTTGGGTAATATTTAATATATTAAGCCGTATTCCCAAAGGCTGCAGCACATAAAGAACTATCTTATTTCGCAACCAGTTCCTAAATTAATATCATGAAATAGAAAATCCTGGGACAGAATGTTTTTTAGAACTGAGACGTGGGATCTGAGACGATGACAAGGTCCTCAACCAGTTTAAACATTGCAAACTAGCTGTTTTCAACTTTTTACTTTTTAAAACAGTTGTTTTCTTGTTTACCTGAAGAGGAAAATGTAAACATACCAAAGGAAATACTCTTTCCTTAAAGTGCATCATAAAGTGAAGACGTACAAACATGTACAATATTAAACTGACTGTCCAGGTCGTAGCACGCATAGCATATTGTTCAATATTCAGCTTAGAGCATATGTTCATATATAAAGGCACATGTTGAATAAAAGAAGAACAGTCTCAGGGTAAAGATATGTAAAGAATGTCAAGTTGCTTTTGATATATTCATTTTGTCATAGAACCTCTTCCAGTGTCTACAACTTTTTGTGTGTGTGTGCACGTGTGTGGATGTGCGCGTGTGTGTGCCTGATTCAAACTGTGGCGCTTGGATGGGTCACCCTGCTCTCCCAACAGTTTTCCAGACACCAGGCTGTGTTGAGTGAACATATGAACATATGACAGACCAATTCCCATGAAAAACCTAAATGCATTAACCCTGTAATCATTGATTTTGAGGATAAATTGGTTTGTATTTGAGTTGCATCGGCTCATGTTTCCTTTATTCTTCAACTTGACCGTGTTTTAAAATGACATTTACGCTGATCTTTACTAGAAACAATACCATACATTTAAAGTAACATGCAAAAAGGTAATTTGGTAATTTGTTTTGTGTCTGACCTCCTTAAAGTATGGACATTATAACCTTGATTATAGATACTATTTCTCAAAGTCATCTGTCCAAATCGGCAAGCAGTTTCTCCCTTCCCAAAGGGCACACATTATTGTATGGAAATACACCCAAAAGAAAATCTTAGGGCTAGACTTCTATATATGAATTTAAATTTGGTGCAGGGTCGTTAAGCCTTGGCAGCACGTTATGATTGAGCTTGGGTCATTGATGGTTCCCATCAGGGCTAATGGTGCCACTAACTGAATGAGATTATAGAATGTTTGCTGATGACTCCTGCTTACGAGATCATGAGGGAAACCTAAGTGCTGCCTACACAATCTGTACTGTCTCAGGTGTGGAAGAAGCTTCCTAACTTCAAGGCGTATTTTCTGCACAAATGGCCAAATGGCCAAATTGATTGTTCTTTCTAGGGCATGCTGTGTTTCAGACCCCCTGAGTGTGATCATTTTCAATGATAGTCAGTATGGCTTTGATGTTGTTCATGACTTTGGACAGTTATGTCACAACTGGGATTTAGGACCTCATCGAGGTTACCAATTGGAAATGGGGAGAGTGTGCACAAACTGTTGAAGGGCTTACTGTTACCCGCCCAGATTGCGGTTGTGAAGTGCGCTGCACACCGCAATGGACCCCACGATGTGACTGTGGGCAAAAGGTATGCGGATGAAACTGTAAAATATTGTGCCCTGAAAACTTGTACTTTTCATGGGGAATAACACTATGAAAAACGGGATGAGACGAATTGCAATCTGTGTTTAACCGCAGTTGATACTTGGGAGGAAGTTAAGAGATTCCAGGAGGAAATGTCAGAAGCAAAATAGCAAGGCTAGTTTAGAGCTGGTTGTTTCAAAAGGGATGTGGACAACATGTGGGTTTCAGGAGATGGAAGACCTGTGTTGCCAGATAGTTTGTTGCTTCCAATGTCGAGACATTATCATGGACCTGCACACGCAGGGAGAGATGCCAGGGTGTGCTTGTTCAGGCAAACATGGTTTAACCCCAGGTTCAGACTGATGGCTGAAGGATTCTGTCACAGATGTGAAGTGTGCCAGAAGCAGAATGTCGGCAGAAGAACGGCAGTAACACTGAGTCACATAGGGAGATCAGCAGGTCACTTCAACAGGATGCAACTGCACTTTATCAAGATGCCTATGTGCAATGAGCTGAGAAATATCTTAGTAACTGTGTGTCTCATCTTGCGTTGGGTTGAAGCTTACCGGACCAGGAGGAATGATAGTCTCATAGTGACTAAGTTATTGTTGAGGGAGTTAATACCATGCTTCATGTTCCAGTCGTCTCCGGGGTCAGACTGAGGAACTCATTTTAATAGTGAGGTCCTGAAGTTGTTGTGTGAAGCATTAAAAGTTGAACAGAAGCTACATTGCAGTTATCAACCAGAAGCTTCTGGAATTATGGAACAGATCATTGGTCTTAGAAATCCAGATTGGTTAAAGTTTGTGCCTCAACATCTCTGAAATGGCCTGATGCTTTGCCTCTTGTGTTGATGAGCCTACGCGGTACTCCGGAAAGAGGGATTGGATTCTCCCTCCATGAAATAATTATGGGCAGAACTATGAGACTGCCAGCTGGGCCTGCGAATGCACTTGTACACACTACAAATGACATGGTTCTTGATTACTGCAAAGGACTGGCTGATGTGGTGATTCTGTGTCTCATCAGGTTGAAGAGGCTTCAGCTTCACGTTCACCAACTCGGTGCATGCTGCCCATACTTGCAGAGTTCTTTCTCCCCTTGATGATATAACAGCACCTGTCCCTGAAATGCTGGCAGTTACCGTGAGATGCAGGGAACAGATTAGTCAAGCTGTTGGGGAACAGCAAAAAGCTGGGACAGTACTTGTTCAGCTTGAGAAAGATCTGGTAGGGTCAACAGCTGAAGTTGGTACAGTAGGATTACATCCTATAGTGTTGAATGTGCCAGATTCAGACCTTGGCAAAGGACCTACTGGAACAGTAACGCGAGTTGTGCACAGAGACCGGTGGCTAAGAAGACAGGAGACAGGAGAGAACAAGATGCAGTTTGTCTGAAGTGTGTGTGCCACACACTATCCCAGAAGACATTGAGGAATCTGGCCTAAGTGACAGTGATAAAAAGGCGAGCAGTAAGAAGATCAGAGAGAGCCAGAGATTATTTGTACAAATTGTGCTGAAAAGACATTTGAACTTTGCTTTGCTGTTTTTACAAGTGGAAATAAACCACACAGACTGTGCTGCAATCTTCCACTTTAAATGGTCTAACCTCAGAGAACTCATGGAGCCTAGCCCTAATACTGGTGGACGTAGAGGTTTATGTGTAGGAGTAATTGTCATTGTGACATTAGTACTAAATGCTGTGCTTGTAATGTTGAGTTTAGCCCACACTTCTCCTGCACAGGAGTTTAGGTCTACAAGTGCCCCTCAAATACCACTTCCTACTGACAGTAGTTTACCTGCAATAGATGAGGAAGACTTGCATGTACATGCATCTAAAGGAGATTATTCATTGAATGTTTACTCCAAATTGCTTTCTGAGTATTTTGACAGGGATTGCTACGTTTGTATGCAATTACCCGCCTCACTTGCTGAGGGAATAACATTTCACCATCTTCCTTTGACAGGCGGAGTCCCTTGTAGTTTATTGCTGAGCTTATTCTTTGGAAAGGTCATCTTCAATATTATTACTCGAATCATGACTTCATTTTTTCAGAAGTTCCTGTGTTGAAGCATTTGAATCGTCAGCCTGATGCTAAAAGTTTAGAGACACTGGGGCATTTCTTTAGAACCCACCATTACATTAGACACTGCTTACATACATATACATAATTCAACTTGTTCCTTAACAGGCATAAGAAAGAAATTCATAGATTCTGTAGAAGACAGATGAAGAGATATATCTGCTTAAGCAGAAACTCATCCAAAAGTACTCCAATGGGCCAAAGAGGAAAGTTAGCATCGGTTAATAGGAAATTTTGTAGCTTTAGATATAGATTGGCAACACAAGGGGAAATTATGCATATTCATTAGGAAATCCTCAACAGGCACAAATTATGTGGGAAACAGTGAAGGTGATTATACTTCTGACGTTCGTAGAAATTGGGGATTATACTTGGATGGAACATATCCTGTTTATTCTGGAGTTTATTATATTTGTGGAAAAAATGCATTGTATGGGTTACCCAAGAGGTAGTATAAACATGTTACATGGGGATAGTTTTTCCAAAAATCTATCAGGTGGAGCAATTTCATGACCCCACAGGAGAACAACAGTTGAGAACAGAGAAAGGTGCCAATGAAATTGTAAGAGACATCTTTGGTGCTCTAATACCATCTGCAGCAGTGATTCTGAATTTGCATAAGATTAAAAAGCTTTCTACTGCAGTTGATAAGTTGTCTACTAGAACAGGATTTTTAGTTATTGATACTGAAATGGTTGCAGTCAGGTCAATGACAATGCAGAATAGACGTCCTTCTCGCAAAAGAGAGCAGAGTCTGTTGGATGGTAAAAGCTCAACAATGTTGTACTTACATTCCAGACAAAAGTAAGGACATGAAGAAAAAAATTAAGACCATTATTAACTTAAAGAGAAATTTGAAAGGGTTATAAGCAACAGGTGCTTGGGAAGCACTACAGAATGGATTTCCTGCATTAGGGAGTGGAATTGTTGGAAGCATCCTAAAACCCTTAGTGATAATTGCTCTTTGTGGATTATTTGTGTTTGTAATATATAAGGGATCCAAACATGCACACATGAAAAAGGCAATAAAGAGAAAATAGAGGGGACATAGAACTAGACGATAGATAGAGTACATACTATGATAACATGAAGTTTCTGGAGGAATCCAGAAGAATAAGGATGAAAACAACCATATTGTGATTTGCCCATCTGATGAAAAATGCCTATCTTGATGTGGTGGCTTGATCAGTCCTCAGAGGGGGGACTGGAACAGCATACTTTTCTTTCCACTCTTACATGTCACAAGTAATTAACATAAACGTGCACTTAGTATGTTTCCTATGTGGCCTAATGACATTAATGGAAAGTGTTGCACTTGAAATCCTAATTGATGCACATTCACGGTAGAATGAGAGAATTCATACATACATTGTCTGCCTCAACTGTATTAAATGATATATTCTTTGGATACTTGATAAATAAACCATCCTCATTTATTAAAAATATGTTTACTTTAAATTATAAAATGATTTATGTAATAAGTGCACTAATGTTCATACTTGCAATTAAATGTAGTTCCTCGTCAAACTCATATACACGTATTCAAGGTTTAATGTATGCTACCTGTAATACGAGTCTAATTTAATGACATTTTACATTAATTCATTTTTGAAAGTGGATAGTAAAAGTGCACCATTGATTTAATACTTGAAACTTGTCCTGACTAGACATGTTTTCCATTATGCATAAAATACAGTTTTCCCTTTTCTGCTTGCATGTCCTTTTCTTTGCAGGTTTGTTCACCTGGTTTGTTAGTTTGAGAATAGATACAACACTGTACTAGTGATAGAGAGAAAGCCTGAGAAGAAGACCTTGATAAGGAACATGGAGAGCAAGAACTTTACTGAAGCGTCTTATATAGCATTGTTGCAACGTAGCTTAGGTGAACATGGACAATGTCATTCCCATGTTCAGAGTGGGACATTTCATAAATGATGCAGCTTATAACATGAGATTAGAAAATGACAATGGAACCCTGATGATGGGAACAGAGGGATGTTGCTCTGGAGAATTTGGTGTTAAAATCTAGTATTCACACTATCTGAGTTCAGAGAACTCTTTCCTTTGAACTTGAGAGGTTTAGACCTCTAGCCTTTCCCTTTGATTCTTTACTAAGTATGTCCTAGGCTAACACTCAAGTTCTCTTTCCCAGGAAGACTATTGACCAAGCTTCTGAGATACTGACACCTTCCCTTACTTCTCTGCACTTTCCTATTTGTCAGCATTTCCCTGAATTGTGAGATGTCTTTAGACTATTGAACCATCCTCTTAGTTTGTACTTTAACTTAGTAGATTTTAGACTTTACACATGTATAGATGAGAGAATCAGAAACTCTTCTCTGAGCACCACATTTTGTTATTGATCTTTTGTATTGCTATAGCTGAATCACATGTCTGCCTCATACTGGTACGCCTAACTTCTTTAGGAGTTTGGCTTTCCCCGTTGTTATTCTGTACCTGTACAGCATGGTGCTACAATTTGTGCATTTAAACTTGACTGCTAATTTATAACAATCCGTCTTAACTATAGTCACTGATTCCTAGTCCTTATTGTGTAACCAAATGGGTTACACTGTTAATTGAAATAGATCAATTTAATGTTAAATTGCATCACCCCTCAAGCGGCGAAGAAAAGATTAATTGGAAAATAGTAAGAGGGTTGGCCCAGAGCGCTGCATCAGTACACTTTATCTGACAAACCAAGTCCTATGAGGTGATTGGTCGGGAATTCACATGGCACAACTTCCTGTGATGCCACCTTGTTCAACAGTCATGTGATGTGTCACATCCTGTAATGTCATCAGGGTCAAAAGGTATGTATGCCACATCCACTACCCATCCTAAGAACACTTTGGGTGGGCTCTTAATCAGCAAGGCTGAGCCAAAATTATGAATCAACAAAAAACAAATGCCTATACTGATATTGTTTAACAAAGATTTTGCCACCAGAGCAAAGAATGTTTATCCAAGCTGGGAAGTGCTTATAAGTAGCCTTTTATTAAATTGTCTTGATCCAAAAAACACAGGGGTATATTTGTATTAGTCATATACATTTGAGAACAAAAGCAACACTTTTACATATACTAAATACAATACGGACAAAAAAGGGGGTGAATAGATTCTTTAAAAACAATTCAACAAACATACCAAAGTCAGTCGTATCACAATCATACCTTACCATTCATACATGGAAAACATACAAAAACAAAAACATACACGATTAAGTAAACAGATAAACAATCATGTAATGTATTAGGTCTGCTGCAATCTATACAATTTATATACACAATAATATTTACAAGTATAATTCCAAATTACTCAAAGAAATCAAGTATCAGCTTGAGATGTAAACAGCAATTTTTTATACGCCAGTAATGTGACACTGTATTCACACTAAAGGACAGAAACCTATCGAAGGAAAGCAGACACTGAGCATGGAACGGCCTACGCGTTTCAAATCCCAGGGTTTTTAGCCGGGATTTTCGTCAGGGCCAGGTCATTCACTATGGAAAATATCCAGGGAAGGAGTAAAACCTTAGCGGTATCTTGTGTTGTTGCAAGTTCAAGTAGGGGGCCAGCCAGTTATGGTCAAATGCGTCCTTGAACGAGGACAATGCGGGTACAGATTTGAATCAATTTCTTCCAAAAAAGCGGCCTCGGCATGAAGCTCCGTTGTTCTCAATCAATCGGCGTCCCCTGTAGCACTGCTCTCTCGCGCATGGTATGTTTGTTGAATTGTTTTTAAAGAATCTATTCACCCCCTTTTTTGTCCGTATTGTATTTAGTATATGTAAAAGTGTTGCTTTTGTTCTCAAATGTATATGACTAATACAAATATACCCCTGTGTTTTTTGGATCAAGACAATTTAATAAAAGGCTACTTATAAGCACTTCCCAGCTTGGATAAACATTCTTTGCTCTGGTGGCAAAATCTTTGTTAAACAATATCAGTATAGGCATTTGTTTTTTGTTGATTCACATCCACTACCCATGGCATTTTGATGAACCCATACCCATGAGTGCCAACCTTAAATTTATCTTAGGTGACATAGATTTGGGTACGACTATTCTCTCATCTGACTGGTTCATTACTTAGGTAGTGTGTGTGCTGCTTTTGCTTCTCTGGCAGGTTTTGTATTGCACTGTAGAACAGACGGGGATTCTTAAGGGCACTTGTGTGCATGATAAATCGATACATCATCAGTTTTAAATTCAGTCAACGAGGAAATGATGGATATCTTTTTAAAACCTTTATTCTCATTCAGAGATTAGCAAAGTTCTTTTCTTTTGTTGTTTTATTTCGATTATCCATAAATAAAATAAGTGCACAGAAATCTCATAAAAAAGGAATGGGTAGAAATCAATCATCATGTAATGCATTAAGCCCATTCCATAAAGAACTCATTCCCTGTACTAAAGATTAGGATCAGAGTGTTAGATTCATAGAACCCATGTAGAGTTTAGATTCAAAAGAAATAGAGTGAGATCAAGGAGCATAAAGCTCAATGCCGAATTTAAAGCATCAGAACTTCTCATAAAGAGTAGTTCATGAAACTCAGCAGAGTCTCTATATATCCCAGTAAATCAGCATACAGTTGCAGTAGCAATCTGTCAAAAACCAAATAGCAAAGTAAGACACATAGGGTAACTGTAGCAGCAATAGCCACAACCATCAAGAGTCTAGCAAGGGAAAACGGAAAAAGCCTCTCCGTACCCAGGAACACTCACTAATATAATTGACATACATACATGTTGAAAACATTGTATCAGGCTTCTTCATCCAATTTTTTAAAAACAAACTTTATTGAGCATTTATAGATCATATAATGCAGACATTTCTATGAGTATAAGTATAGGTATGAGCATTCTCATGATAAACTTTCCATTGCTATATATCCAGTTTCTGTGTCCAATTGACGTGTCTTCAAGAGTTTGATTATTTGGCATATAATATAATAGCCCATATGATAACTACTATGCCTGCCCACTCTATGCCAAGTGGCAACCCTCTCCCTCCTCTTACCTTCCCCCTCCCGCCAGGCATGTTTTGAATTCCTTTGCATGAACATCCCTCTCCAGACCATTTTCTAGGGGCCTCTACCAGTTATCTTATTCTCTATTCTCCCTCCCGACTCTCGTTATGCCTCTACCATATTCTGTCCTTCCATGCATCTATATGAGGGTATATTATGATTCAACCTCCTGCAGGACCTCTTGGCGCTCTTCTTCTGAGGTATCCTCTAGCTGCTTAAGGTGTGTTCTCAGTGCTTCCCATGCCCTCGCTGCTTCTAGCGCATTTTCTCTCCCGTTCCGCCTGGCTTCTCTGAGCCGCACCGTTCCCTCATATCCTACCCAACGCACAAACTCTCTCCTCCATCTATTTATGCGGAGCCTCCTCTTGCCTTTCAGTGACAGGTGATGTCTCCTTTTGCTGGTATTAGACCCAGGTCTTGGAATTAACTTGGAATCTTAATTTCTGGAGGTATGTGGGAATCTATGCAACAGGCCGTATCCCGGAGTCATGCTCACCTCCTTTTCTGTTATTTAGGTAAGTTTTTCCGTCACCTCCCTCCCGAAATTCCCTATCTCTGGGCAGCTTCAAAACATATGTAAAATCTCTGTGCCTTTCCACCCCACAGGGGTGAACAAACCGCTGTTGTCATGTTGAAGTACTTATTGATATGCCCTGGGGTAAGGTACACCCTGTGGAATGCATAATAATTCACCAATTGGAATCTAGCGTTTCTAGTGATCTTACTGACCCGCTCAGTTATTTCCCCCCATATTTGCTCCTCTATTGGTTCCCCCAGATCCTCTTTCCATTTCTGTTGTAATTTGTTGAAGGCAGGGAGTGTCGCTCAACTAAGTTTCCTGTACAAGCAAGTGACCACCTTGAATGTCCCTGTCGTTGATACCACATATTGGCATCCTTCGTACAGAGGGGCCTCAGTTTGCCCACTCCCCCAATACTTATATATTGCTGCTGTTAAAGCTGCATGTAATAGTAAGTCTCCCCCCGGTATCTCTACCAGTTGGGGTCCCAACAGGTCTACTTATGTGGCATAAAATGTAATGGGGAGCCCATCCGTCCCTGGTGTTTTGTTCCTAGCCATGGCCTTGATGGCACTTTAACCTCGCTCAGTTCTATCTCTCGCCCCAGTTCTTCTGCCTCTTCAATCAATCAATCAATCAATCATGGCATTTATATAGCGCACTACTCACCCGGAGGGTCTCAAGGCGCTGGGGGGGGGGGGGGGTCCGCTACTGCTCGAACAGCCAGGTCTTTAGCTGCTTCCTGAAGGCGAGGTGGTCCTGGGTCAGGCGGAGGTGGGTCGGAAGGGAGTTCCAAGTCTTTGCAGCCAGGTAGGAGAAGGACCTTCCTCCTGTGGTGGCTCTTCGGATGCTGGGGATGGTGGCGAGGGCGTGGCTGGTCGATCGAAGCTGGCGTTTGGGAGCGTAGAAGTTGAAGCGGCTGTTGAGGTATCCTGGTCCTTGGTTGTGTAGGGCTTTGTGTGCGTGGGTGAGGAGCCGAAAGGTGATTCTCTTGTTGACCGGGAGCCAGTGCAGGTCTCTCAGGTGTCTGGAGATGTGGCTGCGGCGGGGGATGTCCAGGATGAGTCGTGCTGAGGTGTTCTGGATCCGCTGGAGTCTTTTCTGGAGTTTGGCGGTGGTTCCAGCGTAGAGGGAGTTGCCGTAGTCCAGACGGCTGGTGACGAGGGCCTGGGTGACCGTCTTCCTGGTCTCGGTGGGGATCCATCGGAAGATCTTTCGTAGCATGCGCAGGATGTTGAAGCACGACGAGGAGACGGCGTTGACTTGTCTGGTCATGGAGAGGGAGGAGTCCAGGATGAAGCCCAGGTTGCGTGCGTGGTCTGTTGGTTTGGGTGCGCTGCCCAGGGCGGGGGGCCACCAGGAGTCGTCCCAGGCGGAGGGTGAGGATCCCAGGATGAGGACTTCCGTCTTGTCCGAGTTCAGTTTCAGGCGGCTTTCCGACATCCATTTGGCTACGTCTGTCATCCCTTCGTGCAGGTTGGCTCTGGCGGTGGCGGGGTCGTTAGTGAGGGAGAGGATCAGCTGGGTGTCGTCGGCGTAGGAGATGATGTTCAGGTTGTGTTGGCGTGCGATGGCTGCGAGGGGGCTCATGTAGACGTTGAAGAGTGTTGGGCTGAGCGAGGAGCCTTGAGGGACGCCGCAGATGACTTCGGTGGCTTCCGATCTAAACGGGGGGAGGCGGACTCTCTGTGTCCTTCCGGCGAGGAAGGAGGTGATCCACTCCAGTGCCTTCTCCTGGATTCCGACGTTACTGAGGCGCTGTACTAGGGTACGGTGGCAGACAGTGTCGAAGGCCGCGGAGAAGTCCAGCAGGATGAGGGCCACTGTTTCTCCGTTGTCGGGCAGGGCTCGGATGTCATCGGTGGCTGCAATCAGGGCGGTCTCGGTGCTGTGGTTGGATCGGAAGCCAGACTGCGAGAGGTCGAGGGATCCGTTCGTCTCGAGGAAGGCGGCCAGTTGCTTGTTGACGGTCTTCTCGATGACTTTGGCTGGAAACGGGAGCAGCGAGATGGGGCGGTAGTTCTTGAGGTCGGTTGGGTCTGCTGATGGTTTCTTGAGTAGAGCGCTGAGTTCGGCGTGCTTCCAGCTCTCCGGGAAGGTGGCGGTGTCGAAGGAGGTGTTGATGATGTCCCGCAGGTGGGGTGCGATGACAGCGTCGGCCTTGTTGAAGACGTGGTGAGGGCAGGGGTCTGTCGGAGATCCGGAGTGGATGGAGTTCATCGTGCGGATGGTGTCTTCGGTGCTGATCGGGGTCCAGGCGCGGAGGGTGGTGGTGGGGGGCGGTGGTTCGGTCGTGGCGTGCGTCGGTTGGGTGCTGAAGCTGTTGTGTATATCTGCGATCTTGTTGTGGAAGTAGGAGGCGAGGGAGTTGCAGAGGTCTTGCGAAGGGGTGATGTCGTTGTTTCCGGCGTTGGGGTTGGAGAGCTCTTTCACGATGTTGAAGAGTTCCTTGCTGTTGTGTGCGTTGTTGTCCAGTCGTTCCTTGAATGCGGTTTTCTTGGTTGGCGTGGATCAGCTGGTGGTGTTTTCGGGTGGCGAGCTTGAGGGCAGTCATGTTGTCCGGTGTTGGGTCTCTGCGCCAGGTTTTCTCGAGTGCTCTGCAGTTCTTCTTGGAGCTCTTGAGGTCGTCGTTAAACCATGGGGCTTTCTTGCTGCCGGGTCTGCTCGGCGGGGTCTTCAGCGGGGCGTGGTCGTCTGCGCAGTCGCTGATCCATTTCGTGAGGTTGGTGGCTGCTTGGCTGGGGTTCGTTGTGCTGGTGGGAGGGTTCTTGTTCAGGGAAGTGGCGAGCTGGTCCGCAGTGATCTTGTTCCAGCTTCTGCGGGGAGCCTGTTGCTGGTGATGGTGGAGCGTGGTCCTTCTGAAGCTGAAGTGGACGCAGCTGTGGTCCGTCCAGTGGAGCCCCGTGGCGTGGCTGAAGGCGATGTCCTTGCTGGAGGAGAAAATCGGGTCGAGAGTGTGTCCAGCGTAGTGGGTGGGGGTGGTCACCAGTTGCTTGAGTCAGAGGTTGGCGAGGTTGTCCAGCAGGGTGGTGGTGTTGCGGTCGTTGTTGTTCTCCAGGTGGAAGTTGAGGTCCCCGAGGAGGATGTAGTCGGCGGAGGGGAGGGCGTGTGGGCTGATGAAGTCGGCGATGTCCTCGCTGAATTGTGTGCGTGGTCCCGGGGGTCTGTAGATGAGGGTGCCTCTGAGGGTGGTCTTGGGGTTGACGTGGATCTGGAAGTGCAGGTGTTCGGCGGGTGCGAGGGTGTCGTCAGCGTCGTCAGCGTTGGTCGTGATGCGGATGGTGTTCCTGTGAATGATGGCGATGCCTCCTCCTGTTTGGTTGACGCGGTCCCTCCGGATGATCTTGTATCCGTCTGGAATGGCGATGGCGATGTCAGGCGCTGAGGAGTCGTTCATCCAGGTTTCCGTGAGGAAGGCGACTTCTGGGGCTGTGGTGTCGAGCAGGTTCCAGAGCTCGACGGCGTGTCTGTGGACGGATTGGGTGTTGAGCAGGATGCACTTCAGGTGGGTCGGCTTGGTGGGTGCTGGTGTGGCGTGGGTCCGGTTGCAGGTGAACTTGCAGGTGTGGCAGCTGAAGGGTCCGTGGGTGCGTCTCGGTGTGGCTCGGTAGCAGCCCGGGGTTCGGCCGGTGTTGAGTGCGTTGAGCTCGGTGGCGTTGTAGGTCCGTCGGGTCGGTTTCCGTCGGTGGGGGCCAGGGGTCCTGGCACTGGGCGCGGGCCAGGCGCGGACGGGCGCAGACGGGCTTACCTTTGGCGCACCTTCGGCGCTCATTCGGTGCTCCCGCTGCGCGCGGTCGCTCTGAGGGCGTCATAAGTAAGGAGCCGGGTGGGCGGGTCAGCTGGGGGGTGGGAGCGGGGCGGCCAATGGGCTGGATGTGGGCGGGGCCGCAGGGAGGCAGCGGCGGGAACCTCTGGGCGTCCGGCGGCGGCTCTGAGTCCCTGGATCCTCACAGATCGTTTGCAGCTCGGCACTTTTCACATATGCATCTAATTCCTCAGCTGTAGGGGAAAATCTACTTTTATAAAGCTCAGTATAACATTCGCAGAAGATCTTATTTATATCTTGCTGGCAATGCCATATCCCACCCTGGTCGTCTTTCATTTCCAGGATGACCGATCCCCTCTTGGATGGGTTATCCAGTCAGGCCATTAGTGGCCCCGGTTATATTCTGTTCGGCATGCGCCCTTGTCATGTTGTTCCTGTAGTAAAAGCAGCACAATCTTTCCACATGTCTGGTCACCTCTTCCCTGGCCCCCAGTAGCTCTCTTTGTTCACCTACATTCTGTGACCTTTCCCTTTCAATGTTTTGCAGCCGGTGCTCCGCATTTAACTTGTCCCTCAAGCCTCCTCATTCCCACCATTTCAGAGATGCACCTACCCCTAAGCACCACCTTAAAAGCCTCCAATTATGTTATAGGGCTTAAGGCCATGCCCGCATTCATTGCAAAGAATTGTTTGATAGCTGTGTGGATAGTTGCCTTATATCCTGGAACCTCTAATGTCTACGGTCGGAGGCGCCACGTAGGAATGCACGTTCTAATCCTGGCCCAGCCGAGACCAATGAGTAAGGGATTGTGGCCTGAGATCATTCATGTCAGATATTCACTAGTCTGTACACACCCATGAACATCTGAAGTGCAAAATATGGCACCCAGCCTACCGTGTAACTCATGCATATGGGAGAGGAATTAATAGTCCCGTTCTCCCGGGTGTTGTGCCCTCCAGGAGTCTGTCAGCCTCCACCGCTGTTGCCGGTGTCTCCTTGCCACTGCTGCTTTGCAAACCGGTGGGTCTTGCAGTTGAGGGTGACACCGGTCTAGGCCGACATCCTCAATGCTATTATAGTCCCCCCCAAGAGTACTGACCCAGTCAGAGCATGCGCCAGTGTCCTTGAAAGAGCTGCCAGGAAAGAGGCTTGTTCTATATTCGGGGCATAGATAAGTCTCCCGTCTAACTTACTCGTTAATACCACATATTGCCCTTCAGGGTCTGTAATCTTGGTACATTTGAAAGGGACTCCCGCTCTCACCCACACCAGCACCCCTCTGGCATATAGTTAGAGTGGTATATCTTCCCCCTCCGGCGGCGCTTTAATGCGGCCCCTTCCTTCGCATGTATGTGCATCTCCTGCAGCATTGCAATTTGTACTCCTCTGTGCACTAAGAATACTTTATGCCATTTTATCATGGACTGCATCCCACATACATTTCAGGAAATACACCTGTAGTTTATGGTGGGTCCCATTGGGACAACACTGAGCTTTTCCTATCTGGAGTCATGCCCCCGACATGCCTGGGCCCCATTAAACACCCCTGAAACAAATGAAGTACCCACCTCCCTTTCCCCAAGACAGGTAGAAGCAATCCTCCTCTCATCCAAACCCTACAATTGTTCTGATTGTGTGGATTTGGTGGCTGTCACCCAGCCCGAGAACCCCTTTGCCCAAGCTCCCCCTCTGTTGACCGCAGGTGATCCTCAATCTCTGCAGCTTGAACAATTCCTCCTGAAGTCCCCCTTCTCTATCTCTCCCAATAGAAGCACCCATCAAAATGATATAGTTCGCCAATATCTGCAGTACTTAGGCCTTGGTCATTCACAGTCAGCCTAGCTCATCAGCTGTATTGGGTATTACTTTCAGCAGTTCTGTTTCTGAATCCTCTGCTGTGCTTGTTATTGGGGAATCTCTGACCGGCCATCTTCTCGATCACTCCTTGTTGATCTAGAGCTGGACCCCGATAGGCTAAGTTCTGCCACCGTCCTGATGACCTTGCTCCGCTCAGCCTGGACATCTGTCGCGGTCGGGCCCTTGACTTGCCACAACTTGTTTCTCTCTCCGCAGACCTTCGTCCCGGGCCAGAGTCCAACCAATACCAGGCCTCCTAGGGTGTCTGGAAAAATTGTACGCCCTTAGGCCCAACTACAGGCAGTCTGCCTGGAAATGACATTGTGTATGGGAGCTGCAACTGCTGTAGCTTCCTTTTCACCGCCAGGAACGTGGTTCTTTGCCTCTGTACTTCCCTGGAAAAAATCTGGGAACACCATCACTTTGCTGTTCCCAATCTGTAAGTTTTTCATTTGACGGGCCTGCTTAAGGACATGGTCTCTGTCTCTGATATGGAGCAGGCGAGCTGCTATTGGCCCTGGTGGAGCTCCCGGTTTGGGGGCCCTAGCCGGAACTCTACGCACCCTCTCCAGTGTGTAGAACGTTGACAATCCTTCAGGGGCCATTTCTCGCTTGATCCAGTCCTCCAGGAATTGCACTATATCATCCACTACCTCCTTCTTGGGTATACGCAAGTTATTTCGGCATGATCTCCCTTCACTGTCTTCTGCCCATGCCTCCGGGATCTTTATTGTCCCTACCACCTCTGCGAGAGATTTCTTTATCTATGTTACCTCTGTTGGGATGTCTGCAAGCACTTTTACAGTGCCGGTTACCCTCTGCTCTAAACCGCAGTGATCATCTTGTAAGAGGCTGAGATCAGTGGCAATTCCATTGGTTTTTGTTTCAAGTGCATCTCGTGATGCCATGATGGCCTCCATAATGTCTGCCAATGAGGGCCGCGAGGTTGCTACATCTTTCCCCATTTCCAGTGTATCGTCCTCCTCATCCATCTAGGCGCTCCCACCCCCGCGATTATGGTGCCATGGCCCTTCCTTTTGGGTACTTTCCCTATGCAGACCGTTTGCTCTGCTTCTTCGAGCGTGAGCTGCTATATCCTGTTTTCGAAAACTCCTGTGTGAGGTCTCTATTGGGCCCTTTCTCTCAGGTTTGTGCACAATATTTCGTGAGGCGCAGCACTGTTCAGACTGTTTTTCGCCTGGCTATCCACTGTCGCACCTCGCAGTGCCCGCTCTCTCCAGTCATGCCCGGCCTAGTCCCCACTGCATTCCGGGCTTCTCAGTGGGCTTGGTGTGTCTCTACTGGTGCTCTTGAGGCCCTCCTA
The DNA here is from genome assembly GCF_964261635.1 of Lissotriton helveticus. Classification (NCBI taxonomy): domain Eukaryota; kingdom Metazoa; phylum Chordata; class Amphibia; order Caudata; family Salamandridae; genus Lissotriton; species Lissotriton helveticus. The sequence goes on along the minus strand of NC_136061.1, from coordinate 427,589,938 downwards.
CCTGTGATCGCAGCTCCTCTGCTACTTACTGCCTCCTCACCTCTTCTCTATGGGTCCGCACGCTCCCCTTGCTACTCCTCACCTTCCCCAGTCAGGGCCTATCGCTCTCTCATTACTGCTGCTGGCAGTGCCCCCAGGTCTTTGCTCGCTCGAACTCCGCTGTCGTTTCCAGCAGGGCCTACGTTCCTTTGTGTCCTTCTGCCACTTATTGCTCTCCTCTCCACTTTGCACAGCTCCCCTCAACAGGCCCCATCTTTCCCAGGGCCCCCGCTGCTGCTGCATGCTAGCTGCCAACCAGGTGTTCACCTTCTACTCCACGTCCTTCGTTCTTCTGTGCTCATGTGGTCCTGGCCTGCACAGGCCTCTTCCTCAGTTCCGCCCGGCTGCGGGTGCCCAGCTCGCTTCCCGCCTCCCACCTCTTCCAGTGCACCGCCTCTGCCTCCGCTCCTCAGTTCAGCCACCTGATCGCCTTTGTAGCGGTCGATATCTGCCCTCTGATAGTGCCTTCTTCCTGTCTCTCAACACATCGAGTGTTCTTTACAGGCCTCCTAGTATCCCGGGTGTCTGGTGGCAGCATCAGACTCACGCTGCGGGCGCCATTTTATGTGCCGATCCCCGGATTCCTACAGTGACCGGCCTCGTTTCTTCTCTTTTGCGCCGCAAATTGCCACGAAGTCCAGTTCCTTCTTGTTCCGTGGGGCTTCAGTCACTGATTCCTCTACTGTGTAGAGGGGTTGGGGTTCAGGATCTGGCCGAATGGGGAATTCCTGGGCCAGCGCTCCGAGGTCCTCTCGCATCTACATCAGGCTTCTTCATCCATGGACCAATAATTTGGCAGCATTCTTCTGTAAGAATGTTCAGCTCCTCTGCTCCTAAGAAAATTACATGTGACTTGTAAACTTTATCACAAGGTTAGCTACAAACATTCTAGCATAGTTAGATTCTGGAAGCGTAAGACTAAGGGCCCCATTAGGAAGGTGGGCTGATTGCACCTGCCGGGCCGGTGGTAGTAACCACCGGCCCGGCGGGGGCAATCCGCCTGCCATCCCCGCAGAAAAGACCCCCTGCCATATCACAATGGCTGGGGGGTCCGCGGCGGACGGAAAGACCGTCCGCCGCTTTTTCGCCCGGTCGACATGTCGACCGGGCGGAAAAAGGTTCAATATGGTGGTGGTGTCTGACAGACACGTCAGCCATATTACAATGTGGCCTTGAGAATGCCTTTCCGTGGCGGCATTGCCGCCACAGGAAGGCATGCGGAGTCTGCTTGGGGGGCACGTTGTGGGCCCCCATGGACTCCAGGGGGGTGGGGGATGCACATGGGGGCTACCTATGGTACCCCCTGCTTTTCAATGAACAATGTGGCAGGCACCACGTGGTGCCTGTCACGTTGTGCCTTGAAATGCACAACCTGCCTCTGTGGCACTGCGGCAGGCGGTGCTCTCTGCACCACCCGCCGAAATGTTTCAGATGCCCAATGCGCCCACCAGTGTGACAGGCGCATGCAAATCGGGAGTGCAGGACCCCCGCACCCTCAGCGGGCAGTCCCGGTTCCCGAGGGTATGGCAGATGGACAAAGTCCGCCCGCCATACTAATGGGGCCCCAAGTTCCCATAGGCATTTCAGCATAAATTGACCATCTACATCTCAATGTGTTTCATTGTGAAAACAATGAACTACTAACTAAAAGGCAAAATCACTGTTACGTAATGCATTCCATTTAACAAGGAACAAAATCATTGTTTAAAATACACAAGTTATTCTTCAAACATTCTATGAAACATGAGGAAACAGGATGTTCTTTGTAATTTATTAATACAAATTTTACTTATGAAAAGGAATTACGTTTTTTTTAACTGGAAGATTCTGCAGTTATGATAAACATTTCTAAGTATGTCACTGAAGGTCAACCTTCAAATTCACGTTGTGCACATTTACAACATTAGGTTTGCTTCTAGTTAAAGAAAACTTGCTTCTTAGCTTCTTTATGACCTATGCTGACAACAATCACTGCATATTGCAAAATCACCACATTTCAAAATGTGTGTCATTTCAACATTACATTTTACATTTATAGCTGCACATTCAGTTACTAGGTGAACAAATGCTCATGTTAATTTGTGGACTCTACCAGTCATAACTGATTAATTAATAATTATGATCTTGAAACGATGTTTATTAGCTGTATAGAAGTGTATTATTTATGTAAATTGGTTGTGCCATGTTTTTGCAAGAGTTGCAGTTAACAAGGGAACCCAAGGATCACCGGGGACTGTGGGGAAATATATGTACAAGAAACACTGGTACCACAGTTGAAAACAATACAATCAATACAAATGAACCAAATTGTTATTTTAATCATTAGTTATAAATGGAGAAGTGTGGCTCACCGGTTAGAGCGGCAGACCCTGAAGCAGAGGTCTGGCCCAGGACCAGGGTTCAATTCCCGATGCAGCAGGGACCAGGGTTCAATTCCCGATGCAGCAGGGTCTTGTGCAGGGGGTGCGCAGTAGGGAGCATCTCACAGGGAAAGCCAGGAAGGGTTCCACAGCGGTATACAGCGCCAGGATGCCTGAAAGGTGATAGTGCGCTTTACAAGTATACATACATTTACATTTACATAATAAATCATTTATAAAAAAATTTTTTACTTTGTGATGGTGCAGTGGGTTCCATGTTTAAATATCGATAACAAAAATATAGTTAACAAAAATATAGATGTAAAAATATTGACTACAAAAATATCGAATCACTATACTTAAACAGGTAAGTACAACAATATCGACTCAAAAATATAGATGTAAAAAATATAGATGTAAAAAATATCGTCTTTAAAAAATAATATAACTTAAATTAAATAATTAAATAATATTAATATTATTAACAAAACTAATTAAATTACATTTATATTTTAACTAATTATAACAAATAAACTTAATTTAATGAATATAAACACTATAAATGTGTACATATACATATAGTTTCTTAATTACAGTTTATTAATATTTGTATTTCATTTATAAACTTTAATAATTATATAAAAATAAATACATATATAAAACATTTTGAATAAAAAATAATATTCTATATTTAATTAACACATTAAAGTATTAAAAAATAATAATACATACATTTAATAACAAAAAACAAACATTAGTCGAGAAAACATTTGATAGCGAAAGGTTAAAAATTACTATGCCCACTCCAAAGAGTGCAACAGTAGGAAAAGCATTGGATAGCGTAGGGGTAAAAATTACTTTTCCCACTCCAGAGGGTGCAACCGTAGGGAAAGCACTGGATAGCGTAGGGGTAAAAATTACTATTCCCACTCCAAAGGGTGCAATAGTAGGGAAAGCGTTGGATAGCGTAGGGGTAAAAATTACTATTCCCACTCCAGTGAAAGCAACAGTAGGGAAAGCGTTGGATAGCGTAGGAGTAAAAATTACTATTCCCACTCCAGAGAGTGCAACAGTAGGGAAAGCGTTGGATACCGTAGGGGTAAAAATTATTATTCCCACTCCAGACAGTGCAACAGTAGGAAAAGCGCTGGATAGCGTAGGGGTAACAATTACTATTCCCACTCCAAAGGGTGCAACAGTAGAGAAAGCGTTGGATAGCGTAGGGGTAAAAATTACTATTCCCACTCCAAAAGGTGCAACAGTAAGGAAAGCGTTGGATAGCGTAGGAGTAAAAATTACTATTCCCACTCTAGAGAGTGCAACAGTAGGGAAAGCGTTGGATAGCGTAGGGGTAAAAATTACTATTCCCACTCCAGAGGATGCAAAAGTAGGGAAAGCGTTTGATAGCGTAGGGGTAAAAATTACTATTCCCACTCCAAAGGGTGCAACAGTAGGGAAAGTGCTGATTAGCGTAGGGGTAAAAATTACTATGCCCACTCCAGACAGTGCAACAGTAGGAAAAGCGCTGGATAGCGTAGGGGTAAAAATTACTATTCCCACTCCATAGAGTGCAACAGTAGGGAAACCATTGGATAGCGTAGGGGTAAAATGTACTATTCCCACTCCAGAGAGTGCAACAGTAGGGAAAGCGTTGGATAGCGTAGGGGTAAAAATTACTATTCCCACTCCAGAGAGTGCAACAGTAGGGAAACCATTGGATAGCGTAGGGGTAAAATGTACTATTCCCACTCCAGAGAGTGCAACAGTAGGGAAAGCGTTGGATAGCGTAGGGGTAAAAATTACTATTCCCACTCCAGAGAGTGCAACAGTAGGGAAACCATTGGATAGCGTAGGGGTAAAATGTACTATTCCCACTCCAGAGAGTGCAACAGTAGGGAAAGCGTTGGATAGCGTAGGGGTAAAAATTACTATTCCCACTCCAGAGAGTGCAACAGTAGGGAAAGCGTTGGATAGCGTAGGGGTGAAAATTACTATTCCCACTCCAGAGAGTGCAACAGTAGGGAAAGCGTTGGATAGCGTAGGGGTAAAAATGACTATTCCCACTCCCGTGAGTACAATAGTAAGGAAAGCGCTGGAACACAAAACAATAAAAAAATTAACTATCAAATTTTTTTAAATTTAATTTCCAATATAAACATAATTAATATATACATTTAAATATATTATTATTAACAAAGATAATACAAATTAATTAATTACACATTATTTAAAACTATAATATCCACCACACACACCTAAAATTAATTACACAATTACATTTAATATTTATTAATCAATAATGAAAATTAATATTTTTTTTTAAAATTAATTAATTAATTAATTACCGGCTTTGACACCATATACACTTAAAAACACCACAACACACAGCTAAAATAATTACACATTTACAATTAATAATTACTAATTAATTAATGGTAATTAATTTAAAAATGATTTATTAATTAATCAATAATAAATTAATTAATTACCACCCTTCACACCATTTACACGTATCAACTCCCCAACACACACCTAAAATTAATTAAACAATTAACATAATTATTTATTAATTGACTAATTGAAATTAATTAACAACTAATTAATAAACTATTATTAATTAATTAGCACATTAATTAATCAATTAATTTTATATAATTAAATTACTTCCCACCCTATTCCTTATTAACCCACAACCCGCTACAGAAGTAATAACACAAAAATAAACATAAAAAACATTAATAACTAATAAAATTCCAAAACATAGAATAAAATAACAAACAATTCTCATTTAAAATACTAAAATACATAACATTATTAATAAATCGATATTTTTGTAAACTATATTTTTGTAAACGATATTTATTACAACTATATTATTGTTATCGATATTACTTACCTGTCAGTCGATATTCTGGTCAAACTATATTTTTGTTGTCGATATTTGTTCCACTCGATATTTCTGCGGAGATATTAATGTCAGGCGATATTTCTACGTCGATATTAGTACTCTGCACCGGTGCAGTGGGTGTGAAGTGGGAAATGTGCTTGTGGGTTGCATCAAAGTGAAACTTGTGAACACATTCAGTGACAAAGATGTGTGTCTTAAAAACAAGAACAACACTGTTTGTTTATATGTAATATTACCTATGAGGGATCCGTAGTGGTAGTCAGTGATGTTTCAATCTCTCAAGAAGATGGGGGCAAATCAGGACTCATAAGGTAAAGAGGAGCCCGAAACAAGGAGAACCAGATAGAGCGAAGATTGAAAGATTTTGTGTAATAGAAAGGCAGCCGCCCCAGAATTCTGGTAGGTCAAGCACACAGGTTACAATATTGTAACTGTAAGGTCTGTTCCATTGGATTATGGCTTTCAGATTTCCCAGAACCAAAATTATAATTTGAGGAAAATACCACTGATTCCTTGATATCAGTGGCAATATGGTGGTCCCAAAAGTCTTTACTGTATTCTACAGGAAGGGAAAAAAAGCTAACACACAGAAATCATGAACACTGTATGGCCTTTACCAAACATGTAAGATAAGTTCGGGGGAGTGAATATCTCCCAAGACAAATACATTGTTTATATATAAATATATATATAAACAATGCATCGTAAAGGCATATGTGTTCTAAAAAAATGCAAGGTAAAAAATGAGTGATAAAGGCATGCAGAGTATTTCCCTGCATTGTACCATTATACAACATTCCTGGACAGCAGAACTGCATGCCAGTCTGGCAAATTTCGTTGGAAAATGGTTTTTGCAAGAGACACATTCATTTTATTATTATAGATGCTGTTTTGGTGTTCTTTTCATGTTGTTCCTGCTTATTACCCCTCTCAATCAATGACCCCCTGCATGTCTTTCTTTTCTTCCCATAGTCTTGCAGAGCACAGGACTTTGTGACGTAACTAACATGTATTTTGAACAAAATGTTCTTCTTGTACTGAATGTTTCAATCCCAAGACTATTCAGCAAGAAGTACCAATGTGGTCCCGCTAGCATACACCAGTGTATGGGACTTTGCTTGAAAAATTGTTCATATTGTGTTGTGGACCTTTAGACTGCAACTGTGTAAAAGCTACTGGCGTTTTCATTTCTTTAGAAAATGGGTTAGAATTATATGTCAGTTTCTGAAGATCTAAATTCTGATTTGCTCAATATGTGTTATCACTAGTCATGCCTAGTTGAATTTGCAGTTTTTGCTTATTACCTATTCATGAACTGTGAATAAAAAAACTTTGGTTTGAGGGTGAGACAGAACCTTTCCTTTTCCCCTAGAGATGATGGATGTTTTCCTTGTGAATCTGACATTTAGAATCTAGAGACTTATCCTTTTTCCTGAGGGATGCTGTCTTTCCTTCTTATGATTTTTGCTGCTTGTTGGGGCTTAGAATAATTCTGATTTCTGACTATGTACTCCAAGCCTGATCCTTCATGGCATATATTATGCATGTCTCCGTAGTTTTCATTTGAGATCTTTTGTAATAAAACCCTTTAACATTTCCCAGACTCACAACTCAGTTATTGAGTGGTCCCAGTTACTATTTTTACTTCTCTGCTAAACTAATATTGGGTCTGATGTTGAGGAGGAGGGTGTGGACAACACCGCTAGATCAGAGCAGTGAGGATCGGAATCCCTGAAGGTAACATTTTAGGGTGTCTGAGATTTTGGGGTTTGTGATTCTACTCCCACATTGTCTAATTCAATGGTACTCATTTCCTCAATATGGGTAGGATGAAAGGCTGGGTGGACCAAATAGCCACCAAACATGGAACCATCAAATCAGACCCGGATGCCTGCAACATATGCATTAATCCACAGAGCCTTCAGACACAGTTGCCAGACGCACCACGTACAAAGTTTCACGTACACATGTGCCCCACACACACTTGCTCATACAGTGATGGTGACATATACATAAGCACGCGTACCTCATACACACAAAAGTGGTTCTAAATACACACATGCACAGAGTCACACATAAAGTTCATCCACAATGCTTCAGTGGTAGGATATTCGTGGGAAACTGGGCATAACATATTGAATTGTCATTGCAATAAAACGCTACTGCAAACACAATTTCATAGCGTTATACAGTGGCCTTTGGCGATAGGGCAGGAGAGGGAAAATCAAATTGCATGATTTCTGCTAGAAATACATCGGTCCTTGATGAAGTTGCCCAATAAAACCTCAATTACCGCTATAGAGCCGCAGACGCCACAGAGGATGACGTTTGGCTGGCACCCTTTCACCAAATGAAGAAAGAACGCGCCTGCCAACAGCAGACAGATAAAAATGCCATTTTTATTAAAGTCTGAACATTATGACCTTTATCTATTGCATTATTGACAATTCCCTTAACATTTACTCAGATGTAATTTTCCGTCCCCAGACGTTGCCAGGACCTAAAATGAGCAGATTTCAATTGCAAAACCTTTTCCTGTCCTGCATCTGTGAATTAGCATGGCGCAGCCTTCAGCTCAAACTCCGGGAGAGGCCTGCTAATTGATAGCTGGCCTCGGGGGACGCTGCTGCTGATTAACGAAGGGAATGGATGTGACCTATCAAATATACATTTCTTTTTCAGAATTAAATTTTAAGTGCCTCGATAAAGAAATTATTTCAGAGGTTTTGATTAAAGATTCTGATGCGCTAAATAAGTTCTGTCGTATCTGATCTATGAGGCAACACACAATAATCATTGAAAATGTCAATAACTTTTAGGAGAGAAGTCTCGTCAGTTCCTGCCGGGCGTGGAGACAAACTTGAGAATGGAAGATAGCTCTGCTGTGTGGGCGGCTCTGTATGTGGGAAAATCCAGTAGCATCGTTATGCAAATGGTTGGTCGTCTACATTTAACGGTATCTTTCCAAATGTTTATGTCAAACGAATACGTAAACTACTACGTTTACTGAAGTTGACAAAGGCAGACTTCTATCCACCAAGTCCAGGCCCGGATTGTCAACACAAATCAGCCCTTGCAATTTTATCGGACCGGCCCCTGGGGGAGTAGGTTAGGGGGTGGCACACACAGGGTGCAAGTGTGAGACCCTACTGCTTAAATTAACCGGCCCCAGCACTGCTGCTTTTGTTACTGGGGGCCGATATTTCAGTAGTGCTATAATACCTGTCCCCACAGTGGCGTAGCTAACCCTTTTGCTACCCGTGATGGTCCCTGCGCTTGCCGCCATTGGCGGCTGAATGTTAGAGCTGGGACACAGATGGGGGCTACTGGCGATTCCTATGTTTGTTTTGTCGCCTGGCGAAGGCAGCAGGTAAGAGGGAGAGACTGCCGCTCCCAAAACTTGTGCCGCCCGGGGCGGACCGCCCCCCCCTTGCTACAACACTGGTCCCAAGAAACAAAACCACCCCCACTACTCCAAAAACGCCCCCCACCCATCCAGCTTCTGGTCAAACGCATGATGCCCGTGACGGTCAGTCTGACCCTGACCAAGTCTATCAAAGGCTGTGGCCAAACATTGCGGGTGGAACTAGGTACTGTTAGGGGTAAGGCAATGACATAGTGCTAAATGATTGGCCTACCTCTGCAGACTGTGATGAGGGGACACTGAGTCTGCCATTTCTCACAGATATTCCTTGGTCGTGGGCTAAATGGGGGGCCTCCTGAAGGATTGGGCCCCCCCTGTGCCGCAGGCAGGGCTCGAGTCGGGGTACCACACGGGTGGACGGCGTCCCCCCACTTATTTTACCGGGAGCTCGATAACTGGAGCAAATGGAGCCACACATTCACTCTTTGGCCTCTCTGGGGGGAGATCGAGCCCATTCAGAACGCTGCTCACGCGCTGGCTTCTCTGATGCAATCGCATCTAAGGGGCGAGAGAGGGGAGGCAATGAGTCTTACGGTACAAGCAACCTTTCGTGACGACACTTCCTGTCGTGACATCAGCGTCCCCCCACTTCTTTTTTTAGGACTTGTGCCCTGGCCGCAGGGGCTGGAGAGGCCTGTGCTACGCCGCTGGGATAAGGTTCCAGCACATGAATGGTAGTAGGACTTGGGCTATAGGGATACATTTTAAAAGCCTCTGATTTAATATGACACAATATGGAAGATGAGGACAGCTTCTTCAGGTAGTGGAAGTGGATTACCTGTATTCACGTGACTGGAGGATGGAGAGCCAGAGACTGAAGTGATGGAGAATAGAGACCAGGCTATCCTTAGAAATTAGCAAATGGCTGCTTATTAGTTCTTCCTGAGCACTGTGATTTTGGTAGATTTTAAGAGTGAAGGTTGGGACTGCAGTTACTGTTTTTCCAGGTGAGGACGTTTCTAGGCAGGGCCTGTACTTTGTTCTGTTTCTGATTACTGCTTCAAGTAGGCTGATGGCAACCAGGTGCTATGAGCTCACATGTCATTATGCCCATGTATTGGATGTTCCTGCTTGCAGCTAGCCCCATTGCTACTTACTGTAAGAGCCATCGCTTTGCACAAAAGCTGTGTCTAAGGATGAGCCTGCAAATGACATTTGAAAGACAACTGACTTTACCTGTTCGGAAGACCTTAGTCAGTAGATTCTCATCCCTTGCCTGTGAAGTGTGCATAAAAGTGGGTTTCAAACCAGCCCACTTTGTTCCAGTTACATTTTCTTCTTGACCAAAGAAGGGTGTGCTCTGCGGAGCACTTCTAGAGCTGATGTCTGCCTGACAGTCAGTCTCCCAGACGTGAGGGGACATCACCTGAAGTCTGCACTGAGGAGCTCAGTGTCTGATTGAGGTGCCTGGAAACCTGGTTCCCTGATGGAAGAGGGAAGGAGTGTGCCAGGCCGTGCAAGAGGAGAGGATGTCCAGTCTATTTTCTACATGTGGAGCACCCAGAGAAAGCAAGGTAGCACATGTGACATTGGGGCTTACAAACAATTCCCCGGGGGCCAAAAGGTTTAGCCTGTGGTGTGACCAAGGGCAACATTGATGCCAGCATGGTGGAAGTCAGAAATGTAAACTCGGGTTAGGGGAACCGAAGCATGTACATGATGTAGACAGTGAGTTTTAGAGATGTTTTGAGGATTTAATTACATACTGCTCTCAGTAGCGGTTGGTGATGGGAGAAGTTGCTGGGCGGTGATGTGGGGAGGGGGAGGGGCAGGGTGGGGAGCAGTAATCTATGGATTACGGACGATTACAGGTAAGTAAACATATGAATAAATAAAACGAATTTCGTTGTGTGCACTGCATCGCATTTGGGGATGCAGTGCGCGCAACGAAATTCATTTTATTTATTTATATGTTTACTTACCTGTAATCCTCCGTAATCCATAGATTACTGCCCCCCAGCCTGCCCCTCCCCACGCAACCGCCTGGCAGCTACTCCCACCACCAACAGCTACTGACTGCCCTCTAAATTAAGTCTCATGCCTCTAAAAGAGTCCTAGATTTGACAATAATATGTTGTATCTGAGTCACTATCCCTCTACAACACACCCTTGAGTAAACCTTCTCTGCTTGTTATTGCTACCTTTGGTGAGTTAAATGTAGAAAGGAAGTAACTATTATTATATTGAAACGAAATAGAATCTTATGAATGACAAGTTCCATATGCAATTAGTCTCTTGTCTGGAAAACTTAGGAGTGCTTAGAAACAGACCTTAAGATAGCGAGTGCTATAAAAAGAAATCCTTAACAAAGAGCTCCTGACAATGTGTGCAGCTCAATGAGGTGGGCAGACACAAACACCCAACCTCCACCGCTATATGTGGGAAAGTGGGAAAGTTTAAACTGTGACACTAGGAGACTTGGGGTCAGATGTATGAAGCCAAATTGCGACCGCAAATGCTGAAATAGGCAGAATTTCAGCCTTTGCGATCCCAATTTGGCTGTGTGCAATGTAGGTAGGCAAACACCCTCTCACAAAATAAGGAATCGCAAAAAATGTGATTCCTTATTTTGCGCAAGCATTTAGAGAATCACAATTTGCGATTCCCTAAATGCTATGCCAGTAGGCCTCGCAAATTGCGATATTGTCTTAAGGAATCGCAAATTACCACCAATTGCGATTTCCATTAAAAAAAGAACTTTTTTGCTTTTTTTTTCAAAGTGCCATGTGCCGCACATATATGCTCTTGGGGCATGTATGTGCGCCACATGTGCACACATGCACATTTCAGGGGTGCAACAGGGTGTCCTTTTGGAACTTTTTTAATTGCGCATGCAATTTGTGAGTACCTCATGGTTACTCGCAAATTGCATGCGCAAATCCCATTCATTCCCATGGGCCTCTAGGCCCATAGGAAATAATGGGAAGGTATTCCTTGATTGCGAATCTCAATTTGCTATTCACAATTAAGGAATAGTTAGGAATCGCAATTATCATTGCGATTCCTACATACATTCCATTTTGTGAGTCCTTAATAGCGATTTGGTAAATATCGCTATTAAGGACTCGCAAAACTGACTTTACCTACATCTGGCCCTTGGTGTTTAATCCTGGCTTTAACACTTTGCCAAAATATGCTGGTTGAGAACTCTGCATTTAAAGTCTAGACAGGTACCAGAGCACAGTGGCATTTATTTGGTTAGAGTAGGCAATTCGTTTGCAACTCACATCCCAGTTGTTGTGTAATGAGCAAGATGGAAAGCATGGAACTAGAAGGCATGTGTTTATGAATCCCGGTCATCCTTTGAGGCCAAATGAGAGCTCTTGGGTAAATCACTCTCTCAATCTGCTCCTTTTTTACCAGAGATAGGAAAACCTAATTCAAACTAAACATTGGTACTAAGCATGTGATAAGAAACCAGGACTGTAAGCCAACAATTATTTGATGTTACACATGGAGGAGAGAACACCCAGTCTGCTAGTACAATCACTAAAATATGGTATAGTGAAAAAGTTATGCATCTTGAAAGAAAAAAGAGTCCAACCTTTTGGTGTTGGTACTGATGCTTCACAAAAGTGTTTCATGGTAGATGAAGCAGATTCTTCCTATGCCTTTGTCCCATTAGTTGCCATTATATGATAGTGGTGGGTGAGCCACTAAATGCTTGAGCCAATCTTGAGCCATGTGCTTAGATGTGACTCTGCTTGAAGTTGTCTTTGACTGCTGCTCTCAAAACAAGCTGAGCCTTTATGCTACTTCCCTCTGAAATCCACTCCCTAATCTCATGGACCAGGAAATATAGAGAAAGCATTCTTTTTTTTTTAATGTAAAACAATATAGAGAAAGAAGTATATATATGCCCATCTAGTTGCTAAATTCAAATGTGAAACTAAAAAATCTGAGATAGTTTCCGCTTCCCTACTTGACCAAATTGTGAGATACTAGTCAATTGATTTTTTTCCACTTTACCTCCTTTTTCTTCTTTATCACATAGGAGAGCACCTTGAATATCAATGGGTTCAGGATGTATGCTGAACAAATTCTCTTGTGACCGCTTTAATAAACTATAATGTTTTCAATGTATGATAACAACCCAGGCAACACAGAGGACGCACATTACAACTGACTTGCCCCATTAACCAGACTATTGGCATTGTTGTCAGGGTAGAGGCAGAGACATGAATATTTCTATGTTTGCAAACTATCACTTACAAAAAAATCCTTCTCAATGCAGTGATATGATATTATGTTCTAATGTGAAAGGCTTTTGCATGCTATAGAAATACTTTGCTTTGAATTTTGAAGATACTTTATAATATTTGTACATTTATTGCAAGATGCCTTTCGGAATTAAAGGTATTTCTAATGGGGAGTACGGCCCCATCTGTGCTTGCTTTCATTTACTTACATTAAACATATAAATAAATGCTTGCCAGTTCATTCAACGTCTTTCTGAGTGTTAGTACTCTGATAGACAAGCAGCAGCCCAGTGCTATTGTTCACCAGGGGGTTGCATGTAAAGAGAACGACGGTGAGGGTAAAGGTGCTAAAGCACAGAAAATGACCAAATTAGTAAATAAATTCACAATGAATTGTCCTTTCTTGATCTACAGTCAGCTCAACACCTCAAATGGATCCACCGTCTGAAGATCCACAAACTGTCCAATGTAACCTCCAATGACTTGAGGGAGCGACTTCCACTTCGTATAAATATCACAGGGTCAAATTATTTTGATTCCCAAAGTTTTGCTTTTATTCAAATATCAGACATGCATTGACGACAGCTTCTTAAATCAATTTCAATGTTTGTAGTAAATCCACAAATGCATCCAGTAATCAAAACATTAAACAGCCGACGCGTTTCGTCCGATGGCGGACATCATCAGGGCTGTTAAAGATAAATCAAAGAAAAGAAAAATACATTACATCGTTGTATTCACATGTTCCACATTTACTTAGTTTAACAATGTTCCTTAAACACTGATAACATGATAAATTAAACGGAACGTTCAATCCCACCTGCCTAATTCACAATCTAATATTAGACAATGTCCAATTGAGTAATCCAAATAGTGCATTAATAATTATAGAACTCACAAATGTTTCAAAAAATAATAATATGACCTGCCTACCTCTCATTGAAACATATTCACAGAAACAATTTTATCTCCTTCCCAGTATAAGTCAAACAAATTATGACAGTGCTTGATAATCTGTAATAAAAACGTCCTGTTACTATACATGATAAATGCAAATATTCACATTCAATACGATCTCTATTACTGTAGTGGTAAGGTTCAAGATTTGTTCAACTCATAACGTTCCGTAAGAACCTCAATAAGTTATCATGTGTAAATCAATGTGCCCAAAAAGCATTACTATTGTGATAATAATGTTCTACCCTCCTGTCTCTGTTCCAGGCTATTAGCTGTTATAAGCACAATTTTTGTGCCTTAAGCTCAATAAATAGAAATGTAAGTGTCTCACACTTTCAGGACAATCTCACCTTGATGTTGTGATGAGATATTCTCCCCTCCTATGCCCGTTTAAGGTTAGTTACTGATATAAACACAATTCTATTCCTTCCTGCCTAACATTTGCAAAATCAAATGAGGACAATCTCACCTATATGTATATTTCAATCATTGGTTAGACCTCAACTTCCCTTCCCACAAGTGGTGACCTCTGTTGTATTCTCTAAAGAAATCTAGGAAAAAAAGGGATCCAACCATCAGCAAAGAGTCGGTACTCAGCGTTCCAAAAAGTCAAATGTTTTAAAAAGAAATTTGAACTGCTTACCAATCTACTATCAACAATTCCAATTTAAGGATTCACGACAATATAGAATGAAGAATTCCACGTTTGCAATTCTGTAAATAGAGTATACAAACTATGATATTTGAGTATTATGAGTCTAAAAAGGACGTGCTCGTACTTCAAAAGTCGCCAACAAATTATGACCAACTTGGCCTCACCTGGTCTCAATGTATTCGACGCCTCTAATTCAATTCTGTTGAGAACAAAAAATAAAAAAATATCCTGTCACTCACTATTCAATTGAAAACTATCAAAGCGCTAAGTCAGTTACGATATCCTCTTCACCCACCTCTTACCTTACAAAAGTCTTTAAATATGCAATGTCGGGAAGTATCGGTCATCTCGTCAGGTCAGCGTGCAATTACCATTCACGAGTGGCCGGTATTTAAACCCTACCTTCACCAATCAACATCCTTCCTAATTCGCGCTAAAACTTAACAGAGTTCCCTCTCCGGTCCGATTCGTATAATTTCCGCTATAACCAATACTCATCATCAATTAAATAAATCAAACAAACTTCATTGCGTGCACTGCATCCCCAAATGCAATGCAGTGCGCACAACGAAATTCGTTTGATTTATTTAAATGTTCACTTACCTGCAAGCCTCCATTATCTATACATTACTAACACCCACCCTGCCCCTCCCCCTCCCCACTTCACCGCCCCAGCAGGTACTCCCCTACCGACCGCGGCTGTCTGGAGGGCCACAAGCGACCCCCACACAGTACCTTGAGCTTCACTGGCATAGAGTGAAGAGTGACCTGTGTCATGAGGTTGTCCACCCGGTCTCTCTGTGTGCTTCCAATGTGAAGCACTAAGACTGTTAAAGTTCAAGAATCTCCATTGTTACCGTCCAACCAGCAGTACTCTGAGGTTTTGAAAGAATGGTGTTGCCGCTACTCATATTAGAGAGAGTAAAGCAACTTCTCTGCCAATTTGGAAATCCCTGTTAGGTCTGTGCTGCAACTGCAGAAGGCCCACCATTGAATGCCAAAGTCTGGATGCTCCAACTTCCAAACCTGGATCCTTGCCTGCAACTGGCTTCAAAGGCTGCCAAGGACAAGGGTTGCTGCATTATGTGTTGCTCATTAGGGAAAGGTCCATTACAACGCAGTGCATTGCATCACAATGCCTTTACAACGCAAGTGCCTTTACATTGCATGCATTACAAAGCATGCCATTACAATGCATGTCATTACAGTGTATGCCATTACAACGCATGCCTTACAACGCATGCTATTACAACGCTTGCTATCACAAGGAATTATAATGTTAGTAATGGAGATTTTTAAGTTTTAGGGTGGGTGTAAGCTTTGGGGTAGTTGGGAATAGTAACTTTTACCCCTACTCTATCCAACACTTTCCCTACTGTTGCACTCACTGGAGTGGGGATAGTTTTACCCCTATGCTATCCAACACTTTCCCTACTGTTGCACTCACTGGAGGGGGAATAGTAAATGTTACCCCTAAGCTATCCAACACTTACCCTACTGTGCACTAAAAGTATTGTGAGTTGTAATGGTGTGTGTTGTAATGGAATGCGTTGTAATGGAATGTGTTGTAATGGAATGTGTTGTAATGGTAGTTTTAAAAAATGCTTTGTAATGGTATGCGTTGTAAAATCATGTGATGTAATGGTAGTTGTGTTGTAAAAACTGCGATGTAAAAGCGTGCGTTGTAATTGTTTGCGTTGTAACGTCATATATTCACACATGAGCATGAGATACGGCACCCACAGAAGAGCAGCCACTACTATGACCAGCAGGTCAGCATGTGGCTCAGCCTGTTCCTGGGACAAGAGACTAGCATATGCAGATGAGTATGCCACGCCCATTTGAGACTTTTTCTGTGGGGTCAAATACATTGAACTGAACAGTTGACCAGTGAGAGTGCCTGATTGATGCCTAAGCCATGGTGTGTTGGGGACTCTAGACTTAACATCTCAAATCTAGCGTGGAGGGAGGACACAGGAACAGGGAACGGGGAAGTATTACATTCCCTTCAAATTGTGTAGGATTTAGTTCTGCTGTAAGTTTAAAGAACTTTCTTTTACACAAAAGATAAGCACTGTCCTAGACAATGCATTATAGTGTCTGTTAGGTATCTCTTGAATTTCAAACTCTTGTCCTACATACCATCACCCTGAGAATCCTTTCACTGCTCATTCTCGCTATCATGAGAGTTAGGTGAGAAAGTGGTATGCTTGGCCCAATTTCCCGAGCCATAGAAGGATAGACCCAATGACAACAGTGTCAAATTACGGCATCCACCACGGTTGTTACAGAGGAACCTCTATCTGCTCTTTGTGGCCCCCTAAACTAGATCTTACAATCATTATGTGCATTTCCAAAAATGGTGCCTCCTTTGGCTAGTGTCACATCTTTAATATGATCCTGAACTGACTCTTCATTCCTTACAAAACGGCTTGATGCAGGCTACTAGAGTCACGCTTCTCGTGCTGTGGTTTCCTCCGGTTTTGACATTGCTCTCAGAACAGAATTATATGTTAATCAAAGCCGTTTGAGGAACAGGTGGTTCAAAGAACAGTGGAAGGATGTCAGCAGAGGGTGTAGAAAGCTGGAGAATTGGAAGGACTCATGGTGTCTGATGGATAAACGATTTAGTAAAAGGAGCCTGCATAAAACTTTTTTTCTGGCCTAGAATAGTTATTAAACTAGGTCATCAATTATGCCACTCTGTATAAACTCTTCAAAAATCTAACATAACCAGTTGCAAGTTGAAGGCCGCCAGCATTCTTGAGTCTGCACTGATCCAGTAGGACATCCATGTCAGAAAACTTCAAACCAACTCCTCTCCGTCTCAGAAAATGCTCATGAAATTGGAGACAGGGCCTGACAGTAGCTGGCGGTTCCACTTGAGAGATTGGGATGATATGCCTCCCCACTGGACCATTATGCTGCCTTCCTTATAAAGATTTTTGGAATTTTGTACCCATGAGAAATTCCAGTCATTCTGAAATTGGCAATAAGACCCCTTATTGGAAAAGGATTAGTTTTCACTCACTAAGCCCTCTAATTATTTTCCAGCCCCACCTCAAAGTGAAGTAGGCAGGGCTGACTAGCAGTTCATAGTGGTGCGACCTGTGCCATTGCACCGGGCGCCATGCTCGAGAGGGTGCCATTTCCATGGAAAGCTGAGATGAGGTGAGAGCGCCTGCAGACAGCTTTGTGTGACCAGCATTTTAGGGGAATAATAACAAACGCATGATAAATCTGGTGGTAAATGCTCTTGATGGAGAGATCTGTGATTGTCTAGTTACAGTTTTGACCCATGATAAAGTAGCAAAGAGAGTTAATGTTCCAGCTGCAAAGCACAACGTGTAACATTCTTCACAGATTTGCACTGTATGTAGATAGCTCAGTAGGTTTTTGATTTTATCGCAAAGATTTTTTGTTACTTGAAATTGATAAGTTACAATCCTTCTAATATAGCACATTGAAGTATGAGCTGTCATCAAATTGATGCATGCAAATGTCAAGAGCGGGTTTAGAAACATATTGTTTTTTACTCAACCTTTCATTGTTCTAAGATTGCTAAAAAAATGTTCCTTTAGGTAGTAATAGTTTTGTTAGTATGACAACCTCAATTATTTTGTTACACTTCAAATCCTGAGTTTATGGTGCAGATTCACTGACACTTTGCACCTGGCTTGCATAACAACAGTAATGCAAACACGGTGCTAAGTGTTATTTTGAGGTTTCATTTCCAGCGCAAATCCTGAATCGCATTAAAAAGTAGCCCTAAAGTAACACAAAGTAGCACAATGGTCTAAATTGTGTGAAGGAGGTGTACTACTGTTTAGTACATGGACATTCACATGCACCCACCCATGGATTCTGATGCTAACCCCTAGCTGCTAAAATTGGTGCAAAGTGTTTCCCATAAAAAATATATCTCCTTGAGGCAGGTGTAAAGTTGGATAAATGTTTGTTTTCTCCAAACCTTTTCAACTTTGCATGTGGCTGCCCCTTAAATCACATTTACAAAGTGGCAAAGTGTTAAACTCTGTCAAAGCATAGTATTTTGTGCCAAAAAGGTACCCTTCCAGTTAAAAAACGGTGCTTGACACCATGCACACACCCTGGCACTCTGGTGCGAGGGTATGCATCGGTGCAATACAGCCCAAGGTATGCCAGCACAAGAAAAAAGCGCAACAGCACCAATTCTTAGTAGATATTGTGCTATTGTGCTCTCTCATTTTCATGCAACTCAGCACAGTGCCTTTGGTTACTACACAGCGTGAAAACATAGTAAAATTGTCCCTTTGCAACTCTAGACCAAGCACTCTTACCAGATGATGCCCACCAGTGTGGATGGCCTGTGACATCTACACCTTGCAGTCTTAATTGTATTTAGTGATATTTCCTATACGTTGATTTAAACACTTGTATGACTCATTGTCTTTGTGTAATATGTTTGTGATGTGTAGCTCTCTGACAATCTACACTGCGATAAGTAGTGTTATAAAATAAATAAATGTGAGATAGAAGCAAAGAAGAGTTTAGGGGCATCCTTGGAGTGTGGTATTGTGGGAAGCCATTAAGAAGGAGGTAATTCTGGGCAGGGTCACCAACAAAGATTGTCTCACTGGGCGCCCCCAACGCTAAAGCTGTCCTCGAAGTCAAGGAAGGTGTACTGCCTGATTCTCTGGCCATGTGCCATTTGTGTGATAGCTGCTGGACCACTTGGACATTTCGTCCATTTCCATTTTAATTTGCTGTCCGCTATATGTGTTTCACTTTCCGCTAACAATGTATTTTCTGTAAAATTCTGCCTTTAGACTAGAGTGGGATTTAATTTACCAGCATCCTTCTTGTCACCTGTTTTGGTGTAACTGATGGCCTTTTCATCCACGTATGCAGTGTTTCCCCTCATCACTCCGATGAGGGATTATTGAGAGATTATTGAGGCTTTCCTTTAAGCCTTAATAATTGTATGCACATTATATGCATGATTTGATTACTGTTTCATGTTTTTCATAACTTTATTGAGCAATACGAGACACAAAATATATCCAAGCATTCACATTTTAGCTTAAAGGAGCGAAGACATCATTACAATGCACATATCAAATTGACAAGGTCAGAGAAATGTTCACATGACAACACAAGACTTTTTCTACAAACATGTTATAAACGTAACAGGAAAGTGTCTGCACCTGCTTAGGAAACCATTCATTGGGCATTAGGATTCAACCTGCCATCGCTGGCTCAAGGCATAGGGGTAAGTACAAGACATCTCCAGGACTGAACTATTCTATTCTAGATCAGCGATTCTTTAGAATAAGGGATATTCGCACTCCACCTACAAAAGGCAGCCACAGCTATGTAAGGGAGTCACTTCAATGGCCCTATGACTGACCCACAAAGGTGGGGGTTCTTCCTGCTCAGAAGAGCAGCATCCCATTACGGGGAGCTGTCAGAATGCTTCTGATGGTGGTTTTCTAAAAAGCTGAAAATGTGAGATGGTAGATATCAGAGCAGGTATCGAAAAGATAGGGGTTCGATAGTGTGAGGAAAATATTGTCTACATATATTTATAAATTCTAATGGTCAGCTGCCATTTCTATCCCATCCCCAATCACATTTTAAATATGGTAGCCGACAGAGAACAACCAAAACTAACCTTGGCCACCAAATCTTCATATAGCCATCTCACTTTCCTCATAAAGCCTGGGAGGATGCCATCATATTCCATAATTTGAAACAGGTATCTTGTGCCATACAAAGAAACACCTTCTCAGGATTCAGGGAGATCAAGATTTTATAAACCCTGAAATGTGCACTTCCCAAAGCACATGGCAGAAGGTCTGCATGTTGTCACCCAAGGGCTGCCCCGTACAAAGCCCACCTTGTAAGGGTGAATCAGGGCAGGGATTCTCCGCTACAACCTATTGGCCAGCGCTTTCGCTAGCATGTTAACATCCATAGTTAACATCGTGGTCAACTGGCAGCTAGAACAGGTAGAGGGTCCCTGTAATGAGAATAGGAGTGATTACTGGTCAGTTGCCCTGGGGGGTGTGTGGAATTTTAGTTCGTGTATTGAACATCATCTACGCCATCTTGCAGACCTACGTACGAACATACACGGCAGCCATTTTAGGTACCATGGTCTCCCTGTTCACGATCACTCATCAGCGCACTTCCCTGACCCTGCAAGCGTCCCCCATGCACCCTGACTACCCCCCGCTCTCTCAGGCACAAGTCATGAGCCCTCCCCTCCCATGACTCTGTCCCAGGGAATCGCACCCCGCGCCTGACCAACACCTCCTCTCCGTCCATGAATACCCCTCCTTTGATGACCCCTTCCTCTGAGCCTGAACGTCAGCACGGACCGCTGGTCATCCTCTAGCCCGAGGATACAGTTTATTGCCCATTACTGTATGCACTCGCCTTTCCTGAAAGAAGCCGCTATTGATCACGACCCTCCACCCCCAGAGATTCGATCAGGCGCACACATTCCAGAGAGATCGGCAGAACACTCAGCTGCGTGATAGCCCCTCCCAAACATATGAGGGGAAAGGGTCTCTACTGTTGTCATGTGTTGGAATGGGCTGGAACTGGGGGGGGTGACAGGGATATCGTTCTGATGTCATTCTCATGCTCTACAATGTCCCTGTTGTAATAAAGGACGTTCACATGTCTTGAACCAGTGTATAAAAGACCAGGTCTCAGAGAGGTTGAGAGAGCACCTCGAGACGATACCTTGTTGTCCGATCTGACGTGTTCTACTCCGCCGGAATAAAACTTGTTTCCTGTCTTCCAGTCTCCAGCGCCTGCCTCTTTATTGAATAACTTCATATGGTATCAGAGGCATTTTACGCCGGGCAAATCTAACTTAGGAAACAACCACTGAAATTGCCTGACCATTGTAAATTGATCTTTGTCAATTGGCGCCCAACGTGGGGCCCATCAGCGACACGTGGATCCAGTGGGAGAGGTCCCAACGACAGAGTGAACGACTGCAACGATCGGAAGAGCTCCTGTCCAATAGACCCTCGTCTGACAGCCGATCATCTGAACTTCACTGATTCCGAGCAGACCTCTCCCGAGTGATCTACGGTCCTGACTGGGAACCACCAGGAGTGCCGCGATAGCAACAGAGAGTAGAGGACGATCGGGCGCTGGAAGCGGAAGACGAGAAACTGTCCATGCGGTCCGGGTAAGGTCGTGACACACGACAAATTGCGAAATTGATTGATTGATTGATTGTTTGATAATAATAGTATTATTATCGATTGTTTCTGGGAGATTCTCTATTTGCAAACAAACACAGAATCGCCATACTCTGTTTAGTCTTTGCAGATAGTGAAGGGTAGGCAACGCAAAACTTTAACACGTCGTGCCTATTTTTTTTCTCCCCATTGATTGATTGATTGAATCGAGCATTGAATTGTTCGAAGTTGGTTCTCTTAGGAATCTTCTCTGCCTGCAAACGGGAAGAATAGGAATATTCTCTCTCCCTTTGCCGATAGTGAAGGGTAGGTAACGCAAAAATTTAACACGTCGTACCTATTTCGTTCCTTCATTGATTGATTGTTTGCCCAAACATTGACTGTTTTGGGAATTGGTTCTTTCTGGAGGTATTCCCTGTTTGCAAATAGCGTAGAATAGAATATTCTGTCCAGTCTTTGCAAATAGGGAAAGGATAGGTAGTGCAGGCTTTTGCCCCCCCATTGTAATCCGTCATGCCTATCTTCTCCCCATTGGCTCATAGTTGGGTCAACCCGGACCGCTTATTAGAGATGGACCATCCAGCTCCACTGGAAGGCACCCCTAATAAGGACATGTTTACTAAGCAAGGACTAGTCGCTATAGCTTATAGTAAGTTATGGCATAAATATACAAAAAGGGATCCTAAAAACCAGTGGCCACTGATAGGTTCTTTTGATGAAAATAAAATAAAAACACTAGAAGCAGCTGTAAAAATAAATAAGGTAACATCCACTATGCTCGATAGTATCGGCATGTGGCGCAAAGAAGCAGAGCATCGCAGGAAAAAAGAGGAAGCAAAAACAGTGAAAGAATTACGAAAAGCAGCCCATCTGGCCGCAAAAGAACTAGATGAAGAAATAAGAAGAAGAGAGGAAGTTAAACAAACGCAAGAATCGGGACTGACAGGCCAATGCCCTGTCAGGACCACCTCTACGCTCTACCCGGAGATTCCCTCCAAACAGCGAGCAAATGACGAGTTACTGCTCGGTCCTCCAATGATCTACATGCCTCCTCCCTATGCTCCCTGCCAGCCTCTAGCACAACACTCACCAGTCCAGAGTGCGGTCGAGGGTAACCCTAGCGCTAGTGCCCCGACTCTTACGGCCTTCGCACCAGCCACATTGGTAACAACACCAGATGAACTTGAGACTGGCAAACAGTTAGCAGCCAGACCAAATAGGTTGAGCAAAGATGAGCGGGATGGAATCGACCAGATAGCAAAAACCCTGGTAGAACGGAAGGAGAGTGAAGAATATACTATGAATATGCACAACTCACATGCCGGTAGTCACAGACGGCATTTTATTTTACGGTTCAGCTACCACACCCTGAACGCGTATGAGGATAGGTACCAGACTAAAGGTCCTGCTAAATTGACGACTCTATATAGAAGGGTTGATGTCGGAGATAAGGCTGAAAGTGATGTGACGGACCTCTTCATGCAAACGCTTGAGGTCTTCCGCCACCTCGCGGAACAGAAACCAGAGGTCAAGATCCCAGAAAAGAAGGTAGACTGGTCGATAGTCACGGCCTGCCGCCAGAAACCTCAGGAGGACGTATCAGAATACTTCTCGCGATTTGAAACAGTGTTCTCCGACTACAGTGGCCAAGACATGACCACCGCAACCGGACAACACCTATTCGTGCAGAACTACGTAAAGGGGCTATCGCAAGAGGTCTCCCAAAAGTTACAGACTAGCGAAAGTAGTTGGGGAGCCTCTAAACCTGCAGCTATCCTTCAGATGGCTCAGTATTACGAACACCAAAAGAATGAGAACGAAAGGGCAACTGAGAAAAAGAAAAAGGACCTAAAGGAACGAGTAATGATTGCACAATTACAGGGAGTGACCACAGGGAGGGAACGGTATAGGGGGAACTACCAGTCAAATGCCCCTAGGAATTCGGCCCCTAGAGACCGCAACGCCACCCCTGGCGCTCCACGAACCGACCTTGATGAGAACCAATGTGCATTTTGTAAAGAATTTGGACATTGGAAGTCTCAATGCCTAGCCCTTCGGGAACTGATTAAAAATAAAGAGACAAGGGACATGACAAATGGCCCCAAAACTGGAGGGCAGGGACGAGGACAGACTCACGACACCACCAATGACCGATCTGGTAGATCAAACACATTTGACCGCCCCCGACAGAATCAGTGCCAACAGTCCGATGGCTACAATGATCACGACTCTGCATAGGACTGCCAGGGGCAAGGGAGGGATCCAGTCGAGCTCTGTGTTGACCAGCAAGGTCCTTATGTCACTTCTAAGGTCCTGGGTACAAAGTCTCCATTTTTGGTAGACACTGGAGCGACACGTAGTGTGTTATCAAAACGACTGATTCCAAGGGCACCCTTGTCTGGCTCACACATCACCTCGATAGGTTTCGATGGGACGCCCTCCACTAATCCCCTGTCTGTACCTATCTCCTTTGACCTAGGAAACAATCCCACTGACACGACGTTTCTGCTCTCCTCCAACTCCCCTGACGCTATTATGGGTATTGATTTACTGAAACATTTCCGAGCTACTATTAGGTGTTCCCCGGATGGAGTCCGAGTCATTCTGTACGACAACCCGAGCATGTCCAGACCCTACCCCGCACGACATATGTATGCCATAACCGATGCTGACCTATCCTTGCTCGACTCGCTACCCCTGCACCTATGGGCCAGAAACGAATCGGATGTAGGACGAATGATGATCGATCCTGTACACATAACTGTTCGACCAGATGCAATACTCCCGAAACTCCCACAGTACCGGATATCGCCCGAAGGCGAGAAGGCATTGGTAGCGATTATTCAGTCCTTGGTAGATGCAGGAGTGGTAGAGGAAGTGGTTAGTAATGTCTGCAATAGTCCTATCCTACCCATTGTTAAGAAGCAAGGTGAGGGGGATGAGAAAGCGTACCGCTTCATCATCATAACGCTGTTTAAAGTAGAAAGCAAATTCACTAATCATGTCAGAAGGCGTATAAGCAACCTGCCATCATTTGTTCTACTTCAGATTGCAGACAAGGAGGCCCTTTGGCAGAATTCAAGCACCAACAACCAATCATAAAAAATACATTGAGGTCATACTTAGCTATAGATAGCTAAGTATGGCAATGGAGCAGGATTACATCTTAATGGAAGGTCCCTTACAGTTGACTCAAAAAGAGACAGTTTTTCTCTCTTTTGCCATCAATTTGGACCCAAGTACATCATGAGCTCCCTCTCTCAGCAAACCCTTGCCTTCATCACAGGGAAGCTGGGCCGAAGATAATGCATCCTAAATGGTCGACAAGTCTGCAGATGAATCTGTAATTTAAGTTTTATCATCAGGATGTTTATAGCAACAAGAGCTCATCCTCCAGAGCATCACTGAAGGAACTATCAAACACAATGAAGGGTACAGAGTTATTGGGGCATGGTCAAAGATTCCACTTTTCAGGATTTTTTAGAGGACAATTTTAGAAACACCCGAGAAAGCAAGAACTAATCAATGTATTTGCGTTTAATCACATTCAAGAGGGAAAATGTATGTTTTCTGTCCCTATGATGGTATATCCTCCATATATCAACCAGAGAATGGTCGTCAATGACAGCCCTGAGCATACCACTGAACTTCAAATTCACAAAGTCAGGTCTGCCTGACCTATCCAGCATTGGATCCACAATCATGTTGCAGTCACCACCAATCACTAGTTTGGCACTACCCAGTTTTGCCAGGGCTCTAGATAGGTGAATCAAGAAGTCCACCTTCATAGAATTGGGAGCATATAGATGGAGTACCAAAATTGAATTCCTTTGTGTCACGATTTTAACAAACACATATTTTCCCCTGGGTCCTTCCACATCCTCAGTATACGAAAATAATGGGCTATATGTGGAAAAGGACAGTTAAATCCACCTTTCTAAATGCTGACAAACTTACATCAGGTGATTACGTGCTGTGAATATGTTCATGTTTTTTTCACTAACATTTCTGCCATCTTGGTAATTTCCTCCTAGATTATTTCCTTTTATTTAATGCTATGTATTCATTCTAATATGTTCACATAATTATTATACCTCTTAGTGTAATACTTTGTAACACAGTGCCGAGATTACATAAAATACATTTGAAAAAACTGCCCATAAAAGTATGGAAGCCGTCGTATGTGAGCAACTCCGTGTACATTGGGATGCCCATGAGTTCTTGGATACTTACCTCTATGGCTTCCAGTTATGTCATGGAGCAGAGTTTGGATTTCAATGAGCCACTCCTATGGGCCATGGATGAAGGACATCCAGCAATACAGCAGATGTGTGCTGATAATACCTGGCTGGTGCAAAAGGTTGGGAGTGGCCATTATGCTGATTGCCTTTTTGCCTGAGTGAGGACTATTCCAAGATGTAGCACCTCACATTGACTTTTAAAACGTTAAAGACTAAGACTGTGTCCATGGTGAAGGAGGAAGTGGTTCTCTATTGTTCCAGTGTTCTGCATTACTGGAGCCTCACCCTTGTCTTTAAGCGTGAATGTTCTATGCTTTTAGCTCAGCCACAATTTTTCCAGCAACAAGAACATTTCAGAAAGGTTCTCGGCTTGTATTTCCATTCTAACTGGTCTAAAAATATTTTTTTTTTCTGAAATCCCTGAGCATGCCTAATTATGGCAACAGTTCTATCCAAACAAAACAGTAGGTCCACTTTTACAAAACTATTGCGCTGCAGCTCGCAAGTTGCAAAGCAATGCAAATCCTCGCACATATTTTTTTAGGCGCATTTAATTATTGAGTGCACTTTTAACTTTTGAATGGTGCATAATTGAGTTTGGATATGTCTGTATTGAAATTGCATTTATATATGCATTGGTGAGTGTTAAAGCGGTACTCAAGCAAAAAAGTCTCAAAAACCTGCTCTGAATTTTTTTTACATAGGTCACACAGAGTAATCAAAGCTGTGTAGAAGTAGATTGCACTAAAAGATTGTGAATATTGAAAACAGGTGCAAAAAGTAGGGTTATTCACTGGACCATCCACCAGCAGTAACACAACATAGAACTTCCTACTATGGCAAAAACCATGGAGATTATTATTGTAGAACACTATCAGCATCTATTTGGTCTGGCAAGAAAATGAAAACAGAGAAAGAAAACAATCTACAAGCAGAGAGTTTCTCTCTTTCACATGAGTGAAGAAGAGAGTGTTAAAACATTTAGGCTCAAGAGTTAAATGCTGATCTCGCTGTTAGATCAAATTGGACCATTCCTTGAGGCCAAAACCGGAAGATCACATGACATACCACCTCATGTGAAGGTAATGGCAGTATTACACCTTCTTGTTTCTGGATATTTTCAGAATATGTGTGCTACATTGACTGTGTGTCTCAGAGTGACTGTCTTCATTTTTGCCATATGTCTTGGAAGGTATAATTAAAAAAAAGCCACAACGCCTCCAATTTCCAAAACCGAGACGGGATCAGAGACAAGCCAAACAAGAATTTTACCAAATAACTCAATTCTCATGTACTCAGTGTTATTGATTGTTCGAATATAAACTTGCTCCCACCTGCCGAACCTGTTCATCTTTATAGGAATATGAACATACATATTCTATCAACGTACAAGCTATCTGTGGCACATACTGCTTCATCAATACAATTGCTAAATAAAAATATTTGAGGGTGCCCATAATTCATACATATTTCAGCATTGTAAATTTAATCAATGATTTGAAAGTGGAATGTATGGAGATGGCTTAGTGGTTGATAAGTTTCTTTTTACTTCAATATATAAAAAAATCCTTATAAATAATTTACTAAATTGCAGTTTACATGTAAACATTTTTTTTTAACATTATTGGCGACATGGCATATGCTCTCAGACCCTCGTTGTTAACTCCATTTTCAAAACCTTAAACACCATCAGAATAATCATATGATGCAGTTTTTTGTAGGAAGCATAGCATAACTAAGAGGTTTTTTTGCATACTTAAATCAAGATTGAGATTTCTGGATTTTTCTCTCTGTTGACTATAAACCACACATTGTGTGTCAGATGATTGTGATCTGTTGTAAATTACATAACATTGCTGCTAAAGCTTCATTTGAGATTGAAGAAAACATTTGAAGATGTCATGACTACCCATGAACGTAGAGAAACATATTCTTAAGAAGGTGTTGGGCGTAGGCAAGAATTTGTCATGAATTTCTTTCCAAAAGGAACAATTGATGAACAGAATGCAGAACAATGTCATACATTCACCCCAGTACAGAGATCTGGGCCTAAATCCATCGTTCTTTTGCTCACCATGCCATTCCAATTTGGAACCAGCCATATGCAAATCAGCCTTGACCTTACGCCCAATAGGAACAGTTCAGCCCGAACTGCCAGGCCAGGTTCTCCCTGGACTGGAAACAAGCATCCTAGGACCGGTTTCGGGCTTTCAGCCCTCATCAGCCAGGATAGCTTGACTCCAGTGGCATGGAGAGCACGGGACCCACATCTGGTCATAGCCGTCCCACTCAGGGTGACAAATGCAAAAAAAAACAATTGATGGACAGAGGGCCCCATGCTCACTACACCACTGGATTCAAGCCAGCCTGGCTGATGGAGGGTGATACCCTGAAACCCATCCCAGGATGCTTGTTTCTGGTCCAGGGAAAAACTGGCTTGGCAGTTCGGGCTGGAATGTTCCCACAAGGAACAGGGTCAAGACTGATTTGCATATGGCTTGGTCCAAACTGGGGTGGTGTGGTAAGCAAAAGAATGATGGATTAAACCCAGATCCTTGTGACTGGGGGTGAATGTTTGCATTGTCCAGCATTCCGTCCATCAATTGATTCTTTTGCATGAATATTTCCAGCACAAACAGATTGTTATATAAAATGTCATTTTTTTTGTTAGAAGTGGCTATTGATTTGAGTCTTGATTTTTCAAATGTATTTGTAAATGTAATTACAAAATATCAGTACAATTATATATGTGTTATATATGATTAAAATAATCCACAGGACAATAAACTTGTCGTGCTACGTCTTGCATATTCTTGAAATTTCTAGTGTATGTATATAATTCATTATTTTAAAACTATTTTTTAATTATTTGCTCTATGAAGCTGCTATCATACCCCCGTGGGTGTTACAGTTTTTTGAGTGTAGATTAAACATCTGCTGAGGATGCTATGATTGACACACTGTCATGTACATGCACTACAAATTCATAGGGTTTAAAATCTTTACATGAAATTTCAATAGTATTGGTTCAATTTATTAGATCTCCCTCTACAAAGTGCAGCTAATGTGTGTGAACCAAAATATATCTGAAGCCAAAGAGTTTATATGTTGGACAACTTAACTCCATTCAAGTGGCATATCATACCTCTGCTTAGTAAAACTATTTTTTATTTATTTACCAATAATGAATTTCATCTACTTATTAATCAGAAACGCTGTCAATAGTTTGCCTTTTAAAAAAAAATAATAATTTTGATTCAACTTTCTAATGGTAACAGAGAGAGCATGTATGGATGGACTACCCATATTGTATCACGTGTAGGTGTGATGTTTACATACATTGGTTATGTGTCAGGTGTCATGTTAGGATCATAATGTTAAAAAGCTGCAATGTTGTCCACAATACATTCTACTGACTGACATGATTATTTTTTTTAAATCTATATATTTTTGTAAAAAACGATATTGTGTCAATAATTAAGGACTACATCAAAATTTGAACAATCTATCTTTCAAATAATGAACACAGATAGTTATTAATTTTATGGTAATAACCTATACATATTTAATTTACGCAGATTACAAGGTCACTGTTTTTGCACATAACTGTCTAATATAATTACAGTCAATTCGATTCAATTAAATTAAATTCTTTATTTATGTTTGGGAACTCAAGAGGTCCACATAAAACAAACCAAAACTTAGAAACAAATGTAAAACAAATTAATGCCAAATATTGGAAGTTGATAAAAACATGTATACACATAACCTTGTTTTCGTATAGCTACAACCTGAATACAAATTAATGTAAGTTCATAAAGTCTATAAAAATCTAAAAATGTATGTTAGAAATGGGGTTCTCTAGTTGGCAGAGATATGCACCTTTGTCCAAGTAGAGGCCCTTGCTTCTAGTCAGGATAAGGGGGATACACACTTTAGATACCACTAGCTCACCCCCTTGGTAGCTTGGCACCAATAGACAGGCTTGTCCCAAAGGCAATGTGTAAAGTATTGGTATTCAAAACACACAGTAACAATGTGAAAACACCACAAATGGACACTACACCACTTTAGAAAATAGAGTATCATAATCTAAACCAAACAAGACCAAAACAACAAAAATTCAAAATACGTATATTAAAATAGCACTTAAAAATGGTTACTTGCAGAAATAGCACTTGTAGAAACAAATAGCTCCACCTGGAGCTATTACAACGTTGTGATAGGCATAAATCCAAGGTGCCTACCGTGAGGTGTGTGGTTTCATGCACGGAGTCACGTGGAGTAGTACCTTGTTAAAAAAAAAGTCTATGAATGATGCAACGTTTCGTGGAGTTGAACCACCAATGCCGAGGTCAAGGCTCGTTCCCACGGGGGAGGCTGGCATATTGTCCACGTGGAGGTGACATGTTGAGTCCAGGATAGGGAAAGTTGGCGGCATCAGCGAGGAGGTGGCGGTTCCAGTAAGGCGATGAGAAGTCAAAGAGTTCATGAGGTCATCCTCGTCGGTTATCGACTCCGTGATAAGGGAATGCTGTGGCTTGCAGTGGCGGCGTCGGGAAGGCCAATAACTGCAGGTGTCAGCAGGCATCGAAGGGTGTCACAGCTGCAGTGCAGGTGGAGCAGATGCATTGTATACTTCACGAGCGGTGCCCTGCCGTTCAGGTTGTGGTGTCACTAGCCTTGTCGCTAATGGCATTAGAGTTGATTTTCTTGCTTTCTTTAAGTTTCTTCCAGCTCCCAACAACAGGAACAACTTCCAGAGGGTCAAATCTGGCACAGGCACCTCTTGGCAGGTCAGAACTCCCAGCAGTGAGATTTAGGGGAGCTGGTGGTGAAGTCTTTGTGTCCCTGAGACTTCAGAACAGAAGGATAGCACACACAAGCCCTTGAAGATTCTTCTTCAAGCAGGTTCTTAGCAAAGTTTGTCCTCTTCCTTGGCTGAAGCAGCAGCTGCAGGCCAACCCTGCAAAACCCACAGCAAATGGGCAGTACTCATCCTTACATCTCTCCAGCTCTTCTCCTTGGAAAAAGGTTCATCTTGAGTCCAGAAGTGATTTAATTCGCTGGGGTTTAAGCAGTGACGACTCGCAGAGGGAGTGCTGTGGGGCAGTGGGCTCGGTGGGGGAGGGGCGGGGTGTAGTGCAGTCGGACATCCGACGGGCAGGAGTAAAGTAAGCAAATAAATAAATAAAACTATTTACCTTGCGCTCGCTGCATCGATGCACTACTTAACAAAGGTTACATGACATTCAATGTTACACAGTGCTTTCCTGATTTATCTGTTTTTGAATATATGGCTAAAAAAAATGAAACGTTTTTCCTCAAACATATGTCTACCATTATTTTTGTCTCCCTGCTCCCCCTTCCCCTGCTCACACCGACTAGTTGTGCTCCATTATAAATTGCCTACCAAACAATACCCTCTGAGACACTGTTGATTGTTATATACTATGTACCCTGGTCTCTACCGGGCTTAAGGGTAACCTCCTGTAGTTTGCTAATATAGCCCCATTAGTAGCATTTGATTTACAGGCCCTGGCACACTCACTGTACTTTACTAGGGACTTAACACTAAATCAAATATGCCAATCATAATAACAATTTATGCAGGGAGCACTTGTCCTTTGACACTGATCAGCAGTGGCAAAGTGCCAAAAGCATCTAAGCCAGCAAAAACGCCATCCAGCACAGCATCAAAAATACAGGAGGTTGAGGCAAAAAGCCAGGGTAAACAACACCAAGAATGTCAAGTCTAACAACTTATGTGCAAATGACTTCAATTTCTGAATGACCAAGAATTTTCTCATACCACTGGAACAACCTATATGCATATTAGTATTCATTAAACCTTTAAAAAATGTAAAAACCTTTGTACAAATTACTTCATTTTTGGAGTGAAAAACAAATCTTGAGCTGCTGTAGCTAATTTAATATTATTCTTAAAAAACATTGTCCATAGAAAGTGACAGTACTGAAGGGTCAGTACGGGACAGGAAAAAAAGCACAACAAATTCCAGACTTAAGGCTGGGGTCGAGACAGATGAATAACTATTACAAAGTTTGCATAAAATGTGCCTTTCCATTTTCTATAGAAAATCCCACTTTGTCACAATAATTAATTTGATGGCATATAGGAAAGTCTATAGTAATGTCTATGGAAGTTTCGCCTTAAAAATAGATAGCAAATGAATAAAATGTCTCCGCCCCGTCGCATTGTAAAATGCTCATTACCCATTAGCATGCAAAGAGGTATTAGAGTAGAAGTGTTCAATATACGCTTTTTCCAGTGTGTTACTAGCAACAGTTTTCCCTAGCTAAGGATATGAGTTTATGAGCTTCTCTGAATCTAAGCCCCAGGCATAGTTACTGGACTTCTGGGCCATTCTACTTTTTAGGATTAATACCTTCCTCTTTGAAACATTAATCTTTAAGTACTGCAGGGTGGCATATTTCTGTAAAGAAACCTGCCTCTTATTCGCGCCCTTTGGGAGTTAGGTCCAAGATTGTGATTTCACCTGTGGCAGAAGCGCAACTAGAGCCAAATTTCGGGGGGGGGGGAGGGAGGACTAAAAATGGTGAGGGGCTAATTCTTCCAGCAATAGGCAGAGTGGAGATGAAGGTGTGAAAAATCAACAAAGCCTCTTTAACGCGTAAATGGTCTTTTAAAGACCTGTGAAGTACTCGGGTGCGGCTGTGATAAGCTCAAAAACTATGTGTGTGCCCAGGAAGCTGTTTCAGCCCAGACTGACACACAAGACGGAGGGGCTGAAGCCCTTTGAGCCCAATGTGCATTGCACAACTGATCTGTGTACATCAAACAAGTGAAAGGGTGGCCCCCTTTCTTAGGAGCATCTCCCTTGTTAGTTGCTAGGCAGTCGGAGAGGTAAGAAATAAACAATGAAAAAAGTAATGGAACCAGCAGGCAGCGCTGTTTCAGACCATTTTTTAGGATAATCCTCGATCCCCGCCTAGTAGCAGCTGACACCATGTAGTGGAATGAAGAGCAATTATTAATGAAAGGAGGATATCGGGCATACCTAACTTCTTTAGTTTTTTCCATAATGATGGACGGTCCACCCAATTAAAACCCTAGAAAAATCAATGAATGCCAGATATACATATAGCCCTCAGGTTGAAGTATACTTTTCAGTACAAGATATAAGTATATGAGTATAAGTTTCAACATGCATAAGTTATCAAGTGTACAGTGAATATTTCTAAAATAAGCTTGATCTATAGGGAGTATCCCTTCCTCTTTCATACATTCAGTGGGATGCTCCAAGATATTCTCCTAACAAATATTTTCTCTACTCTGTATAGCAGTGCTATTTGACAGTAGTTGCCAGGGAGAGGTCCTGGTCCCTTTCTGTGTAGCAGAATTAAAATGCTTCCAGACCAAGAAGGGGGGTGGGGTGACATCATACTGATAGCAGTAGGCAAAAAAGTGGGGTGAGATAAGAAGCCCACATTGAGGGCTCCTTGTTGATACAGTAACGGGCACCTCATTCGGTCTAATTGTCCCTGAAGCCCTCTTTACCCTGATAATACTCTCAATCTCTTTCATAGTGGGGGGGCAAGATATTGAGGGAGAAGAGGAAGGTTCCATAGAAGGAGTACGAAACTACACTGCATCTGCATTATCGGAATAAAGTTCCTCTAAATAGGCTTTCCAAAACATTTCCTTTATTAGAACTGGGAGAGATTTTCGTCTAGTGCCATAGCTCTTATAAATGATTTCCCAGTCTCTTTCAGCACCTTTACGTAACACTCCTTCTTTTAGCATTATCCAAATAAAATTATATTTTTCTTTCTTTAAAGAGCATTTTAAACCATGTCTTCTGCTTTTCAAAAGATTCATTCACTTTGTTTTGGAGGAGGAAGACAGATATTGGGCCCTCACCAATCTGTGTAGACCAAAAAAGGGATTAGGACATGGCCTCCAGCGGGAGGGTAAATTGGTTAATTTACAAGCACAGACCAGAGTTGTTGAACAAGTTTCATGTTTAATTAATAGATCAGAATACAAAAACTGTGAATCCACTAATAATGCTGTCAGCGATTCTTTTAGTTTTTCAGATGGCTTGGAATTTCAATGAATTCTACCATTTGATCTCTTGAACCCCACTTCCGTTAAGGACACATCAATCAGGCAAGAGACCAACAAATGATCATGAATGTTCATGAACACCAAGAACGTTCATGTCTGATATTATAATAAACTATGAAAATTAGGCAATTACATAGTCAATAATGGAACAGCTGGAGAAAGATTTGTACGTAAAATTCACTTTAGTGTCATTCTATATTCTTCCTTTATAATTAGAAATTCATTATTCCGTGCACCTTCTAGCATAATATAATTACAGTTCTTTATAGTTCCTAAGTAAACCTCATCTTCTATTTAAATATATTCTATTCTTTTGTTTGTACTATGAATCATTTACAATTATTATTTGTAATGTGATCTATATATTATATACAGGGACTCAAATAATGAAATACAATTTTACTTTTTCAACAAACACATCATCCTACAATAATGGCTAAATTCTATATAATACAAAAATTGTTAAAGTAAAGTAAAGTCCACATTTGTAAAGCGCACAATCACCCGTAAGGGTCTCTAGGCGCTGGGGGCCGTCGGGAAGATTAAGCGAGTTATTGCCCAGAGTCACATGGTGCTGGGCTAACCTGCCGCCGGAGCCGGGGATCGAACAGTGGTCCCCAGATTCCAGCTTCAGTCGCCCTGGCCGCGGCGCCACACCTCTTCCACTGTTACTGTTACTGAAAAAAAATCTGTACAATACATGTTTTACATTTTTATTAAAGTATCTATAATGTATGTGTGTATAACTAGGAAACTATTTTTGAATATTCATTTTTAACCTTGCAACATGTAAATCCTTATAAAACATATGCACTGTTATTAAATTACTAAACATATTTTTATATATTAACAGTATAGCTTTCTTAAATCTTTTCCAAGGAATCTAATTTCTGTACATCTTTTCTGCACAAGCATTGTCTGTTCATGTATTGTTGAAAGATTTGCTGCACTTGCTGTTGTAGGTGTGTTACTCATAATGACTTGCATTTGGCCAGTTTTGCTTCCTTCAGGATTTTCCTTTCTTTTTTGTGCATTTCTTTGGTGATGCAGGTTTTCTTTTGGATACTCTTTTCTTTTGCTGCTTTTGTAAACAACGTTCATACTAATGCACTCCCATCCTTAAAAATTGCTTGCTCCCTTCCTCCATATAGATGAATCTTCACTTCCTTTAGGACCTCTTCCTTGTTGCAGTTAACTACATGTTACCTTGAGGTAGGACGCATACAAAATATGTTAAAGTCATTAATATTTGAACACAGTACATATTATACCTATTTTTAAATTATTACATTTATACATCAAATATTTTTACTTTAACTAATCATGAAAGTACAAAATAGCTGTAATAATTATTTTAAACAATTTTTATACTTTAGAATAGACCTTCTACATTATAGTTTGCGAGGGCTCACTTATTACTGATCAATGATATTAGAGAATTATTTACTTTTAACACCAAAGTATACATTTAACAGAAAAAAAATATTTAAGGTACCGGTGCAATAAATGCTGTTACATCCTTTGTCACTGTTGGGTCAATCAATTTTAACCAACATATGGCTTAAGTAGAAGTTATGGTTTATGAAGTCAAAAGACTAGTATCATTATATTTTTTTCAAAGTTGTACTGCATACGTTTTGCAAGATTTTTGTACACTGGCCAACTGGCATACTCTGCTTGATTTTACATAGTGTTCAAAGTGTAATAAAGCCAACAAAAAAATGTCATTAAGGGAAAGTGAATATGTGTTTATAATGTTTGGTATACATGATTGTTACTTAATAAAGTAAGCATACTTCATTGCTTGTCAAATTTCTTAATTTCTTCCTGTAGATGAGATGCAAGTGACATTTTTTTTAAATATCTAGGATTTGATCACATTGTTTATGTCTTTCTTAGGGGATGTTGTACCTGAAAATTAGTTTGTTTCTACGTGTATTTACCTTGAAAGAAAATTGTTCTTTCAATTAGCATTAACTATCATTTTAAAATTTGTTATATACCAGATGTTTAGTATATAATTTAAGTATTTTCCAAGCATATATTTTTATATATAGTCCTACCCATTTCCTATTATCTGAGTTAAAATATAAAATGTATATAATGATATTACCAAATAAATTAACAAGGAGTGTGTTGGGTTTATAGTAAATCCACTTAAATTGTGTTATAATGAAACATACTACAAAGAGGATGTGTGCTTAGGTTGTCTTAGTTGTGAAAATTTTAATTCAAATTGCAGAGCAATCTTTAAAAATAATGAATCAGTTAATTTAGAAACGTTTTTGCTCCATAACGACAGCAACAAATTACACATATTTACAAATTGCATTATGTGATACAAAAAGTATTTTTATCAAGTTCTTTAATATGCTTTTCTATGCATTTGCCACTGACACAGTGTGCCGCTTTTCTTTCACACAAATAGATTGTAAAACTAATTTAGAAACATTTGTACTTGGGCAGATAAAACACGTTCCAATCTTAAATGCAGCACGTAAACTGTATCAGCATTTACTTCTCATATTCTGAAATTAACCAGTGGAAGTATCTTAATGTTTACATTAACTACACAGTAGAATATTCTTAAGTAGTGAAACCTTCTAAGTAATAGCAAGATTTATTAGCTGTGTATGGCAAGATAAATATGTCGAAAAGAAAAAAGTAGGGGTTCTCCCAAGAAATTGGAAGAATTGCTCTTGAAATGTGAAGTTCCGACCAAATTCTATCAATGACAGAGTGGCATAAATTTTTTCCACAAGGCTCTTGAAATGTGAGCCCTTTGTGCCTTTTTCTAACACAGGTGATCATGGTCAGAGGGCTGCTTCTCAAGTAGATTTTCCACTTGAACGGCAGAAAAATGGCCACACGCTCTTGCATAGCGCATGGTGTCATTCATGCTGATTTTTCTGTGCTGGTCGTGCTACTGGCCCAAAATTACAGCGCAAGCAGGGTGACCTGTATATTTTCCACCCTTTGGAGGAACTCCGCAGAATCTCACAGAGTTTTTATGTAACTCTAAAGAATTCTGCAGAGTGAAACTACACTTTTCTATAACCAAGCATTCAGATTATATCAGATAGAGTCAGAGTAATTGACTCCTATGTGCATTATCAAAATTAAATTGATACATTAATGTGACAGCACACAGTTTTTAAAACTCACAAGTGGCAATACAAAAATCTTTTATTTTAAATATTTCATACATTACATCATATTAGTTGCATACTTCATCTCATGAAAACAGCCCCATGAACAGTAGTGGTTGCTACCAACCAGGGTGGTGAGGGTAGGACAGAGGGAGGGAAGGGGAGAGAAATTATAATAAAAAACATGCACTTACTTTTTCTATCCTAACCGCAGCCACCGTCTTTTCATTCTCCATCCTCCTTTCCACTCAACAGGAAGCACACGACCTACCCGAATCCTCTAACCAAACACAACACTGCTTTAGTAGCATTGTGATTGATCTGAGCACTGTGAGTCTATGCTCAGGCAGGGACTGGCAGGATCTGCATGTTCTCCACCCTGGCTGTAATGTAGCCTGATTGGAGAACATGCAAAGTGCGATTGACGCTTTGACCGGCCCGAATGGGCCGGTCAAAGCGCCTTGCGCATTTTAGGTGCAGACAGCACTCTTTCCTCTGTGACGTGCAGGAAGCCCAGCCCCGCCCTAACCCCCCTGGCTTCAGCTGAAAGCTGAATGCAAAAATACAAAATTATAAAAATGAACGTTATCAACATTTTCTTTTTTCATTCAGCTTGCAGCTGAAGCAGTGGGGTGACTATCCTCCACCTTAGCGCAGGAGCCACCACTGCCCATGAAAAAGGACCATACCGAGTAGTCCATAAAGTGCATCTATTGTTAAAAACAGAAGTGCCTGTTTTATAACACTAATCTAGCCAATAAAAAAGGTGACAGTAATTAAATCCTCCTTTAAAGGCCGACAACAGCGGGAAACAAAAATATTAACATATGTTTCAGTGGAGTTCAGCTGGTATAGGATCCACCTTCTTCAGCACCATCAATAATAGTCCATATAGTAAGTCTGAATCATAAATCTCTTGAGATGACAGTGTGGTCTAGAATCATACGAGCAGTGCTGGTGAATTGATTGAGTAAGATTACAGAGCAATCCGATAGTAGCCATAAAAATAGAGCAAAGGTCTCTTTAATGGGAGAAGAGTGTGAAAAGTGTCTACCTCTTTCCCGAAATGGTCTAAATATATAGATGACAGAGGAGTGTGGAAGTGAATCATATATTCACAGTAACAAGGGTTCAAGGGTTCAAGGGTTAAGCGGTTTAGAAATATCGATGTCAAAAGACCACAATGCCCAATATTGCAAAAAGTTACTTGAGTGTGCTCTCCACAGATACAGTGCATATCAATAATATCTTCTTTGTCCAACTACCTTTCCCATCTTGAGATTCGAATATGTACCCCACTCATCTTTTAACTATTTAAAGAAAGTACAGGGAACAATCTTGTATGGGATGTGTTGCATGAACTCTTTTATCCCAGCCTAAGCTCTGTGTTTAGAGCTGGGCTTCTCGAGTTTGCTTGGCGTGGCTGCAGCCGCAGTGATTCCTTGGGGCTATCAACTGTTATATGCCAGTGAGGGGATTCTCAAAGAACTCTTAAGGCAAGATTGGCTTTTGAGAAGGGGACATACAGTTCTGTCCCCATACCCTTCCCTATACAATGCAACTTTGCAGCTTATCTATAAATTGTTTGATGACCAGGTCTTTAACTAGCTAAAGAAAAATTTGAGAGATATAGTGCCTGAAGTGAATTTTGAACTGGATAGGGACCAATGCTTTAAATTGTCTGTATATTGAAGACTTGCAGAACCTCCCACAGTAAATAAAATACAACAGTATTTAGAATTGCTAAATAGGATTTTATGTATATATTTGTGTGTGTGTGGGGTGGGCGTGGGGGTGTGTGGGGGTGGGTGTGTGTGCATGAGTAGCCATGTGTTTTATCAGTCTTACTCCAAAACTAGTTTGGTGTTTATTTACTACTGATTTTCGACTTTAATGCCATTAGTACCTTTAGAAGTGTAGTTTGTGAATAGCAATGGTCTTACCCTTTTTTTAGTGTTTGTAATAATAGATCTCTCCTTAAACCCCTGCCTTACCCCTCCCTAAATCACTCTAACATTGTCCTAATCTCCTGCCATTTAATAGTAAGTATTCACCGTTTTTCAGCCACGTCCCTATACCTTGCCACATTTGGTACAAAAATATATATCTATGCCTGAGGAGATCTCCACCACAGAAGACTATTGTCAAAAAACAACAGTCTTTAGGCTTATGGCTAAAATATTGTATGGTCTGAATTAGTCTCAGAACTGGTCCCGAGTCCACTCTTTTAAGAGTCTCATGTTATCAATGCAGAATGTATTTATTGATCACAAAGTGTGCTGAACCTCCTTTTAGTGATATATTCTTCATAAGCATGCACCCTTACCCAACCCTAGATAACTCCATAAAACCAGCGAAGGGCCCAACATAGTTTCTGTGTCCTAACTCTCACAAAAGATTTTGAGAAATCTGTTAAAGTACATCTTTGAACATCATTGACGTCAAACCAAGTAGGACATATTACAATGGCACCCGGGATCTTCCTTAAGAAAATTTATTAGGCTCGACTGTCTTTCTTTTTTGACAATTTTAGACTATGTTGTTTATTAAATAGGGAGCTAGTGGGCATCACTGCAGTTTCTCTCCCAGTGGGTTATATGTTTTATTGTTTCTCCATAGAACCAAGCAGATACTATTATATACACAGCAAATAATAACACATTCAGGTCTCTGATGCTGGCTAATAATTTTGGTATATGGGCATGTGAACTAATCATGCTTTCACCTATTGCAACGGTGTAATTTTCTCTGTCATGAAAAGACTCAGACCAGTTTGTTTGGATTAGAAGACCCCGGTGCTGGGCCCACCGATCATAGATTTTCTGTTATTTCCGAGGACACGCCCTCACTACATATATGAATGTTTCTTGTAGTCTGCAATCATCAAGATCATTCTTCCACCTTGTCAGTCACAGTGCTGATGGTTCCACCTCTTCTGAAGAATATTTCATTAGGCTTCTATTAGTCCTAAACTGGAAGTGAGATCTGTGTGCCCATGACTTCAGTGCAATTCTATATTGTGTGTGGTAGATCACCTTCTTTCACTGAGCACTTAAGACACAGATGTGAAGTGTCTCTTTTAAGATGATACAGCTGGGCCCTAGTATAGTACACTCCGTGAAACCATTTAAATTTTAAGAAACGATATTTAGTCGGCATCACAAATGCTTTCGGTAGTGCTAGGACTTCATGCCCAGCTGAGTCTTCCAGTGTGCCCATAACTTTTCCCTGGCTCTAAGCATATGGAATGTGCCAGGTGTATTTCCTGTTACTGATTTAAATTCCCAAGACCCATAAGACTCCCACAGTGAGTTTAGCTTCAGGGCGACTGAGGTCCGACAGACTGGCCAAATGTTTAATGTTGGGGAGTATTGCATGCTAAAATTGTAAGTATTTAATAAAACTGCTCTCAACAGCCCACCATCTTTGAGATTCCTGAAGGATTTAGGAGTAGTGTGTGTGGTTACCGCTCTAAAGGTAGATATACCCATCCTATCTCACCTTTCACATTAATATAGTGTGGCCACTTGTGGAAGTTAGGGAACAGTCCAACGTGGGGTCTCTTTGGTCAGGACAACATATCTCTTTTAATTAGGGGTGGGTGTAACTCGAGTAATTTGTAGTAGCGTAAGTATGGGATTTACAGCAAAAGTATGCAAGATTACGGGGACTGAAGCAAAGAGGTTAACACAGCATTTAGCACTATTTTCGTAACACAAAGTGTACCCTTGCATCCAAAATGGGCCTGGGGATGCCTTTTGCACTAAAAACTTGCATTAAATGCAAAAGAATATGAACAGCGCCAGCCAGCAGCCACTTGCACTCAATAAATTCATTTTTCGCATGCCCCTGCGGTAGGATTTTTGTGCCAAATTACTAAAATTATGTGAACTGGTGCAAATGCATAATTTTCAGCATTTTTGTATTCCAATAGTAACACAAAATTATTGAAATTACTCTGATTTCTACGGCTCAGTAAAAATTTTGCCAAGGCTTACTTTTAATGTGTTGTTCCGTATTTTAATGCCTTTGTTAGTTGCAGAGTGATATGGCAGAGAGTGTTACCCTGTATATGAAGTGTCGTGAGGAGACCCCTCTGAGTGCCCATAGTTCTGTTTGATATGCTGGGTCTACTCCGGGGCCATCTGACCACTTGATAACTAAAATTAAGTGATCTGCTCTGTAATAAGAAAGGAAATCTTCCATTGCCAATCTGCCGTCCTAGATTGATTTGTAGCATTTTTGCACAGATATTTCTGGAAATATATGAATACCTGGGTGTCAAATTCCGTTCCGCTCGCAGAAATTGCGATAATTTGACATTTTTGCATTCCGCGGTGAGAGCGAAAATGTCAAACTTTCTGCAATCCGCATCGTCCCGGAAATGTCTTTCTTGCTCGCGCTGTAAAAATACGTTCTCGCGTGCGTGATCACCTTATCTGGATTCCCGCGTTCGCCGACAAGTTTTCTCGATCCGGTCGCGTTCTCCACGAGATGTTGGATTGTTGGTAGCCATTTTAGCTATCTCGCGAGAGTTCGCACCCGCGATCACGTCATTCGTCTCGCGATTATGCACCTCAAGAGCATGAGATCTCGAACACGTCATTCTCCACCACGAGCGAGAGCGTGAGGACGCGGACACGTCATATCGAACGCGACAAGGAGAGAGAAAACCCGAACACGTCATTCTCCACCGCAAGTGAGAGCATGAGGACGCGAGCACGTCATATCAAACGCGACAAGGAGCGAGAGACCCCGAACACGTCATATCCAATGCAACAGGGAGCGAGAGAGCGATATCACGCCATTTTGGACGCGTCATCGACATCCGGCGGAAGCAATGTGAAGCTCGAGAACTCGAACATGTAAAATTTTCAATTTGGAGAAGAATATCAGCTCTAGCACCATGAAACCTTCTGCAAATGATGATTTAGATGAAAAAAACTCCTCAGATTGACATTTGGCTGTCCTTTTTTGTGCAAGGAGTCCTTTTTTAAAAAGGTGGGGAGAGGGAGGAAGTGCCACAGAATCTCCAACTTCCTGTTCCTGTCCAGCAGGCTCCTCCCAGTGCTTTGTCCATCTCCTGCTCATTCTGCCTTTGGATTTTGAGCTGGAAAGATCACTCTTTTTGTTTGCTGCATCATTGCAATTGGATTTGAGGATTTTTGAATTGCATATTTTACAAGTAAGTGGTTGTTGTGTCTGTTTGATTGGGGGCATTGCAGTTGTTGCAACTACAATTTAATTTTGGTAACTATCATTCCTTTTTTTTTTTAAATGTTGTGGGTAGTAGACTAGTAGTCAATAGTAGGCCCGAGCTAGTCATGGCCTCATGGGTGAGGGCAAGGTGAAGCAACTGTTCCTTTGGTGTTTTTTTAATGTATTTGATTTTCAAGCATCATTTAGGGCCTGGATGGCATTGGATTGAGTTGGGAAATGTGTTTTTTTGGGGTGGGCTTTCTGTTGTTGGGCCTGGCCTTGTGGCTGGTGGCCATTTAGAAGCCTAGGCCTGCACGCTTGTCTGGCCTTGTCTGCCAACAGGCCTGCTTTCATCCAGTAGGTTCAGAGCAGGTAGCCACATCTTTATTAATCAAGT
Organism: Lissotriton helveticus; assembly: GCF_964261635.1. Lineage (NCBI taxonomy): Eukaryota > Metazoa > Chordata > Amphibia > Caudata > Salamandridae > Lissotriton > Lissotriton helveticus. Next base: position 427,547,098 of record NC_136061.1, on the reverse strand, counting down.
GTTTCTGTGTGATCTGTTGAATTTAGACATCATTTAGGGCATGAATGGCATTGGATTGAGTTGGGAAGTGTTTTTTTGGGGGGTGGGCTTTCTGATGTTGTTGGGCCTGGCCATGTGGCTGGTGGCCATTTTGAAGCATATGCCTGCAAGCTTGTCTGGCCGTGTCTGCTAACAGGCCTGCTTTCATCCAGTAGGCTCAGAGCAGGTAGCCACAGCTTTATTAACCAAGTGTTTCTGTGTGGTCTGTTGAATTTAGACATCATTTAGGGCATGGATGACATTGGATTGAGTTGGGAAGTGTTTTTTTGGGGGGTGGGCTTTCTGATGTTGTTGGGCCTGGCCATGTGGCTGGTGGCCATTTTGAAGCCTAGTCCTGCAAGCTTGTCTGGCCTTGTCTGCCAACAGGCCTGCTTTCATCCAGTAGGCTCAGAGCAGGTAGCCACAGCTTTATTAATCAAGTGTTCCTGTGTGGTATGTTGAATTTAGACATAATATAGGGCATGGATAGCATAGGATTGAGTTGGGAAGTGTGTTTTTTTGGGGTGGGCTTTCTGATGTTGTTGGGCCTGGCCATGTGGCTGGGTGCCATTTTGAAGCCTAGGCCTGCAAGCTTCTCTGGCCTTGTGTGCCAAGAGTCCTGCTTTCATCCAGTAGGCTCAGAGCAGGTAGCCACAGCTTATTAATCACGTGTTTCTGTGTGGTCTGTTGAATTTAGACACCATTTAGGGCATGGATGGCATTGGATTGAGTTGGGAAGTGTGTTTTTTGGGGTGGGCTTTCTGATGTTGTTGGGCCTAGCCATGTGTCCAAATATCCTAAACCCCAACGCTCAATTCCCACCCACCAAAACAAGAATTAAAAAAGGGGCAATAGACAGGGTCTATGTGTGGCGGGATTGTTTCTGGAGGACACGTCGCATTTCCTCCTCTAGTTTGGCGACGCGGTGCTTTAGAGCGCAGCAGTTGCAGCCACAGTGGTGGGGGTCACCAGAGATGGTAAGGTGGCGTCGGGCGGCCGCCAGATGGTGGCGCCGTACCGCTGGAGGGTGGTGGCTGGGGCCCAGGGCACTGGAGGAGGCTTCAGCTGCTGCCTCCTCTACCTCCTCATCATCCAAGACCACCAGCCACCGATATTCTAGTCGGATTGCCTCCAGCTTGCGGCGCCGTGCCTTGTTGGCCAACTCCTTCCGATCTGATTTGGAAGGAGCTGTATATCAAAAAGAAAAAACAAGACAATTGTAAAATATACTCTTAGAAAAACAGTAAGAAAAGCTAATTATACACATAGTGGCATGGTAGCACTATAAAGCACAGTACATAACATTTGTGGTATGTATCTATCCTCCCACTTACTTTGGCTTTAACATTTGCAGGATTTTTTCAGGCATTCAACCAACCATGCATGAGATTCTTTACTATCAGCAACCTTTGCAATTTGCATGCTTGCATCACACGTATCCTTCTCTCTATCAGTCATAAAGATTAATTCTCGCCCGTCCTTCTTCCTTCCACCCGTCTTTCACTTTTTAGTTTTACACCAGGTGATCTGATCTGACTTTTAGTCTTCTCCATAACACTTTCAAAGCGGAGTTAAAATCACAGATAGATGAGGCCATTGGTTACTTAATACTCCCGCCCCTAATGCCTTTACCAATGCCAATTAAAGGGTGTCAAATGTTCACAACAACTCTTACTTACTGTTAGGGCATCATTAGGATGGCGGGCGGACTTTGTCCGCATGCCATCCTCAAACTAAAAGGGACCGCCCGCCATAAGGGAGGGGTCCCATGGGGGCAATTAGGATGCTCCCGCCACAGTGGCGGGCGCATCCCATATTTTCAACATTGTGGTGGGCGGTGCTAAAACACCGCCGCTGCAATGCTAAAAATACATGTTGTGCTTTTCCAAGCACAACGAGACAGGCACTGTGCGGTGCCTGCGACGTTGTGCTTTGAAAGGCAGGGTATACCATAGGTACCCTCCATGGGTGCCCGCAACGGGCCCCCCAAGCATACTCTGCATGACTTTCCGAAGGCATTCCAAAATGCACATTATATGGCTGGCGGGTGTGTTTCAGACACCACCATCATATTGAACCCTTTTCCGCCCAGCCGACATGTCGACTGTGCGGAAAATTGGCAGACGGTCTTTCTATCCGCCGCGGAACCCCCAACTATTATAATATGGCGGGGGGTCTTTTCTACAGTGATGGCAGGCGGTTTGCCCCTGCTGGGCCGGCGGTGACTACCTCCGGCACGGTGGGGGAAATCCGCCCGCCATCCTAATGGGGCCCTAAGTCTCAACAGTACAGTATACATACAGTACACCCTTACAGTGAGTGTAATGACAATAGTTAAGGATTATGAATCTAACTTACCACAGCCCGCCACTGGTGCTGGCACTCCCCCTACCGCTCCATCGGCATCAGCAACTGCCGCATCCTCTCCCTCCGCGTCGACTTCACCGCTGGCCCCGGCAATTGTGGTCTGTAGTGCGCCTAGAAAACATTACACATTTTTTAAGCATCCGATACACCTCCCCCTATTGGTCAGTAGCAAGATTAAAAAATGAGTTAATAGTATACAACATACATCACTAGTACAAATCAGGTAGTAGTAGAGTAGACACTAGTAGTTATATATGGTCCCTAGGGTCATTCTAGCCTTTGCTTAGTTAGCCCGAGCCATGCAACCATTTTACCTTTGTGTCTTTTATTTTTGCACATGTGACGTTACCTTGCAGCTTGTTGTATAAGACACCTTTGAGCCCACATGACCTCATACTGCTACTGTCTAAGCGCTACGTACAAGCGGTCAACCAAAACATTAACAAGCCACTTTTTTATGAAGTTCTGGTGTACTGTTGGTCCATATTGTTTATCCATAAATGCTACACTTTTTAGCACGGTTGAGACATGCTTGCAATATACTAACGCGCACCATTTCATTTTTTGCATTACAGACGGAAGATTCCCTTCTATGAACCAGAGCTTTGCAGAGCTTATGATGCAACAGCTACCAGTACTAAGTTCTTCTAAGGTGAAGGGTCCCCAGAATTCACTCAGAGATCTTTATTTATAAATTTATACAAACTATATTACTACCTAGGGGATGGTGGTGCTTCCACCACTGTTCAGTTATCATGATTTATTTCCTAACTGTAAGTAAGCGTAACAATGTTTATTGTTTTAATGTAATTGATGTTCCTGTTGGTGCTGCATTATAGAACAACGTACAGAGCTTGTCAATTCAAAATAAAAATGTTGAACTTACATAGACTTGGTGGTATTTGGTGTGGACTTACACAAGTGAGCGAGAGAAAGGAAGGGTGTGCATGTACATTGCTTCCACGACTGAGAGGTTGGGTGTGTTATGTTCTGGGTTGTCTACTAGTTGGGTATCTTGGGGGGAGGGTTCGGAGAGCTAATAGTTATGACAAGACACTACTATAACTAGTCGGACAGGGGATAGTGGTGGGTTCTGAACTGCTGATTGAGGTGTGTGAGGAAGGTCCAAACTCCCATCACCATTTTCTTGTGCAAAGTTCTGTATGTGTAAAATCCCTACAACAGTAGTAGTATGCCCTATCATATCAAAATAGAAATACATCTGGTTGGGCATTTGTTGGTGTGAACTGTCAAAGCCTCAAGATTAACAAAGACTCAAGATCAATAAGACTAGAAGAAGTACAAGAGGACGACCCAAAGGACTGGACTTAATGGCTAGAGCTACTGGTGAATCTGAGTTTTATTTAAAACCTTTCAAATAAAGAGTGGCCAACTGGGCAAGCATAGCTACTACAATACAGACAGACTAATAGTAGTAGTAGTACAGAGAGTCATCATAGCAGAGTCAGGGATAACAAGATTTTAGAAACAGCACAGATCGAAGGATAATTGTTGGTAAAAAATAGCATTAGGAAACAGAAACAACAGTTCGGGAAAAATATGGTGCAGTAAAAGTTATGGAATAAGAATTATTAAAAACAAGAAGACTTACTAGGTCCAGCAGAAGAGCCCGCGTTGGTGTCCTCCTCTTGATGTTGGTATCCCGCCAACGGCGCCCCTCTCTGCCTGCCCCTGGGCGCTGAACAGGAAAGATATAAGAAAGAGACAAACATTGATGGATGGTGTCAAACAAATAAAATATTTTTAAAGAACGGTCAAAAAACACTTATGTAAACAACAATTGCAATAACTAAATTGACCGATCTCATATGGTCAACAAGTAGTATCGGGGGATTCGCGGATCGACTACTTACTATTTATCAACACTAATTCAGTCTTCCATTCTGATTCCAGAATACTAACTAAGCCTAAGTACGACGTACCACCTGAACTAGCCCACCGATTCCAGGCGTGCCAATTGTACATTATGTATGCATTTCCACTTCTTTTAGTCCTCAACAATGTAGATGGTCTAATGGAGGACACATGACTACATTTTTGTATACACCAAATTTTTGGTTGATTGATTGATGCTGATGTTCTGCTAGTGCTAAGCCTATTACCACTCATTGAACAAACTAGAAAAGGTTCTAATAAAGACTAGGGTACTAGCAGCATGTGACGTAACAGGGGGCATCACGCATACCACAAGAAATTATAAACTCCTACAAAGTAACTAAACCTAGTATCAATCCGCCCCTATCTCTTAGTGACAGGACAAAGTAAGGAATAGAGTCACTATAGCATTACGTAACTTAATTTCTCTAAAATAAACTCTTACATAATCTCGCTAAGCGAGCGCAAACGCAAAGTTGCAAACAAGTAAGATTAGTAGTAGCGCAGAAGAGCACCTGTGTCAAAACAATCACAGAAGACTTTTAAACGTAATAATTGACCTGTAATGTAAGCAGCAGCATTCTAGCTGGTTGAAAATAAAAAGATGTTCACAATATAATTATATAACACAGAGCAGAATAGTTACTCACCAATAAATAGTTACTCACCAAGACACGGGACCTCCACTCCTAGCAGGTCCAGCAGGTCCTGCTCCCGGTCCAGGATGTCAAACCACCGGTGCGTCAGCTGGGCCTGGGTGGGTCGAACCCCAGACCAGCGGAACACTGCCCGGCGCACCTTCCCCCACTGCTAGCGACGCTCCCGGAGCCTGTACCCGGACCCAGGCCTGCCACCTGCTGCCAGGGTTAAGGGGAGGTGGCGCTGCACAAAGAAAATGAGTGCAGCTGACTCCACCTCCCTAAATAAGGCCTGTGCTTGCACCCCTTGTGTGGCGGCTCTGGCTGCGTCGGACCCTTCCCTTGGACATGGTTCTGGGAAAAGTGGGGCGGGAAAGAAAAGGTAATAAAATATAAAAAGTAAGTAAAAGAAATTAAAATAGCAGGCAAATGAAAAAGAGTGAAAAAGTAGCAAAAAAACACACAGAAAGTAGACAAAAACAAAAAATATAGAAGCAGGAAAATAGTCAGAGAGATAATAAATAAAAAAAGATATTAAAAAAGTGTCTTGAAACAAAGGATTGAAAAGATAGAGGGAGGATTGAAAATCAGGCCCCAGAACCATATCAATAGAGTGAAAAACAAGATGGCCGCACCCATTGCGACCACGTGCGCAAGTTCGCGCGATATTTTCTCCCAGAGCAAGCAAAAAGTGGCGCAAACATGTAAAAGCGTTCCCGAACAGGAAATACGTAACATGAATGGGCGCGAGCATGCATTGCACGACCTAGAACAGGAAGTAAGCAGCGCGAGCGGGCGGGACAAGTGAAAACAAGATGGCCGCACCCATGAGCGAACATATGAGTAAGTTAGCGAGACATTTTCAACGCGATCACGCAGAAAATACCGCAAACAGGCGGGGAAAAACGTCCGCGTCTTCGCCTTATTTCCGCATGTTCACGGAGATTTTTAACATTTTCGCGATAGTTTTGAAAGTGAATTTCGCAAATTCCGCCCACCCCTAAATACCAAGATATTTGAATGAGCGGTGGGCAATTGTGATTTCGGAATGAGTGGTGCGTTTATCTATATCATTCGGGAAATGCCAGGGTATTTGCCAAACTCACAAAGAGTTTGCTCTACACTGGGGCCAATGGTGGTGGGATAGGGAAAAAAAGATCAGTATATCATCACACTAGAGTGACACCTATCCTCTAGCCCTTGGTACCAATGAGAGCCCTGTCCCTTTCATCTCTCCAAAGACATTTTTCTAGGCCTCCCAGTTCTGTTGCTTCTGATCATGTTTCAGCAACCAGGGAGCCGGACCCCCAATATCAGCAAAGGTCGATTTTTGATGAGACTGATATGTGGCACAATTTCAATCGTCATTCCTGAAGGGCCCATTAGGATGTTGTAGGATCTTCAGTGGCCAAACAAAGTTATTTTCTGAAGTGTATGTTGGTCATATCTCATATAAATGCTGTATTACTATCCCACAGCCTTACCCAGAGGCCAACACATATTCTGCCATTGTATAAGAGACAGTACTGCTGACATGTTTCATTAGTCAAAGAACCAACATAACAAGGGCTCATACAGGGATGGAGAAGGCATCACAATATTTATGCTACATATTATACATACTAGTTAGCTGATCATACCCAGGGACCAACCATGATATTGCATTACATAGTTGTATCTTCCTTATCAGCCAAATCATGTTCAGCGCTAGGATGAGCAACTAGGAACGCTAGTCAGCCCAGATGTTCTGATGCCTTTGCGCGGAGTGAATTATGTCCTGAAAAATGTCCTCATACACATGACACATAGCCGTGGTCCCTCCAACTACCATTTTACTGGAGGGCCTTCCCCAATTCAATTGATGGCAATGCAAATTTTAATGAGGTGCACAGGCAGTTTAAAAATAAATCCTTGGGGGCATGAACCTCAGTGTGACCTGTGAAGTTAGAGATATCAACACAGATCGGGGACTAGAATATAGTAGGAGTGCAAATTGCCTGCTTGGGGTGTTTGAGGTGTTTGACTTCATTAGGGCGCACAACTTTGGTTATCAATGAGAATTGTGCTTTTTGTGCAACATAGTTTTGAAATAATATGTTACGTTTCCCGCCTCAGGAGCAGAGAATGCACTGAATTTACTGATAAACAACTGAGGTAGATCCATATTCTACCGTTCTAACCTTTACAGAAACCCCTTTTTATGGTGCCTATAGGGATTGACAAAAACACTTCATGGCTAACTCCCGCTGGGATTTAGCTCCCTTCAGGAGTCCAGCAGAGATATGGTGGCCACATGCACATATTTTTCACAGACTGTCCGGTGCTGTGTCCATGTGCCCGTGAAGTCAGAGATGGTTGCTGGAGAGAAAAAAGTCTCACTCTGTCACAATTAGGCTTTACCTATTTTCTGTCACTTGACAAATGCAGGCCGACCAACTCGTCGCCGCAGAGGACCCTCATAAGAGGGCGGACACCGTAGGGCCACAAGATGGCAAGCGCACCAGCCCTATAGGTCGCCAGCTGCTAGAAGATAGCTGCCGGCGCGTCACATCCGGCGGGTGGGGGGGGTCGGGGTATTTAGGCTTCCCCCTCCCTCTAGGCGGCCTCTTTGTCGTCCTTCTTCCCTCGATGTTGGTCGTGCCCAGGGCGTCTCATACTGAGGTGAGCTTTTTCCCTCTTCGTGCCTGCATAGTAGCGGGCCGCTGAAGCTGGGGAACGCATATTTCTTCGACAATGCTTTATTGTGGTCCTGTTTATTGTTGGGGTTTTCTTTGGGGCTGGGCACGGCGCGGGGTTCGCCCCCTCCGGGCTACTTTCAGGGCATTTTACTTTGTGTTGCGGGGGGCAATGTCACTGCAATTTAGCGATAGTTTGGGAATGTATTTTTAGCTGCCCGGGGGCCTGTGTCATGGGTTTATGTCATTGTTCTATTGTGTGTACGTGTGTTTCGGGTTTCTTTGTGCTGGGCACGGCACGGGGTCCCTTTCTCTCCGGGTATCCAGCGAGCTTGTTTCTGACTGGGGATTGCATTTCGTCTGCCCGGGCGCTTTTATCACGGTATCATTGCATTGTTTAATCTTTATGACTTCTTGGTTTATCGGAGCGTGTGACTTTGGGGGATGTAATTTTCTGCTCGGGTGCTGGTGTCGCAGGAAGGAGTGGTAAGTGGTGGCATGTTTGCCGGTACATTCGCGACACAGGCCAAGGCAGCACAGAGGAGGTGGGGGTATCCACGCGTGTGGAGGCTGCCTGCACAGACTTAGTCCACCCCGCCTCCCCCTCCCGTTTTCTGTAGATGCGTCCCTGCAATTAGGTATGCTGGGCATCGGAGCACCAACGGTTGGCCAGGCAGGGTTGCGGGACGCATTTTCTTTTTGTTCCTGCCACGTATGTTACTGGGCCAGCCTTCCTTCTTTCTGAGTCGAGTTTGTCTGGGCCCCGGGGGCGAGCTTGACCGGGCCAAGCCCCGGGGTGTCCGACTTTGTATACGGCTTACCATTGGGTCACGTTTCTGATTGGGGTTGATGTAGGAACTCTGAGACCGAGCACGGAGATGGTGCTGTTGTTGGGTGTTGTTTTCCACTTATGTTGGGGAGATGCCCACGTGGTAATAGCGTCCAGGTGCGGCCATTTTGAGGGGCACTATTGTTCAGCGCATAGGGTTAATGGCGCCCAGCGCAACCATTTGCAGGGGCAGCGTGGCTTCATTGTCCAACCCTCGTGGTGAATGTCGTTTGTGTGCGGCCATTTTAGAGGCACTATTTATTAATGGTAGGCGCGTGGATGGGAATGGCCCGGGGCAGTCTTATGCATAGGCAGCTCCTTCGGTATGTATGGAGTAGGGGAATACGGTGCACGTTTTCTGCCGTTTTCTCCTTGTGTTATTGTTTTGGAATCACACAAGCATGAAATTTTATTATGTTACTGCAGGCAGGTTGAGGCTGCGGCTTTGCGTTGTCGCATCGTTAGGTTTGCTATTAGATGGGCTAAGCGATTATTATTCGACCTTTAGCCCCCTCTGGGATAATTTTTGCATCTCCTGTGGTGCGCCGCTCGGCCTGCGGGCCGCGATGTTCGGTCGACACTGGAGGAAGAGTGTGATGCTGTTACTTGCATTCTTAGTACAGGTTCTGTTACGGGCGGCTTTGTCGTGCCACTCTGTTCAAGTCTCACTGGACAGTTCTCACTGCGGATTCCCTTGTGCTTTTGCAGTGTCTGTTTGCCCTCGCACTGCTTGGTGGGGCGCGCTCAGGCTTTCCCAGCAGGGTCCAGGTTTTCCCCATCAGCTTGGAATGCGATCGGGGGCAGGCTCTCCTTAGGCTAGCGGAGGAACGTGTCGGATGCAGGGGGAGTGGGAAGAGGGGGGTGTGGAGGTTACACATGCTTTGCACTAGCCAGCACTGGGGGGACTTTCCTGGTCCCGGTCGGTGCACGTGGCATGGAGTGTGGCGAAGTGGCGCGCACGCCGTGTTTCTCTCGTGAATTTTTTTTTTATTTTTTAGTAATTTATTTTGACAGTTTCAAAAAGGTAACAAACAGTAGCCCAAGAATGAGCATCAAAGCCCCCCTCCCCCCTCTCAAGGCGTAAAGGCATTCACTTCATCTACATTTGTTTTCTCCCTACTGGACAGAAGGTACACAGCCATTTAGCCAACAACCCAGGAAGCAGGGCAGGCGGCATATACATCCCACACCTCAACGAGTACAGCAGATACAACAAATAACAGTCGAGAACATCGCCATCACCCAGAGCGTCCCGCGATCAGTGCCGAAGAGCATAAAACAATTCAGGCGCAACACCCATAGTACTAGCAGGGCTAGCCTTCCTGCACCTCAGCAGTAGCAGCCCCCTCCCTTTTGCGTGCAATGTACGTTTGGTAGAGTCCCCAATAGTTCTTGGGCCTGCTCGTGGGGGGGCGAAGTTTGCAGTAGTTTTCAGATTGCGTGCAGCAGTATACCATCTCGTGAGCCCATTGCACAGGGGTCGGGGCAGGGCCCCTCATCCAGCAGCACCTTTCGCGCTATTAACAGTCCCATGCCAACAATCCTGCACACTGACACCGGCAGTCGCTTTGTGTATCCCATCCGGGCCATCGCCGGGTCCGGGGCTATGTCCGATTCTACCGCCGCGCTGATTTCAGCAAAGATCTTATTCCAGAAATCCCACACACCCGGGCACTGCCATGCCAAGTGTAGAAACCCCGCATCAGGGGCACGGCATTAAAAAAAAAAAATTATGAGCGTTTGCAATGTGACTCTTTCACATTTCGGCTTATGGTAATTTCTTTGTAGGAGTCTGCGTCAGAAGAATTCAGGGTAATTCGGGCGTCATACCAACCAGTTACCTAATGGATTCTGATCGGGGGAAGTTCGCGCGAGCCGTGTTCGTAGTTAGTAGGAAGTTTAGAGTCACGTCAGGCGCTCAGACCTAGGGTTATCCATTCAGGCCTGGTGCACACCACATTCCCAAGTGGGGAGGTTGCTATGAAGTAGATGCGGCATTTCTTAGAGTGGCACTAGGGCCGCAACTTCCCACCCCCCCTCCCTTTTTTATCGGGAACTTGCCCTGGGGCGCTTAAGGAGTAATAAATAAGGGCGGTCAGGGCTGACGTATGTTGTATATAAGTCGGCACTAACATGTGTGTACTTTCAGGAAATGGGTACGTGTACAGCTGGCGAGGACTGGCTGGAAGGAAGCCGGGCTATGGTGGCACGACGCCAGAAGCTGAAGGAGCAATACAGATTAAAGAGCTCAGCTGAAGGAATGAAAGGAATGTCTTTTATCTTTCAGGATTCAAAGCAAAGTAATCAGCGCAAAGGACGAGGAATCGGTCCAGGGGGCAATTGGTGGCCCAGATACAGCTATATGGTTAAGGACCAGTCCTTGGTGTGGACACAGAGGGAGGGGGCATGCACACAGAAAGGGAGAGGGAGCACGACAAGAGTGATGTCAGAAAGATTGTCACCTACAAGTGCACCAACTAACGTTACCTTTTCCCTCCATAGCCCCTTTTTCGCCCTCGCTCGCTGAGTTTACTCCACATCGATCGCACTTTTTGTTCCGCCTTTTTCGCAACGCTGTGATGTAAGTATGGAGGGGTCTGGGACACGCACCAGTTGTTAACACAAGACGGACAGGGTGCTTTTCTTCATGTGTGTGCTGTGGCTGATCCTACTTTTTATCCCCAGATCCCGTGAGGGCGATCAGAAGTGAGAATGGACAGCCAAAGTCCCCCCCCCCCTTCAAAGAAAGTACCCAGGTGGAGGACTTGTTGCCGGGCACCTCCCAGGACGCACAGTGGGCAGACGTTTTGGAGATGGCAAAGCTTAAAGGGCTTGCTTGGGCACAGAGTTTGATGCACACGCCGGAGCAATATGATTCTGGTTTCCCGGGTGATTCTCCAACATTGGATACCCAGAACAGTGCCGATGCCGCTCCCTCCAGGCCCAAATGGATCAGAAAGCCCACTGTTAGGGATTTCCCCCAGGAATCTCTGCCGCAGACAAGAAGCAAAGCGGTGGCGACCCCCCGTGAGGTCCCGTCGCAGGGGGCAATTGCTACATCGCCGCCCCCGGTCCTCTCTAAGGACAACCAGGCTGCCCAAGGGAATTTTGCAACATGAGACGATCTGGCTAAAATGATGGACACTATGAACAATTTTATGGGGCGTTTCCAAGGGGGATTTACTGCTGCTAGCTCGCCTCAAGGTGGGGGAAGTAGCCTTGTTAGCGTGAGTCCTGCTCAGGCAGCTTCCACGGTGTGGTCATCTGTGCAAACTGCAAGGCAAGGGGATACAGTGCAGGCTGCGATCACAACAGTGGCTAATGCGACTGGGGCGCAGAGTGAGGCGCCTTAGGGGAGTCTCCACGCCGCTCCTCCCCCGGTCACTCCCTTGGTTCCCAGCATGCCCTCGGCCTCTTCAAATGCTTCCGCAGGGGTGCCTCCTGCTACCAGCCCATTGCCCGCGCCCTTACCTTTCCCTGTTCCTGCGATCTCCACCTCACCGCTCCTTTCCGGGCGATGCTCCTTGGCTTGGCAGGTACCACAAGCTGCCAAAGAGCGTATTTGGAAAAGGGAGTTTATAGATATCTTTACACTCCTTATGTTGGGTCAGGAAGGCATGGACGCTAGGAAGTTTGGGGCAAAGGAAGATGACAAAAAGGTAAAGTATCAGCCATGGCCTGAAAAGAATATTTCTAATTGGTTAGAAGCCTTTTCCATTTTAGCGTCGGTCACCATAGAAAGATTTCCTGAACAGGGCCCAGGCCTAGTACAATATTCTAGGATTATTCATAATGATGCCTTGAAATGGGGTGGTAATGGATGGATCAATTACGATAGGGAATTCAGAAGGAAAATGTCTCAATGCCCAGAGATGAACTGGGATCAAAAAGAAGTGCAGCTCTGGATGAAGCACATGGGAGCACGGGGCCAGCTCTCGGTTAACGCACCAGGTAGTCTTCCCGGTGGGCAGTCTTCAACAGGGGGGTCCTTTCAGTTTCGGGGTAAGGGTAAACACGCCTTTCGAGGAGGCCGCAGAGGGGGTAGTTACAGAGGTTGCTTCAAGCGATCCCCCCGGGCACTTGCCGTCTCTTCAACAATGGGTCTTGCTCCTGGGGTAAGACATGCAAATTCTTACATGCCTGTAACTCTTGTGGGGGACCCCACCCCGCAACCTCAGGCCACTCTAAGCAGAGCTCACAGCCAGCAAGTAAAGGGGGACAGTAATTTTGAGATAGGCAGCATGTCTCTTGTTCTGGCTACCCCTTCCATGCTTTCACACCCAGCCCCTTTGCAGATAAGCGAGTTTTCTGGGTGCGCTCTTTCTCCAGTTACACCCTCTTCCATTCCAAATTTTCATCTGCAAGCGCCAGTAGGTGTGTCCCCCGTGATCCTAGACAACATCACTCCGTTGCTCAGGCGATATCCTTTAGAAGCACACAGCCGCTTGCTGTTGTTTGGTTTTCATGAAGGCTTCAAGATCCCTTTTACAGGTGCTCTGGGGAACAAGGATGCGGACAATCTAAGATCTGCTAAAGATCCACCTGAAGTGGTTAGGGCGAAGGTGGAAAAAGAGAGAGCATTGGGCAGAATAGGCGGTCCTTTTCTGCACCCGCCACTTGAGAATTTTGTTGTATCTCCCCTGGGGGTAGTTCCCAAAAAGGAACCAGGTGCCTTTAGACTCATTCATCACCTCTCCAACCCTAATGGGACTTCGGTCAATGATGGTTTAGAGGAGGGAGCATACTCTGTGTCATATTGCACGCTGGATGTAGCATTCGACCTGGTTAGGAGGGCGGGCAGAGGTGCCTGGTTAGCCAAAGCAGACATTGAATCAGCTTTCAGGTTATTACCAGTCCACCCGAGCAGCTATCACCTGCTAGGTTTCAAGCTAGAAGGTAAGTTCTACTATGACAAATGCATGCCCATGGGTTGCGCTGTGTCCTGGGCGTACTTCGAAGCTTTCAGTTGTTTCCTGCAATGGGCACTCCAAGACACGTACGGTGTAGAAGGGGTGACTCATTACTTGGATGACTTTTTGTTCATCGGGAGCGACGGGACACAGCTTTGCTCTCAGGCTCTGGCAGACTTCGTTCTTCTTACGGACCACCTGGGTGTACCCCTTGCTCCTGGTAAAACAGTGGGGCCAGCGCAAACTTTGACTTTCCTGGGTATAGAGATCGACACGATTGCAGGGGTGTCCAGATTGCCTGCTGATAAGGTGCGCGACCTGGACAACAGGATTCAGGCTCTGGTAGGGCTGGACAAGGCCTCCCTGGGGTGCATTCAGGGCATCTTGGGTCTCCTCAACTTTGCGGCTAGAATTATCCCTGCTGGGAGGGTCTTTGCCAGGAGACTTGCTAGGGCTACTGCGAATATCAAGAAACATCACATGGTGAAGCTGAGCAAGGGCGTTCAACACGATTTGGCCATGTGGTCTGAGTTTTTGCTCAACTTCAACGGGGCTGTGATTTGGAGGGCTCCTTGGGCTGGCAGCCCCGACCTCGCCCTCTACACAGATTCGTCCGGCAGGCACGGTTTTGGCGCCATCTTAGACAGGGAGTGGTGCACTGAGAAATGGCCCAACGCTTGGATAAAGAAAAAGGTGACAGCAAAGATCACTGTACTCGAGCTGTTCCCCATCGTAGTGGCCTTTCACTTATGGCCTGCTATCCTGTCAGCCAAAAGGGTCCTGCTGTGGTCAGACAACTTAGCAGTAGTGCAGGCCATCAACTCTCACTCTGCTAGTTGCTCCCTAGTTTTAAGTCTGCTGCGCGACCTGGTGCGAACTTGCCTTTACAACAATGTCGAATGTAGGGCGCGACACATTCAGGGTACCAAGAACATTGCGGCTGACGCTCTCTCTCGTTTTCAACGGCAACGGTTCCGAGAGGCTTGGCCGAGAGCGAGAGAGGAAGCCACCCCCTTCCCAGCACACCTCTGGTACCTTTTGAAGTGGTGAACAGAATGAGGGCCCTGGGGGAGATGTCTTTGGCGCCGAACACTAACAAGAGATACAAAGCATGTGTGAACAGATTCAAGTCAAGTCAAGTCAGAGAATTTATATAGCGCACTACATACCCAGAGGGTTTCAAGGCGCTTAGGGAGGAGAGGACGCTTACTTGTCAAATATCCAAGTTTTAAGTTGCTTTCTAAAAGCTAGGTGGTTCTGGGTAAGGCGAAGGTAGGTGGGGAGTGAGTTCCATGTTTTAGCTGCCAGGTATGAGAAGGATCTGCCTCCCATGGTGGTCTTGTTGATGCGGGGAACAGTGGCGAGGGCTTGGCTGGAAGAACGTAGTTGGCGGGAGGGTGTGTAGAAGGACAGTCGAGAGTTGAGGCATTCTGGGCCGATGTCGTAGAGTGATTTGTGTGCGTGGGTTAGCAGTCGGAAAGTGATCCTCTTATTGACGGGTAGCCAGTGGAGGTCTTTCAGGTGGCCAGAGATGTGTTCGTTACGTGGGATGTCTAATATGATCCTGGCTGAGGCGTTTTGGATTCGTTGGAGTTTCTTCTGGAGTTTAGCGGTAGTACCTGCGTAGAGAGTGTTTCCGTAGTCCAGTCGGCTCGTGACCAGAGCATGGGTGACTGTTTTTCTTGTTTCGGTGGGGATCCAGCGAAATGTTTTTTTTGAGCATGCGAAGAATGTTGAAGCAGGATGAGGATACGGCGTTGACTTGTCTGTTCATTGAGAGTGAAGAGTCTAGGATAACGCCAAGGTTCCGTGCGTGGTCTGTCGGGATGGGTGCTTTTCCAAGGGCTTCCGGCCACCAAGAGTCGTCCCAAGCAGAGGGGAAAGTGCCTAAGATGAGGACTTCTGTTTTATCTGAGTTCAGTTTCAGACGGCTTTGTTTCATCCATTCGGCAACTTCTTTCATTCCTTCGTGTAGGTTTGTTTTGGCGGTGCTGGGGTCATTGGTGAGGGAAAGGATCAATTGAGTGTCATCCGCGTAGGAGAAGAGGTTGAGGTTGTGTTGGCGAGCGATGGCCGCAAGGGGGCTCATGTATACGTTGAAGAGGGTGGGACTGAGTGAGGATCCTTGTGGTACGCCACAGATGACTTCAGTGGCTTCGGATTTGAATGGTGGAAGGCGGACTCTCTGGGTTCTTCCGGTGAGGAACGAGGTGATCCATTCGAGTGCTTTTCCTTGTATTCCGATGTTTCTGAGGCGTTGTAAAAGGGTGCTGTGGCAGACTGTGTCGAAGGCTGCAGAGAGGTCGAGGAGGATGAGGGCGACTGTGTCTCCATTGTCCAGTAGAGTTCGAATGTCGTCTGTTGCTGCGATGAGGGCGGTCTCAGTGCTGTGTTTTGCTCGGAAGCCAGACTGTGAGGAATCGAGGGATTTGTTGGCTTCGAGGAAGGCGGCGAGTTGGTTGTTTACAGCTTTCTCGATGACTTTGGCTGGGAATGGAAGAAGCGATATGGGGCGGTAATTTTTGAGTTCGGTGGGGTCCGCTGTGGGTTTTTTCAGAAGGGCGGTGAGTTCAGCGTGTTTCCAGCTTTCCGGGAAGGTGGCGGAGTTGAAGGAGCAGTTGATGACGTCTCGGAGGTGCGGTGCTATGACGGAGTCTGCTTTGTTGAAGATGTGGTGAGGACATGGGTCTGTGGGGGATCCTGAGTGGATAGAGTTCATCAGGCGGATGGTGTCCTCAGTGGAGATTGGGTTCCAGTCGTTAAGAGCGTTCAAGGGGGGAGAATGTTCAGCATATGGTTGGGTGGGTTGGTCTCCGGGTTGGTTGTCGAAGCTGTTGTGGATGTCTGCAATTTTGTTGTGGAAGAATAAAGCCAGGGAGTCGCAGAGGGCTTGGGAAGGGGTGATGTCGTTGGAGTTGGCCGAGGGATTGGTAAATTCCTTAACGATGTTGAAAAGTTCCTTGCTGTTGTGGGCGTTGTTGTCTAGTCGATCCTTGAATGCTGTTTTCTTGGCCTTTCGGATTAGTTGGTGGTGTGTGCGGGTGGCGTTTTTGAAGGCGTCCTTGGTGCTAGTGGTTGGGTCTTTTTTCCAGGCCTTTTCAAGGGAGCGGCAGAGTTTCTTGGACTTCTTAAGATCATCGTTGAACCATGAGGCCTTCTTGCTGCTAGGTTTGCGTTGACGTTTTTTCAGTGGTGCTAGGATGTCGGCGGTGTTGGATAACCATAGGGTGAAGTTGGCGGCGGCTTGGTCTGGGTTAGAAGAGTGGGCTGGGGTGTTTAGAAGGAGCGATGAGGAGATCTGGTCGATGGTGATTTTGTTCCAGTTTCTTTGCAGAGTTGGTTGGAGGTGGTTGGTGGGTTTCGGCTTGTTGTAGGTGAAGTGAATGCAGCTGTGGTCAGTCCAGAGGAGATCCGTAGTGTGGTTGAAGGAGACATGATTGCTAGAGGTGAAGATTCTGTGCCACTATGGGGTCGTGGGAGGACTCTGGGGCAGCCGCAGAGTTGAAAGTTCAGGCCTTCATTCTGTGGGCCAAAGATAACAAAAAGAGCCACTCCTGGATAACAGGCCACTTAGCAGCCATCAGCCACAACGCAAAGATGAAGGGGCAGGCTGACCCGACCAGGACCTTTGTTATCAGGGCAGCTTTAAAGGGGTGGGTGAGAGGTGAACCCAAAGCGCCTGACAGCAGATCACCCATTGATTTCACAACACTACAAAGCATGATCTTGTGTTTGCCTCAGGTTACCTCCTCTGTTTTCGAGGTGGCTTTGTTCGCATCCGCTTTCAGCTTAGCTTTCTTTGGCGCTTTCAGGATCTCCGAGCTGGTGGCCAAATCTAAGAATGACACGACAGGTGTAGCCTTATTACTGCAGGATGTGTCAGTAATAGGTGATGCTCTCAAGATCACCCTTCGTCAATCCAAAACTGACCAGCGGGGAAGGGGGAAAGAGTTTTGGTTACAAAGCCTAGGCTCGCCCAAGTTTTGCCCAGTGAGCCTCCTGGCGGCTTACCTAGCCATCCGCCCGACTAGTGAGGGTTATCTCGTCATGCATTCAGATGGCACCCCGCTCACTAAATATCAAGTGGAACATGTCATGCAAGTATGTTTGTTTTCTGCAGGTGTTGCAACACAGGGCAAACGTTTTTGCACACACTCTTTCCGTATAGGTGCAGCTACCACTGCTTTTTCTGAAGGGGTACAAGTAGAGGGCATAAAGCAAGTGGGGAGATGGAATTCAGACTGATATAAGAGGTACATCAGACCAGTTAGCAGCATGTAGTTCTCAGAGTTTGCAGCACATTTTATGAGTGTTTTGTTCTGGGACTGTAGACAGTATCTTGTATTTTTGGGCACTTTGGCCCTGTCCCACAAACTGAGTTATGTTATGTATCATTTTGCAGTGTGGTTTTCATGCCAGTGTGGTTTAAATGCATGTTTAATAAAAGTAGTTACGTTCACCACTACTTTTTATTTACCAGGAACCACGGTCTGGGTGCTGGGCCACGAGAGTGTCTTCAAGTTGACTCTGTGGGCTGAAAGCAGGAAGTGGAATCATGGGTTGAGCAAAACTCAATTTGTATGGCGCGGAATCAATGGCTTGCATTGGAACGGGGTGCAGGGCATTCTAAAACAGGAATTACAGGGGAACCCCCATCCCCCAGACGTGCTTATCCTGTACCTGGGAGGAAATTACTTGCCTATCTTAGGTAAAAGGTTCCTACTAAGGGGCATGAAAGTGACCATTTCCAAGATCAGCAACTTATTAGGACCTTGCGAGCTGTGGTGGTCGGAGATCACACCACGCCTGGTTTGGCTCGGGGCACGCTCTGGGCAAGCGGTAGAAGTAGCGCGAAGGAAGGTAAACTGCGCAATGCGTAGATTCGCAGGGCTGATGGGCTTTGGATTCATTAGACATGGGGAACTTCACGCCAAATCCACAGGATGATTTGATGAGGAAGGAGTCCACCTCTCCAGTGTAGGCATGGATTTATTCCTGTTGGACCTTCAGGAAGCCCTTATTTCAGCAGGCTGCGTTTAGGAAGGATGAGCTCAGGTGGGGGGCCCTGGCTGTGACGGTCGCCACATCCAGGGCTGTGGAGGAGTTACAGGACGATCCAGAGGCGAAAGGTACTCAGGAGTACCCTATTCAGAAGCACAAAGGGGGCTGAGGCCCAATATCCCCGGGAGATCTGTGCGGTGGACCCTGGGTTGCGACGGCGCCCCGTTATCCTACGGGCGGTTGGTAACCTGGACAACCGGGGGTCGCTTGAACGCTCCGCCCCTCGTAGGGGGGTGAGCTAGAGGGTGGACCAATGGTTCACCGAATATGAGAGGGGCTATCCTCTCACCACAACCGCTAAGCACCGTCTGGCCAAGGCCGCGGGCTACTTGGCCTATCAGGTGGCAAGCTGCGAGGGGCGGCTTGCCTTTGGATCGTCTGTAAGATAACCCACCATGTTTTGGCATAAGTTATGCTAATAAACCTGCAGCTACTTTTTCCCACCAACAAGTTGTCTTGTCTGTTTATTTATTTATGTTCAACATGTTTGATGGGGGGCTGGTGTGCGGGCCGATATTGGCACTAAGGGTGGAGGCACTGGAGGCATTCTCTCCCCAGCTGAAGATGTTTGGCTATTTTAGAGAGCCCCTTTGAGTGCAGGAAGGGCTGCCTAGGCCTCTACCCACAGTGTAGACCCACAGCTCGACCCGCAGTCTCCCTACCCAATCAGCTGGTACATCGAGGTGCTAAAGGGTATTCGGGGACCTGCGGGCGCGCTGTTCTGTGGCGGCCATCTTGGGGGTAGGTTGGCTCGCGAGGCGGCAGTCTAGTGGTGCAGATTAGCGCCTCCCGCGACGCCTTAAAACTAGGTGCCCTCTCTCCGCGCAGCGGACGCGCGCTGCGGAGGCGCCGAAGGAGCGCCAAAGGAAAGCCCGTCTGTGCCCGTCAGCGTCCCGGCGGCGGCCGGGCACGGGCCAGGCTGGGCAGGTGGGCTAGGATGATAGTCTATACAAGGGATGCTCTGCTCTCCCTGAGGAGCTCCCATAACATTTGCCATAGGGTATTCCCTAAACCTCCGCGAGGCATTATTAGATGTCCGGCCTGTGGCTGGCTACCAGGGGAGCGACTTGTCTCTTCTCTCAGTCCCCCCCTTACCAGCAGAAGATGCATGCTGCTTAACACCAGATCCCTGGGAAAACATGCGGTTGATGTTCACAACCTCCTGATGGACTCCACGGCTGACTGCCTGTTCCTCACTGAAACATGGCTGGGGGAGGGTTCAGGGCCAGATATTGCCACGGCCATTGCCCCGAGCCATGTTATCTTCCGTAAGGACAGAGCCGGTGGGAAAGGGGGTGGTGTCGCCTTGGTCGTTGATAGGCGCATCACATGTTCCATTCTTCCCTCGGACAACATTCACGGCTGTGAGGTTCTTGCCTTTTCTCTTTCCTTTTCTTCCCATCAATCTTGCATGGGTCTTTTGGTCTACAGGCCTCCGGGCCCCTTGGGTACGTTCTTTGAAGAGCTCTATTCGGCTATTTCCACACTATGCCTCAGGTCTAAACACTGTCTGCTCCTTGGCGACTTTAACATCCATATGGACAGTGCGACTGATCCTGACAGCATCAAGCTCAAAGATATTACCTCTTCCTTCGGGCTTATCCCCTATCTTCGGTCTTCCACCCATTGTAAGGGTCACACATTGGACCAGGTATTCTCTACGGTCCCTGTAGTCCTGGCCTCCTTGGCTCCTGTTCTGTGGACTGACCACTTCTTAGCGGACTTCAAGATCCCTTGCACGGAGAAGGCCATCCACAGTGGACAGTGGCGTGAAGCACGCCCCTCTAGAGCCTTCCACCGGGTTTCCCCTGCCATGCTTATGCAGGCTCCTGACACCCACCCTTGCCCGCTATCAGGCATCCTGGAATCAGACATCGAGCTTTTACAGCTCTGGCTGACTCAACGGTTAGCTGTCTTAGCCCCCCCCGGCCCCACAGGACAGCCTCAGTCAAGGGTTCCGCCCCTTGGTTCTCGCCGGCCTTAGCTGAGAAGCGACGGCAATGCAAAAAAGCCGAAAGGGAGTGGCGTAGGCATTACGACGCCAACTCGAAGGAAACTTATAGGGCCATGGTCAGAGACTACCATCGCGACATCATAGCCGGCAAAAAATCTTATCTGGCATGCAGGATTGACGAGGCCTCCAGTTCCTGTAAAGAAATTTTCAGGATAGTTAGGGACTTCATCTCCCCCCCATGGTGTTCTCCGAGTACCATGCATTCAGAGTCCTGGATCACCGAACTTGCGGACTTTTTTGCCAGCAAGATTCGGACGATCCAGCCCTCCTTCGGAAAGGCGGACTCGTCTACCATTTCTAATTGGCAACCTCCCCTTTCTTGCCCGAATTCTACTGGCCCCACCCTCTTGAATTTTCCACCGTTGACCCTACAGGCTTCCTAGGACCTGCTTTCCAAATTGAAATCGGGTTCCCCTTTAGACCCCTGTCCGGCCAAATTCCTTGGGTCTATGGCTCCCAGCCTTAAACATCTCATCAACCCGATACTCAATCTCTCCCTCAGTACTGGTGAGGTTCCCCAACCTTGGAAACAGGCCCTTATTTTGCCTCTTCTTAAGAAACCCAATCTGAACCCGGACTCTCACGCCAATTATAGACCTATTTCCCTCCTGCCAGCGCTCGCAAAGGTGGTGGAGAAACACGTTCATGCTACTCTGTCCCACTTTCTCGAGACGAATGGTATACTCCATAAGTCCAGTCCGGTTTTCGCTCCAATCTGAGTACGGAAACAGCACTGCTCGAGGTCACCTAGGCCATTAAAGAAACCTTGGACAGAGGAGGCAAGGCCATGTTGGTCATGCTTGACCTCTCTGCGGCCTTCGACACCGTCCCCCATGACCGTCTCTTTTCTATACTCTGGGAGATTGGTCTAAGGGGGACGGTGTTCCGGTGGTTTAGGTCTTTCCTCTCGAACCGTCAGCAATCGGTCTGGGCCCCCCCCTACTCTGCCGAGATGCCGCCTTTGAAGGTCGGAGTACCGCAGGGCTCAATGTTGAGCCCGTCGCTTTTTAACATCTATATGACTTCTCTGGCGGCATTGGCAGAGGGGTGTGGAGCCCAGATTGTGTCATACGTGGACGACACACAACTTCTGTTCACGTGTGATAAGGGCTGCGACTTTGACGGGACATCCGTTCGGGGCTGCCTTGGGGCAGTGTTTGACTGGTGTAGTCATAATTGCCTCAAGTGCAACTCTGACAAATCCGAAGTACTTTTTTTCGGCTGCCCCGTGGTTCCAGGATGGAAGGAGTGGTGGCCTCCTGCCATGTTCCCTCCCTCCAGTGACTCAGGGGCTGCCAAAAATCTGGGCATCCAGATTGACAACAGCATCTCTTTTAAAATTCAGGTGGCTGGTCTGGCCGGCAGGTGTTTTGCGATCTTGAACATGCTGAGGAAGTTTCTGCCTCTTCTTTCTTTAGAGCATAGAAGAATCACGGTTTAGGCCCTGATAGGCTCGCGCCTAGATTATTCTAATATACTTTATCTAGGCCTTCCGGACTTCCTGCTAGCGCGTCTCCAGGTAGTGCAAAACTCTGCAGCCCGGGCTATTTTCGGACTTTTCATGTCTAATTACCCTTAGCCATGTTTTTGTGATTGTACAACCTATTTTTCTGTATATGTATTATATTTTGTGTATCCACCTGAACCTATGAAATGTACATATATTTTCCACTAAACTATGTTGTGATATTTAGCCAACACATTACGAT
Organism: Lissotriton helveticus; assembly: GCF_964261635.1. Lineage (NCBI taxonomy): Eukaryota > Metazoa > Chordata > Amphibia > Caudata > Salamandridae > Lissotriton > Lissotriton helveticus. The sequence goes on along the minus strand of NC_136061.1, from coordinate 427,524,981 downwards.
AACTAAATCTGTATCGTCAATGAATGTTTAAAACTAGAACCTAAAGAAAAACAAAATAAAAATAAAATTTTGAATTAAAACGTCATCTCAATGACCTGTTCCTTCTTATCTCGACTGTGTATCCATAGTGAGCAATCCTTGTTGTCAGTAAATTACTGTTGTCAGTCCACTCCATTTTAAATCCTTGTTCCTAAATAATCGTCCTTTCAAACATTTTTTGATCCCAATTTAGGAACTCTAGTTTGGGGATACCTCCTTTTCTCACACACGGACTTTCCAGGAGAGCCAGGGCCAGTGATCTTCTCAGAACTCTTCACTGGCTGCCCATCAAGAAGCGTATCACCTTTAAGGCCCTTACCATCGCCTTTAAAGCCCTTCACGGTATCGGCCCCTGTTATCTCCAGTAACGCATCAGTTTCTATCTACCTTCCAGATCTCTGCGATCAGCTACCGAGGCCAGGGCCATCAACCCGGTTATCCGACGGACGCGCTGCGGGGGTCGGTCTTTTAAACATCTTGCCCCCCGGTTATGGAACGCTCTTCCGCTGTCTCTCAGATCCAACACCAATCTTCTGGCCTTCAGGAGGGATCTGAAGACGTTGCTGTTTACGCAGTGAGTCTTTTCATTCTGCTCTCAGTTCCCCTCTCTTTTTGCCTTCCACTCTGGGTCGGTGACGGTCTTTAACGCCGGGACACTCTTCGGAGTAGCCGTGCGCTATAAAAATACCCATATAACATAACATAACATAACATAACAGTGTGTTTTTTGCTGTTTTATTTAGTGCTAAATCGACCCAGAGGTATCAGAGTGCCTTACATAAGCACCATTTGCATTACAGAAGGACTGGACACATTCATTTTTAGACACCGGGAGATTGAGTGATTTGCCCGGAATCACACGATGTTTGAGTCTCCCACCAGACTCGAGCCTGGCTCCCCAGCTTCAAAGACACCCGCTCTAGCCCTTAACCATCTCATAAGAATGTGTGTGATTAAAAGGGAGTGAGTCTTCCTCCTTTCTCCTCCTCTCAATATAACACCCACGGAGACCATCTTTAGATGTGTGCATGCACATCTCTCCCTCGGAAGAGCCACAGGAGGATTCCCAGCAGTTCCCGCCTCCTTGAAATGAGTGAGGCCTGTCCCCTGACTCAACCATCACAGACTACAGTCAGTATCTGTTTGTAGTGCATTAATAAAGAAGCCTTGGCCATTTGAAAAGCTCATTGGGTGTCTTGAAGAACATTTAAAGTGTAACTGTATTGTGTGTTGGTGAAATCAATTAACAACATAGCTTTTTAATGTCTTTAGGGCTCATTTATGCACAATCCACATCTGTATATTCCCAGTTTGTGGATAGTTCTGTACGAGGATTTCACAAATAATGTCAGCAAGAGCTTCTTCCTGTGCAAGTAAAATGTGCTCTTCTAATATGCAAAACACTTTGCCTTCCTGGAAATAGTTTCCCCCGTATTCTACTAAATTTAGTCACGCTGCAAGCTTGGTCACTTATCCTGATGCTATAATTAAATGTCCAGAGGAAACCTTCATTTCTTAATCGCATTTATCAGTCATCAGCTTGTAACAGGTACTAGCTCCCCCGCCCCTCTAAATTCATTGGGTTTTACTATCTTTAAGCACACCCGTTTTGAAATATCCCATTTGTTTAACCACTGAGAGAGCGCAAACTGATATAAATATATGAGTACATCACACTTACCTATAGAGAGCATAATTCATGAAGAGAAATGCCATGAGTGCTAATAGTATCTGAAATTATATTCTAAATGTATAGCTAATATAGAGATTTAAGTAGAAGTGGAACTAATACAGAAATGTGTGACATTATATGATTTTATTAGACGTGATTATTTTGAATCTATGTCGTGTAGCTGTTAACATATAAGATGGTCTGTGGTAAAACGCAGAACGTGGTAGGCCTCAGGGCCAGAGCTGGAGCTAAAAGGGAAGGTGTTTCTTTTCACGACACAGATTGTTTAACGTTTTTGGTCATTGCATTAATGGGCCATGATTTAGAGTAATGTTTTCTAAATAATAGAATAAGAGTTTTAACATGCTTTAATTAAATGAAGAAATTGAATGCTATAATCATAATGTGAAATATTGTAGGCCTGAAATGTTTTAGCATTGATTTACACGTACATGTCTGGGCTGAGAAATGTTGCAAGCCTTTTTTAGAAGTCTATGAGAGTTGGGTTCTTGGCGGCAGATATCTGTCTGCAACAGGAAAGGGGGGATCCAATTATAAGTGAATGAATAGAGGTCTGTTCAGTAGACGGCCCAGACATGGAGGAGGGTTCTGGAATGTTTAAGGGGTATCAGCGGGCCGGAGAAGAGACTGAGAAGCAAGGTCAACTCTAACGTCTGAGGCCCAATACAAAGCATCATGGAAAAAGCCTGAAGTTGCACCACGTGAGAGGCGTTTCGCAAGGGGCGTCTCAAATGTTGTTGACTGTTTTGTATTAGGGACAGCACCCCTGGGTGGAGTTAGAGCAGAGACCTGAGGACCCTTTAGAGAGCGGATGGGTAGGCAGTGAGGGGTCATGACTGGAGAACTTTAGGTTTTCACCAAGAGACTTAGAGTGGGTGACTTCCCTTGGGGGTCATTCATTGCTGACACCTTTGTTAGGTTGGGATTTGGTTAAGTAGGGATACCATCTAGAACAGGGTAGGGACGCCTAACCTGTGTTTGTTTTCCTCCAACCTAAATGAAGGAGAGATATGCGTCTATGCTGATAGCTTTGCTATTTTTAGAACTTGTGTTAGTGATTTCTGTTGCTCGTCTGAGGGCTTTTCGAGAGCACATGTATGTAATTGGACCTGTGTACCTCGTGAATCTCATTCTGAGATGCTTGTATTTGCAGCTCATTATATCTTTACAATAAACTTTTGAAACCTAGAAGTTGTCCGTGATCTTTGAGAGTAGAGTCCTTTCTTGGGTGAACTAATTTGCAGATAGGTGTACTGTTTCCTTCCAAGACAGGCAATAAAGGTTCAGTCGACCAGATCGAGGTTTGGATCAATAGATATAAGGTATCGATCAAAATCTCGCCCTTTCAGTTGGTAGCTATAGAGGATGGTTGCCTTCTTGAGGACGGTGACCTAGGCCAGGTTAGCTTACCCCAAGGCCCCTAGAAATCGATGATCGGAAGAACAGCCCGCAGATGAAGATCCGGATGACGTGAGACAGAAAAAGCAGCAGTATCGGTCGAGAGTGAGTATAAAGGGTTATGCGTGTTAGATTGCGGTGTTTTTGTATTGTATCTATGTTGTAATGTCTGGCGGAGTTGAATGTCTGTAGAGTGACTGTGGAACAGGTTGTGAGCGCGCGCAACCGGTGGAAATCTTAAGTTCAAGGAGAGCTTAAGTGGTTCGGGTGTATCGGACACCCAGAGTAATTGTCAACTAGTGTGAAGGGGGTCATGAGGTACCATTGATCACCCGAGAGACCGAGATAGGGGGAACGTAAGAGTGAGTGCGTGAGTAACGGACGCTGGTCGGAAGTTACTGTGTGTGTAAGTAACCTATCAGAGAGACGATAGACATCTCGTCAGTTGTGTTGACAATTACAGATAGACTGTGGACGTACAGTCGAGAGAAGTGACCGCTTGGTCGGAAGTAGTCATTTTTCAGTGTATGAATGGGACGCATGCATAACCGGGAGACGAGTTGAGAAAGGAGGGGTGCTGCTGCGAAGCGGAGAAAAGAGACGTCAGGTGGTGTCGCGCAGTGATTGGCTGACCGGAGAAAGACCGCGCTGTGATAGGCCAGCTAGCGAACACGTCATACAGGGTCGCGACGTGATTGGCCAACAGGAGAAAGACCGCGCTGTGATAGGCCAAGCTAGCAAAGCCGCGACAGGATTGGTGGATTGTCATCAGGAAGTAAACAGAGTAGCGAGGCTGAATTTTGTGCGCATAATTATGAAGTGTTTTAAATGGTTGAAAGCGCTGTTTAAGAAAGAGAGGCGAGGATCGTATGAAGGGGAAGAAGCCCCGCCGGAGGGTACGCCAGCTCGTTATATGGCAGTAAATGTTGGGTTGCATACGATCCTTTGGATATCAGAGTGGAGTAAGATTACTGAAGGAAACGAGGAACTGACGTTCCCGAAGTACGGGACGTTCAGATTAGAGGTGTTACATCGATTGAAATCAGTCATGACCTCAAAGAGACCCTTGCCTAGACCAACCCAGTTTGAAGCCCTTGATGCATGGCTTAGGGCAGCGCATGAAAGGAATATGAACAGACGACAAGAAAGGGTGAAACGCTCGGTAAGGGCAGTACAGGATGCCAGGTGGGATGCGGATGCTAAAAGATGGAGAGTGCATAATTTGGAAATAAATAAACTGTACCCAGTGTTAGAGGCGCCAGTAAATAAAAGCCCCCTAGAAGAAGATGATGAGAGCGAAACAGAGGACAGCCTGATAAACAGATTACTGACAGACAGGCCACCCCCGTATAATAGAGCAGGGGGAGAGGTCGAGAATACTGAAGGAGAAAAGGGGGGCAATGCAGGAGAGCATAGACCGCTTCCCAGTTCAGAGTGGGATCCTGAGCCAAAGAAAGAGTTGCTCCAGCCTAGTCAGGTGCAACAGGTAGTCGGTAGGTTTGTGGTACAAAGAGCGCCGGAAACGGAAAGCGCCACATCCTACCCATTACCAGATGCACTACAGGTACCTGTTACCATAGGTCCTATAATATCGATATATGACCAAGAGAGAGCAAAAGGGGAAGAACGGAAACGGAAAGACAGAGAAAGAGCAGAGCAGGCAAGGAGGAACGATACCACTAATTCCCCAAGTCAGATGCCGATACCCAGAGAGTGGAGCACCCCGATGCACACAGCAGGGGACCCAGGAGGAGATCCTGGGGGCCCTAGATGGCCAATGGATCTGAGGGGATCTGGACGAAAATCCTTTCAAGAGCTAAATGAGTACATGAAGCAGTGGGATGAGGCAGTGAAGGCTCAAAAGTGCATCAATGCTGCAGAAGCAGAAAGAGAAAGTCAGGACAGCAGAGCACGAACTCACTGCGGGGCTGGGGAGAGTAGCCCGGAGTGGGACTGTAGAGGGAGTAGGGGAGTCACCCATTGGGCCCGGAATGGAGGTAGAACAGACCTGGAAAACGGGGGCCCCGGGAGTGGAGGGGTGGCGTGCCCAATACTCAGTGAAGGGGAGAGGAGAGCGCAAGAGTACAGGAACAGCTTTAAGTGTCCACACTGTGTGCCTGCCACCAGAGAACAGAATGGGAGTTGTGAGAGGTCGCACCATAGTCCCTGTGATGACAGAAATGAGCGCAGCCCAGGGAATATGGGGAACCAGGAAGGATCGTATCGGATACTGAGCGATACGAGGCAAAGGGAGTGTAGCGACCAGAGGGAAAATAACAGAGAGATGTGCGGTGAGAGGAGAGAAGAAGACGAGAGTGGGCAGAGAGAGAGTAGGGATAAAAGGCCCGTGTTCCATCACCTTCCAAGATCGGATGGCCGAGCATGGGACCTGGAGAGATGGGAGCAAGGGAGGCCACCCATTAATTCTCCTGAGCCCAAACGCAGAGCTCGAAGTTGGGATGGTAGGGAGACCAGTGAGCCCCCTTCGAAAGACATATTGCGAGCTGAGATAAAAGCCAAGAGACTTGATGTCTCCAGCTTAAGGTCAGATCTGGATGACATGGTAGATGGTACCCTGCCTTTAGAAAGAATGGAAATGTATGAACAGGATGAAATACTGTATATGGCAAAGGACATCACACGAAAGGCGAGAGCAGTCCATGAGAAGTTAGTCGAACTAGCAGGCAAATATATGGTGGACTTGTCAAGAACCAAAGCATTACAGGGTAACCACAGGCTACATTACTCAGATCGAGATCTAGATGAGAGGAGAACGATTGGGCTGAAAACACACATAAGGGAACTGATTACTGGAATAAGGACATGGAGGGCACTAGATAAATGGGAAGAGAGGTGGTCCAAGAAAGGGACCGGCAGAAGAAGCATGATTGGTATAACACCAGGACAGCAGGGAATAGAAGCTTACCCTTTGCGTGAAGTTGCCAATGGGAGCTATGTACATGTCCCTTGGAGTAGGGGAGATTTAGCTGCTTTTACCACATCTTTCCCCAAGTTACGAGAGAGCCCCGTGGAGTGGTACAAGCAAGTCGAGAGGTTTGTAAAGATCTCAAAAGTCCTATGGATAGATCTGAACACGCTGTTTGACATTGTAGTACCAGGAGATCTGTGGACAGCATGCAAGGTTAGCGCTGAGTGGCCCACAACGGAGCCAGAGAGAGATGCTAGGACTAATGGGCCGTCCGAGATCGTGATGGCAAAATTCGAGAGAGTGATGACTTGGCTGAAAGAAAAAGTGCCAATGCAAGACATAGATTGGGTCAGAATAGACAGAACGAGACAGGAACCCAAAGAGACAGTCCATGAATATTACGAGAGATTGCTGAAGGCGTTTAAACAGTATAGCGGCTTGGATGTAATGGATCCAAAGGACATAGGGCAATTCGTGTCCAAGTTCGTCCTGGGACTGAGACCGGATATTAGTTTAATGATTCAGCAACACTCGATTTGTTGGCAAAGTAAACCCCTAGATGAAATACTGAGATATGCCAGGTACTGCTGTGATGAGGTAGACTCCAAGGCTAAGAAACTAAAAGAGAAGCTGATGGTGGTACAATTGCAGACAGCAGGAAAGGGGGGACCGCAACAACAGCAGCAAGGGACAGGTACAGGAGGTAAGAAGCAGTACAGTCAGAACAAGGGTAATGAGGAGAGTACTACCTTTAGACCCAGAGTAGACATAGCTACCTTGAAGAAAACGACTAGGTGCCACCAGTGCAACGAGTTGGGGCATTGGAAACGCGAGTGCCCTTACAATGTAGAGATCGGAGAGCAAGAGATAGAGGAGGAAGAGGTCCAGAGCGCACCTATGAGAGGGGCGACGCCATACCAAGGAAAGGTGCTCAAAGGGGGGGGGGCTCCTCCCCGAGCCCAGTTCCCGCAACCTCCTCGAGTAGGGAGTATGGGTAAGACCTATAGACAAATGCCCCTGTTTATGGAAGGGGAAGAATGCTATTATGTGGACCCATTAACCGGACAGAGAGTGGAAAGAGAAGACTGCACCCTTGGGGCAGCCTTAGAGGTAGATCAGAGGGGACCCTATGTGGAAGCAGAAGTAGCAGGGTGCCCTACGACATTTCTGGTGGACACAGGAGCCACTAGATCCACGATCAGATCAGCTGCAGTTCCAGACCTGCCCATGTCTGGAGAGACCATACAGGTGGTAGGGGTCGCAAACAGGAGAATAACCAGCCAATTGACAGAACCGGTACAGGTGAAAATAGGGAAGTACAGCGATGAGCACCAATTTGTGGTTTGCGATTCAAGCCCTGTGTGTCTGCTAGGAAGAGACCTGTTGTGCAAATTGAATTGTACTATATATTGTACACCCCAGGGAGTGGAGGTATTGACTAATGATGATGATGCAGATTTCAAAGTTGCAAACTCAAGAATATGTGTGGAGCTGTACCCTACTTTGACAGTAGACGAGCTTCCCTGGGATTTGAGAGAGACAGTGGCATCAGAGGTATGGGATTTCACTGGGGAAGAGATTGGATTGGTCAAAGGGGTGGACCCAGTGAAAATTGTAGTGAAACCGCATGCTGAGTTCCCAAGAACACCCCAGTATAAATTGACTCCAGAAACGATTGCAGGCATAAAACCCGTGATCGAGTCCATGATTAAACAGGGAATACTGAAAGAAATCGTGGGTAGTCCATGTAACTCCCCGATTATGGGTCTGCAGAAACCAAATGGGAAATTTCGGATAGTGCAGGACCTTCGAAAGATTAATAACATAGTCGTTTCATGTTGTCCAGTGGTACCGAATCCATCAGTGATACTGTTTCAGATTCCATTCCAAGCTGAGTGGTTCACTGTGATAGATCTTTGTCAGGCTTTCTTTTCGATCCCTTTGGACGAAGATAGCCATTTTCTTTTCGCATTTAAGCTGGAAAATCGCGTCCTAACATGGTGTCGTATCCCTCAGGGGTATACAGAGAGTCCATCGATCTTTAACCAGCTTCTGAAGAAAAATCTTGAAAGTCTAGTGCTGCCCCAGAAGTCAGTTCTGGTCCAGTACATAGACGACCTCCTTGTGGCGTCAGACACAGAAGAAGCTTGCAGGGAAGACTCCATTGCTTTGTTAAATCACCTAGCTGCCAATGGGCATAAGGTATCCCCGGGAAAATTGCAGTACTGCCTGACAGAAGTGCAGTACTTGGGACACAGAATTGAGAAAGGCAAACGAAAAGTGTCACCAGATAGGATAGAGGCGATCATGAAAATGAATGCGCCTCAGACCCAGAGAGAGGTCAGGATGTTCCTAGGGATGGTGGGTTATTGCCGACAGTGGATCGTGAACTTTTCACTGAAAGCAAAACCTTTGCAAAAACTGACGCACAAGGAGGTGAGTGATCCGGTACCATGGGACAAAGACTGTTTGATGGCATTCTTACAGCTGAGAGAGGACCTGTGTCGTGCTCCGGCATTGGGAATGCCTGATTACAATAAACAATTCTTTCTTTACTGTTGTGAGAGAGAAGGTTGTGCGTTGTCTGTGTTGGTCCAAATCCATGGGAATGCCCGTAGACCAGTTGCTTATTTCTCAGCTACTTTAGACCCAGTAGCCGCAGCGTTGCCCGGATGTCTCAAATCCGTTGCTGCAACGGGTGTCAGCATTGAGAGATGTGAAAATATCGTCATGGGGCACCCGTTAGAGGTGTGCGTGCCACATTCTGTTGAACTGTTGATGACCAGGACCAAAACACAGCATCTGACCAATAGCAGGCTCACGCGCTATGAGCAAGTTATTCTTGCTGCAGAGAACGTGACCCTCAAGAGATGCTCTGTTTTGAACCCTGCTACCTTAATGCCACTTCCAAATGATATTGATGATGATGATGAATATACAGACCATGACTGTCTCGATGTGACTGAACTATGCACCAAACCCAGACCCGACATCGTAGATGAGCCACTGACCGACCCAGACGAAGTTTTCTTTGTCGATGGCTCATGTGTAAGAGACGAAGTTGGGCAGTTGAGAGCAGCTTATGCTGTTTGTACAATTGAAGGAGTTGTGGAAGCAGGGTGCCTGGAAGGAGTAAACTCCGCTCAGGTAGCCGAGATTATTGCCCTAACACGTGCTTGCTTAGCAGGCAATCAAATTCGAGTCACCATCTACACCGACAGCCAATACGGGTTTGGGGTAGTTCATGATTACGGGCAGTTATGGTCTCAAAGAGGGTTCATGACTTCTTCAGGCTCTCCCATTCGCAATGGAGAGTTTGTGCGCTTGTTGTTAGAAGCATTGCAATGTCCAGCAAGTATCGCAGTTGTAAAGTGCATCGCACATACCAAAAATGAGGACTTTGTTTCGAAAGGCAATAGATATGCTGATGAAGTTGCGCGGTATTGCGCAGAACAAGGTTACTCTTTCACAGAGGTGGATGTGGGTGGAATAAATGTAAGAACTGAATTAGCCATGATACTGGAAACTGTTGATACTTGGGATGAATTGTCAACCATGCAAGAAAATGCTCCTGATTCAGAAAAGGAAACATGGGTAAAGGCAGGATGTGTAATGGGTGAGACTCATTTTTGGGTCTCAGCAGACGGCAGAGCAGTGTTGCCCAATGAGATGGTGAGTCCAATGGCTAGACTCATACATGGTCCCGTACACTTAGGGAGAGATGCTATGCTGAGAGTGTTTAGACAGACTTGGTACAATCCTAAGTTTAGAATAGCAGCAGAAGCAGTGTGCCAGCGTTGTGTGACCTGCCAGCAGCTGAATGTAGGGAAAAGAACACCAGTTGCACTAAGTCACATAGGAAGGTCTGGAGGTCCATTCAACAGAATGCAGATAGATTTCATTGAAATGCCAAGATGCAACCGCCTCCGCTATGTCCTGGTGGTTGTTTGTGTGTTCTCCAGATGGGTTGAGGCATACCCTACACGTAGGTGCGACACCCTCACAGTGGCTAAGTTACTGCTTAGAGAACTTATCCCTCGTTTCGGGGTGCCGGCCTTTTTGGAATCAGATAGGGGAACACATTTTAACAGCGAGCTTGTGAAGATGATTTGTGTTGCACTGAATATAGACCAAAAGCTCCATTGCAGTTACCGACCAGAAGCCTCAGGAATTGTGGAACAAATTAATGGCACGATCAAGTCCAGAATAGCGAAAGTTTGCTCCTCAACGACCCTGAGTTGGCCTGATGCCCTGCCATTAGTACTCATGAGCCTTCGTAGTACCCCAGACAGAAGAACAGGGTTGTCACCACATGAGGTGTTAATGGGGAGAGCAATGAGACTGCCATCTATTCCAGCTACTGCACTGTTAAATATCACAGATGATATGATCCTGGACTATTGTAAGGGGCTGTCTGACGCCATGCGTTCTGTGTCCCTTCAGGTGCAGGCTGCAGAGGTTCCAGCGTGCCAGGGCCCTTGCCATGACCTGTATCCTGGGGACTGGGTCCTGGTGAAGAAACATGTGAGAAGAAGCTGCTTGGATATTCGTTGGCGTGGGCCCTACCAGGTCATCCTGATCACAAGTACAGCTGTAAAGGTGGGAGGCCTGCCCAACTGGATACACGCGTCGCATACGAAAAGGGTTCCAGCACCTCTGGAAACAGCTCCTCTCTCGGATGGACGTCCAGCTGAGGACCAAGAAGCCATAGAGGGGGCTAGCCAAGCTGTAGAGGTGCCAGTGGAAGCAGGGAACGAGTCTGACCAAGCTGAGGACGGTCAGTACAACAGCGAAACAGAAGACGCTACAGAAGGAGAAGACAGCTGGGAGTACGAGTCTGACCCTGACAGGTCTGAAAGAGAGCGAGAACAGACCAGAAGGAGAAGGAGTAGAAGGGCACGTGGAGAAGCAAATTGGCCGCAAAGAAGAAGTTCTAGCCTGAGGTCAACTCCAGAAGCAACCCTTCCTCCGATATCAGAAGACTCAGACCCAGAAGAAGGTGCTCAGGGCGCTGAGGCACCGAACCGAAGGAGGTCAAGAAGAGTGCGTGTGCCTAACAGAAGATACTCCACACCTGAGTGGACATATCTGGCGACAAATGTCTGTGAAACCGGAGACAGGGAGGATCCGAGCGGTGGTGGTGTCCAGTTCTGAGCCCATTATCACCGTGGAAATACAACTGTTGGTACCCGGTGTCGAACAAGAAGGGTCACTAACATTCGTGCTCCCCAGACCTCCCCGCCTCAGCAAGTTAAAACACATGTTTCTTACAGAATTGAAATTCCCCGACTTTGGTACCACGATAACAGCACATGAAGAGCATACTCTTCGCATGGAAATATTGAACTATGCTATTGAAGCTGCAACCACAAATCTAATAGTCGATTGTTAAAGGACTTTGTAAATAAAGCAAGCAGAAGAAAAGAAGATTACCTAGCGCCCAGGAAGCAGAGAATTTTAGGGAACCCCTTGAGTGGATGGAGAAGGGCTAGGGTTGTCTTTTTGAACTGTGAAAGGACTTTTTGCGAAAAAGGCTGTCAGCCTCCAGCTGTGTGGATTCTAAAGACAAAAAAGGATTGAAAGAGACTGTAAAGGAACGAGAGGAAAAGAACTTTTTTTTGCAAAGAGAAAGGGAAAAGCTAGATTGTCTGACGAAATGGAGGCCGGCACCCCGAACCGCAGAGCTAAATGTATAATAGGTACACTAATAGTAGGAGTGATAATATTAATAGCTTTAGTGGTAACAATTTCTTATGTAAAGGGACATGAGGAAGAGGTAAAGGTAACTGATGCGAATTCTGTAGTAACACTTACACCCACTGTTGCAGGTGAGAAAAGGGAAAACACTCAAGAGAAAGCGTTATTGGCTGCAGAAGCCCGCAGGTTACATGTAGACGAGTCCCAAGGAGACTTTAGGTCAAATGCTTATGCTAAACTTTTGTATGAATACGTGGATGCCATGGAGGTTAAGGATTGCTACGTCTGCATGCAGTTGCCTGCGTCTGTAGATGAAGGAATTCGATATCATCACCTCCCTCTGACATATGGCATTACATGTAGCTTATTGCTTAGTATATTTTATGAGAGAGATAGTTTTGAATACTATTTCTCCAATTATGATTCTGTGTTGCCAGAAGTCCCGAATTATAAGCAGATGAATAAATGGGATTACTGGAAGAGTGAAGACAGATTGGCCAAGTTCTTCATTCCTTGGATTACCTTAGATACTTCACATGCCCGTAGAAATAATCTGACATGCAAGGTGTCAGAAGTCGAGAAAAAGTTCATAGGGCAGGTGGATGATCGTTACAGGAGACAAAAGATTTTGAAAAAATCAGGACAAGGGAAATTAGATTGGACCGAGGAAGAGAAGTCACACAAGAGAAAGGGTAGTAGTGGTCCAATAGCTTTAGATAAAGCGCAGAGAGGAAAGTTATGTCTTCACCGAGCCAAAACGTATTATGAAAATGTATACGTGGGTGAAGTTGACTGTGAACATGCTTTTAATTTAGAGTACTACACTAAGGATTTCCTGAAGGGAATGCAAGTGATTCCAAATGTGTATTTTGTATGTGGAAGAAATGCTTACGTGAGACTACCTGACAACTGGTATGGATCATGTTACTTGGCAATTGTCTTCCCCAAAATATATCATGCACAAGACTTATTGATCATTGAGGGCCAGACATCATCGAGGGGAAGGAGAGATTTAGGCGATGCAGAAATGGTTGGAGATGTCTTTGGAGCTATGTTCCCTCTTTTGGGAATAATCCTTAATGATGTTAAAATTAGACGACTGGCAACAGTTGTCGACAGGTTGTCTGCCAGCACTGCTCAGTCCTTAATGCTGGTAGAAGGAGAGATGCAATCGATAAGGGCTATGGTTCTTCAAAATCGGCTTGCATTAGATGTCTTATTAGCAAAAGAGGGCGGAGTCTGTAAGGCTTTGAAGGTTCAGGAATGTTGCACTTACATTCCAGACCTTTCAAAACCCCTTGAGAAAGTTATTAAGAACATAACTAATATACACAAAGAGATCGAAGACTTGAGTAGAGAAAATGTCTGGGAAAAGGTGGGCCACGGAATGAGTACAGTTGGAGGGTGGTTTTCCACCTTAGGCAAAAGCTTTATTTGGTATATCCTAAAGCCTATCATCATAATATTGATCTGTGGGATAATATTGTGGGGATTGGTGAGGGTATTCAAATGGTACAGAGCAAGAAGGTCAGAAAGGGCCCAAAGAGAACAGTTGCAGAGATTGGCTGCCATACAAGATAATCAGTACAGGAGCCTGAGAGCTCTGGAAGCGCAGAGAATGCCAGCAATAACTGCAGTTTAAATGTTAGTGATGACCCCGAGAGGTCATCAAAGGGGGGAACTGAGAGAGCGCAAACTGATATAAATATATGAGTACATCACACTTACCTATAGAGAGCATAATTCATGAAGAGAAATGCCATGAGTGCTAATAGTATCTGAAATTATATTCTAAATGTATAGCTAATATAGAGATTTAAGTAGAAGTGGAACTAATACAGAAATGTGTGACATTATATGATTTTATTAGACGTGATTATTTTGAATCTATGTCGTGTAGCTGTTAACATATAAGATGGTCTGTGGTAAAACGCAGAACGTGGTAGGCCTCAGGGCCAGAGCTGGAGCTAAAAGGGAAGGTGTTTCTTTTCACGACACAGATTGTTTAACGTTTTTGGTCATTGCATTAATGGGCCATGATTTAGAGTAATGTTTTCTAAATAATAGAATAAGAGTTTTAACATGCTTTAATTAAATGAAGAAATTGAATGCTATAATCATAATGTGAAATATTGTAGGCCTGAAATGTTTTAGCATTGATTTACACGTACATGTCTGGGCTGAGAAATGTTGCAAGCCTTTTTTAGAAGTCTATGAGAGTTGGGTTCTTGGCGGCAGATATCTGTCTGCAACAGGAAAGGGGGGATCCAATTATAAGTGAATGAATAGAGGTCTGTTCAGTAGACGGCCCAGACATGGAGGAGGGTTCTGGAATGTTTAAGGGGTATCAGCGGGCCGGAGAAGAGACTGAGAAGCAAGGTCAACTCTAACGTCTGAGGCCCAATACAAAGCATCATGGAAAAAGCCTGAAGTTGCACCACGTGAGAGGCGTTTCGCAAGGGGCGTCTCAAATGTTGTTGACTGTTTTGTATTAGGGACAGCACCCCTGGGTGGAGTTAGAGCAGAGACCTGAGGACCCTTTAGAGAGCGGATGGGTAGGCAGTGAGGGGTCATGACTGGAGAACTTTAGGTTTTCACCAAGAGACTTAGAGTGGGTGACTTCCCTTGGGGGTCATTCATTGCTGACACCTTTGTTAGGTTGGGATTTGGTTAAGTAGGGATACCATCTAGAACAGGGTAGGGACGCCTAACCTGTGTTTGTTTTCCTCCAACCTAAATGAAGGAGAGATATGCGTCTATGCTGATAGCTTTGCTATTTTTAGAACTTGTGTTAGTGATTTCTGTTGCTCGTCTGAGGGCTTTTCGAGAGCACATGTATGTAATTGGACCTGTGTACCTCGTGAATCTCATTCTGAGATGCTTGTATTTGCAGCTCATTATATCTTTACAATAAACTTTTGAAACCTAGAAGTTGTCCGTGATCTTTGAGAGTAGAGTCCTTTCTTGGGTGAACTAATTTGCAGATAGGTGTACTGTTTCCTTCCAAGACAGGCAATAAAGGTTCAGTCGACCAGATCGAGGTTTGGATCAATAGATATAAGGTATCGATCAAAATCTCGCCCTTTCACCACTGTACAAAGTTTAAAAAAGGTGTTCAATATTCTACCCACCAAGCACTCCCCAACATTGGAGAGTAGAGTCGGTAGTTAATTTTTATGTCTGCATGTGATTCCTTGGATACTCTCATGTGTCTGTAAAATTGGCACTTTTTCAACAATTTATGTTGCTAAAAGTTGCCTTTAATCCATACTTTTTAAGCTATTATCCAGGACTGAAGCCAGGGTTTCACCTCTCTTTCTTCGGCCTGCTTGTTACTATTTACTTAACACCAGAGGGAGACTGTTGCCTTGAAGCGTCCACCTCAAAGGCCACCTTCAGGCACTAGGAGACCCAGCCATCGGTAGCTCGGCACTTGGAGACAGTCCTAGAAGTGAGACCTGGGAGGAGCAGCAAGTCAAAGTCTCTGAGGCATTATGGGCTGATGAAGCCCATTCTGGCAAGTGAAAAGTTCAAGCTGTTCTGTACACACAGCCCAATAAGTGAGGCTGCCCAGGAAGTTGGAAGCGTAATGGCATACCCACCCTGCTTTAGCTAGGCCAATCAACCACTACCATGTTAAAAATTGGAATGCAAGTACCAATGTGCTGTAATATTGAACCCACAGCAGACCGACAGTTAGTAGGAGAGCTGACTTTTCATCCACTGCTTTGCTTCACCTCGCCATGGGTGCAAACATTGGAAAAAATTAGAGCCAGAGGATGACAATCTAAGAGCACTTTAAATCCACAAGTACCAAAATGTGTTCCAAGCTAAAGGTATTTGGTAAGGCCTTATGATTTTTGACAGAACTTGATGGAATGTAGAACTATAGATACAGTTTGTGCACCAGCACGGTGTAATCGAGTGTAGCAAGCATTTTTTCAAAGAATAGCCAGGGCCAATGAAATTATGCAGCAGGGGACGGCCAAATCCTGCAGCAGGGTGGAGTAAATTATGCAGCAAGAAAAGCCAAATTATCAGCTACGGTCGTCAGTGGGAGTACCAGCAGGGCGGCGACAGTGGGAGTACCTGCAGGGCGGCGACGTGGGAAGGGGAAGGGGCAGGGGGGTAGTAATGTATGGATTATAGAGTTTTACAGGTAGGTAAACATTTAAATAAATAAAACGAATTTCGCTGCGCGCACTGCATCGCATTTGGGGATGCAGTGCACTCAACGAAATTCGTTTTTTTCATTTAGATGTTTACTTACCTGTAAAACTCAGTAATCCATACATTACTACCCCCACCCTGCCCCTCAACCTCCCGACATCACTGCCCTGCGGATGTACGTCATTACGCCGCACACTTTTACAACGCGTTCCGTTACAACGACTTGCGTTGGGGGGGGCGCAAATTAAAAAAATTTAATTTACTATTCCAACACCAGTCCCCGTGGATAGTAGGGAAGGTGTTGGGATAGTAAATTAAATGATTTACTATACTTGAGCGCCCCCCAGCGCAATTCGTTGTAACAACTTTGGTTGTTATGACCGCGTCGTAATGGAACGGCGTTGTAATGGTTGCGTCGTAAACGTCGCATACCCCGCCCTGCAGGTACTCCCACTGCCGGCCGTCGCTGCAAATTATGCAGTATTATGCGGCATATTTTGTGATAGTATTACTTTTTTTTCCCTTTTTTAACTTCCTGCCTGTGCGCTAGTTACATTTCATTAGTACCAGTATAACACCTAAATGTAGCAGTTAGTTACAGAAGGGTGACCAGTCATCCTTTGCAAAGGACCTTCTACTCTGCGGCAACACATGTTGCAGCATTTTTAGTAACATTTGAACTATTTCAGCTAAAAATAAATGTTTGTTGTTCTTAAAATCTGCATATTATGCTGCAGATGATGAATTATTTGGCAAACACTTAAAATCTACAATTATGCAAAAATCAACACCGCTGCACAATCGCATAATTCCAGTGGCCCTGGCAATTGTTTGAGAGGCATCAGGGCTGGACTGGAAACAAGAACCAGCACTGGTAAAAATATACACACCAGTCTCACACTGCTGAAGGCTGTAACAGCAATGGGGCCATTACATTATGGCAGGGTTAAAAAGGGCTTTAAGTGGGTGGGGTCCTACTGGTGCTCAACACCAGTAGTTCTAAAAAGCAGGCGCTGAGACGGGTCCCTATCAGGCTCTCCATTTTTCTCATCACCCATTGAGTGAAAAGTAAAGACTTTAATTCGGCAGATTACCACCCTTCGCCGGCCTTTGATGTAACTTCAGAGACTCGTTATAAGTATTTCACAATCTCAGCATTTTAGAATTGCAGATGTTTTTATTATAATATGCCACAAAGCCATTGTTGTTCAATTTATGAAACTAACAACCATTGACAAAGCCATTAGTCCTGGCTTGTTGTAGGTGTATGTCAATGAAAAATACTTTATTTCGGTATTTTCCCATAAACTTTAAGTGTATGCTAGTGGTTGTATTGTATCTGGAACAGAGAGAGGAAGCAAACATATCAGTCAGGCAGCACACCTGCTAAACACAGATTTTTAGCTTATGTGGTCGATCCTCACCGTTAATGACATAGGCCACGCCCCTTTGAGAGATTCCTAGTTTTCTCATCCCACTTAAAGCCCTGGGGTTAAGCCAGCTCATCCTCCACTGAAACAGTACCTCAGACTGCAGCCCACAGGGATTATGGCACAGCACCACAATTTTAAAACACTTAAATATGTACTTAAGTTGGGCATCTGTTTACTTACAATTGTATTAATGACTGACCTCCTCAGCTTTGTCTTAAATTTGACATTTCGTCCTGAATTTTTACCCTTTCGCCGGACCCTTCACAGTCATTGACCAAAAGGTGCCACCATGCTAGGTAGTCACTCTGAGAAGAGAGCTTTTAACAAAGAGTTTTGTTTTTTAGGTCTCGCCTTAGACAGCGCATGCGCTCTCTCTTCGAGACATTTAGTAAGTGACTTTTAAAAGTGCCACCAGAGGCTTTTGCTGCTGGTGGCCTACAGCTTGCGTTCACGAGCTCGTGCACATGCACAGCTGCCATCTGTGTTTTTATTGCTGTAATCAGGCTCCTCTGCTTGCACTACCTTTTCCCCCTCCCTCCTGGACAGCTTCATTTGTGTCTTCTAGCTGTGAATCATGCTCCTCTGCTTGCACTCCCCCTCCCTTCTCCCCCTCCTCTTCACCAGTTAATGTGTGTCTTCTATCACTGTGAATGCTCCTGCTTCCACCAGGCACACAGCATCAGACGTAAGTGCATGCTTTCACCAGGCACACACACCACCAGCCATCAGCGCACGCTTTCACCAGGCACACACACCACCACCCATCAGTGCACGCTTCCACCAGGCACACACACCACCAGCCGTCAGTGCACGCTTCCACCAGGCATACACACCACCAGCAGTCGCTGCACACTTCCACCAAGCACACACACCACCAGCCGAAAATGCTCCTGCTTCCACCAGGCCCACACACCATCAGTTGTCAGTGCACACTTTCACCAGGCACACACACCAACAGCCGTCAGTGCACATTTTCTCCAGGCACTCTCACCACAAGCCATCAGTGCACGCTTCCACCAGGCACACACACCACCAGCCATCAGTGCACACTTCCACCAGGCTCACACATCACCAGCCATCAGTGCATGCTTCCTAAGTCACACACACCACCAGCAGTCAGTGCACTCTTCCACCAGGCACACACACCATCAGCTGTCAGTGCACACTTTCACCAGGCACACACACCACCAGCCGTCTGTGCACGCTTCCACCAGGCACACACACCACCAGCCATCAGTGCACGCTTTCTCGGGGCACACACACCACCAGCCCTCAGTGCACGCTTCCACGAGGCACACATACCACCAGCCATCAGTGTACGCTTCCACCAGGCACACACACCTCCAGCCGTCAGTGCACGCTTTCACCAGGCACACACACCACCAGCCGTCAGTGCACGCTTCCACCAGGCATACACACCACCAGCCGTCAGTGCCTGCTTTCACCAGGCACACACTACCAGCCATCCGTAAATGCTTCCACCAGGTACACACACCACCAGACGTCTGTGCATGTTTCCACCAGGCATACACACCACCAGCCATCAGTGCACAATTCCCCCAGACACACACACCACCATCCGTCAGTGCACGCTTTCACCGGGCACACACACCACCAGCCGTCAGTGCACGCTTCCACCAGGCACACACACTACCAGCCATCAGTGCAAGCTTTCACCGGGCACACACACCACCAGCAATCAGTGCACGCTTCCACCAGGCACACACACCACCAGCTGTCAGTGCACGCTTCCACCAGGCACACACACCACCAGCCGTCAGTGCACGCTTTCACCAGGCACACACACCACCAGTCATCATTGCACACTTCAACCAGGAGTAGTTATCAAAAAGGGGAGAGAGTGATCAATAGATCCGCAGGGCACTCGTTACCACTCAAACAAGTGGAAGGTCCAGTATCAGCCTGTGCCCCCACCAAGTCATAGTGAACAAAAAGGGTAGCTGAACCGTTCCTAGTAGAGAGAAAGCTGTGTATTAGGCGTGACCATGGGTGTGTATGTGGCACCCTTGGGCATCCATTATGTTGGAATTATTTGCCTCACACACCCGGATGAGTGTCATGCTTCATCATCGGCGTTGCTCCTCGTCGGGGAGGCGGTGCAATCCCCGACGGGCTCACCTCAAAGAGGGGCTCTTTGACGGAGATCTTTTCTTCCAACAGCCTTATGGTGAAGTGCGGGTATGTGGGCTATGGAGTAAGAGAACTAGAAGGTGATTAAAATGTAGTAGGGGGTACCAAAAAGTACTACTTTATTCTGGGGGTCTCCCTCTACAGTTAAAAACGTGAGAACAACTTCCTAAGTACCACGGAGTTAAGTGTGGTGGGACTCGGTGTTGTTGGATATTGACTTGGTCAACATGTTTCTCGCACTAGGAATTTTCCGCGATTCTTCAGGACCTATAAAATGTGTACTATGCAGTCATTCAACAACATGCAAGTGTCATGTGTGTAAATGCAAGCACTGTCCTGTCTATTCGAGCTCGGCGGTCAAGGGTAGGTCAAGGAGCAGGAACACGGGCTGATGGAGCTACACCTTATGGCTCTCCCCTGATGTTCTATTACCGCCGAAGACTCATGTGGTAATTAACCCCAGACTATTAGGCAGAGGATATTACTACAGAGGTAAACTATACTGACAGTGCTTGCATTTACACACATGACACTTGCATGTTGTTGAATGACTGCATAGTACACATTTTATAGGTCCTGAAGAATCGCGGAAAATTCCTAGTGCGAGAAACATGTTGACCAAGTCAATATCCAACAACACCGAGTCCCACCACACTTAACTCCGTGGTACTTAGGAAGTTGTTCTCACGTTTTTAACTGTAGAGGGAGACCCCCAGAATAAAGTAGTACTTTTTGGTACCCCCTACTACATTTTAATCACCTTCTAGTTCTCTTACTCCATAGCCCACATACCCGCACTTCACCATAAGGCTGTTGGAAGAAAAGATCTCCGTCAAAGAGCCCCTCTTTGAGGTGAGCCCGTCGGGGATTGCACCGCCTCCCCGACGAGGAGCAACGCCGATGATGAAGCATGACACTCATCCGGGTGTGTGAGGCAAATAATTCCAACATAATGGATGCCCAAGGGTGCCACATACACACCCATGGTCACGCCTAATACACAGCTTTCTCTCTACTAGGAACGGTTCAGCTACCCTTTTTGTACACTTCAACCAGGCACACACACCACAAGCTGTAGGTGCAGGTTTTCACCGGGCACACACACTACCAGCCGTCACACACTACACACCATCAGCCGTCAGTGCCTGCTTTCACCAGGCAAACACACACCACCACCCGTCGGTGCACGTTTTCACCGGGTACACACACCACCAGCCATCACTGCACGCTTTCACCAGGCACACACACTACCAGCCGCCAGTGCAAGCTTTCACCGGGCACACACACCACCAGCCGTCACTGCACGCTTCCACCAGGCACACACACCACCAGCTATCATTGCACGCTTCAACCAGGCACGCACACCACAAGCCGTAGGTGCACGCTTTCACCGGGCACACACACCACCAGCCGTCAGTGCACGCTTTCACCAGGCACACACATCACCAGCCGCCAGTGCACGCTTTCACCGGGCACACACACCACCAGCCATCAGTGCACGCTTCCACCAGGCACACACACCACCAGCTGTCAGTGCACACTTCCACTAGTCACACACACCACCAGCCGTCAGTGCACGCTTTCACCAGGCACACACACTACCAGTCATCGGTGCATGCTTCCACCAGGCACACACACACCACCAGATGTTGGTGCGGGCTTTCACCGAGCTCACACACCACCAGCCATCAGTGCACGCTTCCACCAAGCATACACACCACCAGCCATCAGTGCCTGCTTTCACCAGGCACACACTACCAGCCATCCGTAAACGCTTCCACCAGGCACACACACCACCAGCCTTCAGTGCACGCTTCCACCAGGCACACACACCACCAGCTGTCAGTGCACACTTCCACTAGTCACACACACCACCAGCCGTCAGTACACGCTTTCACCAGGCACACACACTACCAGCCATCGGTGCATGCTTCCACCAGGCACATACCGTCAGTGCACACTTTCACCAGGCACACACACACCACCAGATGTTGGTGCGGGCTTTCACCGAGCTCACACACCACCAGCCGTCAGTGCATGCTTTCACCAGACACACACACCACCAGCCGTCAGTGCACGCTTCCACCAGGCACACATACCGCCAGCTGTCAGTGTATACTTCCACCAGGCATACACACCACTAGCCGTCAGTGCAGCAGGCAGGCTCTTCTCAGAGTTTCTTGGTAAATATGTCGTCGATACCTGGGGTCGAGTTTACTTAAACCATGCTGAGTATGCAGGTGCAGTGCATGAACTCCTGTATGAGTGAGACTCACTCACTCCACACTTTTGCGCCTGCACCAGGCTTTTTCTCATTTGCAAAGTTTGGCGCATTCACACTGCTAGGCAGCGCCCACACCCCCAGGAATGAATGCTTCCTACAACAAGAATGGAAACAACATTCAGAGCAGTGAAAATAAGTTCATTTGATGCAAAGAACTGTTAACAAAACTGTGTCCAGATATTGTAGATCTCGCAACTTAAACAAAACAGCAACAAAAAACAAACTAGCATTGGCATAGCGAATAGGTCTCACTTTTTGGACCCTATAAGTATTTAGTTATGCAGAAGAATATCCTTGGTGCAACAACACCAACTGTTGTATGGCTAAACACTTATAAGGTCCCAAATGCGAGACCTATTGGCTATGCCAATGCTTGTTGTCCCTATGTATGAACCCCTGCCCGCTATTGAGACACACCGGGGAAGCGAGTAGCACAAGGTGTACGCCCCTCCTGAAGGAAGTGAGCTTTCAGGTGAGTGCACTGCTCAGGTGTCTGTCTGCAGAGCCCAGCTGTATCACTCACGCTGCGCCCACCCCTCACCCTCCCCAACACTCGAGCTAATGGAAGCAACCAGGGCCAAGCATTTTGTAAACGCCAACAATGGCAGTAAACCGTTTTTTTTCTTCGAGTAAAACGGTTTGTAAAATTTTATAAATTTATTAAGGTGAACAAAGGCTTTAAAATAGGCTGTTTTCGCAGGTTTTAGAATGGATGCCCTACCATGCTGCGTTGGTGGCAACCGTGCAGGATTTCCCACCATTGAGGCCTGCGCCTAACTCAGAAGAGACCACACAAGGGAGGGGGTGTTTACTTTTCATGACAATGTCCCTGTCCAGTGGGAACTAAGGATAGAGAAGAGAGCAGAAGGCCACAGGACTGCGAAAGAGAGAGGGCTAATAACAACCTGCCAAACACTGGTTTGTGCCAGATGTGAACCTGCGCCATTCCAGCACAGCACTTAATATTCTTTTATGCAACAGCAGCGGGGTGGAACCTCCCAAACAAAGGTTGTTCCTTAATGCGAGAAAAACAAAGTTTGCAGCGACTCTAAGTGTTATGTAGCTGCTCAAATTGCTGCCGCGCCCCACTGCGCCTGTTGGCCTCGGCTGCCAGGTCGCTGAATGGGGCTGCAGGTGTTCCCTCCGACGGTGACACTCATCTTTGAAAAGCCCGCCACGGGATGGCCGGGAAAACGCGTCTTCTTAGGCTCTGGCAGTGCGAGATCCCGCGTTCAGGAGGAGGGGGTAAAAGAGGTACTCCTCAGAACATGGAAAGTGTCATGCCTTGTGGTGAGAGCATCACTGCGGTGGTCCTCGGACCGTTTTCGGAGCGGAGGGGTGCTGAAATCTCGGTGTAAAATAGCATAATGGAAACATGACCACTGAAAATAGTACGTGAGGCTGTGGGTGTGTAACGACCCCAGTTCCGGTTCATCGGGCAGACTGCCCGCTGTCCCTGCGGCTTCCACGGGGCTGTCACGCCGCAGCAGGGGTCGAGTACCCTCAGATCCTGTTTTTGAGGCGGTTCTCGCCTGAGCTCACGGTTGCACTTCCCTTAACCCCAATTGGAAGCCAGCCCTGAATATCTTAGACCACATCTGTTAATTGTTCATGCGTAAAACATAAGTAGGACTCAAAGAAGCTTACAGAGAGTCCACGTCCAATTAGGCAAACGAGCTCCTATTCAGGTGCCAGGCACGGGCACCCTCCCTCCCTCCCCACAGCGCCTTGAGACCCTCACGGGTGAGTAGTGCGCTCTACAAATCCCTGATTGATTGATACTCGGTGTAGCAGGCCTTAACATGAGGTTATCATTAAAATGTGTTTTATCTAGTACTGTATACCGCATTCCTGCCACGTTAAGTGCTACAAACAACAGCATTCAGGATTACCCAATTTATTGTACTCAATTTAGTAACCACGGAATAAAGGAAACTTGAGTCTGCCTCACTGGATTTCCAACCCTAACTTTCAATACATAAAATTCGGTTAGCTGTACACATTTAGTTAACGCCTTGTAACATTAACATAACATGGCATATCTTAACACAACACAACATAACATGACATAACATAACATATCCGAGTGATACTTAAAGTACGGCCTGGGGGGCGCATGCGGCCCTCCTAACCTTTACATGCAGCCCGCTGGGCAGCAGCAGCACTGGGCTGCTGTTTACTCGACTCAGCACTAACGTGGAAAACAATGTTAAATATACAGCAAACACTTTTTTAAAGGTTAATTGCAGTTAGGGAAAGGAAGTTACTATGTCCTTAACTTTAGGAACACCTTCATTTATGAAGACAGCTACTAGATATTCATGCGTTGCTTCCCCTAATCCCACTTTACACCCCCGCTGGCATCTGTGCGGCCCTTGGTCACACCATAGACCAAACTTTGCGCCCCCCGGAAAAATGTTTGTGAGTACCCATGACATAACCTCTAGTAGTAGCTAAAAGATGTACTACAGCTGTGTGCATAGTGTCAAATGTAACATTGCTCGCAAAATGAGAGAGCAAAGAGTAGCCTTTGTTGAACAGAGTTATACTTGGTTTCTGTTTTGATGCTGTTCTATACATGGCTACACAGTCCTTTCTTCATGTAATGTGCAATAGAATGTCGAGGATGCGTGATTCCACTGGAGTCAGTTACTCCGTGGCTGGCGTAGAAGGAATCATGCCAGGGGATTGGATAACGTAAAATACATTCTGGAGGAAATGTTAGTTTTTGGGGGGCTGATCCAGGAACACAACAACACTTTGTAGGAGGTCTTAGGTAGGTTGAGAGAGGCAGGATTTACCTTGAGGGAGGATAAATGTAAGTTCAAGGTAGAAGAAATAGACTACATTGGTCATTCCATTTCTGGGCAGGGTGTCCATCCCAAAATTGACTTGTTGGAAGCAATCAGACCTGCACCTGTTCTCCGTGATAAAGATCAGTTGTGATCATTCATGGGTTTGATTGGGAAATATGCCAAATTTATAAATAATTTTGCAGGCAAAATTTGAGCTCTCAGAATGCTGTTGAGAAAGTGGTACACATTTGAGTGGAGCATTGTTCAACAAAAAGCATTTGATTTGATTAGGAAGGACATTTATGAAGCAGGTATTCTTGCACCTTTTGACACAAACATCTTAAAAAAAAATTGACAATTGATGCAAGTGCTTGTGGTTTGGGGGCAGTTTTGTCCCAGGTGCATGCACATTCTGAAAAAACTGTAGCGTTTGCCTCGCGCTCTTTGACCGAATGTGAGAGCAACTAGTATTCAGTCAATGAGCGCAAAGCTCTGGCAGCAGACTGGTCAGTCAAGCACTTTAGGACCTTTTATGGGGTGTGAACTTTTGTATTCGCACTGACCACAAATTCTTGAGTATGGAGTCCTGGCGGTGCTGGTAAGGGCTCTGCTAGGTTTGTCAGACTACCTTCTAGATTACAAGAATAAATACTGTTACCGGGTTGCAAACATACCTGGGTGGAAGAATGCACAAGCTGACTGTCTATCATGTTTGTCTTTAAAAGATTCCAGGGAGAATAGGCATGGTGTTTCTGCTTGGGATCAGGATGTACCCATGGCTTCTTTGGGGAATGTGAAAGAGTGCATTGACAGCCCATTCTCAGTGGATGAGTGGAACAAGTTTATGGATCAGGATGTAGTTCTTAAGAGTTTCGAGCACGTGTTGGTGCAGAGTGAGTGGAGGGAGAGCACAGTAGAGTGAGACCATTTGTGAAGATCTTGGATGAGTTGGGTCTGGGTGACACTAAAGTTCTCATAAGAAATTACAAATTTGTACCACCTGAAGGCTACAGGCTCAAGATTATTAAGTTGGCTCATGAGGGGCAACTTGGTCAAACTATGAGGAGGAAGCAGGTGAGAGAGAATTTTTGGTGGCCATGTATGGATGAGCAGATCACGTCCTGGGTGGTGGATTGCGAAGTGTGTAGGGAGAGCGAAAAAGGACTTAAGTCTGGTTGATTCAGGGGCACATCGAGGATCCGGGTGCACCGTGGAGTACTGTGTGTTTAGATTTCATTGGGCCCATGCAGGGGGTTAAGGAGGGATAAAGAAACACATTGGTTTTAATGGATGTACACTCTAAATAGCTGATTGTCAAATTTATGCCTGATGTAACTAAAAGGATTGTGGACTAGTTGAAGGTTATCTTTCAAGAGGAAAGGTTACCTCGTGTCCTGGTTACCGACAATGGCACGCAACTCCTTTCGCATTAAATGAGATCCTTTCTGGATAAGTGTGGTATTACCCACCATCGCACTGCACTATACAACTTTCAAGTCAATGGTATGGTGGAGCATTCCAACCACTTAGTGAAGGGTACCATGTCCATGTCTACACAGAGTAGGAAGACTATGCAGGCAACGGTGAGTGATATGGTGTGGGCCCATCGTAATACTGTCCATAGTGTGACTGGGTTTTCTCCATTTGAGAAAATGTGTGGAAGGAAGCCAGGCACCAAACTGATACCAGCATGACTCACATGTCCTAGTAATGAAAAAAACCAAGGAGAATTGGTCAGGTTGATGATAAAGGTGTGTGTCATTGTGACTAGGTCAAAGATAGACATGGCCGGCCTTGCAAGGGTTTATCTAAGTTCTGGGGCCCAATCAAAGTGAAGAAAGTGTTTGACAACTATATGCTCCTGGACAACTGTAATAAATAGAAGAAGCACAAACTGGTGTTGTACCTGAAAGGGGAAGGAGTGGGCAGTAAAGTGATCAAACATGTGTGCGTCAGTCCTCGTGTAGGTTTGAATGGGTTCATGTTGAAGAGTGATGAGAAGTTGATTAGCAACGGGGCCGTGGTGGGCTTGAAGAATGTGGAGCTGATGATGCTTAGGCTCCTTTTCCTGATGACATTTCTTCTCACAAGGGGGCCGGAGGCCTTCCCTCTTCTAGGTTTAGCAGACCTCTCCACTATTTGGAGGATTTTGTGCAAACGTGGTGAGGGCTATCATCTTTTTTTGTGTGAGATTTTAAGCATTGTATCTCCTTTTTGTTGTAACGTTTGTCGAACTGTTGATGGTCATTTACTGAAATGTGCTTTGCTTCTGTGTTCTACCTTCTCCTTTTTGTTTTTCCTTGCCTCCTATATTTTGTCCTCTGCTGTTGGGTAGAAGGGAGGGGAATGTGTTATGCTTGGTTTCTGTTTTGATGATGTTCTAGTCAGGGCTACACGGTCCTTTCTTCATGAAATGCGCAATAGAATGTCGAAGATGCGTGATTCCATTGGAGTCAGTTACTCCGTGGCTGGCGAAGGAGGAATCACGCTCCGTATTGCTATTTATTCCTTCAATGGCATGAGAGTGTCACTTCTACATACTGTTATAAATTTCCCATTAGCAAATTGTGAAGGTGAGTGCATCTCTAGCATTAAAGTTTGTTTTAAATGATGACAGATACTATTGGCATAAAGCGAACTTAGTGGCAAAGCCAACTATCCTTAATGCACTGTGTGAAGAGCTTTGTTGAGAGTTACCCAGGGAGAGCCCCCTTCAGGGTAAGTAGAGCAGGACAAGTGCAGTTTTCTGGGTGGCAACCATAATGTGTGAAGCTCCTCCCAGGACCGGAGGTAATGGTGGTGCTGCTGGCTGTGGTGGAATTGCAACTATTTTTCACATGACCAAAATCATAATGTAAAGTCAATCAGTGGCATAGCAAGGTGAGGCGGGGGGGGTGCAGTCTCCTGTGCGGGCTGCGGTACCTGCAGTCTCGGTCGGGGTGGACACTCCAATCCCGCTCTTCCATCAGCTGCTGCCGGGCAGCAAACAAAACAGAGATCTCGCTAGCACCCCCCACACTCTTCAGTCCAGCCAAAATCAGTGACCGCTACGGGTGGCCAAAGGCTATGTAAAATGAAGATTTTCTTTTAGAGGCCTAAGGTAAGTCTGTAATAAAACAGATGCTTTTGTTACCAACTCAATGTTACTTAATTTACCCCAGAAAAATAGAAGGCTCAGTCCGTGACCAGTTTGACCTCACATGAGCCATCTTGCCATGAAGATATACCACACAAATATAAGCATCTTGCTTGGAGAAACAATCCAGGTGTTTTCAATGATAATTAGTCAACTAGCATTTACTGGCACTTAGACTGCCAGGTTTATGTAATCTTACGATTAGTATCTTGCAGCTCTAGAAATATGTTTGCAGAAAAACAGTATAAACCCAATCTGGAAAGATGGGAGACTAGGAGCTATTCAGAAAAACTAAAGGTCCTGTACCAATGCTCCCAAGGACATCGTCACTAACACTAAATGGTGTCCGTTCTTAAAAGAGAAAGAAAGAGAACACTCTACAACCCCTATGGTTGTGAGTGAGTGTGATGAAAAAAACAACAAAGAGACTAATGGATTCTCCACAGGTGTGGAAGGGGGTACTCCTGGTCCCCTTGACCTGAATCTATATAAACAAAAATGAGGAGTATCACCAAACGACCTGAAGAGGTCTTATTGGGAAAAAGGGCAAAGTCTAAAAGAAAGTTGTTCTTTTGTTAGAAGACCCCTCACTCACCAACCTGGTTGGTGACATGCTTCATCATCGGGGTCCCACCCGGACAGCCGAATGCCATCCAGGTGTGCTGCGACACCTGATTACAGTGGAGCCGGTAATTTGAGTGGAGCGTTTCAATTGCCAGCAAACCGGAGCAGTGAGCCATCGGGCAGGGAAGCCGTGAGGTGAACGGCAGGTACAGCGGGACGCGCTGAGAGCGCACTACAGCCCCCAGCAGCACCAGGGGTGACGCGCTCGTGACGCGAGAAGAGCGCCAGGCGGCGCTGAAAAGGGAGACGCCGCCGGGAGCCCCGCGGAGCGTTTCAATTGCCAGCAAACCGGAGCAGTGAGCCATCGGGCAGGGAAGCCGTGAGGTGAACGGCAGGTACAGCGGGACGCGCTGAGAGCGCACTACAGCCCCCAGCAGCACCAGGGGTGACGCGCTCGTGACGCGAGAAGAGCGCCAGGCGGCGCTGAAAAGGGAGACGCCGCCGGGAGCCCCGCGGAGCGTTTCAATTGCCAGCAAACCGGAGCAGTGAGCCATCGGGCAGGGAAGCCGTGAGGTGAACGGCAGGTACAGCGGGACGCGCTGAGAGCGCACTACAGCCCCCAGCAGCACCAGGGGTGACGCGCTCGTGACGCGAGAAGAGCGCCAGGCGGCGCTGAAAAGGGAGACGCCGCCGGGAGCCCCGCGGAGCGTTTCAATTGCCAGCAAACCGGAACAGTGAGCCATCGGGCAGGGAAGCCGTGAGGTGAACGGCAGGTACAGCGGGACGCGCTGAGAGCGCACTACAGCCCCCAGCAGCACCAGGGGTGACGCGCTCGTGACGCGAGAAGAGCGCCAGGCGGCGCTGAAAAGGGAGACGCCGCCGGGAGCCCCGCGGAGCGTTTCAATTGCCAGCAAACCGGAGCAGTGAGCCATCGGGCAGGGAAGCCGTGAGGTGAACGGCAGGTACAGCGGTACGCGCTGAGAGCGCACTACAGCCCCCAGCAGCACCAGGGGTGACGCGCTCGTGACGCGAGAAGAGCGCCAGGCGGCGCTGAAAAGGGAGATGCCCCCACTCGCCTCGCGAGTCGCGCGCGGGAGAAGCCCGGGACAAGGGCGGGACAGTCTTAGACTGGCCAGGACTGGACTGGGCAACCCCCCTAACATCTGCAATCCAAGCAAGTAAGAGATTTCCCTTTTCTATTAACTTTACTGTGCAGCGTCATCTCGTAAGGCTCCCTGTGAGCTTTTTTTTTTTTTTTTTTTTTTTTTTTTTTTAATTAAACTCACTGATACACGCGCTTTATCCAAGTATCTGGTGTCTACTGGCTAAGCCTATATAATCTCAGGGCAATCAACAATACAAACTTAATATGTCTAAAAAAAATACTAAAAAACAGCCCTCTGTTAACTCTAAGCCTATAGTTAACTCTAAGCCCATAGAAAACTACATGCTCCAAGTCATAACCAAAATTAATAAAGACAGAAGAGAATCATTAGGACTAAGTCAGTCGCCTGAGCTACAGCTACTAAGCCCAATCCAAAGTCCTCAACATTCAGGTTCTTTAGTATTTGATGACTCCACTAACCTAATAGACATTACGGTCCATCCTACTCCAAACTTGGATGATCCGAATAGCCTTATCCTGGATGATGTCGCAAATATAGTGCCACTAGACCAAGGAATAAACATTGAACATGAACACGAGACTCTGGCGCATAATGTTGATGAATTGCCATCCCCTGAGCAGGAAACTCGACCTTCGAGAAAAAACAGGAAAACTCATCAAAAGCGGATGGGGTTACGCTCAGGTAATAGGAGGAAAAATGCTACTCCGACAGGGAAAAATAAGGCAAAAATCTTAGATGATGGTGACACTAATGTTCTTGATAAAAGCAATCATGATAAAAGCTATAATGAGGACGATTTGCTTCAGAAAATAGCAGACATTATTGATTCTAAAATCCAAACCATCATTAAGCCTTTAATCGCCAAGATTGACAAATTGAACGCGGAGGTAAAAAAGATGAGTGGTCTTCAAGTCAAAGCTGTGGAAGGGGTTGAGACGGTTAATACCTTAGTGACACAAATGGCGAAACCAATCGAACCTAAGGCAAAGAGCTCTATAGAAAAAGAGAGCAGTCCTACGCTCCCAGAAAGTTCAGCCGGGAATGAAACTCATTCTACTAATCGACCCTTGAATACCGCTGGGGTATCAGGACCCAAAGGTAATGTGCAAATAAACTGTCAGGAAACAGATCCCCTTCAATTTATTGAGGAAGCCTCCCCTGTGGTCCTGGTCCTGGCCAATGTTCCCCCGCCAACAGATGCACAATCCGAAACACCAGCATCCTTGTCTAGTAAGGCCCTCCATTGGCTAACAAATAATACGCAAATGGCACCAGGAGGAAAATATCAACTTGCATCCGAGATCAAATCCACGAAGAGGGTGGCGTGGATTGGAAATCGACCGAAAGGATTCAAGGGAGATTGTGTTATAGTGACTTTTTTCCATCCAGGTGTTCTGCCAAATCTCCTAAACCATATCAATCCCCCCCAAAGAAGAGCAGGATCTGTTGTTCCTCTTACGTTAAAATTTTTTTATGGAGAGCAAGAGAATGTGACTTTTCCAAGGACTCCTGGACCTATGTGGAACACTGTGAGAAACAACAGAGGCCAAGGGGTTCCCCTTAATGATTGGGGTATGGTTTTAGGTAATAGATATGAAGCCTTATCAGGGCTAAATGATTGTGATTGACTGGGTAATAGACTTGAAAACCTTCTAATTCCTGTTGGCACTTATGCTGTCAGGGAAACAGGCACCCGGTCAAATACTGGATTAACTGATGCTTTGATTAATGTAAGCAACATACAGGACGAGTCTGGTAATATGATTAATGCTCACCAGTGTATTGAATGTTCTAAACATACTATTAATAATGATATACTTGAGTCATATGAGAATTTGTCTCCTGAATTGGCTGTTATAGATGATAACGCATGTGAATATGATTCTACCCAGCAACAGTGTGAAGGTCAAACCGATAGTACAAAATCTACCAGTGACAATATCAATATACAACGTACCTTAATGTCCTGGAATGTTGCAGGGTTAAAAAACAAGATTCTATCACAGGATCTGCTAACTTTCCTGGATTCAAAGGATATAATCCTTTTTCAGGAGACTTGGCAGCTAGAACCGGATCCAATTCAGGGATATTTACATTATTTCATTCCAGCCACCCCGAGCTCAAGGGGAAGGGCAAAAGGTGGCTTGGTAACATGGATTAAGCAGAATAATGATTACTCAGTGTTACAAATAGATACCAATAGTTCTGATATTTTATTGGTCAAATTACAGCGACCGCCCAGTAGGGACATCTTTATCTTTAACATCTACTCAAGGGGCCTACCGGGTGGTAAACCCACTAAGGCGGTTGAACTGTTGGATATTCTATTAAATCAACACTGTCTGAATGCCGATATTATTATTGGTGGTGATTTTAATTGTTGTTTTGAACCACTTGATAATCAGGACGTTGACTTCACTATTGAAGAGGACTTCATTTGGGAAATCCCACAGCTTTCCTTGTTACCCATCAAAAGATGGTCTGAGGCTGCATTACAGTTAAAAGTACTATGTGTTGAGTCTGGGCTGAGGGCCACTAATGGAAGAACATTATCAGATAAGCAGGGTGCCCCTACTTTCTCTAATGGAATTACTCATAGTCGTATTGATTATATATTGACTAACAAAGAGAATTGGGGGAATGTTCTTGATATGAGGATTGAGACAAGGGTGGAAAGTGACCACGACCCACTGATTTTAACTTTTAAATTGTTCGATCTGATGACAAATGAGGAAGAGAGGGAAAATGTCCAGATAAACCTTTCCAATGATCAAAGACACATCAGATGGGCAATTTGTGCAGCAAATGAGGAAAGCATGATAGCTATAAGGGATTTAACAACCCTGGCCATGCAAGAAGTCCAGGATATAAATGATAAAAATACCCCGATAGCTGAAATTAGCAGGATCCATGATAAATTTTTTAACAAGTTAAAATTGTTTTTTGTAAAGAAAGCTAAGAAGAAGCCACGTAGACCGATAAGAAAGGAGGATCAGTGGTATGACAAGACCTGCAGGACTGCCTATAGGTTCCTGTCAGATGCGGTAAAAACTAGAGATAAAACTAAAATAAGGGAGGCCCGAGATATGTATAAAAAAGTGCAATTTAGTGCAAAAAGGGATTGGGAGGAAGGCTACTGGAGGGATCTCCTCGAAGCCAGTAGGGAAAGATCTATGACACCCTTCTGGAACATTGTTAAATGGGGAAGGGGGGCCAATAGACGAGAACCCACAAACCATGTGTTACCAGAAGCCTGGGTATCCCATTTTTCTACTCACTTTGCTGCTGAGGATGAAGGCGAAGAGGAGCGTCTAGCTCTAGCAGATACTCTTGCGAGCCCCTTAGTCTTCTCCAAAGATGACATCCTAAAAACTCTGAGCTGTATACCTAAAGCCAGAGCCCCGGGCCTAGATTTTATCCCTGCAGATTTGTTTATGCACGACAAGGACCTATGGGCCACCTATATTCAGCTGTTAGCCAACGCTATTGCAAAGGGCTCGCCTATTCCTGAGACCTGGAAAGGAGCCGAGATTATCCCCATCTTTAAAAAGGGGGCATGCTCGGATCCAGGCAATTACAGGCCTATTAGCCTGATTGCATGTATACAAAAAGTTGTGGCAAGGTTATTATTACAGCGAATTCATGGGTGGATAGATGATGTTGGAGCAGGCGCTCACGGAACATCCCTGCCCCCTCTCGGGGTATCTAGAAAGAGATACTGAGGCCCTGCAGTTATGGCTGACTGAGAGGTTAGATGATCTTGCACCAAGGGTGACCCCTCGGTCCTCGGTGATACGGCAGTCGGCACCGTGGTTTACGGAGGCGCTACGTCTGGCTCGCAGTCAATGCAAGGTTGCTGAACGGGCCTGGCGCCTCAGATATGATGGGGAGGCCAAACTCGTCTATAGATCGGCGGTGAAGGCCTATCATCGTGATATTTTGGGTGCCAAGCGGGAATATCTTGCCAGGAGGATTGAGACGGCGGCGAACTCCTGTAAGGAGATCTTCACGATTGTGAAGGAGTTCACGGCCCCTTCCTCCTATTCTCCCCCGCCTGTTTCTTCGGATGCGTGGGCATGTGATCTTGCCACTTTTTTCACCGACAAGATTAAGGCTATTCAGGCCTCCTTCTCGGAGAGCGTTGTGGAGGGTTGCTGTGGCCCCGGGGCAGGACTTGGAACATCGTCCCTGCCCACGGCAGTACTGGCTGACTTTCCACCTGTCTCCAGTGATATGTCCCGGGCCCTGCTGGCCAGTCTCAAATCTGGTTCCCCGCTTGACCCCTGCCCTGCCAAATTCTTGGCCGGGATGGCGGCAGTGGTGAATCCTCTGGTCAACCCCATCCTCAATGCCTCCTTGCGTGAGGGGAGCGTCCCTCGCTCCTGGAAAAGGGCGATGGTGATCCCCCTCCTGAAAAAGCCTGGTCTTGATGCCGAGGTTTTGGCCAATTATAGGCCAATTTCACTGCTCCCGGCCCTGGCTAAGATCACCGAGAAACATGTTCATGGTGTCTTGTCGAGCTTTTTAGAATCTAACAACTTGCTCCATCCGTCCCAATCCGGGTTCCGTCCGAATTTTAGTACGGAAACGGCGTTGGTGGAGGTCTCTGAGATCATCAGGGAGACCTTGGATGTGGGTGGCAAGGCCATGCTAGTCATGTTGGACCTGTCGGCGGCCTTCGACACCGTCCCTCATGAGGCGCTTCTCGCTAGGCTTCATGACATCGGCCTAAGGGGGACGGTGTTCAGATGGTTTTCATCTTTTCTGGAGGGTCGCCGCCAGACGGTCTGGGTTTCCCAGAGCTCCGCCGAGATGCCGCCATTGGGAGTTGGGGTTCCACAGGGATCTGTGTTGAGCCCGACATTGTTCAACATCTTTATGTCCCCCTTGGCGGCAGCGGTGGAGGCTTACGGAGCCCAGATCGTGTCCTATGCCGACGACACGCAACTCCTTTTCACATGTGCTAAAGACCAGCCATTTGATGGGGAGAGAATTCGGGACTGTCTGGATATGGTCTTTGGCTGGTTCCAGCGGAACAGTCTAAAGGCCAACTCCAGTAAGTCGGAGGTATTATTCTTCGGCTGTGTCACCGATCCCGAGTGGCGGCAGTGGTGGCCGGCCGCCATGTGTCCGCCGGCACAATCATCCCTGGTGGCCAAAATTCTAGGCGTTAAGCTTGACAACAAGCTTTCTCTCAGATCGCATGTTCTTGGCCTGGTTGGCGCCTGTTTCGGCATTCTGAAAATGCTCCGCAAGTTTCTTCCACTTCTTTCTGCGGAGCATAGAAGGATTACGGTGCAGGCGCTTATCGGATCCAGGCTAGACTATGCCAATGCTCTTTTCCTGGGCCTTCCTGAGTACTTGGTCCAGCGCATGCAGGTGACACAGAACTCTGCAGCGCGCGCAATCTTTGGTCTGCATAGACGCGCACGGGCATCTGGCCTTCTGCGGACGCTGCATTGGCTCCCGATCCGTAAACGGATTATGTTCAAATCTTTGACGCTGGTGCATAAAGCTCTGTCTGGCTCAGGCGCAGGATATCTTCAGAAGAGATTGGCTTTCTATCGCCCTGCTCGCTCACTGCGCTCGGAATCCCTTTTCACGGCTGTGGTTCCTCGCGTGAGGAAGGCCCGGATTGGGGGGCGCTCCTTTAGCCTCAAGGCCTCCCAGCTGTGGAACTCGCTTCCACTGGAACTTCGCAGCACTCCCACCCTGCTTCAATTCAGAAGGAATTTGAAGACTTGGCTTTTTAACCTTTCTGTTTAGGTGGATTCTCTTCTTTGTTCTCCCCTGGGCTCTTGTTTTTTTTCTTGTTATGTTGTTATACACTGTAGCTTCATGTGGAAAGCGCCGGGACACTCTTTTAGAGTAGCCGAGCGCTATATAAACATATTTTAACATAATAACATAATAACATAACATCATGATATATTATCTCCCCTGCAGGCTGGTTTCCGCAGCCATACCAGCACTATTGATCAAGTTTTTAGATTTGTTTTATTGTATTGGCGTACAGTTTTATTAGGGGGCGGGATGCTTTTTGCAGCTTTTGTTGATTTAAAATCAGCTTTTGATTTAGTTCCCCGCCATAAACTGTGGAATATCCTACATGATCAGGGTATTCCAAAAGAAATCCTGTCTCTATTGATCAGGATGCATGAAAACAGTTTTGCACAAGTACGGTGGAATCAGCAGGGTAGTACTACTGAGAAGTTTCCCATTGCGAGGGGTGTACGCCAAGGATGCGTGCTCGCACCAACACTCTTCTCGTTATACATCAACAGGGTGATCAGTTATTTCGAACATCAGCCCACGGATGCCCCAAGGTTGGCAGGAAGGCTGATCCCCCTGTTGATGTTTGCGGACGATACCTTGCTGATATCAAAGACCCAGCAGGGACTTCAAAAGGCCATTAGGGTGTTTGAAGGATTTTGCATTGATCATGGTCTTGTAATTAATACCAGCAAAACTAAATTTATGGTTATGCACAAGCGGAAACACATTAGAGGTAGAGTTATTATGGATGGGGTCCAGCTCGAGCAGACCCAGGTCTTTAAGTACCTTGGTATCAATTTGTCCTACAATCTAGATTGGAAACAGCATATAAATGAACTAGATACAAAACATGCTCAACTTGCAGGAGTTCTCACAAAGGAGCTTTTTTCATCTTATACCAAACCAATTAGACCTGTCCTAAAAATCTACAACGCTAAGGTCGGAGCAGCTGTTCTTTACGGAGCAGAACTCTGGGGGTCCAGTAATCTTAACAAGTTGACGGTAGCACAGAACAAATTTATCCGCAACATTACTGGGTTACCAATGTCAACCCCATTGATACCTTTAAAGTATGATTTGGGATTTTATAGCTTTAGGGACATAGCCAGGTATAGAATTGTGGCCTACTGGAGAAGGTTATGGGTAACCCCCGAGCTCTTCCAGTATGCCCAAGGCTTCCTGGAGGTGAGAACCCTGGATCCTGCTAGTAAGATAGTCTGGTTGAAAGAGGCTAAACTTTTATATAGGGCACTGGGTTTATCCCAATTGTGGGATGATCCCGTAAATAGTGTATTTCCACCGAAAAAGACACTTCGCGAACTCTATTGGAGTATGGTGGAGATTAAGTGCTTTAGGAATCATATTGACCGTTCCTTTACATATGATTATTTGGAGCTCAAGCACTCACCGGCCCTCGAATCCTACTGGGATTGGATCACGGTCCCAGGGGACCGGAAGAGGTACCATCAGTTGAGGGTGGGGACACTTCCATTAAATGCTCTAATAGTGAAATGGAATAAGGTACAAACTCCAAGGTGCCCCTTCTGTCCGGACCATAATGAAAACATCGGACATGTGTTATTTGCCTGCCCTGAATATAGAATACCTAGACGATCATGGCTTAAACCAATTTGCATCCAGTTAGGTTTAAAAACGTCAAACGAGGCTGTCAGGATCTTAAGAACAGATACCTCTCAGCCTGTTGTTATAGCTATGGCAAAATTCCTCCACTGGATGTGGATAATTCGGGCACGCAAAATCTCTTTGGAATAAGTTTAGGATTGTTATTTCATGTCGTACTGTTTGCGTTTATTTGAATCTTTGATTAGTATATTTTTCTATGTGACAAACTATCCAAACCATATAAGTAGTTGTTACTTTTTTTTTTTTTTTTTCGGTTGGCACTAATGAACTTAGCTGGATATCTTAAGATTATGTAAAGATGTAAATAGGATATTTTAAGATTGTGTAAAGATGTAAATAGGATATTTTAAGATTGTGTAATAGTGTAAATAGGATGAGATAGGAAGATGTTTATTACTTTTGTTTATTTATTGTATTAACTCATGTGGATCCTGTATTTCTGTGGGGTGGGGGGGAGGGGTGGGATAAAAAACAACAAATTTTTATTTTGTAAAATGTCTTTGATGATTGAAATATATCGAATAAAGACTAATTAAAGTGAAGTGAGTGAGTGCAGTGTAAAAAAATGAGTTAAAAGCTGCCCAAGTATAACTTCAAAAGAAAAACTTTATTCTGAAGCTACTTGACAGTATTAAAAACAGTATTGTGATACTTACGTTGGTTAGGTTTACCGATAGCATCTATGTGAATGGTCTACATGTTTCAACCTGTAATGGGAAGTGCCAGGTTTTCGTCAGGACCAGGTGGTAGGAGACCTGGGCGGTATACACTCGCTAAGGTGTATCCAACCCTCGGTCCCAGTGTACTAACTCTGTACTTACAGTTAGTTGTCCTTAATCCAAAATTATAGACAAGGAAAAAAGAACCTGTGGAGAAAAAATAATATCACAAACATACATTTTATGTGCCTGTAAAGTGGTTTCTCCGTGGAGTGGTTCATGCTCTCCCCTTCATGCGTGAGATTCTGTGCTAAAATGATGCATACTCAAGTAGATGGTGACTGTGGTGCTAGCGTGAGCTGGCCAGGTATTATAAGTATGCATATACATTCCTGTAATTTAACTGATTTACAGGAGTTTTAGTAGCCAAAATCTGGGTTCTATTGAATGGGCTGAGTAGCCGTGACAACTACAGTGTCTATTATACTCACAAGCTATCAATATTATGTGCGCTGGTGAGTATACCTAAATGCACAACACTTATACACATACTTGGGGAAAGTGTTTAACACACGCTCTACTCCTTGTCTGTGAGCGTGATATAATTGCATGCATTCTTTCTGATTCGGCGTTTTTAAGAAAAGCATCGTCAGTACAACGAGAGGCGTGCGGGTACTGGGGGCGGGCGTAACGGTAGGGGGGCAGGGGGAGAAAAGAAATAGGCTTACTCATATTTCGAGTGTATTCAGGATCATGGGAGTCAGTGCCAGATAGCAGATCCTAAGGCTCTATCTGCATAGAGGTAGAAAGAAAAACGTAGAAAAATGAAACATGCGAGCGTCAAAGTATGCGCTCGTAGTTGTGGCAACGGTAGCATGCTGCAGTGGGAATGTTGGCCAGCTGACATGCAGTTGCCCACAAAGGGATTTCTGCCGGGTACTCACTGTGCCGCTCAAACCGCTGGGCTGTTCAGCCTAATCTCTGTACACCGCTCCCCATCAATAATCCCGGGGGTGAGAGAGAGAGCCAGTATTTTAATGCAACCTCTTCCGGGTAGGGGCGTGGTCCCAAAGGCACGTGGTGCTATGACGTGGAATTACTATGGAGACCAAGGCCCGCAATGGGGGGTTGTAGTGGGAAAAGCTGCAATGTAAACCGCAGCAGTTTGGGCGGATTTACCGATTACAACAAGTGGTGGTACTATTGCATCAAGGCCCACAGAGAGGGGGAAGTAATGTAAACCGCAGCAGTGTTAAAGAATCGCCATGAAAATAGTAAATTAACTATAAATTCAGCGTGGGTAGGGGGGGCAGGGGAGATGGGGATGGGGGCTTAGGAAGGAGCAGGGAAAAGCGGGTGAGCAAAATGCTGAGTTCAGCTGTTGCAAAAGGGGAAAACAGACTCAATAGGTCTGAAAGAAAATAGACCATAGCATGGAAATGTAGTCTATTGAAAGTGTGTCAAGGGAAAGTCCAGCTGTTGCGAAAGGAGAAAACAGACTCAAAGAAAATAGACCATAACATGGAATTGCAGTCTATTTAAAGTGTGTCAAGCCTTTAAAAGGCCCTGTAGGGCTTTAACAGGGGTACAGTGCAGGCTGTCACTAGCCAAAGGTGCTGGCAGACAATGCAGGCTATCTGAGATGTATCAAGCCTTATAAAAATAGACGAAAGGAAGGAAACGTGTTGTAAGCTAGGAATAGGGATGCATGTCAGTTGGTAGAGAAATGCGGGACATAATACATGGCTCAGGGTATACTGTGCAAGAGATGGGGACTCATCTTTGTAGTACAGAGTTCCAGGGAATATTATCATTCAGTCCTGTTTTGTTGGTGGAAAGCCTATAAATCCAACGTTGCTCTTTTTCGAATAAGAGTTGTTGCATTTTAGGGCCAGATTTGATCTGTTCTATGATCATCCATCTTATGTCGTTGGTGGTATGATTTCTCTCAAGGAAATGTTCGGTCAGTTTGGTCACATTCTTTTTGCACCTAATGGTGCTGTGGTGTTCGCAGATCCTCTCCCTGATTTTTCTGCTAGTCATTCCCACGTAGGAAAGGTCGCACGGACATTTGATCAGATAAACAACATGTGTGCTGTTGCAATTTGTGTGGACCAGTTGTTTCCACACCTTTCCTGGTTCCAAATCTTGTGTTTTTGTGTTGGTCGTAAGGTGGCAAACACTGCAGTTTCCACATTGGAAGTGGCCTACGATGCCAGGAAGACCCCATGCCATAATGATTGATTGTGTTTTCTCCTGAGTGGTATTCTTCGGGCGTGTGTTCACCAGGGAATCTCTGAGGCTGCGTGATTTCTTGAATGAGAACAGTGGTTTTTCCCAATGGAGATTTCCTGTGTTAAGGATAGACCAGTGTTTGTTGATTGATCTTGTCATTTTGTTGGAAGCTGTGTTATAGGTTGTCACACAGGTGAGAGGTATTTCTTTGTCTTCATGTATTTTATCTTCAAGGAGTACTTCCCTCGGTTGGTTGCGCGCTCTCTTTTGGCATTTGTTGAGGATTTTAGTGGGATATCCTCTGTTGATTAGTTTGTCAGTCAGGGTACCTGCTTGAGTGTGGTAGTCAGTCACTTTGCTGCAATTGGGGCATAGCCTCAAATATTGGCCATATGGTAGGTTTTCCCTCAGTTGTCTCGGGTGGAAGCTTTCAAACCTAAGCAAGTTGTTTTTAGCACTGGGTTTGTGATATGTTTTTGTCTCCAGGTGGCCGTTCTCTTTTGTGAATTTAATGTCCAGGAAAATCATTCTGTTAAGATCCACAGTGTTAGTGAACCTCAGATTCTGATCACAGGTATTGATCCATCTGGTGAACTCTATTAGTGTGTCGAGCGGTCCTTGCCAAATGGCAAGGATATCATCAATGTACCTTTTCCAAAACCCTATGTTGTTGAAGAAGGGATTTTGGTCATTTAGTATGTATTTCTTCTCGAAGTTATAAACGTAGAGTCCTGCCACGCTGGGGGCAAAATTATTCCCCATAGAGATACCCCCAATTTGGAGGTACAGTGATTCCTCGAATTCAAAATAATTCCTTTTTAATGCCAGTCTAGCACATTCAACGATTAATGTTTTTGGTGTTGTAACTCCATGTGGTTTCGTTGAGGGTTTCAGCCAGGACAGTTAGAGTGGGATGCTGGTGTATAGGCTTTCTATATCAAAGCTGACCAAGAGGGTGTTTTCATCCACATTAATGTCTGTGAGCAGTCTAAGTAGACTTTTAGTATCCTGCAGGTGTTTTGAATACAGTCAAGTAGCTTCAGAATAAAGTTTTTCTATGAAGTTATACTTGGGCAGCTTTTAACTCACTTTTTCACACTGCACTCACTCAAATTACCCGCTCCACTGTAATCAGGTGTCGCAGCACACCCGGATGGCATTTGGCTGTCCGGGTGGAACCCCGATGATGAAGCATGTCACCAACCAGGTTGGTGAGTGAGGGGTCTTCTAATAAAAGAACAACTTTCTTTTGGACTTTCCCCCTTTTCCCAATAAGACCTCTTCAGGTTGTTGAGTGAGTGTGATCATAGTCTCCAGAGAGAGATTGAGTGTATGTGAGTGGGGACAATCCTCCTGTTCGCTCTTGTGCCCTCACACACCCTTGCGAGTGTAAATCATCATCATCGGGCTATGCTCCTCGTGGGGGTGGCGCTGCAGTCACTTACAGGCCCCACAAGAGGGCTCTCTGGCGGAGATCTTTTTAGGAGGTGCCGCACTTGTGCATGTGGGTGTGTGGGCCAGATGAGTGAGTGAAAGTGTGGATAAAATTACCTATTGGTACCTCGACAAATTTTAATGAGGAGTCCTCTAGGTAAGGTTAAAAATGGGCGGAGTTGGAGACTCTCCTTCAACAAATAAAGGGAGGGACAAGTATGTTCCCGCTGCTCTCAACCCATAGAAAAATGTGTAGTGTTCAAAGGTGAGAGGGTGGTCGACATGGTTCGCGCAACCAGTGGGTCCCTAGTGGATCCCTTTGTGCTTCATCAGGACCGTGAATCGGAATTGCAAATATGGGAATCAGGAAAAGACACCCAATAAACCCACCATACCTATTAGGAGGTCAGAAAAATGTCTCACCATTTGAGACACGTATTGTTCGTGTGCTCAAAACCCAAACCCTCCCCAAGGTGAAGTAGGGCCGCGTCGATGAGTAACCGGGCTGAGAGTGGAAAGTGTGTCACCCTCGGTAAGGAGCCCGTAAACCTATCAGCTGATCAGGTTCGTCAGAAACACAGTACCATTACTTGCCAAATTCAGCATTCAGTTCTTTGTTTATTTTCAAACTCACGTACAAAGAATGAGAGGGACCCTCAAATGCCCAAAGGAATAGGGTTCTAGCAGAAAAACACAAAAGGTTGTCCTTTGGGAATAACCTGACAATAATTACACCTTGTCACCTCATTCACATCAGCATTCATCCACCCATGGAGATTGATGTTCTGGTAAAAACAAAACAATGCACTAGCACAAAGACCTTATTTATAAATCTGCAAATTGGTTTAATAAAAATA
The DNA here is from genome assembly GCF_964261635.1 of Lissotriton helveticus. Lineage (NCBI taxonomy): Eukaryota > Metazoa > Chordata > Amphibia > Caudata > Salamandridae > Lissotriton > Lissotriton helveticus. The sequence goes on along the minus strand of NC_136061.1, from coordinate 427,482,961 downwards.
TTTCTTCACACAATTTCCAGTTTTATACCATCTTTTTCAAGATGAAAATGTTTTGTACTCTCAGCTCGTAGTCTATCTCCAATGCAACTACCCTCTGTTATAGGCGAAACCATCGAAATGCGTTGACGCCTACATACCATAATCCGTCTGGTTTGATGTTTCTCTAGATGCTGACGCATTGCAATACATCTGGGTTCATTTCTAGAAACTTGAATGATGCATGGATATGGTCCTTCATGACAAATAGTAGTGTCTTTTTTTTTAACTCTCGCTATTTTTGTTTATGGTGTTTCAATTTGTCAAATGTGCATATGAAATTGTCGAAAATTCTAATGAATTTTGGGTTATCACATACAATGTGTCTTTCACGAAGAAGTTTTTAAATTGTGTGAAGAAATATTTTTATTAAACCAATTTGCAGATTCATAAATAATGTCTATGTGCTAGTGCATTGTTTTTTTTACCAGAACATTAAACTCCATGGGTGGATGAATGTTAATGTGAATGAGGTGACAAGGTGTAATAATTGTCAGGTTATTCTCAAAGGACAACTGTTTGTTTTTTTCTACTTTCAAACACATCCTGAAGAAGGGTGCTATGAACCAATGCCTTACTTAAACAGGTCAACAACTGACAGAATGGCATAACTGGAATTTTGTATCTTACAAGAATAATGCACTTTTCTGAACTACTCCATATTCACAGCCAACCATAAACAATAGTGATATATTGGTTAGCAGAAGGCCTGAGAAAAGGGTAAAAGAAATAGAGAGAAAACGTCACTCTGCTGGACAAAGATGTATACTCTGCAGGTTTTACACCTGCTGGTTCATAGATTTTTTTTAATTAATTTTTGTATAACTTTTTTTAGCAGTTTCCACAGAGAATAAAGTCATGTAATAATGGATACAAAGGTATTTTACAGCAATACAGCCCTGAATATGCAGTCTAGACGTTTGAGCAAAATGGTACATTTAAACAACAACAGGTACCCGATGAAAAATCAATACAATCCCGATCCCAACCGACCCCATCGTCACTGCAGTGCAGATTACCTCCTAATATTCTGGTTTATTCCTGTGTTCGTGGTCTGGTCTTCCCTTTTTAGTCCAGCAGTCAGACAGAGTGTGTCTTCGTTTAACAGTAGGTCTAAGTATATACATCCTGCACGTCTCATCCCACCCCCGTTGGTGGTATACTCAGGTCACGTGGAGAGGCAGAGTCATCCTGCTGTGTAGCTAAATATGCTCTAAAGGGACCCCATATGTCTCTAGGCCTAGAGGCGGGTGGCGGGGGGGTTGTGCTTGCGTATAGCTCACTCTTCATAGAACATGACGCTAAACTGTTCATACAGCCTTTGATTGAAGGCGAGGCCTTCCCACCCCAGTATATAGCAATTTCCCATTTGGCTAATAACAATCCAATGGCGACAAACTTCCTGATCTTGGGAGGGAACTTAGCAACGTATCCAAGAAGAGCTATTTCTAGTAGGGGCACTATCATGACCTGTTCCATGCTACTCAAAGTGGTATGTACTTGCTCCCAGAACACGTGTAGACGCGGGCATCTCCACGCCATACGGGCGAAGTCTGCATTCGGAGCCTCACATCTAGGACAGTGGTGAGGTCTGGATGGATCTATTCTGTGTGTTCTGGATGGGGTTATATATGTTCTACGTAAACATTCAAAATGTATTAATCTATGACGGCTGTTTAATGAAACATTGTGTGTAACCCGACAGCAGAAAGACCACTACTCATCCGTGATTGGGTTGCCTAAGTCCTTCTCCCAAGCGGTGCGTACTCTGTTGTCATCAACAGGAATAAGAGCAGCACAAGCATTATAAAGTTTGGAGATCAGGTGTATGCCACGCTCACATTCTATTACCACAGTAAGTGGTGGAAATGAGGGAGGTTCGAGGGGGAAATCAGGGGCTATGGAACGCAGTGCAGAGAGTAGTCTTGTAAGAATAAATGTATCCATGAATGTGGCTACGGGGAATTGGGATGTGTCATTGGCATAAAAAATGTGGCCCTTCGGGAACAGATCCCCCAATTTAGCTATATTAAATTTAGTACATGTATGCTGCACAATTCTTTCACCCGTGATTGGAAGTAACCGGGAGAGGTAGCACAGAGGAGTAGAGAATTGGAGTGCAAGTAAGACGTCTCAGTTTGTCCCACGCCCAACTTGTAGTTGAAACTGTTTGGATATCTTTGGGGTCTCTGGGGAAACCGGTAGGCAAGATAGCTGCCAGTGTGTCTGGGCGAACCAGATCTGATTCCGGGCGTAAATAGGGAATTCTTGCATCTGGATGATACCACGCCTGTGCGTAGCTGCATTGGGCCACCAGGTAGTATAGATGCATGTCTGGGACACCGTATCCCCCTCTGTCGTAAGGCAGTGTCAAAATTTGCCACTTAACACGGGCCCCTCTATTTCCCCATATCAGACGTATTAAATGAGTGCGTAGTGTCGAAAATAAACTATTGGGCAAGGGGCTCGTAATATTATGAAATAACTATAAAAATTTAGGCAGAACTACCATTTTAACGAGGGCAACCCTACCTGCCATTGATAACGGGAGTTTGAGCTATTTATCTATCTGTTCCTCTAGGGCGGAGATAGCCTGTCCATAGTTCCGCCGTATTATTTGTTCAGCGTCCAAGTGTAAGTGGACGCCTAAATAGTTAACAGAGTCCGTGCACCATCCTAGCGGGAGCTCCAGGTCCCATCGGGCTGTACTCGCCGTTAGGGAAAAAATTACGGACTTATTCCAATTCATACCCAATCCTGAGTATGAGCCAAATCTCAAAATTGTTCTCAACACAGGGTCCAGGTTTGCCTGCGGGTCATGGACATACAGAATTGTGTCACCCGCGTATAGCGATACCAACAGTGGGCCCGTGCTGAACTGTAACCCTCTCTGCAGGTGCTTCTCTTGCAAATGTTGCATCAGTGGGTCCACGGCTAAAATAAATAATAGGGGTGAGAGTGGACATCCCTGCCTTGTACCACATGACAGAGTGAAGGGAGCAGACAACGTGCCGTTCAGTTTCAGCTGGGCTATGGATTGGCTGTATAATAATGCTGTTGTATCTATGAATCCGAACGGCATCCCCATACGTTTCATAATGGAAATGACGAAGGGCCATTCGACAGAGTCGAATGCCTTCTCAGTGTCTAATAGGATTGCGGCCGCTGGGACACCTGGATTTATTCTATGTAGTGTGTTAAATAAGGTGTGTAAATTAAAAGCTGTAGAGCGGTGTGGAAAGAAACCTGACTGAGCCGGTGATACTATGAATTCCATTAATAATTAAAGTCGAGTGGCAAGAACCTTGGCTAATATTTTATAGTCCAGATTCAAGAGTGATAGCGGGAGGTACGAGCCGCAGCTAAGGGGGTCTTTTCCTGGCTTGGGGAGGAGAATAATGACCGCTCCACGTAGAGTAGGAGGTAAAACTTGCCTCTCCAAGGCTTCGGTGAATACCTCTAGGAGCTGCGGTATCAACAGGTCTTTTTTTTTAGTCTTTTTTTTTATGCCTCATACATGCCACCAGAACAAATAAACTCTAGATGGGGTCCCTCTGCGCCTTCCACACAAACATATTCAATAGCCGCCCTGGATGTCTGTGTTCGCCCAGAGGTAAGGCTGTCTTCTGGTCCCACTACCGTTCACCAGTCTAGACAAACCACAAGTTACTAGGGAGGACTGGACAACAATCCTCTGGCATAATCATAAGACAGATATTAGTTCTTCCTCCAGGCCTCTAAAGCTGTCCAGATCTTATTGGTACTAGATTCATCGCAGGCCATATCTGACTGGCTAGTCATAATGATGTTTTTAAGGCAATCGGCGAATATGGGTGGAACCTCAGATTTCCATGCCCTACAAATTCCCCTTCTGGCAATAACTATTACGTAAAATATACATTTTGAGGCAGGGGTGCTCATACAGTAGTCCGGCAGTAGACCAAAGAAAACTAATCGAGTGCTAACTTCAATTGACCTTAATAGAACCTCCTCCAAGAAGTCACATACCTCACTCCAATATGGAGCAATCTTTGGCCAACCCATGAACATATGTTGGTCGTCTGCAGCCTGGTGCTTACATCTAGGGCAGTAATATTTCCTAGTGGTCACCTTAGATAGTTTACCTGGAGTCCAGTATACTCTATAAGCAGTATATAGATGGTTCCTCCTAAGATTCACTGGTTTCACCACTGTCTGGGACATAGTAAAGGAGTCATATCAGATTTTCTGTATCTCCTCTCCATTGTCTGAAAGAGCATTGCTCCAAAGATTCTCCAACTCGGAGTCCAAACAATCCCCTGCTCCGATGAGGGCTATATACCAGAAAGAAACCTCACGTTTCCATAGGCCCGCTTTGGAAATGGAATCAACAGACATACTATCTTCTTCATTGCCCCAGGATTGTGTTGCCCACCAAGCAGAAAGCTGGTAAAACTTAAATCTTGTTAGAGTCCCATTTGTCAAATTAGAAAGGGACTCATAAGCTGTGAGTTTTTACAAAGGTCACTCCACACAGTAATACCAGCAAATTTAAGCGGCTGACATAATTGATACAGGAAGCAATCAGGAGTGCCAGGGGAATCCCAAATTGGAGCCTGTAAAGTGTAATACGATATCCCGAAAACTTTCCTGATATATCCCCAGTTCTTAAGAGCAGCCAGCAAAATCTTAAGGTGGACTTTGTTGTGAAATTTGGGTCACCAAATTTAAAAGGAAAAAATTCCTGTCCCTGCGGCACATCATGTAGCATTGCCCGAAATAAGAGGCCCTGCGAGGAAGAATCTAATTTATTGGCTAATATTCTAAAATTCTTAAAATGGAAGGCATGACAGTAGGAAAATAAATCAGGTAAGGCCAAAACCTCCGATCTTCAACCCTCTACTTAGTTTTTTCCAGGATATTCGGGGGGGGGGGGTTTGTAGCCCATGTGAAGGAACCGATCTTCCCTTGGAGAGTAGCAAGATCCTTAGAATTAAAAGGTAGTGGAATTGTGTTGAACAGAAAGGTTATTTTGGGCAAAATCGTCATTTTTACGAGATTAACTCTCCCATAAACGTTAGGCTTCCCCATCTCAATAATAACTTGCAGACCTCCTTAGATACCTTCTCCCAGCTGATCTTAGGTATATCTGTCAATTTCTGGGTTAGATGAATCCCTAGGTATCTCATCTTCTCCCTTGCCCCCTGTATAGTGCCCGGGCTACTCCACCCCATTATATCAGTTTTTTCTCTGTTGATCTTATAACCAGAGATTTTACCGAATTCCTCAGCCAGTTCGAATAACCGGGTAATTGCATCTGTATGATTTGAGGTGTACAGAAGAAGATCATCTGCATATAGAGCGGTCTTAAGCTCCAAATCCGCAATTTTAAAAGGTATAATAATATGATCCGTTCTAAGTGCACATACAAAGGGTTCAATATATACATTAAATAATAAGGGGGATAGGGGACAAACCTGCCTGGTGCCTCTAAGAATACTAAACCACTCCGTTAGGGCACCATTGACAAGAAAATATGCCCTAGGATTCAAATAGAGAGATTTAACAGCTCTGGTGAAATTAGGTGGGAAACCAAACTTGTTCATTATCTCCCAGAGATACTCCCAGTTAACCTGGTCAAATGCCTTAGTGGCGTCAACAATGCAACAATGGTAAGTGGCAACTTCTTTTCCTCCACGAAGTCAATTGCTCCAATTACCTGAAAAGTAAGCTCATTGAGCTGCTTCCCTGGTATAAACCCTCTCTGTTCAGGGTGTATGATTGTTTTAATACATTTTGGCCATCCTGGTGACCAATATCCCCGAGAAAATCTTTAAATTAGAGTTTAATAACGAAATTGGTCTATACGACTCAATTTTTTGAGGGTCTTTATTTTGTTTAGGGATCAGTGATACTGTCGCTTCAGACCAAGATGGGGGGATACATTCACCTTGCAGGAATATTTTATTAAAGAGCACTTTTAATACCGGCACAACCCTCTCTAGAAGGCCTAAATAGACTTCAATTGGTAAGCCTTGCCCCGACTCATTTTCCTAATTTTTTCTCTGATTTCCCCCTCTGAGATGCCGGTAGCTAGATATTCCTTATCAGATTCAGACAGTTGAGGTAGATCCCTAATGTCTAGCCAAGCCCTAACTTCGTCTGGCCCGTACGTGATATCCTCTTGATATAGACCCTGCATAAATTACCTGGTCTCCTCTCTGATTTTATCATCTTCTAGTAACAGGACCCCTGACCCCCTTTGTATCAAACTCTTAATGTTATTTCTCACCCTTTCTGTTCTTGATTTCCACGCCAAGAGGGAGCCACATTTCTCGCCATATGCGAAGTTCTGTAATTTGCTGTCGTGCCACCTATCCTTCATAATCTTATCCGTTCTAGCAATAAAATCCACTTGTAGACTCACTAGTTCCTTCTCCAACTGAGGGATAAGTCCCCTAGCCATCAGGGCAGCTTGTTGCAACTCCAACTCTTTCTCCTTAATACTCTTAAGGCCCTCTATTTCTCTTTCTGTACTAGATTTTCTCTTATGGGTCATAAGAGAACTCAGAAGCCCCTGCAGATATGCTTTAAGGGTCTCCCAAACCATGTGTTCAGTGGAGGAGCCTATTTTGAGGCTAATAAAATCACCTATTTTATCATTTAGCTCCACCTTCACTCTCTCATCCAATAACAAAGTCCTCTTTAGGGTCCACCCTTTCTCTGTCGTCTTAAGCCCAAGATTGAGAACTAACTACACAGCAGAGTGAAATAAGTCCTTTCCGAGCACTCAAAGTATCAAAAAAACAGTCTTCCAGTATTGGTTTTCACGCTTGTGTCGTTTTCAATTTATTATTTATTATTTTGCCCACTGTTACCGATCATTTAGGAATACACAGCAGAGTGGTCTGATATAATCGCTGGGATATAACTAATGGATCCTACATCTGAAAGCAGACATTGATCTACTAATAAATAGTCTATCCTTGAGTATTGCTTATACTTCTTACTATAGAACGAAAATTCTCTAACAGTATCATGTTTTACTCTCCAGATATCAAGCAAATTAAACTCCTTCATAACGTTCCTGAATGTAGAAAATATTGTAGCTGAAATGAAGTATTTCACTTTAGAAGTCCGATCCAGTTGCTTGTCAAACACTAAATAAAATCCCTGCCTAGTATGACCGGGGCAGACGTATGTAACAAGCTAGTCTCAAGGTTCAGGAGAGGTCCAGAATTGACCTCATTGGGCCCGTAGTATACCGCACAAGTAATTAGCGACCCACATATGGACAAAGTTGCCACCAACCATCTCCCAGACTGGTCTGTATCCCATTTCACCTCCTTGATCCCCTTGTTCACTCTTACCACTATTGCTACCCCTATTGTGCCCCCTCTTTGTTTGGAGCATAACACCTCCTGCACCCAACCTAGTTTACTAAAGGCTTGTTTACAGTTCGGGGCTTCCAAATGAGTTTCCTGCAACAAATGAATATGTGCTTCGCTATTTTTTAGGAACTTACAAACCCGAGATACCTTCCTACCCCCTCCCAAACCGTTCACATTCCAGGAGAGGAGTTTTAACTTAGATGGCCTAATCATGGCTTACCCGTATGAGCCGCACATCTAGAGCTAAAAAAAGAACCTTCTTCTATTTGTATTCGGACACATTTGTCAATTTCACCTTCCCCCTCCCCCCCTTGTACGCCCCCACCCAGCCCACCCCCGAGGAACCCTCCCTAGATACTTGGCTTTGGAACCGCCTTTTAGGAACCCTCCCTGAGGCAGCCCAGCATCTTCTTTATATTACACAAAAACCCATTGACCTTCCTTTATTATTTTATCGTGGCTTTTCCCTGTTCCTCTTCTTTTCCCCCCTTTTCTTTTTTCCCCTTTTTTCCCCTCCTTTTCCTTCCTTCCCCAACTCTTCCATCCTTTTCCCCCCTTTTTTTTTTTGTTTTACTTTCCCTGATAGAAAAAAAGAAAACCGGACCCTGCCAATTGAAATTCCTCTCACCCCCTCATCTGAGACAGAAGAACATCTACATCTTCGGGTTGACTGCAGTTATACATCTTGTTTTTCCACATTATTTTTAACAATGCGGGAAACTTCATTTTAACCTGCGCCCCAAAGTTCCTAAATCGGGCATTCTGGAGCCTAGCTCCCACGGCCTTTTTGCTGTTCTCCTCCCGATGTCCGAATGAATTTGGTAGGGCCCGGCCTGATGGTGAAGAGCAGACCGTGTTAGAGACCTCCCCAAGATTAGCTCCTTTATACTGTAGGTCTGAAAATTGACTTAAGATTTTCCTGGGGGCTTTCCTATCCGGATGCCGCCTAAAAGGGTCTCTATGCACTCTTTGTATTTCAGCTTCTAGGTCAATATCTGGTTGATCTTTTAACACTCCTTCTCTCAACAGTTTACATACGAACCCCTTTATGTCCTCCTTCTCTGCCCCCTCTTTTATCTTCAGAATCATAAGGTTATTCCTGCTGGCCTGCATATCTAACCTCTCCTTATCCATCTGTAAGGATCAGTTCTGGGTTTTTAAAGCGTCTATATATTTGGAGTTGCCTTGAACAGATTCTGATAATGATGAAACTTTAAGTTCGAGCGATCCCGTACGTGGGCATATATCATCCAGTTTTGATTCAAGGGCATCACACTTATCGTGAATACCCTTCTGGTTTGCTTCAGATATCTTGAATTTAGTCAAAAGGTCCCCCCTTAGTGCCTGTAACAAAGCGCCTAGACTGTCACTGTCCTTAATTGCACCTCCTGATGCCTGCGCAGCAGTGTCCATATAAGTGTCCATATGAGTATTTCCCTTGGACTTGAACTTGAACTTGGACTGTTTCCTGTGCTGATATATCCGAGGGGCTGTTTCCAGGGATTCCAGTATTGCCCTCAGCCTCTGCCAATTCCAGTACGGCCTGTGGGGCTAATGGGGCTAAAGGGGCCCCAAGAGAGGAAGGGATAACTATAAAACCAGTGCTAGCGATAGTAATACTAGGGCAGCTGGAGGGATCCACGTGATTGGGCACCAATAAGTTCATAGTACTGTCCCCAACCGCCCACTTATCCTCTCCGGGTCCTCTATATTTTCCAAAGGTGAAAAGCGGTTTTCGAGCGTAATGGGGGGAGCACTACATTTCCCGGATGAGACTGGTTTTAAGGGATGGGGTATTCTTCTGAGGAGGCCAAATCGCCTTAGGGCCCTTCAACTTTTGGTGTCCCCAATCTTTGCAGCTTTCTTTTTACGTGGAGTTATTGGGGGTCACCCCTCCTACCCCCTCCGTGGGGCCCAGAATGCCCTTGGTCTTCAGCTCCTGCTGGGACCTTAGTTGGTATCTATTCCTCCTAAGGAGGGGTGATCCTTTCTGAGGTCCCTGCGTAGATGGTCCCACTCTACCTTTGCCACTCCCTTTGAGCTCGAACTGCTGACTCTGCTGACTCTTCTGAACGGAACCCCCCCCCCCACTTCTTCTGGGGGACCTTGTGCTGTTGCTACTCCGCCGTCTGCCCCACCTCCTCGAGGGAATGACTAAATGGCCCTGAGTGAAAGCCTGATCCATACAGTCCTGCTCCCTCTCCCGCCCTACCTGAAACCACCTTACCGGGTTGACATAGAATCCAGTGGGACGCTGAGAAAATGTGGCCCCCAGTCGCCATGAGAATTCCCTGCACTCTAGCCCCCGAAACCTGGTTTTTGCTGCTGCAGTCCGGGCTCGAATCCAAAGCCTGGTCCAACCCTCTCTGAGTCCATCGAGTAGCGCGGACCCAGCCTCCTGCTCAGGTTTCTCCGCCCCTCTGCCCATCCGCGTCTTCTCCCGGGACCTAGAGTCTTCTACAGCGTCCCTCAGACTCGACCACCACTGCAGCCGAAAGCCAAAAGCCGAAACCTCCATAATGCGCCGAAAGAAAAGGAACAGAAACCCTGCTCTCACCGGATAAGTTTTACGAGTCAGATCATGCCATTTTCTATCAAGCACGCTGTGCTGCCCCGCCAAGTTCCTGCGACCGGCGTCAGCCCGCCGCCATGTTCCCCATTGATCTCGGAATCAACAGGTCTTTGAAAGTTTTATAAAAGGCTCCTGTATAGCCTTCAAGGCCAGGAGCCGATGAGGATTTGAGAGCAGTAATGGCTTCATCTATTTCCGTCTCCGATATAGGAAGTCCTGCATGTACTTCTCCAGATAGACAAGTGCCACCTCAGACAGAAAGGCTTCCTGTCCAGTCCGGTCCTGCCCTATACTAGAGGTGTACAGTTTTTTAAAATAAGACAAAAATTCCCCTTGAATGTCTGTTGGGTCTGTAATATGCTGTCCCGATTCTGTTTGCAATTTTGATATGTATGCATTTTGGTAAGGAGGCCTTATCATTTGAGTTAAGACCCTACCCGGGCGCTCACTCTCACCGTATCTCAATGCGCTTTGGTAATTCCCCATGTACAGAATCTCTATCTGCCGTGTCTCTGTATTCCGCAAGTAGCTCTAACCGCTTCTTGTCAATCTCCGGGTCTTTGGCCAATGGCTGTCTGGAGTCTAAAGTTTTAAGGTCCCGTTCCAGCCAGGCCAGGGTTTTCCGCAAATCTCGCAGCACTCCTGCGTGCTTAGATATTCATACGCCCCTCAAATATGCTTTAAAGCCTTCCCACAGCATTGCCGCAGAATCAACTGAGCCAGTATTAATGGACAAATATTCTTCTATCGCCTCTTGTATGTCATGTAAAAAGACTTCGTAATCTAAAGTTCGGTTGGGGAACCGCCACTGCCTCACAAAGCCCTCGGACGTGGGATTTTCAGTGTCAACAAAACCAGGGAGTGATCAGAGTATGTGCGTGGGAGCGTGCGGATGGAACTAGATCAACTAAATACATCTGAGGAAGCTAGCCAATAATCGATCCGCGTCCACGTGTTATGCGCGCCAGAGTAGTGTGTGTGGTGGAGTGGAGGAATGGCTCACATCTAATATAGTGAACTGATCCATCAACGCATTCAAGGCCTTACGGGCGTAGGGTTTAGGGTACGGTGCTGTGGAGGTGCTATCCTAGACAGGATCCAGTGTAACGGTAAAGTCCCCTCCTAGTAAAAGGGATACTGGGCCTAGCTTCGTCAGAAGATACAGTAAGGAATACAAAAAGTCAGGGGAGTCGGTGTTAGGACCATATATGCAGACCATCGCCATCTTATGTCCCATTAAGGAACACAGTACCAACATGTATCCCTATCTACCTTCATTGTCATGTATCTCAGAGTGTAAGCGAAAGGGGATTCTTTTGTGTATAAGAATGGCTGCGCCTCTGGCGTAACTGCTGTAGTTTGCAAAATACCTGTGCGCGCCCCAACCCGAAGCTATATGGGAATGACCAGGCTTAGAAAGGTTGGTCTCTTGCAGAAAGGCTACGTCAAAGTTGTGGCGTCGTAAATAATGGTCAACCTGCCTACATTTCCGGATGTTGTTTAGGTCTTGAACGTTCCATGTCACTACAGATAGTTCCGGGGGGCCGGGGGTTATACCCTAGTTGTGCCATACAAGAATCAGGATAGAGAGTTTACAATGTGTTATTTGACCAAATTTGCATCTCCAGACTGCTTTAAACTGTGGAACTGTCATTATATGAATAAACAATAACCCAACCCATTCCACCTCCCCCCACCCAGCCTCCCTCTCCAGTTTGAGAGGCAAAACCCATTGCGTCAAATAGAAACAATGCTCCAATTGGAACTCAGGTATCAGAAACAAAACCTTCAAAACGTGCATTAGCATATCGAACATTTCTGTGGTGTACACCAAGGGGAAGTGGCAACGCCGCAGCCGCCATTGGCAACCCAACTAAACAATACAAATACTATATCCCACAACACTGAATAAAATTGCAAAATGAGATTTGAATAGGAATTCAACCATGCCCTGAGCCGGAGAAAAGCTCCATGCTGCGGAGGGGAGAGTCTATGTTCGGTATTTGGGCAAAGGCCTCTGGCCTTAAATGCACGGCAGAATTCTTGCACCTCTGTGGGGGGTATCAAAATGCAGGCTCTAGGTTGACCTCGACCCTGAGCCTGGCGGGGTACAACATACCATACTTCAGTCCGAGATTCCTCAGTGCAGCCTTCACTCCGTTGTATTTCCATCTGGCCTCCTGTACAATGATAGTGAAATCAGGGAACAGTGAAAGTTTGGAACCTTGCCATATCGTTTCGCCCCGTTTGCGTGACAAGCATAGGGCTGTGTCTTGGTCTCTGAAGTTCATGAGGCGTGCTATAATGGGTCGAGGTGGGCAGCCAGGATTTTGCCTAGGCCCTAGCGAACAGTGAGCACGTTCTACCACGAAGCCCGCTGTGAATGAGTCTCTGCCAAATAGATCTATCAGTATTGACTCCACAAAGGTGTCCGTGCGGCCAGTCACCGTAGTCTCGGGCACACCCAAAATCAGAATGTTGTTTCATCGACTACGCGCTTCTAAATCTTCATTCTTGGTTGCGACTTCTTTAGGATTTTTTCAACACGATCTAGCCATTTGAGCGTCTTTGCAGAGCCATCTTCGAGGTCGGAGGTGGGGGACTCTATCACATCCAGCCGTCTCTCATGGGCCTGAATCATAACTACCATGTCTGCTATGTTTTTATCTAATGCATCAAAGCAGACGTCCAGGGCCTTGAAGCCTGCGTGCATTTCCTGTAGGAGAGCGCACATCTGGGTGGCGGAGTCCTCTGGTATAGCAGGCTGCTGCCCCCCCTCCGCTATGTTACCGGGAGTGTCCTGGTCGGCGTCTGTAACTTTTTCAAATGGTAGTAGCCGCTGTTTGGGGTCTTTACGGTCCATACTGCCCTCACTAAGCCAAGTCTAGGCGGAGTGCCTGTCGGTAGCAGAACTGGGCAAAGACAGGTAGGTGGGCTCGACAGGATAATAGGGCAAAGCAGAACTCGTGCTCTCACAGTTATGCAGGCTGACGTACTGAGCAGAAGACAGTCTAGTAGCCAAAGGTCCAGAGCAGGTAAAGCAATCTGTGGCGCCGTAGACCAGGGGAATGCTGGCAGGAGTCACATGAGTGCTATGGGTTCCCTGGGCTGACTGTAGGCCATGGAGCCCCGTGGCACTTGCTGAGTTGGTGGTACAAAGGGGGACATGGAGGTAACTGAGAATGCAAAGGTAAGTCCTGCGCTCACAGCTTATGTCTGCAGTGGCAATCAGCGGGAAGATATAACTGCTCCGATGGGGGACGGCCGGCTGGGGCGAAGTGGGTGTCTCAGGACGCATCCGCAGCACTCGGCGCGGTACCAAAATGCAGAACTAGACTTATGGTGGTGAGCGGACGCAGGCCCTATCCCCGCGCGTGCTGATGTAGGTGCCCGCACTCAGTTTCGGGGGGTCGCCCACTCCCGCACCCGCAGAAAACCAACGGAACCTCCAATGGTGTCACAGCGACAATTAACTGTACCGGTCCGTCCCAGTACCACTCACCGCGGCAAATGACTCCACACTGGGAATCACTCCAGTCGTCACCGCCGTTGTATCCCCGCCGTAGCTCCTCTCGCCCCTGGGCGCTGCCATATTTGTTGCACACTTCGGGCTGATCCCCAGGCTCATTCGCCTCGATCACGCGTTGTTTTTGCACCGCTGGGCGTCTCTCGAATCCGGAGCCTTCCGTGCTCATTGGGCAGTCCGTTTCATGACTTGGATTCACGCTGGAGAGTGGGATGCTCGATTATCGTCAAGGCGGCAGACTGAGCTTCAGAGCCGCGTGGCCATCTTGGTCCACGGCTTGGCCACGCCCCCGCTGGTTCATAGTTGATATCTGAAGACAAGATACCTTCAATGCATCTATTTGAATAGGGTCATCTACCATGCCCAGCACCAGGAACCATGGTCCCCCTGGCTCCCACCACTACCTCGATCTAACTGTCCACTCCCTCAACTACAGCCACCACTCCACATGCTGCTTCCTCAACTCACTGCACCACACAACACAGAGGTGGAGTTCTACTGCACTTTCTGCAAGTTTTCATGCACTTACCCACACCCAACATTCACCGCACCCTTCCTGACCGCTCTGTCATGTAGTTCCTATAAATCTATATAGGATCTGTAAGTTTAGACAACATAAACTATGAGATTGGTGTCCAAACTGGTTCCAGACACCCCCAACGGATATGTTCGCCCGTAGACCAGCTAGCTCACAGTACCACTATGAACTCCTCTTAACAAGTAGTGAATAGTTTCTGGCAACTATTGAACATGACAACCCTGACCCCTCTGGGATCATGGAAACAGTACAGTACTTTTCGCTCAGTCACTCGTGCTTACTTTGTCTCAGAGAGATACACAGAATAAACAATGGGTATTTATTGAACCTGTGTCATTCTAGTATAAAATACATGTGCTGCAACAACCATGAAACAGAAACATATATATACGATTATAAGCAGCAGCAGAGTAAAAAAAAGGTAAAATTCGACCATGGTGCTAAAACAATGAATATGTGCAGGCATATGGATACATGACAGTAATACCCTTGCAAACCCTAAGTACCTAAGTGTACCTAGCATGTATGTAGGTGTAAAGCCAAGAATCCCCTTAGGATAAAGCCAACCCCATTATCTGATGTGGGAGAGGAAGGACCCCGTGTTGGGCTCAAGAAGGACACCCCGCGAGGGATGTTAGACCTCTGCGTGCTGGAGTGTCTGCCTGCAGGAACCTCAGCGCCTCGCATCAGTGTGTCAGCATGGAAGTCTTTTTCTCCTCTGGTTTGCCCAGCGAGGATGTAGTTGTCATGACTCCTTTTACACCACCAAGTAATGAGGTAAAATGTTCCTACAGGAGCTTATCCCATCTTGAAACCCACCCCTGTCCCATGCATCCTGCACTCCGATTGTATAATGTGATGTAGTGTTTCTAGTTTTTAGCAGCGTATTGGCTCGAGTGAAATGTATATTCAAATTAGATTAATCGATCTATGACTTTGCTTTTGCTTGTTGCAATTGTGGGGATATACATGGAGTGTATTTGGAAAGTTTTTTGGAGGTGTACAGGGATTCTTGTGAAGGCAGCTGCGGGAGCAGAGAGGCTTCGTTAGACATCATGATGCCGGTAAACTGAGAATAAACGGACACGCACGCAGCTGAAATGTGCGCGATGCGTCGGCGGCCTTTCGGGTGTGGCACTGGTATAAATAACTACACCCGACGTTAAAGAGACGCTTTGCCTTCTGCCACGCTCCCAGGGTACTCACCTGATCTTCAGTTCCTCTGTTCTTCATCGTGTCAACGTCGTTGCCGCTGGAGCAAGCTGGATTCCACAGAAAACCTTCACGAAGCTGAAAAGAAAAAGAAAGCTAAGTGAACATGTTTTCTGTCTTTAGATAAGGCGCCCGCCGCAAGCAAGCAGCAAGTACTTAGGACACTTACTTGTCTTAAACGAAAGTTGAAGGTCTTTTGGAACATTACAGACCAATCACTTTGGACCTGAAAGACCAAGATAAAAAAGTCTTTTACCAATGAAAACCCTATGGCTTATAAGAGAACTCTAGCATTTAAATCTTAGATATTCTTTAGTATGTGTTCTTATATTTTGTTTCTCTCCAAGACAAAACTACAGGTTGTGAAGGAAAGGAATCAAGGGGGTTAAAGAGTAAGTGACACTGGTGTAAGGAATGTACTAATTATTGATAGTGAATATAATGATTATTTTCCTTAGAGTGACACTGGTGTAAGGAATGTACTAATTATTGATAGTGAATATAATGATTATTTTCCTTAGAAAAAAACAGTAACTTATTCAATTGTTTAAATCTTCATGTAGGAAATACACTCTCCCCCAAGACAACTCTTCTTTAATCATTAGGAAGACAACGTTGTGAAGCGAAGGCGATGATAGTCTTCCAGATTTCTTAGATTGCAGGTAAGACACTCTTAGAGTGTTTATTAGGAAAACATAGTAGAAAGAATATTATTAAAATAGGGAGTTGATATTATAATATTCTTTCCTTATTGCCTCGCAGGTCGACAATCAAGGAAACAGGTAGCGTCCCCGACCCGGCCCTCCTCCCTAAATTCTACCTAATTACCTTAGTGTGAAAAATACATCACTGGGAGTTACTTAGAACTAGGGGAAGTCGGTCCATAACGTCTCTGTGAAATCTACAAACAAGCAACCAACAGGTAAGATTGCTTGTAAACCCGACAGAAGGCAAAGAACACAAGTATATTTTTGCCCAGACGTTATGGATTAGACAACCCCAGTGTCCTTACAGGACATAGCAAGCGTTTTGGCTGATATAAAACCTGAAAATGCAGCCCTTAGAAGGGATATTAGTGCCCTACAAACTAGTATACAAAGTTCCACTGTTCCAAGTCCAAGCACTTGGATCTTTCCGGCCACACAAAAGCCAGTGATAAAACTACCGACTTTCCAACCAGGACTAAAAACTTTACACACTAGTTCTACAACAACACCCACTCAAATTCGGGTTGTAACTCCTGTTACAGTTCCTTTGGCACAACCAGTTAGATTTTATGGCAATAGTAACAAATTCACAATCTTTATGACCCAATGTAGTCTACATTTTATAGCTAAATCTACAGCCTTTCCTGACGACTCATCTAAAATTGCCTTTATATTATCATATTTAGGAGGAGATGCAGCTCTTTGGTCAGTACCTATTGTTGAACGAAACGACTAAGCATGGGCGTAAAATCCGCTCCGATCGCGGATTTTTCGGATTATCGGCAAATTCGCAATCCGCGAACTCTCGCGAATTTGTCGAAAATCCGTGAATCCGCTCGCGGCGGATTTTTTGCTTGGTTGCGGCGCGCGGCGCGGCGTGGTGCACGGCGTTCACTTTCCGTCATTTAGCGTTTGCCGAGTTGTTTTTCTTTGCGAGTGCCGCGCCATTTTGGATCTTGCTGCTTGATCCCGCGGGAGTTTGGCGCCCGCGAATACGTAATCGCGGCTTGCCACCTTGCACAGCACACCTCGCGAGAGTTCGCAATTGCGAACACGTAGTTGCGGCGGAAAGGAACAATCTCGCACTCGCGAAATAGAGCTTTTGCAATTCTGCACAAGAAAATCACCAGCAAACAGGATAAACCTTCAGAAAATTATGATTTTTATCAGAATCACTCCTCAGGTTGACATTTGCATGGCCTTTTTTTTTGCAAGGAGTCCATTTTTGGGAGGGGGGGAGGAAGGAAGTGCCCCACAGTCTCCAACTTCCTGTTCCTGTCCAGCAGGCTCCTCCCAGTGCTTTGTCCATCTCCTGGTCACTTTCATTTGGATCTGGAGCTGGAAGGATTACTTTTTGTGGGTGCTGCTGGATATTTGGATTTGAGGCCTTTTTGACTGTCTTTGGATCACTTTTGGATTAGAAATCAACTTTCACAAGTAAGTTTGTTTGGGGCATTACAGTTGCTGCAAGTAAAATTTTGGAACTTTTTCAGAACATTAAATACATTATATTGTGGGTAGCCACAGTATCCAGTAGGACCAGGGTTGGTTAGGGGTGCATGATACAACTGTTTTGTTGAATTTAAACACCATTGAGGCCATGGATGGGCTGGTATTGTGCTGATTTTTGTCGTTTTTTTGGGCCTGCTGGTGGGGCCCTTTGCCCAGGGGTGGTGAGTGTTGCATGGGCCTAGTCTTTCTGTGGGGTGTCTTCTTGAATTTAAACATAATTGAGGCCATGGATGGGCTGGGATTGTGCTTATTTTATTGTTTTTTGTCGTTTTTTGGGGGCTGCTGGTGTGGCCTTTTGCCCAGGGGTGGTGGTGCATGGACTGAGTGTGCCTGTGGTGTGGTCTCACTCTCTTTAATGTAAACATCATGGATGGCATTGGATTGTGGTGATTTCTGGCTGTTTTTCTGTTTTTTGGGGGTGTACTGTTGATGTGGACTGGCCATGTGGGTGGTGGTGGTGGCCATCTTGAGTGCTGGCTGGTACAGGCAACATGTGCTTGGGGTGTAAGGGGCCATTTTGAGGAGAGGCAGTGTCTGAGGCCTGCACTTATTTTGCCTACTTTTCATCCATTATGCCCAGGGGTAGTGAGTGTTGCATGGGCCTAGTGTTTCTGAGGGGTGTCTTCTTGAATTTAAACACCATTGAGGCCATGGATGGGCTGGGATTGTGCTGATTTGATTGTTTTTTGTCGTTTTTTTGGGCCTGCTGGTGGGGCCCTTTGCCCAGGGGTGGTGAGTGTTGCATGGGCCTAGTCTTTCTGTGGGGTGTCTTCTTGAATTTAAACATAATTGAGGCCATGGATGGGCTGGGATTGTGCTTATTTTATTGTTTTTTGTCGTTTTTTTGGGCCTGCTGGTAGGGCCCTTTGCCCAGGGGTGGTGAGTGTTGCATGGGCCTAGTCTTTCTGTGGGGTGTCTTCTTGAATTTAAACATAATTGAGGCCATGGATGGGCTGGGATTGTGCTTATTTTATTGTTTTTTGTCGTTTTTTGGGGGCTGCTGGTGTGGCCTTTTGCCCAGGGGTGGTGGTGCATGGACTGAGTGTGCCTGTGGTGTGGTCTGGTCTCACTCTCTTTAATGTAAACATCATGGATGGCATTGGATTGTGGTGATTTCTGGCTGTTTTTCTGTTTTTTGGGGGTGTACTGTTGATGTGGACTGGCCATGTGGGTGGTGGTGGTGGCCATCTTGAGTGCTGGCTGGTACAGGCAACATGTGCTTGGGGTGTAAGGGGCCATTTTGAGGAGAGGCAGTGTCTGAGGCCTGCACTTATTTTGCCTACTTTTCATCCATTATGCCCAGGGGTAGTGAGTGTTGCATACTTGCATGTCCCTAGTCTTTCTATGGGGTGTCTTCAATGTAAACATCATGGATGGCATGGGATTGTGCTCATTTTTCTGTGTTTTGTCGATTTTTTGGGGTGTATAACTGAACTGATGTTCCTCTGTCTTCCATTGCTTTTAGGTGCACAAGAAGACTCAAGAGAACTACCAGTGCCAGGAAGAAGTCCTGCAGCGGTGTGTGTGTGCAGCATAACGTCACGCGACGTCACGTCTGGACACACAACCCTCTGCAACTCGTGCAACTGCTGCCTGCTGACCTGCTCTGAAGAAGATGGCCCCAAAAAAAGTAACCCGTAGCTCCTCTAGCAAGAAAGGTGCCAGTAAGGAGCAGAAGAAGCAAGTTACCAAGGACACTGGTGTGCCGCCCGCCCCTTTTTTTGGGAGTAAAAAAAAAAGTATGCCTGCAGCAGCAGCGGGATCTGCTGGGGACCAAGCTGGCAGCAGCACCCCCGCTCCATTGGGCTCAGTGCCACCACCACCACCACGCCAACTTCAGTCCAAGCCCTTGAGTGCTGCAGAGGCAGCCAGTATAGTTCTTCAATCACCATCGACCAGTGATGTTGGCTCATCGCAAGAAAGCAGCAGCAATGTCCCTCAATCAACACAGGTTGTTGTAGCTCATCTGACGAGTGTTGAACAACCACAGCCGCAACAACAATCACATGTGCAAGTACAAGCCCAAGTACATGTGGAAGGAGAGGCAGTGCAAGGAGATGCGCAAGCAGAGGTGCATGGAGGGTCACAAGTGCCCACAATAGTTGTTCCTCCCGAAGTAGGGGCACATCAGGAAATCGACAATCAAGGCGAGGTATCATTTGAGGAAGCCACTCCTCCTGATGATCCTTCATTGTCTTCCACACCCCTAGCAAGGAAGAGATCAAGGGTGGTGTCTACATCTTCTTCAAGCACACCTCCTTCTGATGATACGGATCAAACTTGGGAACCAGCACCACAGCCGTCTGAGAGTGAGGCACACCATGATCCAACAAAGGTAGTTAAGCGTAAAAGGAAGCTCGTCCAAAGTCTCAGAGTTATGGAGTGTGATGAGGCTCAACAAGAAGTGGCGGATACTGCTGCTGATGAAGACTCTGCCAACGACGACCCAGTCATCATAAAGGTCACTGCAGCCCCATCGGGCATGCAGCAAACAGACATTTTGACCCTAGCCCGAAGAGCTGCTGAGCGTGATGATGATGATGATGTTGTCGATGAGGAGGCAGTGGAAACACCACAATCATTGGAGTTAAGTAGTACACCAACTCGTCCCGCTTCCATATTTCTTTCTGGCAAGAAGAGACCTCCGTCAACCTCGACCTTAATTAGTGGCGGTGAAAGTGCAAAACGTACAAAAGTTGGGCAATCCAGATCCTCCACTTCATCTGGCATTAGCTTCATGACCACCACCACCAGTATCGCCGCCTCCTCCAGGTCCCACAGACACTTCAAGTCCCCAGTTTGGGACTTCTTTACTGTTTGTCAAAAAAATCCAAAGTTTGCCATTTGTACCCTTTGTAAGGTTGCAGTTAGTCGTGGTAAGCCAGGTACCAACTATGGTACCGGAGGCCAGAGAGGTCATCTTAGGAGACAGCACACTGTCAAATGGTTTGCGCACCTAGATGCGATCAAGAAAGGCCAAATTCAAGGAAACGTTGATGTTTCATCTGATGATGACGAGGAGGAAGAAGACGTGTCAAACACTTCCCTTACACCCAGTACCCCTGTCAGCAGCACACCCAATGTGAGGCACACTAAGAGTGTTGGAGCGAGTGAGACACCAACGCACAAAAGTTCACCAGCGAGCAAAATTGGGTCAACGAAGTCATTATCAGCCCGTAAATGCTTGGTCCAGGGCAACATTAGAACAATGCTTACTTCAGACGTGCCATATGAACGCAACCACCCACTGACACGTCTGTATAACACCAAGCTGGCTAAAATGCTAGCTGTGGACCTTCTCCCTTTTTCTTTTGTAGAAGCGGTAGGTTTTCTAGAATTAGTGGCAACTCTCTGCCCTAAATGGAAGGTTCCTAGCCGGTTCTATTTTTCCAGAGTTGCGGTTCCAGCACTACATGAAGATGTGCTGGAGGCGATTGGGGCAGCTTTGCAGAAGAGTGCTGTTCACACAATACATCTGACAACAGACATGTGGACCAGTGGCGCAGGCGCTGATTACATGTGCATCACTGCACACTGGGTCTCTTTTTCAGGTGTTAAAGCAAAGCTAAACGCAGGTGTTGACCCGGACAAAGTTTTCAAAGCTGCTCGGAAACATGCAACACTAGCCATGTTTGGCTTGGAGAAAAGTCACACAGCAGAAAACCTTTTGGAAGAGTTTGACAAAAAGGTCTTGAAAATGCTATCCCCCCAAAAACGCAAGATTGGTTATGTTTCCACGGATTATGGCGCCAATGTAGTTAAGGCCATGTGGCAGGGTGACTATTTTAGAGTGCCGTGTTTGGCGCACTGTATCAACCTGGTAGTTCAAAAATTCTTGAGTGATAAACACAGTCCAGCGTTCGAGGTAATGGCCACCTGCCGCAAAATGTGCAACCATTTCAGCCATTCTTTTAAGGCCCGGAAGCATCTGAGGAGACTGCTACTTGAACGTCAAATGCCAGTGAAAGCACTCATCCAGGAGGTGGCAACACGTTGGAACTCAACCTTCTACATGCTTGAGCGTCTGTATGAGCAGTATACGGTACTCGATCACTATTTCTTCACAGAGGGTACATCTCAGAAGGAGGACATGCGGTTGGGTGCGGCGCAATGGGACATAGTTAAAAGCCTGACAGACATGCTTCGTCCTTTTGAGTTCTTCACGCGTGCAGTCAGCCAGGAGGACTGTAATTTGGGAAAAGCTATCCCATTGTTGTGCATGCTGGAGCACCAACTGATGGCGGTGTCTTCTGAGTTTGAAAAAGATGAAAAAAAAAAAGACCATTTTATTTTGTCTGAGAAATTATTAGAGCGCCTACGTGGTGATGAACGTCTTCAAAAAATCAAGTCAGAACAGCATTACATTTGTGCTACTATTCTGGATCCATGCTACAAAAAGGCGCTGGCAGGCGAAGCATTCTTTCCTTTTGCTGATGCAGATGTTCAAAAGTACAAACATTGGTTAGCCTTGTCAGCCAAGAGGTTTGAAAAAGAACGGCAGGTTATTGAAGGAGAAGCAGCATCAGCAGGCCATCCCCAGTCACAAGAATCCACTTCTGCACCTGTGGCTGGGGCACAAGTGACCTCTCAGCCATTAAAGACACCGGCAACTGGATCATCTTCTCCACCACACACAACACTAACAGTGGCTGCTGAGGAGGATTGGCTAAGTTTGCTTGGGTATGGTTCTCGAAAAAATGTCAAAGGCACAGCAAAAAGTAAGCAAAGTGGAGGAACCGTTGATGACCTTGAGTCGATGGTGCAGGACTATATGAATGACTCAACAGAGGTCTTTCTTAATGATGAGCCATTGCAGTATTGGCATGGCAAAAAACAATTGTGGCCACAGCTCTCCAACCTGGCTATAAACTATTTGTCTTGCCCACTCGCTAGTGTGTCTTCTGAACGTGTTTTCAGTGCTTCTGGTGGCATTGTAACTCCCAAACGGAGCCGCCTCTCGCCCAAAAATGTGGAGCGGCTGACAATGATCAAGATGAATCAGCACCTCATACCACCAGATTACAAAGTACGAGAAAGCACGCCGCATGAAGACGAGGAGGACGGCAACGTAGATGAGGGGATTTGTTCTCTGTTCGGTGGCACTGACCTCATCCTGCCTGAATTCGCAGAGTATGATGACGAAATCTTGTTCTTATTCCCTGACACCGAGCCCTGAAAATGAGACAATCAATCAAGAACTTTCTTTTTCGTCCTTATTCACTTTTATTCCTGTGTGCTGTGTGTCTCTCTTTCTTTGTTTTGCACAGTTAATTTAATTCAAACTTTAATCACCTAATCCCAAAAACAAGACCATCATCAGAACTGTCTTCACTTGTTTGCTTATTGATTTGAAGGTGCCGCAGTCTACATTCCTCAGGTTCACAAGTTCTGAAGAACATGCTCCTCTATCCTCCTCCTCCAGACTGCGATTTCCCTCAAAGCAGAGTGCTGGATTACGCCCAATGAAGAAAGACTCAGCACTTGTGGGGGTGTTGTACTTCTTTGCGGGTGAGTTGACGGATTTGGGCCCATTGCTGTGAAGCTCTAATAATGGACAAAAGTGTTTTGGACCAAATATGAGGTGGAAATTTCTTGCCGTTTTTGCTGACTTGCTTGCCTTTGGGGTGCTCTTTGGCGGGGTTCCGGGTGTTTATGGGTGATTTTTGGTGTCTGGGAGCACTGCTGCGACAGTCTAATCTTGATTGCATTTGCTTTTCAGGAAATCCGTGGTGGAAAACAGGAGTTATGATCATTGATGATGATGACCTAGCTGCACAGCGGCGCGTTTGGACCGAAGGCCGAGAGATATTGTAAGTATGAGATTTAGCTTTTTCGCTGTTTGGGGGTGTTGTCGGGTGGTTTTTTCCGGGTGGGTTGGCGGGTCTTGCCTGGGGCATTCCTGGGAAGGTCTAATACCGGATAGAAGTGTTTTGGACAAAATCCTTAAGGAACAGCCTTTTTTTTGCTATTTCTTCTGTCATCTTGCTCAATGTAGCGTTTTGGGGGGCTTCCTGCTGTTCGTGGGTGGGTTGCGGCCGGGGTCTCTGTCGAAGCACTGCTGCGACAATCTAATCTTGATTGCATTTGCTTTTCAGGAAATCCGTGGTGGAAAACAGGAGTTATGATGATTGACGATGATGACCTAGCTGCACAGCGCCGCGTTTGGACCGAAGGCGGAGAGATATTGTAAGTATGAGATTTAGCTTTTTCGCTGTTTGGGGGTGTTGTCAGGGTGTTTTTTTCCGGGTGGGTTGGCGGGTCTTGCCTGGGGCATTCCTGGGAAGGTCTAATACCGGATAGAAGTGTTTTGGACAAAATCCTTAAGGAACAGCCTTTTTTTTGCTATTTCTTCTGTCATCTTGCTCAATGTAGCGTTTTGGGGGGCTTCCTGCTGTTCGTGGGTGGGTTGCGGCCGGGGTCTCTGTCGAAGCACTGCTGCGACAATCTAATCTTGATTGCATTTGCTTTTCAGGAAATCCGTGGTGGAAAAACAGGAGTTATGATGATTGATGATGATGACCTAGCTGCACAGCGCCGCGTTTGGACCGAAGGCCGAGAGATATTGTAAGTATGAGATTTAGCTTTTTCGCTGTTTGGGGGTGTTGTCGGGTGGTTTTTTTCGGGTGGGTTGGCGGGTCTTGCCTGGGGCATTCCTGGGAAGGTCTAATACCGGATAGAAGTGTTTTGGACAAAATCCATAAGGAAACACCAGTTTTGGCACTTTTTGTAAGTTAGGGTTCGTTAGGGTTAGCCCTAGCAGCAGGATTGCATGTGTTTCGGGGGGTTCTATTGCAACGCAGTTCTGGTGTTGTAGAGCACTGTT
The DNA here is from genome assembly GCF_964261635.1 of Lissotriton helveticus. NCBI lineage: Eukaryota > Metazoa > Chordata > Amphibia > Caudata > Salamandridae > Lissotriton > Lissotriton helveticus. The sequence goes on along the minus strand of NC_136061.1, from coordinate 427,458,665 downwards.
GGAGCGATGCTGGCTATGGATACTTTTGCTTGCTTGCAAGTGGTTTGAATACAATCCACGGTCTGTATTTGGGCCTACTGTTACTTTCAAAGTACGTTTTGTAACCATTTTTCTGCTAGGCATCGTTTTTGGAGATCTGATTGGGGTTCTTCTACATTTTTGCGACTGGCTTTAGTAAGGGTCTTGGTGGGAGCATTGCTGGGAAGGTCAAATTTTGTTCTAAAACACAGTTTACAGTACACCTACCTTGAGGGGAAAGATCCGCTATAATATTTTGGCCATACTTATTTATCCTTAAAAAGGTGACTCAGACAGAGCACGCAATTTCAAAAATATTGTACTGTCTATTAGGGAAATCAAAGTGTCACTTTTTGAACCACACAGCGTACATACCTTTTATTTATTTATCAGTGGTATTGTAATAGCACTTCCTGTTTTCCGTTCAATAATTACAGGCCGGGTTTCAGTCAACATCCGCCAGGCAGGCAGTGGACAGGGTGTCTTCTGTCAGTGGTCACCAACATTGATGGACGAAGCGTCAGCTGGAATGGAGGAGTGCCGCCAATAAGAGGAATTGTTTGCTGCATGCAACTTACTTACCAAATTCAACAGGACAACTCCAACAACATACGCAATACAGATACAGTATCCATTGTTTTATTCTATGAGTGTGACTGCATGTGCTTAGCTTTAGTTTGTAACCAAAGATTGTCTTTATCTTCAATTATTGTTTGTCCATGCTCTGCTTTTTTTTTCTTCTCTCAACAAAACCTACCCAAAAAGAAACCCCCATTCCCATCCATTTTACAAACCCTAACCCTCTTCCCCCGGGCTGTGTTGTTTTGCTTGATGTCTGACTAAAATGACATCAATAATTCCACACACTTGCTGGGGAGGATAAGGTCATAGCAACAGGCTGGTGAAGGAATACGAGGATATCTTCTAGACTTACTCAGCTTCAGTACTATATCTTCTAGTAGTAGTAGCCAATGTCAAATAAATTCAACGCAAGTACTAATTATACTTGCAAGCAAATACTTTACCATTTGTTAGGCTACATTATGGCACTGTTCTAGTGTACTGTCACCTGCTATATTCTCGATCGTACCGTAACCGTTGTAATGCTACAGTAAGGACAAACAAGGTTTCGTTTTCTTTTTTTCCATAGGCATGCAACTGCCACTGTGTCACACCACTAGTACCACCGCAATGAGGAAATGTCACCCGCCCAGGATTGACAACGTTAATCCCCATTTCACGTGGAGCCAGCCCTGGGCCTAGCCCTAATTTCTAACACAAATTACAGGTAAGATAAGCGTTTGGTGGGAGGTAGTATAATGGAGTATTATTTCGGAGTAGACAAGAGATTGACGGTTGTACTACTAAAGTCCTACGACTGTTCAGGAAAACAAAGTTACTGTTACACCGCCGTCCCCCACCCACCAGACTGAAAAGCAGTAAAAAACAGGTATGGTCAGATAAAGTTTAAAAATGTATATTTATGTAGCCCTAACAAAATAATCTCCCTTAAGACCCACCCTAACCCCAACGATTGTCTTTGAAACGTCCCAAAACGATCCCAACTCCCAAATCCCACCCCCCAAAAGTCTATAAAGAAGGGCAAGGGACACTCCACTACTGGAGGGTGCTGGTGCATTTTGCGGCATGGGCATCATACTCCTTGCGGAGGGTGGCAAGCTCGGAGCGGAGGCCCTTCACCAAGTTCTTATACTTCTGGACCTCCTGCTCCAGGTTGGACATTCGGACTCCTAGGCGGCGTTGGCGTTCCTTGCAGCTCCTGTGGGGGGCAGCTGGTCTTTCTGTTGCTTGGCGGTGGCGGTTGGCTTTGTTAGCCCGGCTCGGTCCCGCTGGAGCACTGCGCATGCTGGCGTCCCGTGGGGTCACGGAGGAGGATGCAGCGGTCCCAGTCGAGGTTGTTGTTGTTGCACCGCTCGACTGCGTGTCCTCCTCCTCCTCCAGGGCCACCAGCCGCCGATATTCGGCGACAGTGGCATCCAGCCTCCGTTGCCGGGCCATTCTAGCCTGCTCCCTCCGTGTTGTTGATTTGGAAGGAGCAACTTTATGAAGAAAGAAAGACATAGTCTGTAACCAATGCTCCTTAGCATTAATAACACAAAGTGATTGAGCCGAAAGTTGGGTCACAGGTAGCAAATTGAAAGCACAGTACATAACTATTGAGGACAGTATCTATGTAACCTCCCACTTCTGCATCCTTGCTCTAACATTAGTGGTAGTTTAATGAACAAATTCTACGACCACTATGGACTTCCATTACAGTCGACTATGACAGTACACCAGTCTTATTCTTCTTCTTCTCTCTTGTTTAGGAAAATTGGTACATTATCTTATGCAAGCCGGCAGAATGACATGGACAGCACAGTGAACTTGCACCCGAGAAAAAAAGTTGCACACCATGATGAGTGAGACAGACTTGCGTTACTGTACCGGTCCAGTACATGCAGGTGGTGAAGCTATTACTTTTCTATTACGGGTGGCACTGAGAATACTCTGTTACAAGGGCTACTGCTTAATTAATTTACCTTTCACCCTACAGTGCAAATGAGTACTAGAAAAGGAAAATGAAGAAGCTAACTAATTTGATTATCTATCACTTCACATGGGACGTATTTGATGACATATGGGATGACTTTAGGTGCTTTGCTTAATATTGAGTGAACAGTGATACACCCACACATGAATGACGTACTACAAGTAAACTAAAGTTATTAAGAGAGGTACGGAGTGTCCACCGTAATAACCAGATATATGCTGTGATTGCAGACGCAATACAAAGTACTGCTACTATTCATGGTAGTATTGGACACATTTACAATTTCTTTTCCTTGCCTTCCCTGCACTGGAACGGACGTGCGGGTGCGGTGGTACATGCTCTTCAAGGTAACACTTAGTTCATCCAGCGACCATCTACTCTCTCTAGATACACATGTGCTATCTAAGAGTCAGAGAATACCATGCTCCAGGCATCCATTCAGTCAAAGTATACGCACACATACAGTTTCTGTTTCACCCACCCAGGCTGCTGTCCTTCCACCCATCCTTGCTTCATCATTGACCCAGCCATGCACCATACCATATTCTTCCCTTCCCAGCCACCTCGGGGGCCAAGCAAACACATATCGTTCTTCTTTGCCAGCCATCATACAATTTTGCGTCCCACTTACTTACACCCTTCTTTCGCTTTTCGTTCATCCCATCCATCACGTTCGTCTAAGAACTTATTGGGATTCTTCTCACCAAAAACTTCACAGCTAAGTCGAAGTACATTTCGAGGAGGCTACTACCTGGTTGATTTGTAATACACCCGTGCAGAAAGCACACTATGCAGTCTTCAATCTCAATAAGTAAGGAATATATAGCTTACCTGTTTCCGCCACCACCGTTTGAACCCCCACAGGACCGTCCGCCGGCTCTTGCACCGCCTCCTCCCCAGAGTCCTCCGAGTCCTCGCCCAACACAGCCACCTCCGCGCTGGCCCCGTCACCAGATGTTACACCTACAAAGTACATTTAAGAATGTTAGAATACACCACTCACTACTATATAATATTTGGTCTACGAGAAATGTTAAAAAAACAGAATACAATGTAATAATTTGTGACTGTCTACTCCAAAGTAAAAATGTCCCTTTTTCCAGGGAAGGCTGTTGTCTTGCTGCACTTTTATGCACAACTGATGAATGCTTGCTTTTTATTTTTAACACGCACCACTTTTTCTCCTAACAGACAGAAGCTTGACTCCTAAGAACACGACCAGGATCAAGTTCAAACCAGGTGAGAGCTCGGCTCGACCACAAGAAATGTGTCCAATTAATCGTCAGCACTAACCACTTTTCCGTTTTCAGTTAAATAGTTTTATGACAAAGTAGATTTTAATAAATGTGTTTACTTTTAATAAAGCTTTTAAACTTAAATAGACTCTGTGGTTTTTGGTCCTCCAGACTAGAGTGGATGAGCTAAAGGTTTTGGAATTTTTGCAAGCATGAGTGCCTCTGACACTTCTTGACTGTGCTGTGACTCCGTACTCTCTTGTCCTGCCTACGATAATCTAGAGATCATTAGGGATCAATAATCGGTGACTTCGGGAGCTGAATGACTCTGCCACACTATCTAGTCAGTAAGGAGACAGTGCATAGAGCTATTGCTGAATAGAATGGGAGTCCAATGGAATTGCCACATGTCCAATCTTAGTTAGCTACACAGACAGACTAATAAGAATAATCTAGTAATACCACAGGGAGTCATATTAGAGCCAGGATAAGAATTTATATCCAGTCTACAAGAAGATCAAAGACGATTTAGAAAAAATCGAATGAGGAACGCTAGGAAAAAATAGGTACTCTTTATTACAATTAAAACTTACTGGGGCCAGCAAAGGAGCCCTCGCCTGCCCGATCCTGGCCTGCATCCTTAACAGCACCCTCCTCCTCCTGTGTCCTCTTGCCCTTGGGGGGAGCTGATGTACAACATGAAAGAAAGAAAGACCAGAAAACATGGATGAGATTTGTCAACCAAATCAACCATTTCAAAAGAACAATAACAACATTTTTTGGAGAAATAGCAAATAGATAGACAACTATTCCACGGGATCTATCTCATGTGGTATACTACGTTATTCGTATTGCCTGATTTGCGGACCGTTGACTTAGAAAGTTCCTATGTAACTCAATAAACAGACTACTAAAGAGGTTTGCCTAGGCCTGGCACTGCAGGCAGCAGTCCGCAGCACGCGAAGTGACAGACAAAGTCCATCCTGCTTGCAGATCAGTGAATACTCAAACTATCAATCCACCCACCACCACCACTATTTCTTCTTATAGCCATGTGTCTAAAGGAAGGAGTGGACTTCAGTCTGTTGGGGCTGATTTAGAAGTCCCTTGCGGCTCATTTTCCTCCATTGTTGCGTGACTTTTGTGACGCTGCGGCAGAACAAAAGACTCGCCATGGTGTTGGTGCGGCGTATATATAAAAAAAAAAAGAAATTATGGGCGATGCATCACGTTGTAAAGACCTGCGCCATCAGGGGGCGTTCCGGCGCAAGGGAGGGCGTACCTGCGCAGGGACGAATCCTAAAAGTGGCTGAGGGAAATCTACAAGATGTCAATCAGTCACTTTTAAGACAATGATGCATGAGTCAAACTCTGCGCGCTTGAAGTCGACGTATGGCTTGATGCAGCATTGGGGAGATAGGGTACCCCAGAGCATTGCTGGAGCTGCGCCATCGTTGGCACGCAACTCCAGCAATGCGCCGCCTTTACGGCACAGATGCGTAAGGCTTCTGTGACGTTTTGGGCCAATGGGTGGTGGTGGCATGGCACACAATTACTGCCGCATCCCTGCTACCTTGCAGGGATGCGCCGGTAATTGAAAATATGATCCTTAGTGTCTAGCATTACGCAGTTCTTATCTTTACACTACACTCATACATAATGCCTCAGGCCAATGAAATGAACACAATGTACAAAACAAATAAGCATAGTAGCAAGCAAGGCTACTGAGAAGGAGAGCAGTGCACCTGAAATGCATAGAAGATTTTGAAATATAATGTACCTACAATGTAATCGGCAGCATTATTGCTCTTGGTAAAGAACAAAGATTTGCAAATAACAGAGCCGGATAAAACAGAGTAGTGATGAATAGCTACTACTACTCACCAAGCCCGGGGACCTCTACGCCGAGCGCGTCCAGCAAGTCCCGTTCCCGGTCCATGACATCGGTCCAGCGGTGGGTGGCCTGGTTATATGTGCGCCGGACCCCAGAGAGCTTATACATGGCCCGGCACACCTTCTCCCACCGCTTCCGGCGCTCCCGGATGGCATAGCCAGTCGCGATCTTGCCGCCTCCCAGGATCGTCTTGGGGAGGCGGCGCTGGACGTGGAAGATGAGTGCCGCCACTTCCTCCGCGCTGAAGATCTCCCGCGGCACCACTTGCTCCCCCCTCAAACGCCCGCACGGGAGCCGGGCACGGGGTGCGGGACCCTTCCCTTTACCATGGTCTGGGCAGAAATAAACTTAAATGAAAAAGAAGAAATAGAATAGTGAAGAAGAAAAGAAAAGAGTTTAAAAAAGTAGTTTAAAAGTAACTAAAAGTAGCAGAAAACACAAAAATATACAGCTAGAAAAATAGAGGGATAGATAATAAGTAAAATAGATTAAATAAACTTCAAACAAGCAAAGGATGGCAGAGATTCAGAGAGGATACAGAAAGCATGCCCAGAACCATAGCAATGAATGAGAAACAAGATGGCCGCGCCCGTTCACAACCGCGTGGGTAAGTTCGCGCGAGATTTTCCTCGCGAGCACGCGCGAAATTGTACTAGCGAGCAGCACAGTTTGCGAGATTACACATAGCGGCCGGAAACGGAATTACGTCTCGCAAACAAGATGGCCGCGCCCGTGTATGACCGCTAGGGTAACTTGGAAAACGTATAGCTACAAGCGCCTCGCGAACACGCGCAAAAGCACGCGAACATACACGTCGCAAAAAAAAAATAAGTGTATTCGCAAGCATTCGCGGCTCCCGAAATCGATCTCGCACGGATTCGCGCCCCAAAAAATGCGCGAAATTGCAGAAAAAACGGTTTTTGCTAAACTGAAAGCAATGAGCAGGTGCAAAAGTTCAAACTTAACATTTGTAACATTCACTGTAGTGCTTCCTGAGGGGCCCCTCCAGAGTTTGCAACTATTCTATGACCCTGCTATGACCCAAACAGCAGGCTCATAGAATAGCTACAAGTAGACCATAAAGGTCCTGTGAAAAAAAATTTCACTGCAACAGAAAGCTAATTACAGATAAGGAAGGAAGCAGGTGCCAGCCAGACTGGAACTTTCTAAATAACTGACACATTAATCAACCCCCAATTAATTCATGGCAGTTGAAGTAGGGGAGGTGTGCTTGCTTTTTTCACCCCCCATAAACTACAGTGATAAACAAACCTAATGGGTGGCAGTGAGGATGTACCAGAGGGTGGCATGGGTGTCCCAGAGGGTGGCAGTGGTGAAACAGAGGGTGCTGTGAACCTGTGATGATAAACCAGACGTAGAAACAACATAGTCGCGGCCGTTGCGTGCCGAAAAGTAAGTTCGCAATTGCGAAATTGTCCCAAAATCATCGCGAACGCGCGCCAACACAAAAAACGGGAAAATCCGCAAATCCGCGAGAGTTCGCGTATCTTCGCGGATTGCGAATCCGTAAATCCGCAATTTCGCGTACGCGAGATCCGCTAGATCCGCCCATGCTTAGAAACGACCCAATGTTATATGATCTCAGACGCTTTAAAAATACGATGAAAAAACTATTTGCTAAGCATGTATTTGTACAGTCTGCAGATCATGAATTATTACATCTGAAACAAGAAACTTCAGATTTATTGCATTACAATTCTCAGTTCAACAGATTAGTGATAGAAGCAGAATGGTCAGAAGAAAAAAGGGTTCCCCTTTTTTTTTATAAAAGTCTAAGAGAAGAATTAAAAGACATGATTATATAGATTTTGGACCCTCCTGATGGAATTGAAGAATTCATTGATTTGGTAGTAAAACTTAATCATCGTTTATCTGAACGTAAGGGAGAAAAAGGGAAAACCGATCATAAAGTGTTTTCATTCAGAGACAGGACTAATCTGAACCTACAACGAAGTTAGACGTGGGAGAACCAATGCAAATAGGTATGATCAAAAGGCCTTTCTCTAAGGAAAAGAAAGAAAAAAAGAAGAAAATTAAATCAATGTCTTTACTGCGGTAAAGCAGGGCATTTCGTAAAAGAATGTCCAACTTGCCCAGTAAACCTAAAGTAAACTACTGACTCAGGGTTAATTCAACAGTCGGAAAACTGATGTGCTCGACAAAACAAAAGGTCAGTTTGTCGGTTAACTTATCTAGTTTGGTCTCCATAACTCCTGATATAACGTTCCAAAATCTTAGTGTAAAAGTTTTATTACAGTCTCAATCTAAAGAAGGAAAACACTGGTCAGTTGACGCCTTGATCGATTCAGGTGCCACAGGTAATTTCATTCACACGCAATTTTTACAGGAATTAGGTTTGAAGACAGTACCCAAACTTCATCCAGAATTAGTTAGAGCAGTAGATGGAAAGGAACTATCTTCTGGACTCATACAACACCATACTGAAAATCTTCTTATGACTTGTTCTTCTAAACGTAAAGAAAACATCACATTCGACATTATAGATGCTCCACAATTTCGCCTTATTTTAGGAGTCCCTTGGCTTGTGAAGCATAATCCAAAAATTGATTGGGTACAAAAGACAATCTTATTTAACACTGAATTTTGTCATTCTACTTGTTTACAACATCAAGTGTCTGAACTTCTAGTCCAAGGATATGATTTTCCAAAAGATTCTAGAAGTGTTTCATTGTTAGAAGGAGTTCCGGTAGACTATTCAGACCTCATTGATGTATTTGATTTAAAAAAAGCCAATACTCTACCTCCACACCGAGACTTTGATTGTCGAATAGACCTAATGCCAGGATCTACTTTACCATTTAGCAGAATTTATGCTCTCACAGAAAAAGAGAACGAACACTTGAGGGAATATCTTGATGAATACATGGCCAATGGGTTTATTCGACATTCCAAATCACCTGTATCTTCTCCTTTATTTTTTATTCCGAAGAAAGGGGGAGATTTTTGCCCGTGTATTGACTATCACGCTTTAAACACTGTGGCTAATAAAAATATATATCACCTTCCGCTCATTCCAACAGTATTAGACCAATTGAAGGATGCTACCATTTATACCAAATTGGATCTGCGTGGAGCATACCATTTGGTAACAGTCCGAGAGGGCGACAAATGGAAAATAGCGTTTCGTACTAAATTTGGCTTATTTGAATACCAAGTAATTCGCTTCGGACTCTGCAATGCTCCAGCAGCATTCCAGTGTTTTATAAATGAAGTTTTGAGAGATTTTCTTGACATTTGTTGTGTAGTTTACATTGATGATATTCTCATGTATTCAAAAAACACTACAGAACATGTAAAACAAGTAAGAGCTATCCTTCAACAGCTTTTAAAAAACTCTCTATTCATCAATAAGAAAAAAGTACCTTTCATACCACAAAAGTAGAGTTCCTAGGTTATGTCTTAAGTCCTGAAGGTATAGAAATGGATCCAAAGAAAATTCAAGCAGTGCTCGAGTGGCCCAGTCCTTCTACTGTGAAACAAATTCAGAGCTTTTTGGGATTTGCCAATTACTATAGGTGGTTTATTTGTAATTTTTCCCAGACAATAACGCCAATTACCAAACTTTTACGAAAACATGTAAAATTTGAATGGACAAAAGAAGCAGTAGAGGCCTTTCAAAATTTTAAAAAGCAATTTACTTCTAATCCCATCCTAATGCATCCTGATCCTTCCATTCCCTTCATAGTAGAAGCTTGTGCTTCCCAATTTGCCATAGGGGGAATTTTGTCCCAAAGACATAAAGATACCGGTCAGATGCATCCAATAGCATATTATTCAAGAAAATTGACCCCTACAGAACAAAATGTTGCTATTGCAGATAGAGAGTTATTAGCTATTAAAGCTGTGTTTGAAGAATGGCGTCATTACTTGTTAGGAGCTAGACATCCAGTGACGATTTACACAGATCATAGAAATTTACAGAGTTTACGTTCTGTCAAAGCTCTTACCCCACGACAGTTACGTTGGATACTCTTTTTTAATGATTACAATTTTGTGATTACTTTTCGTCCAGGAAAAGAAAATCAAAAGGCTGATGCTCTGTCACTCATAGGAATTTCTGATGAAACATGCTGTTTAACCAATATTATCTGAAAATTGTTTTCAAATTGGAGCTATTTTAACTGATGTTGTTATTGATATAAAAAAAGAATTATAAGGAAAACAAATACAAGAGTGGAGCAAAATATCCTTTATTACAATGTAAAGATGACTTGTTATACATGAATGAACACATTTTTGTACCCACAGCATCCTTGCAAACTCAAGTAATACAATTGCATCATGATGCTCTTTTGTCTGCACATCCTGGTATAACAAAAACCTACCATTCAATCAAAAGAAAATTCTGATGGCCATCTATGTTATTAGATATACAATAATATGTTGAAACTTGTGTTATCTGTATTCAAAATAAAGCACAACATCCAGCACCTAGCGGTCTTCTTCTTCCTCTGCCAATACCACCTCAGCCTTGGCACACAGTTTCTTTATATTTTATATTTGAACTTCCTAAATCAAATAACGGTTTCACCACCATTTTGACTATTGTAGACCACTTTTCTTGTATGGCTCATTTTGTTCCATTAAAAAAGGTACCTTCAGCTAAAGAACTTACTCAAATATTTTCCAGAGAAGTACTTTGATTACATGGAATTCCCTCGGTGGGTATTTCAGACAGAGGCCCCCCCAATTAATTTCTAATTTTTGGCAACATTTAGGAAACATTTTAAACATTGATGTCCGTACTTCTTCTAGTTATCACCCTTAAATTGATGGTCTTACAGAAAGAACCAACCAAACCATAGAACAGTTTTTACGATGTGTTTTAATGGATGATGAACTAGAATGGTCAGAGATTTTATGGATATTGGAGTACTCTTATAATAACATGGATAAGTCCTCTACTAATCTATCTCTGTTTTCTAGCACCTATAGTTTTCATCCTAAAAACATTTCCGGACCAATTAGATCTCCTTTTAAGATCCATTTAATTGACGAACATACATAAAGGTTAGTTCATATCCAAACACAAACTCAATATCATTTAGCACAAGCAAAAGAAACCCAAAAGCGTATTTCTGATTCACACAGATCAACACAACCCAAATACTCGATTGGAGACAAGGTGTGGTTATCTGCAAAACATCTTAAAATAAAAATCTGTAAGAAAGTCTGTCCCCATTTCGTTGGGCTATTTGTCATGGAAAAAATAATAAATCCAGTTAGTGTAAAATTGATTCTACCTCACAAATATCGTTGTCATCCAGTTTTTCATGTTTCATTGATTAAACCATTTAATCCTATGACTAGGTCAAAACAAACTCCCTCAAAACCCCATCAATAGTAATAACTATTGATGGCGTTCCAGAGTTCGAAGTACAGAAAATTGTAGATCCAAAAAGAATTCGTGGAAAATTATTTTACTTGGTACATTGGAAGAGCTACGGTCCAGAGGAACGCTCTTGGGAGCCTTTTGCTAACTTACAGCATGCTCCACGATTAGTAAAACAATTTCACTTCAAATATCCAGAGAAACCAAAACCAGTCCCCAAGGTCTAGGAAGGGACTGGTTTTGGCTCGAGTGACATGTATATGCAAATTAGGTTCATCGATCTATGACTTTGCTTTTGCTTGTTGCAATTGTGGGGATATACATGGAGTGTATTTGGAAAGTTTTTTGGAGGTGTACAGGGATTCTTGTGAAGGCAGCTGCGGGAGCAGAGAGGCTCTGTTAGACATCATGCTGCCGGTAAACTGAGAATAAACGCAGACGCACGCAGCTGAAATGTGCGCGATGCATCAGCAGCCGTTCGGGTGTGGCACTGGTATAAATAGCCACACCCGATCTTAAAGAGACATTTTGCCTTCCGCCACGCTCCCAGGGTATTCACCTGATCTTCAGCTCCTCTGTCCTTCGTCGTGTCAACGCCGTCGCCGCTGGAGCGAGCCGGATTCCACATAAAACCTTCACGAAGCTGAAAAGAAAAAGAAAGCTAAGTGAACATTTTTTCTGTCTTTAGTTAAGGCGCCTGCCGCAAGCAAGCAGCACGTACTTAGGACACTTACTTGTCTTAAATTAAAGTTGAAGGTCTACTGGAACATTACGGACCAATCACTTTGAACCTGAAAGATAAAGATAAAAAAGACTTTTACAAATGAAAACCCTAGCGCTTGTAAGAGAACTCTAGCATTTAAATATTAGATATTCTTGAGAGTGTGGTCTTATGTTTTGTATCTCTAAAAGACAAAACTACAGGTTGTGAAGAAAAGGAATCAAGGGGTTAAAGAGTAAGTGGCACTGGTGTAAGGAATGTACTAATTATTGATAGTGAATATAATGATTATTGTGCTTAGAAAAAATCAGTAACTTATTTAATTGTTTAAATCTTCATGTAGGAAGTACAATCTCCCACAAGACAACTCTTCTTTGATCATTAGGAAGACTTTCATCGCCCTCACTTCACAACGACAACACGGACGCAACGCCAGATTCCTTAGATCGCAGGTAAGACACTCTTAGAGTGTTTGTTAAGAAAACATAGTAGAAAACTTAGTGTGAGATATTATTAAAATAGGGAGTTGATATTATAATATTCTTTCATTATTGCCTCGCAGGTCGACAATCAAGGAAACAGGTAGCGTCCCCTACCCGGCCCTCCTCCCTAAATTCTACCTATTTACCTTAGTTCGAAAAATATATCACTGGGAGTTACTTCGAACTAGGGGAAGTCGGTTCATAATGTCTCTGCGAAATCTACAAACAAGCAACCAACAGGTAAGATTGCTTGTAAACCCGACAGTAGTGCTTATATACCCGAAAGGTACCCTCAGGGCTTCTTCAAAGTAGTGTATTATGGGCTTGTGGGGCAAGGATGGTGATAGAGGTGACCCTTATACAGAGTTATTATGCAGAGGATGATAATACTGCTGTGATACTGAGAATCTTCATGCATAATCCATGAGGCTAGTTTTTGGAAAAAAACACAATAAAGTCATGTAGCACCAAACTAGATAAAAGGTCAGCACCAAAACCGTTATGTAAAACAATGTTAGGACAGATGTAGGTAAAAGGTCGTGTAACTACCTTGGCCTATAATGGGGTATTCCCTTCATCCGCCTGGACAGCATAATAATACATTCTAAAATATGTCTGTTTAAAAAAGCATAAAAGTCATTGCTAAAATATGAGTATTAAAACATCTAAAAACATGGTATATGTTAAAAAAAAAGTAAATAATGTAGCTGTAACAAAGCCCTGTGAGTCCTCTAGAAAGTCAATACACTGTGAGACCAACTGAGCATGCTGAAAGCCATAGTGCTCAGTGAGAGAAGGAGAGGAAAAATAAAGCAAAAAGATTATGTATTCGAATTCCAGTTTTAGTTGTTTTCGAACAAGGGCCAATTTGTTCCCAGCACATGGAGAGCCAAATGTTTATGTTTTTTGCTGTGCGAGAGATGCAACATCACTGTTACCTTCCTTCACAGACGACGGTCCCTGTAACACCTCTTGGATCAGGTCAATGAAGCAAAGGTGATCTTCTCCGGTTCTCATGACCTTTGCTGATGAAGCACTTGATGCCTGTAAGCCTGGTACAGAGCTGGTCTCCATTAAAACAGGAGCTGAAGCATGGGCCTTTAGAGGGTCTAGCAGTACATCCATATCTGGAGGCGCAACCAATGGAAGTGTTAGACAGATTTCCAATACACATTCGTGTCTGCAGAATAAGCAGCAGAGTACAGGCAAGACGCAGCCACCCAAACTGATCTGAATGATAGAAATCAATGCTCGCTTAGCTCTTAAAGCTGAGTTGTGCCTAGATGGAGTACCAGACATTCATGGCAACGGCACTCCAAGAGCGCTTTTTCCATCTCCTTGGAATTGGGGATGCCCATTGTGTAGCAGAATTATTAAAATCAGGATACTCACTGCAGTAGCAAGATCAGCAGACGCCCTCCAAAAATGCTTCCAAATATGTAGTGTATTAAAGATTGAATAACTTTGAAAACTGTCTGAAATTTGCTTACTAACCCAGAACCTATGGTCTTAATAGGTGTACTATCCCACTGCTATCAGACATGTTAAATATATGATGTACCATTTCTCTGAAATGGAGCAGGAATTTAGTTCGGACTAGGGCCTATATCTCAGTGGAAGACCTTGCCACCTCGAGATCAAAAGTGTCTCGAGTTGAGGTTAAGGCCGCCTCCTTATGTAAACATATGGCTTTCAGTCTGCTCAGAGAATCAAACCGTATAAGGTAAATATTCAGTGAAGGCCATGGGTGCCTCCCTGACTGTGTGGGTCAGTGGAAAGAATACTAGCATACAACAAATAAACCTGGAACTTACTGTGACCAGATATGCGATGCCCTGATACATCCCACAACAACCTTGATCATTCGACATCAAGTAACTCCAGTTTGAGAGTAGTTTAAAAACGGGATGTATCACAACCACTGTGGATCCTTTCAAATGATAAGACAGGTTTGCAACGGAAGCGTTGCAAGCTCCCTGAAGCATAATTTCCTGATAAATTAGAGACCCACTTAAAGAATTCTCACAGTCTGACCCGCTGAGAAAAACTTGGAGGATGACTCAGCCACGGTAATAGGTAATTTGTCAAATGTTTTAATGTGCAGCATTGTATGCATTGTATCTCTCAGTGCCATTGTTGTCTGCCTGGTTGTTAAATTATAGGTCAAAAACAGAGATGCACAGTTAATGTATCACCAGTGCACATGACCAGATAGCAATGATTGTAGCGTCCAGTTCAATAATACAATGGATCGTAACTGTGATTGCCCATGTTGTAGGATGGACAGATCCTGTTCCATTATATTATAGCAGAAGACACAATGTTGCCCAGTGAATAAATCCTGGCTGTTAGTGTGGTCTTGCCATTGTCAACCATCGCCAAAGCCTTTCAAGGTTAACACTGTCAATTTCACGCAACCTCTCCGAAGCTTCCTGTTGAGAGATTTTCCATGCTTCATTGTAAATAGAATATATCAAGCGTTTACGATGTGGTTTCCCGGGACCTTGCAAAAAATCCCTTAAATCCATGTCATCTGATAATAGGGACAAGAGTTGTTTCACCTGGGACAGTGGTGAGGTTCTTAGCCACTCTAGGCATAACTTCCCAACACTGTAGGTTGTCACCATCCACTGATGTTCTCGTTGTACATAGCAAGGGTCAGGCCTATGGATATTAAACCCTTCAGAGATACTCTTGAATCTTGATTGGCACCTATTAGTGTCGATAGATCAAACCAACCATCCTTTCCAATTGGGGACTGCAGAATTGTATGAACCCCCATGTTTAGTATCATCAAATGCATTCTCACTACTTGATGTATAATTTTGCCATCCCTCTAAGTGTGAAAGCAAGGGAATCCGAGGTGTGTTCAAGTCCTTAATCTTGGCTGGTCCAAGAAAGGAAATTTGTTGCACTCTATTATTCAGGAGGATAATTTGCTGTGGAATGAGGCATGCTCTAAACAATGCCTTAGCTACTTGAACTTGCCAATCTTAAGTCCCTCAGACAGATTTTGTGTCTAAAGCGTCCCTCCAAAAGTTGAAACCTTGTAAAGACAGTTGGTATATAAAGGAAGGAGAGTATATCTGTTTCATGTTGGTGAGCATATTTTCTTCACAGATGTAGTTGCAACCGTATAATAATATGAGCTGAAGCTCATGATATGGTCTGAAGCGTTAAACCCTGAAAAATAAGCAAAGGTTTGTACAAATGTTTGCAAACTACCTTTTGGTGTGTTGAGCAATGTTGCCATTGATGGTAAGTGAAAACATTACATTGAATACTTGTCTTGTGCAAGAACTGATGACAATAGTGTTGGTAACAATGCATGGTGTCAAAATCTGATGTGTCATCATACAATTCATTTTTTGAAAAAGCAGCACATTGTTCTAAATCAGACAGCATGCTATTCACAGTTTCAAAGTCCCAATCATCAGAGAATGTACTGGAGGTGATGATATCATTTAAAGAAATTATAAATACATGTAGTATTTTCAAACGTTCAGTGGGACCAAATACATCATAGGAAACCTTGTCCCAAACTATTCCTTCAGGAACCCGAACTGCTGTAATATTCACAGAGGACAGGTCTTTTTTTCACGATGAGATTATGTATGACGTTTCAGGACCAAGTTCATATGGTGTACTGCGGAGCGTTCCGGGAGATATTGTCCATTCAGAAGCAGGAAAAAGACAGTCACTACCCCTATCCAGAGGACTAGCAACAATAGACCAATTGCAATCCAGAGCTTTAGCCAAGGGAGAAATGAAGTAAGTTATTTTCAGCCAAAGGTAGATGTTATATTCTTCTTCTTTGCAGGAAACAGAAGCTGTTGGTGACTCAGGTTCACTCGGATCCAGAGAAAAGGTAGTAAAATTGATGAAGTAGCCAGACGCTGTTCGATCTATCTTTGGGAGCTCAGCAGGTTTTGTTGAACTGGCAGATGACTTGTTGTGGGACATATTCACATAGATGTCCGTATTAGGTCGAATTGAAATCTATGTTTCATTTGTATTTTGTTATTATTCAATTTCGACTGCTAGGAGTCCCATTCCGTTGTTGGCCCTTCGTACATTAAAATCTTCAAGCATTACTAGTCTTTCTGTCTGAATATCTTGTATGGTAGCAAGAGAAGATCGGTGACTACCCAGGAGCCCACGCATCCTGCTATTTAGTATCGGCCACATAATGTGTTTTGATCAGATCAATGAAGACAAATCTCTTTTCTTTTTTTGCCCCCAAGAGGTGGAAGTAGTACTGTTCTTGTTCCTTTGACAGCCTGGACAGGTACAGGCAGTCTGTAAGAAGGCCCCAATACGTTTTTGTCCACAATCTTTTCTCTGATCAGATCCCCAATCTTTGGGACCCAGGCAGGTCTTGCCAAAACTGCTCTGACTTCCCTAGTGGCGGTTTGTTTTACTTGGACATTGCTTTGTAGTACCCAGAATTCCTTGAGTTCCTGAAAAAACAGCCAAATGATCATTGATGTCAAATGCTTTTTCATCTGCCACTGTGCTGCCACCATCGAAATCGGATACCCACATTCTCGTCCCAAACAGGACCTCATATGGAGTACGGCCTCCCAGGGAGCTTCTTGGCATGTTATTAAGTGCCTTCTGGATGCCATATAGGTGATTGACCAACTGCGACCCAAGCCTAATACCTTTGCTGTTAGGGATTGCTCTAAGTCACAGTTTTTCCTTTCCACAATCAAATTTCCCTTGGGATGATACAGAGAGGAGTACCACAATGCCACACCCAAACTTTCCATGGCTTCCTTATAAGCTCGAGAGCTGAACCTGGGGCCACGGTCAGAATGTGTTGAGCAAATTCAAGGTCTAATTAAGTCGTAGAAAGGGTTCACTCTTTCTGGTAACCCATTATGGTTTTTGAAGGTTGGAGCAGCGCACACTTTTCTAAAAAGTTTGCTGCAAGGCTTTTTCCTTCATTTGAGAGCTCATATCCCAAAAATAGGACACTGAGATGGATAATTTTTTAGATTTTTTTATGTTAAATTTGTAGTCCTCTGAGGTGAACCCCAAAATTATGTTGTTCACCCTGGCCAAATGATTCAATAGTTCATCGCCCATCAGATAAATATCATCTACATAGGACAATGCCACCTCATATGTAACTCTGATACTCTTGCTGAGAAACAACCCCAGGCTACTCTGATACGCTTGGGGAAGTCTACAAAATTGATGCTGAGAGCCTAGGGATGAGAATGCTGTCAGGAATCTGCGCTCAGGTGCTATATTTTGGCAAGAGAATCCATTTAAGATATCTAGTGTTGTTTTGTATTTTTTTTGCACAATGTTATTCATTAATGCGGCACTGTGTGCATTTTGTACTGCAAATGTTTTTGTGCACGTGTTCAAATGTCTGCAGTCTAAAACTAGATGATATGACTTATCAGGTTTCATTACAGGAAACAAAGGATTATTCATGGAAGAGGTGCAATTCTCTATTACACCTTGGTATTCAAGTTGAGCTAAAATCTCCCTAACTTTTTTTTTCACATCATGTTTTATAGGGTACTGTCTTTGTGGATTTGGAGTATTTTTTACTGGGATTTCATGGTGAGGTGACTTTGCATCCCACGCTACATGATTGCGATATAATGCAGTAGCTAATGCTACCGCCCATTCCTGTGTGTATGAATGTTTTTAGGGATTCTGGAACGAAGTTGGAGATTCTGGTAAAATTACAGTTTCTCCCTTTGGGCAGTCCATAACAAACTCAGGTGGCCAATGTTTTTCTGCTAAAAGGATGTTGTGTACAAAGGACAGGTTCTACCAAAAGGGACCCTTAACTTCCCTTAGTATGTTTCCCTCCATATGGAGTCTTATTTCGTATAACAGGTGTCTCCACCGTGATATGTTCATTCAACACTGCTGTCACCAGACATTTCATCAGGTTCTGGCGAACTATTGTTACTTCTGCTGCACTGTCTAGCATTGTCAGAGCCCATTCCCCATTCAGAAGTTATGTCCTCAGCAGCCTGGGCATTTCTTATTTTAAGGCCTTCTACTTTCATCCATTTTAAATTGAGGTTTACTCTTTGGTTTATCTTCTTTTTTGATATTATAGTCTGAAGTACGATGTGTGTCTCTTGGCTTGGCTCGCTCCTCTGATCTGTGTTCTGACCGTCCTTCTCTCTCAGAATTTTCAATCAACCGTGAAAGGAACAAGATGAATGTGTATCAGTATCTGGATACCTGTCAGGTTTTCTAATGTTATCACAGTTTATAAGGTTATACCTCCTGTCGGTAGACTTCTGTTGAGGAGACCCACCCCGTGATTGTGATGCATTTTGCTTATTATTTTGTTGTTTACTATCCCCTTTCTTTTTAGAAGGATCTGGTGTTTGCTTATTATCATCCTTTTCAGAATCCTTTTCAGGATGTCCTATTACTTGTGGTTTTATAGGTCTAGCTCCCAAGTTATCTCTACCTAATTTGGCGAATGAATCTTTGATAATTTTTTATAAATCCTGCTTCTGTTGTGTAGGAGTGCATACCCTGAGGCATTGGCATATAGCTATCGCTGTTGCCTTCCCTTTTATATCTGACAACATAATTGTAGATACCTCGGAAAAATTGCCTATTAGTTTCATCCCTAAGTTTAGAGCAGGTTCTGCTCCATACTCATTCTGTATTTGGCATAATACTTCAGCTATCAATGCTATTGAAAGGGTGCCATGAGTCCTGGTATAGATGACAGCGAAGACTGTACCCCAAGTGGTACAATCCTCTATTGGGGGAGCTATCCCCATTGGCAAACATATTGTCAATATTCGATTTTTTCTTGTGCGCCTCTTTGTGAAAACACTGCCTCTAATTGTGCTATTTTCTGGACTTTCTAGAATAGAATCTGCTCACTTTGAGTGGGAATTCTTCCCTTAACTGTGCTCAATGTTTGTGGGGTAGTTTTAGATGCAGTCCCCTGTAGTTGACCTGCTGGGGCCAGCCTTGTGGGCTGAAGTGGGAGATTTCTCATAACTAACTGTGTCAGATTTCTGTACAATTGTATTATTTCTTTTTGTGGTGGACGTAAGTCTGCTATTGGCAATGTGCCAACTTATGGATGTGGTGTGTAAGCAGGCAGAACCGGCGAAGTCGCTCTGCCTCCGCTGAGCGGGCTGAGTCTCATCTGTTCTGTGGTGTGTGGGAGAGCACCTTCAAACTAATTTATATGCTCTTGGTATGTGAGCGGAACTACTATGTCCTCGTATGGACAGTATTCTTCTGGTATTTCATCTGGAGTATATGAATTAAATGTATTTGTGCGTGCATCTGCAGGTGGGAATTTAACCCATGAATAGAATACCTCTGTCCTGAATGACTCTAGTTCCTCAATCGCAAATGTTACGGTCCCTCCTAGTGCTGAGAGACCAAAATTGTCTAATTTTGCGGCAAGTGCATCTCAGACATTTTCTGAATGATTGTAGGTGTAAAGTCAAGAATCCCCTTAGGATAAAGCCAACCCAATCACTTGATGTGAGAGAGCGAAGGACCCCGTCTTGGTCTCGAGATGGACAACTCGTGAGGGATGTCAGATCACTGCGTGTTGGGGTGTCTGCGTGCAGGAACCTCAGCATCACATGTCAGCGTGTCAGCATGGAAGTCTTTTTTCTTTCTCCTCTGGTTTGCCCAGAGAAGATGTAGTGCTTATATACTTGAAAGGTACCCTCAGGGGTTCTATCTAGATGTGAACTTTAGGCACGTGGGGCAAGGATGACGATAGAGGTGACCCTTATACAGAGTTATTATGCAGGAGATGGTAATCTTGCTGTGATACTAAGAATCCTCATGCACATTACGTGAGGTCAATTTTCGAAGAAAACCACACGACAGACATGTCAGCTAACTAGGTAAAAGGTCAGCACCAGACCCGTTATGTAGAACAATGGTAGGACAGATGTAGGTAAAAGGTCGTGTAACTACCTGGCCTATATTGCGATACATTGGGGTTCAGAACAGCAACCAACACCCTACTCTCTTTCACTCACACAGTCCCGCAACCTCTCACACAACACTCCTCAGTTGCATGCATGCTCCTCAACTCTCGCTTACTTGCCAGAAATGCGACATGCTGTACGGCACTACTTCAGACCTGCTTTTCCTCTCAGAAACCTGGCTGAACCCTGTATCGGCACCAGACATGACCAGAACCCTCCCCCAACTACAAGATCACCAGGTAAGAAAGAGTTCACAAGCCCATAGGCGGAAATGCCATCATCCACAAGAACACCATCAGCTGTACTACCTCCAAAGACACATCATCCTCCATCACGGAACACCTGTATATGTGTTATTCTCATCTACAGACCACCAGGACCGTGCACCAACTTCACCAACTTCACCGACTTCATCATGGACTTCGTCGCATCTCTTACCCTCAACACTAGCTACTAAATCCTACCCAGCGACCTGAACTTAGAGTGGAAAGACCACGCTGACACCAAATCAAAAGCACTTGGGAGCCTGAGCCTCACCCAGTGAGTAAAGGGACCTACCCATGTTACTGCACACATCCTGGACCCTATTTTCACCACCTTCAACAACATCAGAAATGATGAGCCCACACCAGTCTCCTGGACAGACCATGCCCTTATCAAGTTCAGCATCCCTATCCTGGTCCAATGCACATGTACCACCCCAGATCAGCCCACCAAAATGAGAACAGCATCATAGGCAATGACTGGAACACGTATCACTGACCCAAACACAGCAATAGCCTCCTAAAGTTATCAAGAATTTCAACAATTGGATCACCTACTGCACCAACACCCTGATTCCCTCAAACACAGTAATACAGCAAGATCTAGACCCCAGGCCAGTTGATATACAGAGGAACTCAGACTGATGAAACGCCACAGCAAATAACTTTAGCGTAAATGGAGAATGAGCAAGGACAATACAGACAGCATCTTCAAATTTGCACTGAGACATTGCCATCAATTGATCTGCACCACCTAATGCACCATTCTGGCAGACTACATTGATGCCAGCACCACAAAAGCAAAGAGATTTTTGTCATTGTGAAGACTTTCACCTCACTAATGATCACCTCCAACTCGATCAACCACTCACAGGACCTCTGCAACGATCTCTCTCAATTATTTAGCAACAAAATCACTGCCACTTACAGCAACTTCAATCCAGAACTGGACCCAACAGATCTCACCAAATGCCTCCCGATCTCATCCAAAAAACAATTGCTAACCACACGGCCCATCATCAATCCAGAAGGAACTGCCCCACCATGAAGTCCATCCACTCAGGGCCCCCATCGACCCCTTGCCCCTACCATGCCTACTCCAGAGGACTACCCTCATTCAGCACCATGCTCACACCCATCCTGAATGCCTCCATCTCTTTCATAACCTACCCAGGTGCATGGAACCATGAAACTATCCTTTCGTTGCTGAAGAAAACCACCACAGACTTTTCCACACTTTCCAACTACAGGCCAATCGCCCTGCTACCATTCTAAGGTCTTAGAGAAAATCACCAACAGGCATCTCACTGAATTCCTCAATGCCCACCAACTCCTCAACACCACTCAGTGTGGTTTTTGACCAAAACACAGCACAAAAATTGCTCTCATTGTTGCCATGGGTGCCTTTTGCATGACTTTAAACATAGAAGACATGATGGCCCTCCTCCTTTTGGACCTCTCTGCAGTGTTTGACATGGTCTCCCGCACCATCCAAATCCAACGTCAAAAGGATTTCAGAATCCAATGACGTACTCCGATGGATCTACTCCTTCCATACTGGAAGGACACAGTCATTCAGACTGGCACCGTACACCTTCAATGCCCAGACCTCATCTGCGGAGTTCTGGAAAGATCCTATCTGAGTGCAACCCTCTTCAACACATACATAATCCCTCTAGTCAGCATTGTTCGCTTTCACAATATCAACATCCTCCCCTACACTTACACCATGCAACTCATTCTTCCCCTATGAAAAAGACTCCCAGTATCTAGATCAAGTTCAATGTCTGCATGACTGAAATCACTCACTTGATGAGACCAACTGTCTGAAGCTTAACACTGACAAGACAGAAATTGTAATCTTCATAAAAAGCATTTCACTGTGGGACTCCACCTGGAGGGCAAGAGACCTAGGACCAACATCCCTACACAACACCCACACCAAGAACCTCAGGTTCGTCATTTATCGACAGCAAACTCATCATGGCCACCCTAGCCAACCCTGTCCCTGCCTCATACTTTCATACCCTGATGATGCTGAGGCAAATTTTCAAATGTATCCCTATCAGCATCCACAAAACCATCACACAAACCCTGGTCAGATGCAAGCTAGTCTACAGTAACACTCTCTATGCTGGGATCAACAAAAAAACTTTTCAGAAGGCTGCAGACCATTCAGAACTTGGCAGCCAAAATCACTCTAAACTTCCCACGCTGCACTCACATCACACCACACCTTTAGGTGCTCCACTAGCTTCAAACTTCTCGCCCACATTTTCAAGGCACTGCAAAACACTGCCTCAGCATACCTCGGCAATCACATCTACTTCCACAAACCTTCCAGACACCTCTGCTCTTCTGGCCTCCTATTTGCACACCCTACATAAATGGAAAAACAGATCCTCCGATGGTCGAGCCTTCACCTACATCACTCCTAAATTGTAGTATGACCTGCCTCCACTACAAAAAAGAGCCTGACAACGTGTTTTTTCCAGCAGTACCAAAAGGCCATAGGTTTGGCTAGGCTTACATCTGCACAGCACAAGGATACCTTCCTGGGTTGATAGTGCACTCTAGAAATTTATATCACATAAAGTAATGTAACATAACATAGCATAACACAGAACACAATATAACATAACATTACATACCACTGCTATAGCAATGATATATATCCCCAGGATATCTCTGTGCCTTAGACACTCTGGTTATTGATGGAACTCTCATGTTCATGGAACTGAAACACAATTAGAATCTATGCCACGCATAGTGTGATTTTTTTGTTTGATATAGATTTTGTAAGTGGTTTTGAGTCATATAGTCCTTTTTCATCCATGTTTTTTTACCGTTTTCGCGATTCCAGCACTTTTATAGGAATATACAGATTTTTTTCCTCTATGGTGAGAATTTTATTTTTGTATATTAAACCCTTCTTGACACAGAGGTTTCTCTCAGGGGTTTAATCTTTGATTGATTTCAGGCGGCACCCCTATACCTCCATATTTTGATTTCCGAATACTAATACAGTCACTTGGTGTACTTTTTCATTTGCTTCTACTCAGGTGTGTCATTTCTCATTTCACATTTTTGCAATAATCTCAAACATGAACCTGTTGTGTGTATATGTTCCACAGTCAAGTTCTCTTCAATTTGTATAATGTAAATATATTTGTTGTAGGCTTTTCCCCTGAAGAAGGAGCTCCACTTTCGCAAAATGCATGGGGCATCAAACTAAAAATGGATGAAGAACTTCATGTATACAATGTTTTATTATAGCAATGTATTCAATTAACATGATGTTGATCATTTCAGAAGAACTATTGTTTAGTTTCCCAAATAACATGTGATGTATGTTCTATGATTCTTATATGTTTCAGAGGATTTAACATATTGCTTATAAAATGTTACAGATACACTAGTTTACGTTTCTGATCCTTTTTGATTAATGACAGGTTTGTAGTGTACAAACCCATTGAACAATGCATGGTACCAGCAGGTCTTCCTGCTGATTGTTACGCATACTGCCATTTTCAACCGTAGTCGAAGTTCAGTGGACTCTTGGGAAGTGTAGTTTGCATTTCTTCACCTTTGTGAAGTATGCCCTCCCGAGATGCAAAGCCTTTCACCAAACGGCTCTGACATTCCTTGGGGGAGCATTGCCAGCCTTTTGGACGAGAGGGTGTGCTTTGCAATAAGAAATTAGCTGTGAATTTCAGCAGTAAATTGGGGGAAAATCCTACCCCAAGAGTACGATGAGCAAGGGTGAGCAACTGTTCAAGCTTGCTATTCGTATTCTTTTGCATTTAGCATCATTTCTTAATGCAACATGCATCTCTGTGTCTATTTTGGACACAAAAGGGCATGTTTGTGAAAAGCAATAGTGCTAAACACAGAATTACTCTTCTCGTGTAATTCTGCATGATTAAGCTACACAGAATTACACGAGTTATGCCTGCCCTTAGTCAAAAGTCTATGAAATATTGGCAATGAAATTATCCCTCATTGATTGTTTTCTTTGTTTGCCTCAGCATCCTCATTGCTTTATTGTTTTCCCATAAAATTAATGTCAAGCATGAATATTATGCCTGGGGTTTGAAGTAGTAATACATTGGATATAGGCCTTCTGTTTTACTTTTGAACATGGATACTTTTGCAAAAAATCATTCACTGTGTCTGTTTTGTGTTTCGAAGTAAAAACGGAGTGTAATTAAATATGATTCATTCATTAGTGAGCATTCTATGATGTTTACTTAAGCATCACGACCTTTGATGTTGGTTTCTTTTTTTAAATGATCATGTCTGCTTCCACTTTAGATAAATCATGAACCTGATTTATCATATTTGATTCACATAGGAGGTTGTACCTGTACCTTTTCCTATTTGTAATTTGTCGGGATCATATCATCAGGTCATATTGATCTTCTGTTCTGAAGTTATTCTACCTTACCTGAGTAGAACTGCATCATCAATTTTTTACTATACCCAGGAAGGTGTGGGGTGTTGTTTCCAAGAGAAACTCCTCTGTTTCTCATCTTTTGAGATTCAAGTCATCGCACTATCTTTCGCCTATCCATGCTTTATTTGAGCCCACAATTGCCTGGGGGGGAGTCACCAACACTATTTTTGGGGGACCCGCATTCATCTTTCCTCATCAAACTTTGACCCAAATCAAGAGAATGAAAACACAAAAAGGGGAACAAAGGAGCAAGAGAAAGACAGAAAACACTCAAAAAGAAAATAGTGTTGAATAACAACATGAAAGCGCGAGATAAAGGGTCAGGGAGAGGGTTATGGTGGACGAAAGAGACGTGAGGGGGATTCAATATTATAAAGCTTGGTAAATAGCACCCCCAATATTCAATAATGCCTGCCGTGAGTTTCTGCAAAAAACACAGTTGATGGACAGAATGTAGAACAATGTCATACATTCACCCCAGTACAAGGATCTGGGCCTAAATCCATCGGTTTTTTTTGCACTCCACACCACCCTGGGTTACACACTGGCTGGGATGAATGTATGACATTGTTCTACATTCTGTCCATCAACTGTGTTTTTTGCAATTTTCACCCCGAGTGGTCTGGGTATGCTCAGACGTGAGTCCCAGGCTCTCCACACCACTGGAGTCAAGCTATCCAGGCTGATGAAGGCTGATAGCCAGAAACCGGTCCTTGGATGCTTGATTCCGGTCTGGGAAAGACATGGCTTGGTAGTTCGGACTGGACTGTTCCCATGAGGCATAGGGTCAGAGCTGATTTGCATATAGCCAGTGTCTAACCCACGGTGGTGTGGAGTGCAAAAAAACGATGGATTTAGGCCCAGTCCTTGTACTGGGATGAATGTGTGACATTGTTCTACATTCTGTCCATCAACTGTGTTTTTTGCAATTTTCACCCCGAGTGGGCTGGGTATGCTCAGACGTGAGTCCCAGGCTCTCCACACCACTGGAGTCAAGCTATCCAGGCTGATGAAGGCTGATAGCCAGAAACCGGTCCTTGGATGCTTGATTCCGGTCTGGGAAAGACATGACTTGGTAGTTCGGACTGGACTGTTCCCATGAGGCATAGGGTCAGAGCTGATTTGCATATAGCCAGTGTCTAACCCACGGTGGTGTGGAGTGCAAAAAAACGATGGATTTAGGCCCAGATCCTTGTACTGGGATGAATGTATGACATTGTTCTACATTCTGTCCATCAACTGTGTTTTTTGCAATTGTCACCCCGAGTGGTCTGGGTATGCTCAGACGTGAGTCCCAGGCTCTCCACACCACTGGAGTCAAGCTATCCAGGCTGATGAAGGCTGATAGCCAGAAACCGGTCCTTGGATGCTTGATTCCGGTCTGGGAAAGACATGGCTTGGTAGTTCGGACTGGATTGTTCCCATGAGGCATAGGGTCAGAGCTGATTTGCATATAGCCAGTGTCTAACCCACGGTGGTGTGGAGTGCAAAAAAACGATGGATTTAGGCCCAGATCCTTGTACTGGGATGAATGTATGACATTGTTCTACATTCTGTCCATCAACTGTGTTTTTTGCAATTTTCACCCCGAGTGGGCTGGGTATGCTCAGACGTGAGTCCCAGGCTCTCCACACCACTGGAGTCAAGCTATCCAGGCTGATGAAGGCTGATAGCCAGAAACCGGTCCTTGGATGCTTGATGGGAAAGACATGGCTTGGTAGTTCGGACTGGACTGTTCCCATGAGGCACAGGGTCAGAGCTTGTGAGAAGTTGGCCTGATGTATGATGTCTCCAGTTCTGGGGGCACCTTATATCAGTCCAAACAACCCCTTATGGTGGTGGTTGTAAGTCAACCTTATAGACAAGCTATACTAGGGGTAGCATGGACTAAGCAGCCTTAACGGCTTAACTTCAGAGGGCGAGTGAAGCGAGCTGTTTTACCATATACAATCCTGTAATACCAAATGAAAGGACACCACACAAGTTATATATTATCAAAATATATGTATTTATTCTTAGAATAATCCCCACTACTCTTTATGGGCAATGAAGCACAAGCGTTTAAATAAAAGCACAGTATAACATAGACAAGTTGCACGTTTTGGATGAGGCCGGTGGCCACTCAAACCATATATCAATAAAGTGGTATAACAATCACTAATCGATCTGGGGTAAGGCCTAGGGCCTTGGGAATCGCTTGGACTATGATGCACTAACAGCAGTTAGGGCGGGAGTACCCCGCGGAATTCGTGTGCAGTGCAGAAAGCACAGGCATGCCCCAATGCAAAGTCAATGGTGCGTAAAAGTTATCGAGTTACAGTTTTAAGAGTCTTCCGACTGGCCTAGAAGGACAAAACTTTAGACTTAGACACTAGAGGTGTAAAACACTACAGTAGCACTGGCATTCAAGTGTTACCTCACCCACAGGAAGTGGGTGCACAGGTGCAAAGGTGTGTCGGGTTTCGTCACGAAGATCTAGGGTGCCTGGAGATGAAGATGCTGCAGGCGTCCAGAAGAGAAGTGTCCGGTGCGATCCAAGGGTGGATCGAAGTTGTAGAGTACCTGAAAGCAGAGGGGACAGAGTCTGAGTCACTAGCCAGTGATCAGGAAGGAACCAGGAAGGAACCAGGCAATGTCGGGCGCAATCAGGTCAATGTTGTGTAGCTTCTCTCCGCTGCCACGTGGTCTTTGGGGCACCAAGGATGTCCTGGAGTGAATCACAAGCTGTCCCACAAAGTTTCTTGCTGTTGGCGTTGTCGGCTTCAAGATCGGAGTCAACATGCCTTGGCAAAGGCAACCCACGCAGGGTTCAAAGATGGCTTAACACTCGGACCAGCAAGGTCTGAGCGGGTGCTCCTTTTCAGGGGTGCGAGTGCCAGTCTGGAGCAACCAGACTAGCTGTTTAAATTCAAGGTTTCGTTGGTACTGGGGCCACTAGCCAACAGGCAAGCGACCGGGCCAACGCCTCAAGCAGAAAAATGCAAAAGGGCCCCATGCAGCACTCGTTGAGTGTGGAGGGGTGAGCTTCGGTGCACAAGCTGCTCGGGGTTGGAGCTTCTCAGACTCCAATGCACAGCTTCGAGGACGCCTTGGATACTGCACGGTCAGCGCTTCGTTGTTTCTCCAAGATGGCCACTCCCACGCTTCAGGTCGCTTCCACGGGTCTCAGCTCTGCAGGGAATGTGGATCGGGCTGTTATAAGGCAGGCACGCTGCGTCTTGTTGATCTCTGTTGCTCGAGTTCCAGCGGGAACTGCAACAAAGCAAACATTGAGGTGCTGGATGGTGCCTGTTTGCACAGGGTGGTCACTCCTTGACCACAAGGGAGATTCTTCAGTCTTCCACAAGGAGTGGGATGTCGAAGGGTCCAGAGTTTCATTTAAAAAGTTTCAGTCAGGATAATTTGATGTGCATTGGCACAGCTCCTACTTTTAAGTCAAACCAAGGGGCTGGATTACCTGCTAGGTCCCTCCTATGGGTGGGACCTGGGAAGGGGGTGGTTACACCCCTTTCCCTTTGTCCAGTTTTGCGCCAGGACTGGGGAAGGAGTGCCCCAGAACCGGTTTGACTGGAATCTGCCCAGGGACACCTTGTGCGCCCCAGGCAGTGTCTAGTTTCATACAACCCTCCCTGCTGCAATCCACTATCTCCTGTCTGGGGTGGTGTGACACCTCCCTGTGACAGGAAACCCTTTGTCCAGGCGTCCTCTGCCGAGTTTCGGTCAGCAGCAGGAGGCCAGACATGTGTCTGTGGCAGCAGCATCCATTTTGTGATGCTGGGGCTCTGGTTAGGATTAACCACGTTTTCAGTAAGTAACATGCCTGCACCCTCCAGAAGGGTGGGATGCTATCCCCATTACCAGGACTGGCAAGGGGATAGTATTCCAATGTGTATGACACCAAACACGACATGTTTTGATAAAGCCAAGCCAGCGTTGCAATAACCGTAAGGATTATAATGCACTTAAGAGTATATGGTATGGCAGTATCACTGGAACAGCATTAAGGAATTGGTCCCAACACTGCAGACAGGCTCAGCTCATGCTAGAGCACCATCTCACATAAAACCATGCACTCTGCCTCCAGGACTGTAAAGGCCTGCCATAGGAGTGACTGATAGGTATAGATGTGTCCAGATATAGGTTTAGACATAGGTATACTACATCTAAGCAAGGGGTGAGGACACCACCTTGCCCCAGCTGTGGGAACAGCCAGTTGTGTCGATTTAAGTACCAGCCAGGGGTGGCAAAAGATATGCTGCAGCCCCTGGTAGGCCTTGGATGCACCTATGCCCTTGGCACTTAGTGTGCACTGGATAGGGGCTGACAAGGTGTCCAGTACCAAATTGGTTATGTACCTATAGTACATGTCTGTGAATTTAGAGAGAGAACAGCAGGCTGGGGGTCTGATTAGCAGGCCCACAGCCACATTAAGTTGAAAACCAGTGAAGCAAAAAGCAAAAATTGGGGTGACCATAGGATAGCAGACCCTACTCTCCTACACAATCCCCCCCCCCCCAAACGCAGGGACATTAAACTTAACTTTGAACAGATAAGTCTTCATGTTCTAAGTGGAAGTACCTGGAGAGACCATCTGCATTACCATGGTCAGTCCCTGGGCGGTGCTCCACTGTAAAGTCCATCCCCTGTAGGGAAATGGACCACCTGAGTAGTTTGGGGTTTTCACCCTTCATCTGATTAAGCCACAAGAGGGGCTTATGATCTGTCTGAATTAGGAAGTGAGTACCAAACAAGTATGGCTTCAGCTTCTTCAGGGCCCAAACCACAGCAAAGGCCTCCCTCTCAATGGCTGATCAACGTTTCTCTCTGGGAGTCAGCCTCCTGCTAATGAAAGCAATGGGCTGGTCTTGACCATCTACATTAAGTTGTGAAAGCACAGCTCCCACCCCCAACTCAGAAGCATCTGTTTGAACACTGAACTGTTTGGAGTAGTCAGGACTCTTAAGGATTGGTGCAGAGCACATGGCCTTCTTCAGGTCATCAAATGCCCTTTGACAGCTAACTGTCCACTGAACCTTTTTGGGCATCTTCTTGGATGTCAGATCATTCAATGATGTCACAATGGACCCATAGTTCTTTACAAATTTCCTGTAATACCCAGTCAGGCCTAAGAAGGCTCTGACTTGTGTCTGGGTAGTTGGAGGAGCCCAGTCCTGTATGGCCTGGATCTTGCTCTCCAATGGTTGAACTTGACCCCCACCTACTAGGTGGCCCAAGTACACAACCTTGCTCTGCCCTATCTGGCACTTGGTAGTCTTGATAGTCAGGCCTGCCTTTTGCAGGGCCTCCAGAACCTTCTTCAGGTGGATCAGGTGATCCTCCCAGGTACAGCTAAAGACAGC
Organism: Lissotriton helveticus; assembly: GCF_964261635.1. Taxonomy (NCBI): domain Eukaryota; kingdom Metazoa; phylum Chordata; class Amphibia; order Caudata; family Salamandridae; genus Lissotriton; species Lissotriton helveticus. The sequence goes on along the minus strand of NC_136061.1, from coordinate 427,428,347 downwards.
AATATCATCTAGATATGCTGCACAAAAGTCATCCAACCCAGAAACGATATGATATGATATGATGATGATTTATATAGCGCACGGCTACTCGGGCAGAGTGTCCCGGCGCTGTACAGATCTGTAAAGGGAGTCAGAACACATCATAGCACACTAAAGGCCACAAAGCCAGGTCTTAAGGCCTTTACTGAAAGACAGGAGATTGTCTGTTCTTCTCAGAGATAGGGGGAGCTGGTTCCAGAGCTGCGTAGCGCGAGCCCTGTAAGAGCGGCCTCCGATACGTGCACGCTTTACTGCTGGGACAACAGCCAGGGCTTGTGTGGCCAAGCGTAGAGATCTAGAAGGATGATAGAACTGGACATGTTTCCTAAGATAGACTGCACCAGTACCATGCAGAGATTTGAAAGTTATGGTCAGAGTCTTGAAGATGATACGCTTCCTCACCGGGAGCCAGTGGAGTGAATCAAGAAGGGTCGAGGTATGGGTTCTGCGGCTCAGGCCAAAAATGGCCCTCGCGGCAGAATTCTGTACAGTCTGTAGGCGAGCCAAGAGGTACTCTGGGAGTCCTAAATAGAGTACATTGGCGTAATCGAGCCTGGATCCAATCATTGCTTGCACAGTAATTCTCCTATGACAGTGCGACAATAGAGGAAGGAATTTCCTAAGAGTGCGTAGTAGACCAAAACATTGGCCGACTAAAGTAAGGATCTGGGGTTTAAAGGTAAGACCATTGTCAATTTTGACACCCAGATTTTTGGCGACCGCAGTAGGTGACGAAGGAGGATGCATATCTGCCGGCCACCAGGATTTCCATTGAGTATCAGGAGAACAGCCAAAAAATATAATTTCAGACTTGTCTGAATTACATTTGAGCTGGTTCTGCTGAAACCAGGAAAAGACCGCCTCCAGGCAGCTTTTGATGGAATCACCTGCAAAATCGAAGTACTTATCGCAGGTGAAAAGCAGCTGTGGATCGTCAGCATAGGACACAATACGAGCGCCATAAGGCTCCACTAGTTCAGCCAAAGGGGAAAGATAAATATTAAATAAGGTAAGGCTTAAAACTGATCCCTGTGGCACTCCCACATCCAGTGATGGAACAGTTGCTGAAAAAGGTGGTGACCAGATCATTTGTTGGCGCTCAGAGAGGAAGGACTTGAGCCAATTTAACACCGTCCCTCTAATTCCGATCTCCTGGATTCTTGAAAGGAGCTGGTTGTGAGGGATGGTGTCAAAGGCCGCTGAGAGATCGAGTAATACCAGCATTGCCTTCCCACCGCGATCTGTCACTTCCTTTATGGACTAGGTTACCACCAACAGTGCAGTTTCTGTACTACGGTTGGAGCGAAATCCTGACTGTGTCTGGTGCAGAATGTCATGAGCTTCTAAGAAGTTAGACAAGATGGAGTGCACATGTTTTTCTGCAAGTTTGGCAAGAGCAGGAAGCAAAGATATCGGCCTGTAATTGGAGTGCTCTAAGGGATCCAAATTGGATTTTTTTATGAGAGGGATCACATGAGCCTTTTTCCAGGCCTTCGGAACCTCGCCAGAGGTGAAGGAGGCATTAAGAAGAGGGTTAATCAGAGGATTGAGAGCAAGAGCCATTTTGGAGAGGATTTTAGCAGGGCATGGATCAGAAGGGGAACCGGATTTCAGTTTTTGTAACAGATCAAGCAAGGCCTGAAAGGACAGGGGTGGAAACTCTGAAAGAGTATAAGTATCTTGAGAGATATTCATTGCAGATGGTAGGGTACCTAGGTCTATGGTAGGGGCGATGGGCTGGAAGGACGCCTGAATGTTAAGAATTTTGTTGAAGAAAAAGCTGGCCAGCTGATTGACCCAAGATTCTGAGGGAGAAAATTTAGGGCTTGAAGCAGGGGGAGAAGTGAATTCCCTGACGATTTTATAAAATTCCTTGCTGATGTTACAGGCTGAGTCAATTCTTTTGGCACGGAAAGACTTCTTCGCCGTTATGATGGCTTTATGATAGGTCTTAGTAAGATTTTTAAACCTCATTTTCAGGGGGGCTTTGTAGTTTTTTCGCCACATTCGTTCAGCTTTCTTGTAGCTTTTCCTAATCTCGTGAAGTTCGACGGTAAACCAAGGGGCTGAAGTACGTTGGACTGTTTTAGGTCTGACAGGAATGGGCGCTAATTCGTCAAAGCGTTGCACGAGCCAGGACTGAAAGCTAGAAAGATCCTGCTCAAGATTGCCGGTCTGTTGATAGGGGTGGGATGCCAGGGACTGCTCCAGCATATCGGTGGTAACACGGTGGAAAGTACGAAAAACCATAGATTGAGGGCCATTCTCAGTACTAGAGGGTTTAGAAAGACCCAGGATATCAAAGTTCAGCGAACAATGGTCTGACCAGACCACGGGAAGTGGTGGATAAGATTGAATAGGCATAGAAGAGAAGACTTGATCTAACAAATTACCTTTATTATGGGTTGCTGCGGAAAAATAAGGAAGGAGATCAAACGTGCTGGTAACATCACTTAATTTAACAGAGTCAGCTGACTCAGGTTCGTCCATATGGATGTTAAAATCTCCAAGAAGTAAGAGATGCTTATATTTCATTGCAAGTGGGGACAAGGCATGATGGAGTTTGTCACAAAAAGGGCCAAGATGGCCAGGTGGTCGATAGACCAATAGGAAAGGACTTGATTCACCAACCTTTGGAAGGTGGCAGGTGCATTCTTCAAACCAAAGGGCATCACCACAAACTGATAATGTCCACTGGGGGTAGAGAATGCTGTTTTAGCTTTAGACTCCTCAGCTAACCTGATTTGCTAATAGTCAGCTGTCAAATCAAATGTGCTCAGATATGTGGCAGAAGCCAGCTTATCAATGAGCTCATCTGCCCTTGGAATGGGATGAGCATCTGTCCTAGTGACAGCATTGAGACCTCTATAGTCCACACAAAATCTCATTTCTCTCTTTCCATCTTTGGTATGAGGTTTTGGCACAAGGACTACTGGGCTGGTCCAGGGGCTCTCTGATGGCTCAATCACTCCAAGGTCTAACATTTTCTGCTCCTCAGCCTTTATACACTCCCTGACATGGTCAGGTTGCCTGTAGATTTTATTCTTCACAGGCAGACTGTCACCAGTATCCACCACATGGGTGCACCAGTTAGTTTGACTGGTTGTAAGTGAAAACATGTGTCTATGGGCTTTCAGAACCTGTCTGCAGTCCATCTGTTGCTGGTCAGTGAGGCTGCATGCCAAGGCTACTCCATCAACTGAGCCATCCTCAGGGTTTTGGGAAAACAGGTCTGGGAGAGGGTCACTCTCTTCCTCCTGATCCCCATCTGTAGCCATGAGTAAACCCATGCTTTCCCTGTCAACAAATGCTTTCAACTTGTTCACATGGAGCACCCTGTGGGGACTCCTAGGGGTTCCAAGATCCATCAAGTAGGTGTCCTCTCCCTTCTTTTCCAGTATGGTGTAGGGTCCAGACCATTTGTCCTGGAGAGCTGCTGGGCCCACTGGCTCCAATACCCACACCTTCTGCCCTGGCTGGTACTCAGTCAGAACAGCCTTTTGGTCATGCCAAGCTTTCTGTAATTTTTGGCTGGCCTCCAGGTTTTTGGATGCTTTCTCCATGTACTCAGCCATCCTGGAGCGGAGACCAAGTACATAGTCCACAATATCAAGTTTAGGCTTTTTGAGAGGTAACTCCCATCCTTCCTTCACCAGACACAATGGACCCCTCACAGGGTGGCCAAACAAAAGTTCAAAAGGGCTGAAGTCAACCCCCTTCTGTGGAACCTCTCTGTAAGCAAAGAGTAAGCAGGGTAAAAGGATATCCCATCTACGCCTGAGCTTTTCAGGTAATCCTTGTATCATTCCCTTTAGGGTCTTGTTGAATCTCTCCACAAGCCCATTGCACTGAGGATGATAGGGTGTGGTGAACTTATAGTTCACACCACATTCTTTCCACATTGCTTTTAAGTATCCAGACATGAAGTTAGTACCTCTATCTGAAAGTACCTCCTTTGGAAAGCCCACTCTGGAGAAAACTCCAAGTAAGGCCCTTGCCACAACAGGAGCTGTTGTGGTCCTCAGGGGAATTGCCTCTGGGTACCTGGTGGCATGATCCACTACCACCAGGATAAATCTGTGCCCAGATGCTGTTTGGGGATCCATTGGTCCAACAATGTCAATCCCAACTCTCTCAAAGGGCACACCCACCACAGGTAGAGGTATAAGGGGGGCCTTTGTGGTGCCACCTGATTTGCCACTGGCTTGGCAGGTGACACAGGAGCGACAAAACTCCTTGGTATCTTCTAACATGTGAGGCCAGTGAAAGTGAGGGACAAGCCTGTCCCAAGTCTTGTTCTGGCCTAAGTGTCCTGCAAGGGGAATATCATGGGTTAAGGTTAGAAGGAAGCCCCTAAATTGCAGAGGTATAACCAACCTCCTGGTTGCACCAGGCTTGGGGTCTCTAGCCTCTGAATAAAGGAGCCCATCATCCCAATACACTCTATGGGTACCTTGAGCATTCCCAGCAGCCTCAGCAGCAGCTTGCTGTCTGAGGGGTTCAAGTGAAGGGCAAGTCAACTGAGCCTGCCCCAGGTCTGCCCTTGAGGGTCCCCCTGTCCCCAGAAACTCAACCTGATCAGGTTCAAGCTCTTCAGAGACAGTCTCCTCTTGGATCACAGAATCACCCTCCTGTGAGGTCTGATCCTCAACCTGGGGCAAGTGGGAAGGCACTGCCTTGACCCTCTTGCTCCTTCTCTTGGGTTGTGGTTGGTCTATTGTTTCAAGATCCACCACAGGTTCAGGTAGGCACTTCTTGGCCTGGGACCTGGTTACAGCGAGGACATGGGCTGAAATCCCTAGCATTTCTGCATGAGTCCTGTACTTCACTTCTGACCATAAGGATTCCTCAAGATCATTGCCCAACAAACAATCAACTGGGAGGTCTGCACTAACCACAACTTTCTTTAGCCCAGTTACCCCTCCCCAGGAGAAGTTAACAACAGCCACACTATGTGTAGTAGTGGCATTGCTTGCGTTGGTCACTAGGTAATTCTCACCTAGTATCATCTGTTCAGGGTCCACAAAGTTAGGTGTCACCATAGTGACACTGGCACAAGTGTCCCTGTAGGCCTGAGCCAGCATCTCATTGATTAAAGGCGTCTGCCTGTACTTGCCCAAGTTATTAGGACTTATAGTAGAGGACATAGCTATGTCCCCCTCACAGATCAGAACTGCCTGAGTAGGGATTCTGACCAAGCCAGATTCCATCTCAGTACCCAGGGTTAACCCCACTATAGCCTTGGGTTGTGCACTACCACTGCTAACTGTACTAGGGGGTGCAGGTGTCTTAGGGACTGCAGTGGTAGGGGCTGGATTTCTCTTAGTGCATTCACTTCCCCAATGAGAAGTGGACTTGCAAAAGTTGCACCAAGGTTTCTTTGGGCCATCATTCTTCTTTTTCTTGTTACCATTCTGGGAACCACCCTCCTTATTACTATTTTGGCGGCCTGTAGAAGACATCTGGTCTTTTTCTTTCTTATCTCCACCCTTCTGGTCTGCTTTCTTCTGATCACCTCCTTGGTTCTGGTGTTTCTGCTTAACCCTTGTTCTGACCCATTTGTCTGCCTTCTTTCCCAATTCTTGGGGAGAGGTCAGATCTGAGTCTACAAGGTGTTGATCCAACAGCTGGTTTGTACAGTTATTAAGGATCTGTTCTCTCTTCATAAGATTGTACAATCCTGTATAGTCTGAAACTTTACTTCCCTGCAACCAACCCTCCAGAGCCAATCAACAAAATCAGTCCAGTCTTGAGTCTGTGCTTTTTGAGTGTCTCTGAACAACAACCTGTATTGCTCAGTGGTTAGGCCAAACCCTTCAATAAGAGCACTCTTCAAGATAGAGTAGTTTTTAGCATCCTCAGGTCTAACTGTGAGGAGCTTATCTCTCCCTTTCTCAGAAAAGGAGAGCCACACGATTGCTGCCCACTGATCTTGGGGGACCTGCTGTACCATGCAAGCCCCCTCAAGAGCAGTTATCCATTTGTGGATATCATCCCCATCTCTGTAGGAGGGCACAATCTTACTCAGGTTTCTATGATCATAGGACCTGTCTTTATCTCTTGGGATAATGCTGCCACCAGTGGGGATCTCCCCACTTAACTTCTGCTCTCTTGCAAAAGCTAGTCTAGCTTGGGCCAGGGCTAATTCCTCTCTTTCTATTTGGAGATTCACTGCTCTCATCCCGGCTTTATGCTCTCTTCTTTGAGGGGAAGTCATTCCTCTCCGTGATTCTCTTGAGGCACTAGAAATGTGAGAATCCCTGGAAGGGCTTCTCTCTCTCCTATTGCCTGGGAGAATACTGTTATGTACTCTGGGGAGGTGCTGGCCCTCTCCATTTCCATGTAGGTTCAAGTTGGCTTGGCTAAGCCTTACCACTGGTACCTGGATAACCCCTTGATCATGATCTGACTCTTCACCATTTGATTCAGGGTCTGCCTCCTCAGTTTCTACTTCTGGGGAGGTGTTCTCAGTATCTGGGGGGCTCACTCCTTCTCCTGATCCTGAGGGAACTACTCTAGCTCTCTCAAGGTCATCCTTTTCTAGGATGGACACCATGATAGGAATGGTAGGGTTGTGACCCTTTCTCAGCTTCCTTGCAGTGCATAAGGCACTCAAGTCTCTATGGCTGAATTTGTCATAGTTGGAGGTTGCCTGTGGAGGGTCAACCGTCACAGGTAGAGAGCCTGTAGCTTCAACTGTGCCAGACATGACTCTTGTGTGGTGTAAGTGATGCACCCACCTACACTAAGTGTTTTCCTACTGTACCTTGCTAGTGAGTTGTAGTCAGGGTGTGCTAAGCCCTTCTACCTACAACTACTAAATTCAGTAGAACTTAAATATGCTAAGATTTTATTTATATGTACCTATGGTACTTAATGTGATCTTTCAATTTGATATAAGATTGTAAAGGTAAAACAACAGCAAAGCTTGAATCCGTACCGCTGCTCACCAATGTGAGAAGTTGGCCTGATGTATGATGTCTCCAGTTCTGGGGGCACCTTATATCAGTCCAAACAATCCCTTATGGTGGTGGTTGTAAGTCAACCTTATAGACAAGCTATCCTAGGGGTAGCATGGACTAAGCAGCCTTAAAGGCTTAACTTCAGAGGGCGAGTGAAGCGAGCTGTTTTACCATATACAATCCTGTAATACCAAATTAAAGGACACCACACAAGTTATATATTATCAAAATATATGTATTTATTCTTAGAATAATCCCCACTACTCTTTATGGGCAATGAAGCACAAGCGTTTAAATAAAAGCACAGTATAACATAGACAAGTTGCACGTTTTGGATGAGGCCGGTGGCCACTCAAACCATATATCAATAAAGTGGTATAACAATCATTAATCGATCTGGGGTAAGGCCTAGGGCCTTGGGAATCGCTTGGACTACGATGCACTAACAGCAGTTAGGGCGGGAGTAGCCCGCGGAATTCGGGTGCAGTGCAGAAAGCACAGGCATGCACCAATGCAAAGTCAATGGTGCGTAAAAGTTATCGAGTTACAGTTTTAAGAGTCTCCCGACTGGCCTAGAAGGACAAAACTTTAGACTTAGACACTAGAGGTGTAAAACACTACAGGAGTGCCGGCGTTCAAGAGTTACCTCACCCACAGGAAGCGAGTGCACAGGTGCAAAGGTGTGTCGGGTTTCGTCACGAAGATCTAGGGTGCCTGGAGATGAAGATGCTGCAGGCGTCCAGAAGAGAAGTGTCTGGTGCGATCCAAGGGTGGATCGCAGTTGTAAAGTACCTGAGAGCAAAGGGGTCAGAGTCTGGGTCACTAGCCAGTGATCAGGAAGGAACCAGGAAGGAACCAGGCAATGTCAGGCGCAATCAGGTCGATGTCGTGTAGCTTCTCTCTGCTGCCACGTGGTCTCTGGGGCACCGAGGATGTCCTGGAGTGAATCACAAGCTGTCCCACAAAGGCTCTTGCGGTTGGCCATATTGGCTTCAAGATCGGAGTCAACAAGCCTTGGCAAAGGCAACCCACGCAGGATTCGAAGATGGCGTAACACTCGGACCAGCAAGGTCTGAGCGGGTGCTCCGGCTCAGGGGAGCGAGTGGCAGGCTGGAGCAACCAGACTAGCTGTGTAAATTCAAGGTTTCCTTGGTACTGGGGCCACTAGCCAACAGGCAAGCGACCGGACCAACACGTTAAGCAGAAAAATGCAAAAGGGCCCCACGCAGCACTCGTCGAGTGTGGAGGGGTGAGCTTCGGTGCACAAGCTGCTTGGGGCTGGAGCTTTTAAGACTCCAATGCACAGCTTCGAGAGGGCCTCGGATGCTGCACGGTCAGCGCTTCGTTGTTTCTCCAAGATGGCCACTCCCACGCTTCAGGTCACGTCCACGGGTCTCAGCTCTGCAGGGACTGTGCATCGGGCTGTTAGAAGGCAGGCACGCTGGGTCTTGTCGATCTCTGTTGCTCGAGTTCCGGCAGGAACTGCAACAAAGCAAACACCGAGGTGCTGGATGGTGCCTGTTTGCACAGGGTGGTCACTCCTTGACCACAAGGGAGATTCTCCAGTCTTCCACGAGGAGTGGGATGTCGAAGGGTCCAGAGTTTTGTGTCATAAGTTTCAGTCAGGATAATCTGATGTGCATTGGCACAGCTCCTACTTTTAAATCGAATCAAGGGGCTGGATTACCTGCTAGGTCCCTCCTATGGGTGGGACCTGGGAAGGGGGTGGTTACACCCCTTTCCCTTTGTCCAGTTTCATGCCAGGACTGGGGCAGGAGTGCCCCAGAACCGGTTTGACTGGAATCTGCCCAGGGACACCTTGTGCGCCCCAGGCAGTGTCTAGTTTCATTCAACCCTCTCTGCTACAATCCACTATCTCCTGTCTGGGGTGGTGTGACACCTCACTGTGACAGGAAACCCTTTGTTCAGGCGTCCTCTGCCGAGTTTCGGTCAGCAGCAGGAGGCCAGACATGTGTCTGTGGCAGCAGCATCCATTTTGTGATGCTGGGGCTCTGGTTAGGATTAACCGCGTTTTCAGTAAGTAACATGCCTGCACCCTCTAGAAGGGTGGGATGCTATCCCCATTACCAGGACTGGCAAGGGGATAGTATTCCAATGTGTATGACACCAAACACAACATGTTTTGATAAAGCCAAACCAGAGTTGCAATAACCGTAAGGATTTTAATGCACTTAAGAGTATATGGTATGGCAGTATCACTGGAACAGCATTAAGGAATTGGTCCCAACACTGCAGACAGTCTCAGCTCATGATCAATCAATCAATCAATCAGGTCATTTGTAGAGCGCACTACTCACCCGTAGGGTCTCAAGGCGCTGGGAGGGGGGGGGGTGCCGCTACTGCTCGAACAGCCAGGTCTTGAGCTTCCTCCTGAAGGAGAGGTGGTCTTGGGTCAGGCGCAGATTGGTCGGAAGTGAGTTCCAGGTCTTGGCGGCCAGGTAGGAAAAGGATCTTCCTCCTGTCGTCGCTCTTCGGATGCGGGGGACGGCGGCGAGGGCGTGGTTGGTTGATCTGAGGAGGCGCTTGGGAGTGTAGAAGTTGATCCGGTTGTTGAGGTAGCTCGGGCCTTGGTCGTGTAGGGCTTTGTGCGCGTGGGTGAGGAGCCGGAAGGTGATTCTCTTGTTGACCGGGAGCCAGTGCAGATCTCTCAGGTGTCCGGAGATGTGGCTGCGTCGGGGGATGTCGAGGATGAGTCTCGCCGAGGCGTTCTGGATCCGCTGGAGTCTCTTCTGGAGTTTGGCCGTGGTTCCGGCGTAGAGGGCGTTGCCGTAGTCCAGTCGGCTGGTGACGAGGGCTTGGGTGACCGTCTTCCTCGTCTCGGTGGGGATCCACCGGAAGATCTTACGTAGCATGCGCAGGATGTTGAAGCATGACGAGGAGACGGCGTTGACTTGTCTGGTCATGGAGAGGGAGGAGTCCAGGATGAAGCCCAGGTTGCGTGCGTGGTCCGTCGGTTTGGGTGCGGTGCCCAGGGCGGGGGGCCACCAGGAGTCGTCCCAGGCGGAGGGCGTGGAGCCCAGGATGAGGACCTCCGTCTTGTCTGAGTTCAGTTTCAGGCGGCTGGTCGTCATCCATTCGGCTACGTCTCTCATCCCTTCGTGCAGGTTGGCTCTGGCGGTGGCGGGGTCGTTGGTCAGGGAGAGGATCAGCTGGGTGTCGTCGGCGTAGGAGATGATGTTCAGGTTGTGTTGGCGTGCGATGGCCGCGAGGGGGCTCATGTAGACGTTGAAGAGGGTTGGGCTCAGCGAGGATCCTTGGGGTACGCCGCAGATGACTTTGGTGGCCTCTGACTTGTACGGTGGTAGGCGGACTCTTTGTGTTCTTCCGTCGAGGAAGGAGGTGATCCATTCCAGTGCCTTCTCCTGGATTCCGATGTTGCTGAGGCGCTGTACTAGGGTGCGGTGGCAGACAGTGTCGAAAGCCGCGGAGAGGTCCAGGAGGATGAGGGCCGCTGTTTCTCCGTTGTCCATCAGAGTTCGAAGGTCGTCGGTGGCGGCGATGAGGGCGGTCTCGGTGCTGTGGTTCGCTCGGAAGCCGGACTGTGAGGGGTCGAGGGATCCATTCGTCTCGAGGAAGGCGGCCAGCTGTTTGTTGACGGTCTTCTCGATGACTTTGGCCGGGAACGGGAGGAGCGAGATGGGACGGTAGTTCTTGAGGTCGGTGGGGTCTGCTGTGGGTTTCTTGAGGAGAGCGCTGAGTTCGGCGTGCTTCCAGCTCTCAGGGAAGGTGGCGGAGTCGAAGGAGGTGTTGATGATGTCCCGCAGGTGGGGTGCGAGGACAGCGTCGGCCTTGTTGAAGACGTGGTGAGGGCAGGGGTCAATCGGAGATCCTGAATGGATGGAGTTCATGGTGCGGATGGTGTCTTCGGTGCTGATCGGAGTCCAGGTGCGGAGGGTGGTGGTGGGTGGCGTCGTTGCGGTTGTGGCTTGCGTTGGTTGGTTGTTGAAGCTGTTGTGTATGTCCGTGATCTTGTTGTGGAAGTAGGACGCGAGGGAGTTGCAGAGGTCTTGCGACGGTGTGATGTCGTTGTTTCCGGCGTTGGGGTTGGAGAGCTCTTTCACGATGTTGAAGAGTTCCTTGCAGTTGTGTGCGTTGTTGTCCAGCCGGTCCTTGTATTCATTTTTCTTGGTGGCGCGGATCAGTTGGTGGTGTTTCCGGGTGGCGAGCTTGAGGGTGGTCATGTTGTCCGTCGTTGGTTCCCTTCTCCAGGCTTTCTCGAGGGCTCGACAGTTCTTCTTGGAGCTCTTGAGTTCGTCGGTGAACCATGGTGTTTTTCTGCTGCAGGATCTGCTGGGCGGGGTCCTTAGAGGGGCGAGTTCGTCCGCGCAGTTGCTGATCCACTTCGTGAGGTTGTCGGCGGCCTGGCTGGGGTTCGCTGAGTTGGCGGGAGGGTGCTGGCTCAGGGAGGCGGTGAGCTGGTCGGCTGTGATCTTGTTCCAGCTTCTTCGAGCCACCTGTTGCTGGCGGTGGTGGATCGTCGTTCTTCTGAAGGTGAAGTGGACGCAGCTGTGGTCCGTCCAGTGGAGTCCTGTTGCGTGGCTGAAGGTGACGTCTTTGCTGGATGAGAAGACGGCGTCGAGAGTGTGTCCGGCGAGGTGGGTGGGGGTGGTCACCAGTTGCTTGAGTCCGAGGTTGTCGAGGTTGTCGAGCAGGGTGATGGTGTTGCGGTCGTTGTTGTTCTCCAGGTGGAAGTTGAGGTCCCCCAGGAGGATGTAGTCGGCGGAGGGGAGAGCGTGCGGGCTGACGAAGTCGGCGATGTCCTCGCTGAATCGTGTGCGCGGTCCCGGGGGTCGGTAGATCAGGGTGCCTCTGAGGGTGGTCTTCGGGTTGGTGTGGATCTGGAAGTGCAGGTGTTCAGCGGTGGTGAGGGTGTCGTCGGTGTTGGTCGTGATGCGGATGGTGTCTCTGTGGATGATGGCGATGCCTCCTCCGGTCTGGTTGTCGCGGTCCCTCCGGGTGATCTTGTATCCCTCTGGGATGGCGATGGCGATGTCTGGGGCTGAGGAGGCGTTCATCCAGGTCTCGGTGATGAAGGCAACGTCGGGGGCGGTGGTGTCGAGCAGGTTCCAGAGTTCTACGGCATGTCTGTGGACGGAGCGGGTGTTGAGTAGGATGCACTTGAGGTGGGTGCTGCTGGAGTTCGGCTTGTCGGGTGCAGGGAAGGTCCGGATGCAGGTGAACTTGCAGGCGAGGCAGCTGAAGGGTCCGTGGGTGTGCTTCGGGGCGGCTCGGTGACATCCTGGGATGTGGCCGGTGTTGAGTGCGGTGAGGTCGGCGGCGCTGTAGGTTCGTCGGGTCGGCTTCCGTCGGTGGGGGCCAGGGGTCCTGGCGCTGGTCGCGTTCCGGTCGCGGACGGGCGCAGACGGGCTTACCTTTGGCGCGCAATCGGCGCGCCCGCTGCGCGTCAACGCTGCGCGTTCGCACGGTCGCCATTTAAGGCGAAGTGCGCGGGTGGGCGGAGCAGCTGGGAGGCGGGAGCGGGGAGGGTTACAGAAGGCAAAAAGGGGCGTGGCTAAGCGGCGGTGGCGGGAAGGGAGGGCGGGGGGCGTCGAGGAAGGCGGTAGGCGGACAACAAGGAAGGAGGGCAACACGGAGGAGAAAACAAGTAGAAAACAGGCACAAATGCACGAAAAAGCGGGGAAAAACAAGGGAAAACAAGTTACAAGACAAGCACAAATTACTGTCAAAAATAGTACAAAAAACCACTCGCAGCGGCGGGAGCCGGCAACGAGGCGGCAGCGAGGCAGAGGCGGCTGGGGGCACACGCAGCAGCTGGTGGCCGTGCGGCGCGGGGGTGTCCCACAATAGAGCACAATCTCACATAAAACCATGCACTCTGCCTCCAGGACTGTAAAGGCCTGCCATAGGAGTGACTGATAGGTATAGATGTGTCCACATATAGGTTTAGACATAGGTATACTACATCTAAGCAAGGGGTGAGTACACCACCTTGCCACAGCTGTGGGAACAGCCAGTTGTGTCGATTTAAGTACCAGCCAGGGGTGGCAAAAGATATGCTTCAGCCCCTGGTAGGCCTTGGATGCACCTATGCCCTTGGCACCTAGTGTGCACTGGATATGGGCTGACAAGGTGTCCAGTACCAAATTGGTTATGTACCTATAGTACATGTCTGTGAATTTAGAGAGAGAACAGCAGGCTGGGGGTCTGATTAGCAGGCCCACAGCCACATTAAGTCGAAAACCAGTGAAGCAAAAAGCAAAAATTGGGGTGACCATAGGATAGCAGACCCTACTCTCCTACAGAGCTGATTTGCATATAGCCAGTGTCTAACCCAGGGTGGTGTGGAGTGCAAAAAAACGATGGTTTTAGGCCCAGATCCTTGTACTGGGATGAATGTATGATATTGTTCTACATTCTGTCCATCAACTGTGTTTTTTGCAATTTTCACCCCGAGTGGGCTGGGTATGCTCAGACGTGAGTCCCAGGCTCTCCACACCACTGGAGTCAAGCTATCCAGGCTGATGAAGGCTGATAGCCAGAAACCGGTCCTTGGATGCTTGATTCCGGTCTGGGAAAGACATGGCTTGGTAGTTCGGACTGGACTGTTCCCATGAGGCACAGTGTCAGAGCTGATTTGCATATAGCCACCCTCTAACCCAGGGTGGTGTGAAGTGCAAAAATACGATGGATTTAGGCCCAGATCCTTGTACTGGGATGAATGTATGACATTGTTCTACATTCTGTCCATCAACTGTGTTTTTTGCAATTTTCACCCCGAGTGGGCTGGGTATGCTCAGACGTGAGTCCCAGGCTCTCCACACCACTGGAGTCAAGCTATCCAGGCTGATGAAGGCTGATAGCCAGAAACCGGTCCTTGGATGCTTGATTCCGGTCTGGGAAAGACATGGCTTGGTAGTTCGGACTGGACTGTTCCCATGAGGCACAGTGTCAGAGCTGATTTGCATATAGCCACCGTCTAACCCAGGGTGGTGTGAAGTGCAAAAATACGATGGATTTAGGCCCATATCCTTGTACTGGGATGAATGTATGACATTGTTCTACATTCTGTCCATCAACTGTGTGTTTTGCAATTTTCACCCCGAGTGGGCTGGGTATGCTCAGACGTGAGTACCAGGCTCTCCACACCACTGGAGTCAAGCTATCCAGGCTGATGAAGGCTGATAGCCAGAAACCGGTCCTTGGATGCTTGATTCCGGTCTGGAAAAGACATGGCTTGGTAGTTCGGACTGGACTGTTCCCATGAGGCACAGGGTCAGAGCTGATTTGCATATAGCCAGTGTCTAACCCAGGGTGGTGTGGAGTGCAAAAAACGATGGATTTAGGCCCAGATCCTTGTACTGGGATGAATGTATGACATTGTTCTACATTCTGTCCATCACCTGTGTTTTTTTAAATTTGCCTTGAGTTTCTGAGCAAAACTTTGAACACTGGCACCTATTCTTTTAAAACGTAAGCACTGCCCCTAATATATGTGTTGCTTTTCCTCCATTACACAAGCTAACCTGACCACTAACACTGAATATCACTTCATGAATTGGACTCAAAAGGTTTGAATGGTTTCCATAATTATTTTTTTGCAATTCACTGATCCCAGTATTCATGAACAGAGACAGTCCAAATTTGCAGAAAGAAATGTGAAACTCCTCAGAAATCATGTATCTTTCTGTAAAGAATATAAGGTAAAATTTGTATGACTAATATTTTATGGTACTCTTATTGATTCTTAGAACACTTGCGAAAATAATTTGAAAAATACTGATTATTTAGGGAGCAAGCTTATTGAAATATAAAGGGCTTTTGTACTCTTCAAACAGGTCTCTCCTCATCTACATTTTGTGAGTACTGATGTCAACATCTCCATCTCAACCGTACATCTCTCCTCACACTTACCTATCAGGAGAATTTCTATGCCCTAATGCAAGGTTACCTGCGGTATCACACATCTTCTCCCAGAGTCTCCTGGCATATTTGTACCTCAAAGAGCACATATGCTTGCGACATTCAGCTGTAAGGGTTCTGTGCTACTGGGTGTCTAAGTTTGGTCACTTCCCTGGAAAGCCTAGCTATACATCCCGAAAAGGGGTTTCAAGGAATGGATCAGACTTTTTGTTATTTACTGGCCTCCTTTTTTCAAGATAAGGTTAAGTCGGTCTTTGATCTTGTTTCCTCCAATCCTTTGGCTGATCATAATGACTCCCAAAGTAAGACCGTAGAATGTCACGTTGACTCCCAACCCAGCAATAATGAAAGCAAGTCCCATTTAACCGCTTTTTCTGTACTCTCCCAGTACCAAACTAAAACCACCCTCCTGCAAACTAAATCAGGCTCTCCACAGGACCCATGCCTACCGAAAATCACTCATCTAGTGGCTGACACTATTGCAGACTACCTAACAGATATTTTTAATCTTATGGATGTCAGGAAAATACCTTAGCATCTGGAAGATAGCGCATATTTTCCCTTTAATTAAAAAAGCCAACCTAGAACCCGCTAGATCTGGAAAATTATCGTCCTATTTCCAGATTGCCCCTACCGGCGAAAAAATTGAGAAAGCTCTTAACTCAAAGCTATCTGCTTTCATCAGGACCAGAGTCATTTAGATCCTTGCCAATTAGGATTTAGGAAGCATCATAGAACTGA
The DNA here is from genome assembly GCF_964261635.1 of Lissotriton helveticus. Lineage (NCBI taxonomy): Eukaryota > Metazoa > Chordata > Amphibia > Caudata > Salamandridae > Lissotriton > Lissotriton helveticus. The sequence continues at coordinate 427,412,703 of NC_136061.1, read as the reverse complement.
ATTGGCCTTGATTAGTGCCGCAGAGAGAAGAGATGGAGACTGGATGCAGGGGGCAGTGCAGTGCTGGTCCTACTGGATCTCTCATTGGCATTTGACACCGTAAACCACCAAATCCTGCTGAAGAGACTGGAGGAAATTGGGGTAGAGGACAAAGCCCTTGCTTTAGTCAAATCATTTCTGTCAGACAGAATCTAGCTTGTTGCAGCTGATAACTTCAAATACCCATCCTTCTCTCTCCCTTGCGGCGTCCCCAAGGGTTTGTCTCTGAGTCCGACCCTTTTTAATATCTACCCGGCCCCTTTGGCCAAGCTAATTAAATCTTTTGGGTTCTCGGCAGTTACCTATGCAGGCAACACAACTAGTGATCTCTGTATCATCTAATATCTCAGAGACAGCAAAGCGCTTTTACAACTGTATACAAGAGATTGGAACATGGATGGCCCTAAATTGCTTAAAGCTGAACCCAGGCAAGAGTGAGGTGATGCTCTTTGGGAAGGACACTTCCTTCTGATCCCAAGACTGGTGGCCACCTCAACTTGGACAACTTCTGCAGCCAGTCACAATAGTGAAAAACCTTTGCACTTGTCTTTGATAACCAGTTAACCTTCAAAGGGCATGTGAATACTATCATGTCTGCCTCCTTTTTTAGAATGATACTCTTAGGGGAAATCTTTCCTTTCATTCCAAAGGACCTGCAAAAAACAGTAGTCTCTCCCTTGATACTTTCAAAGATTGACTACGCCAATGCTCTTTTTTGTAAATGTAAAAAAAAAAAAAGTCTAAACAAGCTGCAGATCCTACAGAACTCAGCGGCTCGCCTGTTATTAGGCATGCCCAAAAGAGAATCAGTCTCAACTGCACTTCCCCTTCTCCATTGTTTACCTATTGAGAAGTGTATACAGTTTGAGGCCCTATGCATTACTTTTAGGGCTCTCCATGGAGAAAGGCCCACAAGTTTTTAAGCTGTGATTTCAGTGGTACCTCTCGCCACGACCCCTTCGCTTGGAAACAGCTAGTAATATAATTGTTCCCAGAGTAAAAAAAGTAAAATGGGGCAGGAGACGTTTTTCTGGTAGCATCTCCCGTCTCTGGAATAGTCTCCCTTTATTCCTGAAAAAGGAATCAGACCTTCTCTGCTTTAGGAAACAACTAAAAAATTGCATTTTATTCTCTAGGAGCCTATAGCCATTGACCTCATACCTGGCTTGCCCTGTTTTGCTAGCTTGCGCGCCTTGACACCTCAGGGTAGTAGAGCGCGTTTATTATACATTTTTATTTCATTTCATTATAAAGGGGGATTGGTGCTCTACAAGCACTTCCAGTTCAGCATCAGTGAAATCTGAACCCCCATCCCAATTAATTACACCTTGACTCTCTCATGATCTCCCACCACACCCTTTGAGCAAGAGTCCACAGCGCTGGCATCCAAAAGAAAGCCCTAGAACAGATCCGCTCCTTCATCACCAGCTGAACACAGAGAGTCAGACTCCCACCGTTCAACTCAGAACCCACAGAGATCCTCTGAGGAGAACCTAAGGGATCCTACCTGAACCCCACCCTCTTTAACATCTACATGGCCCCACTTGAATCCATCATCAGAAGCCACAGACTCAACATTGTTTCCTACGCCAGTGAAGTCCAGCTGATTCTCTCCCTCACAGAACAAACCATAGCCACCAAGAGCAACTTCCAGGAATGAAGGCAGTCGTCATCTGGATGAATGGCAGCTGCCTCAAGCTCAACTCAGACATGACCGAAGACCTCATCTTGGGCTCCATCCCCTCTGCCTGGGACATCTCCTGATGGCCTGCAGCGCTTAAAACCCCGCAACAACCATGCACAAAAACCTGGTATCATCCTGGATTACATGCTCTCAATGAACTGCCACATCAACAATGTCTCATCCTCCTGCTTCCACGCGCACCACCTGCTTCATAAGATCTTCAAGTGGATCACCACCGAGTCCAGGAAAACTGTCACCTTTATTTTTACCTATACACTCGTCAGCATCAGACTTAACTACGGCAGCACCGTTTATCCCAGCACCACCCAGAAACTCCTCAAGAAACTGCAGAACATCCAGAACCCTTCTGCCAGACTCATCCTGAATATCCCACACCGCACCCACATCACCGGCCACCTGAGTAACCTTCACTGGCTTCCTATCAACAAAATAATTACCTTCAAGCTCCTCATGCATGCCTACAAAGCCCTACATTCTTACTAGACATCTCTGCTTCGCCCAACTGGCCGTGCCACCATCCGATGGATCCCCAAGACCACGGCTGGAGAAAGATCATTCTCCTACCACGCTGCAAAGACCTGGAACTCCTTGCCTCTGCACCTCAGGCAATCAACATCGCTACCACAGTTCAGGAAGGACCTCAAGACCTGGCTCTTTGACTAAACCACAGATCCTTCCCCTCACTCAGTGCCATGAGACCCTTATGGGTGAGTAGTCACGCTTTACAAGAAACTTGAGTTTTTTTATCAGAAGATGGAGTCTGACTCTCCCAGAAATGTCAATGACCAATATATATTGATTCAAGTGTGTAGTGATACCAGGGTGACATCTTTCAATGCCATTTTGTCTGAAAACAATAGCCATCTTAATGAGGAAAAGAGGTTGGGTCACTGAATCCACCCTTTGGGGTTCAGAAATCTCGTACCACACAGAATAATCCCATGAGATGGTAGTTAACTTTGAAAATATAAGTCACAGTATTAATCACTGTAGGAACCTCATAGTTCCTAGTAACAACTGGCAAATAATTAATATGAACAGGCTTGTGGGATATTCTAGTCACTAGCCCACTTTCTTTTTACTTTTATTGTATTCATTTATTTACACTTTTATAGTGTGCACTGTGTGACCTAGTTGCTTCTTGCTGCTTGATAAAAAGAGATAATGAAAAGAAAGAAGCAGGGGGGAATTGAGGGTCCATAGAGATACAAATCACTTGTATTTAAGATTGAGTACTTCCTCTTTTTGCAGTGAACATATCCCTAACAAAGCAGGCGGTTTTGCGCCAAGCTATATGGCAATCATCTGCTCTTTTACCCCTCTTAACTGTTACACAGTACAGACCAGCTGACCATGCCTCGAAATGTAACACATTTCATTTCACAAACGTGCTCCCGATTGTGCACATTAAACTACTACCTCAGTAGTCTACACACAGTATGGACTATTTTTAGGTTGAGCCTAGGCAGCGCACATGTGCGGTCTGCAAGACCTGTTATCTCCGGCTTTTGGCATGCCCATGAATTGCCATTTGTTTGTTGTTGTGCCACTTAGAAACACAGGGTTATTATTGGTGCATTGGGTCTTATCCTTCCACCTTTGAGTGCTTGGGTCACGCCCAGGTGATTTCACTCATTGTTTGCTTGATTTGGCCAACCCAATACGCCCAGGGTTCCTCCTGGTCATCCTGATCTGCCTTTTTATTTTGTAGGCTATCAACATCAGTTTAGATTTTCAGGCCGTTTCACTGAGAAATGCTCTGTCTGGCACCTGCAAAGTGGCAATTTCTGTTAGGTAGCTGTTGAGCTATAACAATAGCTCTAAATCAAAAAAGTGCGAGACCTATTGCATTTCTAATGCTTGTTTGAAAATCCTATGAGTTACCACATTTACCAGCCTTAGCATCCCCACCACCTAAGAGCCCAGAATATTTTAATTTTGCTGCGGCCTTCATCCAAACATACCCACTAACCAGCTTTGGTGCAGATGGTTTCAAGACTGATGGACATAATTAATTCAGGAGACAGATGCCGTTTCCCAATGAATGAGATTTAATTAAATTAGAGCAGCATTTGTAAAGCGCATGGTTACCCGATGGCATCCCAGCGCTAGTGGCCAACAAGCCGACACTTCAAGCAGAATTTAAGGAAAAATAAGAGTTTCTAGTTGTTTGCAGACCTTCATGTAGTTCTGTTCCAGGCGAATGTGGAGGGAGAGATGGTTCCACAGCTTTGCGGCATTGTATGAAAAGAGACAACCTCCACTTCGTACTCTTCTCATTTTCGGGACTATGACCAGTTGCTTGTTTTCAGATCTTAGGGCTCTGTTAGGATGATATATCTGCATAATAAAACGCAGTATATGTGTGCCTTTACCTGAGAGTGCTTTATGTGCAATGCACATAGCTTTAAACTGAACTCTCTCATAGATTGGGAACCCTTGGAGGATGGCGAGAGCAGGTTTAGCCGAAAGATACTTGGGGATATTCATCAGCAGACGGGCTGTATAATTCTGGAATGTCTGAAGTCACTTGAACGTTGAGGCTGGAGCTCCGAGGTAAAGAGCGTTGGAGTAGTCCAACCTTGACAGGACTAGAGCTTGGACCAGCAGCCTTCTAGCAATAAATGGTAGCAAGGGCATGATCTGTCTAATCAGTCTCAGCATCCCATAGCAACTGGCTGCCACCTTTCTTGCTTGTTCTTTTAAATCAAAGTTGCGGTCCAGCCATACGCCCAGGCTCTTGATCTGATCCTTCGGGGTAGGGGCTGAGCCCAGACAGCTGGGCCAAAAAGAGACTAAGTTTGTGGGGGCCGCATTCCCGAGGAGCAATAGCTCAGTCTTTGCCCCATTAAGTTTCAAGAATGATTCATCCAAACATCTGGATATATTTTTTTGACATGAAGCTAAGCCGGGTCGAGAGGTATCCTGCTTATTTATGGAGACCACCAGCTGGGTGTCATCCGCATAGGTAACAATAGCTGCTGCACACTTAGAGTTAAATCAGCGGAGGCTACAGAAATGATGCCATTCACGCATACTTTCTCCTTATAGCCCCAGGCTGTTAACATCTCTAAGAAATCAACTCTTGCCATGTATTTGGCAGTCCTTGAATGTGCGCATTTGTTGTATGAGAAGATCCAGTATACAGAAATTCCATTAGCCCTAGTTGCACATGAAATCGGTGCTCAGTTCTGAGACATTTGTAACTGATAACTCCTGTCCTCTGGGATCGGCCCTGTCTTTGATTGGGGTTTTGAATCATATCTGATCCTACATAAATTTAGAGGACGTTTTGTCTTTTTGTCTTCTTTTGACTAGCAGCACATATGTTCATTGGTGCCTTTCCGCCTTCCTTGTCATAGTCCTAACATGTGACTCCTTATCCTAAAGACAGACATTTCACTGCCCCCTTAAGTAAAAGGGTTTTTAAACCCTGCCCGAGTACAGCTTCTTTCCAGTGCACAAAGCTGCCTGTTTTGTGTGTCCCCTGCATAGATACTGCTTCATTTCTCCTCTGCTGTGATGAGTGAGAAAGCTTGCTTTACTTGTTTTACGTGCTATATGGACACATGTTTGTTTCTGTTATCTATTTTGACCTATGTGGCACTCCTGACACTCTCCCAGTTTCTGTGATGTACCTGGGACAGTGGCCTTGGTGTAGGGTCAAACTATGTAAGGTTGGTCTGTCCTGCTGTTGTTCCTATACCTTGGTGCCATGCACAATGTCTTTCAATAACTTCTTTCATAGTGGTTCATTGAGGTACTGCAGCACATTATTCCATTCGAGCCTGAACCGCCTGATTTCAATATGGTTGCTTCTCACATAAACATGACCTTACACTGATTGTTTTTCGTCCTTGGTAATGTGAGAACACAGGAATTAAAAAGGGATTTTCTCCAGAGTCCCTACCCTTTCAGTTCTCACAGTTTCTTTTTCATTTTTATTCATAGTGAAGTTGCCTCGGATTAAACACTCCACTGATTGGAAGAAACTTCTGATCATTCCAAACCTTGCAGCTAGACCCTCAGTACATGATCATTGCACCTAGACGATTTCCAAAAAACACCATGGGATGAGGTAGAGCAGCTGGAGAAGCACTCCTTCCCGGAATCCGCCAAAAACAGTTCGGAAGAAGGGCAGTGCAAATAAAAACATATATGGGCTAGGAAGAAAAAGGCAGAGGAACTGTGCACAGCACTAAACTCGATAATCGCCAAGCCTGGACCCAACATTTCCTTGATTCCTGGAGAACTGCAGGCTGCTGTGGGAGTGCTGTTTCTAGTCCTCTTCAAGTGTATGATGAAACCGAGTTGAGTCTAAAGAGAGCTCATTTGCTGGGTGATGATGAGGAGGAGTAGGAGGATGATCCCAGGCCAGATGTGTGGTCCCCACAGAATCTTTGACTATTCTTCGATACTTAAGTGGTAACCTGGGTTTTCCTTCTGATGTAAAACACGTCATGAAGGGGTCTCTTTTGGCATTTCTGTTCTAGGGAATCTGTGTCCCTGCCTACCCTAAGGCTGTCCAAAACCTTGTAATTAAGGAACTGAAGGACTTTGAGCTTCATACTTTTCCTCATTTTTTGATGAAAAATAATTGGAGGGCTGTGATGTAGAGTTTCCTAAGGTGACAAAGGTGAACTCTCCATTTGTAAATAGTTCCTTCCTATCTGTTTTTGCTGTGGAACATGCTGCTCCTGCTGGTTGCATGGAGAGGAAGGACAGTCCAGTCGTGAGGTGTACATTATCTTCATCTATTTAGTTTCCTGATGGGGCCAACATTCTTTGACTGCACAATTCTCTGGCAGTGCATGCGTTCAGAGGAAGGATGGTGGTGTGGGCAGGGGAAACATCCTTTACAACGCAACTTTTACCACGCAGTGCCTTTACGACGCAACTTTTACAACGCAAACCATTACAACGCATTGCGCTGGGGGCGCTCTAGGATAGGGAATAAGTTTAATTTACTGTCCAACACCTTCCCTAGTGTCCACGGGGACTGGAGTTGGAATAGTAAATTAAACTATTCACTATCCAGCGCCCCAAAGCAATATGCGTTGTAATGGTATTCGTTGTAAATACCGAGTTGTAAAGGCTTGCGATGTAAAAGTATGCGGTGTAACGTCATACATCCGTGGGCAGAGTGTAGGTGAAGCTTAGAGAGAGGCTTTGCATCTTTCCTGGATGCAGTAAGAGAGGTTTAAGTACAGTCAGGGTCAAGGCAATCGAGATGCAGTGTTGCTGAGGCCAGGACCTTGATGCCAGAATTATGGACATTTTTGGAAACTATCTGTAATCATCTTTGGAATCAATAGAAGTATGTACTGAAAAAGGAAACTATTCTTAGCAATCCATTTGTGTTTGTGGCGCAAACCTTATTTACTAAGTACTGTTATAAAACGTTTCTTTAAGGGATTGGAAATGTATATTTTTTAGCACACATTGTGGTCACTCACATGCTTGAAAGAACTCGGTGCCCCAGTCTGGCATTTGCAAGCGCCCTTTCCCCCCCACATTTACGTCATCAAGGTATCGCACCCTCTGAAGACCTAAGCATGTCCTTTATGCAGCCCTCTGTATCTTGATTGTGTACTCACGGAGGCTCATACACTACAGATTGGGGCACAGAGTTCTTTCAACCATATGATTTTGATCCCTCTGTTCCCTCCAGAGTGTAACAAAAGGTTTCACCTCTTAGACTCTATGGGACATTAGAGTCTCGACAAGAAAGTACAGTTGGACAGATAACGAGTGCATGAGAGCTGTTTTTTCACTAAAGTTTGTTTTGTTCGCACCCAAACACGAGGGAACCTGAGAACCTTCCTCTTTTTAGGTTTAAGGCAAAACCCACGCTATGAAATAAGACAGTGCCTGATCAGACTATTTTCACCTATAGATTTGTGTGCAGAGGTGATCACGAGTGACCACAACCATATGCTGTATTACTTTATGAATAGTAATGGAGTCTCTCTCTTGATATTTCCAGATATACCATTGAGGAAGTTACCTATGATGGGTCTTGAACTCAGTTAGCTGTAGCATGGAATGATGAACCCAAGCCGCCCCAGGGGCTCACCCGAGGAGTTTGCAGTGATGCAGAAGTGTCAGCTTGCTCATTACAAAAGACATCATCCTTCAGCCAGTCTATGTGTCTTTTTTAGGGAACCCCTCATCCACACCCTGGCCACCTGCCACCAGGCAAGCACCAGCCTCAATGTGAGCAGCTTTCGCATAGCACATGGGACATCAACGAGACCTCGGAATCGGCGCACATGGGAACCGAAACAAAACATTTCACTGATGTCCTCAATCCAAAATGGCTGGATGGGTGGGGGCAACCTGAAGAATGCGTTGGGTCAAACAGGCGTGATTTATTTGGGGATGCAATACACGCTGTTAATAACATTGAAGTGAATGAGTCTGTGTCGCTGGTTAGTAGAAACCAGCCTTATCTGTTCACAACAGGTCTTCCATACTTTTTGGGAAACAGGTATCCCCAAATCAGCCTCCCAGAACACCCTTGGTTCGTTGATAGAGAGAGGGAGTAACATGTCAGTCATCTTGTACAGCTGTGAGTCCCAGCCCCTGGAATTGCCTGAGAGATATATCAGTGTAAGTGGTAGAACACACAGGTTGCCTGTGGAAATTGATTCACAGTTCCGCGACAGCAGGACGCAATCTAAAGGAAGTAAAGAGATCAATTGCATTGACCTCACCCATCGTTCAAAACTCTTCTAGCTTAAGGAACAAGCAGAACGGTTAGAATGAGATTGTTCTTTCTTTTTAGTAATGAGGGAGTAGTTTTGTCAAATCAAACTCTGTGCGTGAAGGCAATCTTGGCCACTTCAATTGTTTGAATCAAGGTTACTGCTTCTTAAAAGCAATTGCCATTTGAAGGACACTAGGAACAGATTTTTGCCTACCATCTTGTAAGTGAGGTAATATAGTTGCTGAGAAGCGACTCCATTTTGTCTCCCCTGAGTGAGCTATTGGAACTTGGTTTGCAGCTCACGGGCCGAATGAAGGTCGAGTCTCTGAGTGAGGTAACTGCTTGAGGTAGTACCTCAGAGTGGACTGGTCAGTACATAAGCTGTCCAGATTCATTGTTGTCCAGAAGATAATACGTTTCTGCATGATTTTTGTGTTGGTCTTGGACTTAGGAGAAAATAGATAATCGATGTCTATGGCTGCCTTACAAGAAGGAAGATTCAATAAAGAGAGCAATAGTTTTCTTATAAGATACAGAAGTAATTGCAAGAAGACTTCGGGGTTAGTAGACTCAATGATCCATTATCTGATTATTGGTTGTTATATAAATCTTCCCGTTTAAAGAGGAAGAAACTAGTTTAAGATTTTTCTTGAAGACCGCAGATAACTCTCAATTTAAATCTACTGGTGCACATTGGAAACTACTTCTTTCTCTTTCACCAGTTCCCCTCAGCCCTCATTCAGGAAGTCATCCGACACTGATTGTAATCGATAAAGTGTCTAAACCTTGCAAGGGAGCATCCATGACGTCCCTATGGTTCTAGATTTCTCAGTTAAGGTTGGTGTTTTCCTAGCTAACTAATTACTGACCCTGACAGCTTGATGCTGTCGATTGCATCTTGGCTCAGGTTAGCGGAGTATTCATCGCTCACCTAATGCTGCTGCCTGGTGTATCCTTCCACCTCATTCGAGTGCTTGCACTGAACTGCATGAGATTGCTTTACAACTGTGGCCTCACTGCCCGCTCATGTTAGCTCCTGCCCATGCCTTGCTCTAATGGGCTTACATTGCACACATTGGCACACTATAGACAGACCTATTGGCATTGCCAATGACCAAGTGGTGACTGCTTTTTCATGTTGACCCTGAACAGCGTTCTGTTGCCTTTCGACTAGATTTGCACTATAAAAATATCAGTGACATCAAAAACGTGTTTTACTTGGGGGGGACAATTAAATTGCTTGTCGTGAGTGTGAGTAGTCAAATCCTCACCTGTCAGGACAGTGACGAGAAAAATGGCGATCACTGATAAGTAACCGGGACATTATCCCCTGCATTCCTCAGCTCAGCTTCTACCCACCATACACATAATACGCCATCTGTCTCTTCCAGGAAGAGACAGTCCAGGTAGTGGCCACGGGAGTGCAGTGCCAAGGGCTTGGATCTCTATCTGGCAGGAAGTCAAGTTTTTCCACGTCAAGTAAATTTGCTCAACCCTGAGCAGGACAGGGATCGGAAAGCAGCCTTTGTCACAAAGGTTGAAACCAGCCTTTCGCCCTTCTTCCCAACTCTCTCTTTCGTTTCCATCCAACCATTTTCTGTCTCTTATGCTCCCCTGATCTCTCTCTTTGTCACCTTCCTTCTCTTTCTTCCTATCTCTCTCTCTCAACGGAAGTCCCTTCCATTCTCGCTGTGCCTTCTGCACAGAACCACAGAGAGCTGGAAAAGGGACAGCAGGGCCAGCGGTGGACCCGGCATTTAAAAACCGGCCTCCAACGGCCCCAGCCCCCTGCGAGACAACGGTTTGGATCAATGGCCAGTCCGGCCTTGCTCGCTGGGCTCTGTTTGTATTGTCCTTGTATCGTTAAACATTATTTATGTTCTAATCTATGTTTTATAGTAGGCACTGTAGGCTTGATTGTATTGCACCATAAAAATAAGTGAGTGGCTAGCTCCCTCACCACTTCTTATGTCAAGTACAGGATTGGGACGCGGCTCCATGATACGCGTCTTTGCTTACACAATAAATATATTTTTAAATGTGTCTGGGATCCGCAAAATTGTTTTTGTCTTTTGAGATGCACAAATGTCTTTCCCTGTGTCATTGGCATGAACAGTTTTGAGAGTACAGCAGTGATCGGTTAGTTTTCGCTTCTCTACGCCAAGTCGTACTTTCCCTTCCCCGAGAGGTAAATACAGAGGGGTGACTGTGAACCGAGCATAATGATTTCCCGTTTTGCTGGTTCCTTTTGTGCTTGTAGAGTACCAGGCCCACGATCGCGGAATTACACTACAGATATAACTGTGGGAGCAGCGCCATCTACCGCTCTCCCTCTGCTGACGACCTGATGGAAAAAAAGTGAAGCTTTGAATCTGTTTCTGGCCTTTGTGGTACCAACACTCAGACTCATGTTCACAAAGTTTAGCATCAGGTTAGCGTTGCTTTGTAATGCTAACCCGACACTAAATCTATTTGGGGATTAGCAAATCAACGATAATTGGTATTAGTTGGTTTGTATGGAAAAGTAAGACAAAGAAACATGAAACGCTGCTTTGCATTGCTTTACGTTTCGGGGGGCTCCGTACATGCATGGTACATGGGCATTCGATAACCACCAATGCATTTTTACGCAAAACCCTATCTACTAACATTAGTAGACAGGGTTTAGCGTAAAAATTAACGCAGCTGAAATGCAGTTGTTTTCATTTCTCCTTTCTTTTCCGACTTTGCATGTGTGCTGGACTGTGCAGCACACATACAAAGTAGGTAATAGTTTTAAACTTGTCTATGCATACTATTTTGTCGAAAACATGTGCTAGACTCAGGCACGCACCCTAGCACTATGGCGCTAGGGTGTGTACCTGACACACGTCAGCTGTAATCAGCGCATGCGCAAGGGAGAAGGGAGAGAGAGCCATACCTCTTTGAATATGGTAATCTCCTGCTCTCTCCCTGTTATGCAAGACAGCGCAGACTCTTTGGGTGCTGCGCTACGTTGCATGACACCTTTCAGAATCTGGGTCAGTGCTTAATTTGAGTTGCAGGTGGCACCCACCAGGAATCCTTTTTGGAGACCATGGGATCTATTTACTAAGATTTAATGGCGTGTTTGCATCACAAAAGTGAGACAAAATGGCGCAAAATCTTTTTCATCTATTTACTTTCCAGCATAAAACCTGTTTTACGCTGGAAAATAACTTGAAAGGAACGCAAAGCAGAGCGTAGCTCTGCTTTGCATTACTTAGCGCCAAGGGGGTTTATCATGGGTGGTGCATGGGAGTTCATATGCAACCACCCAAGGTTTCTGATGCTAAGCCTTACTTACTTAAAAAAGTAGACTGGGTTTAGCGCCAGAAAATAGTGCCCATTTCAAATAGGCACTATGAAGGAGAAATGCTTTCATTTCTTCTTTCTTTTCCTACTGTGTATGTGTGCAGCACTGTACCGCACACATTCACAGTGGGAAAAGGTTTCAAATGAGTCCAAGCATGGTATTTTGTACTGGAAGGGTTCCCTTGTAGTAAAAAAAACTATTTTAGACTCACAGGGACACCCTTGCACTATGGTGAAAAGCTGTGTCCCTGGCACATAGCAGCATATTTCTGCTCTTGTGCTAGGAAGAGGGGAGGAGAGTGCCATATTTCGATATATTTGGGTCTCTCCTCCTCTACTTCTCATACAGTGCAGCCCAGCATTTACGGTTGCGGCAATACACTCCGTGAGATTCTCGTAAATCTGCTCCAGTCCCAGGTGTTGTTTTTCATCATCAGACTTTGAACCCAGGACAAGAGAGGGAATGGCAGAAAAGGAGAAAGAAGAAAAAAGTGATAAAACAACGACAAAGAGAGAAAGATGGGTTGAAAAAATCCTGCACGAGTGAAATAAAGGAGCAGGGAGTTTATGGTGGCGAATGAAAGAGGTGTGAGGTGGAATTAAGAGTAGACAGACTTGGTATTCGAAACCCAGACATCCTGCAGTGCAGAAGGCAGGCTTCTGAAAAGCTCGTTGGGCACTGGCACTCATTCTTTTACAAATTAAGCACTGCTGCTTGTGTGCTCTGTAGCTAATTTGCCCACTGTTAACAACTTACGTTTATTGATTAACGCGTCAAGTGTAAATCACTATCATATATCATTATATTTTAAAGCTTTATAAGGTTAGAGACATGCTGTTTCTGATGGTCGCAGTCCTACACATTAAGTACAAATAGCAATCACTGAGCTATAATCATGACAAGACAGCGTGTCTCCTACAGCACAACTACAGAATATGGATCCGTTTTTAGAGTTAATCTGAAAATAAATAATTGTTTCTATAGATGTGAACACCTAGGCTGTCGCCTATGATGACCAATGGCCCTAAAGGCAACGCTGATAGTGCTGGCCCCTTACCATCAGGGTCAGACTGAGACACAAATAGGGCCAGGCATCAAAATAAAAGAGTCCCCCTTGGTGAATCAGAAAGCTAGAACAAATGCCAATATTTGCAAACCGGGCAGTTTTGAACTTGTGTGTAAGTGTTTTGCAAGTTATGGAAGATTGTATGCCTATGTGTTTGTTGAAGGCAATGTCTGTGCTAAAATCAGGAAAATCAACAGGAAAACGTAATCCACCAAACCATATAAGAGACCAACAAACAGCCAGAAAATCGTCCCACCCACTGACCTGTCAAACCAGCCCTTCTGCCCAGTAGTTAATTTGTAGAACAATAAGTGCCGGAGTTCTCCTCCGGAGGCAGTTTGCACCAGCCCATTTCTCCTCTCAGGGCCACCAAAAACAGAACCAACTACTAACCATGTAAGTGATGCGAGGATTTGGTGTAATGACCAGAGCCGCCGACTTTGGAACTGGGGAACCTGGTTCGAGTTTAAGGGTTTGCTCCTCATCCTGGGATTCTGGACAAATCACTTCATCTCCCTGTGCCTACCATAAATTAATGTGCCCCTAACTTGTGCTCATGGAAAACGCAGGTGTTGATGATTAAGTGCCAGTGCCGAGCACCTGAAACCAGCAGCTCAAATTAAGCATTACTTCTGGCAGTGCCAGATTTCCCTAAAATCTGCTTACCGTTGTATTGTCCCACGTACAACATAGGAGCATATTCTGAGGGGCATATCGCTGTGTTATCTGCACTTTATCGCAGATAAGTGGCGATAAATGTATTGCACCATATACAAGCTGGTGCTAACAGCCGATATCATCAGTTTACCTGCGATAGCAGCCGCATAAAACATTGTCACAGATGACCCCGGCAACTATCACTAATGAGATGGAGAGTAGGCGTTCCTGTGCAAAAAGCCACGAGAACACCACTCCGCAACATTCTCAAAGACCAGCCAGATCGGTGATAAGATTCCAAAACAGGCGAAAAAGCGTGTTAGCAGCAGTAATTTAACACCTGGTGTAAAGTTGGTCGACAACCTGCACCAGAAAAGGGAACCCAGGCCAGAGCCACACCTGAAGAACAACAGATGCCATGGAGCTACTGATCATGCAGCTCGGAGCCCCAAGAGGGACACAACACTCACCGCCACCACACCCAGGCCCACCACCCCCCTCGGATCGCCCAACTTCTCCCGGACTACCACAGAGGCAGCTCAGACCAAGACAGTGAACCTTCAGAAAATGCACCAGTCTCACTGACCCAACACAAGAGAATGTCATTGCCCACTACAGCCTCAAAAGGACAACCTTCCTCAGCATCCTGAACATCATTGCCCACAGGCTGACGGTACCCACACAGCGGACACCAAACATCCCTCCGCAGACAAAGTTGCTGGCTGTGCTGCATCTGTTGGCCTCAGGCACCTTCCAACCACCAACTGCCAGAGTTTGAGGAATCTCACAGCCAGCCCAATCAAAGTTCATCACAACTGTCTTGGATGCCGGGGGGGCGGAGCTAGCCAGCAACAGCGATGGCCGCCTGAACCGTCGGCTCCTCCGCCTAGGACACAATCCTTAAATAATCCTGCAGACAACGGTGACCTCATAGCACAGAAAAGTCCCCTTGTTGCTCTGGAACGTGTGGTACACACATAGACCCGACATCGCTCGAATTCGAGTGCCAGAACCACTGCTAGGGGACACCTTGGTGAATGGTGCCTGAGGCGGTGCCGCGGCCTCCTGGGAGCTGCCTGGAGGTTCTGCCCTGCCCTGGAGGAGGGCGGCCGCGGTGAGTGCACTGAGCGACTACTGCCACTGAGACCTGAAGTGCGGCCGCACGAAGAATAAGCGGAGCTGTGGGCAGGAGAGCGACGGAGCGTGGAGAGACCGCCCGGGGGAGTTGCCATGCCTCGGGGCCCTGCTGCAAAGCTGGCGCATTAATCGAGCGCCCGGCTCTGTCTGAGCTGCTGGGCCTTACGCCTTCACAAGACCTGCAGCGACGCGTGGCTCCGGCCGATGGAGCTGACCCCTGCTGCATAGACGGAGGGGCCCCACGTCGGCTTGGAGGGTGAGTGGCTGGGACTTCAGCCGGGAGAGCACCCCCTGCTACACCACACAAATGCGCCAAGGCCTGAGTGTGGGGCCCAGAGGGAGCACAGCCGGAGTGCGGCACGACCACGCGGGGGGCTACCCCTGGGCCTTCCCCCCCTCTCCCTTTGCCACTAGACTGGGGAATCACCATAATTACACACTGCGGACGCCGGCAGGGCCGATAGTGGAACAGCAGTTGCGTCTGGTTCGAGACGCCATCTTGGGACTCGAGGTTAGCACCCCTGTCTCGGGGGGGGACTCCTGACCGTGGTGCCGGACAGGGTGGCCCATCAGGTGGAACTTGGCTTACCCCTCAACGCTGCATACGCCTCCTGCTGCCAGCGGAGACAGCGCAGGTCCTGCGGCTGGACCGAGACGTGTGCTGCTGGGGCCTTGCTGCGATGTTGGTAGTAGATTGGGGCCCCAAACTTGCAGAACTAGGAGTAGAACCTGTGGGAACGCTAGCAGCAATCCGGCATAACGTCTCTTCATCCCTGGCGTGTGCTTCTTGGGCCCTACAGTTGGCCATTGAGATCCTGCATCACTCTGAGCGCTGCTGGCAGACGCGCGGCCCCGGAGAATCACTATGGGACGGCCGGACAGAACACAGCCTAAACTGACTTTCGAAACCAGTAAGAAACCCAAGCCCATAGATGCCCCGTCCCGCGCAGAGGAGGCGGGGGTTGAGAATGCGACAGGGGGGCCGTGACTGAACCAGACATACGTAACATACGTATGGAGAAAAACTTGCAGGGTGGCATCGCCTCTCTAGGGACTAAAATGGATTCCCTCACGTATTGCATGGACCGCATGGCAGAACAGCTTGACAAATACGCCGAACGCCTGGATATGTCAGAGAGGCGCATAGGTGAATTGGAGGAAGCGCAGACAACCTTGGACTCCGAGCATAAGCAACTGGGCAAGGTGCTCCAAATTCTCCAGGACAAGGCTGAGGACCTGGAGGCGAGGTCTCGTAGATGCAACATACGCATCACGGGCCTACCGGAAAGCACCCGACAGGCAACATGGAGCTGTTCGTGGAGGCCCTCTTGAAGAAGCTGTTGGGTGAGACTGCATTCTCAGAGATGTTTGTCGTAGAAAGAGCACACCGCACTCTGGGCCCGAGACCCAAGCCGGGGGCCCACCCTCACCCCATTGTGGCCAAGCTTCTAATTACAGAGACCGTGATGTCGCTCTAAAACTGGCACGTGAGAAACAACCACTACATTACGAAGGGAGCACGCTTTCCTTATTCCCGGACTTCACGGCCAGAGTGCAAGAGGCCCGACGCCAATTTGTCCCGATGAAGCGACAACTAAGAGAGCTCGATGTTGACTATGCAATGCTCTACCCTGCTAAGCTGCGGGTCAACAGACAGGGGAGATCTACGATTTTTACGGACCCAAGAGCACTACAGAAAGCTATGAAGGACTAGCGCAGAGACCCACAACGCTCCACGAACAATGGAATATCGGAGGAGGCCTCGGCTGGTCCCTTGAGCAACCAAGATTGACTTTGCGACCTCCGACTGGATGTACTGTTGATCCACTGTGGAACTGGAAAGGTGTGAACTACTACACGTGGACATGGGCACGGCTGCTTTGCGGCCGGACTGACGCTCTGCTGCAGTGATGCATTGTCATGTGCTGCTGTGATGCTGCAGGGTAACAGTGAGTCAAAAATGTTGCAGGGAAGGGGTGAATTTTTCTTTTTGGAGATAAGTTTGTGATTTTGACATGTCTGTTTTATGCCCCCTATTGCACTGAGTAAACGTTACATGTGCCCCGCTACTGTCATGAGGTGGAATAATAGTGATGCGGGGGACTGCACATACTCACCTTTTATATGATGCGAGATGGACAGGGGCATGCAGATAGAAATGGCAGCTGCGATGGGAAGGGAGGTCCCCTACTTGCTATCAGATGACCACCGTACGCTTTGGAGGGCGCTGCTTGTCATTTGTCCCTTTTATTTTTTTGCCTGGGCGGAGGGGAGGGGGCGGGGCAGTGAGTCAGCAGACCGGTTATTACCATAGTCTAATTGCGAGCAGGTTACCTACGCCCCTGTGTGTGGAACACTTCCCCTGCCTTGCCCTCTACGTTGCGGGCATTTTGCTTTTCTGTTTTGTTCGTTAATTGCATTTGGTTTTGGTATTAGAGGCAGCTGGGTGGGAGGTTGTGGGAGGACTTAACAATGTTTTGAGGGGGGGTTGAGGGAGTTGGGGAGCTGGGGCGCGGCCATGTTGGGGTTGGGCAAGCGTGGGTGGGGGGATGGGCAGGACCACATCACTCTGCAGTGTTGTCATTTTTGAAAATGAGAGACTGTTTTGTTGTTGAAAGGTTGGCATTGAATTTTCTTGGCAGAGACGTGAACATACATGCTCGTTGCTTGTTGGCACATAGGATTGCACCTGTTGTAACACGTTTACTTAGATGCCCGCGATGACGCAACACTCGCACGACAATGACGTACACTTACCGCTCACCTCACCCCCCAACACGACACCTCAACGGCACGATAACGACACTATTACACTAATGACTTGGAATGTTAGAGGCCTAAATGACCACAGGAAGGTCAGACGTGTACTTCAGTACCTCTCGCGACATACGTTTGACATTTCATTGCTCCAAGAGACCCACCTGAGACCGGACAGTCCGACACTACATTATAGGGGGCTACATAATCACATACATGCTGCTGGTTTCACCTCGAGCGCCAGAGGAGTGGTGACTTGGGTGAACCCGAGGTCCTCCTTGACACTTACGCCAGTAGAATCAGACGCGGATGGACGTTATGTGATCACGAAATGTACCGGTAAGGGTATGGTATTCCACGTGGTCAACTCATATGGCCCTAACTTTGACTGCCCCTCTTACTATGTAACACTGGCTAGCAAGATTAGGGGTTTGGGCAAGGGACAGGTTCTGTGGGGAGGTGATTTCAATATGACTCGGCAGCCGGCTCTTGACCGGTCGGATGGACCTAGCAGGCGCCCTTCGGCCTCATCTCGCGTCCTAAATGCTGAGATGACCCGTTTGGGATTACAGGACGTTTGGAGGACTAAACACCCAGAACAAGGGGGGTATACACTCTACTCATCACAATATGACATTCATACCCATATAGATTACTGGCTCCTCTCCTCGCCCCTCCTCCCTATGGTACAGGCGTGTGTGGTGCTTCCCCGCACTTACTCGGACCACTCCCCGTTACTGGTCACCCTTCGTGCCCCGGCGCGATGCCCCCCTCTGTTTCCCTGGGGCCTACCTCCATATGCACTGCTGGATGACGTTTTTCGGGAAGAGCTTGCGACCGCCATTGAAGACTTCTTCGACAGAAATGTGGGCACGGTGGACTCTTTCCTGACTGTGTGGAAGACCTTTAAGGTGTACATTCGCGGTATTGCTATCTCCAAGCACGCAGGTATCCTCAAATCCATTAGTGACCGCCTGTCCCTACTTGAGAATAGACTGAAGGATATAGAGACGCACCGTCTGCGCGATCCCAGCGTGGACCTAACACAAGAGCTAGCTCAAATGTTATGTTATGTTATATAGACTTTTTGAGCGCCCAGCTGCCCCAGCGAAGGGGTGTCCCGGCGCTATAACTGAAAAGAACATAATACCATGATGAGGCAGACGCAGAGGTAAAGCACCTTGGGAAGTATGCCATTGCCAAGTCGTATGGAGAGGGGGAGCGCCCGGGAGCAGTGTTGGCTAGGATGGCTAAGCAGCGAAGGCACACTGCGGCCATGCCCACACTGAGGGCCCCGCACGCTGGGGAAGAACTGTCTGAAGCCCATGTGGCGGCCCGTTTTCTGGAATATTACGCTGCACTCTACGCCTCGAGAGGACCGGCCTCGGAGGAACGTATACTGGATTATCTAACACACATTCAGTTGCCCTGGCTCACTAATACTCACCGTGAGTTCCTAGTGCACCCATTCGAGAGGGAGGAGATTGTCTTGGCGCTGTCCTCTATGAGGGCAGGTAGTGCTCCGGGCAGCGACGGGTTCCCAGCCTCATTTTATAAGACGTTCTCTGACCTGTTGATCCCCAGATTATTGATGCTTGTTGAACAGATGGCAGAGGGAGGAGAGATGCCTCCGACGATGCGGGAAGCAATTATCATAGCTATACTTAAACCTGGTAAGCCTCCGGAGGACTGCGCCTCTTATAGGCCGCTGTCGCTTATTAACGTGGACGCAAAGAAATTCGCAAAAATCATTGCAAATCGTATCAGCCCTCTGGTCCCGACGCTTGTGGCCCCCGAACAGGCTGGCTTTGTCCCCAACCGCACTTTGACCTATAATTTACACACTGTCTTTGCAGCATTCCAGCATACACGGCAGGAAGTACCGGTGGTAGCGGTCTTCCTGGACATGGAAAAGGCTTTTGACTCTGTCGAGTGGCCTTTTCTCCGCATGGTGTTACAGCGCATGGGAGTCGGGGATATTTTTATACAGCTGCTAAATACGCTCTCTACTTCCCCAACAGCGCGTGTCCGCTAACGACTGAGCCTTTCAATATCTGACGCGGCACCAGGCAAGGCTGTCCCCTCTCCCCCCTTCTATATGCCCTAGTTGCGGAGCAACTTGCATGCGCATTACGTGAGTATTACGGTCACCGAGGTGTTCGTTTCCCCGGGTACAATCTGATAGTGTCCACGTATGCGGACGATACCCTGCTCTACGTGCGGGATCCGGAGACCAATTTCTCGAGAGTGTTGAGGGAAGTGGTCCTGTTCAGTTCGCTTTCAGGGATATATGTGAACTGGAGTAAAACTATAATGTTCCCGCTCACCCCAGCCACGGGGAGAGTATATTGGATTACCCTATACAGTGGACCACTGACTCGGTCAGGTACCTGGGTATACGGTTACACACAGACGCGGAGGTGGTCCTTAGGGAGAATTACGGGGTGGCTATCTCCAAACTGGAAGACGATGTGACTAAATGGATTGACCTTCCCCTCTCCCTACTGGGCCGCATCTCGTTGCTGAAAATGACAGTACTCCCTCTTTTCCTATTTCTTTTTAGCAACATCCCTATGGTGCTGTCGAGTGCGTTCTTCAGACAACTGCATACTCTAGTGCTGCGACTGGTCTGGAAAGCAACACAGAGTGGTATGGGACATCCTTATACGGCCTTATGAAGACGGGGGCCTGCAAGCCCCAGACTTGGAATTATACTACTGTGCCGCCCGGGGCGCGCAAGCGTATGGCTGGATGCATGGCCCAGCTAACGGTCCACACATACGTATTGAAGGTATAGTTGCTGATCCGACTCCGTTACTGGCGCTTCTGGCCCGACCCAGAGATCGAAGAACGGGCTTATTAGACTCGCTCAACATTGTTACGCATGCCTGGCACCATCTTATGGATGCACAGGCTTGCTCGCTACTGTATGCCCCGGGGGCGAAGTTGAAGTGGTGTTCATGGCTTGGCCCATGCAAAGACAGGGGCGTCCTATCGGCACTTGCAAAGGTGAACCTAACCACTATGGGAGATCTATTCCTTAACGGCGTGGCTCGTACATGGGAGGAAATAGACCTAGATGATGGACTAAGTGCTCAACCTCTTACTCGCTTTCAGTTTCACAGGGTGAGACTCGCTCTTAGGGACTTGTTAGGGAAGGATAAGATGAAACCTCAAACGGTACTGGTGTACGACTATATAGTTTCGGCTAAGACTCCGGCTCATTTAATATCGTGACTTTATCGTGCCACTCTAGCAGAAAAAACGGTACATTATGCTAAACCACGGTTAGCGTGGCAGACGGACTTAGAGGTTGACCTTCCTGAGGACAAGTGGAGATACTGCTGTGCCAACCTTAAGAGGGTATCTCTGAACGGCCGACACCGGTTACTACATTTTAAAATCCTAAATAGGGTATATTACACCCCAGAATGTCTGTTTCGATACGGCTTGTGGGAAACCCCTAGATGCGAACGGTGTACGGCGCAATCTGCAGACTTCCTGCACCTTGCCTGGCTCTGCCCGAAGATTGCTGATTTTTGGCATGCGGTTTACGCTGAGGTGAACAGGGTTACTGAATTAACGCTGGACCCCTCCCCGCTGCTAGCGCTGTTGGGGTACTCTAAGGATATTGCATCCACTTTCCGCAGGCTGGTGGATATGGCTTTCCTTGTGGCCAAACGCTGCATTGCACTCACATGGATGAGAGGGCCCACCCCGACGCTGTCCAGATGGTCTCAGGACATGCTGTATTGTTGCACACAAAGGGGGTTGTACAGCGAGCTCTTACCCCCCCGTAACCGGCCAAAGAACTACTGGGCACTGTACCTGCAGAGGAGGTCCGTGGCAGATGACAGTATTCCTGGGGACAAACGTTCAGACTTGGTAAAGGGGAACTTGAGAGCGAACGTATCACAACACTGTGGTGGAGACGATAGGTTAAAGACACTGGACGGAGATATAGCTGTGGATGACGGTGAGGAAGGAAGATGCACTGATAACACTCCTGATGTTCTTACTGGAGGGGTGGGAGGTGTTGAGGTTTGAAGCGTCTGTTGGATCGAGGATATTGCTATTGCTCTGAGTAATGCGCATATGTCGAAATGTTATTGATTTATTTCTGTATTACGAGTGTCAACGTATTTGCCATCTGATTGTACACATTTTTTAAATGCCAATAAACAAATAAAAAAAAAACTGTCTTGAATGCCATCATGAGCTTGGTACCCCAGTACCTTCACTTCCCCCACACTGCGCAGGAACAGCTGGAGACCAAGCAAGGATTCGACGCCATAGCTGGCTTCCCACACGTGTTGGGGTCAATTGACTGCCCAAATGTCCTACTTGTGCACCCTGCCGATACTGTACACAATTATCTCAACAGAAAGCACATGCATTCCATCAATGTGCAGGCAGTAGTGGACCACCGGGGACTTTTTACCAATGTCTTCGCCAACTACCCAGGCTGTGTGCATGATTCCTACATCTTCCGACATTCCAACACCAACCAACGCTTCCTGGATGGCACCAACGGAAATGCTCTGCTCGTTGGTAAGTACCAAATGAAAACACCAACTCCACAATCATGCAACTCACAACTCTGGGAATGCACATGTTACAAACTCACACACAACATGCATGTTGGCTAGCCATATACATGAGCCAACAATGGCATGACACCCCAGCTACACAATAGCAGAATGTGGGGAGAGGTGGGAACCAGGCATGTGCGAATGAGGTAAGTGACCCATGAATGAGAAGGTAAACAATGCCAAGTGTGGCGTGGATGTGCTTGACAGACTGCAGTGTGCAGACCACAGACATATCCATGTCGACATACACTGCTGCTGTTTGGAGTGTAGTGGACAGTGGGCACAACCATGTCACCCCAGTCAGTGGGGAAGATCAGGGAGAAGTAGCTTGTTATGTCCCCCATCTGTAAGCGTGAGCGGAGTGGGCTGGCCCGGCATACGCAAGTTCAACGTGCGGGTGTGAATTATTATCCCGGGGCTCTGGGCGTGATCCAGTACTCGAAATGTGCAAATGCATGTGTCTCTGTCGCAGTGTGGGACTCCGTTGGGGACTGTAAGTGGTCCCTGATGGGACTTAGACACCCACGTATGTGATCTAGTTTGGGTGCCATGTGGTCGAACCCCACCCACACCTGTTCAGCCACCTCCTTCTGGCAGTCTGCACCTGGCCTTAGAATGCGATGTGTGTTTCGGTGGGGTGCTAGGAGCCAGCCATGGTGGCGGGTGCTTCCAGCTGTGTGGTCTGTGCATGGCGCGGGGTCTCAACGATGCAGCTGGGCTGCCCTGCTTCTGGAGGTGGATTGCCTAAGATGTCCATGAACTGTAGTAGGGTGTCAGCGTCGAAGGTGTGGAGGTTCTCTTCAGCATCACTGATGAGTTGTCTGATCTGCTCTGCTGGAGATGTTGTTTGTCCCTCTGCAATGTGAAGGGAAGATACATTTTGACATTGTGTTGACATGTATGTTGACGCATTGTTCACGTTTACATACAGACTGCATGACAATGTACATTGTGACTGTTTGGGGGGGAATGGACTATTTGATGCAGGACAGTGGACATTTGGACTACATCATGGATGTGAGGTTGTACACATACATTTTCATCTCACAGTTTCCTACAATGTCAGGTGTGATTAGCCAGTTTCTACGCACAAGCAGACTCAGTTGTGTCCTTTGATCTGCAGTGTAAGTGTTGCACTTTGTACCACATTGTCGTCCATGTGGATGTGCTGTTATTGCTATGTGTGTATGCTGCATTGTGGGGGAGTCACCCCTGCAGCAATGATTTTGCTGCCCCTTATCCCTTTGAGGTGGTGTGCCTTTGACTTTTGTGCTTTTACGGTGCTGAGATGTTGGCGACTTGGACGGTTTTTGTACTCCTGTGCATTGTTGATGTCAAGGGTTGTTTGTGCACGCGGATGTGTCAGAGTGTGACCTGCTCCTTTACAGATGTGATCCACACTCAGCCACCTCAGTGTTGTGGCGTGCACAATGTCATGATGATTGTACTGCAGCCATGCTGATTGTGATGTAGTGTCACTTGCATTGTCAGTGTGGCTCACAAATACGCATCTTTTCTGTGTTTTGCATGTGTGCATGTGTTGGTTGTGAGATTGGTGATGTGTGGGGTAGGACCCCTTTGGGCACATGGTGGACGGGGGCCTACTTGGTGTTTGTATGTGAGCTGCAGTGTGCCGCGGGGTTCAGGGGCATGATCCAGGGTCATTGTGGGTGTGCAGTGTGCTACACATGATTGTGCATGTGTGCCATTGTGCCCATCTCGCCCCATCCCCCCACTCCCTCATCATTACTCCCCCTGTTGATTCCATTTCCTCTAGCTCCTCCTGAGGCGCAGGACTCCCACTTCCAGTCGCCGTGGCTGCCTTCCTGTAGGCAGCGGGTTTCTGATTGGTTTGGCTTTTCACAACATGCCAGCACCTCTTGACCTCCTCCATTGACCTCCTCGATACTCCGACTGCATTCACATTGTTCACGATGGACTGGCATGTTTCCGTTTGTGTTGCCAATGAAACAGTGGAGGTGATGAACAGTTGTTATTAGTGTTCTATCGTCTCCATGACGAATATCCGGTTTACCTGCGGACTGAAACCCATCTTCCTATTCTCTTCTCCTTGGCCTTCCCCGACCCCGGGGTTCCTTGCTGGTGGTCTGTGGGGTTTGTGGGGTTCGCGTTGACCTCTGCACTCGGTCCAGGTGCATCCATGATGCTACACAGTTTACTTTTTTCTCCCTTTTTTTGTTCTGCTTTTATGGTGCATTTTCCTGCATGACGCGTGGGAATTGCAGGCCTGTCACTGGTTATCGCAGATTTTTGTTTGTGTTTCATGTTTTTTAAGCGACGCATTGATTTTTACGCAGTCATTTGACGCATTATCGTGAGACTATCGCATGGAACCGCCGTGTTAAGAATACAACCTTAAAACTACGCTATTTTCCCACAATAGACTGTGATGTGAAGAGTTGCATTAAGCTTATTTTGCAATAATTATCACACTTTCTTGAGAACATCCCCCATAGTAAGCTCTTCTATATCAGACTTAGAACAGGTGTTGACACACAACTCTTAAGTAGTGCCATATAAAGCAAACAACATCAATCAATTTTCTTGCACAAAAGGATTCTGCAACGCTAATTTCATTTTCATTGCCCCTGATAATTCATGCACAATTGGTATAGCAGTGCGAGAACGAAGCAAAAGCCTTGTGTGTTCTGTGCAAAGCCAAATCAACTGCAGTCACACTAAGTACTGCAACCTGGCTTTGATAAACACTATAACCAATTGAAACAAGCATTTGCATTGTGATAGGTCTCGCAACACATAAGTTTGAGTGTTGGTGTGATTATTAATATTGCAACAGGAAGTGGTTTGTGTTGTAAAAGTATTTTTAATATATGCATTTGAAACATAAATAAAAGGCATTGTTATTTACAATGCCGACAGCTTAAAGGTATGTAAATGTGAGCCCTATTGTATTGCAAATGTTTATTATCAAGAACAGGGGTGTTTATCTCTCAGGCATGCATTATTATGTAATGGAACGCTGACCCACTCTAAAACAACAAGTTTAAGCTGTTGGCATTATAAATGACAATGTGTTTTATTTATGTTTCAAAAGCGAAAACAAAAACAAAAGGCATTGTTATTTGCAATGTCAATGTCAAGATCAACTGTACATGAGTGACATAGTGTACCTGCATGATACGATACTTTTGTTTAGATGCTTCTAGACCAAGCATGGGAAAATGGGCTCTGTAAGAACAGCAATTATTAAGGAACTCTTAAAAAGCTACTCTAGAATTTTACTCGACCCCGGTGCCCACTCACACCGATGCACTGGCCCTTGCACACGCTGACTCGTTCCGGTGACCTCCCCACCCACTCTGCGGGGACTGGTCTAGCTCGCATTAGCAAAGAACCTTGTCCATGCTAGCTCTTGCACAAACATTTTATCACTTTAACGCGTGCCTATCGCTTTACTGCTCACGCCTGAACAAATGCTTCTGCAATTTCACTCTTGACGGAACTTTCTCGCACGTCCACTGGTGTTGACCCTGTACACCGTTACTTTTGCATGGTAATTGTTGCACCCACACACTCAAACCCCATCAAACACAGGCCCGCTGCATTCACTTTGCACTGACCTTCTGGCACAGTCACTTATGTACTGACCCATTTGCAATTATATTTGCGCATGAATTCTTTCTGGGTTTCTCTTGCCTGTTTATTTGTGCAAAGATATTTTTCAGCCAATATTGTAGAGTTCCAGGTGCACATTGACCCTCTTGCACTCTCACTCGTAGTGCACACATCCTTGTGGTAAACCCTCATTCACACTCATTGTGAACACTCGCAAGTGCGACCTTCGTGAACGCTCACTGAAGATGTCCTGTGACAAAGTTCAAGGAGCTGGGCGAGGAGGCCTCTACCTGTGATGACGACTTGGACTCTGTGAAGGCCCTCACGGCGAAGCTGAAGCTGCAGACACCCGGGCCCGCCTACATGGAGTGGAAGGCCCAGCTGCAGCGCTAGCCCTGCTTGCGGGTCCCAAAGTATCCAACACAAAGTCCATGGTTCTGGAATCAACAAGAGGGTCCTTGAAAGTGTGAAACTTCAAATTCCGCAATCCACTGGAACAAAACCCTGACAAATCCACTGATGGGTCTACAAGGTGTAGATTTAGTTGGTGATGTTCCTGTTGAGCTTCTTTTAACCTGTAGCTTTCAGGGGGTCCACTCTTTAGTTCTTTTCCAGCAAGATAATCCACAGGGCTGTAGTTTCAGATGGTGCAGTCTTCATAGGTCAGGCCTTAGAGTTGCTTGCACAGCAAAATCTTTTCAGCAGAGCACTTCTTGCTTCATTCAGTTTCAAGCAGCAGATCTGGAGGACTCTGCCCTCTCAGATAATTATTCAAAATTCTCTGGGTCAAGCACCAGGTCACTTCTGACCAATGAGAGCAGGGCAACTCCTCATTGTTATGACCACATCCTGTAGAGTGTGGCATTTTTTTGTCCCAGAGTGCACCAATCTTCCAAATCCATAATGGCTGATATTCCAGCAAGGAGGTAAGAGCGGGCTACACACCCTCGGGGATGGCTGATTTCTATCGACTCTCCCCCTACCATCTGCAAATACCTTCCTTAAGCCTAGCCCTGACTCTGGGTCAAGAGTGTAAGAGTGAAACTGAAACTCAGGCCTCCCCTTTGCCTTTGAAGAGCATGGTTTAGGACTCCACCCCTGGCCTCGCTTTCTATAGATCAGCACACTGCCCTTCCAGCAGAGTTGTTAGCCCAAGGGGTTCTTTATCACCTCTTCAAAGCAGCCTGGCTAATCCACTTAACTCTGACCAATCAGGGCAGACCACCGGAAGGCTGAATCTGGACTTACAAACAAGAAAGTCTTATAACTTCTTGTATATACACTTTAGGAGAAATTCAACAATATAATAGTGTTGGATTTTTCCCTATCATTCTAGTAAGAGTTTGATAGGTAGCTCTATCTCCTTAATATCAGGAGTTATTCGTTAGTAACTCCCTGCCATGTTAATCTATGGGACATGAGATTTGCAATTGGGAAAATGACTTGGGCCAGTTTTCTAGCACCAGGGCTTATAAAAACATATTTTATAAGTATTTCCCTAATTTCTACAGTACCCCCACCACCAGTGTAACTAGGGGAGACTTTAGGGGTTCTGAATCAGCAGAAATATTGCAGATCCTTCTTACCCAGTGCTTCTAGCATCAAAGTCGAATTTTAGCAGCACTTTAACACAATGTGGGGAGTGGAATTTGAAATTTCACTTTACCCAGGCATATAAAAAGTTGTTTTATAAGGGTGTACCTTATAAATAACTGACCCCCCCCCCCCCCACCCCTGGGATACCTAGGGAAGACCGTGGGGGTCCCTAATATGCAAAAACATTGTAGGTTTTCCATTTGTAAGTGCCCCTACCACCAAAGCCGAGTTTGGGCACAATTTACTGTTTAAAAGCAGTCCTGGCAACCAGTGCTGCTTTTAAACTGACCTCAGGCTTCAGCACTGCACACATGCTAGTGCAGAAAAAAGCTGCTGGCCTTTAAACTGTCATACGCTCAGGGTACTGGGGACTGCTAGGTAGTTTCCATCCCCTGCCCTATTAAATTCTAGGGGCCTATGGGGTAGGTCATGCAAATTACAGGGGTACCCCACCATACCATAGTGTACCCTAGTAAATGTTGGGTATTTTAACTGTATTCTAATGTGTTCCTTTCGGCTCAGCACTGGCCCTGGGCCTGGTTAGGCAGCGCCCAGGGTCAGTCAAAATCAGTTACCACCAGCATCAATCAGCAAAAAGTTGGGGGTACCCAGGGCACAGGATGACTTTGCATCAGTCAAACTCTGGAAAGTTAAAAACAATGGTAACCATGGTAAAGATATGCACGTTATATGCACTAAATGTAGACTTTAGGCACAAGGTGTGGTCTTTTTGTGCGTGCGCAACTGTAATCACACCACACATTCCATGCACTTCCTTACTACATCAAGGTGCGCCTCCGCCATAGCACCTAACTGTGTCTTTCTGTCCTCCCCGATGATAACTGAGCTGGGAGAGGGCAATGTTTAAATAGTGCTCTAAATTGGATAAGTGGCGGGGACGCATGCTGTGATTGTTTCATCAGTAGGAGAACATTGTACATTAGTCAAAAAAACAGAGAAGAGAACATCAAAGTATCAAGTCTTTATCTTATTAAATTTAACGTTGTCAGTACATGTCATGTTCATATTATATACATGTATCACAAATTATTTGAGTGCTACAAGCCAGATCAAGAGTAGCGGCCCGACTGGAGGTCCTAATCCTAGGGCCTTCCCAGTCGTGGTGGTTGACAAACAGCCGTTGGCAGCCGATACGTGTTTCGTTACACGAATGTAACTTTTTCAAGGCTGTAGACAGAGATAAATGTTCACATATAGTGCTCAAAACATGCTTTTTGCTGTATTCTTTAACACAAAAAATGATTTTTTCTCTTCAATATTATGTGCAGCCGAAGTGTGAGCTGAAAAGGAAAATATGAGCAGTGATGTTCTCTTATAATAACCATGAAGGAAAAGTACTAAACAGTCACATATCATTTCTTTATATATAGAAAGGAATTGTTTAGTACTTTTCCTTTATGGTTATTGTAAGAGAACATCACTGCTCACATTTTCCTTTTCGGCTGTTTGTCAACCGAAACTCAAACTCTGTTTGTTTGACAAATGTACAATGTTCTCCTACTGATGAATCAATCATTGTTGCAGGATTCATAATATTGGCCATCAAGTTAAATCTAAATGGCATATTGCTGTAGTTACATTGTAGAGTGCCGAAGTACAACCAATCTCTAAGACATTCAATAACAGGTATTTTATATCTGTTGACCTGGCATTATTGGTAGTGTGAGGCATCTGTAACCTTGAATGGCACCGTAATCTATATATATTGAAATACTGGAAACAGACAACGTTGAGTTATTGATAGTTTTTGATGTGCGACTGTTTAAACCATCACTACTGCCTTATGAGATTGTAATACTGTGATTGTTGTTAATTGCCTGCATGTTTGTGGGATCCAGTGTCCCTATATGTGTCAGATAGGGGATATGGTTATATGCCTGGCCTGTTAGCAGCGTAATGCTTTGTGTCGCATTACTCCCTTGCCTAGATCTGGTGTCTCTAAACGAGCAAGCGCTGATAGACAGGCAGCCACCTGGCTGTGAGCTAGGTAAAAAAAGGAATCAGGAGCGGACGTAGACCTCCGTAGGCACAAAGCATTAGGCTGCAAACAGGCCAGGCATATAACCATATCCCCTATCTGGAGCACATAGGGACACCGGATCCCATGAACATGCAGGCAATTAACAACAATCAAGCACTACTCAATTTATAGCACTGTTTAAACCTTGCCCTCTCCCAGCTCAGTTATCATCGGGGAGGACAGAAGGACACAGTTAGGTGCTACGGCGGACGATGCACCTTGATTCAGTAAGGGAGTGCATGGAATGTGTGGTGTGATTGCAGTTGCGCATGCTTGAAAAAAGCACACCTTGTGCCTTAAGTCTACATTCAGTGTATATAATGTGCATATATTTACCAAGGCTGCCATTGTTTTTAACTTTCCAGAGTATGACTACAGGGGCCTTTCCTCCATTCCTCCTCCCATGGAGCACGTAGCTTGATGCTCTTGGGTAAGGTGTGAGAGATTACATCTCTCATTTTATTGCGTGTGCACAGATGACTGTCACTTTTTACACATATATAGCCATACACGCTAATTCTTGTGTTTGTGGTCCTGAATGAGTTTACTTAAGTGACCGAGCCTACTACTGATGGTTCTCTTGTATATTGTCTTCATTTTTTCTTACAGGCTAATTGTGAGCCCTTTGAAGTGGATAGTGACAAAGGTCACCCCACCCAGTGGTACCTTCTCACCACGAAGTTGGTAAGAACGGAGCCCACTTGATACAGGTCCTGATGAATACCACGTACCCACCTAGAGACACTAAGCAAAAAACATGTTGGCCCTATTCACTATTTTGAGGGGATAATACATTTCCCGACGTCACCGTCCACGTTTTTAATACCATACAGCCGCTTACCTCATTAAAATTAATTTGGCAACTGTAATGGTTTTTACACTTTACTCACTCTTCACGGGCCCCCACTTAGTTTAGAAGTGCATCCCTGGCGTCAGGTGTATGCCTGCCCTCTATCAAACCAAGTTTTTAGAGGGCGAGGACTGCCGATGATGAAGCATGACACCAGGTGGTTGTGTAAGGCCTGTCCTTCACTTTTTGTGAGATGTCCACACTCACAATTTATTCTTGAGCACCATTGGTCACTTTTCTGGGAGCGGCCCCACTTGTGTCACTTGTGTTGAACATCCTGGCATTTGTGCCAGCAGATATTGCAAGCTAAAGTTGAACAGTGGATTCAGTGTCCTTTATCTATGGCTGGCTGTATCACTTTGGTGAAAATGCTGGAACTTTCTAAATTCCTTTGTTCATATTCCGATCCCACCAGGCAGGCGGCTCTTTCCTAACCTGTGACACCTGTTACTTAGACTGATATGGGCTGGTAAAACGCTGTGCTTATACTGGGAAAGACACACAACCATGTTAAGAAAGAGGAAATATTTTTAGTGGCACGGTCCCATTTTGCTATTTGCTTGATAAAGCCCTATTTACCACTCAGCAGCTATCAACTTGTGGAAAAGTAAATTTTGCCATGTTCTGTGTCCCTACGTGTTCTCCATCATATGTTATGTGTGCATGATTAATATGCATATGTATTCCCCATGTTCGATTAAAGACGCAATTATAGTTGTGTCCATCTCTAGTATGCCAGTTTCCAGTTCTCGTGAATACTACGAATATCAGGCCTATGTAAAGCTACGTTGCCACGTTTCCCAGTGTGCACGTTATTTCATTGTAAAGTCCCCGTTTCTAGGCCTCAAAAGGGCCTGGACATCAGATTCAGCTCCTGTCTCCTGAATCCTCGCTGAGGAGCGATACAGCCCCCACCTGTATTCCTGACCCTTCACTTACTTCCTGCCTCACAGTGCCCGGTTCAGCCTGGCTCTGCCTACGAGTCTGCCAAGAGTATGTTATGATTCTAGTTATCAGTCCAGCCCTCCTTCTCTGCATTCCTAAGCTACTGAATCGCATCAATAGTTTCCGTCATAGTCTAGCCTTTACGTCTCCATGTAAGAGAAATACTGTATTTATGGTCATTTAATATTCTTCAACACGCACTACATGTAGAATAATGCATGCTCCAGTCTTAGTGTCTGTTAGCCTTTACCCCGATAACTTTTGGATTCTATCAACATGTTCTCTAAACATCAGATACTAGATAGTGGTAGGTACATGTTGCCCTGACTCTCCAGACTTCAGTCTCTGCTCCTAGCACAGAGTTCATAGCCCCCAGCTTCTCCTAGTAACACGTCATTGCTAGTTTGCGCGCACCATTAGGTTAGAGGTCCCGGCTCCTTAGGTAGCCCCCTCCATGTTTCCGCCCCATTTATGACATATTCTGTTACGTTTACATCACATGTCTATGTATACGCCTCTTGTTACACCTACTTTCACCCTTATCTTTCGCGACTGCTATTGACCACACCCACTGCTCCGCCTACTGTATTCACTGTAATGCAATTGTTTTAGTATATATATGCTTGTGTATTGTTATTAAAGTTAGCGCGCGCTCATCCCAGATCCAGCCCCGGCAGCTGCCGGGCCACGCCAGTCCAATCCTGCCCCCCTGTCAGGCCCTGTCATCCTATTCCTGTGCAGGTTGTCCTGTTCCTGTCCTTTATGCTGTATTAAACCTGCAAACTCCTACTACCTCGAATCTTGACTCTTATTTATTGAGCTATCTGTTATTACTATGTCCAGTAAAACCTAGATCCGGTATTATTTATTTATATACCACATAATGGCGCCCGAACAGGGACCTGCCCTTTCCCCACGCGCCGGTGAAGCCACGTATGCCCCCTGATCCTCTGCAGCCGTGACGGAACCATACCGTGCACGTGCAGATATTTCTGCTTCAAGTATCCCTCAGGCCCACGGAGGAGACGGAGGTTGCGGTCCAGCATCCAGACGAGGCGGTGAAGGAACGCGGCGAGTCCCGACCAGAGCCCAAGCCGAGAGTCCAAGGTCCGAGGTATCCGGAGGCCCACCCGTAACAGAAGTCCGAAGTGTGTCCGTCCGGCGTCGAAGCAGTCCAGTCCAGTCCGAGGCCTTCCGTTCTTGCTGCCCGGTGAGTACCGTTGCTGGGGAGTATCTAGACAGGGTCAATCTAATTGTCTCTGGTCCGTGGGGTTTGGTGGTACACATATCCCAAAACGAAGTGTCCACTTCGGTGGATGCGGGTCCTGACGTGTCTCTTTATGAGACCGGTAAGTTTCGTACTGTTTCAGCAGTGCATCTAGTTTCTGTTCTAGTCAGTTCTGTTCTCGAGAAAATTCATGTATTCTGTTTTCCGTATTCCAGGTAGTATTCTGTTCGAACTGTTATTTTAAATGTTCTTCATGTATTTTAATGTCGTGGTATGAGAGTGGAGTAATTATCGTGTTCATTGTGTATTGTAATTACGTATTGTGTCTAAGGTTACAGTTCAGTCATGCCCTTATTTTCTAAACTACGTCAGTTAAAAACCAGAAAAGGTCTGCTAGAAGCAGCAGTTCCTGTCCCGCCTAGGGACAGTCCAGGTCATTTTATCTATCAGAAACATGGCATAAGCGCCATATTGTATCTAGATTTATGGGTAGAGTATACCAAACAGTTAGAAGAGAAGTATAGATGGCCCGTATCGGGTACATGGGATGCCGAGTGCATCATGCGAGTAGAAGAGGCATTATGGAAAAAGAAAGCCAGACAGTCACAGAAAGATGCCATCGAGTTATGGCGCAAAGAATCTCATAAAAGAACCGAAAAAGAAATCAGAAAGTCTGAATTAAGTAGAGAATCTATAGAGCGAGCCCAAGAAAGAGAATTAATCGAGATAGGTGAACGAGTTAAAACCGAACAGTCAGACAGACAGAGGAACGCCCTCATTAAGGGTATGTATCCTCTCCTTGCCGAGGGCTTGCCAAAAGCAACCCCGGAGGCATCCAGTAATTTTCCGCCACCATTAGTTCCGACCAAGCTACGTCACAAACCGACCGCAGCTGATATTTTCATCTCGTCCTATTTGGACGACACAGTCCCGGAATATGCAAATCCTGTTCCGCCAGTCCCTGTAAATCAGGCAATTCCTGCTCCTCCAGACACCGGAGTACCTGTTACGGTACCCCCGGTCCAGCCTACATTACAATTGCCTGCCACTCTGCCAGCACGAAGAGTATCAGTCGACGATTCCAGTTTAGGGGCCGCAGGAGGAGGTCCTCCTGGTACCCCGCCACCACACCAACGTTTAACGTTAGTCAAGTTACATGAATGCGCGTTACAGCGTACGCCCAAATATAAGTCCGTTGCAGATATCCGACGAGCTCTTACTGAATGCCGCTATGATCCAGTTGCAGGTGATGATAGCACAGTTATATATTCCATCCGTGTAAGACGGGTGACCGGGTATTTGGACACCCTACCAGATATGAAAGAAGATCTAGACAGAATATATCGTTTCATCCGTACAGGACAAGATCCAGAAAGTATTGGCGAAGCCATGTCTCAAAGAAAAGCTGAGATCCAGCTCATGTTATTAAAGTTTCTGATTAATTGTTTAATAAGGGAACAAGATTATCCGACCAAAGATCCAGTCGAAATGAGAATCCTAACAAGGTGGAGTGATAATATAGCCGAGGGTAAACACAGAACTATCAGTAGTATAGAGAGTATGTACAAGAAAATTCGTAAAGAAATAATAAAGTTACACGAACAACGTAAAGCAGCACAAGTAAGCGAGAAAGAGAATGACTCTTCTACTGAAGAGGTAGACGACGAGAATCCCGCCAGAATAGCGTATGTAGGAAAATCTAGATTTCCAGACCGCCATTTACGCCTAGAACACAAGTCAGTTTTTCATCATCCAGCACCAGAACAAGGTTCTCTAGAACAAGTATTTCAAGCTACCGATCACATTCTGAAATCACGAATCGGTTATAGTGAGTTAAGTACTATGCATGAACAAGAACTAGTCCGATCAGCAGTCCGATGGATTACTGATTCTACCACTTTTCCAGACGAAATAGTGGCACAAATGTTTCTGAAATTGCCCCCAGCCGAACAACGACTGGTGGGTATGTATATGATCCAACACCTCATTACTCTGTATGAGGGTCAACATTCTGATCCAGGTCCGTTACACGATGTCCTGAATGAGTTACTCCAGTATAGATGGAAAGGTTTAGGTACCGATTTAATTAGTGTCATTCTAGAACAGCGCCACAAATATGGAACGTTTCTGAACCCGCATTTTGTTCATGTCTCACCTCCAGAAAGTAAACCGTTTTACATAGATAGACAGAACCCGTTACGAGAAGTACACCCAGTCAGGACAACAGCTGGTGAAATGCAACGAGTGTTTGTTTACACCCCGATTACAAAGATGGAACTCTTAGAGATGAAGAAATTAATTCCCTGTCATGATAAAGATCCAGCAGGGTTCCACCGAGAATTAAAAGACATGCTCCGTATGGGAGAATACACATATCCAGATATAATTAAAATGTTAAAGGTCCTGTTGCCCGCAGGGGTATACGAGAAACTCAAGGAAAAAGATTGGGAGGTGGGAGAGAAAAAGATCGATTGGGCAGTTCTAGAAGCTGAAGATAAGATACGAGTACCAGGTACCGGTCTTGGAGAGAAATGTAAAGAATTACCAGAACTGTTAATACAAGTTTTGCCCAGATTATTAGCCACTAAAAAGGAAGACTGGGATGCAATCTCAGCCTGTAAACAGAAACAAGATGAAGATACTAGTGATTTTTATTCTAGATTTGAAAAATGTTTTATTATAAACAGTGGCTTGAAGACAAGTAGCGAGTCATACCCTCATCTTTTTGTTACTAAATTAGTCGAGAATTCAAGTCCACAAGTTAAGAATCGAGTTTTGAAAGTCGAAAGTACGTGGCAAGCTAGTACTCCGTCCCAGATGTTACAGATGCTCCAGTACCACCAGAATAGAATCAGAGAAGAGCAAGATCACGAGAGAAAACGTATGAAAGACACGAAAATGAAAGTACTAGTTGCACAATCTGTTCCACAAGACAGTCAGAAGAGGGGTCCGATTCAAGCCAGTCATTTTGCAGCTCCCGTTAAAGGGACATGCAATTATTGTAAACAGCCAGGTCATTTTATAAACGAGTGTGCAGTTCTGAAACATAATATAGCTACTGGTAAGACTAAAGAAAGACCACGTCCGCCTAGACAAGAACAAGTTTCACAGACTTCTCAGCCACAGAATGCACAACAGACAGTTCCAGTACCGCAGCCTATTGCTGCAACACAGCATGTTACACAGCAGATGTACCAGTATGCACAGTCAGAGTATCCAGAGTACCAACAGTATTCATGAAACAGCCTAGAGAGGGAGGTAGGCTTGCCTCTCATCGAGATTCCTGTAGATCAAGAAGGTCCCTATGTTCACAGTCAAGTACTAGGGAAAGACAGAAAGTTTCTGATTGATACAGGGGCAAGTAGGACGACCATCAGTCACGCCGAAGTTCCAGGGGCTCCGCTCTCAGGCTCTAGAAATGTTTCCCTTGGATTTTCAGGAAAGCCTATTGTAAATGAGATATCTAAGCCAGTTACTCTAGAAGTAGGTCCATTGTCCCGCACTACTGATCTGTTACTTACAAAGTCATGCCCAGAAAATTTGTTAGGCATTAAAACACTGAAAGAATTAGGTGCAGTCATTTGCTGCTCCCCAGAGGGAATACGATTGTTCCTACGTGACTTCAAGGGTCACTATGTATTACGAGATTTTGATCCGAGATTGTCTAATGTTCCGCAGCATCTATGGGCGCAAGGTCCAACTGATGTTGGTTATATGCAAATCACACCTCATCGTGTGACTCTCAAGCCAGGTGTAGTGTTACCACGAATCAGACAGTACAGATTGCCACCTGAGGCTGTAGCAGCCTTATCCAAAATTATTGACGAGCTCATGGCTCAAGGAGTAGTTGTAGAAACTGACTCCAATGTATGTAATTCTCCGATCATTCCAGTCATGAAACGTACTGATCCCAGTGCACCCCCAGTATATCGATTAGTGATTGACCTACGAGAACTCAATAAATGTATTATTCCCCAGTACCCAGTTGTCCCAGATATTTCTTCCCTATTGACAGCCATTGATTCTGAGGCAACATTTTTCACAGTCATAGACCTCAAGAACGCGTTTTTCAGTGTCCCCATTCATCCAGACAGCCAGTTTCTTTTCGGATTTTGTTTAAATGGAAGAAGCTATAAATTCACACGAGCTCCTCAAGGTTTCACAGAAAGTCCTAGCATTTACAGTCAAGCACTTAAGAGACAACTAGACAATATTCACATGCCAACAGACACTGCCCTGCTCCAGTATGTCGATGATCTACTGATCACAGCCCGTTCTGAACGTGCTTGCGAGCAAGCATCACTTACAGTCTTGTATTTCCTTGCCGAGATGGGGCACAAGGTGTCCCCCTCGAAGCTTCAATTCTGTGTCCAGCAAGTGATCTACTTAGGCCACTTACTGTCCAAGTGGGGTAGGCAGTTGACACCAGACCGTATCCAGTTAATAGCGAGTCTTCCTCAGCCCAAGACACAGAAGGAGGTACGTGCTTTTATCGGCCTTACTTCTTATTGTAGACAATGGATTCCTCAGTATGCATTTCTAGCTAAACCACTGATACAGTTAACGACACAGGAGGCAGCCGTATCGACTGTCCTCCCTTGGACATCTGAACATACACTTAGTTTCAATGAGTTAAAGAAAGCTTTATGCCAAGCTCCAGTTCTAGCTACACCGAACTACAGTAAGCCTTTTACACTTTTCGTCACTGAACGTGAAGGTACAGCATTATCTGTTCTCACACAAGATCAAGCAGGACAATACAAGCCTTGTGCTTATTTTTCGAGCACACTAGATCCTGTAGCCCAGGCTCTGCCTGCGTGCCTCAAGTCAGTTGCAGCCACAGCACTAGCTATCAGACAAAGTGATTCCATAGTATTAGGACACTCCCTGACAGTACAAGTTCCACACTCCGTGGAAGTTCTTTTAAACCGAACACAGACTCAGCACTTGACAATTGCACGTTTAACAGGTTATGAATTGACACTGTTCCAGCCACACATAGAAATCAGACGCTGCAACGTTTTAAATCCTGCTACACTGTTACCGTCAGTTAATTCGAATCCTGCCACACACGACTGTGTGGAAGTAGTCAACATTATGACTAAGCCAAGACAAGATCTGACAGATATTCCATTACCAGATCCCGACCTGACATTTTATGTGGATGGTTCATGTATGAGAACAAGTACAGGAGAACTAGTAGCCGCGTATGCAGTGACTACTGACACTGAAGTTATAGAAACACACCGTATTGACATCCTGTCTGCCCAAGCAGCAGAGCTAGTTGCTCTGACACAAGCCTGTATACACGCCAAGAACCTGAAAGTTAATGTTTATACAGATTCACGCTACGCATTCGGAGTTGTACACGACTTCGGAGTGCTCTGGCAGGAGAGAGGTTTCATGACTTCTCATGGAACCAAGATTCAGCATGGTCTCCTTATTCAAGCTCTGTTAGATGCCATACATTTACCGACATCTATTGCTATCATGAAGTGCAAAGCACATACGAAAGTTACTGACATTATTTCTCAAGGTAATGATCTAGCCGATCGCACAGCCAAGCTTACAGCACAGACTCCAGACATTCCAGTTAATCCGACACAGACACATACTCCAGATCCGGCTACATGTATGACAGTTAAGGACCCTACTCAAGATGTCATAGATATCCAGTTACATGCTACTCCCGATGAAATCAAGAAATGGTCCGAACAAGGAGGGGTCCAGACAGATCAGGGTTGGGTGACGAAGGGTAGAGCCACATGGTTTCTCCCCGACTCTCTGGTTCAAGTCATTATCAATACCGCACATAGTCCAGCACATCTAGGAGAAAAAGCTATGTTAGACAGTATCCAGAACATTTGGTTCAACAAGCATTTACGAGCTGCAGCTAAGCAGAAAGTCCGTACCTGTATGATATGTTGCCAGTTTAATCCAGGTAAAAGTGTCCCGGTGGAACAAGGTGGATTCCAGCCCCCTGACCACCCTTTTGAGGTCCTCCAGATGGATTATATTCAGATGGAGCGATGTCGAGGTTTCAAGTATGTCCTTGTAGTTGTATGCGCTTTGTCCAGGTGGACAGAAGCATATCCAGTCCCAGATTACACAGCCACGACCACTGCCAAGCAGCTGGTTCGTGAATTCTTCCCTCGTTATGGACTCCCTAGAGTCGTATATTCTGATAACGGCCAGCCATTCTCATCTGAGTTGATGAAACATGTTTCCCTGTTGTTAGGGTACCAGTGGAAGTTGCATTGTGTACGCCATCCAGAAGCAGCCGGTCTCGTAGAGAGACATAATCAGACCCTGAAAATCCGCATCGCCAAAGTATGTAAAGAGAAAGGTGTGGACTGGCTAGTAGCTCTGCCAGTCGCTTTATTTTATATGCGCATGGTCGCGCATTCCAGATCAGGTCTGTCCCCGTACGAGGTCGTATTCGGCCGCCCCCCTAATATATGGGGTACACCTAGACCTCGAAGTATTACCGATGTTTCAAGTAATATGCTGACAGATTACCTAGCTTCCTTGATGTCTGCCCTCAACTCTTGTCGTTCACAGGTTGCTGCCGCATTTCCAGACAATACCGAGGTGGCACCGCATGAAATCGTTCCCGGATGCATGGTTCTTGTCCGGAATTTTGATCGTTCAAGTCCGCTGGAGCCTCGCTGGAAAGAACCCAGACAGGTCCTCCTGGCCACCCGTACTGCCGTCAAGCTGGAAGGCAGGAAGGGCTGGGTCCATTTGTCTCATGTGAAGAAATTTTATGGATTGAAGCCTGTTTCTAAGGACATTTCCGAGGATTTGAAGGACTGCCAAAGTACTATTCTTAAGGACTGTCCCGCAAAAGACAATGATACTGAACCCTCCCTGTTAGAGAAAACTCCGCAACAGGAGTATAAGCTCAAATTAAGGTCTAGTAAAATAAGTCAGCCAGTTTGATTGTCTAAGTCCTCCCCTAGGTGAAACGGTTAGACCGGTTTCTGACATGTATAAAATACACCCCCATAGTGAGAGAGTTAGTCAAAACTCAATCCGATGTATTGTTTTTCTAAGTTTCATATTGTTTCTTAGCCTTATGACTACCTGCACAGGTTATGCATTTTATTTGTATTTTCCAGTTTCTCATGTAAATAAGTCTTCTAATGTTACAGTAGAACACACGTTTAGTGATCTGCCTCCTCATGAACTCTCTTATCGTCTTGCTATGCGTAATAACTCCTTTATCCGCATGTTACATTATTCACACCAGACCAGCAATGCCACTAATTGTTGGGTGTGTGGTCGACTCCCCCCTTTCCAGACACCGAAGGGAGTTCTGCCACTCTTTCCTTATCCATTTTCACATAATGGTTCGTGTGGAGCATGGTCCACGTTAACGTCATCCTCAACAGATATGTTTTTTCTTAACAGTACATGTTTTCCAGACAAGCAAGGTCTCCCCCACAGAACAGGGTTAGATCTAGAGAATGAAGTTTATAACTTAGGTAATTATTCTTCGAATTTCATGGTCCTGAATGTTCAGTCTGATCCTACTCCAGATTTACCTGCTATTTCAGTACTACCAGTTAAAGGCGAATTATGTGTCCGAAATAATGGTTCCATACACGTAGGCCATAGTGATTGTACTACTATTGTCAAGTATAGTGACAGTAGGAAATCCATTTTCAAAGCTTCACGTCATTCTTATTTTGTTTGTGGTCAGACCGCATATGTTCGTCTGCCCCTCGATTGGGAGGGAACCTGTTACATTGCATTCCTACTGCCACCAGTTTTCCTAGCCCCACCCGACTACCATAGGAATTCCCACCTAGTACATACTAGACACAAGAGAGACCTCCCGATTGTCGATTATACTGAAACTGCTCTAGAACAATATATAGATATCAATAAAGGTGTCTTCCCTTATTTAGGTACTGTCGTGAATAGTAAACTGATACGTAGATTAACCAGAACCCTTGAAGCAGTAGTGATTGAGACTACTTCTGCTCTAGGTAACTTAACCGAAGAGCAATCTTTTATGAGAATTGTCTTGCTCCAGAATCGTCTCGTCCTTGACGTCATTTTGGCCGATAGGGGCGGGGCATGTAGAGTCATCGGATCTAGTTGCTGCATTTTCATTCCAAATAACGCGCCGTCTGTTTATTCAGCTATAACCAGACTCCATAAAATTGCCCATCTGTTACACCAAGATCCAGGCACCTGGACATGGTCCGGTTGGTTCTGGAATATAATTTCCGCCTGGGGATGGAAAGTATTGTCCTTTCTAGGTATTGCAGTAGCGATCATATTCAGTTGCTGCCTCTGTATACAATGTGGCCCTGCGATTTGTGGCATTTGTGCTACCTCTTGTATTCCTAGTCCCAAGTCCCGTTCTAGATCCCGTTCCAAGACAATTCGAGACGAGCAAATGATACTGTATGAAATGATAGATGGTATCATGAATATTGATGTTTCCTGATGGAAACGTAGTGACAAGGAGGGAATGTGGAAAAGTAAATTTTGCCATGTTCTGTGTCCCTACGTGTTCTCCATCATATGTTATGTGTGCATGATTAATATGCATATGTATTCCCCATGTTCGATAGACGCAATTATAGTTGTGTCCATCTCTAGTATGCCAGTTTCCAGTTCTCGTGAATACTACGAATATCAGGCCTATGTAAAGCTACGTTGCCACGTTTCCCAGTGTGCACGTTATTTCATTGTAAAGTCCCCGTTTCTAGGCCTCAAAAGGGCCTGGACATCAGATTCAGCTCCTGTCTCCTGAATCCTCGCTGAGGAGCGATACAGCCCCCACCTGTATTCCTGACCCTTCACTTACTTCCTGCCTCACAGTGCCCGGTTCAGCCTGGCTCTGCCTACGAGTCTGCCAAGAGTATGTTATGATTCTAGTTATCAGTCCAGCCCTCCTTCTCTGCATTCCTAAGCTACTGAATCGCATCAATAGTTTCCGTCATAGTCTAGCCTTTACGTCTCCATGTAAGAGAAATACTGTATTTATGGTCATTTAATATTCTTCAACACGCACTACATGTAGAATAATGCATGCTCCAGTCTTAGTGTCTGTTAGCCTTTACCCCGATAACTTTTGGATTCTATCAACATGTTCTCTAAACATCAGATGCTAGATAGTGGTAGGTACATGTTGCCCTGACTCTCCAGACTTCAGTCTCTGCTCCTAGCACAGAGTTCATAGCCCCCAGCTTCTCCTAGTAACACGTCATTGCTAGTTTGCGCGCACCATTAGGTTAGAGGTCCCGGCTCCTTAGGTAGCCCCCTCCATGTTTCCGCCCCATTTATGACATATTCTGTTACGTTTACATCACATGTCTATGTATACGCCTCTTGTTACACCTACTTTCACCCTTATCTTTCGCGACTGCTATTGACCACACCCACTGCTCCGCCTACTGTATTCACTGTAATGCAATTGTTTTAGTATATATATGCTTGTGTATTGTTATTAAAGTTAGCGCGCGCTCATCCCAGATCCAGCCCCGGCAGCTGCCGGGCCACGCCAGTCCAATCCTGCCCCCCTGTCAGGCCCTGTCATCCTATTCCTGTGCAGGTTGTCCTGTTCCTGTCCTTTATGCTGTATTAAACCTGCAAACTCCTACTACCTCGAATCTTGACTCTTATTTATTGAGCTATCTGTTATTACTATGTCCAGTAAAACCTAGATCCGGTATTATTTATTTATATACCACAAACTGAAAGAGACCAACTAATTACTGGGTAGGTAATGTGTAGGTAATTAGTGATTTGCGATTCCCAAATTGCAATTCTTTGTGAATCGCAATTAGAGAATCGCAAAATGCAACGTAGGTAGGATTAGCAAAATTGTTTGCGAATCCCACTTATTCCTTATTTGCGAATCGCAAATTGAGATTCGCAAATAAGGAATACCTTCTCATTCATTCCTATGGGCTAGTAGGCCCATAGGAATGAATGGGAAGACATTCTCAATTTGCGATTCTCAATTAGAGAATCGCAAATTGAGAATGCAATTTCAGTGTTGCAAGGGTGTCAATAGGACACCCTTTTTGCACCCCTGAAATTAACAGGTGTGCACATGTGGCCCACATATGTGACCCACATGGCACTTTGAAAAATGCCAAAAAGTGCATTTTTCAAAGAAATCACAAAATACCACCAATCTGAAGTTGGTGGTATTTTGCGATTCCTTAAGCCACAATTTGCACAACTTGGGTGCTTCCTACGTTGCATTTAAAGGAATCACAATTTGCGATTCCTTAAATGCAATAGAAAAATAAGGAATTACAGATTTTGTGATTCCTTATTTTGCATGTTGGTTTTTGTGTGCTACATAGCACACTGCCCTAATTGTGATCGCAAATGCTGAAATTCTGTGAATTTCAGCATTTGCAAGCACAATTAGGTTTCCTACATATGGCTCAATGGGTCATATGTAGAGTAGGAGAGACAGCAGAAACCGCCGCCACCCCCGAGAGTCACGCAGGGGTCAAGAAAGCCTACCTGACTTTGCCGCCACCG
Organism: Lissotriton helveticus; assembly: GCF_964261635.1. Taxonomy (NCBI): domain Eukaryota; kingdom Metazoa; phylum Chordata; class Amphibia; order Caudata; family Salamandridae; genus Lissotriton; species Lissotriton helveticus. Next base: position 427,369,932 of record NC_136061.1, on the reverse strand, counting down.
CCAAGAGTCACAAAGAGACCGGACTCCGCGCCGCCGCTCCGGGGGACTACCACTCCCGGCAGGCCTCGCGGCGGCGCGTCTAGAGTGACGGGAAATGCGCCAGAGAGCGCCAACGGCCAGGATAAAGCCGGCAGAACCCCGGCAGAGCGGGGGAGAGACAGCAGAAACCGCCGCCACCGCCGAGAGTCACGCAGGGGTCAAGAAAGCCTACCTGACTTTGCCGCCACCGCCAAGAGTCACAAAGAGACCGGACTCCGCGCCGCCGCTCCGGGGGACTATCACTCCCGGCAGGCCTCGCGGCGGCGCGTCTAGAGTGACGGGAAACGCGCCAGAGAGCGCCAACGACCAGGATAAAGGCGGCAGAACCCCGGCAGAGCGGGGGAGAGACAGCAGAAACCGCCGCCACCGCCGAGAGTCACGCAGGGGTCAAGAAAGCCTACCTGACTTTGCCGCCACCGCCAAGAGTCACAAAGAGACCGGACTCCGCGCCGCCGCTCCGGGGGACTACCACTCCCGGCAGGCCTCGCGGCGGCGCGTCTAGAGTGACGGGAAACGCGCCAGAGAGCGCCAACGACCAGGATAAAGCCGGCAGAACCCCAGCGACGCGGGACGCGAGCGGGACGCCCGGGGCTAAGCCCGGGCAAAGGGCGGGCCCTCTACGGCCCTCATCGGCATGAGGAGGCAGGGCAGGGCCAGAAACTCTACTGGACTTACACCCAAGTAAGCTATATTGTTGAATATTATATATATACTAAGTATCTTAAGTTTTAACAACGTTGGCTGTGAGTACATTGAAAAGTATGCCTGCGAAAACGAAGGAAGCCCCACAGAACACCCTTGATAATTATCTTGTCCAGACAGTTAGGAAAATCAACACGCAAAGGAGAGACTCTCTTGGGTTAAGTCAATCCCCAGACCTTCGCTGTTTGTCACCTACTGCTTCCACTATGATTGATGACACTATTCTGCAGGAAACCAGTCAGGAGAATGTAATTGGCGGCCCCATTCTCCTAGATTTAAGTAGTGCACCGGATAATGCAGTTATGGCTATTGAGACCTCTAACATACAGGTCGAGGGTGGTATTGATATTGACACTGACTCTGACCAAGAGAGACATGCACAAGCTGCTCCCGAGGAGATGACACCAAAAGGGCGTGCAACAAGGCCAAAACGTTTATGCACTAAGAATCCTCCTAAGTTGAGTGGCCCGCGTATAGGGGCAAGAAAGAAAAGGGTCACTACTCCAAAGATTAAACAAGCAAACGTCGTGGAGGACAATCAGAGTCATATCTCCGAGGATGCTTTTTTCGAAAGGATCTCTGACTTTCTTGAACAAAAAATCAACGCCATTGTTAAACCCCTAATATCTAAATTAGACAAATTGCATGCAGAGGTTAAGAGGTTGGGTGGCTTAAGTACTATGGTTGCAGATGGGGTGGAAAATATCACCAAGATAGTCACTAATCTGCCCAATAACATAGGGGGAGATGTGATTAATGAAGTCTTTTGTGATAATGAAGGGATTCAGTTACCTGTTGACAATTTATTGCCCAGCCATTAATACCTTTGTCTACCATCACTGAGGGCCCTCTTTTAGTTACCATCCCAACAGATGATCTCCCTTCTGCTAGACCACCCCCAGCAACTACCCATACTACGGTCCCACTCCAATTTTTAGTTGAGGCCACCCCAGTGGTCCTGGTGCTTGCAAACGTACCCCTCTTGGAAGGGGGAACAGTGGAAAGCCCTACCTCCCTTACAAGCAAGGCTCTGCACTGGCTAACCAACAACATGCGGTTAGCCCCTGGGGGGAAACATCATCTGGCAAATGTCATTAAGTCTGCGACCAGGGTCCCTTGGTTGGGAAACCGCCCGAAAAAGTTTAAAGGGGACTGTGTGGCAGTGACCCTCTCGAATCAAGATGTTCTCCCTAACATACTGGCCAATTTATTCCCCCCCCAACGCAGACAAGGCACTGTTGTTCCTCTAACCCTGAAGTTTTTTTATGGGGAGCAACAAAATGTCACGTATCCAAGGACTCCAGCGTTGGGGTGGGATAGACCCTGGGATCTTAATCCCAGACGGGGGCATGATATAAGGCATAATTCTGTAGCCCAATATCCCCTTTTACCACAGCATAACTCTTTTGTTGAACCTCTTCAGTTATTTAATCGCTATGCCCCATTGTGCTTCATGGATCAGAACGACTGACTCGCTCCTACAGAAGATACCAACAATGAGGGTTTTTTACCTGTTTCTTTATCCGTCCCTGTACTTTCAGACTTAAAAATTAAAAGTAACAGGGTCTGTAGTATCTTGAGCTGGAATGTCGCTGGTATTAGTTCTAAAATTAGTAATAAGAACTGGTTGGAAATGGTCAGATCATATGACATTCTTGTATTCCAGGAGACTTGGGAGACGTCCGACGGATTTGCTCTAGACGGCTTTTCCCAGTTCTCTGTACCTGCTGTTTCTAGCACATCTGGAAGGGCAAAGGGAGGCTTGGCTATATATATTTCCTTAAATGTCCAGGGAATGCCAAGACAAAAATAAATCTAACTCAACAAACATACTAGCGGTTGAATTAACTACATTTAACTCACAGCCTATTTTATTGGTTAATTTTTATAATTCTCCTGTCAGTCAATTGCTTAACGAGCATTTGTTAACTTTAGAGGATTTCCTGTCTACCCACAGCGAGAATAGTGCCCACGGCTTTGATGTGATTCTCATGGGAGATTATAATATCCACCCATGCAATATGGATTGCCGTGAGGAATATGAAGATTTTCCCCCTTACCTCTGTATTCCGCACTTTGAACACTCATCGCGTGGGGAGGCATTGGAATCACTCTTAGCAACTTTTAACCTTTATGAATTTTCTAGTAGCAACAGAGACTTGAGGTTACCGACATTTGTGGGTAACAATTCTGGCACAATAGTAGATTATATCTTTTTGTCGTTTAGTATTTTGTCTGAGGTTTCAACCTATAAGGTAGTAACCTCAGTCTTCAGTGATCACAACCCAGTAATTTTAGAGATTTTATCTCAGGGAGTTTTTGGAAAGAGAGAGGCTGCAGTCTTATGTGCGACTAACTTAGTCCTGGGAGATCAGAACCGTAGGCTGAAGTGGGATCAAGTCACCCCGATCACTTTCATACAGGACACTTTGTCCAAAGTTGAGGGTGAGGTTGCAATCTGCCTGGATAATAATAATCCGTCTATTACCTTGATAGAAGCATTTAACATCATCTGTATCCAGGTTGATCTAGATCTGACTGTAAGGAATAAGGCCCGGACATGTAGGGGCAAAAAATGGTTTAACACAGATTGCTCAAAGGCCCACTCAACTCTCCTAAAGGCTTTAAAAGTTGAGCCAAGAGATAAAGCACAGATAGCGCTGCTAAGGAAAAACTATAACGACGCTATCAGAAAGAGAAAATCAGAGATTAAACTTGAGGCCTGGAACGACTTGTTGTCGCCCGACATACAGAGAGACAGCTCAAAATTCTGGGCGATAATAAATCATCCCTTTTTTGTCGATCTAGATAAGCAGAGAGCAGATTGCATCATTCCGGACGATCAGTGGGTCACACACTTCAGTAATATCTACAGTTGTCCTGATAATATCTCAGGTTGTGGATTACAATCCACACAAGCAGCCTCTCCCATTTCCCCTTTTAGTATAGAAGAGGTAAAAAAAGCTATCAGCGACACACATTCTAAAAAGGCTCCGGGCCCCGATGGGGTTCCCGCTGACTTTTTTAAGAGTGCCCCTGAATTACGCGCCAAAATTCTTACCAACATTTTTAATGCCACAAGAGATTTTGTTTTTCCTATTAGCTGGTCGAAGTCTACCATCATACCTATTTTTAAAAAGGGACAAAGAACAGACCCAGCCTGTTATAGGCCAATCTCCCTAATCGATTCAAGTGTTAAGATTTTGGGAAGAGTCCTCTTAGGAAGACTGACTCAGCTCTTAGAAGGAAAGGGCATTTTATCCAATGCACAATATGGCTTTAGAGCCAAAAGGGGAACCTTAGATCAGTGTTTAAATTTAGAACTGATCATAAGTAAATATGTGGCTGCCTAGGGGGGCTCTCTGTACATGGCCTTTATGGACCTCTCCTCAGCTTTTGACCTGGTCAACAGGGCTAAGCTGTGGGGGGTCCTTTTGGCCATGGGCTTTGATGCCCCACTGGTGGGATACTTGGCAGAGTTACATAGAGACCTCAAGACGTCGGTCAGAGTGACTAGGGAAGGAAGATGTACCTGTCACTTTGAATCAGGGAGAGGGGTTAGGCAGGGATGTATCCTTGCACCCCTTCTCTTTACACTTTATATAAATGGTCTTGAGGCAGTTTTGGCTGCGTCCCATACTGATATTCCGCGCGCAGGAGAAATAAAGATACCTGTCCTCCTGTATGCGGACGACGCCGTCCTCTTAGCACGCTCTGGAGTGGCACTGAACAAACTACTCTCAGCTTTTGGGGATTTCATGTCTTCGCTGGACATGAAAACTAATGTAGAAAAATCCCACGTAATGATAGCAGGAGCCGCAGGCAGGAAAAGAAAGACTAAAACTTTCTTTTGTTCAGGGAAGGAGGTTAGGAGAGTCCCATCTTTTCCCTACTTAGGCGTGATCTTTGACGAAAAAGGCAAGTGGGGCCCCCAGCTTTTGGCCAAAAGCAACGCAGTAGCGAGAGCGGCTGCTGGGCTGCTCGGTTTTGCTAAAAAGCTTGGTGCTCGCCCCATGGAAAGCATTATAAAGGTCTATAAATCCAAATGCTTATCGGTTGCCCAATACGGCTCTGTTATCTGGGGGTACACTAATCATGAGTATGATAAAATTCAGAAAGTAGAAAATAAATTCCTGAGAACCCTGCTTTCTGTCCCCCAGTCAATTTCTACATACATAACACATACAGAGCTTGGTCTGGGCTACATTACCGATATTTTGAAGGCAGCCCCAGTTATTGGTTGGTTGAAAGTGTGGCTCAACCAGGAGCTCACTCTAAACCATCATATTTTTAAAGATTGTTTAGCCCTGGACAATGTTCATAACATCCCTTGGTTAAAATATGTCAAGATGCAGTTAACTCTAGTTGGCCGATCTGAACTTTTTTCCTCTCCACATTTGATAAATTTAGAAGACGTAAAGACAGTCAAAAATCTTTTGACTGATCGCTATGTCCTGGAGAGGGAAGCCACAGAGTTGAACAAACACAGTTAGGAAACTTTGCACGATAACATCTGTTCTAGGTATGGAACCATATCTTTTTTCGGTACACAAACCATACCATCGTTTCCTCCTAACAAGATTTCGTCTTGATTTAATTCCTTTTATTCTGGGCAATTTAAAAAAATGGTCTAGACCTGAAAATGCTGATCTTTGTGATTGCGATCATTTTTCTATTCAAGACACGACGCACTTTATCCTGTTCTGTGGTCATTACAAAGAGAGTATAAAAAAATTCTTGCTGCCTATACTGTGCAATATGGGTTGTACACAGGTAAAACCAGCTATGCTATTCCTGCAACTCTTACCTAATTTAAAAGTGGCATTTCATGTTGCTAGTTTTTTGGTTGCTGGTGCACGTATAAATAAGCATCGTTTTAGCACTAGGCACTCTGTCCCTGATTAACGATTACCCTCTATATTTTATTGATTTTATATTTTTTAAGATTATGGTATAATTTTATTCTTGTATAATGTGTTTTTAGGGTTTCTTATAAAAAAATTTGATATGTATTACTATGTGTCATAATGAAATGTTACCGTGTATTGCTCGTTCTTTTATGATTTTAATTAATCGAATAAAGAAATTTTGACTGACTGACTGGGTCATATGTAGGTAAGTTGTGATTTGCGATTCTCAAATTGCGATTTTTTGGGAATCGCAATTAGAGAATCGCAAAATGCAATGTAGGTAGGATTAGCAAAATTGTTTGCGAATCCCACTTATTCCTTATTTGCGAATATCAAATGCAATAGCAAAATTAGGAATCGCAAATTTTGCGATTCCTTATTTTGCATGTGGGTTTTTGTGTGCTACATAGCACATTGCCCTAATTGCGATCGTAAATGCTGAAATTCTGCGAATTTCAGCATTTGCAAGCGCAATTTGGCTTCCTACATATGGCCCTTAGTCCCTACACACTCTAATGGTCAGTAGATGACCAGACAAGGAAAGTATATTGAAATATTTAAATGCACTCATTGTGCGACACAGTGGATGGCTAAGAAGGCGAAGCTCAATGTGTCGTCGGTTGATTTCCTAGAAATTGCCATTTCTAATATTCCAGTACTATACTTGGCATCCAACACATTCTTACACAAGCTTACACTCGCTTGCCTAGGCCCATGCAAGGTTGGCCAATTATTGTTGCTCACTCTTGTACAATACTATTGCTATGATGATGTAAATGCCTTTGATTTATACACATGTTATAGGATGCGCCGAGCTGCAGTGACCGTCTGGGAAGATTTTCCCTCAGGAACCCGTGGAATACTCCCTGTTGAATCAAATGTTCCTTTCCTTCACCACGAAACGGTAAGTCCCAAAAATCGATTACACTTTTGGGGATTACTCACACTCACCTGAGTATGCTGCAAAAACACAGTGGGAAGCTGGTATGGGAATCACCCTTGTCACCAAGGTTTGGAAGTTCTGCTGTGAGCAGACAAGATACCTTGGGCTGTATTTCAGTAGTGCCACGGGGGCATAACAGTTGTTTGCCCCGCCTTGTGCTTTCCGGGGGCATTTTGTTATTACATAAGGGGCCGCAGACACTTGTTTGTTCCCTTCTGTAATACCGATAGCATAAAGTGCCAGCTCTATCATCAGAGGACGTTCCCTCATTCGCATGGGGGCATGGCGCCATAAAAATGAGAGAATCCCTTTGCCTCTGTGCCCGTGCCGTATTATACATGTGGGTGAAGAGGCTAATAAGCTGTCAGGAGGTGCGGTGTTAGTGCGTTCCTGATATTAGCCCTCTGGAAACAGGGATGAGGGTCCTATGGAACCCCCAGACACCCCCTTGCAGGAAGGGGTTCTCTCTCCCCTCTTAAAAGTTTGCCACCTGCACAGTGAAACAGGGAGAGTCTGCTTCAAAGCCGCTCCGTATTTCTTGTTAATGTGCTGCCCCCAGGGCAGCACGACTTCCCGGTTGCTCTGGTGACAGTGTATTCAATATGATAGGGTGCACTTTCCCTGTTTGCACCAGGTGCACCTGTTTGAAGGTGCGCCGTGGTGCAAACAGGAAAAGTACACCCTATCCATATTACGGTCCCTGGTCCATTAGCTACTTATTCAGTTTAATTTTCTGAACTGACTATACCATGCACTAGACTACATAACCTTCCATACTATGTGTTCCTCCAACTCCTCTAGATTTCAGCTGATACTGCTACGTTTATACACCTCGCTTGGCAGGGCCCAGAAATACAAGAATTCTGGTAAGAGAACACACAAGTCTTCAACAATATTGCCTCTTCCCATTTGGCCTGAACGCCATCGCCTCTACTACTGCGCCATGCTACTGACATACAATGCTCTTCTAGAAGATTGGTGACACTGTTCCATGTGCTGGCTCAATACAGAGTGATGAGGACTTGGCTGAAGGAACCCACTCCCAAATTACGAGGCTGGCTTCAGGATGCAGCCCTATGCTATGAAAGAGCTGGAACATATGCTACCTGAAAGCCCTCTACAAGTAAGCCTTGTGACATTTGGTGGTCTTTTAAATAATATATGCCACACAAGGCGGAAATAAGGAATCCCTTTGATGCAATGAAACCAAAGGACCAAAGGCAGCAGACCAGGTCAAGCACTACGGATCATTTAGTTCTCAAATTAGGATGGTGCAATCTCTTCCAACACCCGCTGCCGTGGGATGTGTAGATTAATGAAATACAAAGAACAAAATGGAAGGTGCACTCAAATAAAGTCAATAGAAATGGTAATTTAAAGTGTCTTCTTCTTTATTCAAAAAAGTGTTCATGGAGCATAGGCACAGCCAACGCGTTTTGTTCCTCTTGCCTTTTAGGAACTTCGTCAGGGCTGTAAAAATTACAAACATATATATACATAAATATACATTAAACATAACACATATGGACATAGGTCATCACAATAGACTGAATATGACTAACCCAACAGACAACGACTAACAAAAACTAAAATCTATGGTCAACCAATGAAAGGTGTTAGAATACATCCTAAAATATAACAGCTACCACTGAATACACTAAATTATTATTAAAAAACTGTTGTAACACATATTGGAATATATTTTATGTACAAAAGTTTGTGATTTGAGAGGACTGATATAGATAGTTCCAAGTGCAATACAATAAACATTTATAAAAGGTGGGAGAAAGGCGCAAATTGCAAGAGAGGGATTGTTACTTTGAGGTAGACCTAGACATATAAATACTATTCCCAGCTGGGATTCCCACAGTATAGAGGTTTGGGACATGTGTTGGGATTCCCAGAGGTGGACAGCATTATGATATGTTCCAGACGCATATGCCAAGAAGAATAATAACATGACATGATGAGGCAGTTGAAGCAAACGGTAAATTTAATATGCTTACCGAGTTCTTTATACAAGGTGAGCTGGAATCAAAACAGTCAAGTAGGATTAAATCGGAAGTGGCGGTTAGTTCGGTGGACCAAAAGGAATAACCTGAAGTAGGACGACAAATATTTTAAAGGTAGAGTGAGGTAATAGTGGAGGAGATTACATCACACGATAATTCCAATGCACTAGTTACTGCGGGCATTGAGGATAATAAATGTCCTATAGAGTAAGTGAAGTCACCCCTCTGGGACTAGATTGTCACATTTGAAATAAGAGAGTCGATGCTATAAAATTCAATGCTCTTTAGAGATTAGAGAGTGTAATACACATAAACAGGAAAACAGGGGGTATTTTATATACATAAGTCAGCACAGTGTGGTGAGCGAATGGGGGTCTACGTACATCCTAACATCCAACTGGATTTCAATTGAATATTGGATGTGTAGCTGTACCATCAAAATCGAAAAAATGAGCCCCACAGCGGGTGGCCTCAAATTGATCCAGTCGAAAATCTATGGTTCAGGAGTATTTTGGAAGCTGTAAGGGAAATGGAAAGAGCGGAAAGTCCAAAGTAAGTAGAATGAGAGGCCTTGGTGTGAGTGGTTATAAACACAACAGGGCACACGAGAATGAAATTTCCACGATATGAAGTAACCCCTAGTACATTGTAATTCTAATTGGAAATGTAGAGTCACCACATTACTTTACAGTTGTGTTCTATTAATTTCCCTAGCCCCCAGTGAATATGCTAGTTAGAAATTAACTAGGACCTAATTATGACTCCTAAATAAATACGGAATGATACGAGGATCCCATCCTTACCTAATATCAGCCCCAGGACAGAAGCAATATTGGATATATTAGAATCGTGTCATCTTCAACGAATTTCTATAACGTTAAAGGAAATAAGTTAAAACAAGAGAGGTGACCTGAACATCACACGAAGAGTGCCCTTATAATCTGAGCAACAGGCTTTAAATTAAATGCGGACAAGCAATATGCATTTGTACCAAGTTGAGGTAAGACGTGTATCGTTAACCATAAATGTTATAAAGAATGCATATATCAAGTAACCAAGAAAAGCGGAAGACTTTTCAAACATAATATAAATTATTTTCAAATAACAAGTTGCAGTTCATAAAACATGAGAAAGAACAGTAATTATTATATAAGAATACGATATGCCCATAGCTAGTACCTAATGTAAGTCCTGCGGAGCATATAACCTTAGATCCTACGAAAACGACCTCCGAGGTAAAGAAGTCGAACAAGTTACTCAACCGCCGCCGGTCCAGTAGTGACCAGAATGTTTATGGCAATGACCACGGAGCACCTACAACAAATAAAGAAACACAACTAAGTGATCGGGACCTGCTCAATAATCCCAGATTGGGCAGCAAGCCGGATAAGAGGCTGTCCCAATAAGTATGGCCCCCCCGTCAATGCGTCTGAAAATCCTACCTGTGATAGGTACCTGCTTCTGAAGTTTCAGCACAAACGGCATCCTGCAAAGGAGGAATGGACGCCATGGTGTTTATATGCGGAAGTAAACAATAAAAATAAAGGAGGCCCCCTTAACTGTCAACTTTGGGACAGGGGAGATAGCTTAGGAAAACATAAAAACGTCCCACAGGTATACCCCAAAAGATGGGTAGGAGGTAGAGTAGTAATGCGTTTTTGCAATGTTTAGCAATACCAGTCATTCACTTATACTAATTTCCCAACTAAGAAATACAAGTCATAAACATCAATAGTTGTACATATGGCACCAATGAAATACAAAGTACATCAAGTATAAAGAAACCAATCAGAAAAATGTGTTATTAGGAAAATATATATATATTTTTTATATTTATTCAAACAAACATTTTATACAATCAATAACAAATCATTAAAAACCATACAATAGTATGTTATAACATTTCATAAAAGGTTTTTAAAAAAACATCACATGTGCAACAGGTTAAAAGTTCAAAGGAACAGGGGTCGACGCGGCGTTTCGGTTACACGTAAATAGACAACCTTCTTCAGGACCAAGTTCTAGAAGGAAACATATAATTACTTATATTGCAAACCCGATTAGTCATACATTATCATTTTCCTAAAACAACATTCTAGCTAAACCATGGCATTTGGCAATTGGTGTTGTAATTACACTGAAAGGAGTGTAAGGGAGTAGTTGGATATTTAGGTATTACTAAAGTGCATCGCGCATTTGTACTGGTACCATATCGTGGGTCACTATGTTAACTCTCATAGTGATAGAGGAAATCACTTATGTGGGCATGTTTTAATAATATACACCACTATAAGGTTACCTGGCATTATTCTTATTACTAGAAGTGCCTCAATTCTTATCAATGGCACTTGACTGTTGGTCACAGTTTGTGTATATGCGGTAGTAGATGGCTGATTGCAACTGTTATATACACTGAGGAAATTACCTTAATGGTTTTTAGTAACCTCCAATTAAATCCAGGAGGGCACCGGGCCGGTTCTGTGATCCGGTAATGAACCAGGATAAGTTCATATAGTTAAAATTTAATTCGTCAGGATCTCTGTAAATAGCAATAAGGATATGATTATCTGTATCTCCGCTGCATGTAAAATAGTGATGGAACAAATTAATAAGTTGGAGATTACTACCTTGAGGTAAAGAGAGGATAGGACTTTATTCTGGTAGTAGGAGCCACCGATATGTGTCTTCAAGTATTGCTGTAATGAAATGCCCCTATTAATTTATTGCAAGTGAGGAGTAATAGCCAATAGCCTAAAGAAGAAGTCGCACAAGTTACTCAACCGCCGCCGGTCCAGTAGTGACCAGAATGTTTATGGCAATGACCACGGAGCACCTACAACAAATAAAGAAACACAACTAAGTGATCGGGACCTGCTCAATAATCCCAGATTGGGCAGCAAGCCGGATAAGAGGCCGTCCCAATAAGTATGGCCCCCCCGTCAATGCGTCTGAAAATCCTACCTGTGATAGGTACCTGCTTCTGAAGTTTCAGCACAAACGGCATCCTGCAAAGGAGGAATGGACGCCATGGTGTTTATATGCGGAAGTAAACACCCAACCCACCTACTTGCTCCGTGTAGGGCCTGCTCATTGAGCACCCGTCATGTGACGGGACAGAGTGCCGGGCCCCGGGGGAAGCACAGTCGCAGACTAGTCTTCCCCCGGGGTCTTTCGCGCTAATAGGCCAGGTAGGGGAAAGGGAGGAGTTAGGGGGTGGGGTATATAGGCGCAGGGGAGGAAGGGAACTTCCTCTTCCTGCGCCTGGCACCATCGGGAGGGTTCACAAAAGGGAGGTTAGTGGTAGTTTAGTGGTTTTTAGTGTTAGCGTAGCTGGGTGGTTTTTTGGGTCGGCTCATTGAGCGTCGGGGTTTGTTTCGCGCGCAGCCGGGCTAGATTTTGTCACGCCGGAAGCGTGCAACTCTGCACGATGTCGGGAGTCACGTCCCAGGAGGTCCGGGAGGCCTTGATGTTGCTCGCGCGGGCCGGGCGGGACGACCTGCTCCGCCCGGGGGTTTTGGGCCAAGCGTGGGTGGGGGCCACCAGGGGTACTCGCGCTGCCTCGGCCGGGGTCTCGGCCGCGGTGATGGCGTGTCAGGACGACGAGCCTGACGCGGAGGACTTGTTTCTGGAGCGAGGGGGGGGCGGAGTGCACAGGGACACGGCGAGGGGCGGGAAGCGCAAGAACCTGCCCCCCCGTGCTTACCCCAAAATTGAATTTGCGCCTGGGGCAACGGGGGCTGCCGTGGAGCCCGCGCCCTCCGTGCTTACGACCTCGGACCCCCTGCAGGTGCCGGCTGGCGCTGGGCAGGGGGTGGGGCGGGAGGACACCTTTTTTGGTCATGCCCTGGAGCTGGAGGGGGCTGCGGGTGGGGTTGGGACACCTGGGATCGCCGGGGGGGGCTGCTAACGTCATCCCTGGGGCTGGTTTGTCAGGGGTCATCACCGGGGAAGGCGGAGGTCGGGAGGAGGAGGCTCCCATCGACTTGTCCACTGGCTCCAGGGCTGGCACCCCAGCCCCGGTGGGTCAGGCGGCGGCGGGGCCCCAGGGGGGGCGGCCCATCTTGATTCCCATGGCTGGGGGGCCCGGCTGGGCCCCGGGTTTCCAACAGGGGGGTTTCTTCCCCTCGGGGGCTGGTTTTTATGGCTACGGCCCGCCCCCGCCCCCTCAGATCTGGGGTGCTGCTTCCTGGGAGGAGAGAGCAAGGGGGGAGAGGATCCTGGAGCAGATCAGGGAGGCCCAGCGGGCTGAACAGTCCGGGGCCGGGGTGAGTGCAGTTTGGCACCGTGATTATGATGAGTGCCCCTCCCCGACCTCTGACGAGGAACGGGAGGCAGAGAAGGTGGAGGAACTCAGGAGAGTCAGGGCCAAGAAGTCTGTGGAGGACCCCCCTCCGCAGAGAGTCGCGGCAAGGGTAGGGACGGCCAGGACGGCTTTGAGGCCCGATGGTGCCGGGGCCCACTCAGGCTGGAGCGACCTGAGGGGTGGGAGGGGATCCAAGCCGGCGGCTGCTGGCAGAGCCCGGGGGTGCCTGGCGGAGCGCAAGACGGCTCCGAAACGCAGGACTGAAGTAGCAGGGCAGTCTGCGGCGGCTGTCCCTCCACCGAGGGCTCGGGCCCCTGCGGCGCGTGTGGATGTGGGCGTGCAAGTACTGAAGGGTGTGCAGAAAGGTGTGAAGAGAGCGGTGAAGGAGGTGGAGAATGTGCGTGTGGATCAGGAACCGGTGCTTGAATTGGATTGTGGCACGGAGAGTGATGACTTGGAGGAAGGGGAGGTGCGGGATGACTTGGTAGGCTTAGGGAGCGCTGCAGACAACGGCGATCTTGGTGTTTTGCAGGCCCCGGCGTCGACGCGGACTAAGGCTCGGACGACGGTGGCCCAGGTGGCGGTGCCCGGAGGACGGCTCAAGGAACGGACGGAGACACTCACAGGTGAGGGTGCATGGTGGGCTGCCTGGGATGACGGTCCCCGGAGCGGGGAGAGGCGCAAGAGGACTTGCAGGTCTGTGGGGGTTGGTGATGGGTCGGTGAGGGAGGGGGAGAAGCCATGTGGCAGTCCTCCTGAGGATGGTAAACAGGTGGACGGTAAGTTGGTGACGTTGGGGGTGCAGACGGACAAGGCGGGGGGAAAGGAGGAAAAAGGGGTGAAAGTCCCGAAGAAGCTGCCATACATGGGGCTGGCTATGCCACTGGGGTCGCACCTCTCGGAGAAATTGAAGGAGCGGATTTGGAAACATGAGTTTGTGGACGTCTTTAAGTTGCTCCATAGAGAGGTGCAGGCAAAGGAGGGGTCCAAAGAGGAGGAGTGGGAGCTGACTCGGCGCCCTAGGGTGCCGGTGACGATGGAGAATTGGACGTCAGCTTTCTTAATCTTTGCCAGTGTCTATTGCCAGAAGTATTTGGATAGGGCGATTGCGCTGTTCAAATACATGGATATCATTCGTAAGGCCCAGTGCAGTTTGCATGGCTTAGCTACGATGAGGAGTTTCGAGCCAGGGTCAGTGCGAATCCGGAGAAGAGCTGGGGGGAAGTGGATCAGGAACTCTGGGTGCAGTGGATGGCGTCCACGCACTCCACTGCGTCCATGCATACTGCCAGTGGCCTGCCGGTGGTGTATCGGTCCTTTCAGCCGCGTCCCGCCCAAGGAGGGGCGGGGGGAGGCTCGGTGCCCAGCACCATCGTCTCTGGGCAACAGTCCAAGCCGGGAGGTGTTTCCGCTGGGGTTTGTTGGAGCTACAGCAGAGGATATTGTTCCCGGTACCCCTGTAAATTCAAGCACGAGTGCTCCAAATGCGGTGGGAAGCATTCCCTTACCCAGTGTCTTACCCTTACCACGCCCTTGGAGCAGTGGAGGAACGCTAGGGGGCGTGGGCACCCTGGACAGAAGGGCGCCTACTCCGCTTAGGGTGGAGGCGATGGCCCCTTGGCTCTCTTGTTACCCGGATCGGGAGGCTGCTGCGCGGCTTTTCTGGGGGTTCACGGAGAGTTTTAGAGTGGGCTATCAGGGTCCTAGGGAGCGACGTTGGGCCGACAATTTGAGATCAGCGAAGGAACTGCCGAGTGTAGTGGCTGCGAAGCTGCAGAAGGAGGTGTTAGAGGGAAGGGTGGCTGGCCCGTTTCCGGACTGGCCTTTGAGTGATCTGATCGTCTCTCCCTTGGGAGTGGTGCCGAAGAAGGAGGAGGGGGAGTTCAGGTTGATCCACCATCTGTCTTGGCCAGAAGGCAGGTCAGTGAATGACTTTATTGCGGAGGAGGATTCTAGGGTGCTCTATGCGTCAGTGGACGATGCGATCCGACTGGTGAGGGTTTGTGGTCCGGGGGCGGAATTGGCGAAATGCGACATCAAGTCGGCCTTCCGTCTGCTGCCTATTCACCCGGCGGATTTTTCGCTCCTGGGCATGCAGTTTGGGGGGGACATCTACGTGGACAAGGTTTTGCCCATGGGGTGTGCCATTTCCTGTGCTCTCTTTGAGCTCTTTAGCACTTTTCTGCAGTGGGTCATGGTCCGGGTCAGTGGGTGCCGTGAGGTTACTCACTACTTGGACGATTTCCTCTTTCTGGGGAAGGCGGATTCCGGGGATTGCGGCAGGGCCCTGTCGCATTTCCAGGAAGTGGCCTTTCGTTTCGGGGTGCCTCTGGCGCCGGAGAAGACGGCTGGTCCCAGCTGTTGCCTCACTTTCCTGGGGATTGAATTGGATTCGGTGCAGTGGATGGCGCGCCTCCCTGCGGCCAAGGTGACGGAGATACTGGCTTGCCTGGACTGGGCGGTGGGGAGAAGCGGATTCCTTTGCGGGCGGTTCAGAAGCTTCTAGGCTTTCTCAACTTTGCGTGTAGGGTAGTGCGGGCAGGACGGACATTCTGCAGGCGGCTCGGCATGGCCATGTCGGGGGCAGTGCTTCCACATCACAGAGTCAGGATTTCCATGGGAGTGAGGGCAGACTTGAGGACATGGATTGCGTTCTTGCAGGAATTTCAATGGTGTGTCCCTGGATTTTGATGAGGAAAGGGCGGTCTGGCAATGCCAAATTTACTCCGATGCGGCTGGGTCGGCGGGGTTTGGTGTTTTCTGGGACGGGAGGTGGTGTGCGGAGGTCTGGCCGGCTCCTTGGATGAGACAAGGGAGGAGCATTGCCTTCTTGGAGTTCTTCCCTTTGCTGGTGGCGCTGGAGGTCTGGGGGGAGGAGTTTCGGAACAGATCTGTGCTTTTCCATGTGGACAACATGACTGTGGTGGAGTTGGTGAATCATCAGAGGGCTCGGGACCTGAGAGTGCTGCGTTTGTTGCAGAGATTCATGTTGGCCTGTCTGCGGTTGAATGTGGTGTTTCGGGCTAAGCATGTCCCTGGAGCGAATAATGACATTGCGGATGCTTTGTCTCGTTCGCAGTGGCAGCGGTTTCGACGCCTGGCACCGGGAGCGGATACTTGCAAGACCGAGCTGCCGGCCGGCATCTGGGCCTTGGGGGAGTGAGGATGATTGGACTGGTGGAGGGTTCGCTGGCTGAAACTACAAGGAGGACATATCGTTTGGCATGGTCGGAATTTAGTGCTTTCATGGGCTGGAACGTGGATAGTGTGGTGGGAGCTGAGTCTGGTGTGAGGCAAGGGCTGAGACGTTTTGTGTTGGTTTGTGTGGACAGGGGTTTGTCTGCGGCCACGATCTCTGGCAAATTGGCGGGGATCTCCTTTTACTGTGTGCTGTTTCTGGGGTTTGATCCGACAAAGGATGTGATCGTGAGTAGGATGTTGCGGGGTTGGGGCAGGGAGCGCGGGAGTGGGGGGGGGGTAGGCTACGGGAGGCTATCACTTTTGAGTTGCTGGTTCGGCTGGTTGGGGTGTTGCCGGATTGTTGTTACGACCTGGTTGAGGCTGGCCTTTTCCGTTTGTGTATGGTGTGGATGTTTTTCGGGGCTTTCCGGGTATCGGAGTTGTTGGGTTCGAGGAGGATGGCTGGCAGGTTGTTCGAGGAGATTCGGGTGGATGGGGGCCATCTGGGGATTTGGTTGCGGTGCTCGAAGACTGACCAGTTGGGCAGGGGTAAGTGGGTGTGGCTGCATGAGACTGGGGGCGGGGAGGTGTGCCCGGTGTTTGAGTGGCGTTGTTTCCTGGGGTCGGTGAGTGTGGCGCATGGGGAGATTTTTGTTCATGCCTCTGGAGCAAGAGTGACGGCGGGCCAGTTGCTGGCGGTGTTGCGCAAGGCTTTGCGGAGGCTGGGACTGGATGCTTCTGGGTTCGGGACTCATTCGTTCAGGATTGGGGCTGCGACAGCTGCGGCCAGGCTGGGGTGGTCCTGGGACAGGATAAGGAGGATTGGGCGGTGGAAGTCCCGCTGTTGCGAGAGGTATGTGAGGAAGTGAGGGTTGCCTGTAGGGTTGTTGTTGTGCATGTCGTTGTTTTCCTGTTTCTAACATCTTTTTCTTCGTAGGTTGCGTGGGTGGACCGGGCAGTAAGACGGTGACTTGGATTGTTGGGCACTCCTTCGTGCATTGGGCATCCAAATATGCGGAGCGACAGGTTTACGGCCGTAACCTGGGACTGAAAGGACACTTGCACGAGGTACAATGGTGGGGCAAAGGTGGCATGCGATTGGGGGCACTACTGCCCTGGCTCGCGAAGATGGTCCCACAGAGGGGATGTCCTGATTTGTTGATCATACATCTGGGGGAGAACGACCTGGTGCAGCTGTCCGGTTTGGCACTTTTGCAACTCATGCAACGGGACCTGGATGTGTTGAAAAGCAGGCTTGCAGGGACCTGCATTGCCTGGACTGAGTTGGTCCCCAGGAAAGTGTGGAGAGGGGCTATGAAGCATGGGGCGATCGAGAAGGCACGAAGGAAACTCAACAGGGCCATGAGACTTTACTGTGGTGACAATGACATTAAAGTAATTGCGCATGAGGGGATTCGACTTGCGGAGCCGTTAGTTTTTAGGGATGACGGGGTCCACTTGTCACAGTTGGGCAATGCCTATTACATGATGGAGATGAGAGATGTGGTGAGCAAGTTGTGGAATGAGGCTATCTGGTGTCCCAGGGTATGAGTGCTGGCGATTGTTGTGGAGCGGTACCCCTTGGAAGGGGGGGTGAGGCAGTGAACCGCCCTACAGGGGGTTCACTGGGTGGCGGTACTTGAAGGGACAAGGGGGTCAAGAGCGGGCACACCCATCCCTTGGGGGGGGAGTTCTTAGGGGGGATAGAAGCGTGAATGGCAGGACGCAATGAGTGGGCTGGATGACAAATGATTGAGGGGCAGGAAGGAAACATGGTATGGAGCCTCCAGGGCTTTGTGATGAGGTGGAACGAGTGAAACGAGTGAGAGGGGAGTGTGAGTGGGGGTTTGATGTTATTACCTGTTTATGTTTACTGTTTTGTACAGATTACGCAGTTTCTGGTCTAATAAAATGGCCTTTTACGCTGACACTGCGTGGTCTGTTTATTGCGCGATGCCGGGCCCCGGGGGAAGCACAGTCGCAGACTAGTCTTCCCCTGGGGTCTTTCGCGCTAATAGGCCAGGTAGGGGAAAGGGAGGAGTTAGGGGGTGGGGTATATAGGCGCAGGGGAGGAAGGCAACTTCCTCTTCCTGCGCCTGGCACCATCGGGAGGGTTCACAAAAGGCCGCCCACCCACCCTGCAGTTGGAGGTGGTTTTTGGGTTGGTCGATGGCGTTGCCAGTTTAGGCCAGAGCTGCGTTAGGCGGTACTTGAAGGGACAAGGGGGTCAAGAGCGGGCACACCCATCCCTTGGGGGGGGAGTTCTTAGGGGGGATAGAAGCGTGAATGGCAGGACGCAGTGAGTGGGCTGGATGACAAATGATTGAGGGGCAGGAAGGAAGCATGGTATGGAGCCTCCAGGGCTTTGTGATGAGGTGGAACGAGTGAAACGAGTGAGAGGGGAGTGTGAGTGGGGGTTTGATGTTATTACCTGTTTATGTTTACTGTTTTGTACAGATTACGCAGTTTCTGGTCTAATAAAATGGCCTTTTACGCTGACACTGCGTGGTCTGTTTATTGCGCAATGTGGCTTCTAATACTCTGCCAGCGCCATTATGGAAAGTAATTTGAATGAGACACGGTAAATTTTGCCGTGCGTAAACAAACAGCTGAAAATAATTAAAGGAAACCCGAACTAGACCGTTTGATTCCCACTATAATATTTCTGAGTGAAATTCGCCTACGTTGATTTTGTATAAAGTAAGAAGTTAGAAACTGCTCAGAATTATCGTATTACAACCTCGATTGCAGGGTGTCGTGTATCTTATTGAAAAGGAAATATTAGTTAAATATAATTAAAAGGGGGATTTGTATATAATAACCATAAGCGATAAATCACAGAATAGACAAGCACAGGAAGGCCGTTCATATTTAGCTGAGTAATTGTACAATGTCTAGGTCTACCATCTCATACCGTAGACATAAAACCATATTTGATATTACGGTGAACATATGTACAAAAAAAATATGCTCCGCAGGACTTACATTAGGTACTAGCTATGGGCATATTGTATTCTTATATAATAATTACTGTTCTTTCTCATGTTTTATGAACAGCAACTTGTTATTTGAAAATAATTTATATTATGTTTGAAAAGTCTTCAATTTTTCTTGGTTACTTGATATATGCATTCTTTATAACATTTATGGTTAACGATACACGTCTTACCTCAACTTGGTACAAATGCATATTGCTTGGTCCGCATTTAATTTAAAGCCTGTTGCTCAGATTATAAGGGCACTCTTCGTGTGATGTTCCGGTCACCTCTCTTGTTTTAACTTATTTCCTTTAACGTTATAGAAATTCCGTTGAAGATGACACGATTCTAATATATCCAATATTGCTTCTGTCCTGGGGCTGACATTAGGTAAGGATGGGATCCTCGGATCATTCCGTATTTATTTAGGAGTCATAATTAGGTCCTAGTTAATTTCTAACTAGCATATTCACTGGGGGCTAGGGAAATTAATAGAACACAACTGTAAAGTAATGTGGTGACTCTACATTTCCAATTAGAATTACAATGTACGAGGGGTTACTTCATATCGTGGAAATTTCATTCTTGTGTGCCCTGTTGTGTTTATAACCACTCACACCAAGGCCTCTCATTCTACTTACTCTGGACTTTCCGCTCTTTCCATTTCCCTTACAGCTTCCAAAATACTCCTGAACCATAGATTTTCGACTGGATCAATTCGAGGCCACCCGCTAAGGGGCTCATTTCTTCAATTTTGAAGGTACAGCTACACATCCAATATTCAATTGAAATCCAGTTGGATGTTAGGATGTACGTAGACTCCCATTCGCTCACCACACTGTGCTGACTTATGTATATAAAATCCCCCCCTGTTTTCCTGTTTATGTGTATTACACTCTCTAATCTCTAAAGAACATTGAATTTTATAGCATCGACTCTCTTATTTCAAATGTGACAATCTAGTCCCAGAGGGGTGACTTCACTTACTCTATAGGACATTTATTATCCTCAATGCCCGCAGTAACTAGTGCATTGGAATTATCGTGTGATGTAATCTCCTCCACTATTACCTCACTCTACCTTTAAAATATTTGTCGTCCTACTTCAGGTTATTCCTTTTGGTCCACCGAACTAACCGCCACTTCCGATTTAATCCTACTTGACTGTTTTGATTCCAGCTCACCTTGTATAAAGAACTCGGTAAGCATATTAAATTTACCGTTTGCTTCAACTGCCTCATCATGTCGTGTTATTACTCTTCTTGGCATATGCGTCTGGAACATATCATAATGCTGTCCACCTCTGGGAATCCCAACACATGTCCCAAACCTCTATACTGTGGGAATCCCAGCTGGGAATAGTATTTATATGTCTAGGTCTACCTCAAAGTAACAATCCCTCTCTTGCAATTTGCGCCATTCTCCCACCTTTTATAAATGTTTATTGTATTGCACTTGGAGCTATCTATATCAGTCCTCTCAAATCACAAACTTTTGTAAATAAAATGTATTCCAATATGTGTTACAACAGTTTTTTTTATAATAATTTAGTGTATTCAGTGGTAGCTGTTGTATTTTAGGATGTATTCTAACACCTTTCATTGGTTGACCATAGATTTTAGTTTTTGTTAGTCGTTGTCTGTTGGGTTAGTCATATTCAGTCTATTGTGATCACCTGTGTCCATATGTGTTATGTTTAATGTATATTTATGTATATATATGTTTGTAATTTTTACAGCCCTGACGAAGTTCGTAAAAGGCAAGAGGAACGAAACGCGTTGGCTGTGCCTATGCTCCATGAACACTTTTTTGAATAAAGAAGAAGACACTTTAAATTACCATTTCTATTGAATTTATTTGAGTGCACCTTCCATTTTGTTCTTTGTATTTCATTAATCCCTTTGATGCAACCTGACTAGTCCTGTGTCCTGGGTCTGTATGTGGTATGTGTGGAATTATCTAGATGTAAATTCCCTTTACGGCAGTAATTATTGCCTTTGGTTTTGTGATGGACACGGATTAGGTGGGCTCCTAATCTATGATTGAAAGATTTACCACTTGGTGCCCTACCTTAGAAGCCCCCTGTATCACTTCTCACTACTCTCTCTCTCCTGTAATGTAGCTCACTTTAAGCATGATGATGATGTAATCACGTTTGTTGCTGGGTTCAGGCATATATCTAAATTGTATGATTATGAATCTAAGACTTCCATTAATTTGTTTTGTTCTGCTTTTTGTTAAGCCTCAATGAAAGCATTTCTGCCTATATTTATTCATATTTTTTTTTTATTAATTTATCTGTATTTATCTATGTTCTTGCCCTGGGTGTAAATTAAGCTGGAATGGTTATATTTCCACATTTATTTAACCAGCAAATGTTTACTCATGTTTGAGAGACCAATGGGTTTTACCCATTTACATTACAAAACGGTCATTTGAAACCATTTGAAACAGCTGCACTGATGAAGTTATTTAAACTTCATTGGGATGTCTTTTTAAGTTTCTAACTCCCCTACCTGTCAATCTTCACAGCTATTGGCCTAGCACTTATGATTGACAGTAGTGCAAATCCTTTAAGAGAAACCTATGTTCTGTATTTAATCATATTTAAAAATAAATGCTGCTCTGTCTGTATTTATCTGTAAAAATCAGTAACAATCGAAAAATGTGAACCTTACTTGTAAGCAGTCAAAAGCCAGTCACACTGTCTAGCAATGTCATATTGTAAGAGTCCAGATGTAGCGATTCGGCATTCAGGCGTTTGTTCTGTTTTTCCATCTTAGTTCTTTTGTGTTCGTGTTCATTCCTGCTCCCGTGGTGGGGGTCATCGATTCCACCTGTGTTTGCTCCCCAGAGGGCTACACCAGCTTCTCTCGTGTTTTGGAGTGTATTGTGGCTGCTGCTTTGTTCGTCATTACTATTATGCAGGAGAGACAGGTAGAATATATATGGTAGTGTTTATCTGACCTGTACGGCTCATGTAGTTTACTGTGGATATCTGTTTTGTCACAGTCATTGCCATTTCTTGTTGTTCCTCTTCCCTTGTTTTCTCAACTTCTGCGATCTCCCATGTTTGGACGAGAAGTGCCTGGGAGACCTTCTGCATATCCCAAGTCCATCCGGCTGTCTGTGTCTCTTGTCTCCACTCTACCCCCTCTCTCCCCCATGGGTGCAGTTGCCCCATGTTCTTAGCTTGTACTGTGAAGGCTTTAGGTCTTTTTTAAGTTCAGCCACAAGTAGCTTGATTCATGACAGTCTTGAGATCGCAGGTGCTGGGGTGTGTGAGATG
The DNA here is from genome assembly GCF_964261635.1 of Lissotriton helveticus. Classification (NCBI taxonomy): domain Eukaryota; kingdom Metazoa; phylum Chordata; class Amphibia; order Caudata; family Salamandridae; genus Lissotriton; species Lissotriton helveticus. The sequence goes on along the minus strand of NC_136061.1, from coordinate 427,347,577 downwards.
GTAAGTGGTGAGACGGTTGAAACTGCAGTGGTGACTGCATCCAAAGTTGCTGCACTGCTTGCTGTTGTCTAAGCAGGGGCAGTTTGTGCAAAGGAGCGTGGGGTGTTCACCCCCTGACTTCCCCACTGCACGTCCCCTCTCACGCTTTCCATTCTCACCTTCATAGGGTGCGGGCCATGACAGAGCTCTTTCTCACTGCTTGACAGCAGGAGTTCAGGCTGTGTTACCTGAACTAGGCATGTCAGATTGGCTAGTGTTTTCACTCTGGCCAGCCTGACATGCCCAGTTCAGGCTTCTCCTTTGGCCCCTTTGCTGCGGCGGCTATTCTGCCGCAGCGCTAAGGGGGCGGGGCAACGGCGCGGCGGTCCCGTGCTCGTGACGGAACCGCTCCGTCACGGCACGCGGGTGAGCTGTGCTTGTGACGGAACGGTTCCGTCACGGCCCTGCCCGCTCAATAGAAAGTACCGCGCAGGCGCGAAATCAGCACTGTGCAGGCGCGGCGACGGCGCCGTGATGGAACCGTTCCGTCACCAGCACAGCCCACCCGAGGCTCGTGACGGAACGGTTCCGTCACAAGCATGGGAGGGGTTAATAGCTGAACGGTAGCTGAGAAATAGAAGCACAGCCCTGTAGGTCTTGGGTGAAGTGCCTGCTCCAGCCAATCCTAGCACTGCCTCTATGCTGTTTAGCATTGTAAGCAGCAAGGGAGCAGTGTTTAGATTGTCTCAATGCTCTTATCCAGAGAGCCCCCGAGAGACAGGAGCCCAATGTGTGCTGCAGCCTGCAGAGAGGTAGGAAACAGCTGACACTGTTGAGCTGCTAATGCAATCTTGACTACATTGACAGGAGCCCTTTTTGCTGAAGGGATCACTGAAATAATATCGACTGCCAAAATATCGACTACCCAAAATATCGAGGAAAAAATATCTACAACCAAAATATCGAGTTTGTATGTACAAACAGGTAAGTACAAAAATATCGAGTACAAAATATCGTTTACAAAAATATAGTTGTAAAAAATATCGACTTTAATAAAAACAATGTTTAATTACATTAATATAAAAAATTAATTACTAAAATATAATTAACAATACTTAAAATAACTTTTAATAATTAAATAATTAATGAAAGTAAAAAAATAATATTTTTTTAATCATATTTCTTAAAACATATATATATAGTAACAAAATGTAATTAAATAATAGCCAATATTATTAACGTACAAATACAAAAGAGTAAAAATTACTATTCCCACTGCAAAGAGTGCAACAGTGGATATATGACGTTACAACGCAACTTTTACAACGCACTACCATTACAACGTAAGTATTGGTAAGTATATAATAATTTTTTAATTTAAATTATTTAAAATTATTTAAATATAATTTAATTTAATTTCATTTCATTAAATTAAATTAATGTAAATTTAATTTTACTTTATTTTTACACTGTACCCCTGTACCCCAAAAACCCAAAACTGACCCTGAACCCTAAAAAAACCCTTTACCCAAAAACCCAAAACTGACCCTGAACCCTAAAAATACCCCTTTACCCAAAAACTAAAAACTGAACCTGAACCCTAAAAATACCCCTTTACCCAAAAACTAAAAACTGACCCTGAACCCTAAATATACCCCTTTACCCAAAAACTAAAAACTGACCCTGAACCCTAAAAATACCCCTTTACCCAAAAACCCAAAACTGACCCTGAACCCTAAAAATACCCCTTTACCCAAAAACTAAAAACTGACCCTGAACCCTAAAAATACCCCTTTACCCAAAAACTAAAAACTGACCCTGAACCCTAAAAATACCCCTTTACCCAAAAACTAAAAACTGAACCTGAACCCTAAAAATACCCCTTTACCCAAAAACTCAAAACTGACCCTGAACCCTAAAAATACCCCTTTACCCAAAAACTAAAAACTGACCCTGAACCCTAAAAATACCCCTTTAATTTAACATAATTAGCAATTAATCAATTAAATTAAATTAATTACCAATTACATTTTAATTAATTAACAAATATTATTTAATTACCAATTAATTAAATATTACTACCAATTAATACATTTACATATTTAATAAATAATAATTAAATTACTTCCCACCCTATTCCCCTATAAACCCACAACCCGCTACAGGAAATGCATTATTTTAATTTACATAATTAGCAATTAATAAATTAAATTAAATTAATTACCAATTAATAAATTAAATTAAATTAATTACCAATTAAATTTTAAATAATTAACATATATTATTTAATTATCAATTCATTAATTATTACTACCAATTAATAAATTTACATATTGAATTAATTATAATTAAATTACTTCCCACCCTATTCCCCTATAAACCCACAACCCGCTACAGAATAAAATTACACAATAATTTAAAAAAAATCATTAATTAAAAATAATTATAACATAAAATGACACTTTTCACACATATTATAACATAAAAACACTATAAATAATTACATATTATTTAAAAAACGATATTTTTTACTATCTAGATTATATACTTGGATATTTTCACTTTCTATATTATTTACAGTCGATATTACTTCACTTACCTTAAAAACGATATTTTGGCTGTCGATATTCTGTCCTGTCGATATTTTCTCCAAACGATATTTAAAACTCGATATTCTGTCCAAACGATATTTTGGAGTCGATATTATGTCTGTGCACCTTGCTGAAGTACTGGGTAGTTGTTTGGCTGCAGTTCTGGGTGATATGCATGTACTTTGTGGGACAACAGAGAAGAATGGGCCTTCATCTCTGTCAGACCCTTCAAGGTATGAGCCACCTGCAGGTACAAGTGTACATAGGTGTGTGTTAGCACTCACTGTCATCATTCACACATAGACTTCCATTAATTTGTTTCGTTCTGCTTTTTGTTAAGCCTCAATGAAAGCATTTCTGCCTATATTTATTCATATTTTTTTTTTATTATTTTATCTGTATTTATCTATGTTCTTGCCCTGGGTGTAAATTAAGCTGGAATGGTTATATTTCCACATTTATTTAACCAGCAAATGTTTACTCATGTTTGAGAGACCAATGGGTTTTACCCATTTACATTACAAAACGGTCATTTGAAACCATTTGAAACAGCTGCACTGATGAAGTTATTTAAACTTCATTGGGATGTCTTTTTAAGTTTCTAACTCCCTTACCTGTCAATCTTCACAGCTATTGGCCTAGCACTTATGATTGACAGTAGTGCAAATCCTTTAAGAGAAACCTATGTTCTGTATTTAATCATATTTAAAAATAAATGCTGCTCTGTCTGTATTTATCTGTAAAAATCAGTAACAATCGAAAACTGTGAACCTTACTTGTAAGCAGTCAAAAGCCAGTCACACTGTCTAGCAATGTCATATTGTAAGAGTCCAGATGTAGCGATTCGGCATTCAGGCGTTTGTTCTGTTTTTCCATCTTAGTTCTTTTGTGTTCGTGTTCATTCCTGCTCCCGTGGTGGGGGTCATCGATTCCACCTGTGTTTGCTCCCCAGAGGGCTACACCAGCTTCTCTCGTGTTTTGGAGTGTATTGTGGTTGCTGCTTTGTTCGTCATTACTATTATGCAGGAGAGGCAGGTAGAATATATATGGTAGTGTTTATCTGACCTGTACGGCTCATGTAGTTTACTGTGGATATCTGTTTTGTCACAGTCATTGCCATTTCTTGTTGTTCCTCTTCCCTTGTTTTCTCAACTTCTGCGATCTCCCATGTTTGGACGAGAAGTGCCTGGGAGACCTTCTGCATATCCCAAGTCCATCCGGCTGTCTGTGTCTCTTGTCTCCACTCTACCCCCTCTCTCCCCCATGGGTGCAGTTGCCCCATGTTCTTAGCTTGTACTGTGAAGGCTTTAGGTCTTTTTTAAGTTCAGCCACAAGTAGCTTGATTCATGACAGTCTTGAGATCGCAGGTGCTGGGGTGTGTGAGATGATAAGTGGTGAGACGGTTGAAACTGCAGTGGTGACTACATCCAAAGTTGCTGCACTGCTTGCTGTTGTCTAAGCAGGGGCAGTTTGTGCAAAGGAGCGTGGGGTGTTCACCCCCTGACTTCCCCACTGCACGTCCCCTCTCACGCTTTCCATTCTCACCTTCTTAGGGTGCGGGCCATGACAGAGCTCTTTCTCACTGCTTGACAGCAGGAGTTCAGGCTGTGTTACCTGAACTAGGCATGTCAGATTGGCTAGTGTTTTCACTCTGGCCAGCCTGACATGCCCAGTTCAGGCTTCTCCTTTGGCCCCTTTGCTGCGGCGGCTATTCTGCCGCAGCGCTAAGGGGGCGGGGCAACGGCGCGGCGGTCCCGTGCTCGTGACGGAACCGCTCCGTCACGGCACGCGGGTGAGCTGTGCTTTTGACGCAACGGTTCCGTCACGGCCCTGCCCGCTCAATAGAAAGTACCGCGCAGAAGCGAAATCAGCACTGTGCAGGCGCGGCGACGGCGCCGTGATGGAACCGTTCCGTCACCAGCACAGCCCACCCGAGGCTCGTGACGGAACGGTTCCGTCACAAGCATGGGAGGGGTTAATAGCTGAACGGTAGCTGAGAAATAGAAGCACAGCCCTGTAGGTCTTGGGTGAAGTGCCTGCTCCAGCCAATCCTAGCACTGCCTCTATGCTGTTTAGCATTGTAAGCAGCAAGGGAGCAGTGTTTAGATTGTCTCAATGCTCTTATCCAGAGAGCCCCCGAGAGACAGGAGCCCAATGTGTGCTGCAGCCTGCAGAGAGGTAGGAAACAGCTGACACTGTTGAGCTGCTAATGCAATCTTGACTACATTGACAGCAGCCCTTTTTGCTGAAGGGATCACTGAAATAATATCGACTGCCAAAATATCGACTACCCAAAATATCGAGGAAAAAATATCTACAACCAAAATATCGAGTTTGTATGTACAAACAGGTAAGTACAAAAATATCGAGTACAAAATATCGTTTACAAAAATATAGTTGTAAAAAATATCGACTTTAATAAAAACAATGTTTAATTACATTAATATAAAAAATTAATTACTAAAATATAATTAACAATACTTAAAATAACTTTTAATAATTAAATAATTAATGAAAGTAAAAAAATAATATTTTTTTAATCATATTTCTTAAAACATATATATATAGTAACAAAATGTAATTAAATAATAGCCAATATTATTAACGTACAAATACAAAAGAGTAAAAATTACTATTCCCACTGCAAAGAGTGCAACAGTGGATATATGACGTTACAACGCAACTTTTACAACGCACTACCATTACAACGTAAGTATTGGTAAGTATATAATAATTTTTTTAATTTAAATTATTTAAAATTATTTAAATATAATTTAATTTAATTTCATTTCATTAAATTAAATTAATGTAAATTTAATTTTACTTTATTTTTACACTGTACCCCTGTACCCCAAAAACCCAAAACTGACCCTGAACCCTAAAAAAACCCTTTACCCAAAAACCCAAAACTGACCCTGAACCCTAAAAATACCCCTTTACCCAAAAACTAAAAACTGAACCTGAACCCTAAAAATACCCCTTTACCCAAAAACTAAAAACTGACCCTGAACCCTAAATATACCCCTTTACCCAAAAACTAAAAACTGACCCTGAACCCTAAAAATACCCCTTTACCCAAAAACCCAAAACTGACCCTGAACCCTAAAAATACCCCTTTACCCAAAAACTAAAAACTGACCCTGAACCCTAAAAATACCCCTTTACCCAAAAACTAAAAACTGACCCTGAACCCTAAAAGTACCCCTTTACCCAAAAACTAAAAACTGAACCTGAACCCTAAAAATACCCCTTTACCCAAAAACTCAAAACTGACCCTGAACCCTAAAAATACCCCTTTACCCAAAAACTAAAAACTGACCCTGAACCCTAAAAATACCCCTTTACCCAAAAACTAAAAACTGACCCTGAACCCTAAAAATACCCCTTTAATTTAACATAATTAGCAATTAATCAATTAAATTAAATTAATTACCAATTACATTTTAATTAATTAACAAATATTATTTAATTACCAATTAATTAAATATTACTACCAATTAATACATTTACATATTTAATAAATAATAATTAAATTACTTCCCACCCTATTCCCCTATAAACCCACAACCCGCTACAGGAAATGCATTATTTTAATTTACATAATTAGCAATTAATAAATTAAATTAAATTAATTACCAATTAATAAATTAAATTAAATTAATTACCAATTAAATTTTAAATAATTAACATATATTATTTAATTACCAATTCATTAATTATTACTACCAATTAATAAATTTACATATTGAATTAATTATAATTAAATTACTTCCCACCCTATTCCCCTATAAACCCACAACCCGCTACAGAATAAAATTACACAATAATTTTAAAAAAATCATTAATTAAAAATAATTATAACATAAAATGACACTTTTCACACATATTATAACATAAAAACACTATAAATAATTACATATTATTTAAAAAACGATATTTTTTACTATCTAGATTATATACTTGGATATTTTCACTTTCTATATTATTTACAGTCGATATTACTTCACTTACCTTAAAAACGATATTTTGGCTGTCGATATTCTGTCCTGTCGATATTTTCTCCAAACGATATTTAAAACTCGATATTCTGTCCAAACGATATTTTGGAGTCGATATTATGTCTGTGCACCTTGCTGAAGTACTGGGTAGTTGTTTGGCTGCAGTTCTGGGTGATATGCATGTACTTTGTGGGACAACAGAGAAGAATGGGCCTTCATCTCTGTCAGACCCTTCAAGGTATGAGCCACCTGCAGGTACAAGTGTACATAGGTGTGTGTTAGCACTCACTGTCATCATTCACACATACTGAGGACGCCTGGTGAATATGAACTTCAAGAACATGACCATGGGCAGTCAATAGGCCAAGGATTGGGGCATTTGTGTGGATGAGGCGGAGGGCGTTCACCGGGGCAGCACTAAGAATTTGGTACTCTTTCCCACCCGCCATCAGAAGAATCCCTTCTCTAGCACGTTTCAAGAAGGAGGTCAAAACCTTCCTCATGGGTAAATTCCTCGTCTAAGGCCTGCCCTCAACCACCACATTGTGCCTGGTGAATCTAAGACTACAGCTTTTTCCCCAGATCACCAAATCTCCCCGCAGAGAATATGTGGTCCCTTTGTTTTTACTGACTCTAACTATGATTGCAATCATACTCTTGTATCCCCCTTTTTTCCCCTATGTTCTCAGCACCCCTGTCTCTCGCCTTTCTTTTGTATAGTTTTGTATATTTCTGCACCTTTGTTTGTTCACTTCTGTATACCATGTACAGCGCTCTGATACCCTCACGGGTCAAGTTCGCGCTCTATAAAACACTAAAAATAAATAAAAAAAATAAAAATGAGGCACCATTAAGAATGTGGTTACTAGGAAGGCATGACATGCTCTTCCCCAGATGCCATCATATTAGTCCTACAGGACACCATTGCTAACCTGTTCAATGATGTTGAGTGCACGTGTACTCTCATGGTAACATGTTGCCAACTGAAAAACCTTTACACAAGAGACCTTCTTGCAATCTCCACCTCAAACACGATAGGTAGCCTCAGTTTATTTCTTGGAACTCTACTGCGACCCCTTCCGCAGTGACACAAACATACACAGGTCTGAAAACTCTGAAAGATGGAAGATGCACATTGGGATGGCCTTTTACCTCTGTGGCTGCAGATTTCAAGACAATGGGGTTAAGATCTGGTTTCATTTCTGAGTAATGAAAGAAAGTAAAGGACAGCAACCATGGACCAAGATGAGCCTGCCCTTACGTTTAAACCAACATCATATCATTTTGTATTCTTGGGCTCTGTGTGACCTCATTCAAGAATAGGCCTACACGCCCCAGCATCTAAAGTACTGTTGGATAAAAAGCTAAGACTGACTGAAACTGTCACTCATGACGTGTTCCATCTGAGAGCTATGGATGAGGATGGTGTTAAACGAACCATGTTTCTAAAATTAGGCCCGCACACCCTATAGGTTATGTGCTCAAGGTCGGATTGGTAATGCGGCACTCGGGCAATGGCCGAGGGGCTGGTATCGAAGTTCCGGCTGTGGGCTGCTTTTATGGCAGCCAGGGGGGCGATTTGGGCTGTGTCTGGTGTGCGCACACGTCGCCAGCGGCCCAGTGGGGCCCTGTGTGGCCTTTCTGGAACCGGATGGGCACAAAGGCCCCCGCAATGCAGGGGGGCCCCAAGGCTTAGCCATACTTGATAGGGCCCCCTCACCCGCGAGTCCACGACTGATGTGAGTGTGGGGGGCCCCAGCAGCAAACTGCATAATGAGCAGAGAGGAAGTGGCCTCACTTGTTTTCAGGTGTTTATAAAACTTCTCCGGAGCAGTGTTTTGTGGAATGGCAATATGCAAATGTGGACCACTTTTTTATAGTGTGTCCAGGCCGATTTCTAATCCCAATCCAACCTTGCCTGTGCTTGTTGGAAGTATTGGACTGATTTATTTTTTGAGTTAAAAACTAACAGGTAAATATCATGTCGGAACAGTGGCATGCTGGTGCAAAAAGGGTGAATCCGTGTCATTGTCATTCAGCCTCCTGCATCCCAGACTCATCACCTCAGTCTGTCCTCCCCTCACTCAGTTCTGTCGGTAGCAGAGTCTCACTGACCCAGGGTTAATTCTGAGTGACGGCAGAAAAGTGGCCCGTAATTGGGGATGCGATTGGCAGCACAGCGCCAAGACACCCCTGACCCGCTCACATATAATTACACTGTGCTCTCCAGCTGAGCTTTCTCTTTCCTAACTACCGCCGGTTAGCTGAGGACCCCCACTCTCGCTTTATTTGTTTCACTGGAATAGGCACGAAAGCAAATGAAGGGTGAAGTTAGAAGGACTGCATATAGTCTATCTTTTTTGAGCGAGCATAGATAAAAAGGGCGGACTAAAAGAAGGAGGGCAGAGAGAGGAAATACTGGCAGTCAGCGAGGATAAATGAGGCAAAGAGGGGAAGGGGAGGAGGAGGGGAAAAGAGCTGCAGGCAAAAAGAAACGAGGTAGAAATTGAGGCAAGAAAGTAGGGAGGTAAGGAGGCAGGAATTTGGGAAAAAGTTTTGAAGAAAGAAAGACTTAAAAACGAAAGTCGTTTACTAGGAGGAAAAAATAAAGTGGAGGAAAGTAAGCGCATGATATAGAAATGAAAACAACTAAGAGCGAAAGACAAAAAAACAGTTTTGAGAAATAGAATGACCGCAAGAAGTAAAGAACGAGAAAGGGAAAAAATGGAATTAGGAGACAGACGGTCAAGGAGAGAAGGACACGAAAGCGATCGAGAGCAAGAGGGGGGCAGGCGACATGGAGAGACCACTAATTTGCTTCATCGATTTGTAGTAGAAAAACGCTTCTAACAAATACCGTGGCACACACAGCATATGGTGCCGTTGCTATGGCGATTGTTGGCTTTATTGAGTTGGGATGGCGCGGATATTTAATGTAGGAGGGGACGTATTCGAGGGAACACATGCTGGTCCCACTCCCACATAGTACAGTCCTCGTGCAAAGCCTACTGTTAGACGTCGCCTTAGAAACCATGGACAAACCTCTCTGTTTCCCAACCAAAGCATCACCCCTTTTGGAATCCCTCTGCCGGGCGCACAGAGATCTCGTTGGGTGTGATTCCATGCGCCATAAAAATGAGTACAATAAAAAAAAATGAACAATTTGGACAAGGACCTGATGTACAGAGCCATGTTGCGGGCCAACGCCTGTGATTCGCAATATCACAGGATTTGCGACCGCAAAATAGCTTTTTTTAAATCTATCAAACCTATTTTGTCAAACCTATTTTGCGATTCAATGGTATGTTATTGATTCGAAAAGTGGGTCCAGGGAGGCAATCAAATAGCTTTATCATGGGGCGTGTTTAAGGTGTCCCTTCCATTTAGTGACCCGTTATCGAATGTATCAAGTTTTAGCAACCATTATTCGGTCGCAAAACTAAGTAAAATTGTTGATTCCTGAGTTGGGTTAATGACATATTCCATTAGGGAATATGTCACCACCCTATCTGGGACCCGCTCCTCTATGTGAAAGTAACGTTTTTTGGTGAGGTGCTAATGGTTCAGAGAACCAGTGCCAACTTACAAATAAACTTTAAAAAAAAATATATATATATATATGTATATGTATATGTATATATATATATATATATATATATGTATATATATACATATATATATCCCCATTGGGAATATTAAGTGCAGGCTACTCCGCCGGTCTCACGCCACCCCGAAGATTGGGAGCGGTATTTGGAGTAACTCGACTGAAAAAAAATAATATATATATATATATATATATATATATACATACATATATATGTATTACTCCACTCAGCATGTACCAAAGAAATCGCATTCCAACACAGACCAAAATTACCAGCTTCTTCATCTGTTTATTGCTGTGCCACCATAACGTCTCTCTTCTTGGCAGTTTATTTTTTACTTATTTATTTTAAAGGTTTTATATAGCGCTGGTTAGACCCGGGGGTATCAGAGCTCTTTACATGATTAAGAGCAGGCGCGCAACACCCATTGGGCTCACGAGGCTTCAGCCCCCCCCCCCCCCCCCCGTCGCGTGTGTCAGCCCGGGCTGACACAACTTTGCAGGGCTGGCGACCGTCTGATTGCAGCCGCACCCGAGTAGTTAACAGGTCTTTAAACGACCATTTACATGTAAATTAGGCTTTTGTTATGTTTTCAGCCCTTCTTACAGCCACTCTTAGAATTAGCCCCCCCCCGAAATATTTGTCAGCCCCCCCCCCGAAATTTGGCTCTAGTTGCCCGCCTGATTAAGAGTATAGTACAGGACTAACACAAATTGTACCTAATGTAGAATTCAAACAGGTTAGAGTAAAAAAGAGCAAATAGAATAAATACAATTTACATATGTCAGAGAGGTAAGAAAGAGCTATCTACAAAAATGACATGGATACAGGTAGTCACATTTTGTACAGAGACAAGAGAAGGAGATAGGCTCAATGATAGGAGGGCAGTAGTTGGTTGGGCAAGGATAGTGGAGTGAAGAATAGACGAAGGAAGGGGAGGTAAAAACCAAGGGGAGGGAGTATGAAGAGGGGAGGGTAAGAAAAGGCGAGGGTGGAGAGAGGAGGCCAGGGTTAGAGGGAGAGGGTAGAATAAGTGAGGAATGAAAGGATTATGTACCCCAATATTTGTTGAGCAGGTGCAGTTTGAGGTCTTTCTTAAAGTGGAAGTAGGAGGGGTTACAACGAAGGTCTTTAGGGAGGGCATTCCAGATGTTAGGGGAGTTTCCGGAGAAAGAACACGATTGTGTATTTGTCTTTTATAACAGAGGTGGGACTAGGAGGAGAGCATTGGTGCATCTCAGTGTTAGGTTTGTTAGTGAGATAGATTGGGGAATGTTGATGAAGGGTTTTGTGTGTAATGCATACAATCTTTTAGGAGGATCTGCCTTCGATGGAAAGCCATTTAAGGGCTTTAAGGGCTGGGGAGATGTGGTCAAAGCATTTGCAGTCGGAGATTAGCCTGGCTCCAAGGTTGAGCACAGATTTGAGTGGGGCTAGGTGAATTTTAGGAGTTCCAGAGAGGACAGCGTCACCATAGTCAATTTTCAAGAGGACTAGAGATTGGACAACCGATTTAAAGTCGTCGGCTGGAATGAAGGGTTTAATTTTCTTAAGATGGGGAGACTAAAGAGTGCTCCGTTGGCTGAGTTTGTTATGTGGACATTAAGAGTTAGGCAATTATCAATGGTGATACCAAGAGATTTTACAGAGTTGGATAAGGAGAGGAGACAGTTGGAGGCGTTAAGGTCAGAGATCCATGTTTGGAGAGGTAGAAGATTGTTTTTTTGGAGCGAAGATAATGATTTCAGGTTTTTAGGGTTGAGTTTAAGATGATTGGAGCGGAACCAGGATTGGATCTTAGACAGAGTGATGTTAAGATGCAGAACATCAGCATGGGACTTAATCTTGTAGCAAAGTTGGGTGTCATCAGCATAGAGGTGGTAGTTGATTCCAGCTAGTTTAAGAATGAGGTTCTATAAAGAGGTTGAAGAGAGAGGGAGAGAGAATAGATGCCTGGGGGACACATAGTGAGACAGGCATGTGGTTAGAGAGGCAATTGTAGATTTTGATTTGTTGTGTTCTGTGTTGGTGGTAGGAGGGGAACCATTTGAGGGCAGGACCTTTGATGCCAAAACAAACTTTGAGTGCGTTAAGTAAGGCAGGATGGTTAATTGTGTCAAACGCGGCTGAGAGGTCGAGCAGAATAAGTAGGCAGGTCTTGCCATTATCAAGGGAGTGGTGGATATCATCAACTATATTTAGCATGGCAGTTTCTGTACTACAGCCTTTTCGGAAGACGGATTTTAAGGAGTCCAGTAGGTTAAAAGTTTCAATGTGTTTGTCCAGTTGTCCAGTTGGAGCAGGGCACATTTTTCAAGGGCTTTGGAAGACTGAGGGAGGTTGGAGATAGGGAGGAGATTGTTCAGATTGTTTGGGTCGGCATTGGGATTTTTAAGAATGGGAGTGATTTGTCCGAGTTGGAGGAAAACAGGGACACATCCCGTGTTAAGGGAGGAGTTGATGATTGTAGTCCAATAAGGGGCATTGATGTGCTTTAGCTCATAGACAAGGTTATAAGGGAGGGGGTCTTTGGTGTGAGAGGACGGTTTGAGTTTAGAAATGATGTTAGAGACTTCGAGCTCAGTTACGAGGTGGAAATTATGCCAGGAGGCATTGATTTTAAGCTGGAAATTCGAAAGGCTGGTATCCGGAGGGGTAGTGGAAAATATGTGGGAGGGAATCAGCGGAGACAGTTAGTGAGGAGGGTGATTTAGAAGTAGAGTCAGTGGTGGGTAGGGAGTTGTGAGGGATCTGAGTTACAAGGAAGGATTGATCTATTTTGGCGATTTTTTCAGAGAAGAAGTTTGCAATTTCTTTGCATCTTTTAGTTGTGGCCGTCAATTTAGGAGGGCAGAAGATGTTTGGTTTCAAACTATGTTGAACAGCTTCTTGGGTCTATTTTTGGCACAGTCAAGTTGTGTTTAAAAGAAGGAAGCATTTTCAGTGAAAATGTGTTTCTTGTAAGTGGATCTAGAGGATCTGAGGAGGGCAAGTTGGGCGGGAGAAGGGTGTTGTCGCCATGTTTATTCAGTTAGTCTAAGTGTGTGTCTTTCATTGTTGAGATTTGAATTGAACCACAATTTGGATGGAATATTTCTTTGAGTTTTAAGTTTAGACAGATCAATTTGGTCTAAGACATGGAAGACAGTTTTATTAAAATGCTCGGTGAACTTGTTAACATTTTGTGAGAGTGGGCTGAGAAGAAGTTGTGCTTGGAGTTTGGACTGCAGTTCACCAGGGGGGATATGATTAAGATTTCTGGTCCATTTCCTGGGATGTATGCTTTTGGTCGGGGGGGGCGTGGTGGTGATTGAGAACAGAATGAGGTGATGGTTGGACCGGTCTAAGGGGATGATGTTGGAAAAGGAGGCCAAGTCATTGTTGGCAATGATTGATTTAAGAGTGGCCCCTTTGATGTGGGTTGGAGATTGGCAGAGTTGTTTGAGGTCACTGATCTCTAGAAGATTAGTGAGGAGGTTGACTATGGGATCATCCGTCTCATTCCAGTGGAGGTTAAAATCTCAAAGGAACAGATTTTTGGGTTAGAAAGTGACGATTGAGTAAGAAGGTTGGCAAGTTCCTCCGAGAAATTAAGAGGATCACCAGGAGGGTGTTATATACTATGTATTTGAATTGGGGAAAACCTTGAAACGTAAGTTCGGCTTAAAGGTATTTGAGGTTGAGCGGTCAGAGTTCTTAACAAGGGAAATTTGAAGCTTGTTTTTAAAGATTATAGATAATCCACCCCCGATTCTCTCGGTTCTGTCCTTTCTGATGATAGAGTAGCCAGGGGGTAAGAGAAAGTCAAGGCTGGACGTTGAGTGGTCGTTGAGCCAGGTTTCTGTGAGGAAGGCGATGTCAATAGATTTGCTAAGGATAGTTTCAGAGATTTTGATAGCGTGTCGGACAGCTGAGCGGCAATCCACAACCATGCAGGAGAGGGCTTTAGGAGTGACTTTAGGGGAAGAGCTCAAATAGATGATGGTAAGTTGGGGTGAGGTTCTGGGGGAGTGGGGAGAAGAGAGGACTCTGCTAGTCCCCAGAATAACGGGAATGCTGGAGTGAAGAGGGGGTGGATCATTAATCGAATAATTTGGAAGGTAAGAGTTGGAAAAGTCAAGAAGGTCGGTGGAGGAGAGATAACTCAAAGCGCGGAGAGGCATATGAGAACGGCAGCCAAGGGGTGCAGTACTCCAAGGTTTAGGATTAGAGGTGCGTTGTAAGACAGAACCGGGGGAGTTGAAATCTTTTCTCAGGCGTGAGAGTTTGGCCGTCAGGGTTGAGAGATTGCGTTCTATGTTGGACAGTGTCTGGGTTAACAGAAGGAAGGGGAAAGCGGTTGAGAAAGAGGGGCGGATAGGGTGTATTCTGTATTGGTCAGGGGATGAAATCTGAAGTGTGAAGGGGTTCAGAGGCCGGGAAGGGGGGGTAAGAGGAGTGTTTAGGCTGTTAGACGAAGGGAGTGCTGAGAGGAGGGGTGGGACATTCAAAGAATCAGGTGAAGTGGGTTTGAATTGCTAAGAGTGGTGAGGGGAGTGGGGAGAGAGGACAGCGGGTGTAGGGGGGATGCAGTTCAGAGAGCGAGAAATTCAGGCTGGGAGGGGAATATTAGGGAATTCCAGGAGGGGGGCCAGGCAGAAGAAGCGAGGTTCAGAGTAGCGTTGGGGGTTGGAGGGAGTCGGTCATAGGAGAGAGTGTGAGTTTGGGGGATGGAGTGTGAAGTTGAGATGCCGGGGGAGGGAGGGTTGCTAGAGAGGGTGAGTAGTTGTATGTCATGTTTTGGGAACCTGCATTAGCAGTTGGGAGGTCTATTGGAGGGATGGTTATAGTCGGGGTAGGGGGCAAGCACAAGGGTGTCAGGAGGATGGGTAGTTGAGGGGTTAGGAGAAGGTTTGGATAGTTGGTATGACAGGGTATTGAAATGGTGCTCAAAGATGGTGAGGTGGAATTCAGAAGTTCATCGAAGTTCATGGCGTGCTTCTGAAACGTCGGAGGTGCTGGTGATGAGATGTCCACCACATCTCTTCGTATTTCAAAACAAAAATAATCCTTTGTTTCAAGGAAAGACCAGCACTCTAAGGGTTTCTCTACTCAAAACTTTATTTATTTAGTGATAGCATTATAAGGACAACAGGCTGCATTAAAAAAAGGTTTACTTCATTAAAATTAGATCATAGGGGGCGTGGCCAAGATGGCGGACTGATCAGACATCCGATCAGAGGCTCCCCGGCCCTAAACCCCATTAGCCCCTAAATATTCGCGGAACACTTCCCCCCAGCCTTCCAGAGCTGTCTCGCCACTGTCCGGTGTGCCCCCAGCCCCTGATCTGACCGGCACCCGGACCGCCGTGGCCGCTAGCAAGCCGGAGTAGCCGCGACCAGCCCGGGGCTCTGCTGCCCGTGAGGCTGTTGCCGGGGAACACTCGCCGGAGGGAGCGGCTAGCGGACGGCGCCTGACTTTTGCCAAGACCGGAGGAGGCGGGAGGCCCCCGAGAGTACCGCCCAGGCATCGCAGAAGCCGTGGAGGAGCTAGCGGAGCCCGCTGCGCCGATGTCGGGAGAAGCCCCGTGAGGAAGGCGGCAACCCTCAGCAATTGAGGCTCGGGACGCGGGCCTACACGGCGCTCACACAAAAAACGCCCAAGTAAGTGCTGGCACCGGGAAGCGCCCCCCCTGCCCACAGCCCCTGCTTCACACCCAATTGGAGGGACTCTCACCGCCGACCCTGCACTGCGCCGAAAGTTGCGGACCCGAGGAGGTGCCCGCCGTGCAGGGGCGCTAACTGACAAAATTGAGGCCCCGGTCTGGGCCTATCGGGAGCAATCGAGACGCCCATACAGAGGGCCTGTGCTGTCTGCTGCCTAACGTCGGAGCCCCATATTGCCCGTGCCCCCCTGAGCATAGAAGTGCCAACCCGGGGGGCGGTGGCCAACAAGTGACACCCTAGGTCGGGGCCAGGCCCGGCTCTGGAGAAGTGCTGAACTCAAGGCCCAGGCTTTGAGGCCTACCGCGGAAGACACCCAGCGACGCGCCTGCCGGCGACGGGGGACCCGGCCGAGCCGCGCTGCCCGCCCGGGGGTGAAGAAGGGGGACCATCGACGCAGGACACCAGCGCCTCACCCAAACGTGATCTGTTTTGAGGTGGGGTCTTTACAGCCGCCTCGAAGGGCCGTGGGGGTGCTCCCCCCGTAAACCTCAACCAACACAAGGGGAACTACCACAATAGGACACAGATAACTGGGCTGGCGTGACTTTGAGCCAAGCTACCAGCAGGAACAAGAGTGTGAGACCATCAGCTTGCCTCGCGCAAAGGCCATCACAACTCCCGCGGAGGACCTTCTCTGGGATACCTCACCCTGAGAACCCTACTTGCGGATCGCACCTAATCCATTGCAGAGGACCTGTACAAGGGGCACCCACAACCCAGCATCCTGACTCCCAGCTTACACGTAGAGGCGCCCATTCTCCGATTCTGAGGACATAGAGGGCCCAGACCCGACTAGAACGCTAGGAAACACCCGGAGAATCGTGCACAGCGGGGCTACGGACCCAGACGCGGACACCCGGGACAGACGCGCCCTACCCACCGCGACAAGTACGACATGGCTACCGCGGGACGCAAAGGCTCCCGCAACATCGCGGACATGCTCCACAAAAACGCTTCAAAAGGGGAGAAGACCCAAGGGACACCGCCTCTGAAGGCACCTGTTAGCCCCCAAGCCCAGGACGACGAGTCTGCCCCCATCACAAAGGCATTCCTAGCCTCCCTTTTCAACACCCTGAGGGACGACTTCCAGGCCCTGAAGCAGGAATTGGCAGGGGAGCAAAGGGAACTCCGCAGGGAGCTGGATGGCCTGGGGGAGCAGGTGGCAGCGGCGGAGGAGGCAGACCAGACTCGCAGCACGGAGGTGGAACAACTCCAACAAGAGATGATCCGTCTCCAGGAACAGCAGGTGGACCTACAGGTGCAATCCGAAGACCTGGCGAACCGCTCTCGGAGGAACAACATACGGGTCCGGGGAGGCCACTCAAAGTCTGAGGGGAATAGCGTGGTCACCTATCTTCAAGAGCTGTTTCGAGAGATCCTTGGGGAGTCGGGTGAGTTCGACATCCGCATTGACCGGGCACACAGGGTCGGAATGACACGGCGAGCACCGGCCCCCCCTCCGGACATACTGGCCTTCCTCCCCGACTTCACGCTGAAGGAACGCATCTTGAGGGAGGCCCGAGCGAAACACCCAATCCAGTTTCGAGTGGACGCTGTGTCCCTTTTCCAGGACCTTTCGGCCATAACCCTGCAGAAACGCAAGGCCTTTTGAACCGCCACAGACTTTCTGAGAGACAATGGAGTGGCATACTCCTGGGGCCATCCATTCGGCCTCATCTTCAAATGGAAGGGGTCCCTGCATCAACTTAGATCTCTCCGAGACACGTGTGAGTTGTTGGGCATTGAAACACCAGACACCAGCGGATCGAGGGACGCCTCACCTGGTAGACTACAGGGTGGAGCCACACGACGCATCGGAGAAGGGTGGCAGACCATAAGACGGCGGCGGTCGCCCAGGTCTCTCCCGAGGCCCGACCCCACCACTGCTGCTCAGGAACCGGAGGCGGCGATACAGGAGGTGGTGGACAACAAGGCGACCAAACTGTAAGAGACTGATACAGGGGAATGTGCTTCTTTTACCTTAGTTACACAGGGGGGACGGGCGGGGGGCCGCTGAGTCAGCCGCCACCACGGTACCCACTACATTGACTCTCTAGGGACCTGAACATTGTCTGGATAGGCCCGAGACTATGAGTAGCAGATTTCTGCGGGATGGTTTTATGGGGGTTGGGGGAGGTGGGAGGGAGGTTGGGGGGGATTGGTTGATGTTGGGGTGGGTAGTTGGGGGAACAGACCGGAGTCGGGGGGGCTCTGTGGTTGGGGTTAGGGAGGGTCTGAGAGGGCGGGGGTCCTCCCTGTCCAACGTCCTTTTCTTTTGAAGTTTTGTTCATCGCCATTCAGACAACGCCGCGCAGCGCAGTCCCGACTACATGCCTCAGATGTCCCGTCCACAGAAAATTCTCTCCCTCAATGTCCGGGGGCTCAACAGCCCCAATAAACGCCGGGCGATACTCTCCCTCTTGGAGAGCATTGCTGCTGACATATGCCTGTTGCAGGAAACTCATTTGCTACCCATAGACCATCACCGCCTTAAATCTAGGTCCTTCCCCCTACAGTTCTTCTCCTCAGCGACTAAGAAAGTGGCAGGGGTCGCGATCTTAGTGTCCAAATCCTTCCAGGGACGGGTCCTTCAAAGGGTGGCGGAACTTAAGGGCAGATTGCTGGTGCATAGCTTTGTGGTCAGGGGGCACACGCTTTTAGTGGGGTCCATCTAAGCACCCAACGAGGGGCAGGAGAAATTCCTCCACACCACACTAGAGGCAGCCACAGCCAACACACATCCACTCCTACTCTTGGGCGGGGATCTTAATTTAGTATTCCACAACACCACAGACCGCTCTAACCAACGATAAGGGCAAGTGGGGGCACTCTCTGAGGCAGGTCACGCCCACATCGCAGACCTAGGCCTAGCTGACCTATGGAAGCACCTACACACACAAACCATAGCATACACCTATTACTCGGCTGCACGTAAGTCTTACGCCAGACTTGACTATTTTCTTTGCTCGTCACAACTAGCCCTCCGCGCTCAGGATGTAGACATCCTCCCGACCTCGTTGTCGGATCACTCTCCCACGCTGGCCTCTTTCCTCTTTCCGAGTACACCCGGCCCGCAACGGCACTGGCGCCTGCGGGACACTTTGATCCAGAACCCCGCCATAGTGGAACGTATTGGGGCCGCCATCACCCAATTTCTCACCCATAACCCCAATACAGACACTACTAGGGCCACCCAATGGGCTGCGCTCAAGGCAGTATTACGGGGAGAATGTATCTCTATAGCCTCGGCTTACAACAGAGAACGTGCGTTGAAAAGAGCAGAAATAGCCCAACGTGTCGCGGAACTGGAGCAGATGCACCAGCGCATGGGAGCGGCTCGGGCCTGGCGTCAACTATGCACGGAGAGGAAAATGCTGGTGGCCCTAGACCAAGATGTGGCGGAATACGCCGCCATACGCCTTAGGCATGCCTATTACACAAGGGGAGACCGGTGCGGGAGGCTGTTAGCAAGCAAGCTCCAGGAGCAACGCCAAAGACAGGGCATTTGCACTATTAGGTCCAGTAGTGATGAACCCATCACGGACGATGCGGCCATCGCCGCAGCGTTTGGAGACTTCTATGCCAACCTCTACGCAGCAGATACACTAGATGTACGCGCAGGGCAAAAGTATCTAGAGGGTGTGACCCTTCCGTCCCTAACTGGGGTGCAGACTGAGTTCCTCGATAGGCCTATCGGGCTGGACGAGGTGATATCGGCGATATCCCGCCTCAAACTGGGGAAATCGCCCTGACGGCTACTCAGCGGCCTTCTACAAAACCTTCTGCCACCAGGTGGCTCCGATACTACGAGACCTCTTCAACACTTTCGACCAACCGGGGGCAATTCCTGCTGACCTGTTGGAAGCGGCGATAACAGTGATACCGAAACCAGGCCGAGACCACACCCGGTGTAGCTCCTACAGGCCGATCTCCCTCTTAAGCTCTACACCGGGATTCTGGCGAATAGATTAGCATCTTATATGCAGCAATTAGTAGAACCGGACCAGGCGGGTTTTATCCCCCAACGCCAGACAAGGGGACAACACCAAACGAGTCTTGCATCTTATAGAGGCAGGTTCCCGAACGAGGCCAAATTGCATGCTGCTTACCATCGAAGCAGAGAAGGCCTTTGATAGGGTACACTGGCCCTACCTAGAACCGGTTCTGCAGCGATTTGGTAAAGGGGAAACTCTCTGCAACCGCATATTTAATTGCTATTGCCAGCCCAACGCTACCGTTCGGGTCAATGGGCACACCTCCCCGCGCTTTCCAATAGGCAGAGGTACCCGACAGGGGTGTCCTCTTTCCCCAATCCTATTTGCACTCTACATGGAGCCGTTGGCGCAAAGGATCAGGCAGCATGACCTCATTAAAGGGATCAAATTCGGGGGAGATATACACAAGATTAGCTTATATGCGGATGACATTCTGCTCTCCCTGACGGAACCGATGCAATCACTCAGAGCCCTCTTTATCGAACTCCACACCTTCGCATCCGCCTCTGGCTTTAAAATCAACATAGAGAAATCAGAAGCCCTGAGTTTGTCCCTATCGGCGGAGGTACTCGCCGAAGCCAAGGATGAATTTGACCTGACATGGTCCGATGCTTCGATCCCATACCTAGGCGTCTTGCTAGCCCAGACCATACAGGCAACCGCAGACGCCAACTATAACAAGCTTCGCTCCCGACGATCTCAGGAGGAGGAAACGGCACTCGCTCTCCTGGCTGGGAAGGATCGCCGCGGTCAAGATGACCCTGCTGCCGCAATTCCTGTATGTATTCCAGACCCTCCCACTACGCCCTCAACTGGGTTGGCTCCAGCGAGCGCAGTCTGACCTGGCACGCTTCATCTAGAACGGCCGTCGACCGCGCTTCAAGCATGCGATCGCTATTCTTCCTCCCGAACACGGCGGAGTCGGAGTGCCTGACCTTACCCTATACTATCAAGCGACTCAACTCCGCACACTGGTGGAATGGCACCAATTAGAATCTGGCAAGAACTGGCTCTTTCAAGACCAGGCGGTGGCGGCCAGACCTCTCCAGGGTATCCCGTTCTTACCTCGTTGCCATAGGCCCCCCAACCTATACGCGTCACACATCACAAGCACAGTCCTGGAGGTGTGGGACAAAGTGGCGGTCAAACATGACCTTACTTCGTTCCCCTCCCCGATGACCCCACTCTTCAATAACCCCGATTTCTCCCCAGGCATGGACCCCAAAGCGTTTGCGGCATGGAGACGCACACCATGCAGAGCGCTGGGGCACCTGTTTGACCTAAACGGTATCCTTCCCTTTCAGAAAGTGAGGGAGGACTATGACATACCGGAAACGGATCGCTTGCCCTACTTAGAAGCTCGACACTGGGCCCTACAACCGACGGTCAGACCCGGTGCCCAACGCCTTCTCACCCCGTACGAAAAATGGTTGTTGACGGGCACCTCAGATAAGAAACTGATTTCAGACTTATACCAACAACTCCTCCTCACCAACAAATACACATACAACGCAGGGAGGGTCAGATTGGAAAGAGACCTGGGGAGACAGCTCACACATAAGGAATGGGATGGCATATACTATAGGGCCAGACACTCGGCCTATCACACCGGTCTCACTGAGACTCTGACCAAGGTGGCCACCTATTGGTACCATACACCAGAACGCTTACACCATTGGGACTCCCGCATAAGTGACCGCTGCTGGAGGGACTGCGGGGAGCTTGGCACGCTGGAACACTTGTTGTGGAGCTGCGACCGCCTGCACCCTACTGGAACTCAATACTGGATGACATAGACTCCCACTTAGACACTCAACTCCCCAGATTCCCAGCCTATATCCTGCTCGGGCTTCCCAACACATTGATGTATCCCCTAAAGTCTAGGAGGGGGCGGCTCATTGCGATAGCGTTAGGGGCAGCTGTCCAGAACATTGTGGCACACTGGAGGACTACTCAGCCCCCACCACACTCCGGCTGGCTACATAGATTGTGGACGATACTAGGGATGGAGAAATTATCGCTGGCGAAGGCAGGGCGATGAGAAGAGTTCGCTGCGCTATGGCGGCCGTTTTTGACTCTGCTTACAGGAGAATTCAGGGAACTAAGCTGTCCCCGATATCTGCGCTTACTTCGCCTAGCAGACACCCCGATTGAAGAACCTCAAACTAAGCCGCGCAAGCGACAGACCCGAACCTAGGTGTTGCATGCATCCCCACCCTGGTGATTGTAGGCTGTCGCACAACACTTTAGTTTTCCTTTTACACGCTTTGAATGGATGGACAGGGAGGGGGGGCGGGAGGGAGATGGGGAGGGGAGGGGTAGGGGGGAACCCGAGGCCTAGAGTTCTTGCTGCTGAACCTCTACCCAATCGACTTTGATTGTATTGCCACTACCTTACGCCTGAGAAGGGCTCCCTATAGATGGCTCAGCACGAATATACCAAATGGTGTCTCTTTGTTTTTTCTATGATGTTGAAAATAATAAAAGATTTAAACCATGAAATTAGATCATACCCACACCAATTCTTTTCCATTCCCTAAAAGTTGATGCACAATATGTGGCCAATTCTTGCAAATGAAAATGTCATACTTCAGGCCCAAGATCTGGATTATGCAAAAGAAACAATTGGTGGACGGAATGCTGGACAATGCAAACATTCACCCCCACTCACAAGGATCTGGGTTTAATCCATCATTCTTTTGTTCACCACATCCCCCAGTTTGGACCCCAGCCATATGCTAATCAGTCATGCCCCTGTTCCCTGTGGGAACAGTCCAGCCCGAACTGCCAGGCCAGGTCCTCTCTGGACTGGAAACAAGCATCCTGGGACTGGTTTCAGGGCATCACCCTTCATCAGCCAGGCTAACTTAAATCCAGTAGTGTAGTGACCCTGGGACCCACGTCTAGGCATACCCTTAACACGTAGGGCGACATATGTAAAAGAAATAATTGATGGACGAAATGCTGGACAATGCAAACATTTCCCCCACTCGCAAGGTTCTGGATTTAATCCATCATTCGTTTGCTTAACACACCACCCCAATTTGGACCCAGCCATATGCAAATCAGTTTTGACCCTATTCCCTGTGGGAACAGTCCAGCCCAAACTTCCAGCCCAGGTCCTCCCTGGACTGGAAACAAGCATCCCGGGACTGATTTCAGGGCATCACCCTTCATCAGCCAGGCTAGCTTAAATCCAGTGGTGTAGTGAGCCTGGGACCCACGTCTAGGCATACCCTTCCCACTTAGGACGACCTATCAAAAAGAAACAATTGATGGATGGAATGCTGGTGAATGCAATCATTCACCCCCACTCACAAGGATCTGGGTTTAATCCATCATTCTTTTGCTCACCACACTACCCCAGTTTGGACCCAGCCATATGCAAATCAGTCTTGACCCAGTTCCCTATGGGAACAGTCCAGCCCGAACCGCCAGGCCAGGTCCTCCCTGGACTGGACATAAGCATCCTGGGACCGGTTCCAGGGCATCACCCTTTATTAGCCAGGCTCGCTTGAATCCAGAAAATCCAGGGAATGTGCCCGAGGGGGGCGGAGTCGCGTCCTAAATTCCTGGAGTCTGACGAAAGCCTGAGAGCTGAGTGCTAAGGCTTAACAGTAAACATACATAATGGGCGCAGGAAACCACTTAGTCCGAAATGTCTCGAGCTGAGAAAACCCATAAAAACCACCACCTTGCCTTATTTAATCGCAGCATGTCCATTAACTCTGCAATAGCTCACTCTCTTGCCGCACGGCGTTCCTCCCGAACAGTGTTAGCCAGCCGCCTCCATGTTACCCAACTACGTGACTCCCGAGACAGCTGTGGATTTTCGTTTATATACCCTTATAAATCTGCAATAGATTCCCTCTTTTTTTCTGCACGGCGGGACCTCGAAGGCCTTTTGCCTTAGAGATAGGGTGGGGGGGTTCCCCAGCGGGGTGGGGGGGGGGGGGCACGGGTGGCTGGGAACATGCGGGAAAAAAAAAAATATATAGTCCTCTTTCAGCTATGCGATGGGTGGTCCCTACTAACTCATAGTGACTGGTGTATTAGTGCATGTATACAAAGGGTAGGTCAATACAAGACTGTCTTAGTAGGTAATGGTAGAGGTTTGAGGATAGATAGATGACGAAGAATTTAGTGCACTTTGTATCCTGGAACGTTATTGGTTTGAGGTCTGCAAGAAAGTTAGGTTGAGTAATGGAGTTTGTGAAGAGATCTGAGGCAAGCATTATATTATTGCAAGAGACCCACCTAACAAAACATGAATGTGTGAATGCTTTTAAAAAATGGTCTTGGGTGCAAGATAATGTCTGTTCAGATCAAAGTAGTAATACGAGGGGGGTGGCTATACTTATAAGAAAGAATGCGGGTACTATAGTAGAAAGTCAGCAGACAGATTCGTCTGGGAGGTGGGCCCTAGTCAAGATAAAAGTACAGGGATTATCCGTGATTGTAGTCAGCTACGATGGGCCTAATGAGGATAATCCGGATGTATAAATCAAATTGGAACTATGCTTAATGCCGTTTAATACCCCAGTAGTAATTGGAGGCGATTTAAATTTAGTATTTAATAAAAGTTTGGATAGAACCTTCAAAGCCAACTATGTTACGCCACTTAAAACTATGGCAGTGCTTAAAAATATGATTAGAAAGTTCACTTTGATTGACATCTGGAGACATAAGATGGGGGATAAGAGAGATTTCACTTTTTTTAGTAAAAAGTATAGTCATCATTCCCGAATCGATTATTTTTTACTGAATCATGACCTGGTAACTGGGGTTGAAACGATTAAGCACGCACCTGCTATTCTTTCGGATCACTCGGTTGTCCTCTTATCATTAAAAATACCTGATAAGAGAGGTATAGCTATATGGACTCTTGATAGGACAATTTTGTTGGATGAGGGGGTAATCAATAAAATAAAAAAGGAGGTTGTGGTATTTTTTGAGGCCAACAGGGGGTCAGCTAAACCTCAAATTGTATGGAACTCCCGCAAGGCTTTTTGAGATCTATAATTACGGGCATATTGGTGGGTAAAAAACGAACGGCGAGGCACGAAAAAGAAAGGCTGCTTGAAATTATTAAGAATGAAGAGCAAGAGGTACAGGAAGCTTCCCTGGAGAGCTCTAATACTGTGGCCTTTCTTAGGAAACAACTAGAAATGTTGCAATTAGAATACCTACAGGCCTTGGATAAATTATTGATAGATAAATGGAAGGTTAGTAAATTGCAGCATTTTGCTTATGCGGAGACGAGTGGTGCCTTGTTGGCATGGAAAGCAAAGATTGATAAGGTGCATAATCAAATAGTATGCCTGACCGACCATATGACAGGGAACACATTCAATACTAACGCCAAAATTGGTTTGAGTGAAGACCAGAAGACAATATTAGCTGCGGATATAACAGAAGAGGAGATTCAACAACAGTTTAGGAAAATGGCCAGAGGGAAAGCTGCAGGGCCGGATGGCCTTCTAACCGAGATTTATCTTAAACTCCTGATGAGGTGGTACCAGTGCTTAGTGAACTTTTCAACTTAATACTAAGAGAGGGAGAAGATCCCCCTGCAAGTTGGGCTGAGGTAACAGTAACTGTAGGAAGGTGGATACCTGACTATGGTTAGCCCAGATTTTTTGCCTTGTGTTTAGCTGGTTTTCGACTTAGTTGGCCTGGGATCCTGCTAATCAGGGCCCCAGGCTGTCTGCTCTCTCTTTAAAATGGACTCCATGTACCCTAGGTGCATAACTAAATTTGATTGGGTCACCTTATCAGCCCCTGTAGAGTGTACTATAGGTACCCAGGGCATAGGTGCATCCAAGGCCTACCTGGGGCTGCAGCATATCTTTTGCCACCCCTGGCTGGCCATCCACACTGACACAACTGGCTGATCACTCAGCTGGGGCAAGGTCGTGTAATCACCCCTTGCTTAGATATAGTATACCTATGTCTAAACCTACATCTGGACACATATATACCTATAAGTCACTCCTATGGCAGGCCTTAACAATCCTGCAAGCAGAGTGCTTGGTTTTATGTGAGATGGTGCTCTAGCATGAGCTGAGCCTGTCTGCAGCTTTCGGAACCATTTCCTTATAGCTGTTCCAGGATATTGCCATACCATATACTTTTAAGTGCATTATAATCCTCGCGGTTATTGCTAACTTTGGTTTGGCTTTATCAAAACATGTCGTGTAAGGTGTCATACACTTTGGAATACTACCCCCTCGCCAGTTCTGGCGACAGGGGTAGCATTCCACCCTTCTAGAGGGAGAAGACATGTTACTTTACTTAAACGCGGTTAAATCTAACCAGAGCCTCAGCATCACAAAATGGATGCTGCTGCCCCGACACAAGTCTGGCCTCCTGCTGCTGACCGAAATCTGGCAGGGGAGGCTTGGACAAAGAGTTTCCTGTCACAGGGAGGTGCTACACCAACCCAGACAGGAGATAGTGGATTGGAGCAGGGAGGGATGAAAGAAACTAGACACTGCCTGGGGCACACAAGGTGTCCCATGCAAAATCCAGTCAAACCGGATCTGGGGCACTCCAGCCCCAGCTCTGGCGCGAAACTGGACAAAGGGAAAGGGGTGTAACCACCCCCTTCCTGGGTCCCACCCATAGGAGGGACCTAGCAGGTAATCCAGCCCCTTGATTTGGAATAAAGGTAGGAGCTGTGCCAGTGCACATCAGATTATCCTGACTGAAACTTTGATACAGAACTCTGGACCCTTCGACATCCCACTCGACGTGGAAGACTGAAGAATCTCCCTTGTGGTCAAGGAGTCCCCTCTGCTTTCAGGTACTCTACATCTTCGATCCACCCTTGGATCCAACCGGACTCTTCTCTCCTGGCCGCCTGCCCCCAGAATTGGAGACATCATACATCAGGCCAACTTCTCACATTGGTGTGCAGCGGGTGGGATTTGAGCTTGCTGTTGTTTTACCATTGCACGCTTTATATCAAATTGAAAGGTCACAGTAAGTACTATAGGTACATAAAAAAAAGCTTAACATACTTAAGTTCTACTGAACTTAGTAGTTGTAGATTAAAGGGAGTAGCACACCCTGACTACAACTAACTAGCAAGGTACAGTAGGAAAACACTTAGTGTAGATAAGTGCATCACTTACACCTCACTAGAAGCATGTCTGGCACAGGTGAAGCTTCCAGCTCTCTACCTGTGAGAGGTGACCTGACCAAGGCACCTTCCAGATATGCAAATCTCAGCGTCAAGGACTTGAGTGGCTTGTGCAACTCAAGGGGGCTGAAAAGGGGTCACAACCCCACTATCTCAATCCTGATAGGTATCCTAGAGGAAGATGATCTGGTTAAGGGTACAGAAGATCCTAAAGGGAATCCAAGAGATGAGGTAACCCCCCCAGAAACTGACCCCATCACTCAAAGGGTAGATGTGGAGTTAGACTCAAGTGATTCAGATTCAGATCAGGATCCAGGGGATAACCAGGTACCAGTTAGGGAGCTTGACCAAGCTAAATTGGTCCTACATGGGAATGGAGAAGGGAACCACTTCCCCAGACCAATAGCAGAATACTCCCAGGCAATAGAAGAGAGAGATCTCCTTCCAGGGAATCTCACCTTTCTAGTGCCTCAAGGGAATCTCAAAGGGGAATGACTTCCCCCCAGAGAAAAGAGCATAAGGCCAGGATGAGAGCTGTCAAACTCCAGATAGAGAGGGAAGAGATAGCCCTGGACCAAGCTAAACTTGGTTTCGCAAGGGAACAAAGACTGTGTGGGGAGCTACCCACTGGTGGCAGCATTATTCCTAAAGAGAAAGACAGGACCTATGATAATAGAAAACTGACAAAGATTGTGCCCCCCTACAAGGAAGGGGATGACATCCACAAATGGATGACTGCCCTGGAGAGAGCCTGCATGGTACAGCAGGTTCTTCAAGAACAGTGGGAGGCAATCTTATGGTACTCCTTTTCTGAGAAAGGGAGAGACAAGCTCCTCACTGTTAGACCTGAGGATGCTAAAAACTACTCTGTCCTGAAGATTGCTCTTATTGATGGGTTTGGCCTAACCACTGAACAATACAGGTTGTTGTTCAGAGATACCCCAAAAGCTCAGACTCAGGACTGGACTGATTTTGTAGATTGTGCTACTAAGGCTCTGGAAGGTTGGTTACTTGGCAGCAAAGTACATGACTATACAGGATTGTATAATTTGATTATGAGGGAGCAGATCCTTAGTAATTGTCAAAACCAGCTTTTGCACCAGCACCTGGTGGACTCAGATCTGGCCTCTCCACAAGAATTGGGTAAGAGGGCAGACAAATGGGTCAGAACCAGGATTAGGCCTAAGAATCAGGGTAATGACCAAAAGAAGGATACTTCCAAGGCTCAAGAAAAAGGTGGGGATAAATCTAAAGAAAAGTCTCCCACAGGATGGGCGTGGGTCCCAAAACACTTCCTCTATCCCAAAGAAACCTTATTGCCATGCCTGTAAACAGACTAGCCACTGGAAAACAGATAGCTGTTGTCCAAAGAATAGCAATACAGAAAATATTCCTCCAAGTAAAGCTCCAACACCTCCTGTTACTATTAGTAGTAATCCCCCAGGTGGTGGTTGCACCCCCAAGAATTTGGCTGGGTTTACTCTTGGAACTCAGGTGGACTCTGGCCTAACCAGGTCCCCAACTACAGCTACTCTTGTCTGTGAAAATGGCATGGGGTTTGCCAACTTCACTGATTGCCCAAACACTTTGAGCAAGTACAGACAGGAGCCCCTCATCAATGGTCAAAAAGTCGAGGCCTATAGAGACACAGGGACTAGTATCACTATGGTGACTGAGAATCTAGTCCCCTCAAGGCAACTTTAACCTGGTGCCACATATCAGGTGACTAATATTGATGGGGTGCCGAAAAATCATCCCATGGCAGTAGTAAATCTCAGCTGGGGAGGTGTCACTGGCCCAAAGAGAGTGGCAGTGTCAACAAACTTGCCTGTAGATTGTCTACTTGGGAATGATTTAGAAATCTCAGCCTGGGCTGAGGTAGAACAGGAAACCCATTCTAAAATGGTAAATCTCCATGGAAAGGTTAGTGGGGCTGTGATGGCCACAGCCCCAATCCAAGATGTCCTTCCTGAAAAGATTGGTAGGGCTGTGCTGGACACAGCCCCATCTCAAGCAGACTCCTTCGTTACACAGATTAGCAGGGCTGTGATGGTAACAGCCCATACCCAAACTGAGTCCCTTCCTGAAAAGGTTGGTGGGGCTGTGATGACCACACCCCAAACTCAAACAGATTCATGTGGTATGAAGCCTGAAACTATGGATCACTCAACGCAAACAGAGAGCATTGAGGAGGAAGACAAATCTCCCTCCCACCAGACACTAGGAAAGGATCAGCCTACTCAGGGAACTGATCTTACCCCTTGTGATGAAACTGCCCCAGAGGTAGTCAGGCCTAGCCGGGCAGAGCCCCTGATGTCAGTGGACCCTTCCAAGGTGGGACCCAGTCTGGAGCAGGTAACCTGCCCCTCTCTACCCTGCCTCAGTCAGCCCAGGGCTGCAGAGGTCAAGGAGGTCAGTGAGCCCCAAAGTGCCCCCTGTCAAATAAAACACCCCCATCAGCAGATTAGGGGCACCAAAGCTAGCAGCCCTAGCAAGGTAAAAACTTTAATATTACCTGAGGGATCCCCCTTACAACTAGTTAGGGACCTCTCCCAGATGGACACTGTTGGGCACAGCCAAACCTGGGACCCCAAGGCCCCAAACCTGACCTGTCCCTCCAGTAAGCCAACCAAAGGGACCCAGCCTCCAGCTGTAGGCAGCCAGAGGTTGACCCTGAGAGCACAGCGCATCTCAGTCAAGGAAAGAAAGGTACACATGGTGGAAGATGATTGGAGGAAGCTGAGCCCTACATTAGTGGAGCCTCACTTCAGTACTCCATCTCAACCCCAGTCTTTTACTTTGCCACAACACACCACAGGCAGTGATTCTCTATGGTGGAGACCATCTGATACCCCTAGGGTGAGGGATTGCTTAGTGGACCATGAGACAGGGGGTAACCATGCTAGTGCAGGTACTTCCTTATATGGCCACTTAGGCAATATAGGCTTACTTGGTCAAGGATAGCCTTATCTCCTTTCGTTTGGGGGGGGTTATGTAGGAAGGTGGATACCTGACTATGGTTACCCCAGATTATTTGCCTTGTGTTTAGCTGGTTTTCGACTTAGTTGGCCTGGGATCCTGCTAATCAGGGCCCCAGGCTATCTGCTCTCTCTTTAAAATGGACTCCATGTACCCTAGGTGCATAACTAAATTGGATTGGGTCGCCTTATCAGCCCCTGTACAGTGTACTATAGGTACCCAGGGCATAGGTGCATCCAAGGCCTACCAGGGGCTGCAGCATTCTTTTGCTACCCCTGGCTGGCCATCCAAACTGACACAACTGGCTGATCACTCAGCTGGGGCAAGGTCGTGTAATCACCACTTGCTTACATATAGTATACCTATGTCTAAACCTATATCTGGACACATATATACCTATAAGTCACTCCTATGGCAGGCCTTAACAATCCTGGAGGCAGAGTGCTTGGTTTTATGTGAGATGGTGCTCTAGCATGAGCTGAGCCTGTCTGCAGCTTTCGGAACCATTTCCTTATAGCTGTTCCAGGATATTGCCATACCATATACTCTTAAGTGCATTATAATCCTCGCGGTTATTGCTAACTTTGGTTTGGCTTTATCAAAAAATGTTGTGTAAGGTGTCATACACTTTGGAATACTACCCCCTCGCCAGTTCTGGCAACGGGGGTAGCATTCCACCCTTCTAGAGGGAGAAGACATGTTACTTTACATAAACGCGCTTAAATCTAACCAGAGCCTCAGCATCACAAAATGGATGCTGCTGCCCCGACACAAGTCTGGCCTCCTGCTGCTGACCGAAACCTGGCTGGGGAGGCTTGGGCAAAGAGTTTCCTATCATAGGGAGATGCTACACCACCCCAGACAGGAGATAGTGGATTGGAGCAGGGAGGGTTGAAAGAAACTAGACACTGCCTGGGGCACACAAGGTGTCCCATGCAAAATCCAGTCAAACCGGTTCTGGGGCACTCCAGCCCCAGCTCTGGCACGAAACTGGACAAAGGGAAAGGGGTGTAACTACCCCCTTCCTGGGTCCCAGCCCATAGGAGGGACCTAGCAGGTAATCCAGCCCCTTGATTTGGAATAAAGGTAGGAGCTGTGCCAGTGCACATCAGATTATCCTGACTGAAACTTTTATACAGAACTCTGGACCCTTCAACATCCCACTCGACGTGGAAGACTGAAGAATCTCCCTTGTGGTCAAGGAGTGACCACCCTGTGCAAACAGGCACCATCCAGTGCCCAATAGTTTGCTTTGTTGCAGTTCCTGCCAAAACTCGAGCATCAGAGATCAACAAGACCCAGCTTCCCTGACTTCTAACAGCTTGATCCACAGTCCCACTGAATCTGAGACCCATGGATGCGACGTGAAGCGTGGAGCCGGCCATCTTGGAAAAACTACAAAGTGCTGACTGTGCAGCTCCTGAGGAACCCTTGAAGCTGTGCATTGGGGTTTGAGAAGCCCCAGCCACGAGTAGGTTTTGCACCAAAGATCTCCCCTCCACACTCACCGAGTGCTGCGTGGGGCCTTTTTGCATTTTCCTGCTCCACGCATTGGTCCGGTCACTTGCCCGTTGGCTAGTGGCCCCAATACCGATGAAACCTTGAATTTATACTGCTGGTCTGGTTTCTCCAGACTGGCCCTCACTTCCCTAAAAAGGAGCAATCTATCTGACCTTGCTGGTCCAAACAAGAAGCGATCTTCCAATCCTGCGTGGGTTGCACTTGCCAAGGCTTATTAACTCTGATCCGGAAGCCGACACTGCTGACAGCGAGAACCTTTGTGGGACAGCTTGTGATTCACTCCAGGTCATCCTCGGTGCCCCAGAGTCCATGTGGCAGCGGAGAAAAGCTTCTTAACAACCACCTGATTGCGCCCGACATCACCTGGTTCCTTCCTGGTTCCATCCCGGTCACTGGCTAGTACTATACATCTTCGATCCACCCTTGGATCCAACCAGACTCTTCTCACCTGGCCGCCTGCAGCATTTTCATCTCCAGGCTCCATAGATCTCCACGAAGAAACCAGACACACTTTGGCACCTATGCACCCGCTTCCTGTGGGTGAGGTAACGATCTAACACCGGTGCTCCTGTAGTGGTTTACACCTCTAGTGTTGTAGTTTAAAGTGTGGTAATTCTATTCCAGTCGGAAGACTTCCAAAGCAGTAACTTTCTAACTTTTATGCACCATTGACTTTGCATTGGTGCATGCGTGTGCTTTTAGCGCTGCACCCGAGCCCCCCGGGGTCCTCTCCCGACTTCATCACTGCTAGTCCCGAGTAGTCCCAGCGATTCCCAAGGCCCTAGGCCTTACCACTGTTCATAGCGCCGAGACACCCATGCGTAATTGCAGCGCTTTAAAAATTGCATAAATAAATAAATAAATAAATAAATAGAGTGATACTTATACCACTTTTTTGATATATGGTTTGACTGGCCACCGGCCCTATCCATAATTGTGCAACTTTTGAATGTTTAACTGTGCTTTTGTTTAAACGCTTGTGCCTCTGCACTCATAAAGAGTACAGAGGATTATTCTAGTAATAAATACATATATTTTTATAATATATAACTTGTCTGATGTCCTTTCATTTGATATTACAGGACTGCATATGGTAAAACAGCTGGCTTCACATGCCCTCTTGAGTTTAGCCTAAAGGCTGCTTAGTCCATGCTACCATTAGGATAGCTTGTCTTCAAGGTTGACTTACAACCACCACCATAAGGGACTGTTTGGACTGATACAAGGTGCCCCCAGAATTGGAGACATCATACATCAGGCCAACTTCTCACAGTAACATTAATACTAAAACCCAATAAGGACCCCCTTGCAGTCAACTCATATAGGGCCATATCATTGTTAAACGCGGACTATAAGGTGTTTGCGGGGATTTTGTCCACCAGAACTGCAAAGGTTATTAAGGGTATAATATACAAAGACCAGAAGGGCTTTATTCCCGGAAGGCAGCTCAATGAGTTAACTGGGAGTAATAGATCAGGCAAAAACTTACAATCTTCCTGCAACGATGGTGGCGGTAGACGCCACAAAGGTTTTTGACCAGGTTTACTGGCCATATCTGTGGGAATTTTTAAAGTTATTCGGCTTTCTGAGGGAAATGATATTTTGCCTGACCAAAAATGTCCACTACATATACCCTATGTTACATGTCATGTGCATGTCACCCATGCATATTTCCCGTAGTGGCCTGAATCACTAGGCCTCTGCAAACATGTCCTGCAAGTCAAGTCATCAAGTCTCCCAAACGTTAAGCTAAAATGAAGGCCCATGTATTTGCATTTTGCATTGTGCTCTTTTAAATAAATATCGTACTGGTTGAGCCTGAAACCACTTTCTGAATTAATGTTTTCATGACTCTTGGCATACTGAGCTGCAGTCACGTCAGCAAGAGGCCTGCCAAGACAGTATTATGAATAACGGTTATCTGAGGAAAAGTAAACAGAACCCGTCCGAGGGAGATAGGGCCTAGCCATTCTGTCTCCAATTAAGTAAATTACAGTGCTTGCATCCATAGAAGAGCTCACAGCCCTCATGCAATGAACGAATAAATATGCCCTCTCTGTCTTTTAGTGACGAACAACCTTTGCTTCTTTTGCTTGCTGACTCTAGATATCAGTTGTACTAGATGTGCTGGTCGCCTTGACATAAGAGATCTCTCTACTAGGTTGAAAGTCAGCTTCCTCCCAGTTACACTTCAATTGCACGTCATGCTCAAATTGCACAATTAGGGCACAGTTCGAGCTGGTCATGCCAACTCCTCCTCTAAGTACCCACCCACCTATGACACCTACCTATCACACACCTATGACTCATCAAAGTACACACCCTCATGCACGCCCACATGCTCTTATCTCATTTTCTGTCTTGCGCCTGCTCCTATGTACAAGGAGTAAAAAGTATATAATATAATGTTTTGTTATTAAATGTTAGAAGACTCTTCCTGAACCTCTGTGGTGATGGAGCTAATTCTCCCTTTGACTCGAGTTATTGGAATAAAGCCCATTTTAACTCAGATACCACGGACTCTGCTTCTCACTTGATGCACGCTAATTGTTAATGCCTAGAAATTCAGCCAGGGTAATATTTTATTTACCACATAATTTGGCGCCCAAATAGGGACATATCCCTTTCCCCACTCGCCGGAGTTGTCGGTCTAGTCTTTGCCCCCTTCTACAGCCGTGACGGACTTCAAAGCGCACCAGCAGGACTTCCTGCCACTCCCTCAGGCCCACGGAGGAGGACGGACTGCGACCAGGCATCCATGTGAGGCGGTGAGAAACGCGGATCGTCTCAACCAGAGGCCCAGCCCGTGAGAGAGCAAGGTCCGAGGTCTCCAGAGGTCCACCTGTTCCAAGGCGCAAGCGTAGTCAAGTCAAGTTTCCGAGGCCTTCAAGTTTCAAGTTCTGCTTTCCCGGTGAGTACCACTATGGGGAATGTATCTAGTTTCAAGACGGGCTCATTTTAGATGAGAACGGTCAAGACGTGTCCACAGTAAAACATGGGCCCGGTAAAGACGTGTCTCAATTTTTGGGACCGGTATGGTTGTACTGTATTTTCAGTGCACAAAAATGTTTTTCAAGTACATGTTTAACTCTCTGTATCAGTTTAGGTTGTATCTGTTTTAGTGTTTCAATGTTATGTTGTTTTAGTGTGAATGATTGTTGATTGTTACAGTCTATTTTTGTGTATTGTGTTTCCATTGTATTGGTTTCTGTTTTCAAAATTACGTCAGATAGGGACCAGAAGAGGTTTACTAGAATAGACAGTTAATATCCGGCCTAGAGACACACCTGGTCATTTTATGTATAATAAGCATGGGCTAAACGCCATTTGGAGAAAGAAGTCAAGACCCTCTCAGAAAGATGCCATTGAGTTATGGCGCAAAGAGTGACATAGGAGAACAGAGAAAGGATTCAATAAAGCAGAGAGAGCTAAACAAGCCAAGAAATGCCGTTGTTAACTGGTATTTATCCCGTTCTGTCAGAAAAACTAGCTAAAGTGACCACCTCAGAAAGACCCAGTAGGTAGAGAACGCCACCACCTGTACCCTTTAGAGTATGTAGAATTAAAGCCGACAGCATCTGAAGCGTTCATTTCCTTGTATCTAGACAAGTCCCTTCTGGACTGCGCAAGTGCCTTGTGAGTAACTAGTTGGTTTATTTGTGAATAGCGCCTTGTGATTAAGACTTGTGAGTAGTTTGTTGAATTTTCTTAAGTATAGCTCCTTGTAAATATGCCTTGTGAATAGCGTGTCATTTTTGTGACTTGTTGAGTTTCTTGTAAATATGCCTTGTGAATAGCGTGTCATTTTTTGTGACTTGTTGAGTTTCTTGTAAATATGGCTTGTGAATAGCGCCATGTAGTTATGGCTTGTGCAGAGCATGTTATCATCAGGTCCCTAGCCGTTAGGTTAGTCAGGAGAGAGCTGGATCTCTTTCAAGTGCTTAGAGAAAATGTTTTGAAGATGTGCGTATGTGTTATGTGATAACGTGGAGAGATGAGGTCATGACTTTCCCATGTACTGCAGTCATTGGGGAATGATTGTGCTTCAGCTGCCAAAGAGTTAATATCTTGTACTGAGAAGGCAGTATTTGTTTTAACAAGCTGTTTAACAAGGTGTTGAGGAATTTTAGCGTTTTTTGGTGTTTGCGGTGGGGGCGTGTTTTTGAGCGGAAATGCGTACCTGTTCCAGTGGAGGGATTTGGTTGCTTTTTGGTGAGGATTTAGGGAATAGCTTGGACTACTGTGATGCCAAATTTGAAAAGGATCTGAGCTGTGGAAGTGGTGGAAAAGGCATGTTTTGTGTGGAGGTGCGATTTGCCATGTTATCCAATGGGCGTATTCAGTTTGCAGATTGAATGGTAAATGCCTTGGAACGCTTGATTTAATGTGTTTGGCTCAGAGGTCGGTATAGTTGTAAATAGACCAGTCGAATTGAGATAAGGGTTTGCACAAAGAGTGCTTCAATGTTTTCACGGTTGGAAAGAAAATATGAAACAGACCCATCTCAGAATGTGCTTTTAATTAGTGTAATGCAACAGTGTTTTTTGTTTTTATAGGAATGTTTCTACAGAATATTTTTCCCAATGCAAGCTGCCCTTTAGAATAGCGTGTGACAGTTATCCCACTCACTTAGGAAAGTGGCTATTTGTAAATTAATGAACGTGGCCCTTTTTGATAGCTACAATACACTACCATGTTAGTGCATTGCTAAGAGTCCCCTACATTAGTTTAGTTTGCATTCATTTAGTTTCAAGGCTCACCTATGTACTTTGACAGGCTGCTTCAATTAATATGTGCAGAGAACAGTTCCCACTAAAATTAGAATAGATGGCCTTATGAAAAAGTATGAATCTGGCCCTTTTAATAGGTAGAATAGAAAAGCTTGCACACTTGCTTATGAAAATATTGGTTATGCAATGCAGAATTAAAGAGTTTGACATGTTATTTTCAAAAAAAGTAAAATATGGTGTGTTTCCATGCCATGATTGTTTTGTTCTGTTTATTGTTTCCCTTGCAGCTAGTAGCAGTACATAATTATTTAAAATGCTAGCATGTCACTCAGTTACAGAAAAATATATGTCTTTATTAATTTACTTTTTACCACGTTTTAAATTTTGCTTCAGTTAAAGTTAGAAAAGCTCTGGCCTGGGAACAGATATGTTTTGAAGTACAAGGAATGTGTTTTTTTGACCTTGAGACACAGTCCGTCCGAGATGGCCTGGTTCCCAGTAAATGATGTTTATGTAAAGGGAGGGCTTTTTCTCTCTTGGAGTGCCTGTCTTGTTGATACTGGCCATCCTCCAATTCCTTTCCGCGGACGATTATTGGCTGTTCTCCAGCTAAGTCAGGCTTCCTTTGCGAACAGTATAAAAATACTTGACGAGCCACGGAGACAATGTTTATGTAAAGGGGGGCCAAGTTGCTCCTCTGGAACGGTCAACACTAAAAGCTTCATTGACTTCAGATAAAGTCACGCTTGCAAATGGATAGTTATTCCCCCAGTAGTGTAAACAGAATAATTGGCAGGAGTCTTGCTCTTGCAATGAGTTCAGCATCTGGCAGTCATTCAATTGTAGATCTCAGTGTAGCCCGGCTTGGAGTTGATTCAAAACTCCGAGCGCAAACATAATTCTAGAGGGAGGGGCTGTTTCTCACAGAGGCTCCAGCCTTCTGTCTATGACAAGAATACTTTGGTTTTATTCAAATACATTTAGAGAACATATTGTAGGTAGTATGGTCATACTATTACCAGGATTTAGAGTAGGATTTATTGTAAAACTGGAGAGGTTTTGGATAGAGGTTCCCCAATATAGAAAAGTGCTTTTGAATTGAGAATTCATTTTTCTTTATTTATTTATTTCTATGTCATTTATTTTTGCTAGATTGATGACAGTGAGCCCTAGCATTTACAGTCAGACACTAAAGGAACGGCTGGACAGTGTTTACATGCCTACCAACACAGCACTGATACAGTACATAAACGACATTCTAATTACAGCAAGATCAGAACCAGACTGTGACATTGCATCTCTGACAGTCTTGTACTTTCTGTGTAAAGCAAGTGGTGTACAACACTTGCTTTCCAAGGAGGGTACACCAGGTATACAGCTAACACGGTAGACAGCTAACACAAGAATCATACAGCTCAATACTAACCTTTCACAGCCCAGGACACAAAAGGAAGTACGTGCCTTTATTGGCCTCACTTCTTACTGTAGGCAATGGATTCCCCAGTATGCATATCTAGCAAACCAATCATACAGTTAACTACACAGAAGGCAGCCATTTTGACTGTTCTCCCTAGGACACAAGAACACACCTTGGCATTTGAGGAATTAAAAAGAGCATTATGTCACGCGCCAGTTTTTTGAATTTTTACGTTTGCCTGTAGCGAGACTGACAGGATATGGACTGACATTATTTCAACCACACATAGAGATCAGACGTTGTAATATTCTGAATCCTGCAACACTTTTGCCCTCAAGTACAGTAAATACACCACCACATGACTGTGTGGACGTTATGAATATAGTGACCAAAACAAGACCTGACAGATATTGTACTCCCAGACCCTGACCTGACGCTCTATGTAGATGGATCATGCATGAGAACGAGTGCAGGAGAGTTAGTAGCAGCGTATGCCGTGACCACAGAGGTCATAGAGACACAGAAAATAGACACCCTGTCTGCACAAGCAGCAGAGCTCATTGCTCTGACACAAGCCTGCATAAGAGCAAAGCACTTGAAAGTAAACATTTATACTGACTCACAATACGCTTTTGACATTGTTCATGATTTCGGGGTTCTGAGGAGAAAGAGAGAGGTTTCTTGAGACCTCCCATGGGACCAAGATTCAGCACAGCCAGCTTATTCAGGCCCTGTTAGAGGCCATACATTTACCTAGAGCCATTTCTATCCTGAAATATAAAGCTCACACCAAAGTTACAGACACCATTTCCCAGGGTAATGACCTGGCAGACCGAACAGCTCAGACAGCCCAGACACCAACAGACACGACAAGGACAGAGGTACCATTACTGACATAAAGTATGACAGTCAGGGATCCCACTCAAGATGTACTTGACATACAGACACATGCCACAACAGATGAGATAATGAATTGGACTGAACAAGGAGGGGTCCAGACTGACCAAGGTTGGATGACTAAGGGAAAAAGCACATGGTTTCTTTCAGATTCTATGGTACAAATAATCAACACAACACATAGTCCCGCACACTTAGGAGAGAAGGCAATGCTAGACAGCTTACAGAACATTTGGTTTAACAAGCAGCGAACATGTATGATCTATTACCAGTTCAATCCAGGTAAAGGCATTCCGGTGGAACAAGGCGGATTTCATCCTCCTGACCACCCTTTTGAAGTTCTCCAGATGGATTATATCCAAATGGACAGATGTAGAGGTTTAACAAGTATGTCCTAGTAGTTGTGTGTGCACTGTCTAGATGGACAGAAGCATATCCAGTTCCAGATTATACTGCTGTTACAACAGCCAGACAAGTAGTGCGCAGTACTTCCCCAGCTATGAATCACCTCATGTGATCTACCTCATGTGATCTATTCAGATAACGATCAGCCATTCTCCTCTGAATTAATGAAACAAGTGTCCCTTCTGTTAGGTTATACATGGAAATTCCATTGTGTCAGACACCCAGAAGCCGCAGGCCTTGTAGAAAGACAAAATCAGACAATTAAGACAAAAGTTGCTGAGATCTGTACAGAAAAAGGCGTGGATTGGATGGTGGCCTTACCGGTTGCCCTCTTTTACATGCGTATGGTAGCTCATTCCAGAACAGGCCTATCTCCTTATGGACTATATTTTATTTACCACATAATTATGTGGTGATATATGTGAGGTACGCCTATGCCAAAGAAAATTACTGATGTTGACAGTAACATGCTGACAGATCACCTGGCTTCCTTGATTTCTGCACTACTCTCTTTTCATTCACAGGTTGCTGCCGCCTTCCCTGACAACACCCAGGTCAAGGAACATGCCATAGCACCAGAGGATTCTATACTTGTGTCCGGATTTTTGATCGTTCAAGTCCCCTTGAGCCACGTTGGAAGACGCCGAAGTTGGTGGAAGGACGTAAAGGCCGAACTCACCTTCATCACTACAAAAGACACTTTGGAACTTTGGAACTTTTAATAAAGAACACTGGCCTTTGCTAGACAATACCCCTCAGCAAGAGTATAGGTCTAGATTAAAACTAGCAAGTCAGACGTAGTTTAATTGTTTAAGCCCACCCGGTGGTGAATCGGTTAGACTC
The DNA here is from genome assembly GCF_964261635.1 of Lissotriton helveticus. Classification (NCBI taxonomy): domain Eukaryota; kingdom Metazoa; phylum Chordata; class Amphibia; order Caudata; family Salamandridae; genus Lissotriton; species Lissotriton helveticus. The sequence continues at coordinate 427,307,768 of NC_136061.1, read as the reverse complement.
GATTCTGACATGTATAAGATCACATATGAGAATAGCAAGAAGAGAGATAAGAAGGAAAAGTACTGCAAGGTATTACGCAGTAGATGTATAGTTACTTTGATCATCTTTTTTATTCTGTGCATTGTTATAATTGGTGTTAGTTTATTGCTACATGTTTTCTTTCCCATTTCCTCACATATACATTCTTCCAGTAACAGTACCATAGAGCATACATTTAGTGAACTGCCGCCTCATGAACTGTCATATCGACTTGCACTACGTAACAATACCTTTATTCGAATGTTACACCATTCTCACCAGACCAGCAATGCAACTGACTGCTGGGTATGTGGCCAACTGCCTCCTTATCAAGAAACGAAGGGAGTTCTGCCCTTCTACCCTTTACCGTTCTCACACAATGGTTCGTGTGGAGCATGGTTTGCTCTAATGACCTCAATAGATAGAAGGTACATAGCTTATCCAGGTGGCTGGATATATGGAAACCTGAATAAAGTAATGAATGAAGCATGCTTTCCAGACAAAGACGGATTCCCCCAAAGAAAGGGAACCGATTTAGAGAATGAAGAGTACGAACAGGGAAATGCATCTGTTAATTTTATAATGTTAAACGTTCAGCCCAAGCAAAACACAGGTCCACCGTTTATATCAGTCCTGCCAGCAAAAGGTGATTTATGTGTTAGTAAGAAAGTCTCAGTACAAATGGGACACAGCGAGTGTAACACTGTAGTAGAGTTTGATGATAACGGACTTTCTTCTTTCAAAACATCACGCCATACCTATTTCATTTGCGGTCAGACAGCCTATGTACATCTGCACTTAGACTGGGGTGGGACTTGTTATATAGCATTCTTATTGCCACCCGTTTTTCTAGCCCCATCAAATTATCATAGAGATTCACGACTAGAACATGTTAGACAAAAGAGAGAGACAGATTCTGCAGGGATCGATCAGACCGAAACAGCTTGGGAGCAATATACAGATTTCAACAGATGATTCTTTTTCTTCATAGGTCCCGTCCAAAACAGTAAACTGATACGCAGGTTAACAAGGACTCTTGAAACAGTTGTAAATATAACTGCATCTGCCCTGGCGAACTTGACCCAGGAACAGTCTGCTATTAGACTTGTCGTTCTTCAAAACCGCCTCGTTCTAGACGTCATCTTGGCGGATAGGGGCGGAGCTTATAGAGTGATCCGATCTAGTTGTTGCATTTTCATCCCAGATAATGCACCATCTGTGTACAAAGCAATAACAAGGCTCCACAAGATTGCTAATGTCATACATCAAGACCCAGGCACATGGACTTGGTCCAGTTGGGTCTGGGGTATAATATCTGCTTGGGGATGGAAAGTTATGTCCTTCCTAGGAATGGCCCTACTTATGGTATTTGGTTGCTGTCTCTGTCTGCAGTGTGGCCCGGCCATTTGCGGCCTGTGTGCTACTGCCTGTATTCCACATCCACGTAAACAAAGGATAAAAGATGAAGAAATGATGCTGTATGATCAACTATACGGTCTCATGAATATAGATGCATCCTGAAGGGTTATGTAGGTGACAAGGAGGGAATGAGGAAAATGATATTTTGCCTGACCAAAAATGTCCACTACATATACCCTATGTTACATGTCATGTGCATGTCACCCATGCATATTTCCCGTAGTGGCCTGAATCACTAGGCCTCTGCAAACATGTCCTGCAAGTCAAGTCATCAAGTCTCCCAAACATTAAGCTAAAATGAAGGCCCATGTATTTGCATTTTGCATTGTGCTCTTTTAAATAAATATCGTACTGGTTGAGCCTGAAACCACTTTCTGAATTAATGTTTTCATGACTCTTGGCATACTGAGCTGCAGTCACGTCAGCAAGAGGCCTGCATAGACAGTATTATGAATAACAGTTATCTGAGGAAAAGTAAACAGAACCCGTCCGAGGGAGATAGGGCCTAGCCATTCTGTCTCCAATTAAGTAAATTACAGTGCTTGCATCCATAGAAGAGCTCACAGCCCTCATGCAATGAACGAATAAATATGCCCTCTCTGTCTTTTAGTGACGAACAACCTTTGCTTCTTTTGCTTGCTGACTCTAGATATCAGTTGTACTAGATGTGCTGGTCGCCATGACATAAGAGATCTCTCTACTAGGTTGAAAGTCAGCTTCCTCCCAGTTACACGTCAATTGCACGTCATGCTCAAATTGCACAATTAGGGCACAGTTCGAGCTGGTCATGCCAACTCCTCCTCTAAGTACCCACCCACCTATGACACCTACCTATCACACACCTATGACTCATCAAAGTACACACCCTCATGCACGCCCACATGCTCTTATCTCATTTTCTGTCTTGCGCCTGCTCCTATGTACAAGGAGTAAAAAGTATATAATATAATGTTTTGTTATTAAATGTTAGAAGACTCTTCCTGAACCTCTGTGGTGATGGAACTAATTCTCCCTTTGACTCGAGTTATTGGAATAAAGCCCATTTTAACTCAGATACCACGGACTCTGCTTCTCACTTGATGCATGCTAATTGTTAATGCCTAGAAATTCAGCCAGGGTAATATTTTATTTACCACATTTCCCCATAAGGTAATAAAGTCCTTTCAACTTCTGTATAAATCCCCACGAGCAAAAGTCTTTGTTCATGGGGAGTTAACTGATTGGGTCAATATATCACGAGAAAGTAGGCAGGCATGTCCCCTGTCTCTGCTTCTATTTGATATGTATATTGAGCCGTTAGTGGCATGGACTAGACAAGACCCGGTGATTATTCCTTTTAAATATGGCAATCTTGATATTAAATTGGCGCTTTACGCGGATGATCTTTTACTCTACACACTAAATCCGAAAATGTCTATTCCTATATTAATGGCTAAAACTGAAGCATTTGGAAGAGTTTCAGGATACAGAGTAAATATAAACAAGACTGAAATTATGGAATGGAACCAATCAGTACAACAAGTACAGGCAAAATCGAGCCTGCATTATCTTGGTGTGATAATTACGCAGACAGTGGCTGAAGTCACTAAGGTAAATTGGGAAAAGATTAGGCAAAAAGTAGAGAAATTGCTCGTCAGATGGGCAAATCTCCCGCTAAATCTGTATGGTCGGGTGAATCTTATTAAAATGATCATTCTACCTAAGATAACTTTTATTTTTAATTCAATACCATTATTATTTAATGGAATGAAAATGTCTAAGTTACAGGGAAGACTGGGAAGTTTTATCTGGGCCTATCATGGAGGAGATTGAGGAGGAGATTGGAGAAGGGTGGGTTGGTGTTAGAAGATTTGAGGATGTATGGATATGCTTTTCTTTTTAAGAATTGCAGGATGCTTTTAAACAGGGTGGACAGTTTGGCTATTGGCAGTCTGTTTGGAGCTATGTTAGGAGAACTAAGGGAGGGTCAAGATCAATTTTTGTTTAAGTTTGGAGACCCGAAGTTCTTCAAAAAAGTGAGATTGAAGATTCTATTGGGTGTTCTGAAAGCCTGGGTTTATATTTGTAAAAAGTTAGGTATTCTTTGTTATGCGTCTAGAGCCCCGATTTGGGAGTCCCCGGGGACTCCGGAATGCCTGAATGACTCACTTAGTTTCCCATTAAAAGTTTCGGGTATTTCGTTTTGGGGGGATCTGAAGATGGGAACTGAGTTAGTTAGTTGGGAAGTTTTTAATCAAATGACCAGGGGAAATCTAACCATGTTTAAATATTACCAGCTCTCTGCATGGTGGAGGGATCAAATTTGGAGTGAAGAGGAGGATGACACTTGGTTAGCTCAAGCGACTAAAATTGGCGCTATTAAGAAGGAGGTAGCTCTGTGGTATCAATCTTTGATTAATGCAGAAGATGATTTAGAAGGAGACATTCAAAGGCTCTGAGGGGAGGGAGTAGTGGATACTAATATATGGGAAGCATGGCTGGCCTCCTTTGCACTATTGAGGGAAAGTGTGAAACCTGCCTATTTAAAATGTAACCACCTCTTCACGGTTTACAGGGTATATTGGTCCCCGGCGAGATTAGAGAGGTTCTTAGGGACACACTATGAATGCCCAAGATGCAGAGATCCAGTAGCTGATGACATGTATATGTTTCTAACATGCCCTGAAATTGAGAAGTTTTGGTTTGACGTGTGCCAATTTTTATCGAAGTTATAGGCATATCTGTGAAGGTTAGTCATGCCCTGGTCTTTTTTTGAATTTGGCATGATAATGTTACTACTATTAGTAGATTAGATGCAAGATTTGTGTTTTACATAATTTTATTAGGGAGAAGAGAGATTTGTAGATCATGGAAGGCTAACCTTCCACTGCATTTCCTGGAGTGCAAAAAAAGTGTTATAAGTAAGCAGGACCTAATGTGTGATCCCAGCAGTAAAGAGAAAGTATGGCTTAAGTTGGTAAACTGGTTTCAAAATCTGGGGTCCAATGATTAAGCCAATGTTGAGCTATTCGTCCGGTGTCCCTTCCGTGCTATGGGCACTCTCGGGAAAGGTGGAATTGGAAACGGCTTTTCTCTCTTGATTGGAAGGACTCCAACCTGGCCTGGGTTTTTACGAGAGAAGGGGACGAGTATAGCCAGCAAGTAAATTGGCATAATGAGGACAAAAATAAGTAAATAAATAATAATTAACAATAGTGTTCCCATTCCACACCATAATATTTCAATAACATGTAGATTGAAAAGTTTACTTTGTGTGCCTCTAAGGTCTATGAGACACCTGTGTCAGGCAAGGGGGGAATTTAATAATCTGTTAAAGAGTATTGCTGGTGTTCTTCTTTCAATCAATCAATCAGGGGTTTATAAAGCGCGCTACTCACCGGTGAGGGTCTCAAGGAACTGGGGACGGGAAGAAGGGTGAGATGCGGTTCCGGATAAATCGAGGCCGAAGAGCAAGGTCTTGATGCTCATTCTGAAGGTGTGCAGAGTGGGGGAGCATCTGATGTTGAATGGGAGCTTGTTTCAGGTCTTTGCTGCGATGTAGGAGAAGGTTCTTCCCTCCGCTCTGGTTCTGCGGATACGTGGGGTCTCTGCCAGGGTGAGGTCGGCAGAGCGGATGTTCCTTTTGGGTACCTGGAAGGAGACTCTTTCGTTGAGGCATTTGGGTCCGGTGTTGTGGAGGGATTTGTAGGCATGGGTGAGTAGCTTGAAGGTTACTCGCTTTTCGATGGGGAGCCAGTGGAGGTCTCGTAGGTGCTTGGTCATGTGTTCGTGCTGTGGGGTTCCGAGGACGCATCTGGCTGCGGTGTTCTGGATGGTTTGGAGCTTGTATAGCAAGGTTTTGTTGACTCTGGTGTATAGGGCGTTGCCATAGTCCATCCGCTGGTTATGAGTGTGTGGCTGATGGTCTTTCTGCACTCGGGGGGATCCACTTAAAGGTCTTACGGAGGATACAGAGGGAGTTGAAGCAGGTGAAGGTGACAGCATTCATCTGGCGGGTCAAGGTGAGGTAGGAGTCTAGAATGATGCCGAGGTTCCGGGCGTTGTCCATCTGGGTGGGTGGGTTTCCAAGGGCTAGGGGCCACCAGGAGTTGTCCCATGCAGTGGGGGAGGGTCCAAGGATGAGGACCTCTATTCAATTTTAGGCAGCTGTTGCTCTTCCAGCTGCGACATCTTTCATTCCTTCTTGGAAGCTGAGTCTGGTGTCTTTGGGATTCTTCATGAGAGAGAGGATGAGCTGGGTGTCGTTGATGTAAGATACTATGCTGAGCCCATGCTGTCTGGTGATGGTGGCGGGAGGGCCATGTAGATGTTGAAGAGCATGGAGCTGAGCGAGGTTCCTTGGGGTACTCTACAGTTGATCTCTGTAGGTTCAGAGAAGAAGGGGGGCATCTGATACTTTGGGTACTGCCGGAGAGGAAGGAGCGGATCCAGTTGAAGGCAGTTCCACGTATACCGGCGTCATGGAGTCTGGCTGCGAGAGTGCGGTGAGAGACGGTGTCAAGATGGTATCGGATATGACCTATGGCTGATGGCAGGTGCAGGGCAGGCAAGGGGAAATTTGAATAATCCTTAAGAAAATTATTGCTGGTGTGAGCCTATGGCAGGCAGGGGGTGCAGGGAAAAATCATATAACTGAAAAAAATGATTGCTGGTGTCTCCTACGCACTATGAGAAATCCTATGGGAGGCAAGAAGATGAAGGGGAAAATAAAAAAAATGCATTAAAAACACTGTATATACATGCTACAATCACCCTCAAACATATTAAACTCACATCAGGTAAAAAAGAAAAAGTTAGCAAAAAGGTATAGGCATCTTCTATCAATGTCCCTACAAAACGGCTTTGAAAAGTGGAAGAAAACGAAGACACAAGCTACACAAAATGGCCCTTGATGGCGCATGGCCATCAAGGACGAAGGCATGTACAACAAACGCATGCAGGCCTATCACAAAAGGAAAGCACACTGACTACAAAATGGCCACCTGCCACATGGCCACCAAGGAAAAGGCATGGACTACAAAGAGCACATGCAGGCCTATGGCAAAAGCAAAGCACACTGATTACAAAATGGCCATCGCCACATGGCCAACAAGGGCAAAGGAATGGACAACAAAAGGCACATGCACGTCCATGGCAAATAGCAAAATACACAGACTAAAAAATGGCCACCGGCCACATGGTCACCCAGGGCAAAGGAATGGACAACAAAAAATACATGCAGGCCTATGGCAAAAGCAAAGCACACTGACTACACAAAACATAATGGTCACCCTGTCACATGGCATGGAAAATGAAGAGAACATGGTGGCCTATGGCAAACACACATGCACACTGGCCATACAAAAAATGAAATTTGTCCAACAAAGAAAGGAAGCATGGTAAACAAGGGTGAAAACACATCCTAAGATGGTATCTTAAATTACCCCATCAAAATATTTTAACACTTTTCAGCAAAACGTAAAATACACAAAAACAAGTTTTGCACGTAATCCAAGTCTGTCCCTATCAATCAATCAATCAGGGGAATTCATGTAGGAGAAGGCTCTTCCATCTGTTCTGACTCTGCGGATGCATGGGGTTTCGGCGAGGGCAAGGTCAGCGGATCGGATATTTTTCTTGGGTATGTAGAAGAAGATTCTCTCATTAAATAATTGAGGTCCAGTGTTGTGGAGGCATTTGAAGGCGTGGTTGAGTTTCTTGAAAGTAACTCTCTTCTCAGTTTCAGTTTCAAAGAACTTTATTCGGTTAAAAACAAATAACTATAAAAGTAACAGACATAAAAACAGATTACCATGATTACAGCTCTTAATGTGAGTTCAATGAGGGGGATCAAAAGACAATTATTCAGTAGGAAAGGATTTAAACCATTTCCGTTACCATTTGTTTCCGTAATTTAAAAACACTTTTTAAAAAATGTAAAACCACAGTTACAGTTAAAACCGTATCCATTCTCTGTACTTCTAAAAAAGCTGGGCGGCATCTGGTTAAATTCATTTCTTTTAAAAAAGGGACGATAATTTTTCTACGAGAGGCACTATAAAGTCTGCAAAAGAAAAGGATATGGATATCCGATTGTTGTGAGATGCCATCACACGAGCAAGTGGGCAATGTACGTATCCATGAATTCATACTAGGAAAAGACACCAATCTAAAAAATATACAGAATCTAAAACGAGTTAAAAGAAAGCGATCATAGTTTGTCATGGGGAGGGATAGGTATGGCTGTACAGACTTAGTCTCACATAGAGTAAGGAGGTGGGAATGTACTGAATGTTTCAGAGTTTCAGCTCTCCTCCTCTTATCCTCAAGATGGTCCAGGCAGAGGGTTTTCAATGTACTCCTAGGGATGCTATCCATTGTAGATGGATCCGAATAATAAGAATAGCATCCGATCTCAGTCAGGAAGCACTTAACATATCTCAGCCATTCTGCTCTTTCCACGTGATCCAGGCTGAGGGTATCCTGTAATAGGGCCCGATTCATAACGCATTCATTTGTAGTCCATACCCTGTGCCACAACAAGATAGGTTGAATTTTAATAATGTCTGTTATGTAGGGTTGAGCAAGTTCAGCGTGACAGTTAAATGTGGCAACACACTGTGGGACTGCCAGGACTTCCCTCATGAATTTGTTTTCCACCACCTGTATAGGATCAACATTTGCGTACCCCCACAAGCCTGAGCCATACATAGCCGCGGATAAGCATGTTGCTTTATATATAGTTAACATTTTTTTTTATCGGCTTCCTGCCCAATTTTCTAACAAAATTCTTTAAGGCCATGATCGTTTTCATAAATAAAAGAGTTCTGGCCTTAATTGCGCTTGTCCAAGAACCTGACTCATGGAATAAAATGCCCAAATAAGAAAAGGTTGGGGTGTTATCTAGTGGAACATTGTTTAAAAACATCTGTTTCATCGGTTTACCTGATTTTGGACCACAGTTCATTGTAAAAGTTTTACTACAATTTACTAGGAGGTCTAGATTCAGCATGAAGTTCTCAAAACTTACTACTAGTTTTTGTAGAGCCTGAGGAGTACGTGCCATAAGCACGGCATCATCCACATACATGAGCGCAGGGATTGCCCTCCTCCCCACCCTGGGCATATCTCTGCACTCCTGCAGCAGGTGATGCTCAAGCCCATTAATGTAGAGGAGGAAAAGAAAAGGTGCTAAAACACAACCCTGACGCACTCCACGACCCACACTGAATTGTCTGGAGCATTCGCCCCCCCTACCATAGCGAACAGAAGCTGTGGCTCCACTATAAAGTTCCCTCAGGAAACAGATGATGGTGTTGTCCACTCCCAAACTTTTCATTATTGCCCACAATTTGGTGTGTGACACGCAGTCGAACGCTGACGAAAGGTCCACAAAGGTGAAATACAGGCGTTCCGACTTTATCCTTATATATTTATGTTGCAATAACATTAAATTTAGGCCTTGCTCGATTGTGCTAATCCCTTTTTGAAAACCAAATTGCAAGTCGCTCATGACTTCATTTTCCTCCGCCCAGCTTTGGAGTCTTGCCAACACTATTCGTCCCAGGATTTTTATTGAAGAATCAAGAAGGGAGATTGGCCTGTAACAGGCGCAGCTGTTTCTATCCCCCTTCTTGTAAATAGGGACGATGATAGAGGTAAACCAGGAATCTTTCAAGCCCCTCGATAAAGCCGCATTAAAAAGTTGTACCAATATTGGGCCCCAGATTTCAGTGTTTACTTTAAATAGGTCCGCAGGGATCCCGTCAGGCCCAGCTGCCTTGCCTCCTTTGGTAGCTCTTAGGGCAAGCAATACCTCATCAAGTGTTACAATCAAATTAGGGCCTGGTTGTAGGTCCAAACTAATCTGAGGACCTCCACTACAGGTATCATCCTGTGCCTTGTAAAGATTGGAAAAATGATCCACCCAATTATCCTCGTTTATTGCGATCTCAATTCGCGCCATATGGGTTTCATAAGGGAAAGGGGTGTTAATAACTTTCCAAAATGCGGCGGAATTTTTAATTTTTGAAGCCTCGCAGGGTGAATCTATTGCCTCCTTATTTAGCACAGTTTTCCTTACTTTAAGGGCCTGGTTATATGCAGACCTGCATGCTCTTATTTCACCTATGTCCCTGGGGCTTCTGTGTACTGCATGTTTTAGATTTTTCAGCGCCCTGGTACATTCGTTGTCGAACCAGCTCTTGGATCCCTTACCTCTACGTTTTGACTCCACCCTTAAGCTACTTTTTATGTTTGTGGCTATTATACCAAAGTGCTCAATTATTTGTTCATTACTAGAATAATCTCCCAAACAGGTCATAAAGCTAGTGGAGCACACCTCCCAGAGTTCCTTGAAGAATGTTGCGGGGATTACTTTGCTGCAATTAAGGGTGTACCCATTTTGTCTCCCAGGAACCACATCAACCGCTGCTTCAGCGAGAGGCGCGGCCGAAGATGGGTCTGGGAATAAATCTGCTACCTTAAGGCATTGGGGGAGATGGTCACTTATGGGCAATTGGATATTTGTAACCCCCACCACTCTGTGATTAAGATTACTGGAGGAGATAATAAAATCAATGGTTGACACCAAACCTCTACCAACAAAGGTCGGGGCAAAGGGTGTGGGTTTTAGCGCTGATTCATTAGCAAACCCCAAGTCAAACATAAATAGTAATTCGTTCAACAAATCCCCCATCAAAGTGTGATCAAAGTGAGTCAGATACGTATCTCTCTCTGTCATAAGGCCACATAGGCCCTGGCTCCCTTTGGTACAGAGTGAACAGTTAAAACTCTCTTCTCAACAGGGAGCCAGTGGAGGTTCCGCAGGTGTTGGGTGATGTGTTTGTGTTGAGGGATGCCGATGATGAGTCTGGCTGTGGTGTTCTACATGGTCTGGAGTTTGCGGAGGCGTTACTCACGTTTGGAATAACGCTACAGGATTCATTTAGAGTTCCTTTTACTCCGAAGGAAGTATCACAAAGCACCTGTCTACCAGCCAGCAAATTCTTACACCATACAACAAAATAGGAGTGCGATAGTTCCTTATTTGTATCGTCAGTTTGTGGAGCAGAGACATGTTGATCCCGGTGTTGAGGGCGTTTACGTAGTCCAGTCTGCTGGTTATGAGAGCATGGGTGATGGTCTTCCTTGATTCTGGAGGGATCCATTTGAAAGTATTTCAGGGGATGCGGAGGCTGTTGAAGCAGCTGGGGGCGACGGCATTGACCAGTCTGGTTATGGAGAGGGAGGAGTAGAGTACAATGCCAAGGTTTCGGGCATGGTCCGTAAGGGTGGAAGGGCTGCTTAGGGCGGTGGGTCACCTGGTGTTTTCCCATGCAGAGGGGGAGTGTCCATAAATCAATAGATGTTTAGGAAAAACATATATGTCACATAATCAATAGTTGTTTAATATACATTCCCGATGCTTAGTAATGCCAGTTTCACGAGCAAAATTAAATTTTCCATCCACCCTAAATAAAATTTGCATCCAGACGTTATGCGCTTCAGATACGAATGACCTAAAATGGCAAGTTGCTAGGATGCCCCTTTTCCTCCCTTCTCTCCGGGTCCAGACAGAACCGAGGACGACAGGAGCCACGGGACCTGCAGGGAGCTGCTCGGGGGCCACATGCCCCTGGCACACGGAGCGTAACTCAGGGCCCTGCACGGACACCACGGATGGGAGCGAGTGCTGCGCCTCGCTGCTCTCTGGGTTCGCCATGGACAGGGGAGCCTGGAAGCCACGAGTCAGGATCTGCTGCAGGCTCGGATGGCCCCACGATCTCCGCCTCACGATGCTGTTGCAATCGAGCAGCAGCATGGCCGGGCAAGAGCGAGGATCCTCCCGTTGCAGTAGACGCCCAAGCGCTGAGCACTCCATTTCGCGCAACTCTTCCAGAGCCACCATGTTTATCTTGAGCAACCTCGATCGGACATCTGGGACCCGTGAGTCCTCTCCAGGTATGGGGGTGCAGTGGTGGTGAATCTATTTGACCCTGCCTGCGGTGCGACGCTTCTGGCCTTTTCCATACCATTCTGAGCCTGGGAGGCACGCCCGCCTCCTCCCCCCCAACCTCGCGGCTGCCTCCCTTTTCGCCAAGATTACTCACTAACTCCCATGCTCACTTCCCCGGACCTTCTTCTTGCGGATCGTGGACACCAATACCCCCGTGGTCCAGAGCCTGTGCACACATCTTACAACCTTCCGTTCGCCTTTGGTTTTGTGGCGGCATTCCCCCTCTGACTCTACTCAACGGAATCCTGCTCTCTGGGTTCCTCTTCTGCATTCTTGACTTTGGTGGCTTTTGTGCATCCCGCCATTTTTGGAGATGGTCTCCATCTATACCCACCACCCGGACCCGCCATTTTGTTTGACCTTTGTTCCGTTCCTTCTTCCCTCCCCACTCCTCCTGATGACCCTCGATAGTTTTTGTCTTTTTGCTGGACTGCCTTAAATATATATATATGTATATATATATTATATAATTGTCCAAGCCTAATCGCTGTTAAAGTGTAATTCTGTGTGAATTTACTATTTGTATATATAGAACTCTAACCACTAGTATCTGTAGTAGACCTGTGTACTTACTACCATTCCTATGTGATTTTAGAGTTATCTGTTTGTATCTTTGCTTGAGTGATTTTACAACTTGTACATGTGACATTTGTTCCTGTTTATATCTCTTCTTTGAGTGACTTTAAACCTTGCACATTTGCAATGTTTGTCTGTTTGTATCTCTCATGTAACTCATGTAATCCAACATTCTTATGTATCTCAACTGGTTCTTTTGTAAAGCGCTCTGACACCTTCGGGTAATGTTCACGCTATATAAAATCGCATTAAATAAATAAATAAAAACCAATTGAGGAACGGCATCGTAGAGTACAAAATAAAAGACAGAAGAAGTTCCAAAAATGGACAGCCAAATGGATAAGCATACCTCGGCTGGGACTGAAACCAGTATAATTCAAGTCTTTCCATTTACTTTTACACTTTATATAACTTTTATTCACATGTGATATAGCCACTTGCGGAAGAAACATCTCCAAAATTACGTACCGTAAAAAAATGAGCAAAAACGATATCCTGTTGTCTTTTCTAACACAGAAAAGCCTTTTGGTGCAAATCGAATGTATCCGCTAGCAAAAAACAATTCACAATTCTTGATTGTTTATGTGACGTTTTAGGAGAGAGAAATCAGCAATCTTTGCAAAGTATGACTTCAAGTCATGCGAAAAAAAACGTTGCAAGTTTGCAAACCCCTGTGCAACTGCTAAATTCGATTGGAACGTTTGATGTATCCCTGACATGTCATTTATTTATTAGATGGTCAGCATACAAATAAATCCAAAAATACCAATATAAATAAAGTAAGAAACCAAAACACATTAGAATGATACGGAAGCCTTTTCATGCATCATTCTGGGAACAGCTAGCTCATAGTACTTGTGTTACAAACTCTGGGGCTACTTCCAGTCGCCACACGTGTATACAGATTCTCGTTATCACTATGAATTGGCGGCTCTCAATTTGGCTCTTGGATGTTTCGTTTTCGGTCTTTTCTTGCAGTGTAGAGTGTTGGGTGTGGTCAAGAGCATTTCTCCCAGCATAATCCGGCGATTAATCATCCACACACATAAAACTTGGACAAGCGCAAAGAGGCCCAGGGGGCTTGGATGAAGACGGAGTTATCAAAGATAATCACCCGCACTAATGACCCCGCGTGGACCGCAGGCACGGGCGCTTTGCAAGGGACCCTGTCCCTTTGTTCTCCTTTTTAGCACTAATTGCAGGGCGTCAACGAGCCTGACACCTTGCATCTTCTGCACGAGGCTAGGTCATTGGCTCCCAATTAGCATGCCAATGAGCTGTGCGGAAACCCACCTGAACCCCCCTATAAACCCAATCAGCGCCGCCCTGGCTTCTGAACCCCGTGGCGATCATGTGCACCACGCTGGCCATTGTTTTCTCAATTACAAATGGACTCTTCCTGCTCAATAACTAGGCCCGCCTGCCCCGCTCTGTCCCCACAGTGATTGATCATGAGAGGACCCCGGGAGCAGGTGGCAGATGGGTCCCGCAGCAGCCATGTGCAAACGGCTGGGTGGGAGGGAAAGACGGCACCAGGTCATGGTTTAACAACTCAAGTCGTTATGGCGAACATTGGGCGCGCGCTGCGTCATTATAGGCGTCCAGACAGCAGGACAAGCCCTTGTAACTGCTGTCACCAAGTGCCTGGCGAACCAAACAAGCAAACCAGAGCAGTGAACTCTGCATGCTAACCATTCGGAAACAGCAGTCGTAACTGAATGACCAACATGTCTAAAGACTAGAAACGACCCTTCTGGACAGGGTACTAACAATCACTTTCTTGTCAAAGAGCCGGTGAGCGGACTGTACATGTCACACTTAGATTTGTTGCAGATTAAATCTACGAGTTAGTTTTAAAGATAACCACCCCACTTGGGCATATGATGTTTCAGTAACCAATCAGTAACAGACAAACATAGAACCCTGACAAGTACAGAACTCCACATCACCACTACACTGGTTTGTGGGAGTTTTCAGTCATACAGAGTTGCAGAAGCTGCAGGCTCCTGTTTTCAGGTAGTGCATTTGCAGACAGCATGAACCCCTGGATAGTGCATTTATAGAAAGCACTAGTTATACAGTTAAGAGAGCATTATTTGTAAAATTACAGAAAGTGCTAGTCATGCAGTTACAGAAAGAACGAGTTGTGCAAATACAAAGAGTGCTAGTGGTGCACTTACAAAGAACATTTGTCATGCAGTTAAGAGAACATTAACCGTGAGGAATAAAGAACACTAGCCATCCAGTTAAGAGAACACTTGTTGTGCAGTTTAAGAGGACACTAGTGGTTCAGTTACAGAGAGCACTACACGGCACACGCAGTTACAGAAAGCACTAGTAGTGTAATTACAGAGAGCACTAATTGTGCAATTATAGAGAGTGCCAGTCATCCAGCTACAGAGCGCACTATTTGTACAGTTAAGAGAACACTCGCTGTGCCATAGCAAATAGCACTAGTCATGCAATTAAGAGGTCGAGCAGTTACATAAAGTTAGTTGTGCAGTTACACAAAGCACTAGTGATGCACTAACAGAGAGCACTAACATACTAATAGGGTAATTACTGAGACCTCTAACATTCTCATATTGTATTCACAGAAACACTGTGCTGCGCAGTTACATAGAGAAGGTCTTGCCTTTGGGAAGTGCAGTGTTATGTGTGTGTTTCATCTATTTACACATTATAAAATACAGTGCTGTTGATCATATGTCATGGTCGTGCTGTCTAACCTTCGTGTAGCTGCAGTGCGTCAGTTGTATTCATAATTTTCTGTGGATGACTTTCACACATATTGTGTGCTCTCGGCTGTGTTTTTTCTGTAGAGAAGATAAATACGTGTCTGAAATTGTTACTTTGTGTTGATGGCGTTAAGGTGGATCGTTGGTAAATCACCCAAACTGATTATGGCTTTCTCTAGCAGAGAAAAAGTAGTAGCCAGAGTCTTAGCCACAGTTTTACCACTGTGAAATGGCCACCGGTACTTGGAATCTTATTGCATCAGTGCCCACACTAGTGAAGTCGCACCCATACCTTTGATGAACCTATCCCTGCAGATATAAGTAGACAGGCAGGTTCACAACAAACCAGCTATTTGCCCTTTCAGCCTTCTTTCCTCATGACAGGCTTGGCATGCTAGCTCCTTCATCATCTTCATCAAGGCTATGCATTCACTGACCAGGAGATTGCCCTTCATAACAATTTTTGGCCTCTCACACTACCACTATTCACTCGTGACTAAATGTTCTCCACATGCACCCACGTCGCCTTCGACCACACCACCGAACTCCACTGGACCGACCACCGCTGCATCCAATTCACCTTCAAGAAACCAACCACGCACCACCGCACCCAACAGCTGCCTCGCCGCTGCTGGAGCAAAGTCACGGAAGACCAGCTGATCACCACCCTCGCCCAGAACCCACCAATGACCCCACCAACCCAGACGCCGCTGCCCGCAACCTCAGACAGTGGATCGACGACTGTGCCATCACCCTCGCCCCGCTCAAGAGACCCTACAACAGCCACACCAGCAAGAGAGCCACCTGGTTGACCGACGAACTCCGGAAACTGGAAAAGATATGGCTCCACAAACGCACACCAGACAACCACGCCACAAGGACGCCACCCGCAGAAATCACCACCTCATCAGATTAGCCAAGAGATCCTCCTTCAAAGACCGCCTGGATAACAACGCACACGACAGCAAAGAGCTACTTAGCATCGTAAAGAAACTCTCCAACCCCAGCGCCAACACCAACGACATCCCGTCCTCACAAGAACTGTGCGACTCACTAGCCATCTTCTTCCACCGCAAGATCGCTGACATCCACAACAGCTTCAACACCACGACTGCCCCGACTACGCCAGACTCCACCTCCCCTGTGAACACCACCAGCGCCAACCGCCTGACCTCCTGGTCCAACGTCAACGACGACGAGACACGCAAGGTCATGAACTCCATTAACTCAGGATCTCCGTCAGACCCATGCCCACACCACGTATTCAACAAAGCAGACGCAGCCATTGCACCCCAACTACCGAAGGTCATCAACATCTCCTTCGAAACAGCAACATTCCCGGAAAGCTGGAAGCACGCCAAAATCAACGCCCTCCTCAAGAAGCCCAAGGCGTACCCCAAGGACCTCAAGAACTTCCGGCCCATCACCCTGCTCCCTTTCCCGGGTGAAGGTCATCGAGAAAATCGCCAACATGCAATTGGCCCGCCACCTTGAAGATAACAACATCTTGGACCCGTCCGAGTCCGGATTCAGACGAAACCACAGCACCGAAACAGCCCTCATCGCCACCACAGATGACATCAGGCGCCAACTAGACAACGGCGAAACATCATCCCTCATCCTCCTGGACCTGTCAGCTGCCTTCGACACGGTCTGCCATCACATTCTAAAGACACGCCTCCTAGAAACCGGAATCCAAGAGAAGGCCCTTGACTTGACTACGTCCTTCTTCTCCAGCAGAACCCAGAGCGTCCGCCTCCCACCCTTCCAATCCGAAGCCACCGACATCATCTGCGGCGTCCCCCAGGTCTCATCCCTCAGCCCGACTCTGTTCAACATCTACATGGCCCCCTCACACAAGTGGCCCGCCATCACGACCTTAACATCATCTCCTACGCCGACGACATCCAGCTCATCCTATCCCTCACCAAGGACCCACACACTGACAAAAAATCCTCCACGAGGGAATGAAGGCCGTCACCGACTGGATGAGAAGCAGCCGTCTGAAGCTGAACTCGGGCAAGACGGAGGTCCTCATCCTCGGACCTACCCCCTCTGCCTGGGACGACTCCTGGTGGCCGACCATGCTGGGAACAGCAGCGACACCCACCGACCATGCACGCAACCTAGGATTCATTCTCGACTCCTCCCTCTCCATGTCTAAGCAGGTCAACGCCATCTCCTCCTCCTGCTACAACACCCTCCGCATGATCCGCAGGATCTACAAGTGGATTCCTACCGAAACAAGAAGAACGGTGACACAGGCCCTCGTCAGCAGCAGACTGGATTATGGCAACGCACTCTACGCAGGAATCCCAGCCAAGCACCTACGACGACTACAACGTATCCAAAACACCTCCGCCCGACTGATCGTCAACGTCCCCCGCCGCAGCCACATCACCCCCCACCTGAGAGACCTACACTGGCTCCCCGTCGACAAGAGGATCAGCTTCAAGCTCCTCACCCACGCGCACAAAGCACTCCACAACGTCGGACCAGCCTACCTGAACAGCAGACTCAGCTTCTACACCCCCACCCGCCAGCTCCGCTCCGCCAGCCTCGCCCTCGCCACTGTCCCCCGCATCCAACGAACAACCTCTGGCGGCAGATCCTTCTCCTACCTCGACCTGGAACACCCTCCCTACCCACCTACGGCAGACCCAAAACCTACTCGCCTTCAGAAGACTCCTCAAGACCTGGCTCTTCGAGCAGTAGCGGCACCCCCCTCCCCTTAGCGCCTCGACACCCTCACAGGTAAGTAGCGCGCTTTAAAATTACTCTCATTGATTGATTGATTGTAAAACTGATAGAGATGCAACAGCTGATTAGTGGGCACAATAATTCAGCACAGGCCTGCAAAAATCAACACACAGCGCCTTAAGTGTCCATGAAAGTTCTGCAGACTGGCTTCACTGGCATGAAAAAGTTAGTCAAGACTTTGAAAACACAAACAACCAAAATTAGCATGACATCTGCTTCTGCTCTTCACTGGTTCTCCCCATAGCAGCAGATGGCCCTCGAGTGCTGTAGACCCTCTGCGAGCATAAACGAAGACCATGGGCCATGCCGTTTACATGTACATTTATTGTACATTAACCTCACCAGTCAAACATTAGATAAGCACAACTAAGGCATCTATCATGTTCCAGATAGCTCAGCAATGGGGGCCCCCAACATTTTGAACAGGTACAGCACCGAGGTTGAGAATGCACACCTCCTGGACCACATGCATAAAATACAGCCTGGATTCCCCAGGTTGCTCCCGGCCCCGCCCCCACGGAACCCAAAAATCAATACTTGATTACCAGAGCTGTGGGTAAAAAACAGCCATGTCTATTTCAAACAATCACACATAAACATGCCAAATTATATTTAACTTATATACATTCTTTAAGATGCAGACCTAAGAAATTGATCACCAATCAATATTTACACTTTTAATTTAGCATCCTGAACAACCATAAATGACAACCTTACTTATATACAACACACACTCTATTGCTCCCAGCACCAAGGGGCCCTCTGGCTCACGTCCCCCAACTCAGAACCACGCAAGGCGCAACCCACCTGTGTCCTTGGCAGGTGAGCCCCAGCCCTCTGGTCCTGGTCTGCCACCTTAGGGCCCGCCCCTTTACCACCAGGCTGAACAAGGGGCTCATAGGGTGTAACCAAGGGCCTCTGCCCCCTGTCCTAGCTTATAACCTGGTGCCCTTGCCCCCAGCCAGTTTCCCCATTCTCTCTGAGGTGAGCTTACCGCCTCTCCCCCTCAGTGCTGGCCTAGGGAGTCTGCAGGAGGACTCCCGTTGGCAATGAAAGTCAATCTTCTGTGGCCTCCTCACCGCCACTCACTGTTCACCTTCCAACACCTTCCCCAAAACCCTAAATCTAAGGAACGGGTGGGTGGGAGATACTAGAGACGTCCACTGTGACTGGGGCCGGCGCTGGGAAGATAGAGGAGGAGAGCCCGGGTACCGTGACCTAAATAGGCCATCAGCTCCTTCCTCCCCCATTGCCGGGTCCAGCCGGAAGCAGGTCACACCATGCCCCGGAAGTGATTACGGTGGCCTGTCGGCAATTGGACTACCCCGGCATCAAGGTGGGCGGAGCCAGGACCTCATGGTGCCAGGCCCTAATTTCGCGCTTTCTGAAATGTCACACTTTCAATAGACCCCGGAGCCCCCAGTTTGCTCCCGGTCCCGCCCCCACAGACCTGACAAATCATTACTTGATTACCAGAGCTGTGGGTAAAAAATGGCCATGTCTATTTCAAACAATCACACATAAACATGACAAATTATATTTAACTTAAATACCTTCTTTAAGATGCAGACCTAAGAAATTGATCACCAATCAATATTTACACTTTTAATTTAGCATCCTCAATACATAAATGACAGACTTACTTATATACAACACATACTCTATTGTTCCCAGCACCAAGGGGCCCTCTTGTCGCATCCTCCAACTGAGAACCATGCAAGGCGCAACCCACCTGCTTCCTTGAGAGGTGAGCCCCAGCCCTCTGGTCCTTGTCCGCCACCTTAGGGCCCAGCCCTATACCACCAGGCTGACCAAGGGGCTTGTAGGGTATAACCAGGGGCCGCTGCCACCTGCCCTAGTCTTGTAACCTGACACCCTTACCCCCAGCCGGTGTCCCTATTCTCTCTGCGGTGAGCTTACCGTCTTTCCCCCTCAATGCTGGCCTAGGGAGTCTGCAGGAGGACTCCCACTGACAATGTAAGTCAATCTTCTGTGGCCTCCTTACCACCACAAGGGCGACCAGGACCCACAGGTCCTTCGCCCTCCCCACCACAGAACAAGTTCCGCACAAATGACCAAATGCCATTAATCCAAGCGTCTGTCCCAATGTCTGACAAGTGCACGACGTCGCGATGAAACATCTGGTCACCTCTGATCAGTCTGTGATGTATGTGACCCAGGTGCCCCTGCCCAGAACACAGTTTTGCCAATTCCCCGTTCAGGCAACTGACTGACACGTTCAATGCCCTCGATCTCACATCAGGGCCCCATGCCCGCCGTGGGATCATGCTTTACCATGAGATCCATGCCTGAGGGTATGTCCTTCCCAACTATGTGAATTCTGTCAGCGACGCCTCCCTTACAACCTGACGACTAAGAGCCACCGTGTTGTTCCTGCCCAAATGCAGGATGATTAAATCCGGGAACTGGAGTCCCTCGTGCACCCTCGTCTCCTCCACCAACCGCCGCAGTTGCCTGATTCGAAGGCCCCCTGTGCCTCGCCAGTGGAACGACATCCCATCCAAACACGCCATTTTCGACCCATGCTACTGCTGCAAACGGTAGGCGGCCCCCGCACGAAAGAGTGTCCCAAGACCCATATTACTTTAGAGGGCAGACTACTGCGGAAAGAGAGAAATACGCACATAGCGCTTGAAACATGAGGGAGACCATCGCCCCACACGCTTCACTTCATCCACTGACAGACCTGCTCCTACCGCTAAAGTTGCTGCCCCAATCCTGAATGAGTGGGATGAGTACTGGTGGGATCTAACCCAATACTCCTCAAGGAACTCCTGAACACTGCCCTGAATTGGTACTTTGACAGGCACCCTTCGTGTTTGTGAATGAACAGGGCTTGCTCTCTCCCCTGTGGGCGAATAGTCAAGTGTGCCCCCATTCGAGAGACTGGACACACTCGTGCTCCGGGACCGGTCTAAGACGTATGGTAGTCCCTTTGCCCAAAGGATCTGTCTTAGACTTACGTAACGTGCGCCCGGAGGTGCTACTAAACAGCGGAGCACTGAGCGCTCTGGGGGGCCGCAATCTTGGGCCCAGAGAAGCTTGCGCCGTGAGGGAAAATGGCTGCGGGGGCATTACAGCAGTTTCTTCTTCCACCGCCGTGAGGGCAACGACTAGAGACTCCAACTCCCAGGTGCCCCAGGAATCACTGGTGCACCGGTGATGACACAGCCTGCGCCCGGAGGCGCTACTAAACAGCGGAGCGCCAAGCGCTCTGGGGGGGCCGCAATTTTGGGACCAGAGAAGCTCGCGCCGGGAGGGAAAACGGCTGCGAGGGCATTACAGCAGTTTCTTCTTCCACCGCCGTGAGGGCAACGGCTAGAGACTCCAACTCCCAGGTGCCCCAGGGATCACCGGCGCACCGGTGACGACACAGCCTGCGCCCGGAGGCGCTACTAAACAGCGGAGCGCCAAGCGCTCGGGGGGGGGGCGCAATCTTGGGCCAAGAGAAGCTCGCGCCGTGAGGGAAAACGGCTGTGGGGGCATTACAGCAGTTTCTTCTTCCACCGCTATGAGGGCAACGGCTAGACTCCAACTCCCAGGTGCCCCAGGGATCACCGGCGCACCAGTGACGACACAGCCTGTGCCCGGAGGCGCTACTAAACAGCGGAGCGCCGAGCGCTCTGGGGGGGGCAGCATTCTTGGGCCCAGAGAAGCTCGCGCCATGAGGGAAAACGGCTGCGGGGGCATTACAGCAGTTTCTTCTTCCACCGCTGTGAGGGCAACGGCTAGAGACTCCAATTCCCAGGTGCCCCAGGGATCACCGGCGCACCGATGATGACACAGACTGCGCCCAGAGGCGCTACTAAACAGCCGAACGTCTCCCGCCCCGCGGGACACGTGCGGGCGGCACCGGGCTGAGCCCGGGCAAAGGGCGGGCCGTCTGTGGCCGTCAGGGGCCAGAAGAGGCCGGGCTGGGCCATCCCTCTTGGCATTTCGTAGAAAGGATAAACAATCCAGTAAAGTAAGGTAAAAACGCCATTTACTCAAAGCATTGGTGCATTATACTCATCACACAAAGTATGTCACAAATGAGCAAACGGAAGGGGGTAGCAGGCACACTGAAAGATTTTATCATAAGGGCTGAATCGGTGCTCATCCACCAAATCCAGGCAACAGAGAGACGGCTATCCCTAGACCTTGCTGCACCCCAATCACGTTTATCTATTGGGGGCACCGATGATCCACTTTCCTCGGCCAATTCGAGAGCTAAACCTGTGCCTTTGAGTCCGGACATAAAGATAATAAATACCCCACTTATTCCCTCTCCAAATACCCAGTACTCATATGCTCCAGCTAGTAACACACGAGGCAAGGTGACCAGACGGCAGACACCGATTGCTTCAGTACTGGGTGGGAAGAAAAATGCACCAAAATCCAATCAGGTGGAAGCCAGAAGAAAGATAACTGAGCCAAGTACAGACGTCGCGAGTAATACTGAAGGAGGGGCCGGTAATGGAACACTTGAGGCCAGGCCTACTAACTCTATCTCTACCCAGACTGAATTTCCCCCTGCCAATGGCTCCATCGCAACTGATATGGGCATTGAAATTTTGGACACCTTAATGGAAGGGTTTGAATCCAGACTCGATGACTTAATGGGGGTTTTTGCAAAGAAACTTGATGGCCTACGGAAAGAAATGCTTAAAATAAATGATGTAGCAGCAAACATAACAAGCATTTACAATGCAATGGTTTCGCCTTTGGAAAAGTTAGAGCTATTGGCATTGTAAATGACAAAATTTGTATTTATGTGTTGGTTTTGAAAACAGATAAATAAATGGCATTGTCATTTACATTGCCATTAGCTAAATCTCTCACAAATGTGAGACCTATTGCATTTGCACCCACACATACACACAGAGCCACACACACACACACACACACAAAGGCACACACACAGAGCCAGCCGCACATACAGAGCCAGCCACACACACAGAGCCAGCCACACACACACACAGAGCCAGCCACACACACACACACAGAGCCAGCCGCACACACACAGAGCCAGCCGCACACACACACACAGAGCCAGCCGCGCACACACAGAGCCAGCCGCACACACACACAAAGGCACACACACAGAGCCAGCCGCACACACAGAGCCAGCCACACACACACACAGAGCCAGCCACACACACACACAGAGCCAGCCACACACACACAGAGCCAGCCAGCCACACACACACAGAGCCAGGTTCAGGACACAGACAAAACCAGGTTAAACATACTAGGCCATTATAAAATGCAAGGCCGGAAGAATGCTGATCGATGTGGTTAAATGTTTGTGTCTGCAGG
The DNA here is from genome assembly GCF_964261635.1 of Lissotriton helveticus. Classification (NCBI taxonomy): domain Eukaryota; kingdom Metazoa; phylum Chordata; class Amphibia; order Caudata; family Salamandridae; genus Lissotriton; species Lissotriton helveticus. Next base: position 427,284,941 of record NC_136061.1, on the reverse strand, counting down.
GGGAAATCATCGGTCAAACCACAGGAGGTCGCCCAGCCCCGCCCCGATATCTGAAAAACAAAAGGAATGTGTTGGAGAAAAGGTGTCTGAAAGTGCTCTAAAGTAGGCTTTGGAGGACGAGCCTGACCTCCCATGACCACAGCTATCATTGATCAGTTAGCACATACATGGAGCCCACTCAGTAATCAGCTAGACTAAAGTGAAGATTGTTCACACAAAAACAATCATAAAACCTTGCCCACAACAGTCCAAAATAATGCTCATTTTAACCCAAGACCGAAAACACATGCACATTCAATCGAACAAACGTGTAGATCGTATTTGCAACTCTGTCAGACACTGCATTTGGGGATATAATTTTATAGCTATATATTAAAACACGCCTACAAAGAAAGCATTCTTCCAAATTCTTCATGACACTATTTAACCTCAGATGTCTGAGTAACCTGTCTGAACGTATAGGAAGTTTCCACAGGCTAACGAAAGTTGCTTAGGTACTGATGAGCCAGGGACTTTGATTGCCTCAGAGCTCGCCTATGAAAGGACTGCCTTTGCAGTGCCATCTCGCAATAAATACTCCTGCAGCACATTCTAGAAATCCGACACCGCCTGTGAACGTTGAACACCCACACCAGGTACCACCAGAACACACAAGGCACTTGGAACCTGGCAGCAGAGTTTGAGTCTGCAAACATGAAGATTTTCTCCCAAATGTTGAAAGAACCCAATACTCCATTGTGAAAAGACTGAGCACTCATAAGTATTTCATTGCAGTGACCCAAGAGACTCCTAGATGACGAGTGCCAACTACAGACAGTTGACTTTTCAACTAACAATATATTGCATTGCATTACGGGGCTTGCAGTTCATTTTAATGAAATCTTAATCATAGCTGTCTACGAATTCCTATCAAGAAACAAGCCCTGGCAGTAGTTTCTATAAAGCATGGTAGCACTAGACATCCATCTGACTATGGTAATTATTTAAGATTGCACTATGCAACCTCACCTGGTAGCACGAGGCAAGCAATCCCCGTTCTCCAAATTATGTACAAATTCATCTAAGATTAAATACCTCTAAGCACAGAAGACCAGAGCAAACATTCAAGAGTTACGTAAGACAAACACTGTTTATGTATTGGCGGTCCATGAAATAGTCGCAATCAGTCAAAATCTAATTTTAGCCTATAACTCCTGTGTGTAGGGTCTCGTTCACACTAACATGCTCGAGCGAGTAATTTCAACCAGGCACAAAATACTGCTTTCCTAATAAGTTTCGCATATTATTGTTCCACAACTGCATATTTATATACATACCCCTAACGCTCACTTTTCAGGCAAGGGTGAAATTAAACACCACCACGATATTTCTGGATTTTAAGCTAACAAGAACATGCCATTTGTGTCGTTACAAAAAGGAGCAACACGACCGTTGGAAAATCACATCGTGCTAGTTGCACAAAAAACTATACATTTAAAACCTAGAGTCAAGTGGCATGCCCGGCATGGGGCCGTTTGGAGGGCACAGAAGGAGCTTCGAGGCAGGAGTGCGGGTCGTGGGAACTCAAGGCCCATTAGCAACGTCTGCAGGAGAGCTCTATGGACTTGTAAATATTATACCCATACCATTCCCAATTGTTAAGTTATTTTATAGACTGACACAATATTTGTGTTAAGTGGCCGTCAGAATCTGAAAGTATCAGCTCGTCTAGATGTTCACTTCAAATAATCATTACCATGCATTAACAACAACTCACTACAGGTAGTACCATACAAAGAAATCAAGTACCCCAGAAACCAAGCCAGACAAAGCTACCCATATCAAACACGTTTTTGTATAAAGGAATCCAGCATCTTGACCTGCAGACGATCGTTTTCAAATAGTTTGCTCTAGGAAACTTTAAGGCTGCGTGACCATGTGGCAGCTTCTTAGTCGAAACCATATTCTCTCATAAACTAAAGTGGAGGGGCACAATCTGTGATATTAACCCACTTAACTAACACACAGGCAGCCGGGGGGGGGGGCGGGCAAACAGGCAGCCGGGAGGGGGGCGCGAACGGGCACATGGACAGCGGGAGGGGGGGGGGACGAAAACCAGATAATTTTTTTTTTTTTTAAATGCCGCTTACCTGCGAGGAACCGCATCCTGGCAACTTCAATCTCGCAGCCTACTCCTGCAAAGGACACTTTGAAACTGACCAAAACAGGACGAGAAAAAAAAAAAAACATCCGCCCACCGCCGAATGACGCATGAAAATGGGCGGGATGAGTAAAACTCGTGGGAACGCCCACGAATCTGCTCGGGGAATGAGTGACGCATCTCTGTTCCAATGGCTCGCCTCCATTTATGGAGCTAGCCAATGGGACAGAGAGGCGGAACGAAGCCCCATACTGTTTACAAAAGTTTTCGCCTGCGCAATACTGCTTGCGCAGTAAACGTCAGGCGAAACCTAAAAAAGGTGGGAGAAGGTATAACTGCTTTGCAACCTATGCTGTCTGGTCTTATAATTTGTGATAAGGTCCCGCACCCTCAATGCAGAGCCCTTGACTGCAGAGCCCTTGAGAAAGCCTGGCGCAGAGAGAGACCCAACACCGGACAACATGACTGCCCTCAAGCTTGCCACCCGAAAACACCACCAACTGATCCACACCACCAAGAAAACTGCATTCAAGGAACGACTGGACAACAACGCACACAACAGCAAGGAACTCTTCAACATCGTTAAAGAGCTCTCCAACCCCAACGCCGGAAACAACGACATCACCCCTTCGCAAGACCTCTGCAACTCCCTCGCCTCCTACTTCCACAACAAGATCGTGGACATACACAACAGCTTCAGCACTCAACCGACGCACGCCACGACCGAACCACCGCCCTCCACCACCACCCTCCGTGCCTGGACCCCGATCAGCACCGAAGACACCATTCGCACGATGAACTCCATCCACTCCGGATCTCCGACCGACCCTTGCCCTCACCACGTCTTCAACAAGGCCAACGCTGTCATCGCACCCCACCTGCGGGACATCATCAACACCTCCTTCCACACCGCTACCTTCCCGGACAGCTGGAAGCACGCCGAACTCAGCGCCCTACTAAAGAAGCCATCAGCCGACCCCACCGACCTCAAGAACTACCGACCCATTTCACTGCTCCCGTTTCCCGCAAAAGTCATCGAGAAGACCGTCAACAAGCAGCTGGCCGCCTTCCTTGAGACGAACGGATCCCTCGACCTCTCGCAGTCCGGCTTCCGGGCCAACCACAGCACCGAGACCGCCCTGATCGCAGCAACCGATGACATCCGAGCCCTGCTCGACAACGGAGAAACAGCGGCCCTCATCCTCCTAGACCTCTCCGCGGCCTTCGACACTGTCTGCCACCGTACCCTAGTACAGCGCCTCAGCAACGTCGGAATACAGGAGAAGGCACTGGAGTGGATCACCTCCTTCCTCGCCGGAAGGAAACAGAGAGTCCGCCTCCCCCCGTTCAGATCAGAAGCCACCGAAGTCATCTGCGGCGTCCCTCAAGGCTCCTCACTCAGCCCAACCCTCTTCAACGTCTACATGAGTCCCCTCGCAGCCATCGCACGCCAGCACAACCTCAACATCATCTCCTACGCCGACGACACCCAGCTGATCCTCTCCCTCACCAACGACCCCGCCACCGCCAGAGCCAACCTACACGAAGGGATGAAAGAGGTAGCCAAATGGATGAAGAACAGCCGCCTGAAACTGAACTCGGACAAGACGGAAGTCCTCATCCTGGGATCCTCACCCTCCGCCTGGGACGACTCCTGGTGGCCCCCCGCCCTAGACAGCGCACCCAAACCAACAGACCACGCACGCAACCTGGGCTTCATCCTGGACTCCTCCCTCTCCATGACCAGACAAGTCAACGCCGTCTTCTCGTCGTGCTTCAACATCCTACGCATGCTACGCAAGATCTTCCGGTGGATCCCCACCGAAACCAGGAAGACGCTCACCCAGGCCCTCGTCACCAGCCGACTGGACTACGGCAACGCCCTCTACGCCGGACCCACCGCCAAACTCCAGAGGAGACTCCAGCGGATCCAGAACGCCTCAGCACGACTCATCCTGGACATCCCCCGTCGCAACCACATCTCTGGACACCTCTGGCTCCCGGTCAACAAGAGAATCACCTTCCGTCTCCTCACCCACGCACACAAAGCCCTGCACAACCAAGGCCCAGGATACCTCAACAGCCGCCTCAACTTCTACGCTCCCAAACGCCAGCTTCGATCGACCGGCCACGCCCTCGCCGCCGTCCCCCGCATCCGAAGAGCCACCACAGGGGGAAGGTCCTTCTCCTACCTCGCCGCCAAGACTTGGAACTCCCTCCCGACCCACCTCCGCCTGACCCAGGACCACCTCGCCTTCAGGAAGCAGCTCAAGACCTGGCTGTTCGAGCAGTAGCGGACCCCCCCTCCCCTAGCGCCTTGAGACCCTCCGGGTGAGTAGTGCGCTATACAAATGCTTTGATTGATTGATTGATTAGCCGATACTACGATACCACCTCAAGCAGTGCCGGGTAACGTATGCAGGGACAGGGGGGCTGCGCCATCTCATGACAAAGATGCTACTAATAATAGTGGAAGCGGTGGTTTGTTTCCAGTGATTCGTTCTGAACGGTCGCATGAGTGTAATGCAAACCGAAGTAAACCCTCTAAGCTGTCCCTAAGGCCAATTAATGGAAGTAATGATATAACTTGAGCACCTAGTGAGTCAAGTGCCACCAATAACCCGGATGTTTTGCATCTCCCACCGGCCTCCGCACCATATGTACTGGTCTTAAGTGGCGTTCCAGCACTGAAAATGGGACAGAGGGAGTCCTGGTTCGACTTGCAAAGAAAGTCAGTGGACTGGCTCCACAAGCATACAAGTTTTGAACCCCACAGAAGGGAGGACATAATCATGGCCAGAAGAGTAGGGTGGGTAGGCCCCTCACACAAACGTATAAAGAGGGATTGTCTTGTCTTAAATTTTAGAAGGCCCCAGCAGGTTCGCCATCTTTTGTCTGTCACTGATGATACTTTTAACCCTCCCACTGATATTAGTGTTCTCCCTCTGGGCTACTTTTATAAACGACCACCCACCCCCAATTGCGGCCCTGGAACAACTACATTCCTGTCAAACAATTATCAAGTTCTTTGTAGTTTAGACCAACAAGATTGACCACCAATGCCCTTAGATTCTATGGCCGATAGTATTATGTCAATTGAAGATATATTGACGGTACCACATCGTGCCCAAGGGAAGAGAAAACTAGCAAATAGGGATAATGGAGCTAGTTTGAGTCTACTGACCTGGAATGTGGCAGGTCTTCGATCATAACTTGACAATAATGGGTAAATTCGATAAGGGAATATGACATTCTTATGTTCCAGGAAATCTGGGCGACCGAAAATTTATATATCGAGGGTTTCCATTGTTTCAGTATTCCCTCAGAAATGCACAGGAAGGGCAGGCCATAGGGGGGATTATTTTGGGGAATTAATGTGACAGCTGGTGGAAGTTTTAAAGTAATCTTAACACATAGCCTAGATTTTCAAGCAGTATTGTTTAAAAGAGGTATCCAACTCTACTAAATTTTTATAATAATGATTTTCAGTCAGTTCCCAACAAAAGTTTTTTTAAGTTATTTGATTTTATTTCAGATTTAGATAACCAATCTGACAAGGGAGACCCTTTGGGTATTTTAGTAGGTGGCGACTTTAACGCTAAAATCCACGGTCTAGGCCCTGATATGGATATAGGTCTCTGTGCACAACCCTCGTTTAGTAGAGGTAGAGAACTTAAAAGGCTAATCAAATCTTATAATCTATCCAACGTCATGGACCTGGTTGTAGGTTCTGATAGGACCAACTATCCGACATATAGAGGAAAGGGGTGTAGTTCCACAATATATTATATCTTTGTATGCCCTCTAATTGAAAAACAGTTGGCCCCTGCTGTAGTCGTACCCTCCGACTTCGGGGACCATAACCCCATTAAGGTAACATTATATACAACCAGACGGCCTATCTTTCAGACTGAATGTGGGGCGGCACATTTACTGGTTTCAACTGATAAGCTAAGATTATGTTGGCAGGGGGCTGACAATTAGTCATGGGCGGATTTTGCGGATCCACGATTCACGGATTTGCGTATTCACGGATCGTGGATCCGCAAAATCCGCGGATCGGCGGATTTGGGGCGGGGCTTCCATGCCAGGACCATCGTGCCAGAATGAACCCTGCCCTTCATATTTATTCAAGAAGACGCCACCGTTTTGTGCCATACCTCTACTCAACTGGAGTACTTTCTACTGGATAATCAGTCAGTGCTGCTACCTCGTTGGGTAAATGTATAGTGCTTTTACTACACTACAGCTACCTAAAGTGCCAGAGAGTTGTCTACAGCGACCAGGTGTGTGTTACTATGCAATCGCGCCGAAGGGCGCAGGGGTCCCGTGAGTGAGCTATCATAGTGGGTAAATGGCGGGAAGACGGTGCACACCACGAGTGTGTGGGCGGGTCCAAACGGACGGGGCTTCCATGCGAGTGCACATGCCTCTTGTGTGTATAAAAGGTCAGAGACCGATCAGAGCAGCAGATGAAGATACAGAAGCTCCTGGCCACAGGAACAGCACGAGGATTGCGCTCGTGAAAGTCAAGGATGCAAAGGCCTCTGTCCAGCATCACAGCTGATTTTCGATGGTATATTTGGGAAGAAGGCACATCTGCCCAGCCTTGACAACGCTCACAATTGTTTTTTGGGCCTATGAATGAGTCACTGAATTTAAGCTAAAACTAGGGCACATGCTTACTTGATATCTGTAAGTGCTTCCGGTTGAGGTTTAATTTTTGTGCCAGGACCGTCGTGCCAGAATGAACCCTGCCCTTCATATTTATTCAAGAAGACGCCACCGTTTTGTGCCTGTTGTAACTATTTTACGATGGCGCCGGCAAGCTGCCAGCGCCATCCTAAAATAGTTACTAAATTAGCTTCAACAGGAAGCTCGAATAGATAAAATAAAGCAGATGCACGAGCGCCTGCTTGATTTTATCTATTAGTGCTTCCTGTTGAAGCTAATTTAGTAACTATTTTACGATGGCGCTGGCAGCTTGCCGGCGCCATCGTAAATTAGTTACAACAACAGGCCAGGAACGCTTGAACTTTTGGCCTCGGAATCCGCCGCTCGCGGATTGCGAATTTTTGGTAAATTCGCGAGAGTTCGCGGATCGCGGATTTACCGAAAATTCGCAAAATCCGCGAGCGTAGCGGATTTTGCGCTCATGCTTACTGACAATGCAGAAATCTTCAGGAAATTGGCAATATGCCACTTATCGATTCTTGTCTTTCCCTCGAATCCACACCAGCGCAGATAATTAAGGATTTCGGGAAGATTTGTCAGACGATTAAAACTATCTTATCTAAACCTGCACATAAGGTGGCATCTGCCCTCAGCTGGTTCAACCATGACTATTCCGAAGCGAACAGGAACATATGTAGGGCATTAACTACTGCCCGAGATGCCCCATGATGGTTAAACAGGCTAGAAATGAAAATAAGGTGGCTACCAAGAATAGGAAAAATGAAGTTCTGAAGGAAGATTGGACCAAATTGTCCGAAGCCGCTAATTTGAAAAATGGCAACATCTTCTGGGCGGCAGTGAGGGAAGTACGGTCCATGGGTCAGTCACTGACGCCCATTAGCTGCAATATAACTAGTGATGCTTTGGTGGATTATTTCTCAACTATCTACTCCGTTCCATCTCCATCCGACTCAACTCCTATTCTTGGTAATCCAATACCTATAGATATCAGTGTTTTAGAAGTTATTGAAGCAATCAATCATAGTCTAGGCAACAAAGCGCCTGGCCCCGATGGGCTGCCCATAGATTTAATCAAGTGGAACTCGGCCTTCTGGGCCCCCTTACTTCTGAATATTTTTAACAATTTGACGTTGGCAAAGATACCTGACACATGGGCCAGAGGTATAATAGTCCGGATCTTTAAGAAGGGTGATAGGTCACTTCCGTGTAACTACCGCCCTATCTCCCTAATAGATAATACCCTCAAAATTTTAGGTAGAGTTCTTTATAATAAAATCACAGATTGGACAGAAGCAAATAACATCTTAGATCCCTGTCAACTGGGTTTCAGGGGTAAGGTAGGAACCAAGGAACAATGCCTCAACCTGAACCTAATTATTGGCAAATACGCCATTGCTAAGAAATCCCCGGTCTATATGGATTTGTCCACAGCTTTTGACCTAGTAAATAGGTCAAAGCTGTGGGCAATCCTTCTGGCCAGGGGTCAGGATGCGTGTTGGCCCCCCTGCTATTTATCATATATATCAATGGCCTCAATGCCTCCCTGAAATTGGCCACCCAAGACGTCCCATACATCAATAAAGTACCCATCCCTGTGCTGCTTTATGCTGACGATGCAGTTTTAATAGGCCGTACACCAAATTCACTGCGCCTCCTTGTCCATAATTTTAACAATTATATGAAAAATCTAGACTTGCGGATACATTTTACGAAATCATTTTTAATGAGCAGTGGACCGGGTAAGCATGACATACGCCCGATCATAATAGATGGCCATAAGATGACCGCAGTAAAACCTTTTGTATATATGGGATGGGCCTTTGCTGCGAACAGCTCCTGGTTGAGCATTTAGCTCACGCCAGGAGCAAGTTCTCAAAGGCCACCAATTCGATTTTAAGCATACCCCACCTTAAGGCCATGGGTGCATTATTAGCTGTATAAAAAATGTACAAACTTCAGTGCACCCCGGTAGCCACATATGGCGCCTAGATATGGGGCATGGTCAATTGCTCAGCTATGCAGCAGGAGGAGAATAGGTTTTGTAGGAAATTATTGAATGTCCCAATCTCAACCCCACAATACATATGTCACAAAGAGCTTAATATTAATTTTATTACTGATTTTATTTGGGCGCGTACGGCACTTATGTGGATTGCAGTATGGAAGAATGAAGCAGCTTCCTTGACACAGTTGATCATTAAGGACTGTTTAAGTTGTGCTAAGCGTCTAGAAATCCCATGGTTGAGTGGTGTGCTGAGTAGTTTGCGCAGTATAAATATGGAAAATATTTTTGGGGATTCTTCACTTGTTGCCTCAGTCGCTAAAAAAGAAATGCAGAATGCTCTGTACTCTCTATATAAGATTGAGCGGGAGGCGGCAGAGGCCAGGAAAATAACTGTGTGCAACTACATGGTTATCGAGCGGTATAGTCATCCACTCCACATGTATCTGTCTTTGCCAATGAGCCGATGGGAGACAAGCTTACTGTTTCGTCTAAGAGCTGGTACAATTCGTTTTGCACTCTGCTTTCCACTTGGCTATAGCCCTAACTCAAACCTGAACTTGTGCCCTTGTGATGGGAGGAGTGAGCAAGCTATCATGCACTTTATATTTTCCTGCAAATACTATATCAAATATTTTAAACAGTTTTTATGTTCTTATTTTAATAAAAGAAGACCAATCAGTCTAGAGGCAGCTTTTCGATCTATGCTAGCATTAGATGATGTTGATCTTATTTTCCGCACTAGCACTTTTCTAAAATCGGCAGTAAGGTAGCGCAGAACTATGATGGACCCTTGATTGTTACAAACAGACTCTGTTATGCTTTTCTATTTTAACAATTTATATGTATTGTCATGATATATAGCTTTGCACAAAGTCACTTTAGCTGAATATTTTTAAATTATCTTAAATTTCATGGTCAATTTTTGTGATATATTTGTTTTTGTGTGCTTTTATGGGTACTGTTGTATCCGAATAAAGTTGAAATGAACTGAACTGGTATTTAATAAAGAAGGAAAGTAACATGTAGCTCTTCTTTTGCAGGAACTCCAGAGATTGTGAGATCTTGGCTATGACAGGATGCAGGTTTGTTATTCGTTTGCCGACAAGTGGGGCCACTGATCAGTCCATCTCACACAGAGAGCAATGACTTCATCTGTCTGTGCAGTGCCAAGAAACCCATAGATGCAAATCAGCACTACACAAGGAGTACACTTAATCCATCCTGCAGCATCAATGCTGATTTCGTGGCACTGTTGAACCGTGCAGAGGCATGCTACAGGATAGTACTAGAGGCCTGCAAAGTCTAGGACAGTTCAAGGTTAGTCAGTCTCCTTTGCCTGCATATACTCTGGTCAGTTAGCGTTCCTAGTCGTTTGAGTCCCAGAAATGATGCCCCGGCCCTTCTCACAACACAAGGGAGGTTCAGCTCCCCTTGTAACAATGCTGCAAACTGATACATGTTCTATCGCGCTCTCTGGTCGCCACAGGATACGAGATAATGATGCTGTAGCTAATAATCAAATCACAACCAGCAATTAGCAGCTCTGCCCCTTTACAGCATCTCTACTCGTCGCCTACTTAGCACTCAAGCCCAATCAACACATGTTCCAACTCATTAAAAAAAGGGTCAACGCAAAGTCCTGTTAATAACAATGAATGGTGATTTGGAGCTACTGTTATAAATACTCGTTCTGCTGTAAAAGATGCAGTTATTGTTCATGCTTGTCATGATCTCGGCTAACCTGCTATGCTCTCTCTGAAGCTTAGTTTTTAACAGTGCTTGTACTTTGGCGCGCCACATCCCTGACTTTTATATCTGTTGCACAATCCGAGGTATAAAAAAATGATTTCTTCAAAATGTATGGTCCTAAATACCACCTTCTATTTCCCACTTCTACACGCTATCATTTACCAATTTAATAGTAATCACTATATCGACCTCGGAAGGATGCTAGGCCAAGTGGGCCTCACCACAACTCATTTGTATCTTGCAATTCATATAGATGTGCGAATGAAACCTTTAAGCTTTTAACTCTCTTGGACTTCTCCGTGGTCTGATCTCTTTTGGTCTTCATTGCCATCAGTTAGTTTTAAACATTTATCTGTTTTCTTGCACATTCTATTAGTTTTTCAAATCCACACCAATAGCATGTACAAAAGGCTTTGGGCACTTTGCAAACTAATACTTTTGCCACATTAAAAGTTCTTTCAATAAATGCAAGTTTTAAATTAACAACTCATTCTTGCTGTGATTGTTTGCTGTCCACCTGTCATCAATTGACTTTTTGCTGATGATTACACCAAACCAGCTCTGCACCATCAACGAATCAATCTGAATTATTATGTGGATTATTCCCCCAGAGGTGAAAATTATAAGAATGATGCAGCTCAAAGAGCTCCTGACAAAATGGATATATAAGCATCCAACTTTTGTACAGACATACACTTTTTAAAATGTACGTTCTATAATAGGAATTTCAAAAAAACATTGACCCCCCTTCTAATATTACTTAGGGACCAATTACGTCTTTGGCGGTATGGGAGCAGGGCCCCCACATTGCTGCCCCACTCCCACACTGCCAGAGCAGTGGGAAGAACGCCCGCCAGATTACAGTTTTTCTCCCATCTGGGAGGCGGTTATTTGGCGTTGTGTATGTAAAAGGCACCATAATGGGAGCGCCAAAGGCACTTCCTGCACAGCATGGACTCTGCAGTCCATGTCATGCATGAACTGGGGCACACGCAGACAGGGGGGATAGTATGTGACTCCTGCATGCACCCCCAGGCACAGGGGACACAGGGGGCTCTGTAGGGTCCCCTTTCTTCTCCCCAGCCATTAAAAGGCTGGCGGTGGGGGAAGTCATTATATGCTGTAGCGCCTCCAAGCATTTTGCCTCCCCAGACCGTCGGGCCACTGGCAGGGTCCCATGGCGTTCCAACCTCTGAAGTTGTAATTCGACGGTTGGATCGCCAGTGCGGTGGTGACTGCAGCACCACCCCGGGTTTGCCAGTCCAATGGACCACCAATCTCGTAATCTAGCCCTAAATTCCTTTGATGCACACACACCGTTCCACTACCGTGTTCATTTTTGTTGTCAACACATAGACAAGGTGGGGCCTATTCACAAAGATACATTTACAGATGTACATTTACTCATATATATATATATGCTGCTGCACCTAGCAGCAACTTGACCTTTTTTTACTAATTACCATTTCTGATTCACTACTACGTGCACATAATATAATAATAATCTTAAATATAAAAAATGTTTTCATGCAAAATTTAAAAAACTGATTAATTTACGCAAATAATTAGCAACTTAGAACTAAAAAATAAAATGTTATGGAATACAATCTCTCATCAAATTAAATGTTTTATCAATATTGAAATAAAAAAATATTACTTTAATTTGTGGATTTTATTGCATAATAAATAAATAATTTAAAGAAATCCTACACTTACTATAATTTTTATATTTAATTATTATTTAAAATTGTTATTATAACATATTTGTTCAATTTAAATTAATTTTAGTTTTATTAACAGTTGTAAAGTTTTATTTAATTATTTTTAAATAAAAAGTTTTATATTACTTAACATAATTTTAAATTTAATATAACTTCTAACATCTAAAAACACACATGGATAGATAGATAAATAAATAGATAGATAGATAGATAGATAGATAGATAGATAGATAGATAGATAGATAGATAGATATGAAATTTAAGATTTAACATTCAAAAAATAATTTGCTTTATTTAACATTATTTGCTATGGTATGCTCTTAACATCTAACATCTAAAAACACACATGGATATATAGATATATAGATAGATAGATAGATAGATAGATAGATAGATAGATAGATAGATAGATAGATAGATAGATAGATAGATAGATATGAAATTTAAGACTTAACATTCAAAAAAATAATTTGCTTTATTTAACATTATTTGCTATGGTATGCTCTTAAAGTCCCTGTCTCCATTACATTTTATGGGATTGTGTGTGGTACATTATGTGTGAGTGACTAAGGGGTCTATTGTTATGTCGGGCGGATCGCCACCGCACGCTTGGCTGTGGCGATCCGTCCGACATTATCTCCCACCCGCCTCCCATTCCCGCCTGCCATATTATGATGGCGGGGGTTCCGCGGCGGACGGGAATACCGTCCACTACTTTTCTGCCCGGTCGACAAGTCGACCGGGCGGAACCGGGCGGAAAAGGACAGAACATGGTGGCGGTGTCTGCTAGACACCGCCATCCATATCACAATGTATGCGGGAAGCAGCCTTGCTGTGGTGGCGTTTCCGCCATGGAAAGGCATGCAGTTTTCAACGTTGGGGCCCCAGGATGTTAGGGGGTGGGTGGGTCACATGGGGGGTACCTATGGTACCCTCCTGCATTTGCATGCACAATGTGACAGGTACCGCACAGTGCCTGCCACGTTGTGCATGCAAATGCACAAATGGTGCTGTGCTGATGCTGAAGTGGTGCTGTTTTGGTGCTGAATTGCTGCTGAGGTGGGGCTGCTCTGTTGTTGGTACACTGATGTGGAGATGGTGTTATACTGATGCGGTGTTATGCTAATGCAGAGATGGTGTTTTGCTGGTGCTGAGGTGGTGCTGTTTTGATGCTGAGGTGGTGCTGCGCTGGTGCTGAGGTGGTGGTGGTGCACTAATGAGGAGGTGGTGCTGTGCTGAGGCTGAGATGGTGCTGTGTTGGTGCTGTGTGGAAGTGGTGCTGAGTGATGCTGATGTTGTGCTGAGAGATGCTGAGGTGATGCTGAGTGAAGGTTTGGTGTAGCTCAGGTGATGCTAAGTTGGTGCTCCGCTGGTGCACTGATGCTGAAGTGGTGCTCTGCTGATACTGAGGTGGTGCTGTGGTGGTATTGAGTGATGCTGAGTAGATGCTGTGCTGGTGCTGAGGGGATGCTTACTGATGCTGTTGTGGCAGTGAGTGGTGCTGTGGTGGTGCTGAGTGATGCTGTGGTTGTGCTGAAGCGTAGCTGTGGTAGCACTGAGTGCTGCTGTGTTGGCACTGAATGATGCTGTGGTGGCACTGAGTTATGCTGAATTGGCGCTGAGATCCCGCTGAGTGATGCTGAGGTGCCACTGAGTGAAGCTGTGATGGTGCAGAGCAATGCTGAGGTGGCACTGAGTGAAGCTGAGGTGGCTCTGAGTGATGCTGTGGTCACGCTGAGTGATGCTGTTGTGACACTGAGTGATGCTGTGGTGGTGCAGAGGGGTGCTGTGGTGGCACTGAGTGATGCTGTGGTGGCGCAGTGTGATGCTGTAGTAGCACTGAGTGATGCTGAGGTTGCTCTGAGCATCCACTCGGGGACCCACACCATCCTCTACCCCTCTCACATCTACCAAAGAGCCGTGGTCGCCATCGCACCTGAACTACAACACACCATCAACACCCCCTTCAAAACAGGCACCTACCCAGATGACTGGAAGCGCGCAGAAGTCAGACCTCTGCTCAAGAAGCCCACAGCTGTACCCACCGACCTCAAGAACTATCGGCCCATCTCGCTCCTCCCCTTCGCAGTTAAAGTTGCAGAGAAAACAGTCAACAGGAAACTGATACGATTCATTAAAGAGAACGCCGTCCTCGACCCGTCCCAATCTGGATGCTGAAGCAACCACAGCACAGAGACCGCCCTACTCGCCGGCCACAGCCGACATCCGCACCCTTCTGGACCAAGGCCACTCGGCAGCCCTCATCCTCCTAGATCTATCGGCAGCCTTTGACAAAGTCTCCCACCGCACACTACACAACACAGGCATACAAGGAACAGCCCTGGACTGGATACGATCATAGCTGATCGGAAGAAGCCGAAGGATCAGAATCCCATCCTTCCTCTCCGACTCTAAGAAAATCACCTGCGGAGTCCCACAGGGTTCATTCCTGAGCCCCACCCTCTTCAACATCTACATGGCCCCCTTGCAGCCATCGTCCAACAACACGGCCTAAACATCGTATCCTACACCAATGACACCCTGCTCCTCCTCTCCCTCACCAAAGACCCCAGCACTGTCACACTCGACTTCCAGAAAGGAATGCAAGACATCGCAGTCTGGATGACCAACAGCTGCCTGAAGCTCAACGCCGGGAAGACAGACGTCCTCATCCTTGGTACCACCCCTTCTGCATGGGACAGCACCTGGTGGCCGACCGCCCTCGGAAGCCCACCTACCCCCCTCAGTCCATGCCAAGAACCTCGGCATCCTACTCGACTCATCATTCACCATGAACCGACAGGTCAATGCCGTCACCTCCAGCTGCTTCAACACCCTCCGCAAGACCTTCAAGTGGATCCCCCCTGAGTCAAGGAAGACAGTCACCCACGCACTCATCACCAGCAAACTGGATTAAGGAAACACATTATACGCCAGCATCAACAAGTCCCTACTCTGCAAACTCCAGACAATACAGTACACTGCCGCCAGACTCCTCCTTGGGCTCCCCCGACAAAAACACATCAGTCAACACCTACGAAGTCTCCTCTGGCTCACCGTGGAGAAAAGAGTCACTTTCAAAATCCTCACTCACGCCTACAAATGCCTACACAACAACGGTTCCAAATACCTCAACGACAGAATCAACTTCCGCATACCCAAAAGAAATCTCCTATCTTCCAACCTCACACTTGCAGAAACCCTGCGCATCCACAGAAAAAGAGAAGGTGAAAGATCCTTCTCTCACATTGCAGCTGTGAGAAGTTGGCCTGGCATATGCTGTCCACTAGCTATAGTGGGCATCTTGCACCAGTCCAAACAACCCCTTAGAGGTGATAGGTTAAAGACAACTGTAATAAAGTAGGATTTCCACAGGATGTGTTCATCAAGTAATATTTATTCAGCCCCAAGCAACAGTCAGCTGGCAACTGACACATATGGAATTTACAAGACAGGGAACATTGGTGTGACATGGTTCCAAGCTCTAGGTTCCAACATGGAACCAGCACACCCAGGAAGACAGGTCATTACACTTCTCCCTCTTAACCACCAAACAGGTTTACATGTCTAGCAATAAAATAGGCAACAAAAAGATAAGGAAAAGCAAAGAAGAAATTACCTAGACATAATCACGTAAGTGAACAGGAGGCCTGCGTACTCTCACACTCTTATGAGAACATTTAGAACTCGGGTCAGGAGCAACAACAAAGTCCTCACATTTCTCTTTTCCCCCAAAGTGAGAAACACGACTATTGTTCCAGATACGACCATCCTCCGTCTTTACAGCATTTTTGAAAAATTTCACAATGGTTCTTGGAACAGAGAACTTCGACCAGTTTTGACAGCCCACAGGAGCCCTGATCTTCACTACCTCCCCCACCATGAATTTGGAATCCTTTGCAGAATTTCTCCTGTCTACATATATTTTCCTTTTCCTTTGTAGATTCAATTCCCTTTCTCTCCAAGCACCCAGATCATTATTCTTTACACCCTTGTCTGCAGCCATCCAAGCAGGACATACATAAGTGTTAGGAGCTCTACCCTTGAAAAGCTCAAACTGAGTTTTTCCTGTAGTTGAGTGGGGTGAGAAACGATATGCTGAAATTCTGTTCTGTAACTCCTTTCTCCAGTCCAACTTGTTAACCCTTGCCAACTGAATGCTTTCCTTCAAAGTTTTGTTGAGTCTCTCCAAAGCACCATTTGCCTCAGGATGATACAAAGAAATCTTCTTGTGAATTATACCACACCTACTGAAATACTCCTCCACTTTCCCTGAACAAAATTGAGGCCCATTGTCAGAAAGAATGGAGTTCGGGAAACTCTCGCGTTTAAATACAGACTCTAAAAAGAAATAACAGAATCACTTGTAATCTCCCTTACCAAGCTAACCTCGACCCACCTAGAATACAAATCCAATAAAACCAACATAAATGGAGTTTGATGCTCACCATGTAAAGGTCCCACAATATCAACTGCAATTTCATCCCATGGGGACCTAGGCAATCTCCTGCAAACCATTGGAGAAGTCCTCGTTCTCAAAACTTTATCACTGGCCTGACAAGAAGAGCAATCCCTAACGGTGCGTTCCACCAACAAATCAATACCAGGCCACCAGAAGTCCATTCGTATACGTTCTTTCGTTTTTGAGATACCCAAGTGCCCCTCATGAGACATGTCCACCAAAACACTCCTGAGATTAACAGGTGGAACTAGCCTAGTACCTCTCATGAGTAAACCATCCACCACTGCTAACTCATCAGCAATCAAAGACCAAGGTTTCTTTAAAGAACGAGACTTTCCACTTTCCAATAACTTAATGACTTCCTTTAAATCTTCATCCTTACTCAGCTCTTCTCTCCAAGCATCTTCCTTCACCGCCCCCAAAGTAACGTCACACACCTTTAACTGAGCCTCCAAATCGTCAGCCAAAGTTTCCTCACCACTCTCTACAACATCCACCAGCCTAGACAGACAATCAGCCGAGACATTGGTTTTTCCTGGAATGTACTCAAACTTGAACACAAACTCCTGCAAAGAAATTACCCATCTCCTAATTCTCGCCGAGATCGAGTCTAACCCCTTCTTTTCAAACACTTCCTTTAGCGGCTTGTGATCAGATCTTACGGTAAAGGAGGAACCCCAAACAAACTTCCTGAATTTATTCACAGCCCAATATATACCCAGCGCCTCTTTCTCTATGACAGAGTAATTCAACTCCGCCCCCTTCAAGCACCTCGAAGCACAAGCTATTAGGACCTCTTTGTCTCTCCTCACCTGTAACAACAAAGCACCCAGACCCTTACTGCTAGCATCAGTTACAATAAACGTCGGATCCCCTGGAACAAACGCCTGCAAATTTGGTGCATTCCTCAGATCCATCTTCACCTGATCAAACTCTCTGCTACACTCCTCAGACCAATTGAATACTGAACCTTTACACATGATTTTCCTAAGGTTAACCGTCTTATCAGCGAAATGTCTGACAAACTTATTATAGAACTCTGCCATCCCCAAAAATGATGACACCTCTTCTTTTGAACATGGCTCCTTCAACTTTTCGATTGTTTCAACAAGATCCTTCTTTGGACAAATACCCTTCCTTGAAATGTGGTGGCCCAAATAATCAAGCTCATTGACACCAAACTTGCACTTGCTCTGTCGCAGAGTTAATCCAACATCCATCATCTTCTTCAACACCAGACAAACTCTCTCATCATGTTCTTGCTCATCCTTACCAGAGATCAGAACATCGTCCTGATAACATCTTACCCCCGGTATTCCTTTGAACAGATCTTCCATAATTCTCTGGAATACCGAGGCTGCCGAGACCAGACCAAAAGGCATTCTTAAAAACTTGAATGCGCCCATTGGTGTGATAAAACTAGTAAGCTCTTGACACTCTTCTTTTAGCGGAACCTGGTGATAGGCCGAAGCCATATCCAAGGTGGTAAAATAGCATGCCCCATCTAGTGAAGAAACCAACTCCTCTATGTTTGGCAAAGGGTACTTGTCAACTATAACCTCTTTATTTAAAGCGCGGAGGTCAACACACAGCCGAATCTCATTATTAGGCTTCCTCGCGACCACAATTGGTGCGAGCCATTCCGTAGCCTCTACTGGTTGTATGACCCCAGCCGACAACAACTTTTCAATCTCTTTACCTACAGCATCCTTCACACATATTGGAATACGCCTTACTTTAGCAACAACAGGCACAGCACCCACCTTAAGTTTGATGTTGTGATTGTAGCCTTTTATACATCCTAGTTTTTCACTGAACAACCCTTTAAAATTCTTTATGAACTTGTTCTCACCATTGTCTACAGCCTGCACTTGAATAACTGGATGTGCATTAGGATTGAGACTCACGCCCAATCTTGCCTGATGAGTCCAGCTCAACAAGTTGTCACCTCTGTTTACCACATAAATTTTTGCTTCAGCATACCTCCCTTTATATTCAATGCAGTCAAAAAAGTAACCCATTATTTTTATGGGATGTTCCTGATAACCTGTTGGTCTAATATCAGGTTTACACAACGCTTTTTCCTTTCCAAACACATTTTCAAACACTTCGTTTGAAATGAAAGTAACATGTGAGCAAGAATCAAATTTCATCAACACACTTGCTTCCCCAATCAACACAAAATCAGAAGGATGTTCTACCACACCATCATTAATCTGAAAACTAACCAACTTAGTCTCAGTTCTCGTATCTCTCCCAACTCTTGTTCTGCAATTTCTACCAATGTGTCCCTTTCTACCACACACATTACAATTGAACTTAAGGGCAGGGCACTCTCTCGCATTTGCCATATGTCCATATCTCCCACATCTATAACAAGTTCCTTGAAAAGGTGTTGTGAATTTTTTACCTGACTGTGTTTTAGGAATACTACCTTCAACCTCCCCTTTCAGCTTTTCACCCTCGCACACTTCTTTTTTCTTTTTCTCTTCATCTCTCTTTACAGCCTGACACACCACCTCTTGTGTTGAAGAACTACCTGGCTTCTCTTCCTTTTTCTCTTTGCTCAGTTCTCCAACGCATTTTAACATGTGTTCAACCCTTTTTGCAATACCTACCACTTCTTCTAGAGCAGGTTCATCCTTTAGCCACAACTCTTCCCTTATTTTATCACTCACACATCTCAAAACAAACTGATCCCTAATTTGTTCTTCCACCAAACCCCCAAACTTGCAACTAGATGCCAACTTTCTTAGTGCAGTAATGTACTCTTTAACACTCTCTTCCTTGCCTTGCTCTCGTAACCCAAAATAATACCTTTCCATGATGGTACTCACTTTAGGAAGATAATGTAAATCCAACTGCCTAGCACATACCTCATACTCATTCAATCCTCTTTGTTCTGCTTGTGGAATAACTGGAAGAATCTCTAAAATCTCTTGGCCTTCTCCGCCCAAACAATGCATCAATAAGGCATGTTTCCTCTCACCACTCAAATTCGCACCACACACCCTCGCGTAATTTTCGAAAATGTTCTTCCATTTTTTCCACCTAATAAGTGGTTCGCCAGGTTCCATTAGAAAGAAAGGGGGTGCAGTTACATTCTGCATCTTGCTGCCCCTATACCACTTAACACACTCTCACTTTATTCACCTTTGTTCTTTTTAAAAAAAAATGTTCCACCTCCCTTCCCTCTTTAAGGTGTGCCTATCACCGTTGACAGGCTCCAAGATGTCAATGTACAGCTAAAAGAATCGGGTCCGATCCTCCTTTCCAGTCACTGCTTCAAGTATATGTCACTTACTCTATCCAACCAGTTCCTCCAACATTGCTCTTCCTCCCATGCTCACTTGTTTTTTCTTTAAGTAGAACAGATCACACAGTTCTCCTTTACCAGTAGAATTGGAGCTCCTTCAATTTCAATGCCAAACCGCCGCTTCACTCGTTGTAGTCCTCTCGAAATACCAAAAACGAACAAAAACGAGAGAAAAAAAATCCAAGATGGCCGCCACTAATCCTTCACCAACATTCAGTCTTGTTTTCAAAGAAAGTTGAGCTTTCTTTTTTTTTTTTTTAAACCAAGTCAAAATGGCCGCCGTGAAACCAAAGCGCTTGTTTCTTTGACAGGTTGAGCTTGTTTCTTTTTTCCCAACTCAAAATGGCCGCCAACAAACATTCGAGTCACTTTCTGTTGTCAATCTCGCTCGTTTTTCTCTTTTTGGAAACGCTCCCATTCAAAGATGTCAGCCAAGTTTTTTCCAAACATAAAATGTCTTTTTTCTTAGGGAGATTGCCCTCGAAAATCGACGTCACTTTCTCACTCCGTTTTTTCAATTCCCTTTTAAAAAAAACATAGAAAATGACTACCTTTGCCGATTTTGATCGCGTTTTCGACTTTCCAGAGTCTCTTCTAAGTATGGGCGGATCTAGCGGATCTCGCGTACGCGAACTTGCGGATTTACGGATTCGCAATCCGCGAAGATCCGCGAACTCTAGCGGATTTGCGGATTTTTCCGTTTTTTGTGTTGGCGCGTGTTCGCGCCGATTTTGGGACAAGTTCGCAATTGCGAACTTACTTTTCGGCTCGCAACGGCCGCGACTATGTTGTTTCTACGTCTGGTTTATCATCACAGGTTCACAGCACCCTCTGTTTCACCACTGCCACCCTCTGGGACACCCATGCCACCCTCTGGTACATCCTCACTGGCACCTATTAGGTTTATTTATCACTGTAGATTATGGTGGTTGAAAAAAGCAAGCACACCTGCCCTTCTTCAACTGCCATCAATTAATTTGTGTTTCATTAATGTGTCAGTAATTTTGAAAGTTCCAGTCTGGCTGGCACCTGCTTCCTTCCTTATCTGTAATTTGCTTTTTGTTGCAGTGACATTTTTTTTTCACAGGACCTTTATGGTCTACTTGTAGCTATTCTATGAGCCTGCTGTTTGGGTCATAGCAGGGTCATAGAATAGTTGCAAACTCTGGAGGGGCCCATCAGGAAGCACTACCTTGAATGTTACTAATGTTAAGTTTGAACTTTTGCACCTGCTCATTGCTTTCAGTTTAGCTAAAATCGTTTTTTCTGCAATTTCGCGCGTTTTTTGGGGCGCGAATCCGTGCGAGATCGATTTCGGAAGCCGCGAATACGTGCGAATACAAAATTGTTTTTTTTGCGACGTGTATGTTCGCGTGATCTTGCGCGTGTTCGCGAGGCGCTTCTAGCTATACGTTTGCCAAGTTACCCTATCGGTCGTACACGGGCGCGGCCATCTTGTTGGCGTGACGTAATTCCGTTTCCGCCCGCTATGTGTAATCTCGCAAAGTGTGCTGCTCGCTAGTACAATTTCGCGCGTACTCGCAAGGAAAATCTCGCGCGAACTTACCCACGCGGTCGTGAACGGGCGCGGCCATCTTGTTTCTCATTCATTGCTATGGTTCTGGGCATGCTTTCTCTATCCTCTCTCAATCTCTGCCATCCTTTGCTTGTTTGAAGTTTTTTTGATCTAATTTTACTTATTATCTATCCCTCTATTTTTCTACCTCTATATTTTTGTGTTTTCTGCAGCTTTTAGTTACTTTTAAACTACTTTTTTAAACTCTTTTCTTTTCTTCTTCACTATTCTATTTCTTCTTTATCATTTAAGTTTATTTCTGCCCAGACCATGGTAAAGGGAGCCGGGAAGCCCCCTGAGAAGGGGAAGGGTCCCGCACCCCGTGCCCGGCTCCCGTGCGGGCGTTTAAGGGGGGAGCAAGTGGTCCCGAGGGAGATCTTCAGCGCGGAGGAAGTGGCGGCACTGATCTTCCACGTCCAGCGCCGCCTCCCCAAGACGATCCTGGGAGGCGGCAAGATCGCGACCGGCTATGGCATCCGGGAGCGTCGCAAGCGGTGGGAGAAGGTGTGCCGGGCCATGTACAAGATCTCTGGGGTCCGGCGCACATATAACCAGGCCACCCACCGCTGGACCGATGTCATGGACCGGGAGCGGGACTTGCTGGACGCGCTTGGCGTAGAGGTCCCCGGGCTTGGTGAGTAGTAGTAGTAGTACATTTACTACTCTGTTTTATCCTGCTCTGTTATTTGCAAATCTTTGTTCTTTACCAAGAGCAATAATGCTGCCGATTACATTGAGGTAAATTATATTTCAAAATCTTCTATGCATTTCAGGTGCACTGCTCTCCTTCTCAGTAGCCTTGCTTGCTACTATGCTTCTTTGTTTTGTATGTTGTGTTCAGAAGCATTTCATTGGCCTGAGAAATTATGTATGAGTGTACTGTAAAGAAAAGAACTGCGTAATGCTAGACAGTAAGGGTCATATTTTCAATTACCGGCGCATCCCTGCAAAGTAGCAGGGATGCGGCAGTAATTGTGTGCCATGCCACCACCACCCATTGGCCCAAAACGTCACAGAAGCCTTACGCATCTGTGCCGTAAAGGCAGCGCATTGCTGGAGTTGCGTGCCAACGATGGCGCAGCTCCAGCAATGCTCTGGGGTACCCTATCTCCCCAATGCTGCATCAAGCCGTACGTCGGCTTCAAGCGCGCAGGGTTTGAGTCATGCATCATTGTCCTAAAAGTGACTGATTGACATCTTGTAGATTTCCCTCAGCCACTTTTAGGATTCGTTCCTGCGCAGGTACGCCCTCCCTTGCGCCGGAACGCCCCCTGATGGCGCAGGGCTTTACAACGTGATGCATCGCCCATATGCCCATATGTGTTTTTTTTTTAATATATACGCCGCACCAACACCATGGCGAGTCTTTTGTTTTGCCGCTGCGTCAGAAAAGGCACGCAACAATGGAGGAAAATGAGCCGCAACTTCCGCAAGGGACTTCTAAATCAGCCCCAACAGACTGAAGTCCAGTCCTTCCTTTAGACACATGGCTATAAGAAGAAATAGTGGCGGTGGTGGCGGGTGGATTGATAGTTTGAGTATTCACTGATCTGCAAGCAGGATGGACTTTGTCTGTCACGTGTTGCGCACTGCTGCCTGCAGTGCCAGGCCTAGGCAAACCTCTTTAGTAGTCTGTTTATTGAGTTACATAGGAACTTTCTAAGTCAACGTTCCGCAAATCAGGCAATACGAATAACGTAGTATACCACATGAGATAGATCCCGTGGAATAGTTGTCTATCTATTTGCTATTTTTCCAAAATATGTTGTTATTGTTCTTTTGAAATGTTTGATTTGGTTGAAAAATCTCATCCATGTTTTCTGGTTTTTCTTTCTTTCATGTTGTACATCAGCTCCCCCCAAGGGCAAGAGGACACAGGAGGAGGGTGCTGAGGATGCAGGCCAGGATCGGGCAGGCGAGGGCTCCTTTGCTGGCCCCAGTAAGTTTACATTTTAATAAACAGTACCTATTTTTTC
This sequence comes from Lissotriton helveticus, assembly GCF_964261635.1. NCBI lineage: Eukaryota > Metazoa > Chordata > Amphibia > Caudata > Salamandridae > Lissotriton > Lissotriton helveticus. The sequence goes on along the minus strand of NC_136061.1, from coordinate 427,261,301 downwards.
CTAGCGTTCCTCATTCGATTTTTTCTAAATCGTCTTTGATCTTCTTGTAGACTGGATATAAATTCTTATCCTGCCTCGAATATGACTCCCTGTGGTATTACTAGACTATTCTTATTAGTCTGTCTGTGTAGCTAACTAAGATTGGACATTTGGCAATTCCATTGGACTCCCATTATATTCAGCAATACCTCTATGCACTGTCTCCTTACTGACTAGATAGTGTGGCAGAGTCATTCAGCTCCCGAAGTCACCGATTATAGATCCCCAATGATCTCTAGATTATCGTACGCAGGACAAGAGAGTAGTACGGAGTCACAGCACAGTCAAGAAGTGTCAGAGGCACTCATGCTTGCAAAAATTCCAAAACCTTTAGCTCATCCACTCTAGTCTAGAGGAACAAAAACCACAGAGTCTATTTAAGTTTAAAAGCTTTATTAAAAGTAAACACATTTATTAAAATCTACTTTGTCATAAAACTATTTAACTGTAAACGGAAAAGTGGTTAGTGCTGACGATTAATTGGACACATTTCTTGTGGTCGAGCCGAACTCTCACCTGGTTTGAACTTGATCCTGGTCGTGTTCTTAGGACTCAGGAGTCAAGCTTCTGTCTGTTAGGAGAAAAAGTGGTGCGTGTTAAAAATCAAAAGCAAGCATTCATCAGTTGTGCATAAAAGTGCAGCAAGACAACAGCCTTCCCTGGAAAATGGGACATTTTTACTATGGAGTAGACAGTCACAAATTATTACATTGTATTCTGTTTTTTTAACATTTCTCCTAGACCAAATATTATATAGTAGTGAGTGGTGTATTCTAACATTCTTAAATGTACTTTGTAGGTGTAACATCTGGTGACGGGGCCAGCGCGGAGGTGGCTGTGTTGGACCAGGACTCGGAGGCCTCTGGGGAGGAGGCGGCGGTAGAAGAGCTGGCGGACGTTCCTGTGGGGGATCAAACGGTGGTGGCGGAAACAGGTAAGCTATATATTCCTTACTTATTGAGATTGAAGACTGCATAGTGTGCTTTCTGCACGGGTGTATTACAATTACAAATCAACCAGGTAGTAGCCTCCTCGAAATGTACTTCGACTTAGCTGTGAAGTTTTTGGTGAGAAGAATCCCAATAAGTTCTTAGACGAACGTGATGGATGGGATGAACGAAAAGCGAAAGAAGGGTGTAAGTAAGTGGGACGCGAACTTGTATGATGGCTGGCAAAGAAGAACGATATGTGTTTGCTTGGCCCCCGAGGTGGCTGGGAAGGAAAGAATATGGTATGGTGCATGGCTGGGTCAATGATGAAGCAAGGATGGGTGGAAGGACAGCAGCCTGGGTGGGTGAAACAGAAACTGTATGTGTGCGTATACTTTGACTGAATGGATGCCTGGAGCATGGTATTCTCTGACTCTTAGATAGCACATGTGTATCTAGAGAGAGTAGATGGTCGCCAGGTGAAGTAAGTGTTACCTTGAAGAGCATGTACCACCGCACCCGCACGTCCGTTCCAGTGCAGGGAAGGCAAGGAAAAGAAATTGTAAATGTGTCCAATACTATCATGAATAGTAGCAGTACTTTGTATTGTGTTTGCATTCACAGCATATATCTGGTTATTACGGTGGACACTCCGTACCTCTCTTAATAACTTTAGTTTACTTGTAGTACGTCATTCATGTGTGGGTGTATCACTGTTCACTCAATATTAAGCAAAGCACCTAAAGTCATCTCATCTGTCATTAAATACGTCCCATGTGAAGTGATAGATAATCAAATTAGTTAGCTTCTTCATTTTCCTTTTCTAGTACTCATTTGCACTGTAGGGTGAAAGGTAAATTAATTAAGCAGTAGCCCTTGTAACAGAGTATTCTCAGTGCCACCCGTAATAGAAAAGTAATAGCTTCACCACCTGCATGTACTGGACCGGTACAGTAACGCAAGTCTGTCTCACTCATCATGGTGTGCAACTTTTTTTCTCGGGTGCAAGTTCACTGTGCTGTGTCCATGTCATTCTGCCGGCTTGCATAAGATAACGTACCCATTTCCCTAAACAAGAGAGAAGAAGAAGAATAAGACTGGTGTACTGTCATAGTCGACTGTAATGGAAGTCCATAGTGGTCGTAGAATTAGTTCATTAAACTACCACTACTGTTAGAGCAAGGATGCAGAAGTGGGAGGTTACATAGATACTGTCCTCAATAGTTATGTACTGTGCTTTCAATTTGCTACTTGTACTCTGTGACCCAACTTTCGGCTCAATCACTTTGTGTTATTAATAAGGAGCATTGGTTACAGACTATGTCTTTCTTTCTTCATATAGTTGCTCCTTCCAAATCAACAACAAGGAGGGAGCAGGCTAGATTGGCCCGGCAACGGAGGCTGGAGGCCACAGTCGCCGAATATCGGCGGCTGGTGGCCCTGGAGGAGGAGGAGGACACGCAGTCGAGCGGGGCAACATCCTCGACTGTGACCACTGCATCCTCCTCCGTGACTAAGCCAGCGGGACCGAGCCGGGCTAAGAAAGACGACCGCCACCGCCAAGCAACCGAAATACCAGCTGCCCCCCACAGGAGCTGCAAGGAACGCCAACGCCGCCTACGAGTCCGCATGTCCAACCTGGAGCAGGAGGTCCTGAGGTATAAGAACTTGGTTAAGGGCCTCCGCTCCGAGCTTGCCACCCTCCGTAAGGAGTATGATGCCCATGCCGCATCATGCACCAGCACCAGCACCCTCCAGTAGTGGAGTGTCCCTTGCCCTTTTTTTATAGACTTTTGGGGGGTGGGATTTGGGAGTTGGGATCGTTTTGGGACGTTTCAGAGACAATCGTTGGGGTTAGGGTGGGTGAGGGAGATTATTTTGTTAGGGCTAAATAAATATATTTTTCAACTTTATCTGACCATACCTGTTTTTTACTGCTTTTCAGTCTGGTGGGTGGGGGGCGGGGGTGTAACAGTAACTTTGTTTTCCTGAACAGTCGTAGGACTTTAGTAGTACAACCGTCAATCTCTTGTCTACTCCGAAATAATACTCCATTATACTACCTCCCACCAAACGCTTATCTTACCTGTAATTTGTGTTAGAAATTAGGGCTAGGCCCAGGGCTGGCTCCAGGTGAAATGGGGATTAACGTTGTCAATCCTGGGCGGGTGACATTTCCTCATTGCGGTGGTACTAGTGGTGTGACACAGTGGCAGTTGCATGCCTATGGAAAAAAAGAAAACGAAACCTTGTTTGTCCTCCTTACTGTAGCATTACAACGGTTACGGTACGATCGAGAAAATAGCAGGTGACAGTACACTAGAACATTGCCATAATGTAGCCTAACAAATGGTAAAGTATTTGCTTGCAAGTATAACTAGTACTTGCGTTGAATTTATTTGACATTGGCTACTACTACTAGAAGATATAGTACTGAAGCTGAGTAAGTCTAGAAGATATCCTCGTATTCCTTCACCAGCCTGTTGCTGCTATGACCTTATCCTCCCCAGCAAGTGTGTGGAATTATTGATGTCATTTTAGTCAGACATCAAGCAAAACAACACAGCCCGGGGGAAGAGGGTTAGGGTTTGTAAAATGGATGGGAATGGGGGTTTCTTTTTGGGTAGGTTTTGTTGAGAGAAGAAAAAAAAAAGCAGAGCATGGACAAACAATAATTGAAGATACAGACAATCTTTGGTTACAAACTAAAGGTAAGCACATGCAGTCACACTCATAGAATAAAAGACAACAATGGATACTGTATCTGTATTGCGTATGTTGTTGGAGTTGTCCTGTTGAATTTGGTAAGTAATAAGCATGCAGCAAACAATTCCTCTTATTGGCGGCACTCCTCCATTCCAGCTGACGCTTCGTCCATCAATGTGGTGACCACTGACAGAAGACACCCTGTCCACTGCCTGCCTGGCGGATGTTGACTGAAACCCGGCCTGTAATTATTGAACGGAAAACAGGAAGTGCTATTACAATACCACTGATAAATAAATAAAAGATATGTACGCTGTGTGGTGCAAAAAGTCACACTTTGATTTCCCTAATAGACAGTACAATATTTTAGAAATTGCGTGCTCTGTCTGAGTCACCTTTTTAAGGATCAATAAGTATGGCCAAAATATTATAGCGGATCTTTCCCCTCAAGGTAGGTGTACTACTGTGTTTTAGAACAAAATTTGAGCTTGAAAAAAAGGCTGTTCCTTATGGATTTTGTCCAAAACACTTCTATCCGGTATTAGACCTTCCCAGGAATGCCCCAGGCAAGACCCGCCGGCGCCAACCCACCCGCAAAAAACCACCCGACAACACCCCCAAACAGCGAAAAAGCTAAATCTCATACTTACAATATCTCTCGGCCTTCGGTCCAAATGCGGCGCTGTTCAGCTAGGTCATCATCATCATCAATCATCATAACTCCTGTTTTCCACCACGGATTTCCTGAAAAGCAAATGCAATCAAGATTAGACTGTCGCAGCAGTGCTTCGACAGAGACCCCGGCCGCAACCCACCCACGAACAGCAGGAAGCCCCCCAAAACGCTACATTGAGCAAGATGTCAGAAGAAATAGCAAAAAAAAGGCTGTTCCTTATGGATTTTGTCCAAAACACTTCTATCCGGTATTAGACCTTCCCAGGAATGCCCCAGGCAAGACCCGCCGGCGCCAACCCACCCGCAAAAAACCACCCGACAACACCCCCAAACAGCGAAAAAGCTAAATCTCATACTTACAATATCTCTCGGCCTTCGGTCCAAATGCGGCGCTGTTCAGCTAGGTCATCATCATCATCAATCATCATAACTCCTGTTTTCCACCACGGATTTCCTGAAAAGCAAATGCAATCAAGATTAGACTGTCGCAGCAGTGCTTCGACAGAGACCCCGGCCGCAACCCACCCACGAACAGCAGGAAGCCCCCCAAAACGCTACATTGAGCAAGATGTCAGAAGAAATAGCAAAAAAAAGGCTGTTCCTTATGGATTTTGTCCAAAACACTTCTATCCGGTATTAGACCTTCCCAGGAATGCCCCAGGCAAGACCCGCCAACCCACCCGCAAAAAAACAACCGACAACACCCCCAAACAGCGAAAAAGCTAAATCTCATACTTACAATATCTCTCGGCCTTCGGTCCAAATGCGGCGCTGTTCAGCTAGGTCATCATCATCAATCATCATAACTCCTGTTTTCCACCACGGATTTCCTGAAAAGCAAATGCAATCAAGATTAGACTGTCGCAGCAGTGCTTCGACAGAGACCCCGGCCGCAACCCACCCACGAACAGCAGGAAGCCCCCCAAAACGCTACATTGAGCAAGATGTCAGAAGAAATAGCAAAAAAAAGCTGTTCCTTATGGATTTTGTCCAAAACACTTCTATCCGGTATTAGACCTTCCCAGGAATGCCCCAGGCAAGACCCGCCAACCCACCCGCAAAAAAACAACCGACAACACCCCCAAACAGCGAAAAAGCTAAATCTCATACTTACAATATCTCTCGGCCTTCGGTCCAAATGCGGCGCTGTTCAGCTAGGTCATCATCATCAATCATCATAACTCCTGTTTTCCACCACGGATTTCCTGAAAAGCAAATGCAATCAAGATTAGACTGTCGCAGCAGTGCTTCGACAGACACCAAAAATTACCCACAAACCCCCGGAACCCCGCCAAAGAGCACCTCAAAGGCAAGCAAGTCAGCAAAAACGGCAAGAAATTTCCACCTCATATTTGGTCCAAAACACTTTTGTCCATTATTAGAGCTTCACAGCAATGGGCCCAAATCCGTCAACTCACCCACAAAGAAGTACAACACCCCCCCAAGTGCTGAGTCTTTCTTCATTGGGCGTAATCCAGCACTCTGCTTGGAGGGAAATCGCAGTCTGGAGGAGGAGGATAGAGGAGCATGTTCTTCGGAACTTGTGAACCTGAGGAATGTAGACTGCGGCACCTTCAAAGCAATAAGCAAACAAGTGAAGACAGTTCTGATGATGGTCTTGTTTTTGGGATTAGGTGATTAAAGTTTGAATTAAATTAACTGTGCAAAACAAAGAAAGAGAGACACAAAGCACACAGGAATAAAAGGGAATAAGGACGAAAAAGAAAGTTCTTGATTGATTGTCTCATTTTCAGTGCTCGGTGTCAGGGAATAAGAACAAGATTTCCTCATCATACTCTGCGAATTCAGGCTGGATGAGGTCAGTGCCACCGAACAGAGAAAAAATCCCCTCATCTACGTTGCCGTCCTCCTCGTCTTCATGCGGCGTGCTTTCTCGTACTTTGTAATCAGGTGGTATGAGGTGCTGATTCATCTTGATCATTGTCAGCCGCTCCACATTTTTGGGCGAGAGGCGGCTCCGTTTGGGAGTTACAATGCCACCAGCAGCACTGAAAACACGTTCAGAAGACACACTTGCGAGTGGGCAAGACAAATAGTTTATAGCCAGGTTGTAGAGCTGTGGCCACAATTGTTTTTTGCCATGCCAATACTGCAATGGCTCCTCATTAAGAAAGACCACTGTTGAGTCATTCATATAGTCCTGCACCATCGACTCAAGGTCATCAACGGTTCCTCCACTTTGCTTACTTTTTGCTGTGGCTGTGACATTTTTTTCGAGAACCATACCCCATCAAACTTAGCCAATCCTCCTCCGCAGCCACTGTTAGTGTTGTCATTGTGTGTGGTGCAGATGATCCAGTTGCCGGTGTCTTTAACGGCTGAGAGGTCACTTGTGCCCCAGCCACAGGTGCAGAAGTGGATTCTTGTGACTGGGGATGGCCTGCTGATGCTGATGCTGATGTACTGGCTTCTCCTTCAATAACCTGCCGTTCTTTTTCAAACCTATTGGCTGACCAGGCTAACCAATGTTTGTACTTTTGAACATCTGCATCATCAAAAGGAAAGAATGCTTCGTCTGCCAGCGCCTTTTTGTAGCGTGGATCCAGAATAGTAGCACAAATGTAATGCTGATCGGACTTGATCTTTTGAAGACGTTCATCACCACGTAGGCGCTCTAATAATTTCTCTGACAAAATGAAATGTTTTTTTTTTTCTTCATCTTCTTTTTCAAACTCAGAAGACACCGCCATCAGTTGGTGCTCCAGCATGCACAACAATGGGATAGCTTTTCCCAAATTACAGTCCTCCTGGCTGACTGCACGCGTGAAGAACTCAAAAGGACGAAGCATGTCTGTCAGGCTTTTAACTATGTCCCATTGCGCCTCAGTCATCCGCAGGTCCTCCTTCTGAGATTTACCCTCTGTGAAAAAATAGTGATCGAGTACCGTATACTGCTCATACAGACGCTCAAGCATGTAGAAGGTTGAGTTCCAACGTGTTGCCACCTCCTGGATGAGTGCTTTCACTGGCATTCTACGTTGAAGTAGCAGTCTCCGCAGATGCTTCCGGGCCTTAAAAGAATGGCTGAAATGGTTGGACATTTTGCGGCTGGTGGCCATTACCGCGAACGCTGCACTGTCTCTATCACTCAAGAATTTTTGAACTACCAGGTTGATACAGTGCGCCAAACATGGCACTCTGAAATAGCCACCCTCCGACATGGCCTTAACTACATTGGAGCCATTATCCGTGGAAACATAACCAATCTTGCGTTTTAGGGGGGATAGCATTGTCAAGACCTTTTTGTTAAACTCTTGCAAAAGGTTTTCTGCTGTGTGACTTTTCTCCAAGCCAAACATGGCTAGTGTTGCATGTTTCCGAGCAGCTTTGAAAACTTTGTCCGGGTCAACACCTGCGTTTAGCTTTGCTTTAACACCTGAAAAAGAGACCCAGTGTGCAGTGATGCACATGTAATCATGGCCTGGGCCACTGGTCCACATGTCTGTTGTCAGATGTATTGTGTGAACAGCACTCTTCTGCAAAGCTGCCCCAATCGCCTGCAGCACATCTTCATGTAGTGCTGGAACCGCAACTCTGGCAAAATAGAACCGGCTCGGAACTTTCCATTTAGGGCAGAGCGTTGCCACTAATTCAAGAAAACCTACCGCTTCTACAAAAGAAAAAGGTAGAAGGTCCACAGCTAGCATTTTAGCCAGCTTAGTGTTATACAGACGCGTCAGTGGGTGGTTGCGTTCATATGGCACGTCTGAAGTAAGCATTGTTCTAATGTTGCCCTGGACCAAGCATTTACGGGCTGATAATGACTTCGTTGACCCAATTTTGCTCGCTGGTGAACTTTTGTGCGTTGGTGTCTCACTCGCTCCAACACTCTTAGTGTGCCTCACATTGGGTGTGCTGCTGACAGGGGTACTGGGTGTAAGGGAAGTGTTTGACACGTCTTCTTCCTGCTCGTCATCATCAGATGAAACATCAACGTTTCCTTGAATTTGGCCTTTCTTGATCGCATCTAGGTGCGCAAACCATTTGACAGTGTGCTGTCTCCTAAGATGACCTCTCTGGCCTCCGGTACCATAGTTGGTACCTGGCTTACCACGACTAACTGCTTGCTTACAAATGGTACAAATGGCAAACTTTGGATTTTTTGGACAAACAGTAAAGAAGTCCCAAACTGGGGACTTGAAGTGTCTGTGGGACATGGAGGAGGCGGCGATACTGGTGGTGGTGGTCATGAAGCTAATGCCAGATGAAGTGGAGGATGTGGATTGCCCAACTTTTGTACGTTTTGCACTTTCACCGCCACTAATTAAGGTCGAGGTTGACGGAGGTCTCTTCTTGCCAGAAAGAAATATGGAAGCGGGACGAGTTGGTGTACTACTTAACTCCAATGATTGTGGTGTTTCCACTGCCTCCTCATCGACAACATCATCATCACGCTCAGCAGCTCTTCGGGCTAGGGTCAAAATGTCTGTTTGCTGCATGCCCGCTGGGGCTGCAGTGACCTTTATGATGACTGGGTCGTCGTTGGCAGAGTCTTCATCAGCAGCAGTATCCGCCACTTCTTGTTGAGACTCATCACACTCCATAACTCTGAGACTTTGGACGAGCTTCCTTTTACGCTTAACTACCTTTGTTTGTTCCCAAGTTTGATCCGTATCATCAGAAGGAGGTGTGCTTGAAGAGGATGTAGACACCACCCTTGATCTCTTCCTTGCTAGGGGTGTGGAAGACAATGAAGGATCATCAGGAGGAGTGGCTTCCTCAAATGATACCTCGCCTCGATTGTCGATTTCCTGATGTGCCCCTACTTCGGGAGGAACAACTATTGTGGGCACTTGTTGTGACCCTCCATGCACCTCTGCTTGCGCATCTCCTTGCGCTGCCTCTCCTTCCACATGTACTTGGGCTTGTACTTGCACATGTGATTGTTGTTGCGGCTGTGGTTGTTCAACACTCGTCAGATGAGCTACAACAACCTGTGTTGATTGAGGGACATTGCTGCTGCTTTCTTGCGATGAGCCAACATCACTGGTCGATGGTGATTGAAGAAGTATACTGGCTGCCTCTGCACCACTCAAGGGCTTGGACTTAAGTTGGCGTGGTGGTGGTGGTGGCACTGAGCCCAATGGAGCGGGGGTGCTGCTGCCAGCTTGGTCCCCAGCAGATCCCGCTGCAGCTGCTGCAGGCATACTTTTTTTTTTACTCCCAAAAAAAGGGGCGGGCGGCACACCAGTGTCCTTGGTAACTTGCTTCTTCTGCTCCTTACTGGCACCTTTCTTGCTAGAGGAGCTACGGGTTACTTTTTTGGGGTCATCTTCTTCAGAGCAGGTCAGCAGGCAGCAGTTGCACGAGTTGCAGAGGGTTCTGTGTCCAGACGTGACGTCGCGTGACGTTATGCTGCACACACCGCTGCAAGACTTCTTCCTGGCACTGGTGGTTCTATTGAGTCTTCTTGTGCACCTAAAAGCAATGGAAGACAGAGGAACATCAGTTCAGTTATACACCCCAAAAAATCGACAAAACACAGAAAAATGAGCACAATCCCATGCCATCCATGATGTTTACATTGAAGACACCCCACAGAAAGACTAGGGACATGCAAGTATGCAACACTCACTACCCCTGGGCATAAGGGATGAAAAGTAGGCAAAATAAGTGCAGGCCTCAGACACTGCCTCTCCTCAAAATGGCCCCCTTACACCCCAAGCACATGTTGCCTGTACCAGCCAGCACTCAAGATGGCCACCACCACCACCCACATGGCCAGTCCACATCAACAGTACACCCCCAAAAAACAGAAAAACAGCCAGAAATCACCACAATCCAATGCCATCCATGATGTTTACATCAAAGAGAGTGAGACCACACCACAGGCACACTCAGTCCATGCACCAGCACCACCCCTGGGCAAGGAAAAGGCCACACCAGCAGCCCCCCAAAAACGACAAAAAACAATAAAATCTGCACAATCCCAGCCCATCCATGGCCTCAATGGTGTTTAAATTCAAGAAGACACCCCACAGAAAGACTAGGCCCATGCAACACTCACCACCCCTGGGCAAAGGGCCACACCAGCAGGCCCAAAAAAACGACAAAAAACAATAAAATCTGCACAATCCCAGCCCATCCATGGCCTCAATGGTGCTTAAATTCAAGAAGACACCCCTCAGAAACACTAGGCCCATGCAACACTCACTACCCCTGGGCATAAGGGATGAAAAGTAGGCAAAATAAGTGCAGGCCTCAGACACTGCCTCTCCTCAAAATGGCCCCCCTACACCCCAAGCACATGTTGCCTGTACCAGCCAGCACTCAAGATGGCCACCACCACCACCCACATGGCCAGTCCACATCAACAGTACACCCCCAAAAAACAGAAAAACAGCCAGAAATCACCACAATCCAATGCCATCCATGATGTTTACATCAAAGAGAGTGAGACCACACCACAGGCACACTCAGTCCATGCACCAGCACCACCCCTGGGCAAGGAAAAGGCCACACCATCAGCCCCCCAAAAACGACAAAAAACAATAAAATCTGCACAATCCCAGCCCATCCATGGCCTCAATGGTGTTTAAATTCAAGAAGACACCCCACAGAAAGACTAGGCCCATGCAACACTCACCACCCCTGGGCAAAGGGCCACACCAGCAGGCCCAAAAAAACGACAAAAAACAATAAAATCTGCACAATCCCAGCCCATCCATGGCCTCAATGGTGTTTAAATTCAAGAAGACACCCCTCAGAAACACTAGGCCCATGCAACACTCACTACCCCTGGGCATAAGGGATGAAAAGTAGGCAAAATAAGTGCAGGCCTCAGACACTGCCTCTCCTCAAAATGGCCCCCTTATACCCCAAGCACATGTTGCCTGTACCAGCCAGCACTCAAGATGGCCACCACCACCACCCACATGGCCAGTCCACATCAACAGTACACCCCCAAAAAACAGAAAAACAGCCAGAAATCACCACAATCCAATGCCATCCATGATGTTTACATCAAAGAGAGTGAGACCACACCACAGGCACACTCAGTCCATGCACCAGCACCACCCCTGGGCAAGGAAAAGGCCACACCAGCAGCCCCCCAAAAACGACAAAAAACAATAAAATCTGCACAATCCCAGCCCATCCATGGCCTCAATGGTGTTTAAATTCAAGAAGACACCCCACAGAAAGACTAGGCCCATGCAACACTCACCACCCCTGGGCAAAGGGCCACACCAGCAGGCCCAAAAAAACGACAAAAAACAATAAAATCTGCACAATCCCAGCCCATCCATGGCCTCAATGGTGTTTAAATTCAAGAAGACACCCCTCAGAAACACTAGGCCCATGCAACACTCACTACCCCTGGGCATAAGGGATGAAAAGTAGGCAAAATAAGTGCAGGCCTCAGACACTGCCTCTCCTCAAAATGGCCCCCTTACACCCCAAGCACATGTTGCCTGTACCAGCCAGCACTCAAGATGGCCACCACCACCACCCACATGGCCAGTCCACATCAACAGTACACCCCCAAAAAACAGAAAAACAGCCAGAAATCACCACAATCCAATGCCATCCATGATGTTTACATCAAAGAGAGTGAGACCACACCACAGGCACACTCAGTCCATGCACCAGCACCACCCCTGGGCAAGGAAAAGGCCACACCAGCAGCCCCCCAATAACGACAAAAAACAATAAAATATGCACAATCCCAGCCCATCCATGGCCTCAATGGTGTTTAAAATCAAGAAGACACCCCACAGAAAGACTAGGCCCATGCAACACTCACCACCCCTGGGCAAAGGGCCACACCAGCAGGCCCAAAAAAACGACAAAAAACAATAAAATCTGCACAATCCCAGCCCATCCATGGCCTCAATGGTGTTTAAATTCAACAAAACAGTTGTATCATGCACCCATAACCAACCCTGGTCCTACTGGATACTGTGGCTACCCACAATATAATTTATTTAATTTTCTGAAAAAGTTCCAAAATTGTACTTGCAGCAACTGTAATGCCCCAAACAAACTTACTTGTGAAAGTTGATTTCTAATCCAAAAGTGATCCAAAGACAGTCAAAAAGGCCTCAAATCCAAATATCCAGCAGCACCCACAAAAAGTAATCCTTCCAGCTCCAGATCCAAATGAAAGTGACCAGGAGATGGACAAAGCACTGGGAGGAGCCTGCTGGACAGGAACAGGAAGTTGGAGACTGTGGGGCACTTCCTTCCTCCCCCCCCCAAAATGGACTCCTTGCAAAAAAAAAGGCCATGCAAATGTCAACCTGAGGAGTGATTCTGATAAAAATCATAATTTTCTGAAGGTTTATCCTGTTTGCTGGTGATTTTCTTGTGCGAAATTGCAAAATCTCTATTTCGCAAGTGCGAGATTGTTCCTTTCCGCCGCAACTACGTGTTCGCAATTGCGAACTCTCGCGAGGTGTGCTGTGCAAGGTGGCAAGCCGCGAGTACGTATTCGCGGGCGACAAACTCCCGCGGGAACACGCAGCAAGATCTAAAATGGCGCGTCACTCGCAAAGAAAAACAACTCGGCAAACGCTAAAATGACGGAAAGTGAACGCCGTGCACCACGCCGCGCGCCGCAACCAAGCAAAAAATCCGCCGCGAGCGGATTCACGGATTTTCGACAAATTCGCGAGCGTTCGCGGATTGCGAATTTGCCGAAAATCCGAAAAATCCGCGAGCGTTGCGGATTTTACGCCCATGCTTAGTCTCTTCCCCGCGTTTCCTTCGCTGATCCACGGTTGACCCTTGAAGATGAGGATAACTCTCCCTTCAACGAAACAGCAGTCATGTGAGTTCTTTTCTTGGCATTCAGCTAATCTCCTGTTGTTGAGGCTAGTCTGCACAAGTGGATCCCATCCTCCAACGTCGCAAGTGTAATAAAGTAGGATTTCCACAGGATGTGTTCATCAAGTAATATTTATTCAGCCCCAACCAACAGTCAGCTGGCAACTGACACATATGGAATTTACAAGACAGGGAACATTGGTGTGACATGGTTCCAAGCTCTAGGTTCCAACATGGAACCAGCACACCCAGGAAGACAGGTCATTACAACAACCTTATTTGAAAGCTATCCTAGTGGTAGCTATGGAAAGCAGCCTTCAGGCTAAGTTTTGAAAAAATCAGGAGTGCCGCCCGCAGAACGGGGGAGATCATCGACGTTTCGACCCTTGCGCTGTAGAGGGAGGTTCAACACCTCAGCTGCGGGTCTTCCTCAGGACGGGAATGGAAGGGGGTAGGGGACCTAGATTGCGATAAGACAGTGCCCCAGCAATGAGGTTGGCCACCAGTCAATGGTGTGCCCAAAAATCCAATTGTTAATAACTGTATATTTCGCAGGTCTTAACGAAGAAGTACCAGACAGGAAATGAATTCCAGATAGTTCCGCTCTCTGAGGCCGGGATGAGAGAAACAAGGAGGAGAGAAGGGGGATTTTAACTATTAGTATTTCACCAGTTGATTAAATCAAAAAGCGCAGTTCTGTCAATGAATGGCAAAAAAGCGTCCTCCTCGGGTTCCGTCATACGCTGTCTTATCGCAATCTAGGTCCCCTACCCCCTTCCATTCCCGTCCTGAGGAAGACCCGCAGCTGAGGTGTTGATCCTCCCTCTACAGCGCAAGGGTCGAAACATCGACGATCTTCCCTGTTCTGGGGCCTGCACCCCTGATTTCCCCCCCGCCCTTTTCAGAAAACTACAGTAAATTCTATGTAAAGACCTGTGGGGCAGGCTTCCCGTTTTTACTAAGAGAATAGAACCTTAGCCCGTGTATAAATTATTGGATTTCCTTTGGAATTTTTCCTCTATTTTCTGTCCTGCACCTGGCAGCTACCCCAATTTCTTCTGGTTCTTAAATGTATATAAGATGTAAATAAATTGTAAATTTATGTTGCCTCAGATAAACTCTGTGTTCAGAACTATTTTTGGGTACTGATAACATTAATATAAATATTAATATTAGATGCGCATTTGACTGTTTTTGTATGTTTTCTCTTTCTTTTATTTATTTTTCAGGATTAAGTCCTGTATGAAACTAAAAACCAAAAAGTGTTACATTCAAATGTTTTGACTAAATCATGTCTAGGACCACCTTTTTTACTATACCACTTGATACCCAAGTCCTTTGACTTGCTCTGGGTTATACCCCATTTATTCAATGATTAGCCATAAGAGGGGCTTATGGTATGCCTGAACAGTGATGTGAGTGCCAAACAAGTATGGCCTCAGCTTCTTCAGAGCCCAAACCACAGCAAAGACCTCCCTCTCAATAGCTGACCAACGTTTCTCTCTGGGAGTCAGCCTTCTCCTAATAAAAGCTACTGGCTGGTTCTGACCTTCATCATTCAATTGTGATAACACATCCCCTACCCCCAACTCAGATGAATCTGTTTGGACAATTAATTCTTCGGAGTAGTTAGGACTTTGCAGAATGGGAGCAGTGCACATGGCCTGCTTCAGGTCATCAAATGCCTTTTGACAGCTAACTGTCCACTGAACGTTCTTAGGCATTCTCTTGGGAGTTATGTCATTCACGGTGTCACAATGGATACATACCCCTTGACAAATCTTCTTTAGTACCCTGTCAGGCCCTTGAAAGGTCTGACCTGAGTTTGGGTAGTTTGAGTAACCCAGTCCATGATGGTCTGGATTTTGCTCTGCAATGGTTGAACCTGGCCTCCACCTACAAGGTGGCCCAGGTACACAACCTGTGTCTGCCCTATCTGGCACTTAGTAGTCTTGATAGTTAGGCCTGCTTTCTGCAGGGCCTCCAAAACATTTCTCAGGTGGACCAGGTGATCCTTCCAGGTGGAGCTAAAGACAGCAATATCATCTAGATATGCTGCACTATAGTCTTCCAGGCCTGTTCGGACTTTATTCACCAACCTTTGAAAAGTGGCAGGTGCATTCTTCAAAGGGCATCAACACAAATTGGTAGTGCCCACTAGGGGTAGAAACTACTGTCTTGGGCTATGCATCATCCGCTAGTCTGATCTACCAGTAGCCAGCTGTCAGATCACATGTGCTCAGAAACTTGACTGAGGCAAAACTATCTATAAGCGCACCTGCTCTGTGTATTGGATGGGCATCAGTCCTAGTGACTGCATTGAGACCCCTGTATTCTACACAAAACCTCATCTATCTCTTACCACCGTGGGTGTGAGGTTTAGGTACCAAGGCCACTGGACTAGCCCAAGGGCTATCTGAGGGTTCAATAACTCCCAAATCCAACATCTTCTGGAATTCAGTCCTGATGCAGTACCTGACATGGTCAGGTTGCCTGTAAATCTTATTTTTAACAGACAGACTGTCCCCAGTGTCCATTTCATGAGTGCACCAAGTAGTCTGACTTGGAATCAGAGAGAACATATGTCTGTACTGATTGAGCACTTGTCTGCAATCAGCTTGCTGCTGGGCTGTGAGGCTGCCTGCCAAGGCTACGCCATCCACTGACCCAATATCAGGGTTGTTTGAGAGCAGGACAGGGAGTGGATTACTCTCTTCCTCCTGTCCCTCATCAGTAGCTATGAGCAAGCCCATGTCAGCCCTGTCAACATATGGTTTCAGTCTGTTGACATGAAGTACCCTGTGGGGGCTAATGGGAGTTCCAATGTCTACCAAATAGGTAACCTCTCCCTTCTGTTCAACAATTGTATGGGGGCCACTCCACTTGTCCTGGAGGGCAGCTGGGGCCACAGGGTCCAACACCCACACCTTCTGTCCTGGCTGGTAAACAGTCAGCACAGCCTTTTGGTCATGCCAAGCCTTTTGCAATTCTTGGCTAGCCTCAAGGTTTTTGACTGCCTTTTTCATATACTCTGCCATCCTGGAGCGGAGACCAAGTACATAGTCCATCATGTCCTGTTTAGGGGGTTTGAGAGGTAACTCCCATCCCTCATTCACCAGACACAATGGACATCTAACAGGATGTCCAAACAAAAGTTAAAAATGGCTGTAAACAATCCCCTTTTGAGGAACCTTCCTGTAGGAAAATGAAAGGCAGGGCAAAAGGATGTCCCATCTGCACCTAAGCTTTTCTGGGAGACCTTTAATCATGCCCTTCAAGGTTTTGTTGAATCTCTCAACTAAACCATTGCATTGTGGGTGATAGGGTGTGGTGAATTTGTAATTCACTCTACACTCCTTCCACATTGCATTCAAGTGACTAGATATGACGTTAGTACCTCTGTCTGATACTACCTCCTTAGGAAAACCCACCCTTGAGAATACTCCCAAGAGGGCCCTTGCCACCACAGGAGCTGTGGTGGTCCTAAGTGGAATGACTTCTGGGTACCTAGTGGCATGGTCCACCACCATCAGGTGCCCAGAGGCTGTCTGAGGATCCATGGGACCAACCATTGTAGTGTAGTTCCTATTATCTCAATAGGCTCTGCGCATTGGAATAATACCTTCAATAGTATAGACCTAGGACGGAGGTTAACTAGGTCTTCTACTGACGATATTAGACTTAAAGTTTTGTGTTTGCCAGCTAGCTCAGAGTTCACTAGAAACTTTCTCGAATAGGCAAGGAGGATTTTAACCTCCCTGGATAGACAAGAAGGGATTTAGTTTCTGACAACCATAGAACATGACAACTTTGCTCTCCCCTAATCAAGAGTGTATCTCTAGAGTCGTGTGAAAACAAAACACAACTTATTTTACTCAGTCAGTTCAGTGCATTCTTAGTTTCACCAGATTGTAGAGAAAAGGAAAAGACGGGCGTGTTCAATAAAAGATGTTATTTATTGATCAGTCTCTTTTCTCGTACAAGAGAAATGAATCGATATTATTGCAATACTTATGGTTAAGTAAAGTGCATACAATAAAAGCAGAATTATAAAATAATACTGTAAAAACATTGATATGGTTTCTGAGCCATAAGATATTTAAAATGGACAAAATAGATACATACATATATACATTTGACTAATCGTACTCAACTGGTGCTTCTAACTACGCCTACCCCGGTGTACCTGACCTAAGCCTAATACGTGGGCGGGAGTAGATAAGTAGCAGTTTAAGTTAAGTTTGTTTTGCCAAGTGACTGACTCAAGAATTCTCTGCAAGGGGTTGTTCAGTTCTGTACCTGAGATCTAGAATGGTTGAGGGCTGGTATCTCTCGTCTTTGGTCTTGATATTCCAGCTGCCTGCAAGGGCTGCTTGGAAGCGCCGGAGCTGGATTTCTCGGCAGGAGAAAGGCAGCGTGTCCTTCTCAGCGCGTCAGGAAGGCGGGGCAGCGCCAGTGGGCTTCGCTCTCTGCTGGGCTCCTCGGCAAGTCTTGCTGCTCCGATCTCGTCACCACCGCATGTGTTTGCTTAAGGCAATGTCGGTAATATTTATACCTGTAAGGTGCCGAGATTGACGTAAGGATGGACATAGATACGTCAATAAGGATGTCATACGAACTGGTCGTTAGCACATTCTTTACTGAAGTTCTCGGTGAAATCAAAACAATGGCTGTAGGGATTTTCCCAGGTTGTCATAGGTTTGATTTGTTTTGAGAACTCCGTATGCCTTATCAGGGGCTGGAGGAATAGTGCTTGCCTAATTAGATGGCAAGCGTTATGACCTAATCAGATAACGCGTTCCTGTGCCGTGGTGTGGCTTAATCAGATAACGGTTTTTGCACCGTGGGATGGCTGCTAGTTAATTATTAACCAGAACAGGGTCAAGAATAGGGGGATCGATACAGAACCTATAGGAATACATCACACCCACTCCACGCAGACTATGTCCATATTTACAAATCTAGGCATAGTAAATATACTAGTAGAGCACGTGTATACCGTACCACCCCAAAATACATTCATATGCATTTTGAAACCATGAAATATACGGAAAAAAAAATAATTATATGCACCATATGCAATCAAGCAGTATAGTAAAGCTAAATTAATTATGCATATTCATACATCATTATTAATAAGATATGAAGATAACACATGAAATGGCTCTTAATACAGAAGAAAAGATGCGAGTCCATTTCATCACAAAAATAAAATATTTATGAACATGCCAGAGGGCAGCTAATGTCTCTAAAGTTCCTAAAATAGAATTTTAGTTCTCTAAGAATAGTTTCTACTTTAAGCAGAAGATAAGTGTCCCGAAAAATTGCAAAATATTTTGGGGCCGCTGAAAAAATTATGTTTCGCTGTCCGTAAACTGGAGAAAAAATTGTTCATGATACTTTATTATCAAAGTTGTAGGCCAAATTCAGGGTGTTGGGAACGCCGTGTGCTAGCTTGCTCAAAAGTCATTATTTCTGCTCTGGTGAGAACATCATATCATTCAGACTGTCGAAAAAGCTGTTAACAGCTTCCTGTGAAAGTTCCACTAACTCGGAAAAAGTGGTTACCATGCATTCATGAACATGATTGCCTTCATTGATGTTTTGATCAGCATAGCTGACAGAAGGTCGTACCTGATCGATGCTGCTTTCATCTTGAACCTCACTACCCCTTAATCGTAGTGGTGAAGTTTCCACGAATGCCGTCATCAGGATTGGTAGCCGCTGGGGACAGCACAATGCATGAGCCGTTACCGGACCCAACAAAGTTTCTGCATCCATTGGCGCATCCGATTGTAGTGTCAGACAGGTGTCCAACACGCATTCTTCTCCGCATAGCTAGCACCTTAATACAGGTAAAACACATCGTTGCCACATCGGTCTAAATGAAAGAAACCAAGACATGTTTAGGTCTCTAAGCCGGGATAGTCCAAGGACTTTAGATATCCGGTCCCGGTATCCAATGGCTAGGATTGTTTCTTCCCTTGTCGCAGGTGTTTTGTCTGTGACACGGTTTGCCATAGCGAAATAACAGGATCAAAAATAGGATTCCTGCCACTAGTCACAAAAGGAGAGGAAGTCCGCCAAAGATGGAATGGACGAAGTCTGGAAAAATACCCAGAATGGCTTTGAATGGTGTTAAAACCCCAGAAAACACTGTCTTAAATACATTTGAGACTCCACTGGTATCAGAAATATTTAAGATTTCGTTCAGGATTTCTGCGAAATGTATGGGGGAATTAGTTGAAAAAAATGAATGAATCTCTGCCGTTGTCCTTGCAACTTGGAGATCATACGTTTCTTTTGATGACGTAAGCCTGGTCGGCGTCTGAAGGAGCACTGTCATCATTCTGCTTAAAGTATCAATTCGAATAGAAGTAATTTTCAATTCGGGCCATAACCTTGCCTCCCTGTCTGGTGAAGCGCTGGGGAACAATACCCGTTCACAGCACATGACCTTCGCAGTCGTAGTTATGAGATAAGGTATTCCGGGCAGCAAACTACAACATCTGCGGTCTACAATCATAATGTAACTCCCGTTCGATAGTCTCCTAAAGAATTGTTCTTTTTGTGTTGCAGGTGTGCCTAGCTGGTGACATGAAAGGTTATTTGAGGACCCTTCACAGGCTCCGTGTAAACTAATACCATTACACAGAAGTGTACCGCTTAGTGACATCGCACAATTATTGCCACTAAGAAACACTTTCTGGCCTTTATTACTGACACATGCATGTGAATAGGGCAAGTTCCATGTTGACTTAATGTACCCTTTTCCCAATTTTTCGTACATGCCAGCCTGTATATATTTTTGGCAGTATTGAAACCTGAAAGTAGATATTGGAATATTAATTATCCCATGTATTACCCATTCAATGACAGGTCGTTCTGACATTGTCAATGGTAATCTCTCGAGTTTCTCAATGCTCAGGATTGTATAATCAGCACCCTTCTGTGCCATACTGATTTGTTTATCAGTAAGGTTAAAGATATTGAATAGTGACGTCGTGTTGATTAAACGCCAAGGCACATAGCCTGAACGCAGATTTTGTAACGTCCAGCCAAGCTGTACAATAGAACGCAATTGGGACTGACCGTGTTGTAACAACAGTAAGTCTTGCGATATTATGTCGATTGCTGAAGACACAATGCTGTCCAAAGAGTATATTCTGGAGGACAGAGTCATTAACCCATTGTGCACTACAGAAAGTGATTTTTCCAAATTAATACGGTCAATTTCCCGTATTCTCTCTGCGGTCTCAATTTGAGTTATTCTCCAGGCTTCGTTATAAGCTGCATATACAGAGGCTGCTATGAAGCGTTTTTGACGCTGTTTGCGCGGTCCCATAATGAAATCACGCAAGTCAGCACCATCAGTAAGTAAAGTTAGGTGTTGCTTAATTTCTGCCAGTGTGGATGTTTGTAGCCATTGAAGGCAGAGGTTGCCCACACTGTACGTGGTAATTATCCCTGGGTTTTGTCTTTGGGAATATCTAGGGTCTGGCCTGGTCAATGTGAACCCCTGTATTTTGTTCAGGAATCTGTCTTGACAGTTATTAGTATCTGTGGGCCAGATCAACCATTGTTTCCAATCAGGATGTGTTCTGTTTTGGCTTAATATATGGTTTATGTCTATCTCCTCATCTATAGAGCTATTACTGTTCATAGTTGGCTTTGGAATAGACGGTTTGTTTAAATCTTTGATTTTCACTAGCCCAAGACAGGTAGTTTGTTGAATAGTGTCATCTAAAAATATAATTTGTTCTGGGATCATGCAGGCTCTAAACAATGATTCCATACCTTGCACTTGCCATTCTTTTGTACCCCAAACACTTTTTACTTCAACATTTTTGTCCCAATAATCAAAACCAAATGTACTCATTTGCTCAAAAAATGAGTCTGAAAATATCAATTTAGTGTTTGTAAGCATGGTCTTCGTACCTGTCTTGTTTGACAATTTGAAATAAAATGTTTCTGCATTACTCGTGTTGAACCCTGAAAAATATGAATATTTGTCATAAAAAGTTCTTGAGCTACCTTTTGGAGGGGTTGCACAGTGTTCCCATTGATTATAATTTAAAACATTTCTAGGTTGTGCAGATTTATGCAGATAATGGTTACCAAAGTGATTATAGCAGAACATCTTATCATAATTAGACGAACCCTGCAAATAATCATGTTTTGTAAATTTAGCAGACATCACTAGGTCAGACATCATATCATTAATACTTTCAAAGTCCCAATCATCAGCAACTGAGCTTGGTTTTACAAAGTCACTCAATGAGATCTTAATTTGATGTGGATACTTCAGGATTTCAACCGGACCATAGATTTCATAATCGGTTTTGTCCCATGCTACCCCACCGGGTATAGGATTGGCTGTGAAGTTGACTGAAGAAAGTTCTCTTTTCTCAACGTGTGAAGATGTGTGTGGTTTGAGGACCAAGTTGATTTTCTGGCTTGCTGTGTCCATTTTAACATATTTTCCCTCAATGAAATGTCCCAAACATAGTACCATGATGAGCCAAAGTATGAGGATAAATGCACCTAAGGCCACCCAAAATTCAATCCATGGAGAAATTAGATAGGTTTCTTTCAGATGTTGAAAAAGTTCCTTAGCTTTATCTTTAAAAGTTTTTGTTGATGTCTGTTTCTTTGATTCACTCAGATCTTCAGATGAATCATTGAAGTTGATGAAGTAGCCGGATGCCGTTCTGTCTATTGTTCCAATTGCTTCTGGATTAGTTTTTGTTCTAGAAGTTTCCTTCGTTTCATCAGCATAGTCATATGTTACTTCATTGTAGGTTGGTGTGTCTCGACTAAATGTTTTTATTTGGGTTTTTAGAGGTTTAAGTTCAATTGCTTTGTTGCATAGTCCTTGTTGATGTTCTGTAGGCATTTCGAATGTGATTAGCCTCTTAGTTTGAACCTCTGTATTTGTAGCAAACCTTGGTGTTCTACTACTTATCGGGAGTCCACTTGGCCTACTGTTTGTTATCGGCCATATGATTGTGGTTTTATCAGGTCGATGGATACAACTCTGTTCTCCATTTTTAACCAGCAAGAGGCGGTAGTACTACTGATCTTGTCCCGTTGATAGACAAGACAGGAACTGCTTTTCTGTAAGAAGGCCCAAATTCCTTCTTTACCGCGATCTTTTCTCTGACTAGATCCCCGACTTTTGGAATCCAGACAGGTCTTGCTGGGACAGGTGGTTTTTCTTCAGTGGTTGTTGGCTGTTGTTTCAACTTTATGTTGCTCAGGTCTTTCCTTGTTTCGTTTAAGTCCTGCAAAATAGCCAAACGATCTTTGATATCAAAGCTTTTTTCTTTAACCACTGAAGTCTGACTGTCAAGATCTAAGATCATCATTCTAGTCCCAAACAATAATTCGTACGGACTGAATCCCCTCAGAGAATTTCTTGGCAGGTTGTTTAGACTACGTTGGACACTTATTAGATGTTTGACCCACCCAGCTCCCGAACCTAATACCTTCGCTGTTATAGATTGCTCTATGCCTTTGGTTTTTTCTTTACACCATCCCGTATCCCTCAGGTAGGAAGTGAGAAGAGTCCCGCTATGCTATGCTCATTTGGCCATGTTTTTCCACACGCTTTAGGGCAAGAGGAAAAAACATTAGCCAAACGTAGCATGCTTCTAGCGTATATGCCATTATAGACTCGCAAATCTTTTTATAACAGTCCAGACGTCAGCCGAGTGCTGGGGTTCTACATTACAAGTGGAAACTAGTCTTTATATGTTAATTGGACGCATTATTTTTTATTGTTGATCCATTCTGGAGTGAAACGCCATGGTAATATACCGTTTCTCTCGCCACTGCGATCTCTATTGCAGTCTGGGCAGTTCTTTACAAAGATGTGATGATGCAGGCTCAAGCCTGGCCACCAGTACACTGATTGTAATTCTTCCAGGGAATCTTTTAGTTTGAGGTGTCTGAGACCCTCACCCATATGTGCGTCTGCTATTAACAAGCCTCTCCTGTCCGTGTTTGGAATTACTCTATCTCCCACTCCAGGGATTCGAGCAAAAGGAACGGAGTTTGCATCTATTATGTATGTATAATTGAGTGGATAGTTGATCGGTAGCGCTGAGCAGTCGCCTTTTGATGACGTTTTCACCGCCAGCATTGTTTCACCGCCAATGTATTTTACTGCACGCTTTTTTCTAACTACGGAAGCCGATTCAGTTGCTACCGTTGTGGCTGTCTCAGCCAATGAATTCCCTGCAACGTGAACGCCATCACGTTGATGACTCAGTGAGTGTATCACGTGAGTCTTTGGTAGTTCTTCCTGCAAAAGAACTATTTGTTTCCAAAGCACTTTTTGCTTTATTGTTGCACCTGTGTCATCTTTGTAACCGTTTTGAATCCATTTCTGCAAATCGTTGTTATATGATTTGACGCAGTAATATGAATCGGACACTATAAGTGTCGGGAATTCGCGATCTGCATTATCTAGCGCCATTTTCAATGCTATTATTTCAGCTTGTTCTTCTGAATTAGTTTCTACTGAGTATGTTTTTATTAGCAAAGGTCTCAGTTTCCCTCCGTGCCACACTTCTTTTGTAATTTCACATGTGGGGTTGTACGCTTGTTCTCCCCACCCTGGTGGTTGAGCATGGCCGTCTGTATAGATTACACAGGCGTACTGTCGTAAGGGCCGAATGTCGATTGGCAGAGGGTATGTCATTTCATATTCTAGATATTTTAATTCCTTTAATTCTGGATCAAAGTAGTATTTTACCCTGTCCGTTGTAATTGAATTCACCCATTGTATCCATTCTGGATTCAACGCTGTTGTTGGTAAATTACATGGGGTTGTTAATGCCTCAAAGGCTGACTCTGCTGTTCTGACTGTGATACGTCTACCGTCAGCTTTGTCTTTTTCTTTTGCTATAGCCGTTTGAACGGCATGAACGATGTTTTCTTTAATACTGAACTTCTTTTCAGCTTCTGTGTACAAGTGTGATTTGTATGCAATTGGTACCTTTTCTCCCTCATTAGAGGTCAGGTATGTGAATCCGCATCTTCCTGGGATGACTCGAATCACAAGATTGCGTGTGTTGTCATGTGTTTCTAATTTTGTTTTAATTAACATGTCTGTTTGTAAAGATCTCAAAATTTCTGTGTGTTTTTGAGTCCAATTGATTCTTTTAAAATCTGGTTTTATTAGATCATAAAGGGGTTTGACCCTTTCTGCGTAATTTGCAATGTATGTTCTTCCGAAATTTAGGAAGCCTAGAATTGATTGTAAGTATGTTTTAGGTGCTTGGATTACAGCACATTTCTCTAGGAAATTGTCAGCCAGGCTTTTGCCTTCACTTGATAATTCATATCCTAAAAACAGGACTGTCAGATGGGCAATTCTTGACTTTTTAAAGTTGAATTTGTAACCCTCTGCTGCGAACCCAAGTATTATGGTGTTCACTCTCTTCAAGTGAGTATCCAAGTCATCATCTGTTAGGTAAATGTCGTCGACATAGGATAATGCCTCGTCATCATATGTTTGTAGTAACTCTGTTACTCTCGCTGAGAATAATCCTGGGCTGTTCTTGTGCCCCTGGGGTAAACGGCAGAAACTTTTTTGCGAGCCATTTACCGAGAACGCAGTCAAATATCTGCTCTCTGGTGCTATATTATGACAAAAGAATCCATTAGAGATGTCTAATGTTGTTTTGTATTTTTTGCGCACTATGTTATTCATTAGTGCAGCACTATGCGAGTTTTGCACTGCAAAAGTTTTGCAACATGAGTTAAGGTGTCTGTAATCCAAAACAAGACGATATGAATTGTTTGGTTTGGCGACAGGAAACAAAGGGTTGTTCATTTGTGAGGTGCAAGTTTCAATCACCCCCTGGTATTCAAGTTGATCTAGGATCTCTTTTACCTGTTTTTTAGCTTCTTGCTTAATTGGGTACTGCCTCTGTGCAGTAGGTTGTGATTTTAACTGGATTTTATGAGGAGGAGAGTCCTTATCCCATCCTACATGATTTTTATATAAAGCAGGAGCTAGAGCTACTGCCCACTTTCTTGCAAGTGTATATTTTTTATGAATTGGAATATGATTTGAGAAGGCAGGCATAATTATTTCTTCGCCATGAGGGCACTCCCTGACAAACTCGGGTGGCCAGTCTCGTTCAGCTAGAAGGATGTCATAGCCCTCGGAGAGATTATCCCAAAATAGACCCCTTATTTTTCTAGTCTTATCCCCCTCTATACGTAATGTTATTTCATATATTTTGTGAGGTTTGCTAACTCTGGTATCTGCAGTTTCCACTTGAATGTATTCATTCGTGTCCACTGTCTCCAGATGATTCATAAGGACTTTGCGAGCTATGCTCACTTCTGCTGCGCTGTCTAGCATTGTCTGAGCCCATTCTCCGTTTTTTAGCTGTGTGCTCAGTATTCTCGGCATTGTTGATTACTTTAATACTGGCTACCTTCTTTTTTGGAAATTGTAACTTTTTATTTGGAGGAGCAGGTTCCTTGTCTTTGGACTTGACGTGCTCTTCCCTGTGTTCTGATCGTCCTCTTCTTTCCGATTTCTGCGAGGAAGTCTGAAAAGATTGAGAGGGACGTGTATCATTATCTTGATATCTATCAGGTTTCTTTATATTATCCCTATTTCTAAGGTTGTATTTTTTCACAGAGGGCTCCCTTTGGGGAGACTTGCGTCCTTGGTCAGGAGATCTTTCTCTCCGCCGAGGAGACCTTCCTCTGGTCTGGAATCTTTTTTCTTTAGGATTGGATTGTTTGTTTCCATCCCAGTTCTTTTTTTGAGTGAATAGAGTATTTTTATTAAATATTTTTTCTGGACTTTCAATTAGTTGGGGTTTTACCGGTATTCCACCCAAACTATCTCTACCTAGTTCTTCATAGGATTTTTCTTATAATTCTGGCAATTTCAGCTGGTTGGTCTGCTATATTTGTCTCTTTTAACCTCTGGCGGATCGCCACATTTGCTGCTTCTCCTTTTATGTTGGCTAGTAATATTGCCGAGACCTGCTTGAAGTCTTTCAGTAATTTCATACCAAGAGTTAAAGCGGGTTCTGGACCGTATTCATCTTGAATTTGTTTTAGCACATCTGGTATTACTGACATGGATGGTACACCATGTGTTTTTGTGTAAATGGAAGCAAAGACTGTTCCCCAAGTGTCACAGTCCTCCACGTGTGGTGCGATTCCCATTGGAAGACAGATAGTCAGAATCCTGTGTTTCTCAACAGGGGTGGTATCTGGAAACACCGCCTCTATTTGAGTGATTTTTTGTGCTAGCCAGAAAGGTATTTGTTCCCGTTTTGCGGGTACTTTACCTAGACAGGACTGTATGTTCTGTGGTGTAATTTTATTTGTGTTCCCCTGATGAGGGGTCAGCTGTGGAATTTTAACTGCGGGTTGGACTGTTGAAGTCCGCATTACATATTGGACTAATTGTCTATGTATTTTGATTAACTGTTTTAGTTGTATTAAAAGTTCTGGTGCAGGCATTTCTTCAATGTCTGGATGTGGTGTGTATCCGGCTAGGACCGGCCACGTTGCTCCTGGTCTACCTAGTGGACCGAGCCTGGTGGTGTGATTATTATGTTTTAGGGCGCCATTAAACAAGAGCAGGTGCTCTTGGAATTTAAGTGGTACTTCCACCTCCTCGAAAGGAGTGTACTCATTAGGAGGTTCCTCTGTTTTGTAATAGTGGAAGTCCTTTGTTACAGCGTTTGCTGCTGGAAAGTGTATCCATGAATAGAATACCTCTGTCTGCCGATATTCGTGTGCCTCAATTACGAATATGACTGTACCACCTCTCGATGTCAGTCCATTTTCTATAAGTTTTAAAGTTATAGATTTTCTTATGTTGACCGGGATGAGTATTATATCCGGGTCATTTTCCTGCAGAGTAGTATCAGCTGCTATTAGTTCAGCTGTTATTCTAGCTGTCTCTCTTTCTTCTTCACTGTCTACCATTTTACCGACAGGAAGGTTATTCCGTTTGTTTGCAGATCAGGTTTCTTATGGAAACAAAGATTAGATGCACAATATTTTGGAACAGTGTATCCTTCAACGTTGACTAAACCAAGAACCATACATAGGAGTCTCCTCCTGCGAGGTTTGGCGGATATGACCTTTCACCCACTCCAGACGTCTTTGGAGTATTATGGGAAAAAAGGGGTTCTGTGTGAAAAAGCACGACTGAGTTACTCTAATGTCTTGCGTTAGTTTTATCGCCTATCCAAACGTTTGGGCGCCATGTAGTGTAGTTCCTATTATCCCAATAGGCTCTGCGCATTGGAATAATACCTTCAATAGTATAGACCTAGGACGGAGGTTAACTAGGTCTTCTACTGACGATATTAGACTTAAAGTTTTGTGTTTGCCAGCTAGCTCAGAGTTCACTAGAAACTTTCTTGAATAGGCAAGGAGGATTTTAACCTCCCTGGATAGACAAGAAGGGATTTAGTTTCTGACAACCATAGAACATGACAACTTTGCTCTCCCCTAATCAAGAGTGTATCTCTAGAGTCGTGTGAAAACAAAACACAACTTATTTTACTCAGTCAGTTCAGTGCATTCTTAGTTTCACCAGATTGTAGAGAAAAGGAAAAGATGGGCGTGTTCAATAAAAGATGTTATTTATTGATCAGTCTCTTTTCTCGTACAAGAGAAATGAATCGATATTATTGCAATACTTATGGTTAAGTAAAGTGCATACAATAAAAGCAGAATTATAAAATAATACTGTAAAAACATTGATATGGTTTCTGAGCCATAAGATATTTAAAATGGACAAAATAGATACATACATATATACATTTGACTAATCGTACTCAACTGGTGCTTCTAACTACGCCTACCCCGGTGTACCTGACCTAAGCCTAATACGTGGGCGGGAGTAGATAAGTAGCAGTTTAAGTTAAGTTTGTTTTGCCAAGTGACTGACTCAAGAATTCTCTGCAAGGGGTTGTTCAGTTCTGTACCCGAGATCTAGAATGGTTGAGGGCTGGTATCTCTCGTCTTTGGTCTTGATATTCCAGCTGCCTGCAAGGGCTGCTTGGAAGCGCCGGAGCTGGATTTCTCGGCAGGAGAAAGGCAGCGTGTCCTTCTCAGCGCGTCAGGAAGGCGGGGCAGCGCCAGTGGGCTTCGCTCTCTGCTGGGCTCCTCGGCAAGTCTCGCTGCTCCGATCTCGTCACCACCGCGTGTGTTTGCTTAAGGCAATGTCGGTAATATTTATACCTGTAAGGTGCCGAGATTGACGTAAGGATGGACATAGATACGTCAATAAGGATGTCATACGAACTGGTCGTTAGCACATTCTTTACTGAAGTTCTCGGTGAAATCAAAACAATGGCTGTAGGGATTTTCCCAGGTTGTCATAGGTTTGATTTGTTTTGAGAACTCCGTATGCCTTATCAGGGGCTGGAGGAATAGTGCTTGCCTAATTAGATGGCAAGCGTTATGACCTAATCAGATAACGCGTTCCTGTGCCGTGGTGTGGCTTAATCAGATAACGGTTTTTGCACCGTGGGATGGCTGCTAGTTAATTATAATTATTAACCAGAACAGGGTCAGGAACAGGGGGATCAATACAGAACCTATAGGAATACATCACACCATATCAATCCCTACCCTCTCAAAGAGAACCCCACCAGAGGTAGTGGTATCAGGGGGGCCTTTGTGGTACCGCCTGCCTTAACACTGACTAGACAGGTGACACAGGAGCGACAAAACTCCTTGGTGTCTTCAGACATATGGGGCCAATGAACATGAGGCGACCTGCTAGGGGAATATCATGGGCTAGTGTTAATAGGAAGCCCCTAAACTTCAGAGGTATAACCATCCTCCTGGCTGCACCAGGCCTGGGGTCTCTACTGTCTGAGAATAGGAGTCCATCATCCCAATAGATCCATTGGGTACCACTAGCATTCCCAACAGCCTTAGCAGCAGCCTGCTGTCGGAGGGGTTCAAGAAAAGGACAGCTCAGCTGCTCCTGGCTCAGATCTGCCCTGGAAGGGCCGCCTGTCCTCAATAACTCAACCTGATCAGGCTCTAGCTCATCTGAGATAGTTCCTTCTTCAGGACTAAGATCATCTCCCTCAAGAGACTGAGCTGTATTTTGAGTCAGGGGGAAGGACTGCCTTAACCCTACTGCTCCTCTTCTTGCAAGGCACCTGGTCCATTCTTCCAGAATTCAGGGCCTGTTCAGTTTTAGACATTTTGGCCTGTGACCTAGTCACAGCAAACACATGTGCAGGGATTCATAACATTTCTGCATGGGTCCCGAGCTGAAGTCTCTAAATCATTGCCAAGCAAGCATTCAAGAGGGTGGTCTGCACTTACCACAACCTTCTTAAGGCCAGTTACCCCTCCACAGGAGAAATTAACAATTGTCAGGGCATGGTCAGTCCTGACATTGCTAGCATTGGTCACTTGATACATTTTTACCAAGTATGATCTGCTCAGGGCTACAAGGTCTTGTGTCACCATTGTGACACAAGACCTTGCGAATGCCAAAGCCTCTTTAACATCAATCAACGGCTGTTGTCTGTATTTGCCCAGATTACTAGGACTCACAAAGGAGGACATATCCATGCCTCCATCACAGATCAGTACAGCCTGAGTTGGAACTCTGACTAGGCCAGAGTTCATCTCAGAACCCAGGGTTAACCCTACTACACCCTTATTCTGAGTACCACCACTTGGAACTGAACTAGGAAGAACAGTTGTCTTAGGGGCAATGGTGGCTGGAGTTGAGTCTTTGGACGTATTACAATCACTAGTCTAATAGGTTTTCTGTTTACAGATTTTACACCATGGTTTCTTTCGGCCTTTTCCTTTGGTTCATTGGGACTCCCCACCAGATGCAGATCTATGGGGACCTTGGGAAGACTTCTGGTCTTTACCCTTCTCCCGACCCTTGTCAGAGTTCTTAGAATCTTGCTTCTTTGGGTCACCACTTTGGTTCTGAACCTTCTGCTTCACCCTGGTTCTGACCCATTTGTCTACCTTCTTTCCCTATTCTTAAGGAGAGGTCAGATTTGAGTCCACCAGGTACTGATGTAACAGCTGATTTTGAAAATTATTAAGGATCTGCTCCCTCATAATTAAGTTGTACACTCCTTTGAAATCACACACCTTACTGCCAGGTAACCAGCCCTCCAGAGCCTTAGTAGCACAATCAACAAAGTCAACCCAGTCCTGAGTCTGAGCTTTTTGGGTATCTCTGAACTTTATCCTGTATTGTTCAGTGGTGAGGCCAAACCCTTCAATCAGAGCACTCTTCAGTACTGCATAATCATCAGCATCCTCCTCTCTAACAGTGAGGAGATTATCTCTACCTTTGTCTGCAAAGGAAAGCCACAAGAATGCTGTCCACTGCTCCTGGGGGACCTTCTGAACTTTACAGGCCTTTTCCAGTACAGTAATCCATTTGTGGATGTCATCCCACTCTGGTAAGAAGGGACAACCTTGCTTAGGTTCCTATAGTCATAAGATCTTTCTCTACCACTAGGGAAGTTGCTGCCACCTTGGGGCTCTAGCCTCACCTTCTTTCTAGTTCTCTGAAGCTCTAGGACTTCTCTGTCTAAGGCTGCCTGCTGCCCTCTGATTCTAAGCGGTACAAAAGGGGGTAGTGATGGACGGAGCATCTGAATCAATCAAACACTCACACCCAGTCAAAGGAACTGGGTTTAATCCATCACCATTCTTTAGCCCACTCTGCCACCCCAGTTCAGACATGGCTATATGCAAATCAGTCTGACCCTGTGCCTCATGGGAACAGTCCAGCCCGAACTGCCAAGCCACGTCTTCCCTGGACCGGAAACAAGCTCCCGAGGACCGGTTTCTGGCATTCCAGCCGTCTTCAGCCCGGCTTGCTTGAATCCAGTGGCAAAGTGAGCAAGGGACTCACGTCTGAGCATACCCTGCCACAGTTATGGTGACCAAAAGCGGTATAAAAGGGGGTGGTGATGGACGGAGCATCCGAACCAATCAAACACTCACACCCAGTCAAAAGATCTGGGTTTAATCCATCACCGTTCTTTAGCCCACTCTGCCACCCCAGTTCAGACATGGCCATATGCAAATCAGTCTGACCCTGTGCCTCATGGGAACAGTCCAGCCAGAACTGCCATGCCTTCCCTGGACCGGAAACAAGCTTCCAAGGACCGGTTTCTCGCATTTCAGCCGTCTTCAGCCCGGCTTGCTTGAATCCAGTGGCAAAGTGAGCAAGGGACTCACGTCTGAGCATACCCTGCAAACTTATGGCGAACAAAGTGGTACAAAATGAGGTGGTGATGGACGGAGCATCCGAACCAATCAAACACTCACACCCAGTCAACAGATCTGGGTTTAATCCATCACCGTTCTTTAGCCCACTCTGCCACCCCAGTTCAGACATGGCTATAT
Source organism: Lissotriton helveticus (assembly GCF_964261635.1). Taxonomy (NCBI): domain Eukaryota; kingdom Metazoa; phylum Chordata; class Amphibia; order Caudata; family Salamandridae; genus Lissotriton; species Lissotriton helveticus. The sequence goes on along the minus strand of NC_136061.1, from coordinate 427,229,754 downwards.
CCCTTGCTCACTTTGCCACTGGATTCAAGCAAGCCGGGCTGAAGACGGCTGGAATGCCAGAAACCGGTCCTCGGAAGCTTGTTTCCGGGCCAGGGAAGACATGGCTTGGCAGTTCGGGCTGGACTGTTCCCATGAGGCACAGGGTCAGACTGATTTGCATATAGCCATATAGCCGTCCATCACCACCCCCTTTTGTACCGCCCTCTGATTCTAAGCTGAGCTTCCTCATACTTGAGCAGCCTTTCGTTCCTCTCATGGGAGGTTTCCCTCCTGTGAGAAGAAACAGAGGTCCCTACAGGTGTGTCAGAATGGATAGACTCCTGAGAAGCAGATCTTGCGCTTCTAGGCACACCTCCAGCTCTCCCAGGTGGAGTAAAGAGAGGGCCTTCATGGCCATCTTCCTCATCTCCAGGAGGATATGGCTCTTCCAGGTTAAGATTATTGTCATCTTCCTGGCCAGCTTCAGAGGTCAGGTCCTGGGAGTTTTCACCCCTGGGCCTTTCCTCATCTGCTGCCTGAGAGAATTTGGCCTGGCATATGCTGTCCACAAGTTATAGTGGGTACCTTGCACCAGTACAAACAGCCCCTTAGGTTAAAGACAACCTTTATTGAAAGCTATCCTTGTGGTAGCTATGGAGAGCAGCCTTCAGACTAAGTCTTGAAAGGAATGTAAAGCAGTTTGTTTTACCAGTCTATAATCTCCTTAATGACCAAATGAAAGTAGAACCACACCAGGTATATATATAAAATATATGTAATAATTCTAAACACACCCTACTAGTCTCTTTATGAGGTTAGAGGTAAAAGCACATACGTTTCACTTAATATCACACAGTAAATTAGCAGAATATACGTTGAGCCCTAAGGGCGTACCAAACCTTATATTAAGAATGTGGTATAAGAACCATGACTTGACTAGACACAAGGCCTAGAGCCTGTAGAATCGCTGGGCCCACAAGGAACCACCCAAGGTAGTGACACCGGGGATGCATGCAGTGTGAGAACACAGCCGTGAGACGTCATTAGCTTCAATGAAGAAAGTCACAGTTGGAAATTTAAAGATAAAGGACACTTAGGAGAGGACTTTGAGCAAACCCCTTTAAACTTAAGGGGTTCTTGGGCCAACACCCACAGGAGCACTGGAGTACTCAAATTACCTCACCCAGGGAAGCTGGGTGCATAGGTGTCTTTTTGTGTCAGGAATCGTCATTGATTTCAATGGCGATTTGCTGCAAAGTGCTGCTGCCGTCGAAGTGGAAAGTGACCGGTGTGATCGAAGCCAGGATCGAAGATGAGAAGTACCTGAAAGACGAGGGGACAGAGTCTGGGTCACTTGCCAGTGACCAGGTGTACGATAGTCGAATGCCCCCGATGTCGGGTGATTTCAGGTTGAAGAGGTGAAGCTTGACTCTGCAGCCACGAGGACCAGGAGGCATCGACGATAACCAGGAGCTGAATTTGAGCTGTCCCTCAAAGGATGTCGAGTGCTGCAGCATCGCTCACCGGATCGGACCCATCAAGCCTTGGCAACAGTAAACCACGCACAAAGTATAGAAATGAGACTCACCAAGTGGTGGAGAGTCAGGATACAACTGGAGCAACCAGGTAAACCCAATGAAAATCAGAGTTGCCTTCACAGGGATCCACCAGTTGACGGACCAGGGATCGCGAAGGGGCCCAGAGCGGAAACACACAGAACTGGCTCACGGAACACTTGTGGAGTGTAGGCCAGCAATCTTCGTTGCAAAAGGTGCTTGGGGCTTGGGCTACAAGTAACACAAAGCACAGCCCTAAAGAACGTCGAGAAGCCGATGCACTTGCAAATGTGCACGTAGTCCAGGAGTTCAGGTTCCACATCACTCACGAGGGCTGTGGGTCTCAGCTTTGCTAGGGACTCGGGTCAGCCTCTGAGAAGTCTGGAAATTTACCTCCTGGGCTGCAAATACTTCAGAGTCTGGCGGGAGCTTCGGAGGTGCAGACCAGCAAATGCTTCATTGGTGCCTGCCAAGCAAGGGAGTAACTCCTTTACTGAAAGGGAGATTATTCAGTCATCTAATCATGTAGATCATCGAAGTTCCAGGATTTCTGTAGCAGAGTTTCATCCAGGTGTAATCTAAAGTCCTGTAGTCAAGGGTTCCTTTTTTATACCCAAGGAAGGGGTTGGACTTACTCTGGGGACCCACTTATGGGAGTGTTTGGAAATAGAGGTGGCTACACCCATTTTCTTTGGCCAGTTTTACGCCAGAGCAGGGGCTAATAGCCCCTGCAACCGGTTTGAACTGGGATATGCACAGGGACACCAAATGTGCACCCCAGGGAAGACAACAAAGCACTCTCAGAGTGCACCCACCCAGCCCCAATACACTAAAGCCTGTCTGGGAGGTGGTGACACAAGGGAGTAACTCCGTTACTCAAAGGGAGATTATTCAGTCATCTAATCATGTAGATCATCGAAGTTTCTGTAGCAGAGTTTCATCCAGGTGTAATCTAAATAGGACATGAAACCTATTGTCCAGGCCTCCCCTGCTGGAGTTACATCCAGCAGCAGGAGGCCAGACTCGTGTCTGTGGCTGCAGCATCCATTTTGTGATGCCAGGGATCTTTTAACTTGGTACTGGGTATACAGGTGTGTACATGTCTCTCCCTCTAGAAGGGTGGAATTCTCCTCCCCGCCGCCAGGACTGGAGGTGGGTAGGATTCCCAAGTGTTCGACACCAAACACAACATGTTTCTGTGCAGCCATTCCAAAGTTAGCATTTACCGCGAGGTTATAATGCACTTAAGAGTATATGGTCTGGCTGCATCACAGAACAGCCCCAGAGAATAGGGTCCGAAGGCTGCAGAAGGGCCCTGCTCATGCATGAGCACCCTCTCACACAAAACCCAGCACCCTGCCTTCAGGATTGATAAGGCCTGCCATAGGGGTGACTGATAGGTTTATATGTGTAGTGATTTAAGGTAGATATAGGTAACCTATATCTAAGTAAGGGGTGCATGCACCACCTTACCCAGACTGCAGTAGCAGTCCTGTGGCGTCATTTTGAAGGCTTCCCAGGGGTGGCATAATACATGCTGCAGCCCCTGGTAGGTCTCTGGGGTACCTATGCCCTTGGGACCTAATGTACCATATACTAGGTACCCCAGTGACCAAACAGGAGTGTACCTAATGTACTGGTAATCAATTTAGAGAGGAAGCAGCTAGGCTGGGGTCCTGGTTAGCAGGGCACCAGCCAGGCTAGAGTCCAAAAACAGTGAAACATCAGCTAAAAAAGTGGGGGGTAACCATAAGAGCAGATCCTACTCTCCTACAGCCATGTTTGTAAAACGCCTGGCCACTGGAAAGCTGATCCCAGTTGCCCCAGGATTGGCAATAAAGAAAATGTTCCTCCAACTAACACTATCACTCCTACTAGTAGTAATCCCCGAGGCGGTAGTGTTGCACCCAAAAAGTTAGGTGCATTCTCATGGGGAACAGAGGTGGGCCCTAGTTTAGACAGGTCCCCCTCACAAGCCTCCTTAGTCTGTGATCGTGGTATGGGATTTGCCACTTTTACCATGAGTCCCAATGCTTTGGGCAGGTACAGACAGGAGCCTATAATCAATGGTCAGAAAGCTGTGGCAATCAGGGACACAATGGCTAGTGTCACCATGGTTACAGGTAAACTAGTCCCCTCTCAACAGCTTTTACCTGAGTTTAAATACCAGGTGACCAACATACATGGTGTCAGAACAGGTCACCCCAGGGCCATAATCAATCTCAGCTGGGGAGGGGTCACAGGCCCAAAAAGAGTGGCAGTGTCCCCAAACTTGCCTGTAGATTGCCTGATGGGCAATGATCTGGAAATTTCAACCTGGGCTGAAGTTGAACACCATGCCCATCTGAGAATGCTGGGCATCCCTGAGAGAGTTAGTGGGGCGGTGAGGTCCACAGCCCAACCCCAAGGAAATGTTGGAGTGGTGGAGCATAAAAAATGGCCCACTCTCCTCCACAAGAGAGCACAAGGGATGAGGAACAGTGTGAGAAGTTGGCCTGGCATATGCTGTCCACTAGTTACAGTGGGCACCTTGCGCCAGTCCAAACAACCCCTTAGGTTAAAGACAAACTTTATTGAAAGCTATCCTAGTGGTAGCTATGTCGAGCAGCCTTCAGGCTGAGTCTTGAAGGAATGTAAAGCAGCTTGTTTTACCAGTCTATAATCTCTTGAATGACCAAATGAAAGGAGAACCACACCAGGTATATATATATATATATATATAAAATATGTGTATTTATTCTAAACACACCCTACTAGTCTCCTTTTGAGGCTAGAAGTCAAAGCACATAAGTTACACTTAATATCACGCAGTAAATTAGCACAATATACGTTGAGCCCTAGGGGTGTACCAAACTATATATTAAGAAAGTGGTATAAGAACCACAACTTGACTAGACACAAGGCCAAGAGCCTGTAGAATCACTGGGCCCACAAGGAACAACCCAAGGTAATGACACAGGGGACCCACGGGAGACACGTGCAGTGTGAGAACACAGCCGTGAAACGCCGCTAGCTTCTATAGGGAAAGTCAGGGTTGGAAATTTACAGATTAAGGACACATAGGAGAGGACTTTGAGCAAACCCCTTTGGACTTAAGGGGTTCTAGGGCCAACACCCACTGGAGCACTGGAGTACTCGAGTTACCTCACCCAGGGAAGCCGGGTGCATAGGGGTCTTTTGATGTCGGAAATCGCTGTTGATTTCAATAGCGATCTGCTGCAAAGTGCTGCTGCCGTCGAAGTGGAAAGTGCCCGGCGTGATCCAAGCCTGGATCAAAGATGAGGAGAACCTGAAAGCCGAGGAGACAGAGTCTGGGTCACTTACCAGTGACTTGGGGCACAATAGTCGAATGCCCACCGATGTCGGGTGATTTCAGGTTGAAGAGGTGAATCTTGACTCTGCAGCCACGAGGACCAGGAGGCATCGACAACAACCAGAAGATGGATTCAAGCTGCCCCATAAAGGATGTTGAGTGCTACAGCATTAGTAACTGGATTGGACCCAACAAGCCTTGGCAACAGCAACCCACGCAGTAAGAGAAGAATTGCTTTGGTGCAGACCAGCAAGGTGCGAGGGACTCACCAAGTGGTGGAAAGTCAGGGCACATCTGGAGCAACCAGGTAAACCCAATGAAAGTAAAATTTGCCTTCTCAGGGACCCACCAGTCAACACCCAGCGATCGCGTAGGTACCTCAAGCGAAAACACAAAGCGCCGGCTCATGGCACACTGGTAGAGTGTAGGTCACCAATCTTCAGTGGAAAAGGTGCTCATGGTCTGGGCTACACGTAAGCCAATGCATAGCCTCAAGGATCGTTGAGAGGCTAATGCACTTGCAAGTGTCCACGCTGTCCAAGGGTTCTGGTTCCATGGTACTCACGTGTGCTGCGGGTCTCAGCTTTGCTGGGGACTCAGGTCAGCCTTGGAGCAGTCTGGAAATCCACCTCCTGGTCTGCAATTACTTTGGAGCCCATCAGGAGCTTCGGAGATGCAGACCGGTCAGATGCGTCTTTGGCTTCTGCAAAGCAGGGCAGTAACTCCTTTACTCCAAGGGAGATTCTTCAGTCATCTACTTGTGTAGATCATTGAAGTTCCAGGATTTCTGTAGCAGAGTTTCGCCCAGGTGTAATCTAAAGTTTTGTAGTCAGGGGTTCCTTTCTTATACCCAAGGAAGGGGTTCGACTTACTCTGGGGACCCACCTATGGGAGGGTTTGGAAAGAAGGGTGGCTACACCCATTTCCTTTGTCCAGTTTCATGCCATGGCAGGGGCTGGTATCCCCTGCAACTGGTTTGAACTGGGCTATGCACAGAGACACCAAATGTGCCCCCAGTGCAGACTTCAAATCACTCTTGGAGTGCACCCACCCAGCCCCAATACACTAAAGCCTGTCTTGGAGGTGGTTACACCTCCCTGTGACCTATTGTTGAGGCCTCCCCAGCCGGAGTTTCGTCCAGCAGCAGGAGGCCAGACTTGTGTCTGTGGCTGCTGCATCCATTTTGTGATGCCAGGGCTCTTTTAAACTGGTACCGGGCATACCGGTGTGCACATGTCTCTCCCTCTAGAAGGGTGGGATCATATCCTCGCCACCAAGACTGGCGGGGGGTGGGGGGTATGATTCTAAATTGTTTGACACCAAACACGACATGTTTCCGTGCACCCATTCCAAAGTTAGCATTTACCGCAAGGTTATAATGCTTAAGAGAATATACTCTGACTGCATCACAGAGCAGCCCCAGACAATCATTCTAAAGGCTGCAGGATTGAATGTATGACATTGTTCTGCATTCTGTCCATCAACTGTTGTTTTGCATTTGTCACCCAGAGTGGGATGGGTATGCTCAGACGTGAGTCCCATGCTCTCCACACCACTGGAGTCAAGCTATCCTGGCTGAAGACGGCTGATAGCCAGAAACCGGTCATAGGATGCTTGATTCCGGTTCAGGAAAGACATGGCTTGACAGTTTGGGCTGGACTGTTCCCATGAGGCACAGGGTCATGGCTGATTTGCATATGGCCATGTCTGAACTGGGGTGGTGTGGAGTGCAAAAAAACGATGGATTTATGCCCAGATCTCTGTACTGGGGTGAATGTATGACATTGTTCTGCATTCTGTCCATCAACTGTTGTTTTGCATTTGTCACCCAGAGTGGGATGGGTATGCTCAGACGTGAGTCCCATGCTCTCCACACCACTGGAGTCAAGCTATCCTGGCTGAAGACGGCTGATAGCCAGAATCCGGTCCTAGGATGCTTGATTCCGGTCCAGGAAAGACATGGCTTGGCAGTTCGGGCTGGACTGTTCCCATGAGGCACAGGGTCAAGGCTGATTTGCATATGGCCATGTCTGAACTGGGGTGGTGTGGAGTGCAAAAAAACGATAGATTTAGGCCCAGATCTCTGTACTGGTTTGAATGTATGACATTGTTCTGCATTCTGTCCATCAACCTTGTTTTGCATTTGTCACCCCGAGTGGGATGGGTATGCTCAGACGTGAGTCCCATACTCTCCACACCACTGGAGTCAAGCTATTCTGGCTGAAGACGGCTGATAGCCAGAAACCAGTCCTAGGATGCTGGATTCCGGTCCAGGAAAGACATGGCTTGGCAGTTCGGGCTGGACTGTTCCCATGAGGCACAGGGTCAAGGCTGATTTGCATATGGCCATGTTTGAACTGGGGTGGTGTGTAGTGCAAAAAAACGATGGATTTAGGCCCAGATCTCTGTACTGGGGTGAATGTATGACATTGGTCTGCATTCTGTCCATCAACTGTTGTTTTGCATTTGTCACCCCGAGTGGGATGGGTATGCTCAGACGTGAGTCCCATGCTCTCCACACCACTGGAGTCAAGCTATCCTGGCTGAAGACGGCTGATAGCCAGAAACCGGTCCTAGGATGCTTGATTCCTGTCCAGGAAAGACATGGCTTGGCAGTTCGGGCTGGACTGTTCCCATGAGGCACAGGGTCAAGGCTGATTTGCATATGGCCATGTCTGAACTGGGGTGGTGTGGAGTGCAAAAAAACGATGGATTTAGGCCCAGATCTCTGTACTGGGGTGAATGTATGACATTGTTCTGCATTCTGTCCATCAACTGTTGTTTTGGATTGATAAGGCCTGCCATAAAGGGTGACTGATAGCTTTATATGTGTAGTGATTTAAGGTAGATATAGGTAACCTATATCTAAGTAAGCGGTGCATGTTCCACCTTACCCAGGCTGCAGTAGCAGTCCTGTGGTGTCATTTTGGAAGGCTTCCCAGAGGTGGCATAATAGATTCTGCAGCCCCTGGTAGGCCTCTGGGGTACCTATGCCCTTCGTTCCTAAGGTACCATATACTAGGGACTCACAAGGGTACCCCAGTAACCAAACAGGAGTGTACCTAAAACACTTGGAATAAATTTAGAGAGGAAGCAGATAAGCTGGGTTCCTGGATACCAGGGCCCCAGACCGACTAAGTCGAACAACAGTGAAATATCAGCAAAAAGTGGGGGTAACCTTAAGAGCAGATCCTACTCTCCTACACTCTCACTGCTAGTAAAATCTCTGACCAGCGTGATTTTACTCTCATTCAAGTGAAGACTTTCGGGAATTTTCCAGATGTGCTTTCTAAAGGTACCCAAATAAGTCTCTACTATATTAACTCCAAAGTTCCCTGTGCAATATTGACAATAGGACTTTTGCTCAATGTATGCTCAATATATGCATCAACGGCAGACAACGCAATACTACACCACACTAAGACAAGCCCTTGAGCTTATCTTGGGATATTAGCCTTCTTCGCACCTGCTAACAAATTCCTTTAAGTTCAAAACAGATACCACCACTACATGTAACAAAAAGTACAAAAGATTAATAACAAACAATAATTCTCATCTTAATCAATTGCCAATAAATTCAGTCTACACTAACAATCCTAATCTTGCTACTCAAAACTGATAGCGCTAGGCAATGTGGAAAATGGAGTGTATAACATTTATACCACGCACTGCAACATTTGTAAAATCGCTATTATGAGACTGACTTTTGGCCCGTATTAACGTCAGGTCCGCCACGTGACGACCTAGAACAAAGGGAATATTTATACAAACCACACCATATACAAATATATATATATCATTATTTACAATAATCAATAACGACAGACTCAGTTTCTCTATTACTTTGCTTTTATCTCTTTTTTTCGAAAGCATATAGAATAGTCAAACAAAGATACTGTTTCGAACTAAAATCCCCACATAAGAGAATACAATTCAGTAGTTCAAAATAACATCTCAGTTAACCCCTTCGATGCTGATGAAGGAGCGGTTCCGTCATCAGCATCGGTTGGGCTGTGCTGTTGACGGAACCGCTCCGTCATCAGTACAGCCCTCGGGGGGAGCGCTGTCGCTCCCCCCCTGGGGTCCGATCGTGGTTGTTTTAGGGGGGGTGGCAGCGGAAGACTTCGCGCTGCTCCCCCCGGCCCCCCCGCACTTCCTGGTGACATCAGCACGCTGTCGCGCACGCCGACATCATCAGGAAGTGCTGGACGCGCTGGAAGCCATTTCTTTCCAGCGCGTCCAGCTGTAAGGTATGTTTTTTGGTCTCCGGTGGGGCGGGGGGGGCATTTCTCGGTGCCATGAGGCATCGGGGGGGAGGAACACTGTTTCCTCTCCCCTGATGTCCCAATGCAGGGCATTACTGGTTCAGGATCGCGCACAGCGTCGCGATCCTGCACCAGTAATGCCCCCACTAGACACCAGGGATGTTTTTGTTTGGAAAGGAAGCGACCCCTTGGGCAAGGGTCGCTTCCAGGGGCACATTTTATGATTTCAGACTTTTCTGCCCCCCCTGGGTCGATATCGGTCGCTTTAGCGAGCGATCTCGACCCAGGGGGCAGAAAAGCCCACTAGACACCAGGGATTGTTTTTCTTTGAAAAGGAAGCGACCCCTTGGGCAAGGGTCGCTTCCAGGGGCACATTGTTTATAATTCAGACTTTTCTGCCCCCCCTTGGTCGACATCGCTCGTTTTAGCGAGCGATCTCGACCCAGGGGGGGCAGAAAAGCCCACTAGACACCAGGGATTTATTTATAATTGTGAAGGAAGCGACCCCTTGGGGAAGGGTCACTTCCAGGGGCTAATGTTATGTTTTCAGACTTTTCTGCCCCCCCTGGGTCGACATCGGTCGCTTTAGCGAGCGATCTCGACCCAGGGGGGGCAGAAAAGCCCACTAGACACCAGGGATTTTAGTATATTTATAAAGGAAGCGACCCCTTGGGCAAGGGTCGCTTCCAGGGGCACATTTTTTATAAATCAGACTTTTCTGCCCCCCCTGGGTCGACATCGCTCGTTTTAGCGAGCGATCTCGACCCAGGGGGGGCAGAAAAGCCCACTAGACACCAGGGATTTATCTATAATTGTAAAGGAATCGACCCCTTGGGGAAGGGTCGCTTCCTAGGGCCATCATTTTTCAATGCAGAATTTTCTGCCCCCCCTGGGGGCAGATCGCCCATGTTAGCGCGTGATCTGGACCCAGGGGGGGCAGAAAAGCCCACTAGATACCAGGGATTTATTTCTAATTGTAAAGGAAGTGACCCCTTGGGGAAGGGTCGCTTCCTAGTGGCCCATAATTTTTTTTAGACTTGTCTGCCACCCATTGTTTGGGCCACATCTGGACCCAGGGGGGGTAGAAAAGCCCACTAGACACCAGGGATTTTAGTATATTTATAAAGGAAGCGGCCCCTTGGGCAAGGGTCGCTTCCAGGGGGCATTATAAATATTGTAGACTATTCTGCCCCCCCCCCTGGGGGCGGAGTGGCTGGTTTTTTTACAGTTTCTGGTCCCAGGGGGGGGGGATAGAAAAGCCCACTGTACTCCAGGTTTTTGTTTTTTATAGGGAGCAACCCCTTGGCCAAGGGTTGCTTCCTTGGGCCCATTTGTTTTCAGTATGTCCTGCCTTGTCTTTATTTGGCCTCTCTGCCCTCCGTACGGTTGCTTCCAGGGGGCCCACGTTTATAATGATTTATAATCTTCCCCCCTTGGGGACAGACACCCCATTTGTGACATTCCCATGTGACATAGCATGTTGTAATGTGTGTTGTTTTTGTTTCTTCTAATGTGTTTTGTTTTTTTTCTCTTTAGATTGTTGCAGTGTGCGGTTCTGTTACTGGTGGTTCTGTTGTGCTGCTGTTTCTGTAGTTGCATGTGTTTGGTAAGAGACCTTTTTTTTGTTCAATTGTAATGTAATTGTTTATTTTGCAAAGTATGTAGTAATACGAGTATGTGTTGTTGCTGTTTGTTGTGATTGTAAAACATGTTTTGCATTTGTTTTTGATGTGTCCTTCTGTAGATGTAAGTTTTTTTTTCTTCTTTCTAGTGGGATATCGTTGCCTATTTGCTGTGTCTTTGCAGAGTAGGTGCTGGTGAGTGTAGTTGTGTCTTGTAAGTGAATTGTATATTTTTTCTAAATCTATTTTTTGGTGAAAAAGTCTTACATTTTTATCTTACTTTGCGCAGTGTTGGGGTTGTTGAGTTGTTTGTGCAGACTCCTTTATTTGTAAGGATAATGGCTAGCCGCCGGATTACTGCTCAGCAAGTTGTTGGAATGCTTTTTGATTCCTCCTCTGACCGTGGTCCAGAGTCTGACTCTGATTCTGAGCCAGAGGTGGGAGGTGAAGATTCAGGTAGTGAGTTTTCTCTACGCATGGCTTCATCTGATGATGAAGACACTTTGAGTGCTGATGAAGCTACTTTTGGTGTGGATGATGTGCCTGTGGCTGGGGAGGATATTGCTGTGTTTACGGTTTTGGAGGACATGCTTGTGCCTGTGGTTGCGGAGGACAGTGATGTGCCAATTGTGCGGCAAGAGACATCTGGGCTGCAGCCTGGGGCTGCTAGACTTCCAGTTGGTGTTGTGAGACAAGGGTTAGCTGGGCGGCGGCCTGCGGCTGCAAGACTTGACGATGAAAGTTCTGACCTCTGGGTTGCACCAGGCATGGTGCAGCCGGCATTGCCTGAATTTACTGGTGTTCCAGGGTGTAGGGGAACACTGAAAACTTTTTGCCTATTGATTTTTTCAAGTTGTTTATGGATGATGTGTTTTTGGCAGAGATTGTAGAGCAGACTAATTTGTATGCTGAAAATTTTTTGAGGGTGAACAGTGCCAGCCTTAAGCCCCACGCTAGAGCTACCCGGTGGACTCCCACAAATTTGGAGGAGATGAAAAAGTTTTTGGGTTTAACTTTTTTGATGGGCTTGCTTAGGAAACCATCAATGGCTTCATATTGGTCTACTAGTCCCTTGATGGCAACAGCTATATTTCCGGCAGTCATGAGTCGTGATAGGTATTTGCTTCTGCTGCGGATGATGCATTTTGTTGACAATAGTCTTGCTTTGCCACGAGATCACCCTGATTGTGACCGTCTTTTCAAGATTCGGCCTGTCCTTGATCATTTGGTTGATCGATTTTCTGAGATCTTTTATCCTGGGAAAGAAATTGTAGTGGATGAGTCTTTGCTGTTGTTCAAGGGCCGCTTGGTATTTCGGCAATACATTCCTAGTAAGAGGGCACGCTATGGAATCAAACTGTATATGCTGTGTGACAGTGAGACTGGATATGTCTCTAATTTCAGGGTGTACACTGGTAAGGAATCCAGGATTAACCCCCCTGGTTGTCCGTCGACTTTTGGAGTGACTGAGAAAATTGTGTGGGAACTTGGTCGTGGATTTTTTAACAAAGGCCATCATTTGTATGTCGATAACTTCTACACTGGTGTGCGGTTGTTTAGGGAATTGGCCAAAGTGGACACTGTTGCTTGTGGCACAATCCGCTCAAACCGTAAAGGTTTCCCAAAAGAACTTGTTTGTCGAAAGCTTGCTCGGGGACAGTGCAGTGCTTTGCGTTGTGAGGAGCTTCTAGCTGTGAAGTTTACAGACAGGAGAGATGTCTACATGTTGAGTACAATACATGATGAAAGCACTGAACCGCGGAATGTTTGGGGTCAGGTTGCAGAAGTGCGCAAACCTGTGTGCATACTGGACTACAATAAGTACATGGGTGGTGTTGACAGAGTTGATCAGAGGTTGGAACCGTATGCTGCTCTTCGTAAGGCTTACATTTGGTACAAGAAGTTGGCTATCCATCTTTTCCACTTGGCAACCGTTAATGCTTTTATTGTGTTCCAGAAATCTTGTCCCCAGTCAAAGTTGACTTTTGTAAAGTTTCAGGAGTCTGTAATAGGCAGCCTTGTTTTAGTGGAACAGGCAAGTGTTCCTAGAGTTGGAGTGGTGGAGGATGTTGCCAGATTGAAAGATCTCCACTTTCCTGATACAATTCCTCCTACAACCTCAAAAGACTTTCCCAGTCGGAGATGTAGAGTCTGTTGGCGAAGAGGTTTGCGGAAGGAGGTTCGCATGTACTGCCCCGACTGCCCTTCAAACCCCGGGCTGTGTGTACGTGCTTGTTTTAGATTGTACCACACGCAAAAGAATTTTTGGGAGTATCAATGAGTGGTAAAGTGAACTGGTTGGTCTTTATTCTGTAATAGTTATTGTTCAGTTTCAAAGTTTGTATTTGTGTAGTCTTTTTAGATTTAGTTGTCGAGTTAGTAGATTTGTATCAATTTGCAATTTGTTTTTGTTTCTCTTTTATTTAAAAAAAAAACGAATGTATGATGTTGGTTTGCGTGTAGTGTCCATTGTCTGACTGTGTGCATGGTTTAGCGCTTGACTGCCGGTGTCTGTGGACTGATGCTTGTCTGGCGGTGTCTGCGGACTGGTGCTTGACTGGCGGTGTGCGTGGTCTGGTGTTTGGTTGGCGGTGTGCGTGCTCTTGCGCTTGCCTGGTGTTGTGTTTGGATTTGTCTTTGGCTGGTGGTGTTCGTGGAGTGGTGCTTGACTGGTGGTGTGTGTGGAGGGGCGCTTGGCTGGTGGTGTGCATGGAGTGGTACTTGGCTGTCTGTGCACGGAGTGGTGCTTGGCTGGCGGTGTGTGTGGAGTGGTGCTTGGCTGGCGGTGTGTGTGGAGTGGCGCTTGGCTGGACGGTGTGCGTGGAGTGGTACTTGGCTGTCTGTGCACGGAGTGGTGCTTGGCTGGTGTTGTGTTTGTGGAGTGGCGCTTGGCTGGTGGTGTGTGTGGAGGGGCGCTTGGCTGGTGGTGTGCATGGAGTGGTACTTGGCTGTCTGTGCACGGAGTGGTGCTTGGCTGGCGGTGTGCATGGTCTGGTGCTTGGATGGTGGTGTGGGTGGACTGGCGCTCGGCAGGCGGTGTGTGAGTAGTTACTTTCTGTTGGTCACTACACACACTGCTAGTTGAGTGACACTCCACACAGTCCATCATTTTGTGTAGTTGCAGTGTCCGAAATGTCGGCGTGTGAAAGTGATGGGCCCTTGAATGGCGCTGTTTGCTGGTGTGAGTGTTGGAATGTGATGGGTCCGCGGCTGGCGGTGTGAATGTTTTGTATGTGTCACGCGTACGAAAGGTGTATGAATGGCCTGTAAAGAGGTTGGTGCCTTGACGTGGCTTTACAGCTCACGAGCTGTGAGTCAGTGGTTCAGTTTATCATACTTTCAATTATACACAGTGTATTTCATTTTTGTGAAATTACTTGCGTATACAATTGTATGTACTGAATCATCACTCACCCTCGTGCCAAATCCAACCAGTATGTGTGTGTGCTTGCGGATTAGATGGGTGTGCAGTAATAATTGTTTTTTTTCTCTTTCTGCAGTAGGGTGTACCTTGCCCCTTATTGTGATTGTTGTTAGGTGTTGCTTTTCCATTCGGATGGTGTCAATGGTCTGGTTTGTATCAGGTATGAAAGGTGCGTGAATGGCCTGTAAAACGGTTGGTGCCTTGTCGTGGCTTTACAGCTCACGAGTTGCGAGTCACTGGTTCAGTTTTTATGCATTTATTTATTGACAGAGCATTTCATTTTTTTGAAATATCTTGTTAATAAAATTTTATGTACTGAACCATCACTCGCCCTCGTGCCAAATCCAACCTGTATGTTTGTGTCTTTGAGGAATAGATAGCCGTGCTTGAATGTTTGACTTTTGAGTAACTCTGTTAAGGTGTGGTATCCTTTTACTCGGGAGAACAAGGGGAACGCAGGGTGGTAGGACTTTTTTGCCGGCACGGCGATCCCACGCCAAAATGTTTGGAAAAGTGCTATTTTTACCTATTTTTAAGGTTTGCAAGGAGTTTTGGGTAGGAAAACATTGGTGGACCCACACATGCCATATCCTCCCTGGACTATCCCGGGTGTCTAGTTTTCAGAACTGTTTGGGTTTGCTACTTTCCAAAGAATACCACCCACCCCGGGCCAAAAACTCAGGTGCCTCCCCCCCAAAAAATCAAAGTTATATTGCTTCAGGGTATTTTATATTCACCACCGTTAGATTTGGACCTTTTCCTGTTGCAGCCACTATGGCTACCCACGCAAGTGAGGTACCGTTTTTATCGGGAGACCTGGGGGAACGCTGGGTGGGAGGTAATTTGTGTGAGCCCAGTGATGCCACGCTTTCCCAGACTACAACGTGTGAAAAAAATGATTTTTTTCTGCTAAAATTGAGGTTTGCAAGGGATTCTGGGTAAAGGAACGTTGGCGGATCCACGCAAGCCATACCTCCTTGGAAGCCCCCGGGTGTCTACTTTTCAGAAATGTGTGGGTTTGGTAGGTTTCCATAGATGGCTGTCTCGCACGGGGCCAGAAACCCAGGTAACCCCTCTTGCAAAAGCTGGTGAATGTAACAATGGTGAAAATCTTAAGTCCACCAGCTTTTGCAAGAGGGGTTACCTGGGTTTTTGGCCCCGTGCGAGACAGCCATCTAGGGAAACCTACCAATCCCACACATTTCTGAAAGGTAGACACCCGGGGGCTTCCCAGGAGGTATGGCTTGCATGGATCCTCCAACGTTCCTTTACCCAGAATCCCTTGCAAACCTCATTTTTTGCATGGAAAAAAATCAGTTTTTTCACACGTTTTAGTGTGGGAAAGCGTGGCATCACTGGGCTCACACAAATTACCTCCCACCCCGCGTTCCCCAAGGTCTCCCGATAAAAATGGTACCTCACTTGCGTGGGTAGGCATAGCGGCTGCTTTAGGAAAAGGCCCAATTCATACTGTGGAGACGAAAACATTACCTTTAGCCAAATAATCTTATTTTTTGAGGGGGTCACCTGAGCTTTTGGCCCGGGGCTTGGCAGGCATCTTTGGAAACTACCAAACCCAAACAGTTCTGAGAACTAGACACCCGGGGGAGTCCAGGGTGGTATGTCATGCGTGGGTCCCCCAATGTTTTCCTACCCAGAAACCCCTGCAAACCTGAAATTTTGGTCAAAAAACCCACTTTTCCATACTTTTTTGGGTGGGATCTCGCTGCCGGAACAAATGTCCTACCACCCAGCGTTTCCCTTGTTCTCCCGAGTAAAATGATACCTCACTTGTGTGGGTGGGCCAAAGGCATGTGACTTAGGCTGGGGTGCTTAATTTGTAAAACGTGAATATGAGTAAAAACTACTTTTTTCAAAATTCATTTTTGGCGTGTTCTGCTTTGGGGCACCCACACAAGTGAGGTATCCTTTTACTCGGGAGAACAAGGGGAACGCAGGGTGGTAGGACTTTTTTGCCGGCACGGCGATCCCACGCCAAAAAGTTTGGAAAAGTGCAATTTTTACCTAATTTTAAGGTTTGCAGGGAGTTCTGGGTAGGAAAACATTGGGGGACCCATGCATGCCATACCTCCCTGGACTCCCCCGGGTGTCTAGTTTTCAGAACTGTTTGGGTTTGCTACTTTGCAAAGAATACCACCGAGCCCCGGGCCACAAATTCAGATGCCCCCCCCCCAAAATCAAGGTAGTTTTGCAATAAGGTAATGTAAATTCACCACCGTACGATTTGAACCGTTTCCTGTTGCAGCCACTATGTCTACCCACGCAAGTGAGGTACAGTTTTTATCGGGAGACCTGGAGGAACGCTGGGTGGGAGGTAATTTGTGTGAGCCCAGTGATGCCACACTTTCCCAGACTACAACGTGTGAAAAAATTGATTTTTTTCTGCTAAAATTGAGGTTTGCAAGGGATTCTGGGTAAAGGAACATTGGCGGATCCACGCAAGCCATACCTCCTTGGAAGCCCCCGGGTGTCTACTTTTCAGAAATGTGTGGGTTTGGTAGGTTTCCATAGATGGCTGTCTCGCACGGGGCCAGAAACCCAGGTAACCCCTCTTGCAAAAGCTGGTGAATGTAACAATGGTGAAAATCTTAAGTCCACCAGCTTTTGCAAGAGGGGTTACCTGGGTTTTTGGCCCCGTGCGAGACAGCCATCTAGGGAAACCTACCAATCCCACACATTTCTGAAAAGTAGACACCCGGGGGCTTCCAAGGAGGTATGGCTTGCGTGGATCCTCCAACGTTCCTTTACCCAGAATCCCTTGCAAACCTCATTTTTTGCATGGAAAAAATCAGTTTTTTCACACGTTTTAGTGTGGGAAAGCGTGGCATCACTGGGCTCACACAAATTACCTCCCACCCAGCGTTCCCCAAGGTCTCCCGATAAAAATGGTACCTCACTTGCGTGGGTAGGCATAGCGGCTGCTTTAGGAAAAGGCCCAATTCATACTGTGGAGACGAAAACATTACCTTTAGCCAAATAATCTTATTTTTTGAGGGGGTCACCTGAGCTTTTGGCCCGGGGCTTGGCAGGCATCTTTGGAAACTACCAAACCCAAACAGTTCTGAGAACTAGACACCCGGGGGAGTCCAGGGTGGTATGGAATGCTTGGGTCCCCCAATGTTTTCCTACCCAGAAACCCCTGCAAACCTGAAATTTTGGTCAAAAAACCCACTTTTCCATACTTTTTTGGGTGGAATCTCGCTGCCGGAACAAATGTCCTACCACCCAGCGTTTCCCTTGTTCTCCCGAGTAAAATGATACCTCACTTGTGTGGGTGGGTCAAAGGCATGTGACTTAGGCTGGGGTGCTTAATTTGTAAAACGTGAATATGAGTAAAAACTACTTTTTTCAAAATTCATTTTTGGCGTGTTCTGCTTTGGGGCACCCACACAAGTGAGGTATCCTTTTACTCGGGAGAACAAGGGGAACGCAGAGTGGTAGGACTTTTTTGCCGGCACGGCGATCCCACGCCAAAAAGTTTGGAAAAGTGCAATTTTTACCTAATTTTAAGGTTTGCAGGGAGTTCTGGGTAGGAAAACATTGGGGGACCCATGCATGCCATACCTCCCTGGACTCCCCCGGGTGTCTAGTTTTCAGAACTGTTTGGGTTTGCTACTTTGCAAAGAATACCACCGAGCCCCGGGCCACAAATTCAGATGACCCCCCCCAAAATCAAGGTAGTTTTGCAATAAGGTAATGTAAATTCACCACCGTATGATTTGAACCGTTTCCTGTTGCAGCCACTATGTCTACCCACGCAAGTGAGGTACCGTTTTTATCGGGAGACCTGGGGGAACGCTGGGTGGGTGGAAATTTGTTGATCCACGCAGATTCCAGAACTTTCCACCACAGAAATGTGAGGAAAATGTGTTTTTTTGGTCAAATTTTTATGTTTTCAAGGGATTCTGGGTAACAAAACCTGGGGGTAGGCAGACGAGTCACCCCATCCTGAATTGCCCTGGGTGTCTAGTTTTCAAAAATGTATAGGTTTCTTAGGTTTCCCTAGGTGCTGGCAGAGCTACGGTGCAAAAACAAAAGGTAGTCTTTTTGTCCGAATCGTGCTAAATTTCACTGGGAAATTGAGGTGCGACCATGCTGCGTTTTGCGCTGTTTCATGTCGCAGCCACTATGCCTACCCACGCAAGTGAGGTACCATTTTTTTTGGGAAACCTGGGGGCACGCTGGGTAAGTGGAAATTTGTTGATCCACGCAGATTCCAGAACTTTCCACCACAGAAATGTGAGGAAAATGTGTTTTTTTGGTCAAATTTGTATGTTTTCAAGGGATTCTGGGTAACAAAACCTGGGGGTAGGCAGGCGAGTCACCCCATCCTGAATTCCCCTGGGTGTCTAGTTTTCTAAAATGTATAGGTTTGCTAGGTTTCCCTAGATGCTGGCAGAGCTACGGCGCAAAAACAAAAGGTAGTCTTTTTGTCCGAATCGTGCTAAATTTCACTTGGAAATTGAGGTGCGACCATGCTGCGTTTTGCGCTGTTTCATGTCGCAGTCACTATGCCTACCCACGCAAGTGAGGTACCATTTTTTTCGGGAGACCTGGGGGCACGCTGGGTGAGTGGAAATTTGTTGATCCACGCAGATTCCAGAACTTTCCACCACAGAAATGCGAGGAAAATGTGTTTTTTTGGTCAAATGTTTATGTTTTCAAGGGATTCTGGGTAACAAAACCTGGGGGTAGGCAGACGAGTCACCCCATCCTGAATTGCCCTGGGTGTCTAGTTTACAAAAATGTATAGGTTCACTAGGTTTCCCTAGGTGCTGGCAGAGCTACGGCGCAAAAACAAAAGGTAGTCTTTTTGTCCGAATCGTGCTAAATTTCACTGGGAAATTGAGGTGCGACCATGCTGCGTTTTGCGCTGTTTCATGTCGCAGCCACTATGCCTACCCACGCAAGTGAGGTACCATTTTTTTAGGGAGACCTGGGGGCACGCTGGGTGAGTGGAAATTTGTTGATCCACGCAGATTCCAGAACTTTCCACCACAGAAATGTGAGGAAAATGTGTTTTTTTGGTCAAATTTTTATGTTTTCAAGGGATTCTGGGTAACAAAACCTGGGGGTAGGCAGACGAGTCACCCCATCCTGAATTGCCCTGGGTGTCTAGTTTTCAAAAATGTATAGGTTTGCTAGGTTTCCCTAGGTGCTGGCAGAGCTACGGCGCAAAAACAAAAGGTAGTCTTTTTGTCCGAATCGTGCTAAATTTCACTGGGAAATTGAGGTGCGACCATGCTGCGTTTTGCGCTGTTTCATGTCGCAGCCACTATGCCTACCCACGCAAGTGAGGTACCATTTTTTTCGGGAGACCTGGGGGCACGCTGGGTGAGTGGAAATTTGTTGATCCACGCAGATTCCAGAACTTTCCACCACAGAAATGTGAGGAAAATTTGTTTTTTTGGTCAAATTTTTATGTTTTCAAGGGATTCTGGGTAACAAAACCTGGGGGTAGGCAGACGAGTCACCCCATCCTGAATTACCCTCGGTATCTAGTTTTCAAAAATGTATAGGTTTGCTAGGTTTCCCTAGGTGCTGGCAGAGCTACGGCGCAAAAACAAAAGGTAGTCTTTTTGTCCGAATCGTGCTAAATTTCACTGGGAAATTGAGGTGCGACCATGCTGCGTTTTGCGCTGTTTCATGTCGCAGCCACTATGCCTACCCACGCAAGTGAGGTACCATTTTTTTCGGGAGACCTGGGGGCACGCTGGGTGAGTGGAAATTTGTTGATCCACGCAGATTCCAGAACTTTCCACCACAGAAATGTGAGGAAAATGTGTTTGTTTGGTCAAATTTTTATGTTTTGAAGGGATTCTGGGTAACAAAACCTGGGGGTAGGCAGACGAGTCACCCCATTCTGAATTGCCCTGGGTGTCTAGTTTTCAAAAATGTATAGGTTTGCTAGGTTTCCCTAGGTGCTGGCAGAGCTACGGCGCAAAAACAAAAGGTAGTCTTTTTGTCCGAATCGTGCTAAATTTCACTGGGAAATTGAGGTGCGACCATGCTGCGTTTTGCGCTGTTTCATGTCGCAGCCACTATGCTTACCCACGCAAGTGAGGTACCATTTTTTTCGGGAGACCTGGGAGCACGCTGGGTGAGTGGAAATTTGTTGATCCACGCAGATTCCAGAACTTTCCACCACAGAAATGTGAGGAAAATGGTTTTTTTTGGTCAAATGTTTATGTTTTCAAGGGATTCTGGGTAACAAAACCTGGGGGTAGGCAGACGAGTCACCCCATCCTGAATTGCCCTGGGTGTCTAGTTTTCAAAAATGTATAGGTTTCTAGGTTTCCCTAGGTGCTGGCAGAGCTACGGCGCAAAAACAAAAGGTAGTCTTTTTGACCGAATCGTGCTAAATTTCAC
Source organism: Lissotriton helveticus (assembly GCF_964261635.1). Lineage (NCBI taxonomy): Eukaryota > Metazoa > Chordata > Amphibia > Caudata > Salamandridae > Lissotriton > Lissotriton helveticus. The sequence goes on along the minus strand of NC_136061.1, from coordinate 427,209,205 downwards.
TGGGAAATTGAGGTGCGACCATGCTGCGTTTTGCGCTGTTTCATGTCGCAGCCACTATGCCTACCCACGCAAGTGAGGTACCATTTTATTTCGGGAGACCTGGGGGCACGCTGGGTGGGTGGAAATTTGTTGATCCACGCAGATTCCAGAACTTTCCACCACAGAAATGTGAGGAAAATGTGTTTTTTTGGTCAAATTGTTATGTTTTCAAGGGATTCTGGGTAACAAAACCTGGGGGTAGGCAGACGAGTCACCCCATCCTGAATTGCCCTGGGTGTCTAGTTTTCAAAAATGTATAGGTTTGCTAGGTTTCCCTAGGTGCTGGCAGAGCTACGGCGCAAAAACAAAAGGTAGTCTTTTTGTCCGAATCGTGCTAAATTTCACTGGGAAATTGAGGTGCGACCATGCTGCGTTTTGCGCTGTTTCATGTCGCAGCCACTATGCCTACCCACGCAAGTGAGGTACCATTTTTTTTGGGAGACCTGGGGGAACGCTGGGTGGGTGGAAATGTGTTGATCCACGCAGATTCCAGAACTTTCCACCACAGAAATGTGAGGAAAATGTGTTTTTTGGTCAAATTGTTATGTTTTCAAGGGATTCTGGGTAACAAAACCTGGGGGTAGGCAGACGAGTCACCCCATCCTGAATTCCCCTGGGTGTCTAGTTTTTAAAAATGTATAGGTTTGCTAGGTTTCCCTAGGTGCTGGCAGAGCTATGGCTCGAAAACAAAAGGTAGTCTCTTTGTCCAAAGAACGTAAAATTTCACTGGGAAATTGAGGTGCGACCACGTTGCATTTTGTGCCGTTTCCTGTCGTAGGCACAAGGCCGACCCACACAAGTGAGGTACTGTTTTTATCGGGAGACCTGGGGGAACGCTGTGTGAGTGGAAATTTGTTGATCCACGCAGATTCCAGAACTTTCCACCACAGAAATGTGAGGAAAATGTGTTTATTTTGTCAAAATCTTAGCTTTGCAAGGGATTCTGGGTAACAAAACCTGGTGGTAGGCAGTCGAGTCACCCCATCCTGAATTCCCCTGGGTGTCTACTTTTCAAAAATGTATAGGTTTGCTAGGTTTCCCTAGGTGCCGGCAGAGCTAGGGTGCAAAAACTACAGGTAGGCACTTTGCCAAAAAAGGGTCAATTTGTAACTGCTAAATTTAGGTGTGACCACGTTGCATTTTGCGCCGTTTCCTGTCGCAGGCACAAGGCCGACCCACATAAGTGAGGTACCATTTTTATCGGGACACTTGGGGTAATTCAGATTTGTAAATCAACTGTTATTACCAATTGAGCTTTCATGCATTTCTCCCTTTCAATGAAAGACATTGTGTAAAAAAAAAATCTTTATGAAAAATGACCAATAATTCTCATGCTAGTATGAGTATTCCCAACTTTGAAAATGTGCAATTATATACTGTTTCTGAACTCTATAATTTGTACCCAATTCAGAAATACATAGGTGTCTTTCATACAGATTATTCCATGTATACATTTTCCAAGACAAAGTGCACTATACCCAGTAAATGAAAAAATACCATTGCAAGTTGCTGCTCAGTTTTTGGATCTGGGTTCGTCGGGTTCTTAGTGAAACTACAAGTCCTACATATCCCCACAACCAGGAAGGTCTAACAAATGTAACGGTATATTGCTTTCCAAGAGCTGTCAAAATTAGAAAAAGTTATAGGTAAAAACGTTGAGACAAAAGGCTGTTTTTTTCAAGAAAATTTCAAATATTCCAATATCTAACTGTTAGTTTCTATAACGAAACCTTCATGGATTTAGACAAATGACCCCTTTCTGAATTCAGAATTTTGTCTACTTTTCGAAAATGTAAAGCTTTCCAGGATCCATTATTGCTTTCAAACTCATTTCTACCATTAACTGGAAGGAGGTGGAAAGCTCTAAAAATAGCAAAAATAGGCTATGTCCCAGAAAAATGCCAAAACTGAGTGAAAAATTTCGGTTCTCTGACAAAAGTCTGTCATTCCCTGAAAGCTGAGAAAATGGAGATTTCAGCCCCACAAACCCTTTTGTGATACCATTTTCAGGGGAAAATCCAGAGGCTTTCATTTGCAGCCCGTTTTTCCCATTTTTCTGAAAAAAACAAAAAAATCACTATATTTTGGTTAATTTCTGGGACCCCTCCAAGGGAATCCACAAACCCTGGGCGCCTTTAGAATCCCCATGATGTTGGAAGAAAAGGACGCAAATTTGGCGCGGATCCCTTATGTGTCAAAAAGTTACAAGGGCCTAAGCGCGCACTACTCCAAAACGCCAAAAAAAGGCTTAGCACAGGAGGGGAAAAGGCCTAGCAGCGAAGGGGTTAAAGACCTTCAGTTGAATGGATAGTGTAAGGACAAAAGAGCATTTTTATAAGATCAATGCAAATTCAGTATTTCATACAAACCTAAGAAAATTTTAGCAGAGCGTGCTCATAGCTGGAAAGGCTAACCCTCCAGTGGAAGAGAGAGCAATCCTCACAAAATATGAGGAGCAAACTTAAGGAGTCAGCTCACAGACAGCATCAGCTAAATGATTCTCAGACAAACGCTCTAACCAGCAGCAGCATCAACAGCATCAATAACAGCAACTTCAACAAAGACATGGATTCTATTACTAATATTCATACCCTAAAGTTAAAAGTCTGTCATTACTCTTGTATCAAAACCCGGGAAAGTCTCTCTCCTCATTGGCCTAGAAGCATAGTGCTAAGTCACACCATTCCCGTCACTCTTCTCTTTCAAAAGTTCTTTGTTTTAGATTTGCACTGTCATCATCGTCCTTCAGCAAAGGAAGCCAAAATCTTCTCCGTCCTCGACACACACACACACATTTGAACAAAAGTTGTCTCATTTTAGTAACACAGTTATCCACAAAGCTAAATAATGCCTCGGACAATAGAAAGTTCTGCTAATACTCAGAACACGTAGCAGCCATCTACAAGAAAGAACACAATAGTCATTTATGAAGAATAAAATACATTTTTCTGCATTTCTACATTTCAAAGCAAAGTTAACCCGAATTGCAGCTTTGGGGCCTTCTTTGTGAAGAATGTAGTTTTCTCTTGGAGAAATAAATAGATTCAGTTATTTGCTCAAAATAAAAGTTCCATTTCATTAAACACAATCATTTAAAACTATTATTCTATGTCTTAATTAAACAATAAATGATAAATGATAAAATACGTTTTCATTCCATATTTGCTCATCGAAATAATATTTTGCTCCTTCTTTGCTGTCTTTTCTTACAGAAATCATTTGTGGCCTACTTAAATTCTTTTCCTGCACCTTTCTTATTTTATTTTCCAAAACTAAAGGTTAATAATCCTTTTTCTTTTTCTTAGGTTAATTTCAAAACTTTGTTAATGATTTTCACACCATGGAAGGTTTAATCCGAGCAGGTTTTATTTACAGAAAACCCTGCTCCATCACTAAAAATATGATTTTAAATATCACAGTCTACCAAGAGTGCTGAACTTGTGCATGAATGTACTTTTGAAAATGCCAACCCGGTGATCAATCATCAGTTTAAATGGTCAGTCTTGCTCTCTATGTCAGGGGACTGCTCAAGTTGCAAAGGCTGTTGTTCAGGGTAGAAGAACTGGTGCAGGGTCCTTATAAAGTCTGGAGCATCAGACATTAAAGTGATCCATTAGATTACTAGTATTACCATTTTCACAGTATTCACATTGTCCTAGAATGAAAACCACAGATTGCTGTGGCATCTTTTGGACTGCCCTGCCAAAAAGCACATTGCCACTGTATGGAAAGCCCCATTATCACACCAAAATCTACATTTTCGAGGCAGCACCACTCTCTTTCCAGAAATGAAACTGTCCTATTTGTAAAGCATCATTGCAAGGCAAGCATTATTATTGCCTTGTTCTGCACAGCATCGTTGTCTTACTAGAAATCAAACTGTGTATATTGATAGCACTATGATCATGACAGAATTCACATTGTCCATACATGAAGTGGAATGCTCACACACAAAGTCAAATTGTGGGACTGATTCACTAAAGTATACTTACACTTGTGTGTATGTTTACAATTGTTTGCTATTCAAAAAGATATTTTACAAGTAGTGTCTATACGAGTGCAGAGTCTCCGCATATAAAAAAATAGAACTGTTCTATTTTTTATGTGCGGAGTGAATAGCAAACATTCGTAAACTTACTCACAAAGTGTCCATTTATTTGTGAATCAGGCCCTGTGATGGTGACTTAAGCCAAATTTCAATGCAAGCACCCTGAGTCATCCCCCTTCGCTTCCTTCCTATTTTCAGAGATGTTTTAAGGCATGGCAAAGTAGAACATTGCCCAGGGCACTCTCCTCCAAAGGGCCAATCTAGTGGAATAGAGAGCACAGGTCCCACGTCTGGGTACACCCTTTCCACCTAAGGCAACACAGGCAACAAGAACAGATAATTGACAGAATGCTGAAGAAATCGAACATTCACCCCTATTCACAGATCTGGATTAAAGCCATCGTTTGTTTGCTCGCCACGCCATTCCCAGCCATATGCAAACCAGTATTGACTCTGCTCCCCATGGGAACAGTCCAGCGCGAACTGCCATAGCAGGTCCTCCTTGAACCACTGAACTGCAGGAGAAGAATGAGAGTGGCGATACAAAGGAGGAAGATTTGTTGCACATGTCCCCCATGCTAGCAGACGGGTCTGGGGAGGCAGCAGGGGATGCACCCTGAAATGTACTGCCTGCAGGTGGGGCACAAGGAGGAAATGTGTAACCAAGCACTGCGAAGCAACTGACTGGCAGTCCGGTGACTCAGTTTGAGGCTGTTTCCACCACTGTGGATCAGTCTAGAGCAGTGGTTCCCAAACTTTTGACTCCTGAGGACCCCCATTGAGTCACCACTGGAAGCCGGGGACCCCCAAGCAATTTGTATGAGTTAAATTTCAAACAATAAAACAGTAATTCGAAAAAAATACACAAGTGTGCACACAAAACAAATACTCAAAGTACTAAGGATTTTGGGGCCAGATGTACGACCATTTCATTTAGCGCCTCGCAATTGGTGACACATTGCGAGTGGCAAATTGCGAGTCGCTAAATGAAATGTACAACAGTGTGTTTAACACTGTTTGGGATTCCCAATAGGGTCGCAAATTGCGAGGTTCATTAATATTAATGAGCCTCTCGCAATTTGCGAGTCCATTGTGAATGCCAGCCCTCCCAGCGATGGTGGCCTGATGGGTTCTGCAGGCCACCATATCTTGGACTGCTTTTAAATAAAGCAGTTTTAAAAAAAATAATGCAGCCTGTTTACCATGCATTAAAAAAAAAGAAAATGAAACGTTTTCGTTTCATTTTCTAAGGGCAGGCAAAGGTCCCTGGGACCACTGCCTTACCTTAAAAAATAATTTTGCATACATTTGCAAAGGGGGAAGGGGTCCCCTGGGGACCCCTTCCCATTTGCAAATGCATTACCATCTACTTGAAGTAGGTGGTAATTGTGACTGTTTTGCGACCGCAAAACATTTGTACATGGTTTTGAGACTCGCTATTTGGAAGGGAATGCCCCTTCCAAATAGCAAGTTGGAAAACCTATTTAGAGAGTCGCAAACAAATTGCGACTCACGAAATAGGCTATGTACATGGCCCAATGCGTTTTTGCATGCGCAAATGGGTTCGCGAACCCGTTTGCGCATATAAAAACAGTTCGTACATGTGGCCCGTAGTATTTTATATTGAAGTAATAGCCCCTCTGTCACATGTATTTCATTTGTTTTATAGCATCTCTCATACCATTGTAGGATGTCAGAGCACTTTACATCACACACATATAGAGACATTGACTCATACATGTAAATCAGTGTTTATATAAAATGTTTAAAGAGTGCTTGGTCTGGAAAAGCACAAACTCAGGATTCAGAACATAACACAGTGGCTAGCATTGACTTTAACATAAAAAATGTATTTCCACCCAAATATATCTTTTTAGCAGCATCAGGATAATGAATAACTGGGACAAAATATAAGTTACTAACTGGTACCATGCAGTTTGCAAGTAGCTCTTTGATGACAGTTTATAGGTCCCTCTGCTAGATTACGATTGTCACTTATGAAGTGCACAGTAACAAAAGCAGTAACCACAAACCTAGGCACATATAATACTGCCTAGGCACATAAAATACTGCTTTTTAAGATGCATGTTACACGTTCTTTGCAGTAGGCACATTAACCCTCTTTGCTACATTAGTTAAATCAAAGCTGCCACTGAACAAAACTCTCCTTGCTCTCCAGCAGGTACATTAATCACTGGCATTCTCTTGACACTTTTATTGTTGCTGGAAAGCTGTTAATTATACAAGAAACGTTGCTGTGCTTTTAAAACTGTTGCCTACGGACCCCCTGGGAATGTTTCACGGACCCCTGGGGGTCCGCGGACCACAGTTTGGGAAACACTGGTCTAGAGTAAGCATGCAAATGTTGATGGAAGGAATGCTAGCAATAAGTATAACCATTGGGATTCACTCTGAGTTGCATTCCAGCCCATCACTCTTTTGCCCATAATCCCACCTCAGATTAGACCAAGTGATATGCAAATCAGTCTTGGTCCTGCTCCAATAGAAGCAGTCCAGCCCAAACTGCCAGGCCAGATATTCTCTCCATATTGGAACACAAGCAAGCCAAGACTGGCTTTGGCCAGACTGAGCCTTGGTTACAGTGGCTGATGAGGGCTGATAGCCCAAAACCGGTCCTAGGATGCGTGTTTCCAGTCCAGGGAGGACCTGGCCTGGCAGTTTGGGCTTGACTGTTCCCATTGGACACAGGGTCAAGACTGATTTGCATATGGATGGGTCCAAACTGGAATGGCATGGTGAGCAAAAAAACGATGGATGCAGGCCCAGATCTCTGTACTGGGGTGAATGTATGACATTGTTCTGCATTCTGTCCATCAATTGTTCTTGTTGCATTTGTCACCCCGAGTGGGGCGGGTATGCAAAGACATTGGTTCCATGCTCTCCATCAAACTGGAGTCACGTTATCCTGGCTAATGAGGGCTGACAGCCCAAAACTGGTCCTAGGATGCTTGTTTCCAGTTCAGGGAGGACCTGGCCTGCAGGACCTGGCCTGCAGTTTTTTTTGCAATGATCTAAACCAGGCCCGTAGTTTTCAAACATAAGGGAAATCCTAACTTAGTTTCAAGAACAGTTGCAGTGTGTATTTGAGTTGTACTGAACAAACTGGGCAGATGTGGATCAGCTGGTGCAATTAAAAGTAGACAGGTAAGGGAAAGACTGGTGGAAAAATCGAATGTCTGAGAGTTGCCCCAGCAAATGACAGAGAGTTGAATACAGCAAAGGATGCATTGTTGAATGGTGTTTTGGATATGTATCTGTCGAAAACTGATTGGATTAAGATCTCAAATTCTACACAAAATAACTGAGAAGTACCAGATGATTATTTAGACAGACTTATGGATATGTTTGAAAGATGCTTGGGCATTGCCCGTCTGATAGAGATGTCTCCGGAAGCAGTAGATGCTGCTTTTGTACAGGGATCCTTGCCAAACGTTAAAAAGTCAGCTATGCACCATATGTTTTGGATGGAAAACTATGAAGTTAGCTGAACTGGTGACATTCGTCAACCAGTGCATGGCCTGTAGAGGAGTAGGAAATTTGCATAATTTGTTTTTGCCAAATACATGAAATTTCTGCAAAATTAATGGTAACTAAGCAAAATGCAAATCTGTCATTTTGCACAATTTTGAATTTTGTAGCATGAAATGAACCGTGTGTCAATTTTTGGAGCAAAGACATATTTAATAAAAACCTCTGTTGTTTGTATACGTTTTTTGCATATTTTTACAGTGAATTCCATGTTTTGTAGTACATTTCATCATGCATGGTGCATAATTGCGCAAGGTGGCGTAATACAGTAATTTTGAGAATTCCATGTACCATAATGCAACATTCCCCAAATTAAGTAAATTACAGCATCATACTTTAAATTCTGCTCTTACAGGAGACGAAAGAAGGAAAATGCTGAAACAAAATGAATTTCTTTGAAAGATAAAAATATACAAAGGGCAATTAAAGGGATAGAAGACGGATTTCATAGAGGAGGGATGGCATAGGACAACAAAGAAATAGAACAGTGGTGAAAGAAAACTGAAAGGGCCACAAGCAGGAAGTTTTTGTTTCGTTTGTGGTCAGCTGGTACATTGGAAAGGAGAATGTCTCATTACTGCGTCTAGTGCATTAGGTGGTAGTCCCAATCCTGCAGGATTGTAATCAGTAATCTTTTTACACTCCATATTTACTAAATGAGTTTTTTGTTGTATGGCTGTTTAATATTTGGTGTTAATAAAATCTCTTTCCCCTGAAATCTGAGCTTGTTCAATCAGTGCTTTGCTTATAGTGTTGATAAGTGAGCATAAAGCTGAATATTGTCTTTTTTCTAAACAATTTGTGTTGGAAATGGGCCTTTTTGCAGGGTCATCCCTAAACTGTTGGCCTACCTACTTTTGGCCTGCCTCTTGTATTCTTTCTGACCTGTTGTTGGTTTTATGACTCTGGGCACTATACCACTACTGATCAGTGCTGAAGTGCATATGCTCTCCCTTTGTAAATATGACTGTGAATTGATATATCCCTGATTGGCTTATTTGGTTTACCTGTTAGTCCCTAGTAGTGTGGCCTGTGTGCCCAGGGCTGGTAACCCAAATACTGCTGGTGGGCTTGCAGTGCTGGTTTGCGCCACCCACAGAAGCAGCCTGTAAAGTGTACCTCAGACCTGCCACTGCAGTGTCTGCGTGCAGTCCAGAACTGCCATCTGGGCTGTGAAGTGCCCACACTTCCCAGCCCCTAAACCTTCAATTGGCATCATATCAGTCACCCCTATGACAGGGTGCATTGTGTGTGTAAGGTAGGACATGGCTTGATATGTGTAGCATGTCCTGGTAGTGAATTACACCCCATTTCGTTTTTCACTGCTGCAAGGCTACCTGTTCTCCATAGGCTACAATGGGCAGACTGGCTATTACATCTTATAGTCCTATCTGACTCAGGGAGCATGGTAGAAACTCGAGTTTAGTATGCCTGAACTCAGAATGATAAAATACATCTTTTAGTGAAGTTGATTTTAACATTCTGTGTTTGAAAATACCACTTTTAGGAAGTAGGTATTTTCTTGCCTAAGCCTTCCAGTGTGCTCTGCTGTTATGTGCATTAATGGGTTTAGAGGGGCAAGGCAGGCTGGGTCAGACCTGGGTTGATTAGAGAGATCTGTATTTGGAGTAGGGGAGGGGTGACCCATTGATCTGAACAGGGGTGTGCCTGGCAAAATGAATGCTGGCTCCACCTCCTCCTGTGCGTCTGATGGCATACCCCCTCTTTCTGAAAGGAAGAATGCAGCCTGGTAAACAAAGTTCTCCAGGCCTGAGCAGAACTGGTTCTGGCTGGGTTTAGGGACCAGTGACTCTTTAGAACAAAGACTTTTGGGGTATAAATATCTGTGCCCAAACCCCTACAATTTGTATTGCTCCTGGATGTCAAGAGGAACCTCTGTCTGTGTTACTGAAGGAATCTGAAGGCAAGGACTGTCCTTGTGCTTGTGTGCTATTTCTTGGATTGGCCTGCAGTAATTCCCCTTGGACTTGGAAGTAGAGGGAAAAGGACTTTGGAAGAACTTTTATTTTACTAAAGCAATCACCCAAAGGCTAGAAGAGAGCTAGCCTCCTGCTGGAGTCACAGGCACCTCTGACTCCTCCACCAGCCTTCTGATTCCTCCCAGCGAGGATTTCTATCTGCAGGTGAGGCTCCTGTCAGTTCCAGGGCCTCTAGTTCTACTACAGAGAAGGGAGTGCTGAAATTGTTGCTAACCCACGTTTGCAGCTGAAGAGCATAAGAAAAATCATCGCACAGCTGCCGCCGAGCGATCGCAAACCAAAAATCATTGCATCACACGCTTGTGGGCCACAAAGTGCTCGCTAACGCCCAAAGATCATCGTATCACGACATCGCAGTGCGGGCGCTGTGCGTCTGCCATTTTCATCGCATCGCACCCGGATCGTCTCTCCCTCGCGGAGCACTATTTTCTTTCATCGCAACAAGATCGCACATGCAACAGGGTCAGGGCATCATCCTCCCTTGCGGCAAGGATTGAACGCATCGCTGGCCTAGCGTGAAGAAGTCTGTCGCTTTGTTCCACACGCACTGGCAGATCGGCGCATCATCCTCCTTTGCGACAAGGATTCAACGCATCGCTGGTCTTGCATGAGGAAAATCATCGCTACAGCTCGTTTGCGACATTGTGTTCGTTTTGCTACGAAATCCCGGTACTTTGTAAGTAAAAGGGTCGCAGAGAACACTGCTTTGAACTGAACTCCCATTTGCACACTTTGAACTATTTTTACAGCATCTCAAGAGTATCCCTGTTTTACTGTATTGTGGCTTTTTATCGTTATTGGTCTTGTGTTAAGTCTATATATAAAGATACTTATTTGTTTATAACTACTTGTGTGGTGTCCCTTTGAAGGTTTCGTTACTGTGAACGATCATAAATGCTTTCCACACTGCCTCTGAGATAAGCCTAGCTGCTTGTGCTACGTTACCACAGGGTTGAGCAGGGGTTATCAAAGGGTGTAGCCCCCTTACGCTGACTTAGGAAGAAGGGTTCCTACTTGGACAGTGGCCAGCCATTGCCAACTAGAAACCCCCATTTCTAACATTGGTGGTCAGCGGTGATGATCTGGACTTGCATTTGTGATTACATACAGTAATTATAGTGTACACTACTCGTGCGTGCAGACCATAAAGCAACCACATACATTTTTTAGGTTTTTGATTCTATTTTTGATTGGTATCGCTGGTTATTTCTACAATGGGTCTTGCTGAAATGAGACCAACCTTTTACATAGATGACCTGTTGACCTACAGTCTAGAGGAGCTAAGTGGGTTCTGTGAGGAGAGAAGTTTAGCAGTGAGTAGGAAGGAGACTCGGCTATCCTTGCAGACATCCCTGAGGCTTTGGCAACAAGACAGATGGAGATTATTGGAGTCCCAGTACACCTACCAAGAGGGTAGTTGGTCTTTGGGTGGCTCTGGAGAGTCAGAAGAGGAGGAAGAAAGTGTAATGGGATATCTCATAGGTAGGGAGTCCCTTGCTGAGTCTAGTGCCTATGGTAGTGACCGATTCCCTTCATGGTTCCCAGAGGAGTTGGTGGACAGGTGGGAGGGTCCCTTAGGTAGGGAGTCCCTTGCTGGGTTTAGTACCCAGGGTAGTGCCCAATCCCCTTCATGGTCCCCAGAGGAGTTGGACAGACAGGGGGAGAGGGAGCACCAGCGGGAATTAGAGAGGCTCTGAAGGGAGATTGGCCAGATGGAGGCACACTTAGCGCAGATAGCAGTAAAGGAGAAGTTATCTCTGGAGGGTATGTTATCCCCTGAGCGCAGTGTTAACTGTCTGGATTCACAGGTGAGGGTGGGGTCCAGTGGTGGCAGCAAAATTGAGTTATGTAGTGATGACAGTGTAGTACACCCACCCGGAGATGTGGCACCTGACTTGAAGGAGGGGATTGATCTACACCAGGGGATTCAAGGATATGAGGTAGTTCCATTGGTGTGCAGTGTCCCTGAGGTGGATTGGGGAACTAGCACAGGGGTCCATAGTCCTAGTGAGGAAAGGGACACCCTACCGACTCCAGATGTGAGGTGCAGGGAGAGCGGTTCCCCCGTGGCTGAAGTCCTGGTGTATAAGTGTGAGGACTGCCCAGAAGAGTGTGGGTTGAGTGATAGAGACAGTCATGTAATGTCTCACCCATTTCAGGAGAGTGGTGTGGGGTACGTGTGTGAGGCACTGGATTATGAGGGGAAGGATAGCACCTGCGGAGAACTGTGTAATCCAATTGTTGGAGATCATATTGTGAGTTCCTGTTTTACAGAGCTAAACCAAAACCTGTTAGAGGGCGAGTTCTCTGACCTTAGGGAACTTGCACAGGAGGCAGACCTCTGGGTGAGTACCAGAGGCTCTGTAGAGGCATTTGGGAATGACCCTAATAAGAGTGGTTCAGATGTCTTCCCACCTAGAGTGGTGGGAGAGGTTCGGAGTGATACAGCTAGGTCCCCTTGTTGTGAGGAGGTTGTAGGGCCTTGCATCCTGTCTCGTGTGAGCAGGAGTGAGACTGGGATAGGTCCGAAGTGCCCCAACCTCAGACTCCAGGACTGGATGGTTCCATGAGGGAACACCAGGTAGGGAGTCTAGTCTGTCCGTATGGACCGTCAGTTGTGGGGGGACTCCTCATGTTAGGTGAGCTGGGAGTACCTGTAGTCAGGCCCCCATCAGTTCTTGTGTCTGGCAGTGCCACTCCTAGGGGGAGGGTGCAGAAGTCCAGCTTGAGGAGTGAGAGGGGGAAGGAGCCCCCAGTGGGAGTACCAGTGGGTCAGGGGCCAGTCAGGAGGGCTGAGCCCCAGAGGAGTGACCATGGTGACACCACTTCTGTCCTGGGGGATCTCCGTGTCCTGTCAGGTGGACAGGGGTCAGGAGATCTGCGCCAGGCAGACTGTCACGCAACACAGGAGTTCTGTGTTACCCTCGGGGAGAGTGTTTGTACTCCCCAGGACGACCTGGTTCGCCAGGCAGTAGTTTAGCCGCAGGGGTTGGTCCCTGAGTTGGGAAGTCTGGTCCAGGTGTTGTCTGACCTGGAGGGAGGGACAACTGTAAGCAGTGTCCCAACCAATTTTTTTTCTAAGAACACCACTCCATGTGGGAGGGTGCAGTATGCTGGAAGGGAGTGCAGAGGGAGGGAGTCCTCGCCTCTGAACCCCGGGCCACCTGAGGGGTTTTCCAGGTTGGTAGATCGGTTGCAGGTTCAAGGCCCTGAACTGGTGGAGGGGGGTGTTTCCCTCGAGGGCGTCTGTGTGCTCCCCAGGAAGTCCTGGTGCGCCAGGCAGACTGTTGCACAACTCTAGAGGAGTGTGCTTTCTTTGGGGGAATTGGTGTGCTCCCCCAGAAGTCCTGGGTTGCCAGGCACAGGCCCAGCCTAAGGGTACAGACCCTGGGTTGGAGGGCCAGGTTCAGGGTGCCCCCCCTGACCTGGAGGAAGGGGCCACTGCTAACAGTGCCCCTACCGGTTTGTGTTGTGGGGGCACCTCTCCAGGTGAGAGGGTGCACGGCCCCAGTAAAGTGGGCGGGGATATTTCAGCCTCACCCCTGACCTCCGCCCCATCTAAGGGTACAGACCCTATGCCGGGATGCCAGTTGATGGATAGAACCCCTGAACTGGTGGGCGAATTGTGCGGGATACCTGCCACAGGTGCCCTGACAATGCTGGAAGGGGGAAACACTCCAGGTGGGAGGGTACCGAGCCCCAAAGAGGAGGACCGGGTGTGAGAAAGCCCACTCCAGTCTTTGGCCCAGCCGCTGGGTACAGTCCCAAGGCTGGTGGGTTGGTGTCAGGGTGGCTTGCCTGACCTGGTGAGAGGGAGAGTGAACAAAAGGTGCCAGGCACCTGGGGCTACTGCCCCCCCACTCTTTGATGCCACCGAGGTTTGAGAACCCTGAGAGGTATCATACCTGAGTCTCCTCACTGACTACTGTCGGTGGCCAGTGTGGCTTGTTGTCTATCTCTTGGGACACACCTGTGAGCCAGTTAAGGTTAGTGCTGAACAGGTGGTGTCTACAGGTAAGGGGGAGGACCAGGGGTGGGAAAGCCCACCACAGTATCCGGTCCAGCCGCTGGGCACAGGCCCAGGGCTGGTGGGTCAGAGTCAGGGTGGCGTGCTTGACCGGACAGGAGAGAGAGTGGACTAAAGGTGCTGGGCACCTGGGGCTACTACCCCCCGCTCTCTGATGCCACCAAAGCTTGAGAGCCCTGAGAGGTATAGGGCCTGGGTCTCATCACTGACTACTCTCAGTGGTGACTGTGGCTTGCTGTCTCTCTGTTGGGACACACCTGTGAGCAAGCTAGAGTTTGGTGCTGCACAGGTGATGTCCACAGGTGAGGGGAAGGGTTCCCCCTTGGTTGTCTTGGTGGGCCCTGAGAGTGTGGACAGAGGGATCCACCAGGGCTCAGATGGGCTTAGGTCTGCAATATGCCCCTGCAGGTGCGGGCTAGTTCCATATTCTTTCGCTCAATGCAGGGAAGCCCATCAGGGTAGTGATTGGTCTACCCTGCGTTTTGGCTGAAAGGGGGTCGTGTTGGAAATGTCCCTTTTTGCAGGGTCCTCCCTAAACTTTTGGCCTGTCTCTTGTATTTTGTCTGACCTGTTGTTGTTGGTTTTATGACTCTGGGCACTTTACCACTGCTGATCAGTACTGAAGTGCATATGCTCTCCCTGTGTAAATATGACTGTGAATTGGTATATCCCATTTGGCTTATTTGGTTTACCTGTTAGTCCCTAGTAGTGTGGCCTGTGTGCCCAGGGCTGGTAACCCAAATGCTCATGGTGGGCCTGCAGCGCTGGTTTGCGCCACCCACAGAAGCTGCTTGTAAAGTGTACCTCAGACCTGCCACTGCAGTGTCTGCGTGCAGTCCAGAACTGCCATCTTGGCTGTGAAGTGCCCACACTTCCCAGCCCCTGAACCTTCCCTTGGCATCATATCAGTCACCCCTATGGCAGGGTGCATTGTGTGTGTACGGTAGGACATGGCTTGATATGTGTAGCATGTCCTGGTAGTGAATTACACCCCATTTTGCTTTTCACTGCTGCAAAGCTACCTGTTCTCCATAGGCTAGAATGGGCAGACGGGCTATTACATCTTATAGTCCTATCTGACTCAGGGAACATGCTAGAAATTCGAGTTTAGTATGCCTGAACTCAGAATGATAAAACACATCTTTTAGCGAAGTTGGTTTTAACATTCTGTGTTTGAAAATACCACTTTTAGAAAGTAGGTATTTTCTTGCCTAAGCCTTCCAGTGTGCTCTGCTGTTATGTGTATTGACTGTCTGAGTTTAGAGTGGCAAGGCAGGCTGGGTCAGACCTGGGTTGATTAGAGAGATCTGCATTTGGAGTAGGGGAGGGGTGACCCTTTGATATGAGCAGGACTGTGCCTGGCAAAATGAATGCTCGTTCCAACTCCTCCTGTGGTCTGATGGCAGACCCCCTCTTGCTGAAAGGAAGAATGCAGCCTGGTAAACAAAGTGCTCCAGGCCTGAGCAGAACAGGTTCTGGCTGGGTTCAGGGACCAGTGACTCTTTAGAACAAATACTTTTGGGGTATAAATATCTGTGCCCAAACCCCTACAATTTGTATTGCTCCTGGATGTCAAGAGGAACCTCTGTCTGTGTTACTGAAGAAATCTGTAGGAGAGGACTGTCCTTGTGCTTGTGTGCTATTGATTGGATTGGTCTGCAGTAATTCCCCTTGGACTTAGAAGAAGAGGGAAAAGGACTTTGAGAGAACTTTTATTTTACTAAAGCAATCACCCAAGGGCTAGAAGAGAGCTAGCTTCCTGCTGGAGTCACAGGCACATCTGACTCCTCCACCAGCCTCCTGATTCCTCCTAGCGAGAATTTCTATCTGCAGGTGAGGCTCCTGTGAGTTCCAGGGCCTCTAGTTCTACTAAAAAGAAGGGAGTGCTGAAATCGTCGCTAACGCACGTTTGTGAGCCGCCGCAGCTGAAGAGCGTAAGAAAAATCATCGAACAGCTGCCGCCGAGCGCTCGCAAACCAAAAATCATCGCATCGCACGCTTGCGGGCCACAAAGTGCTCGCTAATGCCCAAAGATCATCGCATCACGACATCGCAATGCGGGCGCCGTTCGTCCGCCATATTCACCACATCGCACCCAGAACGTTGCTCCCTCACGGAGCGCCATTTTATTTCATCTTAACAATATCGCACACGCAACAGGGTCAGCGCATCAGCCTCCCTTGCGGCAAGGATTCAACGCATCGCTGGCCTAGCATGAAGAAGTCTGCCGCTTTGTTCTGCACGCACCCGCAGATCGGCGCATCATCCTCCCTTGCGGCAAGGATTCAATGCATAGCTGGTCACACGTGAGGAAAAACATCGCTACAGCTCGTTTGCGATATTTTGTTTGTTTTGCTACGAAATCCCGGTACTTTGTAAGTAAAAGGGTCGCAGAGACCACTACTTTGAACTGATCTCCCATTTTCACACTTTGAACTATTTTTACAGCATCTCAAGAGTATCCCTATTTTACAGTATTGTGGCTTTTTATTGTTATTGGTCATGTGTTGAGTCTATATATAAAGATACTTATATGTTTATAACTACTTGTGTGGTGTCCCTTTGTAGTTTTCTTCACTGTATTACTGTGTATGATCATAAATGCTTTACACACTGCTTAGCTGCTCGTGCTACCTTACCACAGGGTTAAGCAGGGGTTATCAAAGGGTGTAGCCCCCTTACTCTGATTTAGGAAGAAGGGTTCCTACTTGGACAGTGGTCAGCCATTGCCAACTAGAGACCCCCATTTCTAACAATTTGAATATGTGAATTTAATCCTGTCTTAATTCCAGATTTGTTTTAAGCTTGCATTCTTTTGTTGGATGTTAGAGTTTTGTTTTCCTTTAGTTTCAGAGATTGCAATTCACTGTGTGCCCACTCACCCTTTCAAGCACCCCCAACTCAAAAAATATAGTTGTTAGAATGTTTGCTAACAACTGCCTAAAGGATAGCGCAATGGAAGGGCAGTGATTAATTTTGTTGTGGTAAAATAATCCTTTGTTTTACCATGCAGAGTTCTGTCACTTAAAATATCCCAAAACAGTCCTAGCTCGCAATGATGGTTTTTAACAGTAGAATTAATATAAACATTTCCCAAGCTTGTCATGATCAACCTCAACTTATCTCTCATGTTCAAATTATTTCTGGTGTTCAAATTATTTCCTTTGTCCTTTGGCTGAAGTTGCCCTACTGGTTCTAATACTGATACTTCCCAATGCCTAGGATCTATTCAACCCGATTTTTTGACTTGAGATGTTGGGCCTAACATTTATGTGAGAATCCTTGAAGGGCCATGCACAGACCTAGACAGTGTCAGTGAGGTTTAAATCTGACGTTACTGCAGACGTCCTGAGAGGCTGCACACTATTTATCCAGCTCTGCTGACCATGGTCTTAGTCACAGCTGCAAGATTCTGCTACTGTGCTTTCCTTGGGGTACTCTTGGATTCTACATCAAGTTTTTGCCTAGTATGCCCCATCCACTGATTTATTTAAGTTTAAAATTTAGGAACTAGCCTAAAGAACCCCAGGACATAGTGGCCAGCTAATAAAAAAGCTTAATCTTAAGAGTGCTTCAATTTGTGAAAATTGGAGGGGCTGCAGGGCTTCACAGGAAGGCCATTCCAGGGCTGAACTTCTAAAACTTGAAGGCACTCAACCCTACCACTCCTTCTGGAGCACTCAAAACATGGACAAGAGGATTAGATCATAATGTTCTTGTTAGCATATAAGATGTGTTTTTGTATTCAACAAAATTAAGTTCAGTTTTATAGTATGCTGAGTTTGATAGGCAGAGTGCACAAATGAGTGAAAGACAGCACCATAAATAACAGTAATAGTAACAGCACATGTAACTGGGGCAGTCCTCATGGGAGGATACAAAAGTCCAAAAGAAGTGACTACTAAGCCTACTGACTAATCAAAAGCCCGGGATTTACATAGGATAGTAAGAGGAGCCAATTGAAACGATGGGCGATGCTTAAAGCCCATATCCAAGGAACAACATGTCTCAAAGAGACAGCGCATTTACTGCCTAGGCGAGACCTAAAAAGTGAGAACTGCAGACTACTGGTGGACTTTGGTGCCAAACCCTGCCTGCTCCTGTCCGTACAATTGCAACAACCCAACTTGTCCTGCAGCTGTGCATTCTCCAAAATGCCCCGGAGGGCGTTCAGCACTTCGCTAAGCTGTTAGTGTTAGAAATGGGATCCCTGGCTGGCCAGGGCTTGCGCCACAGTCATTGAGAGACCACCATTCCCACGTCAGGGCAAGGGAGTTACACGCCAAGATAACCCCTGCTCACCCCCTTGGTAATGTGACACGAGCAGTAAGGATAAACTTGGAGGCAATGTGAGTTAAGTGTTTGCACACGCACCCCAGCAACAACACACAAGGCCCACCACTAAGGAAACTCCACACAAGGTTATGTATAAAAATAACCTTTGTATTACACCAAAACACATTAGATAAAAACACACACTTTACAATGTGCCAACAGGCACGGACAGAATTTACAGGGGATGTGTACAAGACAGGGCCACATGGACCACTGTCAGGAATATGCACTTTTAGACTTAGGATACTTGTTGGAAATAGCACTTGGTACATAGAATAATATTCACTTTAGCACAAAATAGAACACAAAGCACACAACCAGTAATCACTAGTAAGGTAAGTACCACCTACGCAACCCTAACCACCTTAGGAAAATATTACGCAGGGAACCAGGACCTCACTACTAGCAACACCTGTACTAGGAGAAAACAACCACCTAAGTATCACCATACATTTAGGGGTAAAGACATAGGAATATTACACATGATGCATCACAACATTCAGCGGTGTAGGGAAGGAAAACACATGATGCATAAACATACATTCAGCGGTGTAAGAACAAGGCACATGACGCATCTAAAACACATTCAGAGGTGCAGCAAAGAACAATTCGCAGAAATCACATTAACACAGAAATCACTTTTAAAGTCCAGGTTGCACCACTGCGCCAATACCTAAACGTAGCAGCTGCCCACTACTTGCTGGGCAGCTGAGGACAGGGACAGAACAGGGCCTAAATGCTGCAGCTGGCACTAAGTGCTGCGCAGCTGGGGAAGGCCAAGGTAGGGATGAAGGAGTGTGTGTCACTCCTAGTCCAAAGAACAAGTCCCTAGAAAGCAAAACCTAAACGGTGCAGCTGCCCACTACTTGCTGGGCAGCTGGAAACTCAAAACTGCGACAGGGGCTCTCGCTAGCCCCTCAGGACAAAGACTGCGCCAAATGGGGAGCCCTCTAGGCTCTGAACAAATCAGGGGCATTTTGGGGGGACCCACTAGGCTCTGAAATACATGTGGCGCAAAAACATTGGAGCCCTCTAGGCTCTAGGAAGAGACATGCCCCAAGCACTGTGGGGCCCACGGGGGCCCTGGGACAAAAACATCTGTGGGGCATGGGAGCCATCGAGGCTCTAAACATGACGTGCCCCAAGTCCCTCGTGGGGACTATAAGGATCAATGGGGCCTCGTGGGAGCCCGCAGGTTCCTTAAACAAATATGGCCTGGGTTGGAGCCCCACAGGGCTCTGAATGAAAACATGCCCCACTGTTGGAGCCATGAAGGGTTAACGGATTGTTGGGGTGGCCCGATGCCATCCGGGGCCGCCCTAAATGCACCCCAGCCATTGTGCCATCTTCCGGCACCAGCATTGGCCCCTACGGAGCCCCCCCAAGCCCTATTCACTCACCGGGCTTCCTTTCTTCGGGCGGGGGCTCCTCCTCTTGGTCTGGGCTGCCTTCGGCAGAGCAGCAGCGTCCCGCTGCCTCCTCTCAATGCGGCGGTTCCAGCGGGGGGTCCTCTGCTCCTCTCGGGGACTCCTGCTCTCCGCTGGACCACCAGGGCTCCCAACAGCTCACGGGAGCCCCGGGCAGCATCCGGCCATTTTTCTCTGCCGGCTCCTTCCTTCCTGGCGGCCCCGGGGCTCTCCACAGCTCACGGGAGCCCCGGGCCACGGGAGGAGTCTCCTTCTTCACTTGTGGGTCGAGAAGGCGGGGTGGGCTCCCGACCTCCTTGCTAGAAAAAGCACTTCCGGGCCGCACGCGTCACTTCCGTCCCGCGGCCCCGCCCACAGTCAGGCGGGCTGCGGGCAGCGGTGGCGGCATCTCGGGGGCAGCACTGAGGGGTGGGCTCCCTCGGTGTGAAAAACAACAATAGAAGCAGGGTGGGCACCCGCTAAGGATGCCATAAACGGGGTGGCACCCGTAATTAATTAAATAAGCGAATCAAGGGGCAGAATGCAGGGTGGGCACCTGCGCTGGCGACAACAAGGGCAGGAGCGCTTCCCCCGAGGGAAAACAACAGTACTCTGCCCACACATGGCAAATAAAACGCCATGAGGCGCAGGGGGCACAGCTAAAACCGCAGGCCCCAGATCAGGAAATGACCCCTACAGAAAGAAGGGTCCAAAGAAGTCCTGGGGCACCAAGATAGAGCACAGAAGCTCCCAGCAAGGCAATTTCTCCAGCATCCAGAGATCCAGGGGCTGGGCACGGCCCAGGGAGGCAAGCCTTCCCCAGGGGCCCCAGCAGCAGCACGCCGCTGGTAGATTCCAGTCAGAAACAAGAACATTTTGTAAGGGGACACAGCTCCTTTTTATACAGTGAATCTCTTTGTCTCAGGGTGCAGGGTGGGGGAAAAACCAGTCGCAGCTGGTTTTGGAGCACTGTGATGTGCTCAACCACCCTTTCCTTTCACTGGCCAGGCTAGGGACATTAGTTGCACCACAGGGGGCGGAGCCAGCATTGTGTGGGGAAAGCCCAGCCCTATTCAGGTCCCAGGTGCACCACTCCCTCACATCACACATGCTAATCTCAACACTCACCACCGGGGCAGACCCATCATGACTCTTGGAGCCTGGCACACCAGCCAGCTCCAGCCAATCACAAGTCAGCACTTTCACTGCACAGACAGGCACACTTCTAGAAGTGGCACTTCCTTATTAGACACAAACACGCTGCACGCATCATTGCACAGCATTCAATCACACGAGTCCGCACATACCAGACTCGAGCCTGCACACCCCATGCATCAGGAACTACCAGGGACACATACATTCCCCATGCATTCCTATGGGAGGGCAGGCCTATCTCACCACACGCACTCAGAGTGTGTACGCACTTTCCACTGGGACACAGTGAAAGTGCGCAGAAACCAAGAATCACCATCCCCAGGTCACATATCAAAAGCAAAAAGTTCAGGGGTGAACCTGCCAGAAGGGCCAAGTCAAACAGTTAGCAGCTCCATTGAAGTGGAAGAGCCATTTCCCTGCAACCTGCAGGCACAAACCTCAACATCTGCTTAACTTTTCTGCTGACCATTCTGCATGAGTTTGTTTGGTGATGGGTCCCTTAGTATCGCACAATACATGCTGCTACCCTTAGTGACCCTATTTAGTACCCATGTCCTGGGCATCAGGGGTAATATTTAATAGGCACTTACAGAGGTGCTAATGGCTAGCCAAATGGGAAACAATTGAACAGTTACCTTGTTTTATGGAAAGAGCACTGGCACTAGGGACATGATTAGCAGGAACTCAGTGCACTTCAGTCAGAATTGCATCGCATACCAGGCAAAAAGTGGGGGTAACAATTTCAAAAAGGGACATTTTCCTAGCTCTATTCTAATTATTGGTGCCTTAACTCAACAACTCAACATATTAATAGCATCGTACCTTAATCTTGTTAGAGCCAAAAGCATTATCATGAGATTTTTTTGTTCTTGTAGTTATTAATGCTTCACACCTTGAGACACGGATCAGAAACTAATGTTAACACAGAACCTGCATGTACCACTGCAGCTGCCCAAGAGACCGTTGTTGCAGCACAGCTTTTAGGGTATGGCACAATCTTAGTACGCAGATGCCACAACAGTCCCTCCACTATAACAAGTAATATTTAACTCTCTCAAGCTATGACAAAGGAAAGTCAAATGTGCCAACCATGTTTCGAGCCAATTTTGACATGTTTTTGGTATCAGAGCACATACATAGGGCACTTGACCAGCAGTAGAGTTCAAGATTACTATCAGGTGTGTTCCCCCCAAAAAAGATTAAAATAATTAGGTGTGACGACTCCTACATTTTTAATAACACACCCTCATTCCCTTCTTGATGGGTGACTCACTGGCCTTGAGGTATTTGAAATGTAGGGATGGTGACCATGCGCCAGCATATGTAGTTGTCGGATCCTGAGTGCTCATTGAGCCCTTGTTTTTGCATTGTTTGTGCTGGAAGTATTAGCACTGTTCTACGGTTTAATTCTAAGGCATCCTGAGCTATCTTAATATGGCTCATATTTAAATTGGCTCTGGCACACCGCTGTGGCCGTCACCTACCCAGCCAGACTTAGGACATTTGTCTCATTTTCATCTCTGTTGCTGTCTCCTTTCTGTGGATTACCAGCTTACCCTGGTCTTTCTGACCCTGATTTTCCTGTTCATTAAACCACTCCTGTATTGTATATTTATTAATTCTGTAACTATTGTGAAACTTTTGCAAGTTGTAACACGTTGTTCCCTTATGTGAAGCGCTTTGATACCTCTGGGTCTAGCCAGCGCTTTATAAAACTCAAATAAATAAATGAAAAAAATTCCTCTCAGCCCCCTTGTCAGTCTCACACGCTCACACTCAATGTACTTTCAGAATATGTCTCCCCATCGTAGTGAAGTGCATTACCCTCAGGCACGTACATTGGTCCACGGAGGCCACTGGGATTGGGTGCCATTTAGGCCTTGATGGAGTTCCCGGAGTTCCACATGTGAAAAAAAGATCTCAGCCATGGTATGCGAAGTTCCGCAAGTGGTGGAGTGTGTTAAGCCACTCTGCTTGTGCTGATTTTTAGCATTGGATGTTTGTCCCGTGCAGTAAAATCAGCAATAATGGCACCATGCGAGGGCTGCTTCTTTCTGCCACTCAGTAGATATCTACTCGAGCAGCAGCTTCCTTAACACAAGCAGAAGGTTTCTCAATGCGAGCAGTAAAGACCAGCCACGACCGCCCTCGTTGAGAAAAATCGCCGAGAGGTGATTTGGAATAAGATTTTCCTCAGTTTCCAGCTTAATGTTGGGGAGCTGTGGGAGAGGAAATACTCAGCACTCTACGTGGAGTGGGAAAACCTCTGCAAACTCTGCCAGCGGAGTGAAATTTTACGCCTTTGGCCTTGTGCAATTGCTGCCCTATTAATAGGTAAGCTTCACTGTTAATAGGTACGCCCCTTTATGAAAAGTAGTCAGCAGTCGTCGCCAAGGCCAACTCATGTGACAACCATGGTGTTGCACTCTCAAAGGATAAAGTTGCCACCTAATAGCCTATAAAAGAAGACTTGCATGAAAAGGCGTACCGAACATGTTCAAACTAGACTGATGACCAGTGAACATAGCCCTAGACGCATAGATATTTAGCACCTTAAGACTAGTTAGGGCTACAGAAACCTCAGCTTTATACTTAGAGACTCCAGTGTTTTATTTAAACGGATGTGTCCTACTAAACTCCCAATCAGAAGGCCATTTTTCAGAAAGTAATGTTTCTGTTGTAGTTCAATCCCTGGGATAAGGTATTTTCCCTACCCAGGTTCTGTTTATCTCTACCACACACTAATTTCTGGCAGCAAGGGTGTAGCTATCAATATTGCGCCAGGTACAGGGGCACCTGGGCCCAGGGATATGTTGAACCCACTGCACCTTGAGTTTTTATTCAAAACAGGAGATTGGGGTCCCAGTGCATAGAGTTGCATTAGAGCTCATGGCACCCTTGCTACTTCTATGTCTTGCAATGATATTGTTAGACTTCTTACATTTCAGGATGGAAACTTATCAATTTACTTCTGCTTTTAGAGCTAGTTGTGGGTGATGGAAACTCCCTAACAACATAAATGTAAATATATCATGGGCATGTTCTAGGCGCTGAATGACTATGCTACATGTAAAGAAACACATACTGCATGTATTGGACATATAGTGCGTTCAAAAACAGCACATATGTTGCATGTATAGAATGCAATATTTAATGCACAAACTATCCCACAGGAGAGGCTGCAAAAATTCAACAAAATATCTGCTTGCGAAAAAATCTCTAAGCCCAGCACACAAATAAACTTTAAACAGTGCTCAGACTTGCTGCATGCAAACATTTCATACTCTTGGCAACAGTGCTTTAAATGGAAATGGAGAAGTGCTGGTACACACTATCCAGAGAAAATGTTTGCATCTGAAAAGTGCCAGTACTCTTCTAATAAATATACTTTAGCATTGTTGAGAAGTGCAGGTACTTTCCATTTCCATCGAAAGAAGTACAGGAACTCATTACCGGACAGTACCTGCTCATTTAAAGCACTGCCTAGCATGTAAGCAAACCATTTGTAAACACACAGCAAATATATTAATAAAATAGGGCCTGACTTAAAGTTTGGTGGATGAGATACTCTGCCTCAAAGGTGACGGATATCCCATCTGCTATTTTACAATTGCCATAGGATATAATGCTTTTGTTATACAGCGGATTGGATATCTGTTGCTCATGTTACCCATGATGAAAAAATATACCCACATAGACAGTACTATGAACGCAAACTCTACCTACCAAGCACAAGTTGGACTCGACACTGGAGTGCTCGTGCATACTATGCTATGTCACAAGAATAGATTCATCTCCTTGTAACACAAATGTTTGTAAAGTGCAGATTCTCACCTCAGGGCAGGGCTATTTTGCAGACAGTTATTGCTACCCAACTCAATTTTACTCATTTTATTGACCTTAGACGGATGTGTTGAAGCCCTGGGATTAAAACCTGTAAACCCCTGGAGTGGACGCGTTCACCAGACCCATAAAAGAGGGCGACAAAAGGATTCTTGTAAGTGAAAATATGCAATTTAAGTCACTGGCTGCACCAAATAGTGTGTTTCTGCCTTTCTTTAGATAGTCTTGGCTGTTCTTATGACTGCAGCAGTGAGAGAATGTAATTCAAGAACCTGTCACTTAAGAAAGTCTCTCAAAGTAAGATGTAAAACTGATTGATGGTTGAACAAAATTCATGCATTTCATGTAGTTCACTGAAGAGCTGCCAGATTCAGCCTACGCCATAATGCTGGTTCGGATAGAGGATTTTAGGAAATGAGGCCTGAGCACAGCCTTATTTATTTCCAGTTGCATGTTTTGGCTAAGGTCGGGGCAGTGACGCGTAAAGGTATATAATATAAATTGATAGGGGGATATCTCATTGTGGAAGTGGGCCTTCCTAATCTGTGCTTTTCAGGTGGAAGGAAATGCCCAAAACACCAGGATCCACACTTTAATCCCTCAAAATAAAGAAACATACTTAAATCCTCGGTAATGAATGCAGTGCGGGTAAAAAGAGCTATTATGCTGCTCGGAAATGCGAAAATAATGTGGGCGCTCCATTACAGTCCTATCAAGAGCTCAAGAGTTCATTTAATATACTTAGCGGGGAAATCATTTTAGTTATGAGTCAATATCATCACGCACAAGCAATTACATTTTATCAGTTTTCATTATCCCATCTATTTGCACATATGAATTACATATTTGCATTCTGTCTGCATGGAGGCATGACCAACATTTTAAGGAGGCTGTCGCTCAGGGATGTGGGGATGTGGGGTGGGCTGTCTGATTATATTTTGCTATTTTTGTATCGACCAGCAGGTTTTGCTGATAGGATAATCAGCCCCCTGCTTTGCACGTTTTGTCCCTTACACATTCCCCTCTCACTTCCATACATTCACCTAAGTATTTCATTTACTGTTTATTATTAAGAACGTTTATGTGTAGTGCTCCATACTCCCTTTCAGTCATTACTAAGTGCTGTAAATAACAGGTGTTGCTATTACTCAGTTTTAAGAGTTCTCACTTTATTGACCTTGGAAGGATGGAAGGCTCTGTTTGCCTTGCTCTGCAGATCACTGCATGTTTCAGTAGAGACCATTCAACTTGCTGAACCATTCTTCATTTAAATGTTAATCAAGATCTGAATAATTCAGTACATTCAAATCTTTCATTGTACAGTTCGGTATTTTCTGAAAACACTCTGCTCATTTAAGGCACTGGCAATGTCCAGAGAGGATATGAATGGGGAAGGAGGGACCAGAGCAGAGAGAACAAAAATAGGACTATGCTGGTCCATTCATGTCTCCAAATAATTTTGGAGATTGGAGATTGGCAATAAAGTGAGTTATGTTCTCTGGCCTCCTGATGCTTTATTGTTTAGGTTTGGATATATTTGTCAGGTTAAGAGAAGAACAAGAGGTACGATTAATTCCAGATTTAAAAATGCTGAAACATGACTGGGAAGAGATGAACAACTGATCAAACGTTTTCTTTGAATTGGTAGATTGGTATGTGTGTTCTACATTTGTTTAAAAAAAGAAAAGGCAGTGAAAGAAAAAATGCAATTCACAAATCTATGGGTGGAGATCTTTGCCTCTCATATCTTTTCTGTTGATAGATCTCTGCCACAATAGTGGAGATGGCCACACACATAGGTATACATTTTTGTAGTAAATGTCACAAGGAGCAGAGTGAGAGGTGGGACATGGGGAATAATTACTACAAAATAGGCTGAGTTTTATGACAGGGATGCTAATATAAAACACATACACACAAACAAGTAAATCCATTACCAATCACAAAAGAAAATTCAAATTTTGCCACAGCTCTAACAGTTTCAAAGTAGACTTACATTTATTCAGTCCAGCTTTGGAGTCCATACTTAGATGCATGCATACATACATACAAAGATACATACATACATACATACATGCAAGTCAAACACCACACATGACTAAACACTTTTCCTGCAACGCATTCCATGGAGGAAGAAAGGAGTTGGAATAACTCCTCATTGGAATTAATTATAAATCAATTGAATTGTTTGTAAATTTAAATTGTGTAAATATATTTATTTTAGTGATAAAGAGTTAAGTATAATTATTGATTCATTTTGTTTGATAAATGTAATAATACAATTGATAAAATAACTGTATATTTTAAATTATTCTAAATAGTATAAAAATGTGTTAGAACATCAAATGTAACCATGTTTATTACAAATTAAGTAAAACATTGTTAGTGAGGGTGATTTTATTTTTTAATTTTTCATATTTGTATTATTCTTATCATTATTATCATGTGAAAATCTAATACACATTTAATTATACTGTAATTTTGTGATGGAACCTAATCAAGTATAGGTCCACAAGTCTTCTTTGAGTATAAACTGTGTGTCTTTTTATCCCCTTTTCCATGATCAGTTTCAGGAACTTCTGATTTACCCTGTTGGTGCTACAGTGTTTGAGTGAAAGCACCATTTTCACACAACATATATTCTATCAGCCTTGCATTGTGCAAAGAGCTACAAGGTGTTCATAGATGTCAAATCATGTTAGGCCACACATGGTACCTTCAGCCACTCTTGGCTTTTTAATCTATAGAATTTTGCTGTCTGCAATTGCAGGCCTTCGTATGGAATCCTAGTGATGGAGTTCCCTAGCTGGTTTGAGAACTATGAGGGCTGTCTTTTAACCACCAATTAATCTGTGATGGCTGCAACATTACTTTAAATGAATTTGCGATGAGCTATGCACTATTTGTGGGTACCTTACTGAGAACACTCATGTGTCCTAGTCATGGGCAGCTAGCAGCCAACAGCACATGAAGAAAGTGGATTCCTGCCACTGCTAGGAAAGCTCATGTATCACTAAGTTATGTAGCCAGTTTTGATCTTTGGTGGAGAGTAATTTGATGAACTAGTTAATAGTCCAATTACCTCATCAAGGTGCTGAGATGGGGGACTTCTTCTCTAAATATAAATGCAGTAATAATAAGGTTCTGAAGAAGGTGGTGTAAAAAATCAAATCACAGAACTCTACCAAAATGGGCATCGACTGCCTTTTATGTGTTCACTGTTCTGCGACTGTAAAGGAAGAAAAGGGGAATAAGTTTATTCTCATGTATCAGGACCCTTGGTTTTTAACAGGAACTGTACCCTTACGTATATAAAGACTGTCTATATGGACTTTAGATTAGGGATCTTTGTATGGCGAGTTTTATGTTGCTGATGAATTCGTTTGATATAATAAATTGATTAGAGATACTGATGTTTGTTCAAATTAGTGTTGAGTTAATAATTTACCATTATGTTTTGTTAATGAGGTTTGGCATGGCAACAATGAAAACTGGACAGTGGTATGACCCTAATGCATAGCTTTATAGACAAAGAGAACAGAAACATGCTTTGATCCTGATTGGAGATATTTAGTGGACTACTACCCTTGGTATAGAGTGTTGCTGAGGCTTTCCTACACTTTGATTCCAAAAATGTGTATGAAAATCTTAGAAAAATATGCATATATTCATAAAGGCTGAAATTCTTGAATACAGTATTGTAAATCAATAATTACAAACATACGGTCTTATAGCTGAATCAGTGTATATATATATAGAACCACTAGAAATTATAAGTGTGAACATTTTAAATAATGGAAAACATATTGAGCCAAAGTCACAAAGTTTTTTCAGCCATGAATATACATTTAAGACTGAAAATACCTTATTTAAGCCTTCCAGGAATTCACTAAAGGATACCTGACACACGTAAATTGATTTACTTCTGCAGATTTGTCCACCATGAGAGCAGAGAAATCTGCAGTCGTAAATCCCACGCAAGGAGTTGGAAATGAAAATTACAAGATGTTTTCCTTGTGGAGATTATTTTTTATATGCTTTTGCACATGTGGCAGCCCTTTCCACAGTGCACAATTTTACCAAATGTACAATTCTGAAAGAGAGAATTGGTAGACCTAAAAAAGCTACATGGCACGTGTAATAAAATAATACACCTGGAAACCTCCGGCTGGTGTGGCATTCCAGGAAATTTGTTACACCTGTTTAGAGAAAGACAAAAACGTATACAAGTTTTTTCAGGTGGATCATAAGGCTTACACTTTGGGTTTTGTTAGGGTCATTGTTTTGCTGGGACCCCAATGTTTTGTGAGGAGTTCACCGCTGATACCAACACATGCCGAATACCAAGACTGCGTATTGAATCCACCTTCTTTCACCCCCTCACATTACCTCTTCCTTTATCTCAACCTTGCAGATTCTTTTTCCTCCTTGCTTACTCTCTTTCTCCTCATTATATACTTTACATGAGATGTTCCCCAGAAAAACATTCAACAGCCCTATTTCTTTTCCAAATGAAACTAGCTCCACCTCCAATAGAGGTATATGAGGCCCACCCGTTATGATAAGAACCTGTTATGTCTTCCAGCCCTACGATTGTTAGACTCACCCGACAAACAAAATAATGAATGTATTATTAAAGATGAGTACCTAACTTACATAACAACTACCTTTAAAGACTTTTCTTTGGTTGAGAAGCACGGTTTCCCCTGTGGCTTTTGGAGATGATGTCCATAATCATCAGATGAATGTAATTTTTGAAATGTGTGTTAATTATAATGCAAGACTTTTGAGACTGACAAGGCCGTATTCACAAAGACATTTGTGGACCAACGACTTGCGTTGTGGGGCGCTGGATGGTGGAATAGTTTAATTTTGTATTCCAACTCCAGTGCCCGTGGATAGTAGGGAAGGTGTTGGATAGACAATTAAACTATTGCCTATCCTACAGTGCCCTCCAGCGCAAGTTGTTGTAATGACTTGCGTTGTAATGGTTGCGTTGTGATGGTAGTGCGTGGTAAAAGTTGTGTTGTAAAGGATGTTCCCCTAATGAACTAATGCGGCAACAAAATGTGCCAACTGCACTGCATAAACTGCATTTTCTTGGCACATTATTTAGTCAACACTATTGACTAACAGTAATACCATTGACCCTGCCTATTTCACAGGGATGGTGGTGGGAAAACTAACTAGCAAAAAATGTCATGTCAGTCATCTCAGAAATTGTGCTTTAAGTGAACCAGGCTAACTCAACCTCTGTTATCCATGTTTAATGTGACTTTGCACTGCACCACATGATTACCTTTGCTATTTCTATCTCAGCTAATATAAAGAATTACATGGGGCAAACTGAGGACTTTGCTTCAGGTGTTGCAACTCGGCTTAGAGCAGACTTGGCAATCAAAGAGGAGGTGGGCTTGCCGGAAACTGGTAATGATTCCCCCTTGACAGACTGATTACAAGGGGAAACCATGGCCGACTTAACCGAAAGGGCTCTACCAGGATCACAGTCAGTTTCTCCTCCCAAATCTTCTGTATCACCTTCCGAAGGAGGAGAATCCGTGGCAAGGCATATAAAATTCCCTAAGGCAATGGAATCAATAAGGCATCTACTGCCTTGCCTGGCAACAGCTCATCTTGATGCCAAAGAATTGAAGCATTGCATTACGTTGAGAAACTAACAGTTCTATCCATGGTTTTCTGATTCAGGAACAAATCTGATCCAACTGAGAGTGGGAGAGATGGAAAATTACGGAAAATAAGAGATTGCGGCACAGACTGTCTGATTTGAAGTTCAGCTTTCCTTAAATTTACACAGCTCTCAGAACCACCACATGTGTCTCCAATAAACCACAAATGTGGTTGCACTTTGGTTTTAGGTCTTTGATTCTTGCGCCTCTCTGACAATTTAGGTAACATCTTGTCACTTGACTGTTTTATGTTATGACCACCATACTCTTACCCTCCAATTGGGGTGGAAGCCGGCAATGCTTTTCATACCACTGATAGTTCCTTCCCATTGGATGAGCGAGTCCTTTCTACTTCAGACCATTAATCCTTCTTTTCACTGCATAGGCACTGAAAATGGACTCCCTTCATTAGATTGTCCTTTTCCAACCACCAAATCATGTCTTGAACTATCTGTGGGGTAACTGGGAACAGCAGTTCTTAATCCAGGAAGTTCAGAGTCCAATGATCAAGAGATGATGCACTAGGGCAAGGTTCTCCAAAGTCAATCCTTGACTGCCGGATCCATGCCAGATTTTTAAGATTACATTTATCTAAATGGGGATCTGTTAAAAATCTGGCATGGGTCCGGCCCTCCAGAACCGACTTTGGAGTACCCTGCACTAGGGGTTTGATATGGTATTGAGACTGGGGAACTACAGCTGTCATTGCTGACACTAACCCTTGCACTCTCAACCAACCAATAGCAGGCATCTGGGTCACAGATAAAAGAGTTGCGAGATTGCCCTGAAGCTATATGACCCTGTTCTGAGTAAGATAGACATATCCCCTCCGTGTGTCAGAAAGGGCTCCAATGAAGAGACTTTCTTGAGCCAGTATCAGTTGAGAGTTTTGTAGATTTAGGATTAACCACAGATCCTGCAAGATGCTGGGTGCCATCTCTACATAATTCTGCATCTTAGAAAAGGAGGAAGCACACAACAACCAATCATCAAGGTAATTAAAAATTGAAATTCCTTTTAACTGTAGTACACCCACCACTGGTACTAATAGCTTTGCACTAGTGGTGTGTGTAAATCCTTGGTGAAGGTGACAGACTAATTGCCCGGGCTTGTAACTGAAAGTACCCTACTGTAGACCTCAGGAAAGTTTGCATCTTGGATGCATACTGAATGACTCCACAAGAAGAAACTTGGTTCCCTTGGATCCCTTTATGTCTAAGGACTTCCCTTTTCGTTCTTCTGGTACTGGGATTGTTGTTTTTCACTGTAGCAATACATGCACACCACGGTGAATCACTCATCTTTTTGTTTTATCTTTTGGTAACGTAGTACATTCAAATTAATTCTTCAGAGAGGCTTGTTTGAAAGTTAACTGATAACTGTTTAATAATAGCAAAGAGTCATTGTGTATCAGCCGTTGATTACATTGAGGGAAAACATATTTTAGTCTACCTCCTACTTGCATATAATAATTTTTTTTTACCTTGAAATTGGGGCTGAGAGGTTTGCTTGTTAGCAAACGCCACCCATCCAACTTGTTGACCATGTGATGTTCACTTATGTAGGAAAGACTTTCTCTTTCTAAAGAGTTTGAACGGCTTCAGTATTTTCTTTTCGTCAGCCGATTTCTGAACCATATTGTTCAAATTTGGACCAAAGAGCATGAATGGAAGTGCCTGGCTCAAAGAACTTTGAATGGAGTCTAATTTCCATGGCTTCCTGCAACTGCTGCGGACATCACCACCCACAGACTGCCAAATCTGACACATGACAGAAACGGTACCAAAAATATCCATCTGTGCCAACACCAACATAGGATTAATGGATTGAAAATCATTTATGAGTGTTGGAGTGGTGTATGTTGCATATGTATTATCACTAACAGCAAAATTTGGCACAGAATAGGACCTTTTAAATGTACTCTCCACCTTTCTTCCACCACCTAGTGCAATGTAGGTGCCTCCAATGCTAAAGAATAGGATGAGACCATAGAAGGCAAAATGGTATTTACTTTAGATGTGTCTGGAAAATCAGCCTCAAAGTTCTCAATTAAATACCTATTGTTGGGGGGCGTGGCTTGGCCGGCTGCAAGATGGCCGCACTTTTGTGGGCTCTGCTGGCCAAGCTTTAAAATTCGGCATAATCCTGTGGGCTATCCCATCCTACCTGCACTTCAAAACCGTTTCCTGAATCCCCGCGAATAGGGGAATCGATTGAGGCTGATTCTGCTTTCCTGCTCGGCCGGGCGGCTGTGCTACGCCGTTGTGAGGTGGCGCCTGGCCTGTGATCCGGCTCCCGTGTGGGCTTAGAAGACTTTCTCTGGGATCGCACAACACCTTGCCGCTGCCCGTTTCAGGCCGGGATCGGAGATCCGACCATCGTGTCCCCGGTGAGTGGCGTCGCCTCGGGGGGCTATTGCTGGCGAGGTTGGGGGTCCGCGGGCCGAACCACCGGGTCTGGGTATTTTTCCCCACCTCCCTCTGGTCGTCTTTAATGGCGGCTGCCTGCGTCCGGACCCGGTGACAGGGGCGCCGGTCCCCCACGCCTCCTCGCCTGCCTTGCCCCCTGAGTGCTGTGCGCCCCCCGCTTGTCTTCTGCTGAGGACCGGCCGGGCTGGGACCCCTGCGTCACTGCTACAGCGCTGCAACATATCCCTGGTGGCCCGCCTGGACTCAGCCTATGGCCTACCCGCTATTTGGCCCTGTGCTTGTTCTGCTCCAGCGCCCCATCGCCTGGCTCCAGTGTGTGGTTGAGAGGCCCCGGGCGCATAACTTGCAGGGCCTTGCCCTCGTGAACCCCCAGCACCTGCCTTGTGTTGGGACCTGCATCGGGCTCCCCGGCGTCCCATCTCCTGGCTCCTGTAACTTGTGGTGAGGCCCCGGGCGCATACCTTGCGGGGCCTTGCCCTTGTGGACTCCCGGTGCCGGCCTTGTATTGGGCCCTACATCGGGCTCCTCTGCGCCCCATCGCCTGGCTCCTGTGACTTGTGGAAAGGCCCCAGGCGCATATCTTGTGGGGCCTTGCCATTGTGGAATCCCTGCGCCGTCCTTGTGTTGGGCCCTGCATCGGGCTCCAGATGACTGCTGCTAGACGCTGCGACCGTTGCGGAGGTCCTCCAGCGTTGGGCGTCCTCCTCCTCCTGTTGCTGGTGCGTGGTGTTGTGGGTGCCCCCTGGATGCTGCCTAGTTGGGGGACCTGCCTGTGCCTTGTCTCCCCGCCTGGGGGGCTTTCCTGTGCATGCCATGAGCGTCGTGGGACTGGGAGTGTCCACACCAGGCTATCTACTACTGTGTAATCTCCCCCTGGACCTGCTTTCCTGTGTCCTTGGTGCCTTGCTGGGGTGCCTGGGGCTGCCCTTCGGACTGCTGACCTTTTTCTATTGCTGGTGGTGTCTGCGGGTGTCTGTGGATTTAGATTCGCTGTTCATTGGACGGTCCCACTGGATTGGCGGTCCCTGACCTCTCCCATCGCCCCGGGGGTCTATTCTCTGGACCACAGCTACTTCCTCTGTGAGGGCTCTGCTGAACTATACCTTGCCTCGTAATACCCGCTACTGGGGGACAGTTTGCTTCTTTTCCTTCTGTTTTATCTCCCGTCTGCCTTTTTCCGGTCTGCTGGGTCTCTCATAATGGGGAAGACTGACCCAAAACAGCCCAAGATTGCTTTTGATCTCCAAAGGTCTTCCCGACAGGACGGAGATAACTCCGAGGGTGCTGACTCTGCTACCACGATGGATGCCTCCCCCAAACGCGATGACGATCTGAAAACCATAATGCTCGATGTCATGTCAACTGTGACTGGTATCGCGACCCAACTGGACCAATTTTCTGCCCATCTGGACTTGGTCAAGGCCCGTGTTAACTCCCATGAAAATCGTTTGCTTCATGTCGAGTCCAGGGTTTCGGACGCCGAGGATGCTGCCACCCAAGACCGTCAGAAACGACTTCAAATGGCGGTCATCCGGGAGAAGAGCGAGGACTTGGAGGCCTGTTCCCGCCGGAGCAACCTCCGTATTACGGGCCTTCCGGAATCAACCAACATCTCAAGAATGGAGGACTTTGTTGAACAGCTGATAAAGGAACTCTTCGGTGATGCCCTCTCTCCAGTTTTTGTTGTGGAGCACGCTCATCGCTCCCTTGGCCCATGTCCCGGTCCCGGGCTCCCTCCATGCCCCATCATTGCAAAAATTCGGATTTTTCGGGAAAGGGACGCCATTCTTCGAGTGGCATGAGAGAGGGGCACCATTAACCATCAGGGTAACAAACTCTACTTCTACCTGGACTACACCCATACTGTGCAAGTGGCCTGGAGGGAGTTCCTTCCGGCTAAGCGTATTCTTCAGAAGCACGAGGTCTCCTACTCCCTGGCCTACCCTGCAAAACTGAGAGTCCGTCAGGGGGCAAAAACACTGGTCTTTCCGGACTCAAGGGAGGCCCTCGCCTTCGCCAAGAAGTTTGACGAAGCGACCCGCTCCTCTCCTTCTAAATCTCAGACTGACAGTGTAGATCGCCTAAGTGACAACGATTGAAGTGTGAACATTGATTCTCATTTATTCTTATTTTGTGTGATGCCTTATACCACCTAAGCTTGTTGGCCACCCTGCTTGACTGCAGGGGTGTGTACCTAGCCCTGCTATGCCCCCGCGGGATGATTCCCTATTCCAAAGTTGGATTTTCCTCTCCTAGTTGTGGGTTCCCAGGGTGGTGTGGGTGGGATACTCAGCCTAATTGGGGGGGTTGGAGTGGGTGCGGGGTTGGGGGTATTTGTTGCTTGGGGGTTTGGGGTGGCGGGAGCGTTTTTTGTCTGGGATGGTTGGGTTGGGATGCGGTCCTGGGGTTCTCTGTTCCCCTATGGGGGAGGTGGCTTCAGTTGGCCACCGTATGTTTGTTGAGTACTTTTTCACAAGTCTTGATTTTGACACTGTACGGTGCTTCCTG
The DNA here is from genome assembly GCF_964261635.1 of Lissotriton helveticus. Classification (NCBI taxonomy): domain Eukaryota; kingdom Metazoa; phylum Chordata; class Amphibia; order Caudata; family Salamandridae; genus Lissotriton; species Lissotriton helveticus. The sequence continues at coordinate 427,174,179 of NC_136061.1, read as the reverse complement.
CCTCGCCTTGTTTCAAGTCACAGTTATCCCCTGTCCATGATTACGTTGCACCTCTGGTCCCTCCCCCCCCGTTTTGCACCTCCTGAGTCTGGGTGCACAGGGCATCACCCTTGCTCACCGGCACGCTCTGCACTCCAGTGCCACATCTGTTGATTCGCTGCTTGCACGTTCTCCCCATGTCGTCCCCGCTGTGCTGCTTATACCTGTCTACAGAGCCTCCCACCTCCTCTGCATATCACTGCAACTAGGACCACCTTCTCATGACTGCTGCTTCTGCTTGTGGCCTTTCCTGCCTGCGCTGCGTAGCGTTCCACTCTGGACCAACTCCCCATGACTGACATTGTCTGCTGGACCTGGAATGTCTGTGGTCTGAATGACCACCGTAAGGCCAGACTAATCCACTCACACTTACAGCGACTCAGGGTAGACATATGCCTCCTACAGGAGACTCACCTTATGTCCGGATCCCTCTCCAGACTCCAAGCGAGCTACTGGGGGGAATACCACTCTAATACCTACTCGGCTTATGCTAGGGGGGTTTCCATTTTGATACGCAGGTGTCTCCCTTGGCACACCGCCCAGGCACTTATTGATCCAGAGGGTAGGTACGTTATCCTCCACAGCTCACTCTTGGCCCAGCCCGTGACTTTCGCCGCGGTCTATGGTCCCAACTCTGATGAGATTCTTGTTTTTATTATTAGGTGTGGTGAGTCGACCGAGTAGGGTATAATAATTAACCCTACCACAACCCCTTTTTACTGTTCTCAGCTAGAGAAGTGAATAAAATAATTTTTTCTACTATCCAGGGAATTTTTTTTAATATTTCATCTCACTCACTTATTCCCTCCACCCCCTACCACTCACACCATCCTTACACCACACATAGCCTATCTTTCATAAAATTCAAATGCTCCTGCGTAGTCCATAGGTCGTAGCACGCCCCGCCCCGTAGAGGAACGGGAGGACACCGATGATGAAGCATGACACTATGGGATACATTTTAAGTATTTACATAGGTTGTACCGCACCCCTGTTAAGCTCCACAGGCTTGGGATCATTCCATGGGAAACTTGTATGCGTTGTGCTGCCCCTGCTGCGGACTTTGCACATTTGGCGTGGCTATGTCCTAAGGTCTCTTAATTCTGGCGGGAGGTGTGTTCCACTATTTCTGATATTACTAGTTCCACAGTGCATCCTGGCCCTCCCATGTGCCTCCTTGGTTTCGTAAAATTCTGTCCTGATGCTTCCCGATGCCTGATTGCAATGCTGCTGGTCCTGGCTAGGCGTGGGGTGGCCATGTGTTGGGGTCGTAGGCCTGCTCCTTGGGCTGAAAGCGTGCTGGAGGACGCCTCGCTGTTTCAAACTCGGCGTTCTGGGACTTACTGCCCGCCAAGTCCCGACCTGTTGACTTTTGGGGCCCTCTGGTGATTTATCTCCGATCCCGTTCCTACCCCAGTGGTGCTGCCTCTCCCACGCTCCCCACCGGCCCTGTGCCCGTGGTAGCCGCCGGTGCTGGTCAGTGATTGCCTCCTCACTCCCTATTGGCCCCCGCCTTTCAGCACTCCATACTGAGGTTCTTTCCGTATGTGTGTCCTCCCCATGAGGGGAGGGACCCCTGGTGGTGTTGATGAGATCTCCATCTTATCGTATTCCTGTGTGTTGCAAGGTGTAATCTACTTGTTTCCGACTGCATGACTTGATTTTTCCTGCGTCAATTTGAGCTGCTATGATGCACGGAGTAATGTGTCTGACTTCAATTTTCTCAATAAAGGTTTTGAAAAAAACAAAAAACCTATTGTTCAAAAATCATCTATTACTAGATGTATCCAGACCTAACCATTGCTTATAAATTATCTCTTTTATGACTTCATGTAGTGGCAAATCTCACTGCAACAAAAAAAACCTTCCTCTGAAGGTTTTGCTCAAAACCCAAGACCTCTCCATTATGAGGCAATGAGTCTTCAAGATGGGTGACCCGAACATACTTTCCCTTAGGACCGCTATCCTGATCGTCCTCATCATCCTCAGGCTCTACTCTCTGTCTTTTTGGGCTGGGGTTCACTTAGAGGAGCATCTACAGTTTCCATAACCATGAATTTTAGGCCAGCCTTTAAAAATGGAGAACTTTTCCTCCTTCTGCTCGACATTTTGCTGCTTCACAGTAGACTTTCTCCTCTCCATTGTGGACATTGAGGTTGCTCTACTAAAGCAACATTCCTGTTTATATTGGGTTGCTTACAGACCAAATCCCACCCTTTGCCAGATATGGTCCCCACATAACCAGTGCAGCCTTCTCTTTGGTCATGTGTGTACCAGCACGCTGCAAATGAGCTCAGGATACCACACAGCAGCTCCCAAATAGATATGTGGTGCACAACACACTGCTCCCTTCCCCAGCCCAGCACATGAGCGAGGACCACATCTGTAGTAAGTGCAAAATAGAAAGTGATCACCCAATGACAACTACCATATGAATAATAAAATGTAAGAAGTGCATGCCACTTATCTTACACAAGACAGGACAATATACAGTAGGCTGGATCGAGGGAGGGACTGTTTACACTGACATCAAGGGGGTAGACACTAAAGAAATACTTTTATTGTATTGCTCAAAGGTTTAGTGTGTGGTAAACATCCTGTCTGGTAGGCAGGGATTATCATAGGGTAAGGGCTGAGAGGACTGGGACGAGGAGGATAGATGAGGAAGTATGCATTTTGGGGGTGGATGGGACAATGGGAGGCCTGACTCTGAGGTAATAACTGTGTTGTGGTCAATGTGTATGTGCTGAGACCTACCAAACCTCTTTTTTACCACTACTTGCAGTCACAACATTACAGGTGACCATGAACTTGAATCAAAATAACTGCAGCTGGTAATTATACTGAAACCTATGGTAAAGGCGATTCGAGCAGAAACACTAGTTTCTGCCAGAATCAAGACTTCAACAGGACTCCTAACGTGCGAATAGATTGAAAGTGGGCCTTCCTGAACTTTTTCTTTGGTGAGCAGTGGCCGCATAACAGACCTCTGCATTCAAGTTCATAGAAAAATGTCTTCAACTCCAGAAGAAACCAATGCAATAAACACAGGGGAGTGGAAAAGCAAGTTAATGGGACCTCTCTCCGGGGCTGCTATGTTGCATTATCAATTTATTTCAGACCATTGAAGAAGCCCCTTGGACGCGGAAAGCGAGGGAGTATTGCATAAATTCAATCTTGTGGCAACAAAGTATGAGGCTGTTCTCCTGGATTTGGCACCCAACAGCAAATGTGTGCACTGAAGAAAAGGTCTGCGTGGGAGGGCAGCAAATTAATTGCACTGAGAAGTGGATTAGCAGGTGTATTGGCAGCACCTGCTCCTGCGCGTACTGATGGTACCGCTCACAGCTCTTGGCAATCAGTAGTATCTGGCACGAGACACCCACTCATTCCTCCAGTCGATCAGAACAATATGCTCAGCTGAGAGCCACTTCACAAAAAGATGAACTTTGCAACAACAACAAAAAAAAATGAATCGTCTAACAAGTGATTGTATCCAGAGAAAAGCGGCAGCTGTGGCTGAGAAACAAACAGTGAGTAGAGCCCGTGCTCTCGCGCTGGTGGGTGACACGAATGGCGTGGCCGACTCTCAGCTGGACCCGGCCTGCTATAATGAAACCCGCCAGCCGTGAAATTGGAATCAACATGGCCGCCGACAAGCCAAAGCCCCACACAATAGGATTCGTCTATTTCAGAAGAAATGAGGGGATCGGCCCCGTGGCAACAAAAAGGTTTGGGCAGGACGCTTGCCATAAATACGTTCGGTTGAGCAATTTTTCAATCACGCAGGTCGCGGGAACGGATCTTCCAGCTCTTTCAGTGGGATGTGGGGCCAGCTGAATTATTTCATGCAGAACTACCTGAAGGGAAGTGAGAGAAGGCGCAGAGGTCAAGGTTGCCTTTGACGTGCAGGTTACTGAAGCCCAGCCATAGATGTCGTGAACGGCAAAAAATTTCAAGTTGGAACCATGTTTACTTATTTATTATAAAAGGAGTTCTCTTGATCTTTCTGTTTTAGCTTGCATCATGGATTATTGCTCTACGGCTGTAAATGTTTCCCAAGTACAAGTACGTTTTTAATGAAATGCCGCTTTGCAAGACTGTTTCACATTCTTTACATAGATGGTTTTTTAAAAAAAATCTCAGCTCGAGGCTAGTGTAACCAGATCACCATTGACATGACATCATGCTATTCTAAGCAGCAGCATGCCAGCTATTTTCAGAGAAACTTTGTGAGGTGACATCACCAGAGCTCAATTTAAACCATGTGGTTGCAGGTGGGATCCACCGGCGCTCATGTTTTTGGGAGAATGGCACTTATTTTCCTTCTTCACTCTTTGACTCAGAGGAAGAGAAGGAAAAACAGACCAGTGGGAAAGAAAAAGTAAGAGACAGCTGGAAGAACCATGACAAAGGAGCTTGTAAGAGTGAGATAAAAGGGCAGGAGCTGTTTGGTGGTGGATGAAAGATGCATGAAGGGTGTTGAAGAATACACAGCCCTGATATTTCGCACGCCAACATTCAGTGACGCCGTCCACAGGCTGCTGAGCAAAACTTTTTCCACCGGCACTTATTGTTTTACAAATTAAGCACTGGACATCTCCCTATAAAGTCAGTAAGTTGAGTGGGTGAGATCCACAGTACTGTCCTTTAGAACCGAGGCAGCGTTAACCTAAACTTTCTAAATTGGTTTATATGGAAGACCGGAAGCTCTCCAACATCTTTTGAAGACTTTTCGACCAGCTCAAGTTATAAGGAACCGCAGGGAGCCAGACCAACACTCACCTGATTGGGGTTTTCTACAATCATTCCAAAAGACCTTGCCTTGTCCTGAAATCTCCCGCTGGGTGAACAAGCAATATTTTTGCTTTGTCCTCTATCATTGTAGATCCTGGCCTGCTCTGACCAAATATTCCCTTAATTCAACAGGCATGTAGTGTCTTGCTCACTTCTATAGACCTATCTACTTAAAGCAGGCTCCTCGCCACCTGAGAGTTTTATTCACCAACCTCTATAGTCATTTACTCATTCTGATAGATGTCAATGCAGGACGCTCAAATTTAAGGGACTTGCTTTATTGCAACAACAGGTCTCAAGGCGGACGTGATTACATCAACATGTCAGTTATCTATGCGTGGTCTTTATCAATCTGGTGAATTAGATACATTGGCTGTAACTCCAAAATTCCCTTAAGCTCAGCTATCTACGAAGTAAAATGAAGCCACACTCGAAGTTTTATATCCTCATCTTGTATAAAATCTACCCTTTTTATGAGCACCACTTAAAGAATCACTAATGGTTGTGTGATCCAATGTTTAAGGTGAACCCTGTGCTTTTTTAGGACAGCCACATAGTCTCTTGCCAGGAAGAATCCCACCATCTAAGTCTACACATACTTAGGTTCTTGAATTGTTAATGGAACCTGGCTCTTCAGCTCCAGCACAGCAAGTATGTTGGTTTTTGCATCTGATGCTATTATCAATCTGACTGGGTTTTCAGGGCTTTGGCTAGTGACTCATTTGTCCACAGCCACTAAGGGTGGTGTGTGTATAATGTAGTTCCTGGAAGACTAAATTGAATCCAGATGTTCAAGAGATCCAGATAAGATACATTAACATACAGTGAATCTAAATGTAGTTAATTTACATATAGTACATGGTATTCTGCAACCATTGTATAAAAACCTGTCTCTAATTTCTTTATAATCAGCAACTTGTGATACACCCAGCTGCCGATAATAAACAAATGAAGTCAGAACTCGACAGTAATATTTAATTACAGTTGAGTTCAATGTCACAATGCCTGCTGCCAGTGACAGAAGCTTGAGGGGGCCTCCCTGAAAGGCACGTGGGGTGCACCCTCTGGGCTCAATCAGGAGCTACGCAGCCAGAGTGCTGTGATGAGGAGGCCCCCTGGAACTTGGGGCTACCCATACTGCGAGGGCTGCGGGGGCCTGTGTTACACCCCTACAGGTCCCCGCAGCACCCGTGTTGTGGGGGGGCCCCCACCCTCCAGGGGCCCCTTCCACGGCAGCGCAGCCAGCACTTACATTACGCTCGCTGTAGATACCTCGCTACAGCCTCTTTAATAAATTAGGGCTATGGTTTGATTACGGGTCAGCTGTGATTCTGCAACAGCTGGGTAGTGAGTACTGCCAGAGCCTCCCAGGTACAGAAAAGGAGAGGTTGTCATAGATATACTGACACCTTGTCATGACACATTTGGTGCTGTCTGGGATCTTGGCACAGCTTTCCATTCCTGACTTTATTGCTACCCAAAGCAGGCTGTAGGAAGTCATAAGTATTTCGACTTCTTTAACATTTGTGCACATGAGGAACCTGTGCTCAGCCCCTAGGCTGCTGCTACAGTCCCAGGATCCTCTTTCTAACTCATCCTGCAGCAGTCACAGAAGCCTAATGCTTGGAGAGGAGGCTTCTTCGGCACACTCTGTAAGTGGCCTATATTGGTATTTAGATTGAGCAAAAATATATATACCATTAAATAAAACACAAGAATGTTTTTGTGCAGTGCATATCATATTCACAAAGAAAAAACAGTGAAATAAAATATTTGCTTAGGATCACACAGTTTGGTGAAGTTGGGAAGTCGAGATTACACATTGTGTAATTTAGCCACTAAACAGGGCTTTTCCAGAGCATCAGAGACATGTGCGGGTGGACCGCAGCAGAGACACGGGTCCAGTGCAGCACAGACATGGGTCCAGGGCAGTAGAGACAGGAGTCCAGTGCATCAGAGACAGGGGGCTCCAGTGCAGCAGAGACAGAGGTGGGGTGACTGCAGCAGAGACAGGGGTCCAGTGCAGCAGAGATAGGGGTCCAAAGCAGCAGAGACAGCGGTGTGGTGACTGCAGCAGAGACAGGGGACCAGTGCAGCAGAGATAGGGGTCCAGTGCAGCAGAGACGGGTCCAGTGCAGCAGAGACAGGGGTGGGGTGACTGCAGCAGAGATGGGGTCCAATTCAGCAGGGGTGGGGTGACTGCAGGGGTCCAGTGCAGCAGAGACAGGGGTCCAGGGCAGCAGAGACAAGGGTGGGGTGACTGCAGCAGAGACAGGGACATAACACAGGCCCCCGCAGCCACTACATTGCGAGGGGCCCCGTGCTCCACGGGCCCCCTCGGCGGCTGCACAGCTGGTACTTACTTTACGCTCACTATAGATACCTCACTGCGGCCTCTTTAATAAATTAAATGGTGCGTGGCGCGCACATGTCTCCGCTTCTTCACCTAGACTGCTAACCATTGTTATGCGCATCATGCAATTAAAAGTGCACATGAAGAGGTGAGGCATCCCGAGATGACAGTGGGACTATGCAGCCACTGGCCATAATTTAATTATTGCTATCCCCTGGCTAGCCTTGCCCTGACTTCTGCTGCCCATTTGCACCTGCCACTGAAGCTGCAGGCCAGACATCAGGTGAGTGTCGGAGGAGCGAGGAGTCTCTTAGTGGGGTGGTATGCATCATGGGGCCAGGATCAAAACATAATATAGGCCCCACAGCAGCCTCCAGGGGCTCCATCAGAGCTGCCTGTACTGCACACAGACAGCACTTCACTTCTCTTGGCATTGGTTGCACCAGTTGAGTTGCTTCATAACAGTCCTACCTCATACATTAAATGGTAGTTGCGGTGGGTGCAGGTGACCTGAGCTTCCAGGCCCAGCCGCAAGGGAGTTGAAGGTAACTGCCTCGCGGCCAAAGACCATTTGCATTTTTATTTGCATTTGTAAACTAGTTACTGAGTCTTAGTTTTTTTCTGGTTCCAGTACCCTCTGGGCCCCCACTCTGCCTATTCCTTATATTTGAAATTTACATTTACTGCTGTAGTGTGAGAATGCATTTCATGAAAAAGAATATAAAGTAGGGATCCCAAAAGAAAAATGCCAGCGATGTGTTGTTTAAAGAGCCTGGAAAGACCTTGTGTTGACACTAAATAAGGTTATAAACAGGGCACAAGTCGGGGATAAAGCGGGTGGACAGCATCCACCCACTATTTTCACAGGGTGGACACCGTCCACCCTGACAAGAAGTTGGGCCCCTATGAAAAATATGCTGAAGACGTCCCAGTATAATTGGCAAACACCAGGACACATTCAGCAGCGCCTGCACGTTGTTGTCTACTTTCGATCGCAATAACGTGCAGGCGGGGAGGGGGCTTTCTTAGTTCAGACTCCTGCTGGGCCCATAACAGAGGCCAAATCTGAGGGCTCATCAGACCTCCTTTTGTTAGAGTCTCCTGCCTGACACAAGGCAGGAGCCTCACACCTAGAGGTACATTCAGCAGAGGGGAAACAAAGGCTCACACCTTGTTAGCATTTCACACTTACTTAAAAAAGGCAGCTTTTCACTTTTTTCAGGTTCTGTTTAGGAGAGATGCATGCGCTGTAAGAATGTCAGATGTGTTGGTCTCTCCCAGTATTTGCATACAATAGATAGCATTTATATAGTGCTTACTACCCCTGAGGAGGCGTTGTATTAATTTAAATATCACTATTTTTTCTTGTAAAGCACTATGGATAGAGAAAGTTTACGCTGACAAAGGGCAACACTGTTTTATGTGTAGCTTACAAACGTGCAAATCTTCTGCCTAAATCAGGAGGGGATCCCTGTATTCTGGAAATGCTCTTTAATGTACTCATGATATACATGTTAAACATATATGTGAGGGCTTAAGATCTGACGTCACTTCTTATGATTCCACTTCCTGTGATATCACACGGCATGATGTCATGCACCATGATGTCACACGCCCTGATGTCACATGCCATGATGTCACTTGCAAACTGATTAGCTAGGTTAGTCCCCCCACTTCTTTTTTTGGGACTTGTGCCCTGATTTAGAAATAAAAAAGTATGTATTCATTTGTAAAGTGACTTTTCTATCTTTGTTCCCTTTAATTATCAGTCATGCATCATTCAGGCAGACCTAGAACACAATTAAAAGTGCTTTCTATTCATATTTGGTGTTCGAATTATGCACAGATTAGTCAGTCTGGGACATCAAATAAATGTGCTGGCAACCCTAATCATAAGATTGGAAGTTTGTTGCAGGATCAGCACATTATTTATTTCCTACACCCTCAATCCCTATTAATGACATAATAGCAATAGTTTAACTTATATCTAAAAACCCTACGCTGTTGTCAATAACATGCTGAGTTACTTCAAGTGTCTGGGAATGCACCCTGCATTCAGACAACTCACTCTTCATTCTTGCCCTTCACTTTTATTCTCACCCTTAACTCATAGCGATCATAATGCACTCGCACTGATCACCATGCACCCACACCAGTCACTCACTCCCCTGCACTCATAGTGATCACTCTGCACTCATAATGCACTTGCGCTGATCACCCTGTACCTCACCCAGCAGTCACACAAGCACAGTACTTATCCTCCACTCACCTGTCCCCCTCACTGTTCAATCTGCATTCTCACTCAAACAAGTCCATCACTAATTATGCAATCTTTCGTCCCACTCTGCACTTACATCCGCTCCCAAATTCATATGGTCACCTCACTCACCCTGCAGTCACGTCTCGTATCCTACCCTCACACTGTTGCACTGCTCACCATGCACTCACATGAGCACTCCTGCCACCCACAAAATGCAGAGGGTTAATGTGCCTGCTACAAAGAATGTGTACCATGCAGACCACAGAACTGAGTGTGAATAGCGCTATAAAAAAATGAAATGTTTGTCAGAAAGGTGCTATAGTGAGATGTGGTGCATTGTTTGTGAGTGGTAGAGAGGGAATTCATGGAGAAGCAGGAAATGGGGGAGGGGCACCAGAAAAGACTTGCGCCATGTGCGAACAGTACTAGGGCCAGCCCTGGCTGGGAGTGGTAGCCCACCTGAAGTTTGGGTCTATTTGCGCTCCTAGTTTTAATACCCCAGCCAACTCAGGACTTTCGTTCTCGCTTCCCTGATTTGTTATCTGAGGCTTAGGTCGGTGATGGCCACTGGGGAAGCAAGGGGCAAAGCCATTCCGTGAATGGGCACAGGTGTGCCACCCCCAGTGCACACCCATTTGATCTCCATAGTATAGATATGTCTATCTCTGGACATTATATGGTACTTTCCTCGTTTTGAACCATGAGTGAAAGCTCACGGAGTTGAATATGGACTTTTATTGTTTTAAGCACACTGCTATGCTAATACAGAGTTGTCAACCGTGTTGAAAATAATGAGTTTTTCAAAAATGTATATTTTTTGTAGACAACAGTGTGTATAATGTGAGGGCACATAAGTCTCTTACTACCTCCAGTAGTGATGTTAATTGTTCACTGGATATGCAATATTCATCTCCATTTTTGAAGATCAGGGATTCATCTTCACAATAACCTCTCTGTGGAAAAAAAGATGTGTCCATCACTCTGCATTACCAAACCCTTAATATAGTTTGCTATACTCCCTTCTAAAATTCTATTACATTCATCGGCAAAAGAGAAAGGAAGGTGATCAGAATCTTTAGTTTTAACTAACCTCGTTATCATCTACAGCTTTACTCTCAACATCCTAAACACTTCAATATAGACTTGCTCAGACAGAGAGCTGTTTTATGGGAATGGAGTGTATTGGAAAAAAGATGTGTGCACATATTTTAAAAGCAAGCTTACAACTAACTACTATTTGTTTGAAATCATTTGCCGCTTGAGCATATTTGGATGCTTCTAACTAAAATGTACATGCCTTTGCTTTTCCAAGTTGTGAACCAATGCGAGGGGCTGAAAGACATCTTTTCAAATTACTTAGGTGTGGGTTTTGGTGCCTCTTTGCCTGTAGGACGGTCTCTGGCCACCCTGTTACTTTCATTTACATGCCCACCATCTTATGATGGGCTGCTATCTTCCCTCATACTTCCTTTCATGAGCAGTACATTCTCAGCTCCTGTTTCATGCCAGGGCCCAGGCCTGATTCTAAATGCTCTGCCATGTATCATGTTTGGCACGCCATATTCATGGGATCACCTCTTGCCAGGGCCTCCTTTACTTTCCCCAGTTCACAATTGCTGCCTCTTCAGCTGCCATTACTGGATGGGAGATTGTTGCAACCATTCAAGTTCAAGTTCAAGTTAAAAATTTGTATAGCGCACTACTCACCCAGAGGGTCTCAAGGCGCTTGTGGGAGGGGGGGACTTTACTTATCGAATATCCAAGTTTTAAGTTGCTTTCTGAAGGAGAGGTGGTTCTGTGTAAGGCGGAGGTGGGTGGGGAGAGAATTCCAGGTTTTGGCCGCTAGGTAGGAGAAGGATCTTCCCCCCATGGTGGATCTATGGATGCGTGGAATTGCGGAGAGGGCTTGATTGGATGATCGTAGTTGGCGGGTGGGGGTGTAAAAGGACAGGCGTGTGTTGAGGCATTCTGGTCCTAGGTCGTAGAGGGCTTTGTGTGCGTGGGTGAGGAGTCGGAACGTTATCCTCTTGTTGACGGGGAGCAAGTGGAGGTCTTTCAGGTGATCGGAAATGTGAGATTGGCGGGGGATGTCTAGTATGAGTCTGGCTGAGGTGTTTTGGATGCGTTGGAGTTTTTTCTGTAGTTTGGCTGTGGTTCCGGCGTAAAGGGTGTTTCCGTAATCCAGTCGGCTTGTGACCAGTGCGTGGGTGACCGTTTTTCTTGTTTCGGTGGGGATCCAACGGAATATTTTTTTGAGCATGCGTAGGATGTTGAAGCATGATGATGAGACGGCGTTGACTTGTCTGGTCATCGAGAGGGAGGAGTCCAGGATAAAGCCCAGGTTACGTGTGTGGTCCGTTGGTATGGGTGCTGTTCCCAGGGCCGGTGGCCACCATGAGTCGTCCCAAGCGGAGGGGGATGAGCCTAAGATTAGGACTTCCGTTTTGTCCGAGTTCAGTTTTAACCGGCTGTTCTTCATCCACTCGGCTACATCTTTCATTCCTTCGTGTAAGTTGGTTTTGGCGGTGTTTGGGTCTTTGGTGAGGGAGAGGATCAGCTGGGTGTCGTCTGCGTAGGAGATGATGTTGAGGTTATGTTGGCGCGCGATGGATGCGAGGGGCCTCATGTATACATTGAAGAGAGTGGGACTGAGTGAAGATCCTTGTGGTACGCCGCAGATGACTTCAGTGGGCTCCGATCTGAAAGGGGGGAGGCGGACTCTCGGGGTTCTTCCGGTGAGGAACGAGATGATCCAGTCCAGTGCTTTTCCTTGTACTCCGACGTTACTGAGGCGTTGTATAAGGGTGCTATGACAGACTGTGTCGAAGGCTGCGGAGAGGTCAAGTAGGATGAGGGCAACTGTTTCTCCGTTGTCCAGTAGTGTCCGAATGTCGTCTGTTGCTGCGATGAGGGCGGTCTCGGTGCTGTGTTTGGCTCGGAAGCCGGACTGTGAGGGGTCGAGGGATTTGTTGGATTCGAGGAAGGAGGCGAGCTGACTGTTGACGGCTTTCTCAATAACTTTGGCAGGGAATGGGAGGAGCGAGATGGGGCGGTAGTTCTTAAGTTCAGTGGGGTCTGCTGTGGGTTTCTTCAGGAGGGCACTGAGTTCTGCATGTTTCCAGCTTTCCGGGAAGGTAGCGGAGTTGAGGGAGCAGTTGATGGTGTCTCGGAGATGGGGTGCGATGATGGAGTCTGCTTTGTTGAAAATGTGGTGGGGACATGGGTCGGTTGGCGATCCTGAGTGGATGGAGTTCATCAGGTGGATGGTGTCTTCAGTGGTGATTGGGTTCCAGGCGCAAAGGATGTTAGAGGGGGGCATTGGTTCGGGGGGGTGGAGTGGACTGGTTTCCGGACTGGTTTTCAAAGCTGTTATGTATGTCGGCGAATTTGTTGTGGAAGAACGAGGCTAGGGAGTCGCAGAGGTCTTGGGATGGAGTGATGTCGTTGGTGCCGCCGGTGGGGTTGGTAAATTCTTTGACGATGTTGAACAGTTCCTTGCTGTTGTGGGCGTTGTTGTCAAGTCGATCCTTGAATGCTGATTTCTTGGTGGATCGGATCAGTTGGTGGTGTTTGCGGGTGGCGTTCTTGAAGGTGGTCAGGTTGTCATTGGTTGGGTTTTTTCTCCAGGCTTTCTTGAGGGTACGACATAATTTCTTGGATGTCTTAATGTCCTCGTTGAACCAGGGGGCTTTTTTGCTACTTTGCTTGATTTGATGGTTTTTCAAGGGTGCTAGTTCGTCGGCTGTGGTTGATCCATTGTGTGAGGTTGGTGGCTGCTTGGTTTGGGTCTGATGATTTGGCAGGAGGGTTTTGGTGAAGCGAAGTGAATAGCTGGTCGGTGGTAATTTTATTCCAGTTTCTTCGGTGGATTGGTTGTGGGAGGTTGTGGGTCGTGGTCTTTTTGTAGTTGAAGTCATTGCAGCTGTGGTCCGTCCAGTGGAGAGCTGTGGTGTGGTTGAAGGAGATGTGCTTGCTAGAGGTGAAGATTGGGTCGAGCGTGTGTCCGGCATAGTGGGTGGGGGTATCAACAAGTTGTTTGAGTCCGAGATTGGCCAGGTTGTCCAGAAGGGTGGTGGTGTTGCCGTCGTTTTTCTTTTCCAGGTGGAAGTTGAGGTCTCCCAGTAGAATGTAGTCCTTGGAGGGGAGGGCGTGTGGGCTGATGAAGTCAGTGATGTCTTCGCTGAATTGTGTGCGGGGTCCTGGTGGTCTGTAGATGAGGGTGCCTCCGAGTGTGGTCTTGGGGTCGGTGTGGATCTGGAAGTGAAGGTGTTCGGCGGCTGCGAGGTTGTCATCTGAGCTGGTCGTGATGCGGATGGAGTTCTTATGGACGATGGCGATGCCTCCAACTGTTTGGATGGTGCGGTCCTTTCGGATGATCTTGTAGCCGTCCGGGATGGCTATGGCGATGTCTGGAGCTGATGAGGCGTTCATCCAGGTTTCTGTAAGAAAGGCGACGTCCGGCGATGTGGTGTCGAGTAGGTTCCAAAGTTCAATGGCGTGTCTGTGGACAGAGCGGGTGTTGAGCAGGATGCACTTCAGGTGGTTAGTGTTGTCGCTTTGTTTGGAGTCTGCGGATTTGGTGTGGGTCCTGATGCAGTCCAACTTGCAGGAGTGGCAGGTGAAGGGTCCATGGGTGTGTCCTTGGGCGGCTTGGTAGCAGTCTTGGAGACGGCCGGGGTTGAGTGCTGAGAGGGATGCGGCATCATAAGTTATGCGGGTGGAGTGGGATTTGCGAGGACCAGGGTGTCTGGTGCTGGGCGCGGTCTAGGCGCGGACGGGCGTAGACGGGCTTACCTTTGGCGCACCTTTGGCGCGCATGGGGCGCGACCGCTGCGCGTGAACGCTGCGCGCAAACGGCATCTGACATAAGTGGGTGGTGGAGGGGGGAGGGGCGAGGGAGGAGCAGCTGGGAGGCGGGAGCGGGGTGGAGAGCCGGGCAAGGAGGCACAACAACAAACAACAAAATGGCAGCAGGCCAAGAGCGAAACTGGATTGGGTCACAACCTTAAAAAACGCTATGCACAAATGAATTATTCAGCCAAAGGCAGCCAAGCACAATTGAATGCTAGTGAATGCGCGCTTTCAAAATATAGCGCTACGATAAAAATATTAACAGCAGACAGGCACTAATGGTAATAGGAGCAATGCGAGCTATCATACAGTCTGGCAGTAAAGCAATCTGGCAGTGTAAAGCGCTCAGATACCACAACAGTGCGGGGAGCAGCGTGAGGAGCGACCGCTTCTGAAGGCTTCAGGACCGTCACCATTAAAGGCAACCATTAAAGACGGTCAACCATTAAAGGCAGATATCACCCAGAGACGTTTTAAGGCATGGGCAAAATGGGCGCCGGCACCTTTATGCACAAATAAAAGGGGCATTGTTTGGCTGGAGGGGTTTGATGTTTATGCTGCTAAATTATATTGCTTTTCCAGGCACTTTGAAATATTTATGCCTTCAAGCACAAACAAAAGGGGAATTAGTTCGACTAAATAGGTTTCATATGGGTATGCTGCTGCATGCTGTACTTGTAATTGATTTACCAGTCACTTTGAAATATTTGCACCTTCGTGCACAAACCAAAAGGGCATTTGTTGACCAAAGTGGTTTGATTTTTGTATGCTGCTGCCTGCTGTACTTGTTACTGTTTTGCCAGTCACTTTGAAATTGTTGAGCCTTCAAAAAGGGAATTGTTAGTCTAAACTGGTTTGAATATGTATAGTGCTGTAGTTGTTATTGTTTATCAGTTGCTTTGAAATATATGTGCCTTTATGCACACACCAAATGGAGGATTGTTTGACTAACCTGACTTCATTTTTGCATACTGCTGGACTTGTTTTTATCATGCACTGTGAAAGCATTTTCACCTTGATGGAAGAAGGTTGGATTGCTTTACAAACCATGCTTAATTTTTGTATATTGCTGGACTGGTGATTGCTTTATTATGC
The DNA here is from genome assembly GCF_964261635.1 of Lissotriton helveticus. NCBI lineage: Eukaryota > Metazoa > Chordata > Amphibia > Caudata > Salamandridae > Lissotriton > Lissotriton helveticus. Next base: position 427,158,784 of record NC_136061.1, on the reverse strand, counting down.
ACTTTGGAAGTATTTGCACTTTTCTTTTGCTTTACCAACTACAGTTTGTATAGATTATGTCATTAGTAAGCATGGGCGTAAAATCCGTTACGCTCGCGGATTTTTCGTATTTTCGGAGAATCCGCAATCCGCGAACTCTCGCGGATGCGGCGAGAATACGCAAAATCCGCGCGAAGCGGATTTTTTGTTTGTGTTCGCACTGCTCGCGCTGCTCGCGGTCCGCGGCGCGGGCAGGAACAATCTCGCACTAGCGAAAGTACAAAAATTAGTAAAGGAAGTGGCCCAGTCTCCAACTTCCTGTTCCTGTCCAGCAAGCTCCTCCCATAGGGGTGGGGTGAAGGAAGTGCCCCAGTCTCCAACTTCCTGTTCCTGTCCAGTAAGCTCCTCCATTTCCTGGCCACTTTGATTTCGATCTTGACTGGGAAGGATTACTTTTTGTGGTTGCTGCTGGATATTTGGATTTGAGGCCTTTTGGATTACTTTTGGATTCGAAATTTGATTTCACAAAGAAGTAAGTTGATGTTGTTTGTTTGTGGTGATTTTTGTGTGTGTTGCTTTTTTTTCGACTTTTTGGGGGGAAAATCTGCAAGTTCGCGAGCTGAGGATGTTTTTGCTTGTGTTCGCACTGCTCGTGTCCCGCGCAGCAACAATCTCGCACTTGCGAAATTGTAAAAATTACAATTCTGCTGCACATGAATAGAAAACCACCAGGCTTATTTATGGGTGCATGCATGATACAACTGTTTTGTTGATTTTTTTTTTAACATGATTCTGGCCAGGGCATGGATGGCATTGGATTGTGCTGATTTTTGAGTGTTTTAGGAATTTTTGGGGTGGTGTTGGGGGCTTGCTATGTGGGTGGGGGCCATTTTATTGTCTGGTCCCGTGTGGGTGGGGGTCTAGGGGCCATTTGTAAGCCAGTTTGTGTGCTTTGTGCCATAGGCCTGCACCCACTGTGCTCTGATGTCATCCATTATGCCCAGGGGGGCCCAGAATCGGTCTGTTCGCGTTTTTTGCGGGTTTTTGCCACGTTCGCACCGTGAAGCAACAATCTCGCACTCGCGAAATTGTAAAAATTGCAATTTTGCACCGGAAAACCACCAGCAGGCAGCATAAGCCTTCTGAAAATGGATGGATGGCATCGGATTGTGGTGATTTGATTTGTGTTGTGTTTTTTGACTTTTTGGAGTAGGGGTTGGGTGCTGGCTATGTTGGTGGTGGCCATTTTGAGGCATGGTCCTGGCCATGTGGATGGGGGGGTCAAGCGGCCATTTTGAAGGCAGGCAGTGAGCTTTGAGACATAGGCCTGCACCCATTGTGTCTTGCTTTCACCCATTGTGCCCAGGCGGAGTCAGGGGTACATGAAAGTACAACCCTCTGTGTGTTTGCTCTCTTGGATCAATGTTAAATTCCTGTTTCCCAAAAAATTAGCAAATCCTAATTTTGAAATTTCCATATTGTGTGGTGGTGTGCAGTGTGCACGTGTGTATTCATAAATGCCTACTTGCAAACTGTTTATTCAAGCGCTACATATGCAACATTTATATTTACTGATGTTCCTCTGTCTTCGTTTGCGTTTAGGTGCACAAAACTCCGCATCATCGTTGAGCATCAGTGCCAGGAAGAAGTGCTGCTGCGGCCTGTTGTTCCGACATCTGAAGAAGATGGCTCCAAAAAGAGGTGCCCGTAGGTCCTCTTGCAATAAAGATGTCTCTACTAAGGAGGAGAAGAAGCAAGTGGCACCACTTACCAAGGAGACTGGTGGCTCAACCAATACATTTTTTGGGCAACAACAACAAAAAAAAGAAAGGCCCACCATGAGTGCTGCACAGGTAGCCTGTTTAGTTGTTGAATCACCAACGACCAGTGATGTTGGTTCCTCGCAAGAAAGTAGCAGCACACCATCAACACAGGTTGTAACTCATCTCACAAGTACTATTCAACAACCAAAGCCGCAACAACAACTGCATGGGCTACTAGTACAAGCAGAAGTACATGCGCAAGGAGCTGTCCAAGAAGGAGCTGTCCGAGAAGGAGCTGTCCGAGAAGGAGCTGTCCGAGAAGGAGCTGTCCGAGAAGGAGCTGTCCGAGAAGGAGAAGGCCGAGAAGGAGAAGGCCGAGAAGGAGCTGGCCGAGAAGGAGAAGGCCGAGAAGGAGAAGGCCGAGAAGGAGAAGGCCGAGAAGGAGAAGGCCGAGAAGGAGAAGGCCGAGAAGGAGAGGTCCATGGAGACTTGCAAGTGGAGGTCAGAGAAGATGCCCATGTAGCGGCGCATGGAGCGGTGCAAGTGCCCACAATGGTTGTTCTTCCAGAAGTAGGGGCACAGGAGGAAATTGACTTTGGAGCCGGGGTATCATGTCAGGAAGACGAAGCCACTCCTCCTGATGATTCATTTTCTCCCAGCTCCCCAGCAAGGAAAAGATCAAGGAGGGTGTGTAGAAGTTCCTCTTCAAGCCCCGCTCCATCAGATGATGATCTGGATCTAGATTGGCAACCATCTCTGACGTCTGAGAGGGAGGCACACCATGAGCTGCGAAAGGTATCACATGCTAAAAGGAAGGGCCCCGGAAAGCTCATACTTATGGATCCGAACGTCCGACTTGATGAAGTGGTGCATTCTGATGTTGTTGAAGAGGATGACAGCAATGATCTATTCATCACACATGTCAGTCCAGCCACACCGGCCATGCAGCAGACAGACATTTACACCCTATCCCGACGTCATGCTGAGCGTGACCCTGGCGACGTGCCACTGGTAGCACCACCAACGCAGTCAAGTAGTACCACAAGTTCAACAAAACCTACAGCTCCCATATTTTCTCCCCAGAGGGGGACTCCATCCAGCTCGACTCCCTCAAGTAAGGTTGCTGCAATAATTGCACAACCCAGTAGATGTCTGCAAGGCTCATCCACCACTGCTTCATCTGGCATTGGCAGCAGTATCACCTCGTGCGGCAAAACCAGAAGTTTCCAGTCCCCAGTTTGGAACTTTTTTAGTGTCCATGAAAAATATGATAACATAGCCGTTTGTTGCATTTGTAAGACTAGCGTTAGCCGTGGTAAGACTGGTACCAACTATGGAACCGGAGGCCAGATAGGTCATCTTGAAAGAAAGCACGCTGTCGAATGGTTTCCGCACCTAGCAAACGTCAAGGGAAAGCGATCCCAAAGGGCAAGTGGCCAAAATATACCCATAGTAGGTGTTTCATCTGAAGATGATGGGGAGGTAGAAGAAGCGTCAGACATGTGTCCGGTTGCACCCAGTACCCCTGGCAGCACCACACCCTCCGTAACACATAGCAGGCACACTGAGAGTCTGGGAGACACACCAATGCGGAAAATGTCAACACTGATCAGAAGTGGGTCGAAGAAGGCATCAGCATCATCCCGTAAATTTGTCCAGCGCACCATTTCAGCCATGTTCTCCTCAGATGCGCAATTTCAACGCAACCACCCAACTGTACGCCTCTATAACACTAAGCTGGCAAAAATGCTAGCGGTGGACCTTCTCCCTTTTTCGTTTGTCGAAGGTGTGGGTTTCCTTGAACTCGTGGCAACATTGGCCCCTAAATGGAAGGTTCCTAGCCGGTACTATTTTGCCAGGGTTGCTGTTCCAGCACTACACAAAGAGGTGCTTGAGTTGGTGGGGGCAGCTTTGCAGAAGAGTGCTGTTCACACTATACACCTGACAACAGACATGTGGACCAGTTGCCAAGCCCTTGATTACATGTGCATCACTGCACACTGGGTCTCTTTTTCAGGGGTTATAAAACAGATAAATGCAGGTGGTGACTTGATCGAGATTTTTAAGGGTGCTCGTAAACATGCAACATTAGCCATGTTTGGCATGGAGAAAAGTCATACTGCAGTCAACATTTTGGCTGACTTTAACAAAAAGGTCTTGCAATGGCTGCGCCCAAGACATTGCAAGGTTGGTTATGTTTCTACAGATAATGGCAGTAATGTAGTTAAGGCCATGGCGGACGGTTTCTATTTCAGAGTGCCGTGTTTGGCGCACTGTATCAACCTTGTTGTGCAAAATTTTTTGAAAAAAGAACTTGCAGTCGACAAAACACTGACCATCTGCAGAAGAATATGCACACATTTCAACCATTCTTTTAAGGCCCGGAAGGAGCTGAGGCGCAAGCAAAATGAACGTAGAATGCCAGTGAAAGCACTTATCCAGGAGGTGGCAACACGTTGGAACTCAACCTTCTACATGCTTGAGCGTCTGCATGAGCTGTTTCCAGTAGTCAATGAGTATTTCTACAACCTGGGTGGTGATACGACAGAAATGATGCTAGCGGTGGAGCAATGGCAGCTAGTTAAAAGCCTGACAGACATGCTTCGGCCTTTTGAGGTCTTCACGCGTGACGTCAGCAGGGAGGACTGTTCTTTGAGCAAAGCTATCCCACTGTTGCTGAAGCTCGAGCACCAAGTCAAGGTGGTGTCTTCACAATTAGAGGACGTTGGAAAGAACGAAGCACATGAGTTGGCGCAGAGATTATTACAACGCCTAGTTAGCAATGAACGGCTTGTAAATATCAAGAAACAACAGCACTACATTTGTGCTACTATTCTGGATCCACGTTACAAAAAGCCATTGTTTGGCAAAGTAATAATTCCTTTTGAAACATCGGATGTTACAGAGTACAAAGGTTGGCTAGCTCAGTCAGCCATTCGTTTTGAAAGAGAGCGGAAGGAAACTGTAGGAGAAGACAGTACTACTAGTGAATCAGCAGGCCATCAGGCGTCCCAAAAAAGCCCTTCTGCATCTGTGCCTGTGGCAGAAGTGAGTGACTTTCCCTCTGAGCCGTTAACCACACCAGCAACCGTATCATCTGCACCAGGCGCATGCGATATGTCAGAAGCGAGTTGGCTAACTCAGCTAGGGTTTCCTGGTCCTAGAAAAGACACAGAAGTGCAAAGTACAGGAATCCGGGAGGACATTCTTTCAATGGTGCAGGCCTATCTGGATGACTCAACAGAGGTCAATATTACTGAGGACCCATTGGCGTATTGGCATGGGAAAAGAAAAATATGGCGAGAGCTCACCAACCTGGCTATCAATTACTTGTCTTGCCCACTCGCAAGCGTGTCATCAGAACGTGTTTTTAGTTCTGCTGGTGGCATTGTGACTTCCAAAAGGTCCCGCCTCTTGCCCGCAAATGTGGAGCGGCTCACCTTGATAAAGATGAACCAGCACTTCATACCACCAGATTACAGAGTACGAGAATGCACGCAGGAAGAAGAGGACACCGCCCTACCTGAGGAAAGTTCTCCTCAGTTACCAGAAGTAACCCCGACTGATGATTTAGCAGAGTATGAGGACGAGTTCTGCTTCCCTGACAGCGAGTTCTGAAAATGACTCAATCATTCATTAATTGTAAATAGTCCTCCTTATTCACTTTTATTCCTGTGTGTCTGTCTTTCTTTAGCAAGTGCTTCATCACATTCCCAACAAAACTGTAATCAACCAATAAAACAACAAGCCCATCAACAGAACTGTCTTGATTTTGATGCCGCAGCATTCCTCAGGTTCACAACAGTTAGTTGACAAGAACTCAGTCCTGGTCGTCTATCCTGAGTCCTCCTCCTCCAGACTCACCCTATCCATTACCCATAATGCTGATGCCTGGATTCTGCACAATGAAGAAACTTACGTTGACGAGTCCCCTAACGCCTTAGGACACTGTGAATTCCAGGTGGAAACAGCCCTCAAACACAAATTACAGGTAAGATAAGCGTTTGGATGGGAGGTAGTATAATGGAGTGTTCGGAGAGGCGAGAGAGTGACAGTAGTACTGGTAGTAAAGTCCTAGGGCTCTTGAATTAACAAACTCTGTGACAGGCATTTACTTTGGAAAACATTTGGCCTATTGCACGTGAACGTTTAGGCGTTATCATTGCTCGCTTGCCTGTCTTAGGGGTGCTGTCTGTGGGGCTTCTAGGTTTTTGTGGTGTGTGAGCACCGCTGCCAAATTTCTAATGTTGATTGCTTTTGTTTTGCAGAAAATCCACGCCGGGAAACTCCAGTTGTGGTCCTGCTGCAGAACGCTTTAGGACTCTGTGAATTCCAGGTGGAGCCAGCCCTCAAACACAAATTACAGGTAAGATAAGCGTTTGGATGGGAGGTAGTATAATGGAGTGTTCGGAGAGGCGAGAGAGTGACAGTGGTACTGGCAGCAAAGTCCTAGGGCTCTTGAATTAACAAACTCTGTGACAGGCATTTACTTAGGAAAACATTTGGCCTATTGCACGTGAACGTGTAGGCGTTATTATTGCTCGCTTGCCTGTCTCAGGGGTGCTGTCTGTGGGGCTTCTAGGTTTTAGGGTTGTGTGAGCACCGCTGCCACATTTCTAATGTTGATTGCTTTTGATTTGCAGAAAATCCACGCCGGGAAACTCCAGTTGTGGCCCTGCTGCAGAACGCTTTAGGAGTGGGACTCTGTGAATTCCAGGTGGAGCCAGCCCTCAAACACAAATTACAGGTAAGATAAGCGTTTGGATGGGAGGTAGTATAATGGAGTATTCGGAGAGGCGAGAGAGTGACAGTGGTACTAGCAGCAAAGTCCTAGGGCTCAAGAATTATCAAACTCTGTGACAGGCATTTACTTAGGAAAACATTTGGCCTATTGCACGTGAACCAACACGATGACAGTGTTCAGTTAAATGAAATTACTGCAAAACCACCACCCACCCAGCTCAAAAGTAGTAAAAAAACAGGTATGCTCAGATAAAGTTTGAAAAAGTATATTTATATCCCTAACAAAATAATCTCCCGCAAGACCCTCCCTAACCCCAACAAATAAATAGTCCTCAAAAGTCCCCAAAAAACCCAACTCCCAATTCCCACCCCCCAAAAGTCTCAAAAAAAGGGGCAAGGGACACTCTAGGGATGCAAGCTGTTAAGTTTGGCCTCCAGGGCATCATGCTTTAGGGCGAGGGCATCATACTTTTCTTGGAGGATGGCTTGATCTAGGCGGAGGCCCTCCACCACATTCTGATATTTGTGCCATTTCTGGACCTCCGCCTCTAGGTCGGACACTCTGCGGAGTGCACGGCGCAAGCGACCTTTAACAGTGCTGCGAGGTGCAGCTTTTGCTGCTCGGCGGTGGCGTCTTCCGGCACGGCTCCGGTTCGCTGGAGCACTGTGCTTACCGGCAGAACGTGGGGTAACAGAGGAGGATGTAGATGATGTTAGGTTTGATGCACTGGAGTGCGTGTCATCCCCCTCCAGTTCCACCAGTCGCCGATATTCGGCAACAGTTGCTTCCAGCCTCCGTTGCCGGGCCAGTACAGCCAGCATACTCCTCGTTGGTTTGGAGGTTTTAGTATTGCCAACTATATGAAGAAAGAAAGACATAATCTGTAACCAATGCTCTTTAAGAATATGATTAACACAAAATGATTCAGCAGGAAGTTGTGTCACAGTACAACTAGCAACTAGCCAGGGCAGTACAAAACTATTCAGGCCAGTATCATGGGCGTCCGCAGGGAGGGGTGCTTGAATCACCATTTCCCTTCCCACAACTCACTTGTATCCTTGGTTTGGTGCTCTTTGATATGAAAGAGATCTGGCAGAAGTGAGTGATTTTTCCTCTGAGCCGTTAACCACACCAGCAACCGTATCATCTGCACCAGGCCCAGGCGATATGTCTGTTTCCCTCCCTCTCTCTCTCTCTCTCTCTCTCTCTGTCTCCCTCTTTCTGTCTCCCTTTGTCTCCCTCTACCTCGCTGTCTCTCTCTCTCTGTCTCCCTCCCTCACCCTCCCTCTGGCTCCCTCCCTCTCTCTCTCTCTCTCTCTCCTTCTGTCTTCCTCTCTCTCTGTCTCTGCCTCTATCTGTCTGTCGGTCCCAGCCTGCTGTAATTACCATATTGTAATTTGTCACTGGGCCACCACTGAATACACTCTTAGATCTAAAACAAGGAAATCGGGAATTGATAGCATATATTGCTCAATTTAACAAATTAATTGTGGAGACAGAGTGGCCTGAGAGTAAACGTTCCGCAATTTTTTACCGAGGATTAAAAGATGAACTAAAAAACGCTCTGGCGCCGATTCCAAAACGGCCACAGGAGATCTCGGAGCTTATTGACTTGGTCTTGCAGCTAACTACAATGGCACAGGTGATCACAATATTGACGTGTTCATTAATTGTGACACAACTTTTGTTGTCTATGTTTTAGTATGTGACTGCGGAATGATTTATGTTAGGAGCACTAAGAGGAGGCTCAAAGATAGGATGGCAGAGCACTTTAGAGCAATCAAACAAGGAGACACCCACTACCCAACCGCGGCACACTTGATAAGAAACTCACAGGATAACACCAGACATACCTTTACTTATCATGGCATAGATCACGTTGATTCAGATCCCCGTGGAGGTAATAGGACTCTCTCCCTTAGGAGGAAGGAAGTAACTTGGCTAATCAAACTTAAAGCGGTAGAAAGAGGTCTAAATGTAGGTCATGCATATGAATTCTATTTAGGGAATGAATAAACAGTTTATAAATGTATAGAATTAATGAGATGACTGTATTGAATGTATTGGCACTGTATAAATAACTTTTTCATAGGATATATGTTAACTGTATGAGAATATTGTAATGTATACCTTGGATAATACTTATACCTGATTTTCATTTTCTGTACCTGAATAACATCTACACATGATTTTCATTATCTGTACCTTAGAGATTTACTATACAAAGTAATTATGAGTAATCCTCTATCTCCTATCTCAATTCTCTGCACTCTTGCAGAATACTCCATTAACTTATCTGATGCAACCAGGTTGCAGGATGAACTACTAGTATGCCTCGAAACACGCAATTCGGATAACTAATATTACTGAAAAATTAAGTATCTCCAACCATCTTTTTTACCTTATTTCGCTCTCGCAATTATAACCAAAAGAAAAAAGAAATACATTTAGACTACGCTGTCACTAACCTGATAAGCAATATTTATTTAAAATATCATGGCGTTTTTTTTTAAATTTAGATATTTGCATTTACAACAAATACGCAATAGGTGTGATAACTAGAATCCGGTATATACTCGGAGCATTACATTGTATTATATGGTGCTGATCTAATCAGTAACCACGACAATATGGCGACCTCTTTAATGGCGCCGTTTTTCATTAATATGGGTGACTTTCGACGCTATTCTTACTATCAGACTCGAGGAGAATAATGGACTCTTTAATACTAACACTTACATAGCACATAACTACTTTAAAAATTAAATTATAATATAATATCAACAATAAGGCTCGAGGATCAACCTTAATTAACACTTGAGAACGAGCGAGAGTTGTGCACTTTACTAAGATGGCGACGCGAGACCTCGTATATATATATATTGAAGAATTCTAATATGGCGCGATACTAGGACGCGAACAACAAGATATACGATCCGAAGCACGAGCATACTTTTTATGAGGTGAGAATAATACTAACCACGTACAAACTAGCGTACTAGTATATAATAGAGGTAGAATAAAGGCCTTAACAAGGGGAATATGTTTGTTTGTTTTAGATGACACAACACTAGGACGTTGGAAACGGGGATAAAACGTTACGAAGCTTGTGCATACCTTTGCGAGGTAAGAATGCACCATATACAACTTTGTACATTGGTAAATAATATAGAAAAACCAATGCAATAAATAAGGGATATTCATTTTTTTAGGTAACGCTATCTGATACTTTGTTAGGTGAGTCCTACTTCTGGCTCGTTAGTCTATCACTATTTAGGAGTGTGAATGCTACTATATATACACGCTATAACAATATGCGATAATTAGAGAAAAGAGCATTACAACATATAAGCTGCAATGTACTGAATGTTCATTGATATGACTCAATAACACATATCATGTTTTTTAATGATCGATATGTAAATTAAATCAGAGTACTGAATACGAATATCTCCTCTCGATTATAGAATACTACACAGGTGATACTATGTTCACATTGACTATTATGAAGACTAGGAATCTGGAAGATTAATTCTCTAAACTGAATTGAGTGTCGTAGAGGCGTATAGGTATGCAAGTCTTGCTATAAGGTTGCAACTTTTCACCCTAATTTTCATTACCTACAACAGTAATGGTGCAATAGATCTAATATGACTACAGTGTGTGGAGGCCATATGTTTGCCCCAACAATGATTTTACACTTTGGTGATTCAAGAGTTTACTTGGTGATAAGCTTTACACTATTATTCATATCTTTATCTGGGCACTACTACTACTCGGGAAATCTTTTCCTCTTGACTTTTAGTGAATAATGTTTTTTACCATGAATTATGATGGTTTAACAAATTTTAATAGTTGTTATACTTTGTTTGGGTTGCAGCCCTGAGGAAGTCTAAGGTCATAGACGACCAGACGAAACACGTGTTGGCTGCTTATAATTTGAAGAAACCATTCAATGATGTTTTCTATGAAGATGTGAATTGAAACACTTCAAGAACAAAGAATAAAAATAACATTACTGTGGAATTAATTTTTGGACTCTGAGTTGCTCGGTGTTAATGATTGCTTGCAGCTAGAACATAGATTGTGTGAAAGGAAGTCCGAAAAGAAGAAAGAGTTTCGGCCCTATTTTCCACGGCTTGACCGAGCCAGATCTGAAGTCACACAAAAAGAAAATGGCGTCGGGGAAGAACCAATGCAGATTGGCTCAATTAGAGGACCTCTGTCCCAGGAGGAAAAAGAGAAAAGACGCGCCAATAATTTGTGCCTTTATTGTGGTGTATCAGGACATTTCGTGAAAGACTGCCTCAAGAAACCCAAAATCAGTGTGGGTTTAAAAGCCAAATCCCACCAGTAGAGGGAGCTGCTCTGGTGGGAAATCAAGGGAAATCGGCTCCTGAAATGCAACAGTTAATAAGCACTCTTCAATTGGCAGCGCCACATTTAACAGTATCATTTGTCATGAGATTCGGAACCAGAGAGGTGAAAGATGTATCTGTAATGATTGACTCTGGAGCTACCGGAAATTTTTGCGATCTATCTTATGCAAAGGAAATAGGCATACATGCATTAAAGAAAACTCATAGTGAGGTGGTGAAGGCTGTGGACGGCACCAACCTCACGTCTGGACTTATTACTGAAGAAACTGAAACCTTGGAGTTAGTGGGACTTCAGGGTCATCGTGAATTCCTACGCTTTAATTTAATTGATGCGCCGCAATTTCAATTAATATTGGGATTGCCGTGGCTTACTGAGCACAACCCAAAAATTGATTGGGCAAGCAGATCTGTGGAGATGACCTCAGAACATTGTCGTCGGAACTGTTATACGACTTGTCCACAAAAAGTGGTAAGCTCGCCAGTTCGGGAACTGGCCCAACTTACACGCCAAGTGTGTGTTTTGGAAACACAAGAAATTCCGGCAGAGTATCAGGACTTGGCTAGTGTTTTTGATAAGGGTAATGCCGAGAAACTTCCGATCCATCGGGAGTATGATTGTAGGATTGAATTAGAACCCGGTGCCAAGCTGCCGTGTAGCCGTATTTATGCACTCACCGAGGCGGAAAATCAGTTCTTAAAATAAAATACTTGGAGGATTATCTTAAAATTGGATTCATACGTCCATCGCAATCGCCAGTCTCCTCGCCACTGTTTTTCCGGCCTAGGAAGGACGGCACCTTGCGCACCTGTATTGACTACAGAGCGTTGAACCTTGTGACCATCAAAAATCGTTATCCTCTCCCTCTTATCTCTCAGATGTTGGATCAAGTGAAGGGTGCGAAGGTTTATACGAAGCTGGATCTTCGCGGTGCCTATCATCTGGTGAGAGTTGCGGAGGGTGAAGAGTGGAAAACGGCGTTTCGAACCAAGTATGGCCTCTATGAATACCAGGTGATGCCTTTTGGGTTGAGCAATGCTCCGGCAGCTTTTCAACACTTTGTGAATGACGTATTAAGGGAATTTTTGGACCGCGTGGCAGTTGTCTATATAGATGACATCTTGATTTTTTCAGATTGTATGGAGAATCACATTTCACAAGTGAGAGCTATCTTGCAGAAGCTGTTAGAGAATCACCTGTACGTCAAGTTGGAGAAGTGTTCCTTTCATGTGAACCAAGTGGAATTTTTGGGATTTATTCTGTCGGCTGAGGGGGTGGCTATGGATCCATCTAAAGTGCAGGCAATTCAGGATTGGTTGTCACCCAGGAATGTAAAGGACATCCAGAGTTTTCTTGGTTTTGCCAATTTCTACAGGAGATTTATTCCAGATTTCTCGGCCAAGGTCCAGCCTATCACGCAACTTTAAAAAAAAGGGAAGGCGTTCATTTGGTCAGACGAAGCGGAGGAAGTATTTCAGTTTCTGAAGAGGGCGTTTGTTTCGGCACCAATTTTAATGCATCCAAATCCTGAGGAAGAATTTTTTGTGGAAACAGATGCTTCCGATTTCGCCACTGGTGGAATTCTGTCACAAAGAAATAAACTGACTGGACAACTCCACCCAGTGGCTTTTCGCTCAAGAAAGTTATCAGAGACAGAGTTTAATTACCCTATTGCGGATAAGGAGCTGTTGGCGGTTAAGGAGGCTTTTCAGGATTGGCGTCACTATTTACTGGGGGCTAAGCACAAGGTGACAGTGTATACGGACCATCGGAACCTACAATTTCTAAAGTCCGCCAAAACCCTTACTCCACGCCAATTAAGGTGGTCTTTGTATTTCTCAGAATTCGATTTTGTTATCACCTACAAACCTGGTGTGAAGAATGGAAAAGCAGACGCTTTGTCACAAATTAATTGTTCAGAGGACAAGAGAATTCCAGTGGAAGAACCAATTATTCCGCTGGAGAAAATCGTAGGAATAATCCATTTGGAAGATTTCACTAAGGAAATTCGGCAGCAATGTTCTCTTCAAGATCTCGAAAAATCGGCTGCGGAGGATGAGAGAAAATCCATTAAGAATTCACTGCCGTATTACAATGATGCTTTGTATTTACCCACCAGTGAGCTGCAAAAAAAGGCTTTGGAAGGTTGTCATGATGATCCGATGGCAGGTCACAAAGGAACAAAAAAGACCTTACAGTTGATACGAAGATATTTTTGGTGGCCTGGCATGGCAGCTCATGTGGGGCAGTATGTCGCAACCTGTGAATTATGCATAAAAAGTAAACCAACCAGACAGTCCCCACAGGGATTATTACAACCACTTCCTAATGCCCCAGGTCCCTGGCACACAGTATCATTAGATTTGATAGTTGATGTGCCAAGCAGTCAAGGGTACACAGCTATTTTGGTACTGGTGGACACATTCTCTAAGATGAGTCATTTCGTTCCCTTGGAAAAAGTTCCCACTGCTCCCCAGTTGGTGAGGTTATTTAATCAGCATGTGGTTCGTGTTCACGGCATTCCACAAATCATAGTTTCGGATAGAGGAGCTCAGTTTGTGTCCAAATTCTGGAAAAACTATATGCAGAGTCTGGGTGTGGATGTTCGTCTCTCCACCAGTTTCCACCCAGAGACTGATGGGCAGACTGAGCGCGTTAATCAGGAGTTAGAACAATACCTAAGATTGTATTTGATTGAGCAGGAAGGGAATTGGTCTGACCTGTTGTGGTCGGCAGAGTTTGCATATAACAATGCCATACACGCATCCACAGGGTTCACTCCGTTCCATTTGAATTATGGTAGGCACCCAACTTTAATGTTAGGGAAACTGACTGAGGAGAGCCCCACGGTGGTAGAGTGGATAGCGGGTATTAAAAGGTCTTACCAGCAAGCTCAAGCGAACCTTACCAAGGCAAAGTTATCATATAAACAGCAGGCAGACAAAAAGAGACGTGTAGGTGGGGAGTTTGCAGTTGGAGATCAGGTTTGGTTATCCACCAAGCATTTAAAGCTGAAAGGTAATCGGAAGTTTCAGCCAAGGTTTATCGGGCCATTTAAGGTACAAAAGATAATAAATCCAGTGGCAGTGAAACTACAACTTCCGAATGGCTTAAAAATTCATCCAGCTTTTCACATTTCCTTGCTTAAAAGAAATCCACCTCATGTCCGGTATAAAGGGAAACCAGCGTCAATTAGAATAGAGTCTGAGGAGGAATTTGAGGTCAGCAGAATCTTAGACTCCAAGATTTCTAGGAAAAAACTGTATTATTTGATTGAATGGAAGGGTTGCGGTCCAGAAGAAAGGTCGTGGGAACCCTCAATTAATGTACATGCTCCAAGATTAGTGAGACTTTTTCATAAAACTTACCCTACTAAACCAAAATTGGGAGGGCCCCCTTTGGAGGGAGGTACTGTCAGGAACCTCATTGCAGCTATAGGGTTAAAGGGTAAGGCACAGGTTAAGCTCCCAAGATATCGAGGGGTAAGAGTGTTGCCACGCTGGAAGAAAGGTTTCATAGTGTCCAAATTCATGTTTAGGCAGTGTCTGCGGTCACTGGTGATCACCACCAGCATGGCCGCCAAATGTCCAGAACACGCTATTCCAAAGTCGCAGTCTAGCGGTTGTGGTCGCGCGACTGCCGATCCGCTTAAGAACTGAGGAGAAATTAGGAACTGCGCACTTCAACTGAAATACGCACCCGGAGCGTGCGTTATTGAAGTCTGCGGTTCCTGTTGAAGCAATTGGAATTCTGAGCAGGGTGGAACATTATCGTACAGAGTCAAGTTACCTATCTACAGAGAATTATCGCATGCGCAACGAGGGAGCAAGAACTGTCAAGCGGCGAACGAGTTTCCTTGAGTCAAGAAGCAACTTGGGAAACCGTGAGTTACCGGCTTGTGGGTGTTTTGTTCTGAGCTTCACCAGCCGGCAATAAGACATTGTTCATTTGTAAGATTATTCAGAAGATTATTTTCAAAGACATTTTCATGTATCTTAGCTATCTGGTGTGTTATCATTTAGTGACCGCAGCAACAGTATTTTCAGTTGAACATTTTCAGCAGTAGAAGAAGCATTCTACTGGACCCTTATTTACTGCAATAGCCTAGACCGAATTGGTAAGTCAGGGTTTCTGGGTTGGGGTTAGGTGGCGTTGCAGCACAGCTCATTTAGATAACCCTTATGTGTATTTACAGACACAGAATATCACAAAAAACAGTGTATAGCAGTCAGTCTAGACTACATGAGAGAGAAGCTACAAGCCAGGCTTTGCAGGTAACACCAGTTCTCATTGGGTATAGCTATTAAGTCTTCTTTAGAGTGCAGGTGTTAAGTGTTGTCTTTCTACAGGTGCAGTCGTATTACACCAGCGAAGATAGAAGACCAGAGAAGCCTATTCTCTACCTGGCCGTCTCTCTCTCTCTGTCCACTTCCCCTTTCCCTGCCGCTTCAGCAGCTGCCAAGATTTATATTTCTGGCGGTTTCTGTGGTGGAGGGGCATTGGGAGCAATCGTCGGCTTCGATGGAATTCTAGTGTGCTAGTTTGACAGTCCCAGTCTCTACTACCGTTAGTCAAGACTCGAAATATTTAGGCGGTACACATTCCGATCCCAACCCTTTCAGCTGGGAGGCGGATTCCCACATGGCGTCTCCAGCCCAATGTGCTGGAAGACCCGGAGTTCCGCTCGTCACTAGGGACAGCTATCCTGACATACTTTGACCTTAACGAAGGCACAGTGAGTAGTACGCTGGTAGAGTGGGATGCTCTCAAGATAATACTCAGAGGCCACTGCTTAGGCGCCACTTGGAACATATGGAGGCAGTTTACGAAGGCCATTGCCCGCCTCGAATCTTAGTTACTACAATTCGAGCGTGAGGGAGAGGGAGGGGGCAGACATTCGAACTGCCTGGAGGACCTCCTGGAACACCTAGCGGACCTCCTAGAGCGGCTGCGGGGCCATAACTATGCAGCCCATACAGCCTGCACGCATGCTACAGCAGACAGGGCGGGCCGCTTGCTTGCCTGGCTGCTGAAGCAGGACAACGCTCGTGCTCCGATCGCAGCGATACGTACACAGGAGGGAGGCCTGGTGTACACACAAAGGTAAATCCACAGAGTTATGGTGGACCACTTCGCGCAACTATACCGGCCGCAAGTCCGTTGTTCGGGCCTTGAGCTAGAGAAACCCAGTTGCCTGTGGTGTTGGATGAACACAAGGAGACACTTAACTACCCCATAACCTTGGAAGAGGTAGGACTGGCTATCGCATCCCTGGCATCCGGTAAAACGCCGGGGCCGGACGGCCTACCGGCCGAAGTCTACAAAGCCTACCATGAGTCCTTGGTGCCTCAATTGCATGCACTGTACTCAAAAGCGCTGGAGGAAAATACGCTTCCTCCTTCGATGCGTGAGCCGTATTTGGTGTCCCTGCTGAAGCTAGACCGAGACCCAACAAATTTGGGATCTTATAGGCCGTTTGCACTTCTAAATGCCGACTATAAAATACTCCCCAAGGTCCTAGTGGAGCGTTGGCACCAGTGGTTTCAGTCCTAATCCACAGCGACCAAAATGGGTTTGTGCCTAAGCGAAGCACATCCCTGAACTTGCAGAAAGCGTAAAAGAGTGGCCAAGAGCAGGTTGCTTAATGTTGGACCTGGAAAAGGCCTTTGATTGTTTGGAGTGGAGGTACTTGTCGACACTGCTGCAGCGCTATGATTTTGGGGGGGATTTTCTACAAATGGTAGGCCTCTTATACAGAAACCCCACAGTTCGGGTAAGGTTGGTTCCGTACATATCTGAGGCAGTGCCGGTGTGCAGGTGAACCAGGCACAGGTGCCCACTGTCGCCACTCCTGTTCGTGTTGGCGATTAAGCCTCTAGCGGCGGCCCTCCATGCACTGGTGGGAGAGGGCATACCACTAGGGGACACAACACATCAGGTGTTGTTATATGCAGATGACCTTCTGGTGTACGTGAGGGACATTGAGAATATCCCGGCTCATCTGGCCCTTATTAAATCCTGTCTTTACGCATTCGGGGAGGGGAGGCACAGTCTGGGGTACACTCTTAATGGAACGAGAGTGGCGTGGAGAGAGGACACCTTCTGATACTTGGGGGTGCAGATATATCGTCAACCAGTGGACCTCTTTGACGGAAACCTGGGCAAGGCTATTACGGCTAGTAAGTCACAGATGCGTTTCTGGGGCCCATTGCCGCTGACAGTCACAGGCAGAGAGGCGTTGTCTAAAATGGTGATCCTCCCCAGACTACTGTACTACTTTGCCAACCTGCCACTCTATATACCGGCATCTTTTTTCACCACGCTCTCTAAGTTGCTCCAGGATTTCATCTGGGGGAGCGGCCGACATAGGCTGTCACTAGGGAAATTATATCTACCCACAGATCAGGGGGGACTGGTGGCCTTCTGCTTGGAACACTACTATTTCGCAGCACAGCTAATTTGCAGATAAAGGACGGGAGGACACGGCGACTATGCTGCCCCCATACTCTCTGGAGCGGCTCCTTACACTTTTTCACCCGGCTGTCAAACACGCGACACCCGCACCACTACTCCTGATGGTGGCATACAAATGCTATAGCAGAAACCTGTTTCTCATCAGAACTCTGATCCCTTATGCGCCTGCATTAAATTTAGAGGGCTCCTCTAGCGGAACACGGACACTCACTTCTCTTGCCCTGGCGAATTGTGGAGATGCTGGTATACAGACTCTAGGAGAACTGTATTGGGAAGGCTCGCTGGTGCCATACGACTCATTAGTGGAAGATGAGGGACTGCTGCCGGGGCAGTTCCTCATGAACCGCTCATTATTTGCAAGCCAGACTGCTAAATGGGGGGACATGTCCACAGAACCCAATCAGCATCTCACCATACAATATCTTCACTTTATGGGGCGAGGTAGACATTTGATCCGCTGGTTCGCGGCGTCCTTACGCACATATGCCGCGATCACACTAGAATCTCTCCGGCACAAGTGGGAAATTGACCTGGGGAGGCTATTAGAAGACAGGGATTGGGAACGGGTATTGAATGGACCAGTGCGCATCCCCAGGAATATGAGGTTTTGACAGATTCAGTTGTTCATAGTACATAGGGTACACCTTACACCGGAGGCTATCAATAGGTATTTCCACCGGGTGGATGCGGTGTGCCCCAGATGCACCGAACCTGGGGTGCATCTGCTGTGGAGCTGCCACAGACTACACGCGTACTGGCATGGGGTCGACGAGCACCGGTAGTACCTTGCCCTTTGAGTGGGAGGTGTATATGCTGCACCAGTTCCGCAGGTGCCACGAAAGTAACTTCCCGGTTTCTAGATTTGGGAATAGTGGTTGCCAAACGATTGATCACTAGAAGATGGAAGGCGCTGGACCAACCCCACATGCAGGCATGGAGACACTCACTCTATGCATGGGCCAGAGCAGAGGGGACTGCCATCAGGAGAGAGGAAACATTGGGATTCAGAAAGGAGCCGATAGCTGCTCAATTGGATGTTCTACTCTAGGCACTCCTGAGGGTTGAGGAGGAGCATGGGGGGACAACCTCGGGGGGAGACGTAGGCCCAGGGTAGGTACTGGAGTCTATCACCTGGTGTTACCGCGATGCTCCATGTATGTGTTAATTAGCATCATGTTCGAGCACTAGCGGCACCCCCTCCCCTCAGCGCCAGGAGACCCTCACGAGTAAGTAGCACGCTTTACAAATACTCTGATTGATTGATTGATTAAATGCTGCTGAGAAGTGATAACAGCCTATCTGTAATGTTAGACAAAGTTGCTAGGAATGCCTAGATGGTAGGGGGGATGGGGAATGTCGCTATTTGCACCGGTCTGAGTTGGGATTGTTCGGTGTTAACTGTTTTATTTTACTACGTCTGTTTGGCAGTCCATGAGGAATTAACTGAAGGACTCTATACACTGGACTTCCGAAAATATTCAGCCGCTGAATAATGATGCCTCCCATACATGTAATGAACTGAATGTTATCCCTGTATCTCTTTTGGTGGGGCAGACGAGCCGTAGATAGTCACCAGGCTCAACTGTGTTAACTGACAACCTGTATATATCACTATTAAGTGCCATCATGCATGGAGTGTACACAGCTTATGATGTCTTCATGTATCTGTGACTTTCAAAAACTTTAATAAAAACAGGTTTAAACAAAAAAAGAAACTCCTCTGTAACTTGCAATATCCTTATAAAGTAAGGCAGGGGGTACTTTATCCCATATATTGGAAGTTATTACGATAATCTGTCATGCATCTAGGCCCTTCTGAATTGACATTGGACAACCTTGTTCTAAAAAAAATCAGCTGCATATACTAACCTTTTCCCTTAGTCCATTGTAAACCCACAGGCCTATCGGCTTACTGCAGCTTTTCCAGCACGGGTGCTATAGCTATTACACACAGGATGGAAGAAAAGGGATGGCCATGCCTCGTCGCCCTTTTAAGCAAACATATTTTCTAAAATGACTCTTAATTTTCTCTGTGGATTCATGCTTCTCTACAGCAGCTAAACCTCTCCCCTTAGTTTCATATGCACTCAGAATTTCTTTCAAACTGAAAATCAATTTCCTCATTCATAGAATTCAATGGTCTTTTCAGAGTCCAAAGATGCAGCTAACAAATTATTCTTCTCAGAGAATACTACCTCGCACAACTATTTATTTTATGTCTGCATTAGATGCATCCACTTTTAACTGTACATCTGTCTAGCAATTTCTAATAGAAAGGTATTGACAAAAGTTGTGCCTTGAAAGACAAGTAAAGGACAAAATGCACCTTCGGATAAATTCAGAGTCTGAGGATTAGAATAAAGCATAATGACTGTGGCTCTCTGGGTCCCTCAGGGAGGCTTTCATTCCTTCAAAGGCCTCCCTTGTCACTGCAACAAAGCAGATGCGTTTGTCTGTCGAAAAGTTATCAGAAGTTATTGTCTCGCCTCTTTCACTTTGTAATTTGTGCCATCCCTATTTTATTTAGATAGCCGCTTCCATTAGCTATTCTAGCCCGCACAATGGCTTAATCAAAATGTGAAATATCACAGCTGTCATGCCCACAGTACAGACAATCCACCTTGCCTTTTAATAACAACATGTGCTATTAATCATGTCTGTGTTTTTTAATTACACAACAACTTCTGGTTTAAAGAAAGTGAGATGTTCGTGGAATAATGTGTTGCCCACATGATAGCATCCCAGGCAGAGTTTTATCTTGCTTTTTGTGTGCAGTTAACATTGCTTATCAGTGTGAAAAGGATTGCAAGTAGATATAACAAGGCTAGTGAGAGAGATAATGCTTTATTCTTAATTACAGGGAATGTGCAATAGAGCCGAAGAAGAGTTGAAGGCTTGGGAAGTAAATTGCTTGATATGGATGTGAAGATCACGATGGAAGCATGTCAAGGTGTAAATGAAGCACACCAGAACCACAAGCTGTTATGCACTAAAACAATGTATCACACATCTAAGATCAGCAGCGCCGGCACCAACAGCAAAGCACAACCCTGTTATATCATTCACAGTCCAAGAGTCGCTCTTCCCTCAGTTCAGCTGCCCTGACCACCTGTTCAATAGTATCTTCTAAGACAAATAGGAACCCCGGTTCTGACAGCAGACAGGGACGATGGCCTGCCCCTTCATAGACTCTACTTACCTTCTCATTACAAGTGATGAAGATTTGTTGGATGGCATAATGGCCCTGGATTGAAGCCAGTATCTGGCACACTTGTATTAAACTAGGGAACGTTTACTGCCCCATTTAAAAATAAGGAGGACAGATGAAAAATAACATTAGGATGTGGTTTACCACAACCAAAACCTGAGCTCTTTCACAACACAAATTCTGCCACGTAATACTTGGAGGAACGTGTAAAGGGAAAACACACAAGCGTGAGATACTTTCTCTTGAGCACCCAAAATCAAATTTATCCCAACCATTTAATGAGGGTGCCAGTCTCCAGCTCTGCCATTGTGCTTGGACTGTGTTTTTTATGTGCCATGATAGCCTCAGGTTTGCATTGCCTTTTCTGAATTTCAACATAATTTTGCTAAACAAGGACTTCCTTGTGTTAGTCATGAGATACCCTCCACCCTAAAGAATATGCTCAGTTTACCCACTTTCTTCATACCTGTGACATACTCAAATGTTCTTTACAATATATGCCCTTTCTTTGACTTCTCGCTTAGGGAATTTATGGAAGTAGACCATTTACTCTTTCATAACTTTTCTAATGTAGAACATTCACCCCTCCAACTCTCCTCTGGACTGTCTCTAGTTTTAGCAAGCAGCTCTTTGGCTCTGTTATTGCATGAGCCTGGGACCCGATAAGCCATGGATGCCTTATAATTTCCTTTAAGATGCACTTATTGATTGAGACTAGATCCAACTTGTTTACTGTGTTTATAACTTTAAACCAGGGAAAGAAGTCAACAATCTAAACCTTAGGTTGTAAGTGAGTGCAGGTTGGATACCGAGGTGTGCTACGAAAGGTGTCCAACAGCAGTCTATGGAGGTTGGGCCCATTCCAGATTATCACAACCACTGACTGTGCCAGTAGGCTCAATTTAGTTTTACTGTATGCAAATGTATCTTATGTGGATATCCTGAAAATCCTGTATGGATCTAGCCTCCTTGGTCCTTATTAGACATCCCTGTGTAACATGATCCCCGAATAAAGCTGTCCTGTTTACAAAAGTGAGGCTCTGTATCACCAGGCAAGCACCAATGTTAGAGAAGAAGAAGTCCTTCATAAGATACTTTAAGGCCTAACTTTCAGAACCAGTTGCTACTCAAAATCACACCCACATTATCACAACACACACATGTTTACCTGCATGGCCCTAATATGCCACTATAGCTTGCTTAATCTCCACAACGGCCCCTCGCGGCGGGATGCCTGGCTTTCACCTTGCGGATACCCTGCCGGGGTTATCTCACAGGGGAATACCAGGACGGGTTCCCTAAGCAAGCGCTTAGAAACCGCTCAGTGATTTGCGCTATATAAATTCCTGTACATTTACATTTACATTTACCCACACACAACTGTAACAAAAGTCCACCAATCTTGACCTTCAGCAGCCTTCTTCACAAATAAGATACATACAGGTCCACCATTCCTTTACCTCAGTTGATTGACCTCATGTTATTTCTACTCTGCAACCCTTAACCCCTTCGATGCTCATGACGAGCTGAGCTCGTCATGAGTTACGGCGCTCGTACGCTGATGACGAGCTGAGCTCGTCATGTAACGCGGGTTTTAGAAAAACGCAGCGCACAGCGGGAAAACCGCTAGCGCGCATGCAGTTAAATAGCCAATCCAAAAACGTCATGCACCAGTCACTGATATTCCCTCTCAGACAACAGTAACCATGGTGTATGTTAGACATAGGGGTCTTTAGTTGGCAGTGGCTTGCAACCTGTCCAAGTAGGGACCATTATTCTATTCAGGGTAAGAGAGTTACACGGATGTATGACATTACAACGCATGCTTTTACATCGCATGCCTTTACAACGTGGTTTTTACAACGCATGCCTTTACAACGCATAGTGCTTTGGGGCGCTGGATAGTGAATTGTTTAATTTACTATTCCAACTCCAGTCCCCGTGGATAGTAGGGAAGGTGTTGGATAGTACATTAAACCTATTCCCTATCACAGAGCGCCCCCCAGCGCAATGCGTTGTAATGGTTTGCGTTGTAAAAGTTGCGTCGTAAAGGCACCGCGTGGTAAAAGTTGCGTTGTAAAGGATGTTTCCCGAGTTACACACCCAGGATAGCCACCGGTCACCCCTTGGTAGCTTGGAACGAGCAGTCAGGCTTATCTACTAATGCTAGAGTCTCCACCGAACTGCAGCTAGCTCCTACTATACCACCACTACGTCCCACACAAGGGTCTATGAATAAACGTCATTCCTCCTCTGCACCTTTCCATTCAACTGCTAGGGGCCACAGAAAGCTCTGACAATTTACCTCATTTCTGAACGAAACAGCAACACTATTCCAGCATTAATGTAATTACAATACAACACAATTAAGAACTGGACAAGTCTCTGGCAGTGCACCTCAACAATCAGATGAATCACTATAAAGTTACTAAATCCCAGAGGCAGCTCTGCTGCTGTGACTCGATCTGTAGCCTCTTTAAGAGCAGAACATCTATGCTTTTTTCACCTTTTACCTCACACCATCTTTACATTACCTCTCTTTCCTCTCCACATCTCTATGTCTCTGCGTTTTAAAGAAGCATCCTGATCCACCGAAAGCCTGACTGAAACAGGACGGGCAATCTTGTCTAATGAAACAAATGTCTGTCTGCTCCGTTCCAACAAAGGGGGCCGTCCTGTAAGGGAACTTGAGGGCTAGTCAGGGCAAATGGACATGCACAACCACATTCACCGAGCTCAATCTAAACAAGCAGTGGCAAGGCTGATTCGTCTAGCCTGTGCCAATTGCTTTTCGTAATGCTGTACAGCATCAGGGGGGAGTGGGAGGCAAAATGTTTTTTCCTGATTCTATGCAACATTGGTAAAAAGAAATAATAAACAGAAAAAAAGTGTGATGGCGTGACTGGTCACATCACTCCTGTAGCATGCAGGAACCATTTTCTTTGTTTTTTATTCACCAAACTAAGATGGTGAATGTGGGGGGACAAGCAGTCAACAAAATGCACAGGTAACAAGGGCGACAGCAAGACAGGGGTGGACCAGGTACATGCGAAAGAGAACAGCATGGGGTGAAGTACATGCAAAAGGAAAATGGACATTGGTGTGGGGGCCATTCGGAGGACCAAACGAGGGAGAGAGCTGGAATTCACTTGCACTCTCATGGAGTGCTTAAACAAAAATAAAAAGTAGATTCCTAACAGTGATCAGTGAAAGTGAGCTACACAAATGCTTAGGCACAAAAAGAAGTACTGTGACCCAACGGGAATCCTGGCGCTGAGAGACATGCTTCAGCACCACCCCTAACTGATACACCTTCCACACTAAACAGACGCAAATGAAATAAGCAAAATACCACACCACACAACTTCATTTCTCCATTTCTACTGCACAACAAGGTTTTACTACAAAAATAACATAGCACACCAGCTCACTCTTAACCACCGTCTTCGCTAAACACGCAGACCCGTCAAAATGCCTTCTTAGTCTGCTGGACGAGGAACACGATGCAGAACAGCTACACAATTGCTATCCTCAGACAGCTAATACTAACACTAAGGACACACTTGCAACAAACCCACATAATACTACTCAAGTTTCAAGTTCATGATAAGCTTTATTCGGCTAAAATTTTTAAAACCATCAAAGCATACACAATAAATTCCTTTTCGCAGTTAAGCATGTCACTGGGTCCTAATTACACGACAAAGTATATTACAATATAAATTGGTGAATACATATATGCAATAAAAAAGGTTGGCACCACACGGAGAGTTAATAATTTTTAAAATTCAAGAAACCAAAAATTTTCACATACAATTATATAAACTATCTAAAAAACTACTTGCAAAAAATGCAGAAAAGGGGGGTGATTATGGTAGCAGCATTTTCTTGCGACATCTCACAGCCCCTATGATGTAGCTCGCCACCCCAAAACATATCACAACAGATCCTAACATTTGAAAATAAACCAGGGCTGGTCGGGCCTGTTTCAAATTGCACCCTCTTAATAGTGGGAGAATAAATTTCTTTTGCTGCAAAGCATAACATTTACAGAAAAAGATCATATGAAGGGCATTTTGTTCCGATTTATTATCACACGGGCACGGCCCCAACATCCCACTTTTGGCAAATCCCCTGGGGAAAGATAACAGCCAAGGCAACACACCATGTTTAAACCTTAGCAGAACAAACAGGTGGAATGGCTTGTTTATATATGTCAAGTACGGCTGGATCTCTCTCCCCGTGCTTAACATAACAAATTTTCTCACCGAAGGTTTAGCCAATTCCTCCTCTTCCCTCTGTACCTTCAACCTATTTAGATACTAGGATTTTACTGCCTTAATCATGATTTTACTTAGGGCCCTAGGGATTGTGAACAAGTCAGGGCTGCCCATTAGGTCTGCTTGCATTTTAATATATCGAACCCATGGTATCGCCTAGGCCTTGTCCAGGGACAGACAATCCTGGATAATTAGTTGGTTTAAGTTCGGCGCTTGCTGTGCCCAGATTCTTAGCCACCCTAGTAATGGCGCTACCGCGATCTGGTCGGAGATGTAGCCAGCCCCCAAATCTTCATGCACATTAAAAGATGCTACGGATTGAGGGAGCGATAAAGCTTTCCTAAAAAAGACGTTTTCTGCCCTTTGGATCTCACTAGAGTTAGTATAGCCCCACACCTCACTCCCATACAACACCATGGGCAAACACTTAGCATTATAAATTTTCATGATAGCCGGTAATGGCTTACAGCCTAAACGTTTAGCAAAGCCCAACAGAGCCCCTGTCGCCCTCGCTAATATGTTTTTTTCCAACGCTCGCTGCATGGCCCATGACCTTCTATCATCAAAAACTATACCCAAGTATGGGAAGGTGGGTACTTTACTGAGCTTCAGCCCCTTGCAGACAAACAATGCCCCTTTCGCCAGTCTACTGCCTAGCGACATAGCATGTGATTTTTTAAAATTAGTTTTTAAATCCAAAGAGTCCATAAAATTGATAAAGCAGTCTAACAGGGATTGTAGACTTCGTGCAGGCCTAGCTACTAGTACGGCATCATCTGCATATAATAATGCAGGTATCTTTTTTTGACCAACTCTGGGGATGTCCTTACATGATAAAATCAAGGCTTCACCCAACTTATTTATATAGAGTGTAAATAACAGAGGAGCATGAATACAGCCTTGCCTTACCCCTCGCTTTACCGGCCATGCGTCTGTCAGACTCCCGTCCCCATTGTAGCGAACTGCTGCGCTTGTGTCTTTATGCATATCGACTAGGAAGGATATCAGCACAGGGTCTAGTCCTATGTCCAACAGGGCACTCCAGAGTTTCTGGCGGTTTACAAGGTCAAAAGCAGTG
Organism: Lissotriton helveticus; assembly: GCF_964261635.1. Taxonomy (NCBI): domain Eukaryota; kingdom Metazoa; phylum Chordata; class Amphibia; order Caudata; family Salamandridae; genus Lissotriton; species Lissotriton helveticus. The sequence goes on along the minus strand of NC_136061.1, from coordinate 427,132,881 downwards.
GACAAATCCATAAAAGCTAGATGTATATCTCCCTGCTTTGCGACCGTGTATTTCCCTATAAGAAGATGTATTTGAGGCACTGCCCAGCAGTACCTCTTCCCTCTCTAAAACCGTAATGTAAGTCTGAAATGACTGCATTCACTTCCAACCAGTCTGTCAGCCGTTCCAAGACTACTTTCCCCATTATTTTGGCAGCTGAGTCCAAAAGAGAGATTGGCCGATAACATGCCGGATCCTCTCTTGAGCCCTTTTTAAAAATTGGGACAATGAATGCTTTACCCCAAGACGCTGGGGGACCCTCTATAATAGCTGCATTAAAAACGGAGGTTTAAACCTTTGCCCATAAATGCGAGTCTGCTCTATAGAGATCTGCCGAAACCCCGTCCGGGCCAGGTGCTTTCCCATGTGCAGTGGACTCCATGGCCTTCAGCACTTCCTCTTCTGAAAAAACTATCTTCCCTAACTGGGTGAGATCACTTTGATACACGGAAGATAAATTGTTTATGCCAGCGTAGAGGCCGCCGTAATGCTCCACCCACTTATCTGGAGGGATGAGGCAGTCCTGATTTAAATTTTCTGTCTCATTGAACAGAGGGCTATTAATTACTTTCCAAAATTGAGTGCTACTTTTCAGTACACTCACTTTGGTCAGTTCCTCACAAGCCATGTCTTTCAACTCCAATTTTCTTCCTTTAATTGCCTTTTTATAGGCCCTTCTTGCTTCCGCAACCTTCTGTGCATCCTTGCCAGGCTCTTTAAGCAACTCTAAGAGTGCTGCGTGGGAGTCGCTACAGTCTTTGTTAAACCAGTTTTTCAATTTCTTAGGCCTTATTTTACTTTTCCTAGTCAGGTTAACTGCTACCTGTGCTGTAATACGATTAAAAGCTGACAAAATCTCCGTAGGATCTGAATTACCTCCTAAGCAGGTAGTCAGGTCCACAGTATTACTGCTATACAGGTTTTCTAAAAAATCACTAGGAGTGACCGGCTCCCACCGTAACCTGCGGCCTTGACATTTAGAGGCTATATTAGGGTTTGAAATACTAGATGAGACAGATTCAGTATTGAGTGCCTTGATATTGATAGTCAACGTAAGTGGATTGTGATCACTATAGCCTCTCTGTGTGACACTAAAAGGACCTAGTGAATCCCTCAACAAACATGACACAAAAATATAATCAATTGTAGATTCTTTACCTTGGCCATTAAAAGTTGGAACGGGGTACTGACTTTCCCCCTGCATTGGAGCAAACAAATAATATAATGATAAAAGACTCTCCAGATAAACCCCACTCCTAGTATGCTCGAAGTGAATGGCCTCGAATGGGTCTTCCTCAGAGTCCATGGTCTGTAAACATTTAGTGGGACAGACATGAATATTAAAATCACCAAGCACTAACAAATAATAAAAAATGTTGTTACGATCATCATAATCATCCAGGAACCCAGCTAGTACATGTAAATGTTCTAATTCATCATTCCTGGTAAAGGAATTATAAAAGTTTACCACTAAAATATTCGGCAGGTTATCACCCTCCCATCTTACTGCTAGAATATTAGGGGAACTTGTCGCTACTAATACAGCTTTGTATAGTAGTTTCAAACTAAATAACAACATAAGACCGCCCCTGGATCTCCCCATCCTTGTTGGAGTTGCAAATTTAACAAATGATTGGTACCATCCAGGTAATAACTTTCTCTGGCTTCCCATGTTTCCTGTAAAGCAAGAACATGATAAGCTCCAAGAACCGCCTCCCAATTAGTATCCCCTCTTTTTAATCTTAACCCGTCGATATTCCAGGATAGGATCGCCAACTTGTTCACAGACATGGCGAGACTTAGTTCCTTAGGATCCTGACTCTCTATTAGCAGGCTATCAGTAACTACTGGGTCACCGTCCCCATGTTTCACTAAGGGACTCACGGTTCAATCGTCCCGATCAATTGCCTCCCCCGTTACTATATAACTTGAAGCTCCATCAGTGGTTAGTAAGGCCCTATTTCCCACTAGATCTCAAACCTCACATTTTACTCTTAACTCAGTAGTCGGGCTCACCCTGCATCCATCCACTGTTGTGACAGTTCTCCATTCTACACTTTCACTGAACCCAAATAATTTTTGGTTGGGATCTCCAGTCACCCTGACAAGCTGTCTAGATGGTTCACGTTGGGTTGATCTGGGGTGTGATACCCCACAAGGTCCTTTAACTGTTGGCGGTGCGGTGTTAATAGAGGTGCCAGAGGTAGAGTTATTAAAATCACTCTCTGGACTAGCCAGTGCTGAGGAGTATACAAGGGAAGTATAAAAAGTATCATGGGGGGATGGATGACTGAAAGGGATGCCAGAGGTAAGATTATTGAAATCACTCTCTGGACTATCTGATGCTAAGGAGTATACAGGGCCAGTATGAAAACCATCTTAATGAAGGTAACTAGAGGGATTTCCTCACAGTCAGTCGCAATGATTTAAGCCCGAAAGGGCATTATATCTGTTTGTAACCTCAATGCCCGACAGATAACCTGGTCCACCCCTCATTTGGACTGCATTGGATCTTGGGGGTATTATTTCCCACCCTTCTAGCCTTCTGGGATAGACCTGGTTGTTAACAGGTATCCTATTTCTGTTGATGTAATGGCTGGGGGCACCCTGCAACCCTGGTCTATAAAAGAGTCCAAGGGGCAGAATTTCTATTCCCTGTCCTCCCTGCTGTGGGACGCCCTCAGCCTCCCTAAGTGTCATCTCAACTGGTACTGGACTGTTAAAATTTATTACGATGCAGTCTCCTTCTCTGGTTTTCCTGGAGTGTCCCACCCAGGCTACTCTATGAGCCATAATGATGTTCTGTGCTGCCCAAGTTCCACCTACAATATTACGAGAGAGCCAGTGTGTGACCTTGATTTTAATTTGAGAGAAATCCTCTCTTTCTCCTTGACGGAGAGGGGGAACATTTACCAGAACAATCACTAAAGGAGTGCTTTGGGGGGGGGGGAGATGTAGAGACGACCGATTGCCCACCCCCTGCACTGGCTTATCGGACTGTATGTGTCCGTCGGTCATTGTGGCAGATTGTTCGCCCTCATCCCGGTGTATTTGGGAGGTCCTCGCAGGGCTACGGGTTCCCTCCATGATCTGAGATCTGCCCTTTATGGCTGTTAAACTATTAGCATTATTAATAGAAATTATTTTTCCTAATGATGTTGCGGTACTAGTGGGGGCAGGCGCGGGGGTTTGTTTGACAATGGGCCGTTTGCCTGATTGTGTAGCATGTCCTCCCACCTTATCAATGTCTTTTAGAGAGTGTAGCAATTGAGTATTATCGGCTGCAACCTGTTGCAGCTTACTAATACTTGTGCTAATTATTTTCAATCTCTCAATGAGAGGTAACATTAAGGACTTTACAAGCTGTTCCACCCGTCCAAACAAGCCTTCCTCTACCTGTACTATCGGTGGTAAGTGTTTCATTTGTTGACGTTGGCCGTTTTTTTGAAGAGGGAATGCACTCATATTCTGAGCGGCAAAAGCCACCTCTTTCTGTTTATATGTGCCCACCCATATACCCATCTTATTTGTTAATTTGGGGACCTTTGCCCGTTTGCCTTTCTGCTCATCCCCACCCCGCTTTCGTTTCCCTGTTTTGGTAATACGTGATATCGTTTCAACGCTAGGGAATACCAGTGTCTTTATTGGCAGTGTCTTACAGGACACGTTTTCCTCGTTGATGTTACCATTTTGAGTGTCCTGTATACTATTCCCCAGAGTGATGTCGCTATGTGTGTCCGAACCTATGCAATCCTAGGTCGCGTTGGTTTAGACGGTTCTCAGGGGTTATACAGTTCTTGATCGGACCCAAAGAGGATTGTTTTGAAAATATTTGTGATGAGAGCCGTTTTTCCGCACCTGCTATCTCCCGGTCTAATGCGGCTGCTGCCCGGGTGATATAATTATCTAGAGTACCCATGAGGCTCCCGCCTACGTGTTTAGAAGATAGCTTTACCCCTTTATCTATTTGAGTAGACATGATATACAAGACAGCACTTAATTGTGATATATCAAATATCAATTACTCTCAACATATATATGGTCAGACCTGAGGGATCTGGAAACGACTTGTCCATCAGTTGTTACAGTCTCTGCAATAATGTTCTGGATCCTAGGGGGGTGGCCCGTCCCGTCCCTCGCCGTCCCCGGACGGCCACAGACGGCCCGCCCTTTGCCCGGGCTTAGCCTGGCGACGCTCCCGCGCACTCCCGCGTCGCGGGGATGGGCCGCTATTTCAAGCGCCTCCGGGCGCCGAGATGACGTGGCGGCGTTGCGCCGGTGTTGAAGCGCTAGGGAGCCTGGGCAATGTGGTGCTGGAATCCCCTCCTCGGCGGCCGCAATGGTGGTAGAATGCAGCGGCGAGGGGACCAGCAATGCAGGGAAGGAGAGTCCGTTTACCCGGTAAGACCCACGCTCACACGGGTCCCAGAGTGTCTTTGTCAGTTAGAATACTACTCACTCTTCTATAAAACAAAAACAAACTATTGCGAAAGCACGTTCTCTAAACTGTCTGCTAATAAATGCTTGATCCCTCTCTCAAAACAAACATTACATCTACGACCTTCGCACTTACTTAAAAACTGATTTACTATTCATAACTGAATCATGATTGGGAGACGATATAATTCCAGTCCGGCATGAAGCCGTTCCTCTAGGCTATTTAACTATCACCCAAAATCATATAGGAAAAAGAGGAGTTGCCCTAGCTGTTGTGTTCGGACAAAATTCTGTATCACTAAGGCTGACGACGTCTCCATAAAAGATTGTGAGGCCTTTTCCACCAGATGCAATCCTACACCATCTTCCTCTTGTAACTTCCCCCTCCTTTACAGACCTTCACCGAGCAATACGACATTCCCAGACACACTTTTAGACACAGTTTCAAACCTGATAAAACTATACTCCAACCTATGCCTTCTGGGTGATCTCAACATTTGGTTTGACTAACCCAATATGCCCCATCCAAAAACTATCATCGCTGGCCTAGACGCACTGAACCTGCATCAGATCGTTCAGAAACCTACACACATTGCTGGACACATCCTAGATGTCATTTTTCCTAATAAATAACTAGTTACCTTTCAAACAATTACTCTAGTAACATGGTCAGACCACCATTTGCTTGCTTTCCAACTTAAAAAAACACAAAGCTACGCACCTAAAACCACCTTACATGCATCCACCTATCGACCGTGGAACAACCTCAATTTGGAACACTTAGAAACACAACGAACATCCTGTACAGATCTAGACACAATAAATTCTGTTAAAATAATATATATTTTCTATATGTGTACCATATACCACAAAAATAACACATCAGAACAAAAGAAAAGAAGCACCATGGAGAAATACAGAGATAAAAGAGATAAAATAATAAATTAGAAAGCTGCAACATGCCTGGCTCAAAACAAACACCAATCAATACAAACTTTGCAAAAAGAAAATTAATAGACTACACAAGTCAGTTATCAAAAAAGCTAAGAAAAAGTAATATTCAGACAGAATTCAAAATGCTAAATGTGCAAATACTGAATTCTATTAAATTCTCAGTGAATTTGGTAAACCAAATTGCCTAGAAGGAGCTCATTCCGCTACTCAAGATTTCACAGACAAACTGGCAAATCATTTACAAGGCCAAAGCAGACATGTTGGACTCATATATATATATTTTTTTAAACTTTATTTTCCAGTTTTTGCATAAAGAACAATGTCAATCATTACAGTGCAAAGTATAAAATCGGCGATAATAGATCACAGGTACAGCAAATATAAGATAACATGATCATAGTTATAAATGACAATAGACAGGGCAATATGTTAATATGTCGAGGATACACATGCAATGAAGGCAATAAGGTGAGTCGCAATAGAAGGACACAGGAATCGCACCAGCAACCAAGCATTACAAAAAGAAACACATTACAACCAACAATAAGCAAGTGCAATACATCGTTAAACCAATATTTCTCACAGATCTGACATTTAGCCAATTCCCTCCGGAACAATGCCGCTTGGCGGCTGCGAGTCCCGGTCAGATTGAATCTTGGCAAGGTAATCCCTATATGGCCCCCCAGATGTCTACAGGACGTGATGCACTAGGGATCAGGTTGGAGTATTCTTCGCAGTTTACATTGCATAATGCCAAACTACGGAGCCATGCCTGCAGGGAAAGGGCTCTTTTGCTGCCCCATAAGAGAGCAACCTCCCGTTTGGCCAACAGGAAGCACAGAGCTGCCAGTTTCCTTATTTTCTTAGGGAATTTGGCCACATAGCCCAACAGTGCGAGTTCAGGGCTGGGCTTGAGCTTCATGGACAGCATGTCACCTAATGTGGAATGAACAAGAGACCAATACTGGTGTATCTTGGGGCAAGTCCAGGAGAGGTGTGCAAAGTCAGCAAATGGAGCCAAACACTTCAGACAATGATGGGGCCCGTTGTGGTCTATTCTATGTGAGCGTGCGGGAGTGTGATACATTCTTCGAAGGAATTTAAAGTGAAGTAATTTGTGCCCGCTATTCAGCGAAACCTCCTTGGTAGCCCTGCAACACTGCTCCCATTGATCGTCCGTGATGGGCATACCCAGATCCGCCTCCCAGGCCGCACGCACCTTAACGCCAGATACAGGTCTGGACGCCCCACATTGTTTATATAATGTCAAAACCAAATGTGTGCCAGTAGGGCTCTGTATCAACAGCGTCAGTGGCGGGGTTGGCTCGGGGGCTGAGGGAAATGAAGGGAAAGTTGCCCGAAGCATTGAGTACATACGGGTCATGACAAAAGTGTCCATAAAGGAACGCTCCGAATATCGAGCCTCCTCTGCTACGGAGAAGATGTGACCATCCGGGAATAGGTCGCCTAGTGTGTGAATATGAAATTTATCCAACGTGCGCTGGACCAAAAGTTCGCCAGTAATTGGAAGCAGAGAAGAATTAGGCTGGGGAAGTGCAGGAGAATAAAGTGATTCGAGTCCGAGCAGTCTGCGTAACCTGACCCACGCCCAGCATGTGGTGGAGACCGTTTGAATGTCTTGGGGGTCTCGAGGGAACCCCATGGGAAGGACATTAGAAAGAAGACGCTGGAATACTAGATCCACCTCTGGTTTTAAATATGGGATGCGTGCGTCCGGGTGAAACCAGCGATGTGCGTAACAGCACCGTGCAATGAGGTAATACCGATAAAAATCAGGAACCCCAAAACCCCCCCTTTCATACGGCAACTGTCCAAAAAAGGTCTTAGTAAGAGGAATGGGGATGTTGCTAAAAAGGTATAAAAACTGGGGGAGGACTACCATTTTAATTATGGCAACGCTACCAGCCATTGATAATGGCAGCCGCAGCCATTTCGTGATTTGTGATTCAAGGGAGCTAGCAGCCCTGCTGTAATTAAGCCTATTCATAATGGTGGTATCGAGATAGACATAAATCCCAAGGTATTTCACCGTGTCGCTGCACCATTCAAGGGTAACTCACAGGTCCAGGCGGTCGTGCTAGCCGTGAGCGGGAAGATAACCGACTTGTGCCAGTTAATGCACAGAACTGAGAATTTACCGAACCGAACAATTTCCAGTATCAAGGGTTCCAAATTCATCTGGGGCATCCTAACATCATCCGCATAAAGCGAAACAAGAAGGGGACGAGTTTGAAACTGAAGGCCACGGTGCGAATGTTTTTCCTGAAAATGGCACACTAAAGGATCCATGGCCAAAATGAAAAGAAGTGGAGACGGGGGCAACCCTGCCTCGTACCACGGGAGAGAGTGAAAGGGTCAGAGATGGTACCATTGAGACGTAATGTAGCGGTGGGTCCAGTATATAGCAACGCCACCGTAGAGACAAAACATTCTGGCATACCCATCCGCCGCATGACTGACAAAAACAAGCATTTGCAATGCAATAGGTCTCGCATTAGGAAAGTGTGAGCTATTGATATTGTAAATGACAATTTTTTAAAATATGTGTTGGCTTTGAAAGTATATAAATTAACAGCCTTGTTGTTCACAAAGCCAATAGCTTACACTTTCCTAATGCGAGTCCTATTGGCTATGGCAATGGTTGTTGGGAGCAAGCAAGGACAGTGTTGGTGTGGTGCTGAGTGATGCTGTTGTGGTGCTGAGTGATGATGTGGTTGGGCTGAGTGATGTGGTGGTGTATTAGAGTGATGTGGTGGTGTCCCAGAGTGATGTGGTAGTGTCCCGGAGTGATGTGGTGGTGTCCCAGAGTGATGTGGTGGTGTCCTTGAGTGATGTGGTGGTGTTCCTGAGTGATGTGGTGGTGTTCCTGAGTGATGTGCTGGTGTTCCGTGAGTGATGTGGTGGTGTCTGTGAGCGATGTGGCTATTTCCCTGAGTGATGTGGTGGTGCCCCTGAGTGATGCCCCTGAGTGATGTGGTGGTGTCCCAGATTGCTGTGGTGGTGTGCCTGAGTGATGTGGTGGTGTTGTGTGGCATGCAGCAGTGTGTGGCATGCAGCAGTGTGTGGTGTGAAGCAGTGTGTGGCGTGCAGCAGTGTGAATAATGCAGCAGTGTGCAGCGTGCAGCAGTGTGAGGTGTGCTGCAGTGTGAGTCGTGCAGCAGTGTGTGGCATGCAGCAGTGTGTGGGGTGCAGCAGTATGAGGCGTGCAGCAGTGTGAGGTGTGCAGCAGTGTGAGGTGTGCAGCAGTGTGAGGTGTGCAGCAGTGTGTGGCGTGCCGCAGTGTGTGGCGTGCAGCAGTGTGTCGTGCAGCAGTGTGTCGTGCAGCAGTGTGCAGCATGCAGCAGTGTGAGTAATGCAGCAGTGTGCAGCGTGCTGCAGTGTGATGCGTGCAGCAGTGTGATGCGTGCAGCAGTGTGAGGCGTGCAGCAGTGTGAGGTGTGCAGCAGTGTGAGGCATGCAGCAGCGTGAGGTGTGCAGCAGTGTGGGCGTGCAGCAGTGTGTGGCGTGCAGCAGTGTGTCGTGCAGCAGTGTGCAGCTTGCAGCAGTGTGAGTAATGCAGCAGTGTGCAGTGTGCAGCAGTGCAGCAGTGTGATGCGTGCAGCAGTGTGATGCGTGCAGCAGTGCGCAGCGTGCAGCAGTGTGAGGAGTGCAGCAGTGTGTGGCGTGCAGCAGTGTGAGGCGTGCAGCAGTGTGCAAGTGCAGCAGTGTGAGTAATACAGCAGTGTGAGTAACGCAGCAGTGTGAGGCATGCAGCAGTGTGAGGCATGCAGCAGTGTGAGGCGTGCAGCAGTGTGAGGCGTGCAGCAGTGTGAGGCATGCAGCAGTGTGTGGCATGCAGCAGTGTGTGGCGTGCAGAAGTGTGTGGCGTGCAGCAGTGTGTGGCGTGCAGCAGTGTGAGGCGTGCAGCAGTGTGAGGGGCAGTCCAAGAAGAGAGACCTCTCACAGCTGACACTTCCCAGAGTGTGAGAAGAGGCTGTAAACACAGCTGACAGTTAGCTGCCAAGGGCCAGCCAATGGAAGCAGCGGGGAGGGGCGGGGGGGGCTTCTGGACAGGGGGGCCAAGGGGACAGAACTAGTGCTATTAAAGCATGCCAACTGCACAGAGTGTATGCTGTGCCCTACAAATGCCCGTGTGGATGGACAATGACAAGCAGAGAGCACCAGAACGAGAGTGTGATTAGTGAACTTCTTTGAGAGATGTCTCATTTAAAACGATGCTGTCCATCGATCACCGCGTGTCCTTCGGAGAGCATGCGGTTATCCCTGTGTCTCCGCTATATGGCGGGAAACCTACGGAGAGCTGGCAAGATGGCTCAGCGAGTTAATGCTTGCCACTGTGCTAACCCACATGGGCTCAGCAAGTTAAGCTTGCTGCTTATATTTGTACAGTCTTTTTATCACAATCCTGGGCTGCTTTACAGAGATCCAGGCAACTTCAATGAAGCACATAACAACATAAGGTGCTGCTCTGAGTGGTGCAGCCAGTGCAGTGGCACCGGGGCCCAGCAGTGCCAGGGGCCTGCACTGCCTGCAGTTTATTTAAAGGGCCAACCATCCTTTATAAATAGGGTCTGAGACTCTTCCGGTACAGAGGCCGGGGGTATGGGGCAAAATGACTGATAATAGCAGAGAGCTGCACTAATGTATGATTGGACGAGTCAGTCATCCAATTAGAACGTACCTTGCATCTAGCAGCAGAGAAACACCACCAGCCCTAGTAGTTCTGGGGGGCGTGGCTGCCTCCTCGGCTGCAAAAACACAATCCAAATGACCCCAGGGCTACAAAAGCATCAGAGACTGTAGCTGCGTGAGAAACAAGGATAAAAGCTGATAGAGAAGAGAGGAGAGATACAAAGGAGAGAAAGGAAGGAGGAAAGTTGTAGAGAGGGAAGAGAAACTGAAGGAAGAGACAGTGAGAGGAACTCCAGATGGAACATAAGAGGAAAGGAGAAAAGACTGGAAGAACACAAATAATAGAAGGACAGATTAGAGGGACAAGAAAAGGGAATAAGCAGATATCAAGGCGAAAGGAATCAAGTGGGAAGAGAAAGAAAGTGAGGGAAGAAATCAGGAGATTACAGATAGAAAGAGAAAAGGTGAGCTAGAGCGGTGGGAGAAAGAGGGAACCAGGACAAGATGGGAAAGATAATTTTAGGGAATGGAGCAGAGAGAGGAAAGGGAGAAAAGTGAAAGAGGAGGTAAAAGTTAGGAAGAAAAGCCAAAGTGACAGATGAGCGTGGGGAAGGGGATGAGGAAAGAGAGAAACGAGATAAGACTAAACGAAAATGAAAGGAAGGAGCCAGAGAACTAGGGCAGAAATAAGGATGCTAGAGAGAACTTCTGTGAAGTTTAAAATGGTAATCTGCAAACTCACTTTTCTTTTAACCACATTTGAATTTTTCAAGGAATATGATGACCAAAGGAATAAAAAAACTTTGAACTGTCTTGAAAATCATACTTCATCAAAAAAATCACAATTTTATCATTGTGGGAAAAGAAAAATCCACGGCTTAACCTAAGTGCCAGACTAAAAGAATTGGTCAATGGACAGTTTGAAAAACAGGAATGAAAATGGTGGGGGAAAAATAACCACAGAAAAATAATCAAACTTATTTGCCACCTTTCTTTACCATGTGTTCGGACACAGACACCAAAAACTGTGTCCAGTCGATGCACCCAACCCTGCTGGGCAATACAAAAGGCAATGCTCAAGTGAATGCCGCACACAATTAAAAACAAAAAAAACTTTTAAAAACAGTTGCATCTCAGTTCTGTTCAGTGTATCGGACCGAATAAAAGCTACAAAATTTGCCAGCTTTGGTACCCAGTGCCGACCACAGCTCACGCTGCCCACCATGCTCTGAACAATGCTCGGATAATGTCATTTGGAAAAAAAGCCTGCTTAGCACCACCAAAAAATGGAGGTTGGTGCGAGTTTTGCTGTGCGGTGCGTTCTGCAACAGGAGAATTTCACCGCTTTTTAGCATTTGTTTGCTGGATCATAAACAGATTTGCAGTTCTAATGTAAGGCTGGAAGCTCTGTAATGCACAGTTCTCTTTACTACTCTAGCAGAGTAGTAAAGAAAAACAAGCATTGCCAAAGCTAATAGGTCGTGCCTTTGAGAACCATTGGCTCTGCCACTGCATTTATATAATGCAGTATATAGAACTGTCTTAAATTAGTTTTAGCTACTCTGCAAAGCTGCTGTATGCCAGGGTTACAAAACATCACCAAAGCAAATAGTTCCCATAGACGCGTCTTATTGGCTTTGCCAATGGTTGTTTTTCTTCACTATGCTGCTATAGTAGTAAAGAGAACCATACATAACAGAGCTTCCAGTCTTGAACTAGAAATGCAAATCTCTTGTAGCATGTTTTAAAGGGCTCATTGTTTCATAAAAACTTTGTACAGCTTAATAATGACAAACATTGATGCGGGTCACTGTCTTTGCTAAAGCAAAAGAGGGTTTCCACAATTCGGTTAGGATTTGGTTATTTTCCCAGTAAGAAAGTTACCTGGTAAGTGTTACCACTTCTAACCACAATCAATAAGTGATCAGTTCCCCTGTTCAGTACGTAGCCCCTTTCTTGTGACCTGAAAAGGTGGTTATTCTCTATCATCTGGTTCTCTCCTGGGCAGTATTTTTGGGATGGTAAGGAAATACTGAACAGCGAACATTAATAAAATATATTCTGTTTTAAGGAAATGCACTAATTTACAATACGCTGTCCTAATGAATTCCAAATAACGTATTTCTATCCAGGGAAGGCGCTTTGGTGTTAATGCATGCACAACATCGAAAATGAATTGTCAAATTTAAAGTGTATCAGAATTACAAACTATTTTAGTGGCAGCTCTGCAGCACCTTAGCACATTTACAAAATATTATTTTGATGCCAAACGAGCATGGTATTCGCTAGACTTCCTTTGAAGTCTGATGCCGAGGCTCAGACAAATGGTGGTGTGCGAGCGGCTTCCTTTGAAGTCTGATGAGGGGGGCGGGGGAGCAAATGGTAAGCGCGCGCCCGGCGACATGCACTGGCCCTAATCCGCATTCTAAAGCCCTCTGGCAGGCTTTCCTGTAGCCCCTACATAATTCTCACCGGAGCAATGCGCAAGCGCGTTGGCTCAGCGAGATCTAAAAAGGGTCACTCAAGGGAGTCAAACGCTTTTTCGGCATGCAATAGGACAACGGCAGCAGGCGTGGCAGGGTCGATCCTATGCAATACAGTGAATAAGGTCCGAAGATTCAGGACCTGTGAGGGACAAAGCCAGACTGTGCCAGCGAAATGATGGATTCCATTAGTAAAGACAGTCGAATTGCAATTACCTTAGCCAATATTTTGTAATCTAGATTCAATAACGATAATGGCCTATATGAGCTACATAATTTGGGGTCTCTCCCAGGTTTGGGAAGTAGGATAATGACCGCCTCTCTGAATGTCGGAGGAAGAGTGCCAACCTCAAGCGACTCCGCATAAACCTCCACCAATCGCGGCACTAAGATGTCCTTGTATGCCTTATTGAAATCGGCGGAAAAGCCATCAAGCCCAGGTGCAGAAGAGCCCCGCAGCGCATAGTTAACTTCAACTATGCCATCCGGAGAAATGGGGATGGATAAAAAATCCTGCATGTATCTTTCTAAGTAGACTAGCGCGATTTTAGACAGATAGTCCCCCTGGCCACGCAGATCACCAGTAATTCTAGTAGTGTATAATGTTTTGTAATATGAAAGAAAATGATCACAGATTTCCGGGGTAGAGTGTAGTAGATCACCCTGTGGACCGGTAATTTCGATGACGTAAGCCGAATCACGTAGAGGGTGTAAAGTGTGCACTAGTAATTTACCAGATCGCTCCCCCTCGCCATATATACGGGCGGCGTGTTATTTACTAGGGAACAGCAACTCCCGCTCGGCTGTTTCTCTAAATTCAAGCAGCAGGGCCAGTCATTTTGCCTCTCCCGTGCTGGGAATCGAGTCAAGTAACTCTCGGTCCAAGGCAGCAATGTCTTTCTCAATGCGGTCAAGCAAGGAGCGTAGATCCCGCAGGACCCCGGCATGCTTGGCAATACAAACTCCCCTAATATACACCTTGAATCCCTCCCAAAGGACCGCCCAGGTGTTGACCGACCCAGTGTTCAGTTCGAAGTACTCCTCTTTTGCCTGTCTAACCTCCTCATTTAAAACCTGATCCAGTAAATCGCTTCCGGGGAACCACCACTGCCGTTAATAACCACCCACCCTGGGGATATTCAATCGGAGCATGACAGGGGAGTGATCTGAGAGTGTGTGGGGAAGAGTGGGTATACCATCCAGCCAGCCACCCCCGGAGAAACCAACCAGTAGTCTATCCTGGTCCACGTGTTATGAAACCCCGAGTAGTGCGTGAAATCCAGAAGATGTGAATGAAGTCTGTGCTCGACATCTATCAAAGAGAAGTGAGAACATATTTCCTTGGGGGCTTGACGGGCACGGGGTTTGGTGTCAGGGGAAGTGGAAGTACTGTCTCTAGATGGGTCTAATAATAAATTAAAATCCTCCCCAAGTATCAAGAGCCCGGGTCCAATGATAGGAGCAGAACCTGCAGCTCGCTAAAGAAGGATGGGGAATCGCATTGGGGCCATAAACCCCCACCAATGAAATTTTGTGTCGCATCAATGAACCAGTGACAACCAGGAAACAACCTTCAGCATCAAGCAAAGTTTTATGAAGTGAAAAAGGGACTAGTTTGTGTACAAGAATTGCAACCCCCCTGGCATAGCGGCTATAGTTGGAACAATATATGTGGGAACACTCCGAACGGCGCTACGGCCATGCATTTGAAGACCGTTTGTTTTTTGGAAACAAATATTGAAAATTACCAGTGGAGTACCACTTTGTCCACAACTCTGCATCACGTTTATAATTCATCTACCTTACCCAGCAGCCCGGCCGGGTTGGAATTATCACTGGCCGAGTGCTCTGAAGAAGTCGCGGAGCAATTCTCCATTGTGCGACAAAACACGTGTCGGCTGGCTTGTTCTACTGTGCTTTTTCATTTCAAAAGGATTAAAAGACTCAATTTGATCCACTCAAGACCTTTACCTTTCATCTGAAAGATTTGTTGTGTTCTTGTTACATATTGGGATCACACGATCTTTACTCTTTATGTGTGCATAGGCTCTTGTTTTTATGTTCATTGTGTGTGATTTATCTATACCTTAATAATGGGTTTTAGAATATATCCCCTTGCCTAGTCTGCACCATATTCATGTATTATAATGTACTATACTCTATTGCGTTAATTAGCTGAGCGCCCAATCAAATCCCTGTTTCCTATAAAAAAAACCCCTCTCTTATAGGAATATCTGTGGGAACCCCAACTCGCCGCCATAGAAGTGTGGTCACAGCTAGACAGGTGTGTCTCCTGCAGAAACATTAGGTCTATGCGGTGTCGGGCAATATAGTTGAGGACCTGTGTACGTTTCCTAGTATTATTCAATCCTCTGACATTCCATGACATCAAAGAGAGCCCGGAAGGACCGGGCTGACGCCCTAGTGTAGCCATGGAATAGGCAACACCAAAATCGCACCACAATGCATGTCCATCACACGCCGCAACCAAGCACCATGATCAATAAAATAGCAAAAACCATTAAAACGGAACGAATAACCGCCCCCCACCCACCACCCAGCCTCCTAACAACCCCAAAGAGGCCTACCCCCATCTTTGCTAACCAAGTGTTTTTGCAATGCCACAGGAAACAAGATTGCATTAACCAAAGATGCACATGGCAAAAAGAACATATTATATGAAGAGAAATTGTGGTATCCACCATAGGGCGTTACAACGCCACACCAGACGGCAATAAAAATGAACGACATAATCATGTAGAAGAAAAATGTATGCATGGAGTAAACATAGCAGAACAAAGCGAGTAATGCATAAAATCTGTCAAACAGTCCCGGGCTGGGAGAAAAGTTCTACACTGTCCTGCAATCCCCCCTGTGATGGAGAGGAAGGATGAGGCATCACAGGGGAACCAGAACGGTTCTTCTTGTAGTTCTGACAGAACTCCTGCGCCTCCGTGGGAGAATCAAATATGCGAGACCTGCCATCCACATCCACCTTTAATCGAGCAGGATACAGCATGCCGTACTTGAGCCCTAGGTTACTCAAGGCTGCCTTCACTCCATTGTACTTGCGCCTAGCCTCCTGAACCATGATGTTAAAGTCAGGGAAAAAAGCCAGCTTGCTGCCCTGCCATTGGACGTCTCCCATAACACAGGCCAAATGAAGAGCAGCATCTCTGTCCTCGAAGTTCATAAGCCTGGCAATGATGGGCCACGGGGGAAGACCCGGGCGGGGTTGAGGCCCCTGCGACCTATGGGCACGTTCAACCATGAAGCCCTGCGTGAAGGTCTCCCTGCCAAACAGCTCCACAAGCAACAGTTCTACGAAAGTGTCCATACAGCCAGTGGAGGTCGTCTCCAGAACGCCAATAATGCGGATATTATTTCGGCGGCTGTGAGCTTCTAAATCTTCGTTCCTGATAGCTACTTCCTTGAGGATCTTTTCAACCCGTTCCAGCCGTTTCAAGGAGGTTGACGCACCATCCTCCACGTCCGTGACCCTCGACTCCACAACATCCAGCCTCCGGTCGTGGGCCTGAATCTTAGTTCCCATGTCTGCCAATTTTTTATCTAGATCGTCGAATCGCCCATCCAGTGCCTTAAAGCCAGCTCTTATCTCGGCCAGCATAGCAGTCGCAAGGGAGGCATGGTCCTCGGTGTCATCAGGGCCCGCAGCCCCACCAGCCAAATCAGGAGGGACATTCAAAGTGGGGCTAGCTGCCTTATCAAATTGCAGCAACCGCTGCTTAGCGTCCTTTTTCCCCATTGCAAAAGGAGAGGGAAGGAACGTGACAGTGACCCAGAAGTGCAAGAGACGCGGAGAGACCAGTGAGAGACAAGACAAGGAGCAAACACACAGGTGTAGCACAGTCAGAGCACAGTTAACAGAGTCAATACAAGGCAATCAAAGTGGCGAGGCGGCAGGCACAGCAGCAGGCTGCAAATGGCGGACAGAGAGGCAACCACAGGAGAAGGATGGTGAAGTCACTCAGGCCCCCCCCGCAGCGGCAGGGCAAATCGCCAATGAGAGCACAGTACCGCGCTCGTGCGGAACGCCAACCAGGCATATACCGCCAGGCGGGACACACCGAGTATATGGCACAGTTGTATGAGCAGCTTCCGGCGAGGACCCGATGTTAAAATGCCCCCTGAAGAAAGTCAACGCCTCCAGTGGGCGCCAGGCATCAGTGGGGAAGTAGATCGCACCCCCAGGATCGCGGTATCAGGCCCCAGCATGGCAGCAGCAACACAACCACGCCCATGCGTGGTCGACTCGAGGCAGGCCGCTGCTCAACCCGGCCGCCGAGCAGTCATGGGGGGTCGAGGGGGGAGCCAGCGCGCCCAACGAGGACCAGCGCCGGCGTAGCTCCCAGGTTGGATACCGGGGCCTCCAGACAAGCCCGCCCCACTTTCCGCCGGGACCAATGTCCTAGGCGCCGGCGCAGACATGCCCATAAGGCCCAAGAAGGGGGCCCAGCGGAGGACGCAGCAGGGGGAGCGGGGGAGGAGAGCCCGCAGAGCAGAGAGCAAAGGGAGCACAGGGCAGCGCCGGACGCGCGCAGGGGCAGAGACTCACCGCCCCCATGTCTCCACGGCGGCCCGCCATGCACCAGTCCCAGGGAGCTCAGTCGCTAATGCCCGGCATCGGGCGGATCACCGCCGTCTCCGGGGCCAAAGGTGGGTGTTCTGCTTAAGTGGGGATGCTCCTACATCGTGGGATCGAGGCTAATTTGCGCCTGGGAGGCGGAGCTTCAGACAGAGGCGGCCATCTTGGTCGCCTCCGTGGCCACGTCCCACATTGGACTCATATTTAAAACAAAGACAAAGCAGTAGCACTGCCCCTTTTTTCAAAACAACAATCCAAGAGCACTTTGACCCAGCCTCTCTGTTCCTTCCAACACATTTCACACAATGAATTTATGGACCTGGTCAAAGCAAGCATGACTGCTGGCTGTCCTTCTGATCTGTGTCCATTGCAACCCTTCAAGACAACTCTTCCAACAACCTCTGACAGCACACCAGTAAGAAGAATCATCAACAATTCCTTAACTACCAGAATATTTCCAGAAGAACTCAAAAAGTCATACATACGCCCATTACTAAAGGAAACAAACTGGGACCAGCTGAAACTTGACAACTACAGACCGAATACAAATGGACTTTTTCTGGGCAAACTGATAGAAATAGCAGCATTCGCCCAGATGTCACAATTCATTGAAGATAATGTCATACTTTCAGACTTCTAAACAGGATTCTGTCCAGAAAGAGGCGCAGAATCTGCCCTCGTTGCCATTTGGGATGACCTGAAGAACACAGTTGACCGCAACTGGGTTGCTGCACTACTTCTCTTGGCTGCCTTTGACACGGTTGACCAGGACACTCTGATACAAAGACTCTACAAAGCCGGAATAGAGGGGACTGCCCTAGACTGGATCACATCCTACCTTCGCAACAGAACTTATGTCTATCACCCCCCTTTTCACCCAAACCATACTTCACTAAAGCAGGGATCCCTCAAGGCTATATAATCTCACCCATGCTTTTCAACATCTACATGAAGTCATTACCAGCACTGATCAATCAAGTTCGATGACATGCAAATACTCCTTCAACTGGAAAGCCCCAAAGACACTGAAAAACTCGTCACTTTTCAGTTGTCTCAGAGCTGTGGATCAATGGATGACATGCAGCTATCTCAAATTGAATGCTTCCAAAACGGAAATACTCATGTTTGGTGACTGGAAAAATTATGGTCTGTTCGCCGCCTTGCCTGATGATGTGGGAACACCGCCTGAAGTATCAAAGGAAGTAAGAAACCTCAGAATGATCATGGACTCCAAGCTATCAATGAATTGCCAAGTGGATAACCAGAAAGATCAAGCTTTGTTATTATAAAAACTCTGCGGCAAATCTTCCCTCATCTGGAATTTCCACTCAAGGTCTATGCTACCATCTCTCATGTTCTGTCCAAACTTGATTAAGCCAATAGTCTCTACCACAGATCACCTTTAATGACTATGAAAAGACCAAAATGGATTCAGAACTCGGCAGTCAGACTACTCTTACATATAAAGCCGCAAGACCACATCTCCCCTGTCTTGAAAGCCCTGCATTGGTTTCAGGTTTCCAGAAGATCCATGTTCAAGCTGCTTTTTATCACCCACAAAGCGATACATGGAACAGAATTGCTCTTCATCAGGAATATCATCACCAAATACTTTTGACAAAAGAACCTCCATTCTAGAGTGGCACCTCGCCTCAAAATCCCAACGTAAAAGAAAAAAATCATGGGTGGCACATCCTTCTCTGTTCAAGCAGTCAGACTATGGAACGCTTTACCCCTCAACATTTGATCCACAGATATCCACCTTATTTTCAGAAAACTACTCAAGAATTGTCTCTTCCCCACATAACCACCATATGCAAACAGAAAATAAACAGCATATGCCTCTGTATATAAGCATTTATGTGGACTGTATATGTGTATTGCTTTGTAATTTTTTTTAAATATTATGATGTTTTTAAAAATATAATATGTTTTTTAAAATGTAGATATTCGTTAGGTCTGCTTACATATTTTATGTTTTTAACATGTATATAAGTTACTGCAAATAAATAAGTAAATCTTTTATCATAACTATTTATCTGCAATTGCTTCACTATTTAATTACAAAAAATAATCTATATATTCATTACTTTTCTTCCAATTCAGCATATCCAATGCACTACCCTATTTATCATCCTATACCACTCTCAATATATCCTCTACCTTAACTCTCTGACTCATACCAAACCCATTCTGCTACTCTTGCCAATGCACTACCCTATTTCTCACCCTATAACACTCTCAATATATCCTCAACTCTCTGACTCCTCTCAAACCTCATTCTATTACTCTTTCCAATGCACTACCCTAGCTCTCAAACCTATATGTGTTTTATTATATCCTCCATCTCCATGCTCTAATTCATCCCAAACCCCATACCACTACTATGATTCCCAAAATAATTCTCTCTAGACTCCTCCCCACTCTACCCCTCCTTGCATCATCTCATACATCTTTACCATTACGATCTCCCAAACAAGCTTTTTTTAACACATCCCTCTGACTCTTCCCCCTCCACCTTCCTTCAACTCATCCCAAGCCTCATCCTACTGCTATGAGCTCAAAAAATAATTAAAAAAATGCATTCTAAATCATTCCCTCTTCTATTACTCCACTATCCTTTTCAATCCAAATAACAGACTAACATGTCCACCACTCAAGTTAATTTCATATTTCACTACACTAATCCTTTATGGGTTCTGGAGTAGCATGCTACTCGCTGTAAAAGCACTTCAACACCTTATCATCAAGCACTATATAAATGCAAACCTTGTTTCCCTCTTCTATCCCTACACTATCCTTCTCAATACAGATAACTGACTAATATATCCACCACTCACATTACAAGACTATGGGCCACATATAGGGTAATGAATGACAACTCACTCTCATCTTAGTTCATCTTAGTTCACTAATGGCACTTCCTTCAAGACAGACGGAGGGGGGGGGGTGACAGAGACATTTTTAAGTTCAGGTTTCAAACTATCACATAATTGATATGTCTCAGTGCACTGATATACCCGATGAACTGAGGTGAAACGCTTCTGCATGTTAAAGAAATACACTTGCCAAATATGTTCAAGGTCTTGTCCTGCATGGGATCCTAAATGCAAGTGCTTGACTTTCTCTGTTAATTTGTTGCTCACTCACCATGGTTTATCCTATCAGAAAAATGTCTATTGTGTTAAAAAGTAGAAGTGGAAGTTCGAAAGTAGCAGCACAACACACTCAGGGACTAAGTCACAAAGTAAACGTACTCTTGTGTAAGTTTACAATTTTCATTATTCACAAAAGTGCATTTTAATAGTATGTTTATGAGTGCTGAGACTCCACAGTTAGGGTAGAGAACTCTGCATAGAAAAAGTTAGGCATGCAGAAAAACCCAACCACTATGTTACGTTTTACATCCTGACTTTGATTAACAAAGGTAAACTTTCACGTTTGTGTAAGTTTACTCTTTTTCAGTGTTCACCAGCAAATTATTTAAGGGTAACTATGCGACTGTGGCCAACTCTCTGCATACATGGTAGGGCAGGCCTTTCTATACTGGTAAGCATTATATGTTAAGAGTGCATGGTTGGGAGAAACATAAAGGTTCCGAATTACGAGGCCTTCCTTTACTCCACAGGACAAACCTATCTTTTAATGTGCTCCGCAACGACTGCGGAGTCTCTGCAGTCATAGTGATAACAAATCTATGCCCTTGTTTCCCTCCATTGCATTGTCATCTAAGTTTTAGGCTCCAGGTAGCTCCCAGCTAGGATGATACATCAACAAAAGTAGGTCTGGTGGCCTTTTAAATTTGGCCTTTGTTTTAAGCCCAACTGGAAGTGGAAATAACAGCTCCCCTTACAGCCTGCAGGTTTCTGCTCCGAACAGAAAGCAGACACTGTGTGGGCGCTACTGAGAGCATCCTGATGTTCGCAAATTACACACGGATAAATTCGGCATATTTCACTGGGGCCAGTCGGATTCCTAGTCGGCTCAATCATGGCTGTCGGATCTCGGGTCCGTCCTGATCCTCCTTATTTCCTGCCCTGCAGGCAGGAACTAGATAAGCAAAGTGTTGTGTGAGTGACAACGCACAAGGGGGTAGACAGCATTTCAGAGGAAAAGTAGTCACACAGGTTAAAAGCTCGACATGTGAGTTACAATTTAAAATATGCAAACAGCATGGAATAATACATTTAAATGTTAATAATCAAAAAAGAGCAAAGGACGCTGAACAATGGGAAAGAGCGTTTTCCTGATGTGTACACAGAGTGGCACTGTGTCTCCAAAGGAGACTTAAATAAGCATTGGAAAAGTTTGAGCTATTGGCATTGTGAATGACAAACTTTTTATTTATGTGTTGGTTTTGAAAACAGATAAATAAATGGCATTGTCATTTACAATGGCAATAGCTTAATCTCTCGCAAATGCGATTTGTATTGCAACTATTTCAGTTAGCATTTTGCACTACGATGAAAACTGGCTAGAGATAGATACAAAAAACAAGTCTTAGCTAGGAGGTAATACTCACCAGACAGAGACACCCGGCAAAAATGACTTCACTTAAACTATCATATGTACAGCACTAAACATTGCACATCCTTCATTGAATAACTGTTTGTTTACTGCACTAAAGATTGAAGATTACTCTAGTGTTATTTCTATAGTGCTCACATGCTTCAGAGCAAAGAGGACTTTAGGAAAAACACTTGTAAACAATTAATCATCGTGGGGGGAATTATACTCAGGCATTGTAGAATTACAGTTCGTTTTGGAGCATGTAAATGCTATAGACGGGAAATGGTTAGATGTGCTGATTCAGAATTTGTAGCTGTGGTTCTGTGCATTTGCAACGGGTGCATTTAGTCGCAAAGTTTCAAACTAGAAGACATGGAATTCATTCCTAGCCTAATAAACTGATCAAATTGTGTGATCCTGTGTAAATCATGTTTTGCCACTATGCCCTATTTCACTTTCGAGTTTGTGTTGGGCAGGAAAATACTTTTTTTTTTTAAAGGGGCCGGAGTGTGACACTAACTGCCCTAAAACATGCTTTTCTTGGTGTGATTATGAACAGATTTGCTACATAAAGCCGGACTTACACCACTAGCTATCGGAAAACTTTACCCTTTCAGCCTCCCTTCCCTCTTCTTTTAACTGTCTCCACACTCCATGCCCCTTCGATTCATGGCCTCGTGCGGAGCTTCTCACCAGGGACCTGTAGGTACAGCGCCCTGAAGGCACACAGCTAGATCCCGTCGAATGTGACTAAAACATGTGCCGAAATGCACTAGCGAAAGGAGGGGGAGGGGGGGAGAGGCTGGGGGAAATGAGAGGACACACGAAGAGCACACGTGGGAATCCGGTCTCCTGCACCAGGCAAAGCTGCAGAGGAGGCCGGAGGAAGGGGGTTATGGCTGCAGGTGTGGGTGCACTGGAAGGAAGGTGTGTGTGTG
Organism: Lissotriton helveticus; assembly: GCF_964261635.1. Classification (NCBI taxonomy): domain Eukaryota; kingdom Metazoa; phylum Chordata; class Amphibia; order Caudata; family Salamandridae; genus Lissotriton; species Lissotriton helveticus. The sequence continues at coordinate 427,110,262 of NC_136061.1, read as the reverse complement.
TGTATGTGGGGAAGGGGGGGAGGAGAATGATTACAGACCGCCCACCCCAAAATGTTGCCCTTAGAACAGAGGATTAATGTGAGCACAAGAGGGGCAGCGGCAGGAACGAGAGCACCGATAGGGGGCGGGAGATCACTAGAGGGGTCTGGGGGAGGGGGGGAGGGGGGGAAGGGGGGAGGGGAGGTGACCCGACTATCACCAAAGGTAAAGAGCACAGAGAGTCAGGGAGGGGGTGCATGGTGCAAGGAGGGGATGGGAGGGGGCAGGAGAGAGAGAGCTGGCTGCAGGGACCAGCGTGCGGCTCCTGCACCTTAGAGAGAAAGATGACCCGTGGGTAGCGGCCCTTTTTATAAGATCCCAAGTAATCCTCTCTTGGAGACCCAGGGACCCCATATTTGAGCTCCTAAAACCCCCACTCATAAAGATCTTAAGAACCACTCTGAGAGAGCTCAAAGGCCCACTCCTTAACAACCCTAGGATCCACTCTCACAGATCCCATGCTATGTGCACGCTGTAGAACGGCCCAAGAACTGATGCTCAGAGCTCCCTTGTGCCCTTCTGTAGAAGAGCATAAGGACCACTCTTACAGACCATAACAGCTCAAGTGTCTACTTTTAATGGAAGGTCCCACTGTAGAGATCCGGCTGACCTACTCCGGAGACGTACACGTGACAACAGGAGTCTATTTCCCGTGCACACACGCCAGTGACTGCACCTCCCAAACTGCAGCCACAAACAATTTACACTCTCCCGTCTGTCTGGTGCCCGGGCGGCACTTCCTCCCCGGTACCTCGCTGGAATGCCCACCACGGAGCACAGTGGGACGTGGCCCCGTGTTTATCACCCACATATCAACTTTAAAAAGTGAAATATACACAGGAATCGGGGCTGCCTTGGGGCAGACTGCACTTTGAAAGGGAACAAAAGAAACAGCATTGAAAGGGGCCAAGTCCAGTCCCCTGCCAGCATTACGGGACAAAAGCTGCATCTTCGTTCCATGTCAAGCCGCCCCTCGCGTTTCTCTCTTGCCCCATCAAACCGGGCATCCTTCAGGCCTCGGTGGCAATGACCCGAGAGAGGACAGAAGAAAATATCACACGGACAGCGGGAGGGGAGCGGGTGAACGGGCACACGGACAGCGCGGGGGGGGGGCGGGCAGGCACACGGACAGCGGTAAAGCAAAAAAATTAATGAACCATCCCCTGAACTGACATCAAACCGAGGCTAAACATTGAGAGTAATCTAAAGCAACATGAACCATGAACTTTTAAAAAGTGCCACAGAGACGACAGTGGTTGCAGCTGGATGGCCTAGCATAAATCGCGTGCTAAGAGTATCAAACAATGCCGGAGACACGGACAGCGGGAGGGGGGGCGGGGGCGGGAAAGGCACGGACAGCGGGAGGGAGGGCAGGAAAGGCACGGACAGCGGGAGGGGGGCAGGAAAGGCATGGACAGCGGGAGGGGGAGGGAAAAGCACGGACAACGGCAGGGGGGTGCGGGAACGGCCACAATCAAAAGCACTCACCTGGACCTGGACTTCCTCCGGCGGCGGTCGGCCACGGAATGACCAAAAGAAACATGGACGACCAAAAAAATAAACCCCCGCCCACCGCCGCACTGACGTGATAAAAGGGGCTGGATGAGAAAAACATCGCCGGAACGCCCACGAGTCGCCTCGCAGAATGACGGACGCCTCTCTCTTCCAATGGCTAGCCTCCAGTTATGGAGCTAGCCAATGGAAGACAGAGGCGGGAATAAGCCACATATTTGTAAACAAAAGTTTTTCGCCTGCGCGAAACACTGCTTGCGCAGCTGTTCGCAAGCGAAACCTAAAAACTGAAAGTGCTGTGGGGTCATGGAAGGTAATACTGAATGGAGGGGGGTACTGGTGCTAAAAACATCTTTCAACTAGGGAGGCAGAGACAAGTGAATTGCCTGTCTATAGGATGATGGTCCATCTGTGACAAGGAAAGCGAAGAAGGTGGTAATATTTTGTGATGTGCAAAAGTTCAAAAGGCCCTGCAATTTTGTGTTGAAAAACTGAGACTTTGCGAAAGCTGGAAATGTTCTGAACCGTGCATCATCACTTTGCTTCGCACCTTCCTTTCTTTAGTTGCCAAGAGTCCTGCTCCTGAGTTTGGGACTTCGGGCAGGCAGGGCCTGGAGAGTGTGCTGCTGCTGGTAGCCCTGACACTCAGAGTGGGACTTCTGATGGGACAGTGGACTTTATCGAAGCATTTTCCTACTGCCAACGCCATAAGTATGCCTGTTATAAATTGTTTAATGTATTTTAAATTACTAAATATTCTGATAATGTGCTGAGTTAAAAAATAGAGAGACATTGCCGCCATGTGGTGGGAAGTAAAAATGTACTGAAGTTAATATAAAAAAGGCGGTGCTGAGCCGTGACAAACACTGGCACAAATGAAGCCCAGGACACAATGCACAGCATATAATACAGGACTACATGTGCATAGCTCTAATAAATATCAATTCTTGCTTTGTTTGTTTGTTTCTTTCTTCATTGTGGTGATTTTATCCAAAGCTCTTCTACCAGCTTTGTTTTAAAACTTGTCTATTAGGAATATGGGCCTGTAATTCTCGGGGAGTAGCGGGTCTTTGTCTTCTTTCGGTATCACTATTATGTTTGCCTCTGACATGGATTGTGATACTAGTCCCTCATTAGTGCAGTGATTGAATACCTTTTTCATGGACAACATCAGGAATGGTAGTAGCGCCTTGTAGAAGGTGACTGTGTAACCATCTGGGCCTGGCGCCTTGTTGTCTTTCAGGGACCTGACCGCCATTTCTATTTCCGCTGTATTTATGTCCTGCCCCAGCACCTGTGCCTCATCATTCGTAATTTTAGGGAGACAGAGTTTTTCCAGATATCCTGCACATCCTTCCCGATCTTCCTTATAGAGGTCCTGGTAGAAATCTTGGAATGTTTGCAGGATTTGTTCATGCTTAGTGTGGGTTTTGTTGTGTGGGTCCGTGCTAGCTGAGATTGTGAATTGTCTATGCTTATATTTTAGGTATGAGGCTAGTTGCGTCCTCGCTCTGTTTGCCTCGCATAAGTTAATCACCTTGTATGTATTCACCCAAAACCCAGCTCTTTCACTCAGTATTCTATTGTATTCATATTTCTTCTTAGTGAGCTCTTGTAGTGTTGTTGTGCCTTGTGTGTCGCCTGCGTGTGTCCTCTCTAGTCTTTTGATGTCGACCTCGAGTTGGGTCAGATGCTGGTTTGTGCTTTTGTTGATTTTGGCTTTGATGTTTATTACTGTCCCCCTTACTGTCGCCTTTAGTGCTTCCCAAACGACCCTAGGGTCCATGTCTTTGGTGTTGTTATGCATAAGGTATTCGTTTATTGCCTCCTCTATTCTGGATTTATTTCCTTGGTCTTTCAGTACATCACTGTTGAACCTCCATCTGCGGGGGATGTCCTCGTTGTGGCAACCACTCAGCTTCAAGCTGATACATGAGTGGTCTGAGACTAGTCTTGGTGCTACGGCTGTGTCTTCTATTAGATGTGTGTGTGTCCCTGTGATCAGTATGTAATCTATCCTGCTGTATGAGTTGTGCGGGTTGGAGTAAAAGGTGTAGTCTCTAGTGTCCGGGTTTTGGAGTCTCCATGGGTCCTTGAGGTTGAAGGCTGGAGCACATATTTTTTAACGTGTTTTGCGCAGACAGGGGCTTGGAGTGGCTTTGTGACTGCCTGTCTAATGTGTGGTCAAGCGCGATGTTGAAATCCCCGGCGACCACCATGAGATCGTTCTGCGGTATGTTTTCTAATTTGCGCTTTATCCCCTCCCAAAATTTGGGATTGTCTGTGTTTGGGCCATATATGTGTGCCACGTGTATGTCTTCCTCCCCTCTTTTTAGATCAGTTATCACAGTAATACCCTCATCATCGTGGATTAACAGAGTAGGTCACCAAGTATAGCACCTTTATAAACTGTTACGCCCTACATCTACCAAAACCTTCCCGACCCCCCTCCCACTGTCCGTTCCCGCCAACCCCCCTGTCCGTGTGCTTGATGTTTTTCATGCGGCCAGGAGGATCAATACAGACGGAGCCTGAAGGGCTCTCAGAGCGCACATTACCGTGTATTCTACTGGCCCTGGCCGCCTGCACGGAATGCCACTGGCTGCACAGTTTGCAAGGCCACTTGTCTGCACTGAGAGGAGCGTACATCACTCATACAGGCCCCCCCCCTCCCGCTGTTCGTGTCCCCGTTCCCGCCCCCCCTCCCGCTGTCCGTTCCTGCCCCCCCTCCCGCTGTCCGTGTGCCTGCCCGCCACCCTCCCGCTGGAAGAGCCTCCTGTTGTTAAAAGAAAATAGACTTATAACGCATCTCGTGACTTTGATACTCATGTTATCTAGCCCTGAAGGATGAAAGGCTGAAAGGCTGAGTCGTCATGTGTGACTCACGCGCTGTGACACAAACAACTAAAGTGTCTTAAACCACCGAGCTTTCCGCATCCCGTGGTCCGAGAAATCAAATGAGTATTTCGTGCTTGAAATAATTAAAGCTGAGAAAACAACTGGAAATGAAAAATTATGTGTATTAAGAACACTGCATTGGTCACGAATACGTCAGAATTATCAGGTATGTTTAGGCAATGTTAGAAAGCACTATCTTCCGCCCGTGCCGCTTCAGGGCGCCTTATAGCGCCATCTCCAGATGTTATCGATGTGTTCTCGTGAGGGGCTGTACTATCAGACAATTCGAGTCAAATTTACCAACCGAATGTGTACTGTTATCCTTTTTTTCTAGAGCCTCTCTCAGCAGAGAGGGCCTCTTGGCGCACTCGCACAGAAGTGAAATAAGGTTTATAGTGTTACAACATAAGATTCGAGGGATCGGAGTCCGATACGATGTGTTTTTACTTTAATATGGATAGTTGTGGGGGCTCCGTCCATCCTTTGAACTTCACGCCCCCACCCCTCATACCCGAAGAATCGGGGCAGAATGCGTTTTATTCCGAGGGGCCTCACTCACCGTAAAACATCTGAAATCGATATATGAAGTGATATTGTGTCCTGTAATATTAACGCATGCTGTTTGCGGTGCTATGAAAGGACAAAACTGTAGAAAGCGCTATATCAAAAGGAAGTTATTGTAATAAGGCAGAGTGACGTCTGTAGCACACACACCATCTTTAACAACTATTCTTTGTGCATGGGGAATGGATGGTGGGGCAGACGAACCGCAGTTACTTGTGCACGTTCGTACTGCTAAAACCGATCATTTTCTATAAATGCGAATGGTATTCTGCAAAATAGATTTATTAAGCTTCTCCTCAGACCGCACTGACTTTTTAATTTATTCTATTTACAATATAAATAGAAGACACGCACAAATAAGCTACGGATAACAAACATGGCTCCCTCTCTCGATAGTTTGACAGGATAGTCCTGTAGCGCCTAGAGCAGACCGCAGAGCGCTCATCCTTGACAGGACAGTCCTGTAGCGCCTAGAGCGGGGCGCTCATCCTTGACAGGACAGTCCTGTAGCGCATAGCGCAGGCCGCAGAGCACTCATGCTTGACAGGACATGCATGTAGCTCCTAGAGCAGGCTGCAGAGCGCTCGTCCTTGACAGGACATTCCTCTAGCGCTTAGAGCAGACCGCTCATTCCTGACAGGGCAGTCCTGTAGCGCCTAGAGCAGAGCGCTCATCCTTGACAGGACATTCCTCTAGCGCCTAGAGCAGACCGCAGAGCGCTCATCTGTGACAGGACAGTCCTTTAGCGCCTAGAGCCGGCCGCAAATCACTCATCCTTGACAGGACAGTCCTGTAGCACCTAGAGCTAGGGAGTGCAGAGTGCTAGGGAGTGCTAGGGAGTGCAGAGTGCTAGGGAGTGCAGAGTGCTAGGGAGTGCAGAGTGCTAGGGAGTGCTAGGGAGTGCAGAGTGCTAGGGAGTGCTAGGGAGTGCAGAGTGCTAGGGAGTGCTAGGGAGTGCAGAGTGCTAGGGAGTGCAGAGTGCTAGGGAGTGCAGAGTGCTAGGGAGTACTAGGGAGTGCAGAGTGCTAGGGAGTGCTAGGGAGTGCAGAGTGCTAGGGAGTGCTAGGGAGCGCAGAGTGCTAGGGAGTGCAGAGTGCTAGGGAGTGCAGAGTGCTAGGGAGTGCTAGGGAGTGCAGAGTGCTAGGGAGTGCTAGGGAGTGCAGACTGCTAGGGAGTGCAGAGTGATAGCGAGTGCAGAGTGCTAGGGAGTGCTAGGGAGTGCAGAGTGCTAGGGAGTGCTAGGGAGTGCAGAGTGCTAGGGAGTGCAGAGTGCTAGGGAGTGCAGAGTGCTAGGGAGTGCTAGGGAGTGCTAGGGAGTGCAGAGTGCTAGGGAGTGCAGAGTGCTAGGGAGTGCTAGGGAGTGCAGAGTGCTAGGGAGTGCAGAGTGCTAGGGAGTGCAGAGTGCTAGGGAGTGCTCGGGAGTGCAGAGTGCTAGGGAGTGCTAGGGAGTGCAGAGTGCTAGGGAGTGCAGAGTGCTAGGGAGTGCAGAGTGCCAGGGAGTGCAGAGTGCTAGGGAGTGCAGAATGCTAGGGTGTGCAAGGGAGTGCTAGGGAGTGCAGAATGACTGCAGAGTGCTAGGGACTGCAGAGTGACTGCAGAGTGACTGCAGAGTGCTAGGGAGTGCAGAGTGACTGCAGAGTGACTGCAGAGTGCTAGGGAGTGCAGAGTGATTGCAGAGTGCTAGGGAGTGCAGAGTGACTGCAGAGTGCTAGGGAGTGCAGAGTGCCTGCAGAGTGCTAGGGCGTGCAGAGTGACTGCAGAGTGCTAGGGAGTGCAGAGTGACTGCAAAGTGACTGCAGAGTGACTAGGGAGTGCAGAGTGACTGCAAAGTGACTGCAGAGTGACTAGGGAGTGCAGAGTGCTAGGGAGTGCAGAGTGCTAGGGAGTGCAGAGTGCTAGGGAGTGCAGAGTGACTAGGGAGGGCTAGGGAGTGCAGAGTGACTAGGGAGTGCTATGGAGTGCTAGGGACTGCAGAGTGACTGCAGAGATTAAGCTAATGGCAATGTAAATGACAATGCCATTTATTTATCTGTTTTCAAAACCAACACATAAATACAAATTTTGTCATTTACAATGTCAATAGGTCTAACTTTTCCAAAGGCGAAACCAATGCATTGTAAATGCTTGTTAATCTGTGAGATACCGCTCCCTTACTTTTTGTGAAAAGACAACCATCCTGGGCCGGTTAATTCCGATAGTATAAATGCTTCAGCTGAGATGTGAGGCAGGGAGCTTCCTCTGCTGTGAAACTGAAGGCGGGCAGACAGCTAAACGATAAACAAGGCTTCTTGCCAGGTGCCTGCTTGCCTGAAAGAATTGCAAATATGCACCACTGGTTAATCTGCAAATGTAAAAGGTGCTTGAGGAACTGGTACTGGCTTGAAGTGATGGAATAATTTGAAGCTATCTGATAACAAAGATGTATTCTTTTTTGGGTGGTAGTGCAAGAGAGTTACCAGCTGAGTTGTCTAGTGCTTGCATTACCTACAATCTGGGCATTACTAAAATCTATATTTTAGAAGCACCATTTCATCTTAAATCTTTTTGCACATTTTGTAGCAGTCCGTCTTTCACTGTGTGCAACGCAAGTTTAAAATAATGACTTACATTATAACAGTGCTTTCTGTTACAGTCTGTGACATCATAACACTAAAAATACAAGTCACTTATCTCCACTGCACCAAAAAACATTTAACTCGGTGACTGTCTTACACCCAGACCTCTGTGGTTGCCACTGATTAACTTAACTTTTAAAATGTATTTCTCATATAAGGTGAGCGCTGTTTTATATGTAGTAACCTGAAAGTGAAAGATCAAAAAGTATGATTGTTTTGTTCGGGCTGGACTGTTTCCATGAGGCACAGGGTCAAGGCTGATTTGCATATGGCCATGTCCGAACTGGGGTGGTGTGGAGTGCAAAAAAACGATGGATTTAGGCCCAGATCTCTGTACTGGGGTGAATGTATGACATTGTTCTGCATTCTGTCCATCAACTGTTGTTTTTGCATTTGTTTTGTTTTTTAACCACACCTTTAATCCCTCCCCCACGTTCACTGACCCCGCCCCATTGCATGCAGCATCACAGTTCCCATTCTTTTTAGGTCTCGGCTACCATAGGCTGCGCACATGCGCAGTCTCGCTGGCGAGATTTAATGAGTTAGAGTACGTTTCAGTAGCGAGGTTAAGCCTCGCCCCTCTTTTCCATTGGCTGGCGTCACCGTTCATGCTAAACGGTGGCCAGCCATTGGAAAACAGATCCCAGTGACGTACTCTTTACTCTTTTAGAGCCGTCCCATTCGGACTGGCTTCCTTGACTTCCGTGTGTGGTAAAAGGTTTGTTATCTTCTTTATGGGTCAAAACAGATGGCCCCTTAAAGAAGATAATAAACCTTTCACGCCAGCAGCAAGTCAGGCTGATGCCACCCAAGTGGGACTGCTGCAAAAGAGAAAAGCCTCTTTCTATTGGCTGTGATGGTTGTCTTTCAACAACATTGTGCATTTTGGGCTTAGCCCCGCCCCACAGCTCGACGTCAGAGTAATGGCTGCCTGAGGAAGCGCTCCCCGCGGTACAAGGCGAAAGAGGCTGCGGTGTTTGCCGCTTGGGCACCGGTCTCTGTTGACTATTAACAATGCTTACCCCGGGTGTCATATCCGCTGATGTACGGCACGCACGGGTGGCCATGGGAGCCATTGTGCGCCAGGTGGCAAGGAGCAACAGTGACCGTCCTTAGCAGAATGCATCCGTCAGCAGCTGAGGCTCGGGCGCACTTGCAGACCTTGATCATGGGGCCGGCCCATTCCTCGCCACCAGTGCTGACATTCAGGATCCTGTTGCTGATCATGGGGAGTGTCGGAGCCGTGCCACTAGCTTGTGAAGAGTTAGCATTTGCGCGTTGTATATTTGCTGTTTCGGTGGCTACATTTAAGAAGTCATTCAGGTCACTTCATGTGAAAGGGGAGAGTGAAAGCTGTTACTTGTACTGAGGCAGCATGTCATGTCCGTAGCATGGGGGATTGCGTATCCTGGGGTGTGGGCGCGGCAGACCCCAGAAAGCGCTGGGTGAGGTGGGGGGCTGAGCAGAGAAGAGGCCCGGGGGCCCCTGGCCCAGAGGCGGCACTCCCTCCCCGCCTGCAGTGGCATCCTCTCGCAGCCCTGGTGGCCTCGCTGGGAGGCAGGCAGGGCCTGAGAGGAGCAGGGGGCGGGGGAGTGGAAGAGAGAGGAAGATGGCAGCCAAGAGGCCGCCAGCGCAGGCTGCTCTTCTCTGCCGCCGGTGGCTCCCGAGGGCGCGGGGTGCGAGGTGGCCACCCTGGCTGACCTGGACTGGTGTCTTTTCTCTCGGCAGGAGTCGGAGAAGGGGTCCGGCAGTGGAGCGGGAATGATTGGGCCCGGAATCGCCTAGTACCACCTCCCGGCGTCTGCGGCAGCAGCAGCAGAGGCAGGGGCTGCCCCCGGAGAGGACTCATCGGACAGCACGGCCGAGCACGAGGGGCCCCAGAAGCTCATCCGGAAAGTGTCCACTTCTGGCCAGATCAAGAGCAAGGTAAGGCCATGGGGTTTTGGGGTACAGGGCACCCCCTCACACATATTGAGGCCACTCTGGAGGAGAGGGCACTCACTGAAGTGCAGCCACTCCGAAACAAAGTTCCCACAACATGTGCCACACGGGGAGCTGTTGATGTCTAGACTTGTGCACTAAAAGAGGGACACCGAGTCCCACCCCCTCTCATCCACACCCACCCAGCAACAGGGTATCACTCCATCCTCCCACTCGAGCAACAGGCACCACCGAGGCGCTCCCACTGCAGGTACATCACTCCTTTTACAATACTAACAGAGTATTAAAATTGTATCAACAGGTACTACATAACCTCCTACCGCAATAACAGACCTCTCTATCCACCTAACACAAAACTTGCATCCAAGCAACACACTAACGATGCTCCTCCCAACAACCACAGCAAGAGCTGCATCTCTTCCTTCACCATACAGCAGAATCTAAGCGCTCGTGACATAACCATCACTCACTCACCTAGCCGTAACCAGCAATCACTTACCTAGCCGTAACCAGCACCCACTCACCTAGCCGTAACCAGCACTCACTCACCTAGCTTGGCCGTAACCAGCACTCGCTCTCCTAGCCCTACCGTAACCAGCACTCGCTCACCTAGCCCGGCTGTAACCGGCACTCACTCACCTAGCCTTAACCAGCACTCGCTCACCTAGCCTTAATCAGCACTCGCTCACCTAGACTTAACCAGCACTCCTCAACTAGCCTTAACAAGCACTCGCTCACCTAGCCTGTACCAGCACTCGCTCACCTAACCCTAAAGCACTCGCTCACCTAACCCTAAAGCACTCGCTCACCGAGCCCTAACTAGCACTCGCTCAACTAGCCACAACCAACACTCGCTCAACTAGCCACAACCAGCACTCAGTCACCTAGCCCTAACCAGCCCTCACTCACCTAGCCCAAAAAACACATCACCAGAATTAACAAATGAGCAACACATCTTCTTCCCACCGGAACAAAAGAGCAGCCTTTCTTCTGCCACGCAGCAGTCGGCCATCACTATGGCAGTAACAGAGCCTTTACTACCCACCTGCTTTAACAACAGAGCTTCACTTTCCAAAACCAATCCACCAGTCATCGATCCTCCCTTGCTATCACCACCCCACCAACTAAGCATCACTGCTTCACCCCTACCCAGGAAACAAGCAATCACCCCCAATCTACCTGAAGCATTTCTCGTCCACTTATTCCAACAACAGGTTATTCCAACCTTCTGGTGCTTCCAAGCAGCAAAGCATCATTCACTCCTATCTATTCCAGCAATAGGTTACCATCATTTCTTGCAAACTCGGCGATGGATTTACCCCTCACACCCATAGCAAAGTGCCAGCAATCTAACCACATGACATCAGTCCTCTACGTGTGCCAGCTGCAAGCGGCATTCCTCATGCACCCCAGGTACAAGGCAACACCCTCCTAGCCACACCTGCTTCATTATGCCACCTAGGAAGACAGCACCCTTTTTCACATCCTTGAGCTCTCCCCAATTTCCATCTTAGCAGCAAAACACATTTTCATACCGCCACATGATTGGACACCTCCGATCACAATCGGCCCCTAGCACCAGCACACAAGGCCTTTGTCTCATCATTGCTATAGTGCATTTGCACAGCCATGCCAATAGCAGCGCAGAAATGATTGTCTCTCTTTAGCAACTTGGCTTCAGCTGTTCCTGTCACGCCAATACCCCTTCACGTATACAGTACGTTAGATGCTCTTAGTATGACCATTAAGTCCTAATTATAAAAGAACCGAATGCCAGCACTGCTTCCTCTCTCCATACTGGTATGCCAGTTTTCAAGTTAAGTACGGTACACCTCTGTAGCCCGGAATCATGACATCAGTCCAGTTTCCTATTTCTTTACCAGTACACTGGCCTCCATTTATGTGCGAGTGCCAGTACAGAGAACCCTTACTTATCTTTACCTGTAAATATAGCAAAAATGACTTAAATTCTTCTTGTTCCGACCCAGCACACCAGTTCTTCTAACTATACCAGTGCGTTTTCCTAATTCTTTACTAATACACCTTCCTACACTTGCACCAGAGCCAGTACAGCAGTCCTCCTTACCACTTCTCTAGCCCTGTACTAGATGGGCTTTAAATGTACCAGTACACCAGGCATCTTTCATAACTCTGTACCAGTATTTCGGCCTTACTTTATATACCTGACCCCGATTCAGCAATTTATGGCAGCCGTGTACCATTACTCCAAACCCCCTTACTATCACTTTACTAGTGAGCTGGGTCCCCATCCCATCCCTATAACCCCCAACTAGTACATAATTCGCACTTACTATTCCTGTACCCTCACATAAGTATTGTCTCCCTTACCTGTACACTAAATCTCCTCTTGCTATCGCTGTACTACTGGCCCGATTTGTTGTCCCACACCTGTACCTGCTAATTAGGACATTCTTCACTAATTACCCTTTCTATTCGCGTACCTGTACATAAGTATTGCCATCTCTCCTATACCTGTACCAGTACACGAAGCACCTCGTTCCAAAAATACTGGTAAATCCCTAGAAAAGGCTAAATCGGTTACTAGCCTTCATAACCTTTCTGGAGCTTTTAAAACATGCCCATAAACAATTGGGAAATGTGCCCAGAATATCACACACTGCTCTCTGGAGATTGTTCTGCAGCCTTCCTTGCAGTATGAGTTTTGTGGTAATGGTTGGTGAAACATTGTTTCCACAAGTTGTTTCCCAAACGTCCGGAGAAGTTAAAAATATTTCAGAAATTGATTTTGGTAACTTTATTACCAATACCAGACCTGCTTTGGCCCAGTATTTTCCAGAGGGTGTGGCTTTGGGGCCCGCCCCTCCTTTTTGTTTTCACTCTAGCACTTGATAGGCCACCCTTTCGATCCTCTACCAGTACATACTCATTCTTCTGTTTCTCTTCCAGTACCCCACTCATCTTTTCTCTGTTAGTCCCAGACCAACAAAGATCATTAATGCACCAGCATAGTACAAACTCATGTACCAGTGCATACGTCATCCTTACTATATCTGCATTAGTGCATCACTGACCTGTCCTAACCCTTCCTCGGTACATCACGCCACCGGTCTATCACTATAACGTCATCTCTCCTCCCTATACCTGCACCAGAGCATCACTCTGCCTCATAAATGTCAGTATATCCATCCTTTCTCGCACACAACACAGTACTTACTATCGTAAACCTCTGTGAACATTAGCCCTGCCTATCTTCGTACATTATCCCAATTTGTGTCTCTGAGCCAATTAGTACCTCTGTTGCCTACTGCAAATCATCCCTTTTCAGCACATACCCTTTGTAAGGAGAGACGTAGGAAGCCTCAGTGTACTACTATTGATTTTTTAATTTTCTGCCATTTTGTTGTGTGAAACTGTTTAATCTTTGGCTTTATGCACGACATTTTTAATACAAATATTCTTGTGTATTCGGTGTTCTCTTGCAAATGTCATTTGTTATCGCATATTTTATTTTCCACAGTAGAAGCACATTGCCCTTCTCTTACACAGTTTGTTTCGCCCACATGGAAGTAACTCGGTGACCGTTATGGATGCTTGAGAGGTGCGCGGGACCTCTGCTCACTCTTTGATTCTGAGGTGCGCTCGACTATTTGGGTGGCCTGGGTTCCTATTATACATGAACAACATTATAGTTTATTAAATCAACCAAAGGAGACGGGTTTCTAAACCCGCACATCCTGATGCCATGTATTTGAAGATCTTATGCATAATAATAATGAAGAAAAAGCATTAAAAATGCAATAGGTCAAAGCCATTCGCTTTGCTATACAATACCATTAGCAAAGCAAATGGCTTTAACTTAACCAAAGGCGAGACCTGTTGCATTTTCAATGCTTGTTTTTTTATTCACTGGGTTCTCCCATATTTATCTTCGGCTTCCCCTAAAACGAACTCAATCATGTAATGATCCTGTACTTTTTGGTATCATTCATAACTGAATCTGAATCTGTTCCATCTATCCGTGTCCTTGCTACAATCACTGTTGTACTTTGTACTCCAACATCTTAGAAATTTTTAGTACGTTTATGCACAGCTCACGGACACCCTCAGGTCTGGTCCGTGCTACAGAAAACCGTAGAATAAAATAAATAAACATAATGTGTCTTGCATCAATGTAGAGTACTACAATGCTTTCTAAAGCTGCATTTTGTGCCGTCAAGACTTCTGTTGTCGCCTCCCAGCCTTATCTAACTCACTTTGCCCCCCTCTCGACAGCTTATTTTGTCGAAGATGCTGTGATTGATGGGCGAGGCACGTCATGCCTTTCCTTCCGAGCGCGCGGCGGTCTCTGAGGAGAGTGACAGCCGCTCAGACCAAGAGCGCGACTGCCAAAGGAAACAAAGCGAGGGGCCCTCACTGTCACCGCGCCCACCCTCGAGTCTGGGGTTTAATGGACTATAGGATGTGGACGAGAGCTCCCTTCTTGGTCTGAATGTTGCGCCACATCTCACTGATGCCTTAATTTGCATCCCCCCACCGCGCGCCGAGCCTGCCACTGGAAAACACAGCCCCCTTAGCGCTGCTGTCAACAGAAAGAGAAAGCTAATTACTGCTCTGCCACCCTCGGTCACACGTCTGTGGTGGTAACGCAGTGCGTACAGTCTTTAACAAGGCAGCGCTGCTGCTGTTGATTGTTTTGCCGGTTTCCTACGCACTCGCCTAGGCTTCACATTAGAGCATATCGGGGTCTCCGCACCCCCCGCCTCATCCTTCAGTTATAGGGTGTTTCTTCTTTCAAAATGTCAGCCCCCGTGAGCCACTACCCTGGTTGGCTTGATCACCTGAATACTATTGAGCTCCACAGTATGGAATGAAGACAGACTAGGCTGTGGGCCTGGCAATTTGTACCCTCCTACCTAACATAGAGGTGGGTGACCCAACAAATTAACAGGGAGACCCGAGCCAGAGCCTGGGGCCTGGGTGGGCTCTAAGAGCTTGTGCACGAGCCGAGCCCTGAAAATTCTTTACATATAAACAGTGCAAAAAACACCATATAAATATATGATAAAAAAAATACTTCAAAATTCTAATAACATGCAGAAATGTTTTAACTTAGTACATCTGATTATATCGCTGCATTAAGAGGATCATTTATAGGAGAGGGGGCTGAGCCTCTGAAAGCTTGAGCCAAGCTCCAGTCAGATGTTTGGCTCTGGTTCAGTTCGGGTCCTTTTGGACACTCGAGTCCAAAACGAGCCTATCTTTCATGTGACTTCTGAGTGCCACCCACGCGCTAATCCATGGGGACAAGAAGTAAAACAGCATAGAGAAATAGATATCTGTCTATTGGCAGAATGTGAAATCAGAAAACCTAGGATTTTTTCAGGCTTGATCAAAATGTGTGGTCTAGGCAAATATTTTATTGCATATCACTGAGTAACCATTTTCCTTATTGCCTTTGAGATCACTTTGAAATATCAGGGTGTGTGCTATACTAGCACCTGCCTTGTCCCTGATTTAAATAAAATATAAATGTTGCTCCATATAAGAATGCAGGCCACATGAAGGGTGCACATGACAAATGGATTGCCACTTAAATCACTAATGGGATTGATGTCTTGGAAGGTTTTGTGAGGAAATAAACATCAAAATGTTACTCACAATGCTAGAAAGCCAGTGGCTGGAATGGACTGAACCCACTGCTGCATGCTGTGTGGTGTGGTGAACAGATTCAAAATGTGAATGAAAGCTGGACAGACTAATGTACGAGAAAAAGGCCAACCCAAAGCCCCACTTTACCCGGATGTGCATATTTTTTGTTAACACTGTTATTATTACATCAGAATGGGTAGTTTACTTGGGTTTTACCCTAAAGCGCTCAGTGACTGTCTACTATCTTCTGGGCTATTCACAAAATAGGATCTCATAGACTATATGTATGTATGAGGAGTTGCCTTTCTCTTAATAGTGGTTCCATCATCTGATATTTGGGGTAGTGTTTACACAAATTATTATTTGTTTTACCACCTTTGTTCTTTTCTCTCTAACACCCAATGGACGCCGGGCATTGTTAGTAATTCTTCATTTGGCCTCACATCCCTGCAGTATGGGCAGGATTTATGAGGTTCTCCTGCTGCTAACATCCTGTCAAGTCAGTTAGCCTAGGGTTATCTGTGATGGCTTAGCTGCTTTCCTTAACTGCATCCGTTCTTGTTCTTATTTGTATCACTTAGGATCTTTTCATCATGGCCACCATGCTTTCGACAATACTTACGGGGGTATTGGTACTCACTGAATAGTACTCCCACCTTACATGCTGCCTTCAGTACCTGTGGCTACGTCCATGTGCGTCCTGACTAGGCAGCTGCTTCGTTCGTTTTTGTCTGTTCTATGGCATTGATTTATATAAGGCATGGCACTCTTTTATGATCAGCCCCATTAGGCAGCAGCTACTCATATTTTTCCTGAACTGGTGACATAGATCGGTGAGATTAGTAAGAGCATCACCCTTAAGTTTATTTTTTATTTTTATTTTCATTATTGGTTCTAAACGGATGATATAGCATCAGGTAATAGACGGGTTCTTTTCTAAATCATATGCCTTCTCTAGAGTGAGGTGTACATAATAGGGGTCCCTGTGAACTGGTATACCATTATTTAAATTTATTTATGGAAAAAGTAAGAGACAATCAACACACTGTAAATTAATCACAATGAGTAAACAAATACAATTAATGAATAACAGTGCCCCAAAGGAAAGGGAGTGAAATAGCGTGATGCTGTGAAAGAAAAGAAAAAGTGAAGAGGTAGTAGTCGTGACAAATAAAAATTATCCAATTTCATTCGAAATACAAACACTATTCATCGGCTTCAGATCCCTGAGCCCAAGTGAGGGATCATAACATATCCCATTTTGAATAAAAATTGTCTATATTGACACTGGTATGAAAATATCCAAAATAGTGCGGGCGGTGTCAACTGAGGAAGGAAGAAGGTAGCCGTCGACGTTTCGACCCCATGCTAGAATTGTAGGCGTACTTGTTGCCTTACATCGGGGTCTTCATCAGGACAAGGTGTATACAGGGTGCACTACAATTGTCTGTAAAGATGTAAACAATGTGACATAAATATACTGAAGAGCGACAGTGAATATCGAGTTACCGTAGTGAGCGGTAAACAAAACAATTCAGATATTACCATGGTTCTTAAAGAAAAGTTACTTGTGGTAATAGAGATAATGAATTATTATCTTAGGATCACCGGAGAGGAAAAATCATCAGTTTTGCACTATTAGATGATTAAATAAATGCATTTCTTAATCAATGAATGATACCTAACTTACCCACGTTAAAACCAAGAAACAAAAACGCAACCATCCTGTTTCAACCAGGAAAAACCAAAGTACTGTCAATAACAAGATTAATAGTCGTAAACATAATATGGGTAGAGTTCATTGCGTTGGATATTAAGAAGTAAACTTCTAAGGGTTCAAGGTAGACACTTAAACAGTATAGGCATGAACCTGTTAATACTAGTGAGGAAGAAAGTTGATATGCTTGTCATATCGTTAATTATCTGAGATTCTTCAGAGCATCAATCAAGAGAAGCTCTATTACATGCATTAAGGCTGGCATACCTGCAGCAAGGAACACCGGAGGTGTGTGCTAATCTTTACGTTTTCGGTCGGAAAGATATAAAAAGACCTGCAAGGATAGAGAGGAGGGTCTATGTAATTCAAATAGGCCTCATTTGTAACAGCAGACTATTAGTTATTAGGGAGCATATTGCCCACGTACCTGAGGAGGGAACTGGGAATGTGTCATGTCTGATCGCTCCCAAACGCCATATCTGTAGGGCGGTAATTGTAACTCTCAGTAATACGGAGTAAGCATAATACCGGATCAGATGGCAGATTTAATTGAGCCAAGTCTTACCTAATACTAGCGTAGATTCTCCTTAAGTGCGAAACCAGCCTCTTGGTGTCTACAGTCGCCAAGGTAGTGATTATC
Organism: Lissotriton helveticus; assembly: GCF_964261635.1. Lineage (NCBI taxonomy): Eukaryota > Metazoa > Chordata > Amphibia > Caudata > Salamandridae > Lissotriton > Lissotriton helveticus. Next base: position 427,092,705 of record NC_136061.1, on the reverse strand, counting down.
CCGTCAAAATAAACGGAGGACTATGCGTCATGTACGATCGCCCCTAAACGCCGTATCTGTGGACGGCAATAATGATTCTCAGTGGTATGGAGCAAAAGCGGTAAGGCATAGAGTGTCCATTGGTCTAGAACGTGTCTTACCTAGTACTGGCGTCAATTCTCCTACAGCGTGAGAGCAGCCTGTTCGTGTCTGCAATCACCAAGTGAATGGGTGTGCTCCCAAAATAGACGGAGGACCACAATTCAAGCACGTCCGGGTCGTTGCTCCGGACAACAGCGGATAGACCGCGAGATCATTTCCGGGTCATAACTAAAGTAAACAAGCGCATCAAGTCATATTAAAAGGAGTGCGCCGATGTGATCTTAGTGACGAAATAGAAAACTACTCATAGCATTTACATGGAAGAGGGCCATGTCATACGCCTGAAGTATGACCGAAATTCATATAAGAGCAACATTGGTCAAACAAATAAATTGTTCTTACAATACAGTATACCATTAATTCATCATGCATCATGTTATATAAGCATTAGAATATCATTTGCCACGCACCACTCACACAGGAGGGTGAAAAGGCAAAAAGGTATTGTATTACAATATTTCAATATTTAGAGAGATAGTCAACAAATATGGAAACTCAGATATGTGACTGGGCACTTGTAATGTACTGGGAAACATTCATGAAAGATGAAACATCAATAATTCGATCCACAAGAAATTTGGAGAACCTAGAGAAAACATGTTAACATGCATTAGGAGATGGCTCAATCAAAATAATAATTAGTTCTCCTGATTTGCAATACAGTAATTCACTTAAACAGATGCACCTCTCAGACATGAGGGTGAAGATCTTTATATTGAACAGCTCGACGGCCAAACCTGGCCAGTTGGGCATGGCTACTTTCAGCCTCATTCAGTCCATTACGGATGGTATCTAAGGTTGTCATCCATTTGGATTCCCTCAAGGTGAGGATATGTGTGATATCTCCACCTCTGGGTCCCAAATTGATTTCCTCCAGGATTACCCACTGTAAAGTATCTGGAGTGTGGCCTTTTCTTGTGCAGTGGTCTACTAAGGGTGCCCCCTGTACTCCGCATCTAATTCTGCTACCATGTTGTAGGATGCGGGCCTTAACCTTTTGTTGGGTTTGGCCAACATACGCCAAATCGCATGGGCATTTAATCCAATAGATTACGTTAGACGTATTACAATTCGTGTGAGATTTTAGTGTATAGGTCTTGCCCCTATAGGTTAAATCTTTGGTCTGGATTGTTGTATCGCACGCTGCGCAGGATCCACATCTAGTGTGTCCTACAATAGGTGGGAGATGCCACAAGGATTGAATGGTTGGGTTCTGAGGTATCGGTAAGAATGATTGTACCACTTGGTCTCTGATGTTACGTGCTCTCTTGAAAGAATGTAGTGGTAAGGCCTTCTGTCCAATATCATCTGCCACTAAACTCCAATGGTGGTTGATAATTTTCTTGATGTCATTGCTGCGAGTGGAGAATGTGGTGACACATATAACACGTTCTCTGGCCAAGTCCTCTTTTTGCTCACAATTCAGTAGACTTTCTCGAGGGCTGTACCAAGCTCTTTTACGAGCACGTTTGACAAACGTGCTGGGTATCCTCGTGCTGTTAAGGGATCTGTTAGGTCCTGTGATTCCGCCATATAATTTTCTTTGCAGGAACAGTTTCGGCAAATTCTGAGGAATTGGCCCACTGGGAGGTTGTCACGTAATCCCCATGGGTGGTGACTGTTGTACTCTAATAAGGAATTTCGTTCGGATGGTTTGCGAAATAGAGTTGTCTCTAGCAGGTTGGTCTCAGGATTGACATAGATGGTGATGTCTGAAAAAGGAATTCTCTCTTGGCTTGCTTCCAGAGTGAATTGAATGTCCGTACTCTTTGTATTAAGCCATGTGTGAAATGATGTAAGGTCCTCTTTAGTGCCGTCCCAGATGCACAGCACATCATCTATGTAACGGACCCACATAGCCATGTGGTGTCCGAATGGGTTGGTGTTGCTAAAGATGAATTTGCTCTCATAATCATCCATATATAGTATTGCCAGATTGGGGGCAAAAGTAGCCCCCATCGCTACTCCCTTGGTTTGAAGAAAAAAATCTTGTTGAAACATGAAAAAATTGCTCATCATTGCAATTTTCAAAAGTTCAAGGATGAAGTAGGTTCTCTAGAGTGAGACCATTTGCCCATGGTGACCGTTCTTCTCCCGTCTCCCTTGTGCTATGTCACTATCGGACCATGCGTTTTTCTTTCAATTCGTTTTTATCTTTTTTCCATTTCAACTTTATTCTTACCTGGTACCAGGGTCGGATTGGGATCACAATTTGGCCCGGGCACTGACGAAAAAAGTGGCCCACATTTATGAGGCGTGGCCCATATTTAAGGGGCGTGGCCCACATTCAAGGGGCGTGCCCATTCATGAAAAACCATTTGCACAGACAAGGAATGAAAGTGGGAGGATACTGTTCTTGAGCAGGACACAGGGCCAAGTTGACAATGGCCTATATGCTGAGCAACTCAAAAAAACAGCAAGGCCCCTTTCTGTCACAAAATTATTCAAGCCCACCAGCGCACAAGCATCTGAAAAGCAGCGAACCCCTGCTATTACTAACCAACTTAGCCCTCCCCAGACCTTCAGCTCAGGAGCACATGAACAGAGGTAAGGCCCCTGCAATTAGTAAATTAATCAGGCCTCCAGGCCTCAGGGCAATGTCCTGTCAGGGGAGCTGGGTCATCCAAGGTAGCCAGGTAGCCAGGAGGAGGCTGAGGTGAAGATGGTGCGATTTCCAAACATCACCTGTCCCCCACAGCGAGACCCATTCTTCCTCGCCCACTGTACCCTGCATGAGAAGGGCCGTGGGCGAGGTGTTAAGACTAACACTGTTTCTGGGCTGCGTGGGCCCCAGGTGGCCGAGGTGAAAATGGCTCATAGGCCTGAGCAACACCTAGCCCCATGGGGGGCCGATGCTTGCAAACAATCACCCCTTCCCAGCACAGCCTCAGCGTGATTGCTTGGCAGGGCAGGGGGTCAAGGAGAGGCCACAGCTGATAATCGCTATACGGCCGCACAGAGAGGCTGCTTCCATTTCTCTGTCTCTGTCTCAGTGCCCTCTGTGGGCCGTTTTTAGGTCTTGCGACCTGTCAATGCGCATGCGCATTGAACGGAGCGAGACTATAGGGGCTTAAACAGACTTTAACTAACTGGCGATTTGATGCTGTGCCCGTGCGCTTTTAGGTCAATGCGCAAGCGCATTGACCTAAAATGCGCGTGCACAGCATCAAATCGCCAGCCATCTGTTCCCCAGCAGCTCTTCCCGCTCCGCCCCACAAGCTTCCCCCAGCATGCGCTCTGCCTGAGCCGCACTTCTCTCACACCTTTGAAGTGAAGCTCACTTCAAAGGCCCCTACTGCTTCACACTATTCACTCTCCCTCGTCGCCGCTCTCCCCGCTCCGCCCCCTGCTGCGGCCGTGTCGCATTTCTCCTCCCCCCTCCCCACAGCAATGCCCTCCGTCTTGTTTTTCACTGTCTCTCTCGCTTTTCTCGCTCTCTGCCTCCTATTTCTCTTCTTTTTTGTCATCGTCATCTTTCTTTCTATCTCCATTTCCTCCTTTCTCTCATTGTTTTCTTTCTAGTTTCCAGCGTCTCCTTTTGGTCTCATTGTCCTCTCCCTCCCTTCTCTGACTCCCTTCTCAACCTCTTTCCTCTCCCCCTTCATTTCTTTCAATCTCCATATCTCTCTCCTCCTCACCTCCATCTCCTCTCCGTTTTAGTCATCCTCCCTCTCCTACACATACAAGCTTGCGCGCATAAGTCCTACTCCGTTTTATTTTACACTTCTGCCAATTTCAAAGAAGGACTTTCAATCCGTGATATACCTTTAACGCACTCTTTCAACCACAAGGCGGGCCGACCTGCTCGAGGGCTGCGATCACGCGACAACCCTCACCTCAGCCAATCATGCGGCTGCCTAGACAGCCTTGTTTGGTTTAGGCACGCTACAGAAGTGCATGCGTTTTCCTGCAGTTCCCTGGTGTGCTGCTACCCGCTCTGCTCTCTACTATTGATGTGGTTCTCAACCAGCTCACATTGCTTTCTTTTCAGCGTATTCTCCCTCTTCTAGAACAATGTTCCCTCTCACCCTTTTGTTGCTTTCTTGCTGTTTCTCCTCCACCTTCCCAGTTGCTTTCCCTTTCGCCCTTCTGCTCCCCTTTACCCCAGTGTTGCTCTAGCCCCCATATTGCTTCAGCCCTCGTGTTGATTCAGTGCCCCCTGAACATATTGCTCCTCCTGCATCTCCTTTGTCCCCCATTGCTTCCCACCTGTCTCACTGCTCTATGTTGCGAGATGTGTTAGCTTGGAGCCAGCTTGTTGCTAGCCATTGGTTGGTTTAATTGTCACACACATTTACTTGCTTGGTAATTAGTTAGCGCGTGGGCTTTCTTTTTCTCTCTTGCCTATGTGGTTCTCCCCCACCCCCTACGTTAAGCTCCTGCCTTCTCCGTGAACTTCTCTTCTGTATTGCTTTCTAACCTGTGTACTTCTCCTGGCACCACATTTCTCTCTCTCGCCCAACCCATTTTTTCCCTGCCCTCCTCTCCGTGTTGCTAACTCTTGCACCAGTTTGACCCTTGCACACGCTTTGTGTTGCTTCTATGCCCCTCTGCCTATGTTTCTTCTCTTCCCCCCCACCTGCTTTCCAAAATGAGCATTGAAAATGCAACAGGTCTCGCCTTTGGTTAAGTTAAAGCCATTTGCTTTGCTAATGTTATTGTATAGCAAAGCAAATGGCTTTAACTTGATAAAAGGCGAGACCTATTGCATTTTCAATGCTTGCTTTTTCTCCCCTTTCCTAGTCCACTCTCTGTGGACTGGGAAAGGGGAGAAAAAACCGGCCCACAGAGGGCACCGAGACACCGGCCCTTCGGCCGATGCCCGAATGCCCGCCTTGCCAATCCGCCCCTGCCTGGTACCATTGTTTACAAATGCCAGCTTAATGCCTTTGTGCTGCATTTAAAAAAAAAAAAACTTTCCGCATCTACTTACCAATGGCAACTGCTCTGACCTATCAGCGCCCGTCTTATTCAGCTGTCGTACGTCTTTATAGTTTCGAAATGAAAGCTTCAACGGCGGACTAAGGGCTAGATGTAGGTAAATGATATTTACCGATTCATAATTACCGAATTTTACCGATTCGGTATTTATGAATCGGTAAATATTAAGGGGGGAGATGTAGGTATTTCCAGATGAGGAAATACCGAATCGTTAAAATTCGGTATTTACCGATTCGGTAAATACCGAATCGGTATTTCCTATTGATTCCTATGGGCTCTGAAGCCTATAGGAATCAATGGGAAATACCGATTCGGTAATTACCGAATCGGTAAATACCGATTCCAGCAAGGGTGCAGGGGGTGTCACTTTGACACCCTCTGGCACCCCATGTGCGCCATGTGGCACACAGACATGCCCTAAGGGCATGTCTGTGTGTCACATGGCACAGGTGTGCATGCACACATGTGCATGCACACCTGGATTCGGTATTTTACCACCCAATTGGATTGGGTGGTAAAATACCGATTCTTAAAGCCCTGTGGCACTCTGACATGTGCCAGCTACATCTGCATTTACAGAATCGGTATTTTACCCAGTCTGTATTTACCGATTCGGTAATTTTACCGAATCGGTAAATACAAAATCGGTAAAATACCGATTCTGTAAATGCATGCCCTACATCTGAAAACCCTAATACCGGTCGGAAACGGCCAAAATCGGCCGATTCCGACCGGTATTAGGGCTCCTACATCTGGCCCTTAATTCTCTGCACCTCACACCACTTTCATCAGTGAGTGGTCCTGTGCACTGATACCCCAGCACCAGCCGTTGCATGGCCCCTCTGTGATCCAGATCCTGAACGGGGCAGCTACAAATGGGGGTGCAGCAGGCAAAGAAGTCCAAGACACTTAAATTGCATCAAACGCCTTTATTTCACTTTTAATGCTTTCCATAGGTTAATAGCACAAACAGATCAGCCAACGCGGTTCATTCCCACGAGAAGAACTTCATCTGGGCTTAATCTCACGAAGATATCTAATTCTGTGTTTCTAAAATCCAAGATCTGCCATCCAGTATCTTGTCTATTTCTTTTTTAATTTTAGTTTATTTTTACGTTTTGCATGCTTATTTATTATTTATGTCTCTTGGGCGTGCACTCATTATAACACTGTCTCCTAGAGCTGCTATGCCTTACTGCTCACTTGTATGGGTGCCAGACTGGCATAAATCAGTTTCAGATGCATATTGGGGGATGTGAAGTTGTTGATTGAAATTTTTTTTTTTTTATCTCATTTACTGATAGGTATATCTTTCCGAAGTATTAAAATCTCTTGTCGACTTACTGTGGTATTTTATCCAGATTACATCGCTATTGTATATGCTCTTTGACCCCGTTCATCTTCGGTTTACTTTATTTGATTAGTTTGCCTGCACCTGATAAGGTTCATTTATCTTCAAAAGAGTCAAGAAATGCTCGTAAGGCTGTTATACTGTGAGCTGATATAGCAATACCGACCTGGGCTTTATTTTGTCATACTTTGACCTGTGTGACAGTTTCATTGTTATGGGCTCCCATTTATCATCACATTATGCCCATAGCAAATTAAAATGACATTACAACTACACAAATAGTGATTTTTACATGTTTTGCTGCCATGTACTTGGTTTCTCCTTAAACCTTAACTTTATTAATCTAGGCACCACTGACAGGCTATCAAACCCGTGGCCTTAGGATTAGGGCATTATATAAGAAAGGTCATTTTGAAGGCTGACCTTCCTGTTCTTGGAGGCGGAATCTCATGGACGTTTCGCATTAACCTTATTGCGGTTATTCCGACAACCTGGTGATATATCTTTAAAGTTACGCTTTCTTACTACTCACACTTGTCTATGTTTGTGACACCAAGTGTGTTTGATTGCACTTTTCCACTATCATGGCCTTAACATGATGTCGTCTCCAGCATTGCACTACTAGCACATATATTAGCAGCATGCCTTGGCCCCTTTTACAACATCTTATAGGAAAATTATTCAAGGATATAATCTCTCAGCATGATCTGTTGCTTCTGGGTTTTTTATATTTTATTCCTCACGACTTATGGTTTGAATGGTATAGATTTTTGTACTATATTGGTCCAACGGGTTTTGATTTGCTATTAGTGTGTTAATGGTAGAATAGCTTCTCATGACACTACCTTGGTGTATATTCATGTCTTGTAAATATAGATGTGTTGTTGTCAAAATTTGAAAAGAGTTTGTGCCAGTTATATGTGTGCATAAGTTTGTCGTTTATGATAACTTTTCTCTTTTGTTACAGTCTATCCATTGAGAGTTTTTATTTATAATTTATATCTTACATGCTGCATGTCTATTTGGTGGTATTTGTGTATATATATATATATGCCTGTTTGTTCCAATCGACAGCACGCCCCAATCAGGAACCGTGACAAAAAGAGGAACAGAAGACCCAGGATGCAGGTGAGTTTTTTTATTTAGGCACACCTCGTCAGCATAACGTTTCGGCCTGCCAAGAGGCCTTGGTCACATGACGCAATGAGAGAAGTGAGCGAAATTTAAAGTGCAAGTGCAAAAGTAACAGTACATTTCATTGGCTATCACAGTAATGGGGCGGTGTCTTGTGACAATGGACATGGAAAACACATTATTTAAAGTGCAATGGTAAGGTAATCCCAGAGCATTATCCACAATCACTGTATAAATACATGCAATAATCTGATAATAGTAGCAAAAAGTGCTTAACCTATACTTTTGGTGTAAAATACCAGGATAAAAGCTAATAAATAATTTTATGTTAAAAAATTATTATATTGAATCTGATTGATTTTAGCACACTCGTTCGTGGGATATTGTGTTTGAATACACAATTACCATTGATATCGGTTTCTATACTTTAAGTATATGACATATGGAACAGAAGAAATCATGATCCCTTTTCCCAACTTAGTCCTCCTATTACTAGGCAATTGTGGCTCTGCTGATGTTAAACAATTGCAGAGCCATCAAACCCACATTGGACATAAGGTTTTCCTCCCACACTTATTTAGCCACGGACAGCCAATTGTTTGTACATATGTGATGAAAGAAACAAAAATTACTGTCTGTGAAATTACATATACTCATAAAAACCGAATACGGTAAGATCTTACATATATTTTTATTTATTTCTTTATTTCGGCCAATTTGGCCATAAAAGACAGATATACAGTTAAAAAAAATATACATTCATAGTAGCACACATAGCAAGAAGGTAATGTTAAAAATAATTTTTACAATTTCCATTTAAGATGTATTTCATTTTGTCCGATTATTGAAAACATATACACGGGTCCTGCTCAGAGTACCTGACCATGTTTCTTACGAGTGATGTAGACAGAGTAAAGGAACCTACTTATGCTAAATACAATGTACTGAGTTGAATTACTTTTCATGACCCTATAAGCTGTAGAACAGGATCTGGTTCCTAGAAGGTTACACATTGGTTTTAACCATTTCTTTCTGGCATTCACATAGGCACTACATATAAAAAACATGTGAACCTCATTTTCCATACAGGCATTGGAACACATAGGACAGCACCCGCTTTTAACATTCAATTCTCCCAGTCTTTTCTGTGACCATCGATCTGTATTGTGGTTCAGCATGAGTATCCCATACCTAAACTTTAAGTAGAGGGACTTTGCGATGGGTGGCTCTATCTCGTCCAAGAATGATTCAAAGCGAAACTCATCCTTGAATGATAGAAAATCCTGAACTGCGGACCCAACTCTAGTTCCATTAACTACTTTGTCACTCATATGGGTCCAAAAGGCTCGCTTAACCAATAGTTTAGAAGATGTCGACAAATTTTCAGGCGTCTCCCACATTGAGTATAAACCCAGGAGCGTAAACCACTTTTTGATATGCACAAACCACTGGATAGAATTAAAAGAATCAAGATTCAGCAGTTCTTGTAGACCATTTCTATATTCTACCAATTCTGGGGTGGTCCATAACCTAACCCAAAATATTAGTGGTCTTAGAATGGCAAAATAATCTGTTCTTCTAAAATTCAGGTCGAGTTGAAGGGGTATTAGAGGAGTACTATTTGGGACCCTTACAATGGCACGCATAAATTTATTGTCCAGGTTCTTAAAGCTGTCTTTTGCCCAAGGTCCCCATATCTCTGCTCCGTATAACACAGCAGATTGAGTTTTAAATTTAAAAAGTTCTAAAACAGGGGTTACACTTTTACTTGTACTGGCATTTAGTTTGCATATAATCGGTTTGACATTGTGGGCATATGATATCTTGCTTTTCTCGATTTGGGCCTTCCAACTTAATTTCGAATCGAGTGCAACACCCAGATAAGAAAAGTTTTCCACAATACCTAATTTCTGATTATTCAAGGTCAGAACCCCTCTGTCTGGTTTACTCGGATTTAATGACATACATTTAGTTTTATCTGGGTTAATTTCCAAGCCCTTTGTCATGCAGTAGCAGCTAAAACAGTTAAGGAGTGCCTGAAGACCCTTCTTGGTCTGAGATATGAGGATGGTGTCGTCTGCAAAAAGCAGCGCAGGCACCCTTTCACCATTAAGCTGCGGGGAATCATTAGTGCAACCATTCAGATAATCGGGGACATCATTAACAAACAGAGAGAACAGGGTTGGGGCCAAAACACACCCCTGGCGAACCCCGCGTTCAATAGGGATGTTTCGAGTCAGCTCGCCATTAGGACCCCACCTAATGTTTGCAAAGTTGCCAGTGTGTAGCTCAACTATTTGAGCCAGGAGGCATCCTGGTAGACCCACCTCACTTAATGTTTTCCAAAGCAGGCTGCGCGGGACCAGATCAAATGCAGCTCTCAGGTCAACGAAAGCTACATAAAGGTGACCTTTCCTAATATGCACGTACTTCCAGATCAAACAACAGAATCGAAATATTTGGTCTATTGTGCTGGTCTTACTCCTAAAACCTGCTTGGAATTTGGAGATTATATTGGAATCGTCCAGCCAGTTGTTGATCCGAAATAACAGGTGTTTGGCATAGAGTTTTTGCAGCGTGTCCATAAGACTAATTGGTCTGTAGTTAGAGGGTATCAGTCTATTCCCCTTTTTAAAAATTAGCACAACTTCCGCTGCACGCCAACTATCTGGAAAACAACAGTTTGTAGATAGAACATTGAACAAGCGGTTCACGTAAGGGGCCCAGACTCCTACGTTGTGTTTATATAGGTCCCCAGGTATTTTATCTGGACCTGGTGCTTTAGTGTTTTTTAATTCATTAATTGCCCTTACTGTTTCCTCCAGTGTAAAATTAAGGGGTTCAATAGGAGGGGGAAACCATATACCCTTGTTGTTAACACCATCGTATTCTTGATAAAGAGATGTGAAATGGGTCACCCAGGTCATTTCATCCAGAAAAGTGTCTTTCACAACTCTGCCTGCGTGCCCCTCATTTGCCACCAACCTCCAGCATCCAGCATTATCATTGATTTTTGCAGCAGCTAACATTTCAGCCCAGATCGACTCCTCCCACAGTTTTTTTGAAATTCTTTGGACGCGTTTGTACTCCTCCCTTGCAAGTTTAACTTCTTCTTTTGGCCTACTTTTGATAGCAAGCAGTAAGTTTCTCTTAGCGTGCCTACATGAGTGGTCATACCATAATTTGCCATGACTGGCCACTCTTATATTTTGTTGTTTTTTCCTTGGCATTTTTGACAGATATATTTTTAGTTCACTGAAGAAAACATTATGGAGTTCAGTAAAATGATCAAAATGTACAGGTAGGAAGGTTTGGTCGGCTATATGTGCAAACGTCTGCTCAAAGAGAGAGTACACTGACGCTAGAGCCTTGCCGTCTGCCAAAATGCGGGGCCATTTTACTGCCCGTCTATTATTATTTATGTGAACATCCTCATACATTCTTCCGTGTGATCTTACATATAGATTATGCATAATCTATAGCTAATATTTAACGTGATACATATTCCGATAAGATGAACCAGGCATACTCATTTGATTTGTACCCCACTAACCAACCTAGCTGGTAATACAAGTATAGTTGGTACAGTGGAAAAAATACGAGCATTGTTATGGTAAGCAACTGTGAAAATGCCTCATAGGTAATAAAGGGCAACAACTCACTGCGAGATACTCTTGGCTGACTAGAGACAAGTATAGAAATCCTCTGTGGAATTGAGGCCACGAGAGGTCTTGCTATCCATTTCTAAAATGTATCTTGTCTCCAAAGATCTTAAGATACCTTCCCTGTTACCTCCTCTTCTCAGTGGACCCACCGTATCTATGGCATAATACCTAAGGAGTCCACTGTTGTTGTTATAGTACTTCTTAAAATGCCTGGCAACTGGGTACGTGGCATCGCTTGTGTTGATGGCCCTTATGTGCTGGAGTATCCTCTTGTGGACCTGCAACTTGGTGCTTCCAATGTATTGCAGGCCACACGGACACTCCAGCACAAATACCATGTACTCACTCTTACACGTCAGTTGTTTATTGATTTTACGGGGCACCATGGAAAATGCCGTTAGGAACTCAGTTTTATTGATTCCGTGCATACATGCCTTACAGCTGGAACATTTTCTAAACCCCTTACTGGCGGCCATCCAGTTTTTAGGGGGGATCACCTCAGGACTCGATTTAACTAAGGCATCCTGCATGGAATACGCCTTCCTGAATGTGATCGCCGGTTTACTGGGCATGTGATCACCAATCACTGGATCTAACCTGATCAAATTCCAGTGTTTGTTGACTATCTTCTTTAGTGCACCATGTTGTCTATTGTAGGTCCAAATGAGTCTTGTTGGTTGAGGTACCTTGGTATCTATAGATCTCTGAGCTTTTTTATGGATCAGAGCGTCATCACGGGACAGGGCATTTGCTTTGTTCATAGCTATGTCAATTAGACTCTCTTTGTACCCTCTAGCTAGAAACCGTTGTTTACTAGCTGCCTGCGCCATTTTGAATTGGTTATTTGTGCTGCAAATGCGCCTGATTCTGAGCATCTCTCCATAGGGGATGCTTCTGATTAGGTGCGGGGGATGGTGGCTATCAGCATGCAGTACAGTGTTGCCCGCAGTGAGCTTTCTGTACAGTTTTGTATCCAACCTGTCCTGATTGACGTCGATCGTGATGTCCAGAAAATGTGCCTGAGACTGACTAAGATGAGATGTATATATATATATATATATATATATATGTTTTAGCAAAAAAACAAAGAAAACGCCGCACTCCTCCTGTATATTTCAGAAAAGCTGGTTTATTCATCCATTTCCATCTTGCACTCCAAGATGGAAATGGGTGAATAAACCAGCTTTTCTGAAATATACAGGAGGAGTGCGGCATTTTCTTTGTTTTTTTGCTAAAACATACAATTGCAGGAGTGTCCTTATCCTGCCGCCTGCACCAGCTTATTGCTGTTCCCCCCGCTGAGGACATTTGCGTTTATGTATATATATATATATATATATATATATATATATATATATATATTACCTACTGGCGGTCGCCAGTAGGTATATATAGTTAGGATTTTTTCTCTATGGGTTTTTTGAAAATTCTATGTCTAATAACTTTGGCGTTTGTGGACGGAATTGGCTGAAATTTTCAGGAAAATGGCACATTTTGTTTCTGAGCAGCCCTTGAAAATTTGGGGGGGTTCGTCCAGTGGGGGCCGAGAAAAAAGGGGGGTCCCAAAACGTGTTTTTAACATTGAGTTTTCCATAGGGCGGTTGGCCTCACTTTTAGCCCGAACGGCTGAATGGATTTGCACGAAACTTGGCAAAATTGTAGGGACTGGTAGCCCGATGTGCCTTTTGTAGGTCTCAATATATGTGCTCCAGTGGATTTTGAGAAATTAACGTTTAAAAAAAGATATATATCTGTAACAGCGGACCGGGCAGCGGCCCAGGACGCGTACTTTTCGCGCAACGGAGCTTTGTGAAGCGAAGCTGATTGGTTCTCTGGCGTCTGTCAACATTCCAAACAGTCCGTAGCGGCCGCCATCTTGTCTCTCGGTAGGATCGAGAGACAAGAGGAGGCCAAAGCGAAGGGGCAAATGACCATAAGGGGGAATAGTAGATCCTCGCTGACCCCCTAGGTTTGATGTGGAGGTTTTAAAAGGGCCCCGCGGGGCAAAAAAAAATAATAATAATAATAATCGAACGGCTGAATGGATTTGCACGAAACTTGGTAAAATATTAGGGACTGGTAGCCCGATGTGCCTTTGCTAGGTCTCAATATATGTGCTCCAGTGGATTTTGAGAAATTAACGTTCAAAAAAAGATATATATCTGTAACAGCGCTCCGCTTCGCATACTTTTCGCGTTACGGAGCTTTGCGAAGCTGATTGGTTCTCCGGCGTCTGTCAACATTCCAAACAGTCCGTAGCGGCCGCCATCTTGTCTCTCGGTAGGATTGAGAGACAAGAGGAGGTCAAAGCGAAGGGGGAAATGACCATAAGGGGGCATAGTAGATCCTTCCTGACCTCTTAGGTTTGATGTACCATTTTGCCAAGTTTGGTGTAATTCCGTTCAGCCATTCAGGCTGTAGACGTATGTAAATGTCCTATGGAAAATTGCATGGGGAAAACACATTTGAAAGTGTTGAAATTTAGAACCAATTAAAATGTTACTTTGGTTTTGTATTTGTGTGTGATGAAAGTTAATTGGTTATGTATATATGTCAAATGAGAGGAAACCACAGCCATTTTGTGATACTACTGTCTGAGGTACATTTGTGAGGAATTTTTGGTGGTGAATTTCTGGTGTTTGATTTACACAGTACTAACACTTTTCCTACTTTTAAAAAGGTGAGTTGTTAATTTGTAAGGGGAACTATGTTGTACACTTGAAGATAATTTGAAAAATGTTTTCTGTTATTTATTTGCAGTCCTTCTGTTATACTAAATACTTGATAAAGTTAGTTTTATATTATGTATTACTAAAAACGATAAATGAAAGTGATTATTTTTTTCTGCAATTTACAGCAAGCAATTTCAAAATAAAATGGCTCACAATGAAGAGACCGTGGCAATTTCTTTTGAATTGTCCACTACATTGATTGAAATTGAGAGCACCAATAATGAAATATTGTCACAAGGAGGACATGACTTGTATGATTCCATTAGATTGATTGAAATGGACAGCACCAAGAATGAAATATTGTCACAAGGAGATGACTTGAATGATTCCACTACGTTGATTGAAATTGAGAGCAGCAATAATGAAATATTGTCACAAGGAGGAGATGACTTGTATGATTCCATTAGATTGATTGAAATGGACAGCACCAATAATGAAATATTGTCACAAGGAGGAGATGACTTGAATGATTCCACTACATTGATTGAAATTGAGAGCACCAATAATGAAATATTGTCACGAGGAGATGACTTGAATGATTCCACTACATTGATTGAAATTGACAGCACCAATAATGAAATATTGTCAGAAGGAGGAGATGACTTGAATGATTTTTTTGATCAATCTCTTGATGGCGAATTTATCGAGTGTTTGGAGACCATAGAGTTACAAGAATCATTATTGGAGACTTTTCATGAGGACATTGCTGATGAGGACATGTTACTAGTTCTTTCAAATTTAGAACATTCTGAAGAATAAATTTATATTTAGAAATCAAAAATTGTTTGAGACATTATTCATTTTTATTTTTAATTTATGAGGTTGTAGCGAAGTGATTGTAGTATAAAATGAGACTTATAGTATAGAGTGCAACATTTTTATGTTACATGGTAAGTATACTCATATTTACTTCCCTTCTGCCACTATATTATCTCCAATGTGTATTTGACATCTCTTCTTCATCTCCGGCCTCCTTTCTCTCACTGTGTGTCTCCGATGCATCTTATCGCTGCTATTTTGTGTAATTACAGAAGAGAGTAAAATAAAATAGTTCGGAACGTGAAAAGGGGGCAAAGTAGAGTACTCCTCACCCCCTAGGCCTTTTTAGGCGGTCCCAAAAGGATCAGTTTCTGCTTTCCTGAGAGATTATGGTATGAGTTCCATATACCACAATAACTTGCATTACAACATGCAAGATATCTATCTCCTATTACCAACTTTTGGAGATATTCGCGCTAAGCGCGAATATCTCCAAAAAGTAACACCTGCCCTGAGCAGTTCTTAGCCATGTTATCCAATGGGAGGTGGATAACATGGCTAAGAGCATTAGCTCGGTAATGTATGAATATCGCTGAGTTTTTAGCGATATTCATGCATTGCGGCCGTTTATTATCGCATTTGTGATAAACCTTGATAATAGCAAGGTTTATCTTCGATAATTTCTGATGATGCTTAGCGGTAAAAAATTCGTTGGTAAGCATCGTTAGCGATAAATATCGCTTAACTTTGGTAATATGCCCCAACGTCTGTTAACGTTCGATTCGAAGGAAATGAGGAAGTGTTGAAAAACATTGTCTGCGCCATCTTGCCTTTTTTGAAATGCCACACTTTTGTCGTGCACGGCAGCCATTTTAGATGTCTTGACCAGACCCACTCTCTGCACGCTGTCGATTCGTAGCATGGCTCCTCACCCTCGCAAGCATCTTCCCCAGGCACTGGTCACCCCCGCTCTCTGTCTTATGCATGGGCAATAAACCTCCCCCCATCTGCGCTGCTCTTCCCTGAGAATCACACTGTGCCCGCCCGACACCTCCCTTTCGCCCTATTCACTACCGCACCCTCTGACACTCCTCTTCCTCTGTGTCCGATTGTCCAGGCTATCAGCTAGCCCTGCAGATGTAGTTTATGGCCCCAGCTGTAAAGAATCACCCCTCTTCAAAGGAGTTATAGTAGATCAAGGCCCACACCCGATGAGATCCGTCACACCACACGTGTTCCTACTATCTGAAAACTATCCTGTATTGTGATTGGGGAGGGGACCGAGCCTGAAGCGGAAGATTCCAGGAATCACTCTTTGTACATCAAAGTTTTTACAATTATGTGTCACATTAAAAATATATAGCACTCCAACAAAGTAGTAGGAATATAAAACTTTAATAACATATAAATATATACAACAAAACAAAAACAGTAAAAACATTTAAACAACGAAGAGACCGTGGCAATTTCTTTTGAATTATCCAATAGATTTATTGAAATTGACAGCACCAATAATGAAATATTCTTGTCAGTAGCGGTCTGTTGTGCGAATAGTTCCAAGGCAGCAGAACGCGCTGAAATCTAGATGGCACGAAAGTGATGTCTAGCAAGTTGCCGCCCAGCAAATAACGGCGTGGGGCGCCGCGGGGGTGAGTGAGTCCAGTAGGCACCACAGCTATTCTTACCGGCATTGCAGAATTACTGCTGGGGACAATGCCTGTGCTGTAGCAGGGTCACAGCAGAAACAAAAAGGATTCTGTTGAAGATGTTGTTGGTTTTCAATTTGAAAACAGTTCTGGTGTCAACTGCTATGTTATTGTAGTGGTTAATGTTTTGTTTTCTCTAGAAAATGTAAAAGAGGGGGAGGCAGTCCAAAGTTCCGTTAAAAGGGCAAAGGAAAGGATCGGTGGTTTGAACTATCAGTCAAAAAGGGGAGGGGGTGCAACAATTTTTCCTACCGGGTCACACTGTGCTTTCACCGGAAGTGAGGTCTGCAGGATTCTAGTAATTCAAAGTGAGGCTGGCGCCGACGTCCCGCGGATACAGTTTCGTCACTCCACGGGTGATCATGGCAGTCATTCCCCATCGGGGGTCGGAGACTCCCGCGGCTCCTCTAGAATCTTCAAGGTCGTGGAGGACTACGGTGGTGGAGTCAACCAGTGACCGGGCCATTTCTTTATGCTGGGCCCGCTCTTGCCAGGTCGACCGCCATTTTGAGAGTTCGGTAGCTACTGGCGATCGCTGGGTCAAATGAGCGGACGGGCTCCACCCTGCCGGGCGAGACGTTGCAGCATGGCCACAGTGGAAGAACCCTTTTCCGGGCGCCTGGAGCGCTCAGGGTGCAGCTGGGAAGCCTCCACCTGGGGAGGCGGGAGAGGCCTGTTCGCACCGTCTCTCCCTCCCAGTGCACCCCACGGCGTCTCGCTTGAGATTTGTTATGGCCGGACCAGGCGATGAGGACGAGGGGGGGGGGGTCGGAGGCATGTGCAAGACATCCCCCCCCAGGGTTGTTGCAGCAATTATACAAGAAAGAAGAAGTGTCCCGTCCGTCTTCGGGCCGGGCTTCCGGTAGATGTCGGCCGGACGCCCCTGGCTCTGGCCCCGTGAACGGGTTTCTTGGTTTATTGGCTGCAGCCGGATCCCGTCGGCCTCGGCCCCCCGACCGTTGGTGGCCGGACCGGAAGAGCATGTGGCGGGACTACCTGCAACTCTCAAGGGCCACCGCGGCCGGACTGGGAGAGAGAGGGGAGGGTCGAGGAGACATTCCCCCCCCCCTGCAACTGTTCAGCGTTGTAAAGGCAAACCCCTGGCCGGGTCCCGCTGGTCTCGGCCTCTCCTCCGGCTACACCCTACGTTAGGATCTCCTGGCCGAGGCGTGGCAGCAGGACCTGCCTTATATGGGCTGCTCCCGGCTGGGCGTAGCCGGAACCCTGCCCCACCTTGGAAGTTTCCAGAGTGGGGGCGGATGTTCTACTGACTTGCATTTTCCCTAGTCTATCGATTTTTTTGGAGTGGCAGGCGGTGGGACAGCGAGGGGTGATTTGGTTTCTCTTACTGTTTTTCTGGTCTCTCACCACTGGCATATTTCTAACGTTTTCTTGTTTCTAGGACATTAATAGGTTTTATCATTACGTTATGTTATCGTTTCTTTGTTCGTTGTTTAATAAAAGTTCATGTTCATCAGTGGCCTATTGATTTTCGATTTCCTATTCTTTTCTTTCCAGGTTGTTTCATGCTAAAGTTTCTGTTAACAGGATACAGTGATCACTTCGTTATTATTGCATATGTCCTTTTCACTAGGGGTGCTCTCTGGTCGGGCCAGATGACGTATGTCTAGTAAATGGTCCGGGTGAAACAGGTGCATCAATCAGTGGGGAGTAGATAGGCATGACAGATTACAACGGGGGAGAAAGGTCCGCATTACGTACCCTTTCACTACTTGCAAAGATTTTCCTACGTTTATTTGCAAACAGGGAATACCTCCAAAAAGAACTAATTCCCAAACAGTCAATGTTCGGACAATCAATCAATCAATGAGGAATGAAATAGGTACGACGTGTTAAAGGCTTGCGTTACCTACCCTTCACTATCTGCAAAGGGAGAGAGAATATTCCTATTCTTCCTCGTTTGCAGGCAGAGAAGATCCTTAAGAGAACCAACTTCGAACAATTCAATGCTCGATTCAAACAATCAACAAGGGGTACTGTGAACACAAATGAACGCCGCTTATGTACATACGCATTGCTATTTTCAACAGGTTGTTCCTAATGTTTCTATTTTAGCGAGGTCAAAAAGAGATCCCATTAGTGGCCTACTGATTTTGCTCGATTCCTTTTGTTTTTTTACACGGTTTTTCGCTATCTGCAAAGACTAAACAGAGTATTTTGACTCTGTGCTTGTTTGTAAATAGAGAATGAACCAAAGAGAACAATCAATCAAATGGAGAGAGAAGCAGGCACGACGGATTACAAAGGGGGCAAAGGGCTGCGTTAACTACCCTTCACTATCTGCAAAGAGAGAGTACTCCTAATAGAAATGAGGGGTGGGGGGCAGCATTCAAAGCAGATCAGTGTGCATAAACACGAAAATGTTTTTACTTACCACGTACTTGACATTCGACAGCTTATGATATTTGCTATTAAAAAAACATTGAAATTCACTGAAAAAACCATAGGTTATAGACCATATATAGTTAGGAATTAGCATTTACAAAACCTTGAAAATTCACTGAAAAAACCATAGGTTATAGACCATATATAGTTAGGAATTAGCATTTAAAAAACCTTATTTTACTCACACAAAACCATTGAAATTCCATATATAGTTAGTTGCACTAACTATATATCGCGCACCCGCAATCCACTGCTGATGATGTCACATATTACATCATTCATGACATGGTCAGTGACATCACTGATGACATCACTGATGACATCTCAAATGACATCACTGATGACATCTCACTTGACATCAATGATCACATCACTGATGATATCATTCATGTGATAATACAATGCATCTCCTCACACTGTAATATAACCTCCGTTACACCCAGTGTTAAATAGAGAGTATCATTTTTGAAACCATTGACACACCAATACTAGTTACTACATACGCACTCACTGATTCCTATGTCTACACACACATTCACTCATACAATCATTCATACATACAATCACTCATCTTTACAACACTATCATATGCACTCATACACCTATACAGACACTCACACTCTGCCACTCATCCATGGAGTTACTCACACACCTAGTCAGTCCTGAAAAGAATCAATCACACTTCCATTTTCTCATCTATACAGTTAAACACAGAACACCTTACATTTTTGAAACATATACTAACACATAGTTACTCTCTTATAGAATCACTGATACAAGTACACATTGATCTGCACAGAGTCACACACCTCCCAGCCAGCCATACACACACTCAGTCTCCCATACAAATACTTGTGCAACCAATCAATAACCCATATAGCTACTTATATAGCTACTGATCAACACATGCAGCAGCTTGCACAACAACAGACATACTGATGCACACTTTCAGACAGTTTAGTCACTAACCCGTGCATTCAGTAAGACGCATTTAATCACTCACTCATACAGTCAATCACGCACCTACTAAAACCTTCATTCAGACACTTATACATCCACTCATTCTTCAATATGTAAAACATATTTAAACTTTACAGAAACACATAATCACTGGATGTTGTCATCAGTGATGTCATCAGTGATGTCACTGACCATGTCATGAATGATGTAATATGTGACATCATCAGCAGTGGATTGCGGGTGCGCGATATATAGTTAGTGCAACTAACTATATATGGAATTTCAATGGTTTTGTGTGAGTAAAATAAGGTTTTTTAAATGCTAATTCCTAACTATATATGGTCTATAACCTATGGTTTTTTCAGTGAATTTTCAAGGTTTTGTAAATGCTAATTCCTAACTATATATGGTCTATAACCTATGGTTTTTTCAGTGAATATATATATATATCAACACACGCTCGCTGATTATCAAAGAAAGCAGACGGCACTCCAACTGTTGGTGTTTTGATAGATTTAATGGCAGACCCCCTACCCCATGGAAAGACAAACGCGTTTCGCCGAGAAACGGCTTCCTCAGTGTCAACAGTGATAAAGTTTATACGCCATTATATCTCCCCCTCTTTAGTGACATCAAAAGAGGACTAAGCCAACAATTGATTATAATAGTGGCAGACATCTTGTAGTGTGCAAATTGCTATTCTTCACGTCAATACATAGAGAACAATGGCGATTAATGAAGTGCTCGTGCGTTAAAAACAGTGTAGAAAGAAACTTCCAAAGAATTGATTGTTGGATACTCGACTTGCGTGGAGAGAAAAGGTTATGTATATAACAGAACATGCGATTCATATATTTACACGTGTTGTTTTTCCTCACCCATTTTGGAAAAATCACATTCTTGCATAAGAAAAACTCAAGAGTTAATTATAAAGTGCGCCACATGGTGCAAAAATTTCATATAACTCTTTATAACAATCGTCACATATTTTTGACATTTCTATGTAACGAGTATCCATCACCAATCTATTTACATACACCACGTGTTTATAGTGTCTATCTCTGTGTTGTTATAAACTACAGGCAAGTCACTTTTCTTATTAGGCCCTGAATGGGCATGTTTTCTTGTTCTTTTACAGTATCTGACCCTGCATGGGCATGGGCCTCCCTAATAAATTCTGTTGTTATCCTGATTAGTTATGCAGATAAAGGCTTAAAGGAGAGTCTAGCAGAAGATTAGTGTTCTGATTTTCTTTCAGATGTGACCCAATTATTTCTGTACAAGTAGCCCCAATTATGTCATTATTCCAGATGTACCCAAAGTTCTTCGTCATTGTTGAGACCCACCGGCTTCATAGTCTGGAGGTCGATGATGTATCTCGACTCCATGGCCCTCAAACTCCTGACTTTGTCCCCACCTCTTTCTTGTTTTTCCAGCTGATCTATCAAATAGAAAGATAGTAAGTCTCTATTGCTGTTATGGTGGGTTTCAAAGTGGCGTGCCACCGGGTAGTTCTTGTCCTTATTGGTAATTGCACGCATGTGCTCTAAGATGCGTTTCTTTGCTGGGTTGATCGTACTCCCAACATACCTCTTTGAGCACGGGCAAACAAGACAATAAACCACAAATTCTGAATTACAATTCAAGAATTTCTTGATGGTTCTGGTGGGTCGGGGATCATTGGGTCTACCCTCGTATTTCGTTTTCTTGTGGCTATATTTACACGCCTTACAGTGCATGCAAGGGTAGAAACCCTGGATTGGTTTGGATCTCACTGGTTTTGGGGGGTCCCTGTAGTGGCTCCTGGTTAGATGATCGCCCAAAGATTGACAACGTCTATATGTAATAGTTGGTCTCGGTGATATTCTGTCCTTCAGAACAGTGTCTGTTTTCAGAATATGCCAATTGTTGTTAAAAATCTGGACCACTTCTTTGGATCTCATGTTATAGGTCGTTATCATTCTGGTTATGGGTTTTGTTTCTTCTATTTCCTTCAGGTTTTTGTTCACCAGTAGATCTTTTCTATTTATCGATTCCACTTTTTTAGAGGCCTCTAAGAGTGATTTCCGTGAATAGCCTCGTTCTAGAAATCTGGAGGTTGCTGTTTTTTGTGCCAAAAGGAAATCGCTGTGCTCAGAGCAATTCCGTTTCAGGCGCAAAAATTCACCATACGGGATGTTTTTTACCATGGATCTAGGATGGTGACTTGCAGCGTGCAGGACGGCGTTGCCCGCCGTCGGCTTGCGGTAGAGCTTAGTTTGGATCCTGCCACCTTCCGCAAAAACCTCAAGATCAAGGTAGTGGACTGTTTTATCACTGATTTCACTTATGAATTTCAAATTGAGATTGTTTTCGCCTAGCGTTGACACAAACCTCTCAGCCGAGGGTCTGTCTCCCCGCCAGACGACAAACAAATCATCTATGTATCTGGTCCAAACCATAATGTTGTCCAGCCAGTGTTCGTTGGTCCCCCCCAGGCCACGTGCTTCTCCCACCAGCCCACGAATAAATTCGCGTAGCTGGGGGCGAAGCACGTGCCCATGGCGGTCCCCCTAATCTGGCGATACATAGTACCTGAAAAAAGAAAGATGTTATTAAAAAGACAAAATTCAATCATCTTTAAAAGCATGCGATTATGTTGATGGAAATGCATGCTTTTCTTTTTCAGAAACCATTCAATAGCTTGGAGTCCATCTTGATGCCCAATGCATGTGTACAGATTGGCGACATCTAAGGTAATGAGAAGCATGTCATCCTCCCATTGTATGTCGTCAATAATAAAAAAAAAAAAAAAAAAAATATATATATATATATATATATTTTTTTTTTAAACAAAGGAGGCGGCACAATCAGGAATCGATTTAAAGCCTTATTTATTACAAGACTGCACCCCAGGTGTAGGTGGGGTGAAGTCTTGTAATAAATAAGGCTTTAAATCGATTCCTGATTGTGCCGCCTCCTTTGTTTCAAAAATTACCTGGGTCAGGATCCGACCCCTGGGCAGAGCACACACTGCAGAGCGCGTCCACATGGCTATTGGATCTCTTTGGATGTTGATATATATATATATATATATATATATATATATATATATATATATATATATATATATATATATTGCATATTCGTTATCCTCCAGACGACGCCCGTAGTCCAGAGCCATCACACCAAAGGAAAAACGGAAGACCCAGATGCAGTGAGTTACTTTATTTCTTAGCACGCCACGGCAGCATAACGTTTCAGCCTACACAGAGGCCTTGGTCACATGGCGCACTGACAGAGTTGCGTGAAATTTAAAGTGCACATGCATTCTAAAAACAACAATTTGATTGGTTAACTGTTTTCAAACCAGGGGAGTGTCCTTAAAGCCATACACAGCGTAATGCATTATCTATTGGACTACAAATTTATCCTTTTATAGCAGCTATTGCATTGATAATTGTTTTAAATACAATATATACATATTCGACACACCAAAACATTATTTACATATAAAAATATACTATCATAATAGAAAAATATATATATATATGTCTATCCAAAGTATTTCATATATTTACAACTATTTACATAGTGCACAATTAATGATTACTTTTTAAAAAAAATAAGTTAATGTGTACATTTCATTATCTCCATTGTTCGGATATGTGTGCAAAATACGCTGTTTGCTGTATTAACGGCTTGTGCTAAACCTGACAAACTAGGAACCCATTGGTAAAACCTAAGGAATGCCATTTCAACATCAATGGTTAGCACAAAACAAAACCCCTGTTACGTTGTAACATTAGAATGCATTACTAAACAAGTGATTAAAAACAAATGTTTTAGCTCAGTTAGTTTTTTGCTTTGTATAATCAACCAGCTATACCTCCAGGTATGGAACAA
Source organism: Lissotriton helveticus (assembly GCF_964261635.1). NCBI lineage: Eukaryota > Metazoa > Chordata > Amphibia > Caudata > Salamandridae > Lissotriton > Lissotriton helveticus. The sequence goes on along the minus strand of NC_136061.1, from coordinate 427,069,025 downwards.
AGTTTTTTAACAGATGTGGATCAAACAACTAGGTTCTTTCTTTCATGTATGTTTGTCCTGGCCAACTACAATTAAACTTATAAGGAACAAAATTACTGAAGCCAATGTCCAGATTGGCGAGATGGAAGAGGATAGTCTGAGAACTAGAGGCATGTATAAAAATCCTCAGTGGAATTGAGACCATTAGGGGCCTTACTATCCATCTCAAGGATATATCTAGTCTCCAGTGCTCTTAAAATACCCTCTCTATTGCCACCTCTCCTGAGAGGTCCAACACAGTCTATGGCAAAGTATCTCAGGAGTCCACTTTCATTATTGTGGAATTCCTTAAAATGCCTGGCCACTGGATATGTGGTATCGTTGGTGTTAATGGCCCTTATGTGCTGGAGTACCCGCTTGTGCACCTGCAATTTGGTGCTACCAATGTATTGCAGACCACATGGGCACTCCAGCACATAAACCACATATTCTGTCTTACATGTCAACTGTTTGTTGATTTTTCTTGGCACTGGGGAGAATGCTGTTCGGTACTCAGTTTTATTCAGCCCCTGCGAGCAGGCCTTACAGCTGGAGCACTTTTTAAAGCCTCGACTAGCTGCTAACCAATTTTTAGGTGGGATTACCTCCGGACTCGATTTGACTAATGCATCATTTAAAGAATATGCTTTGCGGTAGGTAATAATTGGCTTGTTAGGCATGCGTTCTCCTATCACCGGATCTAGTTTAACCAGATCCCAGTGGTGATTGATTATTTTACGTAGTGCCATGTGTTGTCTATTGTAAGTCCAGATAAGTCTGACAGGTTGGTTGGCCTCATTTATTCCAGCCTTGTCTTTTTTCTTTTTGTGGATCAGTGCATTGCTGCGGGACAGGCCATTTGCTTTCCTTATAGCTGTATCAATAAGGTTTTCTGCATAGCCCCTAGCCAGAAACCTTCGTTTGCTGGCTGCCTGTGCTGTTTTGCAGTGAATATCTGTGCTACACACCCGCCGAATTCTAAGCATCTCCCCGTAGGGGATGCTCCGAATTAGATGTGGCGGATGGTGACTTCCTGCATGCAGGATAGTATTTCCTGCAGTCGGCTTTCTAAAGAGCTTTGTTTCAAGCCTGTCCTGACTGACCTCCAAAGTTATATCCAAAAAGTGGGCTTCCTTTTGACTGATATGTGATGTAAAGGACAGATTGAAATCATTAGTGTTCAAGGCAACAATGAAATTTTCAGCTTCTTCCTGTGTTCCCCGCCAGATCATCAAAATATCATCGATGTATCTGTACCATCGTATGATATTGCGAGAGCACATTTCATGGTGAATACCATTGAGGACCTGTCTCTCCCAGTACCCCATGTGAAGACAGGCATAACTGGGAGAGAAACAGGCCCCCATGGCAACACCCCTGACCTGCTGATAATATTGGTTCAGAAACATGAAATAATTGTGGTGCAGGCAAAAGCTAATCATGGTGAGCAGCATTTTGTTATGTTCGACCAACTCTATAGGCCGCTTCCCCAAAAAGTACTCAACAGCCCTTAATCCATCTGCATGCACAATACTGGTGTACAGTGATGACACGTCCAAAGTAATCAACCAATAGTCACTACGCCATTGCAATTCCTCCAGCTTCCTTAGGAGGTCACTGGAATCTTGAACATAAGAAGGAAGTGCCAACACATGTTCTTGAAGAAACAAATCAATGTACGCAGTGGCTTTTTCCAACAACCCCCCACACGCCGAAATAATTGGTCTTCCCGGCGGCTTAGCTGTGTCCTTATGCACCTTGGGGATTAGGTACAACACGGGGGTGATAGGGTGATCATTCTTTAGACATTTAAGTTCATCCATGCTTATGAGTCCACTAGATCGCCATCCCATCAATAGTGAATGGAAGTCTATTTGTGCTTTTTTTAGTGAACCCACATCACAGTGTCGATAGCAGTTTGGATCATTTAATTGGAGGTAGGCCTCTTCCAAATATAATTTCCGTGGCCAGAGCACAATGTTGCCTCCCTTGTCAGCCTGTCTCACCACTATATTGTTGTCTTTTTGTATTTTTTTAATCAGATTCTGATATTCAATGTTGCCCCTTTGTCTGTGAAAGTCAGATTTGAGAGTTTTTACATGTAACGCCTTCACTTCCTTGACAATTGCATCTTGAAAAATGTCTATGTTATCATATGGTGTAATAGGGGTAAATGTGGAACGAGGCTTAAATTCACTCAGTCCTCCACTATAGATCTGGGCCACTTCCTGTGTATTTTGAGAACCTGAAGATTCTGCCCGCAACATTTCCAGATCTTGTATCAGGGGAATGTCATTTGCTACTAACCCTGAAGTGGTTGGTGCCATTACAGACTTTCTACCAGTATTGTGTTTTTTACTGTTGGAAAAATGCTTCTGTAATTTAAGCTTGCGTGTGAATTTAAAAAGATCGATCCTTGTATCCACATAATTAAACCTGTTCGGTGGACTGTATGATAAACCCCTTGATAATATGTCAATTTCCAAGTCAGTGAAGGAAGTATCCGTTAAATTTAACACAGAGAGTCCATCCTCCACCATATCAGAATGTTTATTTGTTTGTGGCACTTGTGTTATTATTTTTTGTTTGAGTTCCATCGCCTTTGATTTCTTCTCTTGGGTTTTGTGTTTTGCGGAGCTTTTCCTGCGCTCTCGTCGCCTTGTGTTTGGGGTTATATATATATATATAAAAAAACTTCCTCCACAGAATGAAGCAGGAGCCCAGGGGAGCAGGTAAGACGGGTTTTATTAGCAAAAAGGCAGTCCCAGTGGCGGCAGATGCATTTCGGCGTGGAGCCTTCTTCAGTACCCAAAACCGGGAGCCCTCATCTGTATATATATATATATATATATATATATATTCAAAACTGAATCCTGACCACCAAACGTGGCGGAAACAGCAGGCGTGGACCTCTTCAACAAGCAGCAATGTTTAAACACGAACCAAAGCCACAGCAAACAAAGGTGTTTTCAAAAATCCATTTTAATTGCAAAAGAATGTAAGAGCCAGTGCCCTCCCTGACGCGTTTCGCTCCGCAAGCGGAGCTTGATCACATGACGCGTCAGGAGTAGGACGTGCATTAAATTGACATTAAAAGCCCAAGCGCCTAAAGAAACAGGACGCAAGGGTGGCATGAAAGCAAATGAACGTTAAATCAACATTCAAAACATTATTACACTCAAAATTGTTTGTTTACATAAATGAGAGCTGGGGGGCACAAAATCACTGCATAGTGCACAGAACATTATAACTCGAGTTGGTGTGTATCAGTATAGCAATAGTAATAAAGCCTCAAAACCAAATTAGATCTCAATACTTTAACCTAGGGACTTAGATGATTAAAGTACCAAACGAAACATATATATCACAAGACCAGCATCAAAAATGATAAAAAAATCAAAAAATGATAAACAGATCAATATGTGAAAACAATTCATTGCCAGTGCAATCATGATGGTCTATTTAATCTCAGTCCAAAGGTATTAATAATATTCTCGCTCAAACCAATTCATAATTTTTCTTATCATGCATGCCCCCTCAAAAGAGTGAATACAAAAAGTGCCTTCGTGCTAAAGTGCCAATGCTTAAAATTCATTGCGTAATACAATGAAAAACTTTGATAATGTCAGCGGAAGAACCATTATGAAGACCCACCCATAATACTATGCAAAAAATACAACAAACAGATTCATTTTCTTTAGTCATTTTTAGAACTATTTAGATTCAGGTCAGATGGACAATATGTCAATAAACCTCATAGAAAGTGGTGTAATTCATCAAAGGCATTAAGCCCATTTGGGGCCCGGGTGTCAAGTAATAAAATGAAAAAAGCCTCTTTTTGACGCAACAGTTTTTCACGATCCCCCCCTCTGCCTGGGTTGGCCACCGAACACAGCAAAGTGTACTTTAGATCTTTTAATTTTTTATCATGTACTGCTTTGAAGTGACGAGCCACCGGATAAGTCATATCCGAGTTAACAATGGCTCGGATATGTTGCAGGATACGCTGATGTGCAGGGAGTTTAGTGCTCCCAATATAGGATAAAGAGCATGTGCAGGTAAGTTGGTATACTACATATTCGCTGCGACATGTCAGATGTTCTTTTATGGGGATCAACTTATCATTGAAAGCCGAGGTGTAGTGGGTTCCATTCTCAGCAAATGTACAGGTACGACACGACGTGCATCTAAAAAAACCTAATTTGTTTAACCAATTGGTTTTAGGTGGCAGTTCTGGCTGTGTTCTGTCTAATGCGTCTTTCATAGACGGAGCCCTCCTAACAGTGATAGCCGGTGATTTGGGCAAAAATGGTGCTAAGATGACGTCGGTTAATACAATTGGCCACTCAGATCGAATGATTTGGCTAATTTTAGAGATCTGAGAACAAAAAGTGGTGATAAACCGAACAGAGCCCTGTTCAGTAGTATCCCTCTTCTCCTTATTCCTAGGAGTGAGGAGATCCTCTCGAGACCGAACACCAACTTTGGCCAATGCCTGATCGAGAATGGCTCCACTATAACCCCGCCTCAGAAATCTAATCCTAGATTCCCTTAGACACTGTTCCAAGCTGTCAGGGCTACTGCAAATTCTTTTTATTCTGATGAATTCACCCAAGGGTATGCTGTTGATAGTATGGATTGGATGAGCACTGCGGGCATGCAAGATGGAATTGCCCGCAGTGCTTTTTCTATGGAGCTTAGTATGAATGGTGTTCTGATCAATGTAAAGCTGGACATCCAAGAATTCAGCCGCATCAGAAGTGATACTAGCCGTAAACTTCAGATTCCTGTCATTGACGTTGATATCTCTCACAAATGCCGCTGCCTGATCTTTGGTGCCTCGCCAGATGATAAAAATATCATCGATAAAGCGCCAGTAATGCACAAGATGAGGAAGCCAATGTGTGTGAGTGACATCGAGAACATGCCTCTCCCACCAGCCAACATGGAGGCAGGAGTAGCTGGGGGAGAAGCATGAACCCATGGCCACCCCTCGCTCCTGGTGAAAGAATTCCTTCCCAAATTGGAAATAGTTATTAACCAGGCACAACCGTATCATGTCCACGAGCATAAGGTTGTGATTTCTAAAGTCTGCCTCTCTGCTGTTCAAGAAATATTCAACTGCATGGAGTCCCTGCTCATGGTTGATGCTGGTATAAAGTGCCTCTATATCCATCACCAGAAAACAATAATCAGGACACCACATGACGTGACTAACTTTGACCAAAAAATCTGTGGTGTCTTTCAAAAATGAGGGGAGGGAAAACATATGGGGTTGCAGAAAAAAATCAACATATTTCGAGATGTTCTCATTCATGCTGCCTAGAGCTGAGATAATGGGACGGCCTGGGACAGGAACGGTGCATTTATGGATTTTGGGCAAAAGATAAAACAAAGGAGTGATGGGGTGTGCAACATTGAGAAATTTAGTTTCCTCTTTGGTGAGTAAGCCATTTCGAAACCAACGATTGATGTTTTTTCTCGTGTTTTCATGACTTTTTAACATCGTGAATTTAGTACACTTAGTGTAACATGATACATCACCAAGTTGCCTGTTTGCTTCAATAATGTAGTCAGACTTCGCCCATAACACTGTATTCCCTCCCTTGTCAGAGTTTTTGACGACGACCTGGTCATTGCCCTGGATCTTCTTTACAAGTCTAATATATTGCATGTTATTGAAATCGACCTGTCTTTTCTTTTTCAGCACCTTTTTATTCAAAGACTTGAATTCTGTTATAATCCTGTCACTAAAGACGTCAACAGCGTCCTTAGGCATCAAAGGTAAAAAAGTTGATTTCCCACGGAAGGTAGTGGGTGGAGAACAATTAACACTCATGACCTGACTTACTGTCAAATCAGTTTGTGTGTTACTTTCATGGTCTAGAGACAATAATGACTGTAAGCCCTGTAGATGTTTCACTTGCAAAGATTCGACATTAGATGTTATCTCATCAGACACAGCACGTATTGTTGCATGATCAGGATGTATTAAAAAATATTTTTGCAATTTAATTTTTCTGATAAACTTAAAAACATCAATCCGTGCTTGGACATAGGAAAAGTCGTTAGGAGGACAATACGACAATCCTAGCGAGAGAAGTTGTTCCTCTGCCTTAGATAAAGTCAAATCAGTCAAGTTGATTACAGTATTATCGTGCTCACTCGTTAATTGTTCCAATTCTTGCGAGTTTTGCCTCGTTTGCCACCTCTTTTTGGCGCTGCGTTTCCTGCAGCGTCGCTGTTGGCTGCCGCTTTGTCTGCTTGAGGAGGAATGTTCCGTGAGCGCAGAGAGTACCTCCGGTCCTCGCTGACAAAATTTAATTCATCAGCCATAGAGAATTTAGTTAAGTCAATTGAGCTTGTCACTGAACGTGATAAGCTTTCTTCGGAGCCACTGAAAGACGCCACCGAAAGGTTGTCCTGATTGGTTGAGGTAGGATCGATGTTTGACCCAGCATCGGCATTGATGGTTGTTTGTTGCCCAGTGGACATGGCCTTGCGTTTGTATGAATCATATTTCCGTGAGAACGTGAATATGCGACCTGTCTCATAATCCTCTTTATCCCTGGCAAACTTGTTGATTTTCCGTTCTTGAATTGTTTGCCCCAACTTGGTGAGTCTTGAATCAATTTCCTTTCGGGCATTCACTATTAATTCAGTGTCGCCTGATGCCTCTAATAATGCATTAGTTTTTTCTATTTCAATTAACAAAAGTTCTCTATCAGAGTGGGCATATTCAGTCAGAATTAATAGCATATTCCTTGATGACTGAAGACTGTTCTCAGCCCACCTCTGCAGCATTTTAGGGTCCGGATTTTCATAAGTTGGAACTATCATTACTCGTAATCCCCTGGGGACACGGTTAACTTCCAAATACTTGTCCAATGATTTTTTCTCCCACCATTTAGAAAGTTCACTGCGAAGCAATTTTTCCAAGGTTTTAAGCAGGTCTTTAGTGCTGTTGCTCGCATTTGTTGTACGACCTGCTTGAGTATTCGTAAGATTTGCAGTGGGTAAGTTTTCATATAGCGCCTCCGCCGCCATTTCCCTACTCCTGAGAGCGTCGGTGGATAACATAATTGCAGTTGTTAATATAACGGCTCAAAATGCCGCTGGATTTAAGTTCGTAAATGCTGCTGGTAAACGATAAATATATATCGTCAATGGTCGCTTTGTCAATGCTGATATTTGCTTAGAGCCTGCTTTATTCAGTAAATGTCACTGGTACGCGCCAACAACTCCTTACCAGAAAAGGTCCAGAACGCCGAGTGAAACCAACGCCTCCCTCCGCTTCCTGACACTTCTCCGGACCAGGTGCTGCACAACGCCGGCCAGTTGAGTAAACACAGTAGGCAGGGGGCACGGTCAAAGTACTTTTTCCAAGTTCAATCGTTGGAACGCAAGCGTTCGAAGTTTGACAAAATGCCGTGCCATCGCTGTCAAAATCATTTTATTTCAGAGACATGTTTGATGAAACATAAATGTATTTTTAAATTTGATCCATCAGTTTTTGATTGACACTCTCCTCAGTCCTAAGTGAGTCATAACTGTTTTCATACACTCATTATTCACGTTTGTCTACCTATTCTCTTGTAAAGCACCCTAATGCTATTGGGTCAAATTCGTGCTAGATAGACCTGCAAAACTAAATAAATAAAAAAATCCACAGGACTTTCCACAGAAGGAAATGGCCAACCTTTTTTCAGGCAAAGCTGTGAATCTTCACCCACCTTTGGCAAGGGTGAAATTCTATCTGACTTCTCAGGTGAAGTTCAATACTCCAACCACTACTAAATAGAACTTAGACTTTTTATTTCTCTCAACCCCCCAACCATCACCCATTTTTCTACCACAACCCTCCCTACCCATGGATTACAATCTATTAGAGTTTTCCGCATGACCACCACCAATATTTTCAGAAATATTGCTCCTATACTCACAGGAGGGGGGTTATAGAATTGATGTGCTTGTAATTGGAGTGTTTATAATGTAGTCACCCGTTAGTGCAGTCCCGCACATATATTACTCTATTTGCAAATTACCACTTTATCTTTTACAACATATTGTTTCTTAGATCCCTGAGCTCTATCAAAGTGATGGTTTCTCACACATTAGCTCTCCATTAAGGCCTTGTGAAGTTTCTTCACTTTCACAGAGAGTTGAGCTATATGAAACAACATGTTTAGCAGAGATGGACAAGTTACTGAAGGCTTGAGCCATTCTTGAGCTATATGCCTGGTTCTGGTTTAGATTGCGGTCCACTTGAACGCTCCAGTCCAAAACTATCAGAACTGTGATTTTTGCCGGCCACCCACGCTCTGATTTGATTTGATTCGGATTTATAGAGCGCATAGCTACCCGAGGGCGTCCCAGCGCTGATACTCGACTTGCTTGATCCAGAGAAGGGGTTGTTTAGGGGAAGAGCCAGGTTTTCAGTAACCTACGGAAGGCCAGTAGGTTAGTTTCCCTTCGGATGGTGAGTGGAAGGGCATTCCATAGCTTTGGGGCATTATATGAGAAGAGGCGTCCCCCTGAACATGCTCTTCTTATTCTGGGGACACTGGCCAGGGAGAGGGTGTCTGATCTCAGCTGTCTATTGTATTTGTGAGGTTTGATGAGAGGTCTCAGTATGGGGGGACCTCTGCCATGGAGTATTTTGTGCGAGATACAGAGGGTTTTAAAAGTGATCCTTTCTTGAATTGGGAGCCAGTGTAATGATTTGAGGGCAGGTTTGGCAGAGCATCTGGGCTTTGTCCCGGTGAGGAGCCTGGCGGCTGCATTCTGGGCATACTGTAGTCTGTTGATGACCGATATTGGGGCACCTAGGTACAGGGCGTTTCTAACCTCATGCATCAAAAATTAAAGACAAAATGAACCTTTGATGTAAAACAGTAGAGAAAAAGGATACCCATATAGTGGGGTAATCTAGTGCGGTATTTTCAAACTTTAAAACCCGAATACCGAGGGTCAATCCCTGCTTTGTTACTTGACCAAATTGTGTGGTAAGTGAGTTCAGGATGTGTGTTGTAGTAAAACATATCGTATTGAATTTGATAGACTATAATCTTACTGCATGCATGATAATCTAAGCACATATAGGATGCACATAACTAACTTGCCTCTTAGATCACTAAGGTCATTGTCTTCAGGACTGGAGGCATGGATGTTTTAAGTTCATGTTTAAAAACATTTTATAAATGCATCTCATTTCAGTGATATAATGTGATGTACATTAAAAAATACCCTTTGATGAACCTTGAATAGCCTTTATCATATATTTACTTGATGTCTGTTGTACAATTTATAAGCCAAACATTGTCATGGATCAGCTGAGGCACAGGATCTTAAAGCCAAGCCAGATCCTTGGATCAGTTCTTCCTGTTACTTGGTTTGTATTATTTTTAATTTATGTATTTGTTACTATCTTTTTAAAGGAAATAGCTCTTTTCAATAACTGCTGACCTATGTCTGGGTTATTGTCCCAAGAGGTGAGCAGTCAGGGTGACTGTAACCCCTTCACAGAAGGTCATGGGCAGGACTCTGCGTTGGAGTCTAGTGGTCTAGCCAGACATTAGAGCAGCAATTTAAAACCATCTACCATCTACCATCTACCAACCAAGAACATAAAGACACGCACTAATTTACAAGTTGAACTTTGGTGAGAGCGCTGTGTCTCAACACTAGTTAGAATTGAAATGAAAGCTTTCTTTTCTCTGCTTATGAATTAGAATTTTTACCAGAATGGGGTGGCTTCAGACTGCCTATGTTGGCCTGGGAAGGCTCTTCTGGCATTATCCGAACGCCTCCACTCACCTGACCATCAAACTGGTATATCTTGAAAGGAATGGGTTGTTCTTTAGAGAACTGACATGGGTAACTCTTGATATGAGAAATTGGAAGATCTTGCCTTCTTTTAAACGGGATCACTCAATTTACAAAATGCAATACAATAAATTGAAGACCTCTTGTAATTTGCAACCAGAATGCTGATCAAATTTGGCTGGTGCACTCTAGGGAAAGTGCAAGGTTATCAGTCTTGACTGTCTGACTGCTCTTCATTGGACACTAACACTCCATTAAACTGTCAGGGTTTACAGGAGTGCCGGACATAAAGCAAGGGAGATATTGTCCATGCATAAAGGGACTTTAGGCTTCTTTTAAGATCAGGAGAGGAGAATATGAAATACAGATAATTGAAGGTGAGCGCACTAGATAAAGTTAAACTTGCAGACAATTACTTCCTGGGTAAAGGGGATAACTTCAATAGCAATGTTGGAAGCAGCATAATAAAATCTCCTTCTGCAGTAGATTACTTGCTTGGCAACATTCCTTGTTGTTTCAGGTACTTCATTGCCACTTATTTAATCTCTGACTGTGTGCCTCCACCCTGGTTGTCTATCACGTTTTCTGTTTCTTCTTCCTTTCCTTTGACCTCATATTGAATCTCTGTCTTATGAACTTATGCTGGCCTTTGCAACTTATCTGTTTGTGATGTGACTACTTTGAACTTGATTGCCCTCTCTTGTCATTTTGGAGCTCCAGTCCTGATCAGACATGGAGCTCAATAGTGCACATCTATGTGGAGAAAGGGCAAATAACAGCAAAACATATTTGTATGGCATTTTTCTTGCAAGAGTACTGATTTGTCTAAACGAGTTCCAAGCGATGGCTTCATATAGGTTCTGAGCTGATATTCTGTGCCTGTCCTTAACCATTGTCCCCAGTGTTTCTCCCTTTTTTTCCTCTAGTCCCTCAGGGAGATATTTTTTTCATATACAGTATTAAAGTGGAGACAGATGGGTGAGTGGGATTTTCGGCGAGCCCCATTTTGCCAACCTATGCGTCTTCCTGATAGCAACTCTTAAAACATAGAGCACTCCATACTTGATTGCTCCATAATGTTTCCTAGGCCCATGTTATGCATCCATTTAGCAGCCTTTTTTATTTTTTTATTTTTATATAGCACAAACTAGACTCAAAGATATCAGAGCGCTTTACATGACCCCCAGTTTCGTTACAGATTGGCACATGCATTTTTTGTTAGGCACGGGGAGATTATGTGATTTATCTATCCTCTAACAATAGAGAGGGACCCAATAAATCCAAAGGGGTAGGGTACCGGAAGACGAATTGTCAATAAAGTTTCCCCTTTGGGTGAACTTCTAAGCTAACCACAGTTAGGCCATACACATACACATTCAATTCAGCACCACAATTTAGAAGTAGCAAATGATATACATAATACAGTCATACATCAAATGTACATTTTATTTTGGCATATTAAAAACTTTAGTTAAAAACAATCATAATAAATAAACAATAATACACATTGATACACAAAAAATATTGATCACATATAATGGGACAGTAACACAAGGAAAATGGTTCCAATTAACAAGGGGAATACACTAGTCCGAACACAAAACTGAATCACACTCCAAACTGAACGTTAGTTTCCATTTGGAGGAGTTCCATTGTTCAATAACTTAGCGTGTTTCCACCCAGCATAGCATAGACGCGTTTCGGTATGGCAAATATTATTCAAAGCCAAAAACCTTCCTCAGGATTAAAATAATAATATCCCACTTTAACAATGTATCTGGAATAAAAATACACATTATAAGATATACATGGTATGACTGATCTAAAAATAACATACATCATTTTACATAATTCTACTCCTACACACTTCACCAAATACACCTTACATTTCATCATATACAGCACTCTATGTTCATAAATCCCCACTAGATGCTGGAATAACAGCATTCAAGTATGTGGAACATTATCACATAATAACCCACAACAACGTTTAAGGGCAAGATGGTTTAGCTATTTATACAAGAAAACTCTTGTGGCTAGTATGTCTCCAATTTAAATAGTCAAGAGAGGCTGTTTTTCTAAAAATCAGTCAGTAGCAAGACAATTAGTATATTATTAATGGTCTCATTCTTCGAGTGATATAAATACCAATGTATTTACCTTGTTTATGGTCAACAAGTGACCAGTATTGGTGGTTCTGCTATATCCAGCTACCAACCAGTTGTGCCTAAAAAGCCAATCCAAAAATATAGTTTATATTAGAACACTTTAGGCTTTACACTCGCCTTGCTATTAATTTAATGATATCGGGCTGTTTTAAATCTTCGTATTTTACATATCAACCCAACAATCGGTTGTTTATACAGTTTGTTACTGGCGGGGAACAGAGTTTGCTTTAAGAGCAATGCTCGTATACCCCCGCCCATTAGCCAGACTAGCCCATCTGTCCTTAAATAAACTTAAAAGGCAAAAGGCCTTTACGGTATAGTATTCACCTCAAAGCTACCTCAATGTGCGTGTAGACATACACTGCACTCAATCATCATCCAGGTCGTATTGACGCTTGTTTCTTCCGGGAAGGATCTGATCCTTTTGGTCCCGTTGCAGCTAGACCGCCTGCAGTCTGGGGAGATTAAAAGCAGAGCATGGGGTCAGTGACACCGGCCTTTTTGTTGTTTTAAGGGTCTAAAACCCCTAATGATAGCACGTACCTGCTGATAATAATACGTCCAAACGGCAAAGTGGGGTCCTAGGTCCTCGACACAGCGCGTTATGGAATCTTGCCTGGACTGCAGGGTTTATATATCGAAATCTCGCGCGCTAATCGTGCGTGATTTTTTCATTTGGGCAACATTACTTCAGGGTCACAGTGTCCCGTTAGCACTCATTTAAGTAATGAAAAAAAGAGAGACTTGAATTATTCAGGACAATCCCAAGAGTAATCAAACCACTATTGAAGTTGTTTAGAAAAGCATCCGTACGTCATTAAATACGGATGTCGCTGATATTTAGTTCTTGCATATATTTTGTTTAATCATGTAGCGATTTCCCGTTTTTTATTTCAAGTGATCGCATCATTTCGTCCTCAATATTATGCCTCAAAATAATATTAAAAGGGGCTAAATAGCTGAATTTTTCTTATCGGCGGTGAGATTACACTCATTATCCATGAACATCAAGGGCCCTTCAAAGATGGCGGCTCAACATACGGCCGACTCTAATGAAATAAGAATATGGCTGTAACTAACAGCCATGTGTTATTCTAGGTGATATTACCTAAATGGATCAACATCTGCTATTGTCATCATGTGAACATTATATTAATGTTTAAATGTTTGATGCGTTTTTGTTGTACAAACATTGTTGAGTATTGACATATATTGTGTTTTACCTGTATTTAGAACTTTACTAGTATAACACATGGCTGTTAGTTACAGCCATATTCTTATTTCATTAGAGTCGGCCGTATGTTGAGCCGCCATCTTTGAAGGGCCCTTGATGTTCATGGATAATGAGTGTAATCTCACTGCCGATAAGAAAAATTCGGCTATTTAGCCCCTTTTAATATTATTTTGAGGCATAATATTGAGGACGAAACGATGCGATCACTTGAAATAAAAAAACAGGAAATCGCTACATGATTAAATAAAATATATGCAAGAAATAAATATCAGCGACATTCGTATTTAATGACGTATGGATGCTTTTCTAAACAACTTCAATAGTGGTTTGATTACTCTTGGGATTGTCCCGAATAATTCAAGTCTCTCTTTTTTTCATTACTTAAATGAGTGCTAACGGGACACTGTGACCCGGAAGTAATGTTGCCCAAATGAAAAAATCACGCACGATTAGCGCTCGAGATTTCGATATATAAACCCTGCAGTCCAGGCAAGATTCCATAACGCGCTGTGTCGAGGACCTAGGACCCCATTTTGCCGTTTGGACTTATTATTATCAGCAGGTACGTGCTATCATTAGGGGTTTTAGACCCTTAAAACAACAAAGAGGCCGGTGTCACTGACTCCATGCTCTGCTTTTAATCTCCCCAGACTGCAGGCGGTCTAGGTGCAACGGGACCAAAAGGATCAGATCCTTCCCGGAAGAAACAAGCGTCATTACGACCTGGATGATGATTGAGTGCAGTGTATGTCTACACGCACATTGAGGTAGCTTTGAGGTGAATACTATACCGTAAAGGCCTTTTGCCTTTTAAGTTTATTTAAGGACAGATGGGCTAGTCTGGCTAATGGGCGGGGTTATACGAGCATTACTCTTAAAGCAAACTCTGTTCCCTGCCACTAACAAACTGTATAAACAACCGATTGTTGGGTTGATATGTAAAATACGAAGATTTAAAACAGCCCGATATCATTAAATTAATAGCAAGGCGAGTGTAAAGCCTAAAGTGTTCTAATATAAACTATATTTTTGGATTGGCTTTTTAGGCACTACTGGTTGGTAGCCGGATATAGCAGAACCACCAATACTGGTCACTTGTTGACCATAAACAAGGTAAATCATTGGTATTTATATCACTCGAAGAATGAGACCATTAATAATATACTAATTGTCTTGCTACTGACTGATTTTTGGAAAAACATTCTCTCTTGACCATTTAAATTGGAGACATACTAGCCACAAGAGTTTTCTTGTATAAATAGTGAGACCATCTTGCCCTTAAACATTGTTGTGGGTTATTATGTGATAATGTTCCACATACTTGAATGCTGTTATTCCAGCATCTAGTGGGGATTTATGAACATAGAGTGCTGTATATGATGAAATGTAAGGTGTATTTGGTGAAGTGTGTAGGAGTAGAATTATGTAAAATGATGTATGTTATTTTTAGATCAGTCATACCATGTATATCTTATATTGTGTATTTTTTTCCAGATACATTGTTAAAGTGGGATATTATTATTTTAATCCTGAGGAAGGTTTTTGGCTTTGAATAATATTTGCCATACCGAAACGCGTCGATGCTATGCTGGGTGGAAACACGCTAGGTTATTGAACAAAGGAACTCCTCCAAATGGAAACTAACGTACAGTTTGGAGTGTGATTCAGTTTTGTGTTCAGACTAGTGTATTCCCCTTGTTAATTGGAACCATTTTCCTTGTGTTACTGTCCCATTATATGTGATCAATATTTTTTGTGTATCAATGTGTATTATTGTTTATTTATTATGATTGTTTTTAACTAATGTTTTTAATATGCCAAAATAAAATGTACATTTGATGTATGACTGTATTATGTATATCATTTGCTACTCCTAAATTGTGGTGCTGAATTGAATGTGTATGTGTATGGTCTAACTGTGGTTAGCTTAGAAGTTCGCCCAAAGGGGAAACTTTATTGACGATTATGTGATTTACCCAGAATCACAGGACGTTGAGAGTCGTTGCCGTGACTCGAACCTGGTTCCCCAGCTTTAAGGTCGACTGCGCTAGCCATAAGGCTACATCCTTTCCACCTTTATCATTTCACACATTTTTTGGCCTGCAGTTTCGCCTAAATTCACCCACTAACATGGTAACTCTTTTTCCATGCACCAATATTCTTTGAAGAAACAGCCATCTTTGTGGGTGAGAGAATTCCATGATTTCGCTACTCTGTCAGACTTCCCCCTTCGTTCATCTTTCTTTTGTAACTACCAATGTACTGGACCACGTTTACACCTGTGGGTTATATTCACTTCTGAGATGTCTCTGTCACACTCAGGTAGAGACATGTAGAGTAGAGAGGAGGCAAGATGTTTCTGATTCAAAACTAATAATGTTAACTTCTGTGGAGACGGAGGCTGGGAAATGCAATGGTGTCATTTTTTGAGTAGAGGAATACTGGGAAGTGAGGTCCACTTCACTGGCTTTTTCTTATAAAGACGGATTTGTCAGAACAACAGTGATTTCACTTCCTGTAGAAGTGGATGATGAGAAATGCAGTCAAGTTGACGCTAGAATGCTGCTGTAACTGTCTGCACCCAATGATACTTTAGTACACCTGGAAGGAGATAGACGTGCAAGGGTGGTAGCTTTGAAGGAGTAGAATGAGGTGGAATGCAAATCATGGCGATGGTAGGGGTGAGAGTAAAGTTGGCATGGTTGGTGTGGAGATCTGTTGGAGTGACAAAGTTCTCTTGAACAATGTATGTCTCAAGGATGGCAGTGATGTATGGTGTGGCTTTGGGCGTCACAATCATTAACGATGAAAGACATTTTGCTACAACAGACCCAGCATTCTTTATCAGAAAGACACATTGAACTCTCTTGAGTTCAGATAAATATACTCATATATCTGCATGGGGTACGATCTTGGTGAATAAATCAGATGCTGAGTGTATGGTTTAGTGGGTCGCCTGTAGCGTGAAAAGTGGTGTAGGGTGGAGTGAAGGTGGGATAGGGAGCTGACATGAATCAATTGTGGATAAGCAGTTTTCAGTTCACTGTCAGGAAAGGCAGGACCTATTAATATGGAGAAGGACGAAAGGCAAAAGAGGCAGAAATGCAGTGAAACATGTGAGGCGTCTCCAGAGACCAGAGAGAAGGAAGGCAGGAAAACAATTAGGGTGTAGGAAAGAGGAAAGGTGGAAGGTGCAAGCTATGTCCCAAATGAACCCTTCCCATCCAACCTGCACTGTTGACAGGCACGAAAAGGGAAACTTTATTCCGCTCCTTCCTGGCCTGAGAATGAACAGCCTGAACCACACAGTCCCCATTGATCACATTCATGCATGTGATATGGATTGGGTCTTGTGTGACACCCCTGCATGATCTCTGTTGTCCTGCATCATGCCTGATACCCCCAAAACATATCAACTGCCACAGTCACCCTGCTGCGCCTGGGATCCTATGCCTGTACCAGCTAAATGTTGGAGTCCTCGCCAGGTTGGACTGCCTGACTTGCACCACCAACTCAAGAAGGGTCCAGAGCCTGCAGGCAAGCCCTGGCACGAGGCTCTAACCAAATCACTGACTGACATGATGATGATGGCTTATGAGTAAGAAAAACTGGAAGATATAAAGAGGCAAACAGGGTGTCCTTGTAAATCAGCGCGGCCATGGGCCAGCTGTATGAATCTTTCGTGGTTGAGTCAGAGGCCTGAAAACAGATATTTTGTGCTTTAAAAGAGAGATCATTCGAGACATACACAGTGTCCTGAAAATTTACAACAAAAATATTGTCCTGTTGGAATGAATGAAAGAACATCTACATCCACTGGAACAGTATTTTTGTAAATCATATTTGGGATATAATATTTTTTCAGGCAGTATTTCTGTGTAAGATATTCAGACACACAACCGATGAGGGAGCATTTCCAAATATTGCTGCTTTCAGAGGACTGCTGAAGTTCTATCAAAGGCCAGAAGCTGAGAATGTCATGATCTTCCAAGAGGCCAGTTTATCTCTAAGGTTTCCAGGCCATAAGATTATGCGGTGATACCACATCTACTGTGACTATGGCAAAGAGCCTTAAAGCAGTTGCTTGTGGCCGAGTTTTGATTTCTCTTTTTGCATTTTACTTCGGGGTTTATTCTGGTATGCTGGTGGTGCAGAATTTTTGGTTGAGTTATTTGAGATCCTCACTGCCTGGTCCAGTGGCATCGCTAGATTGACACGCGGCTCTGCCTCCAACTCAGAGTAGGCTGAAGTGATCATAATTGGGTAGAACCTTTTCGAGGGGTGTGTTCCCAAATAATTTTTGGGAAGGCTGTCACTATAAAAGAGCGAACTGATTTGGACAATGCATTCGTTAGCATCATATGGTGCCAACAGAAATATGCCTGATACACTGGAGCTGAAGGAGATGTACTAATTCATCATAGCAGCCACATTTCCTATGTCCATGCATATGCACTGCTCCAGTCCAGGTTTTTTTCTTTGAATTCTGGGCTTTGTAGTCCTGGTTTTAAATGGAATAAACAAGACTACAAATATCAGAATTCAAAAGGAAGAACCTCGGGCTAGAGCACCTCTCATCACACTTGGATCTGGGAAACTGGGCAGGACGGATTCATGGCCCTCTAGGTTACCCACTGTTTTGCTAAGGCCAGTACAAACAGGGCACAAGTCCTAAAAAAAAAGTGGGGGGACGCTGACGTCACGACAGGAAGTGATGTCACGAAAGGTGGCCCGCACCATCAGACTTATTGCCTCCCCTCGCTCATTCCTTAGATGCGATCACATCAGAGAAGCTGGCGCGTGAGCAGCGTTATGAATGAGGTCCGATCTCGCCCCGGAGAGGCCAAAGAGTGAATGTGTGGCTCCATTTGCTCCAGTTATCGAGCTCCCGGTAAAATAATTGGGGGGACGCCGTCCACCCGCGTGGTACCCCGACTCGAGCCCTGAGTACAAAGCAAACAGCAGTGAATTCGCAGTGAATTTCCAGTAGTACTAGTTAGCCACTTAAGTAGCCTTAACTATCCCTGCAGCCTAGATCTGAGTTGGCAGCGAGGGTGACAGTCTATGAAGGCGCATTACTGTTCGACCTTCCATCACTTCCGGCAGCATCTCCAAGTCCACCAGGAGCGAGGATGTGAAGGTACTCTTGCAGGGGAAGTGACGTGTGCCAGTATGCTTGTCAGGATAGACATCAGCAGCGGGGGTTCTTGTCCTTGTCCTGGAGAAGTGTGGCTCACTGGTTAGAGGCGGCAGACCCGTAAGCAGAGAACGGCCTGGGACCAGGGTTTGATTCCCGACGCGGCAGGGTCGTGGACCAGGGTCAGCGGACTCGATAATTCTCGCCTCGGTGCCTACTCTAGTCAGAAACCACACTCCGCAACTCTGGGCATCAGCTTGCCTCATCTTCACAACGGCCCCCCAGACTGCCGGGGATGCTTGGTCGCACCTTAGAGATACCCATCAGGGACCATCTCTCAGGGTGAGCCAGGACGGGTTCCCCAGCGGTCGAAGCGTGGAGATACTCCTCCGGGAGTCGATTCCTAGCGCTATATAAACCCGCAATTAATTAATTAACCTCCAGGGGTCGAGGGTAATTTCCTTCTGTGGACTCCTAGGAAATCTGCTAGATCCAGGAAGAAGGAGCAAAGGAAGCGAGCGAGCCGGAAGAAGAGAGGCTTCAGAGTGTACTGATCCCGCATTAAAGCAAGGTTCCAATCCGCTGTGAACATGATTGGCAGTAGGCGGGACAATGTCGAGCTCATCAGGCAGGCTCGTGTTCAATTTCCCCGTCAGGCCATACTTTTAGCCTCGTGTGTGGTGACCCAATTGCGCCACATTGACGGTAAACAGGCATCTAAATGAGACTGTTTATTTTTCACAAATGCTGCTTCTTTGTATTTCAGCTGTGCTAGTTCCACTGCGGAAGTTGTGAGCAGATTTATTTTCAGCTAGCCATCATGATAAGAGGTGTGGAAAGCTAACAGCGGTTTGAGAGCTAGGGTCATCACAAGCCGAGTAAATGATTAAATGTATGAAACAATATATTAAGGAATAGTTGCAATGTATTGTGTTCAATTAAAGAAAACCCTACAACTCCCATAATACAGTGGTATTTTTAATGAACGCTTCGGACTGAATGCACATTTTTTAGCATACATATGGTCCTGCCACACGCAAAAATAGACAATTCATATCATTTAAAATCTTCCTAGGTCTTGATTACGAGAGCCCCCGGTGTCTGACAATCGACAACACTATGGGGCCGATTAGGATGGCGGACGGAAATGGGTACTGTCCGCCATGGTGGGGGAAATTTTACTCCCGGCTGCGCCGCGGAGAAACCGCGGTTGGGATTAGGATATTCATGTCACGAAACTCCGACCGCGGCGGACGGAACACAACCAACACCGTCCGCGGTGGACGGAACACAACCAAGTCCGTCCGCGGCGGACGGAGTCCAATGAACAACCACTGCCGCGGACGGAAATGACCGCGGAAAATAAAACATGTACCGCCATCCCTGAGAATACTCCGTGGCCGCAATTAGGATAAATCCGCCCGTACAACGGAACTCACAGCCATCCACGTCCGCGGCGGAAACAATGCAACGAGAACCACAGCATCAGGGCGGAAGGCCAACACGCACAACATCCCTAGCGCCTAACAAATGTATGAAAGTGCACCGCAAGTCCTAAGCAAACATACGAACATTGACAAGGCCCCCCCCCCCAGCACAAGCCACCATGACACGTCCCAATTATCCAATAATGCACACAAGTCAACACGCCCACCTACCACCTGACTGCAAACAACCATCGAGACACGACTATAAAAAGACACCCCCACACAACCACAATCCCTTGCACCACAGCATTGCTGCCAGCAAGAGGGCCATTCGAGACACTGCTAACTCACATAAAATCACATAGAAGACACCCACCCACCACCCTACCACACAAACACCCACCACACAAATCCTACACATCACACACCACACACCTGCACCTCCCAACTCACTCAACTCACACACTGAGCACCACACACCATGGCACCCAAAAAAAAACCCAAATTCACGGAGACAGAGTTGCGGGTAATGGTAGATGAAATTATCCGTGTGGAGCCCAACATCTTCGGGGCCCAAGTCCAGCAGACGACCGTGGCGCAAAAGAACCACATGTGGGACAGGATCGTCACTCGTGTGAATGCGTCGGGGACTGTGCCGAGGACCAAGCACGACATTCAGAGGCGGTGGCATGACCTTAAGACCAGGGTCAAGGGCATCCGAGCGAAAAACCACGCCAGAGCCAATCTTACTGGCGGTGGCACACCCCCGGAGCCCATACCCTACACCGATTGGGAGGAGAAGGTGCTGGTGATACTACACCCAGAGAGCCTAGACGGCCTTGACGAAGGAGAAGAGACTGGTGAGTACAAACCAAGCACCACGATCAGCACGACATGGTCAGGCTCACACAACTGAGAAGAAACATCCCCCACGCCCCAACCCATGCACGTCGGACACCAACACACTAACATGTCCATGGCTCCCAACAGGCCCCCATGTTCACGGGGAGGGTGGTGGTGGTGGTGGCGGTGGTGGAGGGTGGGGTGTGTGAGAGGCCCAAACTACAACTCCCAACAGGCCCCCATGTGCACGTGGAGGGTGGCGGTGGTGGAGGGTGGGGTGTGTGAGAGGCCCAAACTACAACTCCCAACAGGCCCCCATGTTCACGGGGAGGGTGGTGGTGGTGGTGGCGGTGGTGGAGGGTGGGGTGTGTGAGAGGCCCAAACTACAACTCCCAACAGGCCCCCATGTTCACGGGGAGGGTGGTGGTGGTGGTGGCGGTGGTGGAGGGTGGGGTGTGTGAGAGGCCCAAACTACAACTCCCAACAGGCCCCCATGTGCACGTGGAGGGTGGCGGTGGTGGAGGGTGGGGTGTGTGAGAGGCCCAAACTACAACTCCCAACAGGCCCCCATGTGCACGTGGAGGGTGGCGGTGGTGGAGGGTGGGGTGTGTGAGAGGCCCAAACTACAACTCCCAACAGGCCCCCATGTGCACGGGGAGGGTGGCGGTGGTGGTGGAGGGTGGGGTGTGTGCGACAGGAAACAGAAATGTCTACAAATCAATGTAACCATGTACTGTCCACATTACTGACCTGCTCGATCTTGTCCCTCAGGTGATCGTCAACTGACTGGGGAAAGCAGTACCCGGCCGCCAGCCTCGCCTCCCACACCTACAGGACTCTCTGCCGACGACGACACAGGCAGCTCCGGGGCGGAGGATGGAGCGGGACCAAGCACGCAGCCAGGGCCATCTGGCTCACAGGGACTCCCGGGACCAACCAACGTCGCATGTGTGACTCCCGCGGCACCCGTCTCTGTGATCTGCACAGTCCCCACCACCACCAGTACCACCAGTACCACCAGTACCACCACTACCACCACTACCACGAGCACCACGACTCCTGCCGGTGCCACCCAGCATGACCCAGCGCGCAACGCTGGTCCAACCGCCCCACACACAAGCAGGGTGAGTGGGCCACAAACACAGGCAACGGGACAACTGCCAATCAGGCGACCCACACACCGCCGGTCAGAGGAGGGACAGCTACCCGAGCCAGTGGCACAGTCCCTACAAGCTCTTGCCAGGTGCCAGGCCTCTACGACCGGTCCCAGGCAAACACTGATCGTGTTCACGAGGACTCAGTGGACAACACCAACAGCCTGCGCGAGATCTCTGGCATCCTTGGCCAGATGTTGGTGATCATGGGCCAGCAGGCAACGATGTGGAGGGAATGGGTTGCCCGGAACAACCCCCCCCCCCCTCCACCATGTGTGTCAGCGCCACCGCCACCGTCACCTCCGCCTCCCCCGTCACCTCCGCCTCCGCCTCCACCGCCGCCACCACCACCTGAGCCCCTGGCGACGGATGTGGCCCATCACCAACCTGCCCTCCCAGCTGCCTCTGTACCACCTCCGAGACGGAGGGGGCGGCCGAGGCAGGAAGTTGCTGAGAGCAGTGTTGGAGCGCCAGGCACACGCTCCAAGAGGGGACGACCTTGACAATGCCACTGCCTGTGCCAGACATTCACCCTGCAAACCATCCTGTCCCACATAGACAATCATTGCCACTGGTCTGCTGGACTAGCCTGACACCCCCCAATGTGGTGTCAGCACGGAAATTTCATCTGCCATTACCTACAACTCCAACTCCCTCCCTCCCACTTACTTGTAAATATTCACCAGCACAAAAGCACAACCTGTCAATAAATTGCATTTACTCACACAATGATGTTTTGCCTCCATGTTTATTCACATGATTGCCATCAGATACAGACGTAAACAGGTACAGGGATCATAGTCGCACATGATCATGGCGCTGCGGGAGTGACCTAGAGAAAACCAGAGACAGCAAACACACGTCAGTAAAGAGATTCACACACATCACAACACAATGCACAGCAACATTACACAAACGACAACCATCACACAAGCATGGGATGGGAGCACACACATCATGGACACTCCTATGTCCAAAGACATGAAGACACACATGTGCAACCATCACAAACCACACCCAGCTGAATAACCCCATATCCACACAACACCAGAAAACATACATGAGGCATTGTCAACCGCCACTAGAGGTAGATACTCACATTCAAGGGAAGTAGCGATCAATGAGCTGGCGCCTCTGGTCCACACCTTCCTCCTCACCACTATCCTCATCAGTCGACATGGGTGGGATGGGAGGCCGAGGAACTCCTTCGTCTTCAGGGTC
The DNA here is from genome assembly GCF_964261635.1 of Lissotriton helveticus. Lineage (NCBI taxonomy): Eukaryota > Metazoa > Chordata > Amphibia > Caudata > Salamandridae > Lissotriton > Lissotriton helveticus. Next base: position 427,045,998 of record NC_136061.1, on the reverse strand, counting down.
CAACAGCAGTTCAATGTCATTGCGTACTGCCAGGTTGTGGAGCATGCAGCAGGCAATCACGATCTTGCATACTTTTCCTGGTGAGTAAGGCAGTGCCCCTCCGGTCTTATCGAGGCACCGAAACCTAGACTTCAGCAGTCCAAAGGTACGTTCGATGACTCTCCGTGTCCTTCCATGTGCCTCATTGTACCGCATTTCACCCGCCGTCCTCGGATTACGTAGGGGACTGAGGAGCCAGGGCCGGTTTGGGTAAGCCGAGTCGCCTATGTAGGGGGATGACAGAGACAAACATCAGAACAAGATATGGTGGGTACCCCATGCAACACAGAGATCACAAGAGTCCCCACTGCACACTCACCAACAAGCCACGCTTGACCGGGTGGCAGATTTGCCATGAGTCGTGGGACATTGCTGGTTCGCATGATGTGGGCGTCATGTGCGGATCCAGGAAATCTTGCACACACATGGGAGATGATGTTGCTCGCCAGGCACACCACCTGCACGTTCAGCGAATGAAAGTGTTTGCGATTCCTGAACACTTGTTCGCGTGCCCGTGGTGGAATGAGCGCGATGTGCGTGCCATCAATTGAGCCCACAACGTGAGGTATGTGGCCCAGTGCATAGAAACCAGCTTTGACAGCTGGCAACTCTTCCGGACGTGGGAAATGTATGTACTCATCCTTGTACAGCATCATAGCTGTTAACACATCCCGAAGAACCGTGCTGAACATTGCCTGTGACATACCCCCGGCACCTCCAACTGTATACTGAAATGTGCCAGTAGCGAAGAAATGTAGTACCGCCATGACCTTTGCAGTGGGTGTAAACGAGCCAGGATACGTTCTACGTGGCTGCAGATGAGGAGCCAATTGAGCCACAAGCTCCAGCAACCGACGTCGATCCAGCCTGAATTTCCGAATCACCTCCTCGTCTACCATATCCTCCAGCTGAGTGTATGGGCGATGCACATTTGGAGCCCTCCTGTGTGGGAGAGAGATGTAACTTAGGTCAACGTACAAACGACGCATACGTGTACAACTCCATCACATGTGTACCTTACTGACATAACTCCAGTCGTCACCCTAATGTATCGTAGACACATCACAGACACTCATGCAACTGCATGCACACAAACGATAAGTTTACACACGCCATGTCATCAAGCACAAATGCCACCACCAATGATGATGTGCATACGGTAATGACATGCATGGTGACAGAACGTATAAATCACATACACGGAATGCATGTGTACCACCACCACTGTAGTCACCTCGACACAACAATAAACCGACAACAGATGCATGAATTGGCCACACAGCCGTGATGTACTGTGTAGTTGTGAAGATGTAACAACGTCTGTAGGGTCAAACCCGACGTCAACACGTACGAATGCACATCTGTTGGCCATTGTGTGCCGACCGATGTCCATTGTATGGACACACATGCTATATTGTATGACATATGACCTTTCACAATCACGCTCACATCCCTCATGACGCAACTGCACACAACACATCACGGTGCAGCGTCTGACAAGATCACATATTTGGCGCCGCCATGGCGGTGCTCAACTTCCGCTACTTCCCAAAGGCAGAATGCGGCCTGCGTCCCTCTTCCCATTGGCTGCATGTGCAGGGACCGTGACGGGCACACATCGGCAACCGCACGTGCAAGCTTCAGGCACGGATGCTTCAGTTGCAACAATGTACTATCACTGGCGCCTCCATGGCGGGGCACGTACACAGCGGGGGAGGTGCAGGCCTATACACCCTGCAGATGTACTCAATGGACATGCCAGTTCATGACCCCCCTTACAGTCACCTTGCATCATCCACCGTACACCGGCCGGAGCGGCCGGCCCATGAACATCCGCCGTGCCCGGCCATGAACACAACCGCCATGGCCGGGCACGGCCATGAACAACCGCCGTGCCCGGCCATGAACACAACCGCCATGGCCGGGCACGGCCATGAACAACCGCCGTGCCCGGCCATGAACAACCGCCGTGCCCGGCCATGAACAACCGCCGTGCCCGGCCATGAACAACCGCCGTGCCCGGCCATGAACACAACCGCCATGGCCGGGCACGGCCATGAACAACCGCCGGTCCCGGCCATGGCGGTTGTGTTCATGGCCGGGCACGGCGGATGTTCATGGCCGTGCCCGGCCATGGCGGTTGTGTTCATGGCCGGGCACGGCGGATGTTCATGGGCCGGCCGCTCCGGCCGGTGTACGGTGGATGATGCAAGGTGACTGTAAGGGGGGTCATGAACTGGCATGTCCATTGAGTACATCTGCAGGGTGTATAGGCCTGCACCTCCCCCGCTGTGTACGTGCCCCGCCATGGAGGCGCCAGTGATAGTACATTGTTGCAACTGAAGCATCCGTGCCTGAAGCTTGCACGTGCGGTTGCCGATGTGTGCCCGTCACGGTCCCTGCACATGCAGCCAATGGGAAGAGGGACGCTGGCCGCATACGGCCAATCGCAAGTAGCGGAAGCTGTGCACCGCAACAACAGGGCCAGTCATTGGCCCATTTCACGATCACGCTTCCAGGGCTGACCAATTGCTGGCGACGTATGCCACTGACACGTGCTGAGGGCCCTATATATGTGTCTTGGCCAACATGAAACTTCCTACCCTGGGGACCAGTGCTGCCTGTGACCATCACCTCGACCTGCTGCTGCTGCTGCTGAGCTGACCACCGACTGCTGCCTGTGACCATCACCTCGACCTGCTGCTGCTGCTGCTGAGCTGACCACCGACTGCTGCCTGTGACCATCACCTCGACCTGCTGCTGCTGCTGCTGAGCTGACCACCGACTGCTGCCTGTGACCATCACCTCGACCTGCTGCTGCTGCTGCTGAGCTGACCACCGACTGCTGCTCTAGTGCCATACTCCGTGATCTTGCCATGTCGAGTGGCAAAGAGATCCGGTCTCGACCCTTCACCGCCGCGGAGCTTGATGTCCTCGTGGACGGTGTACTCCGCAACTATGGACGCCTCTACGGCGCACCGGGACGGGTGGTAAGTGCAGTGTGGGACATGTTGGTGTGCATGAGGGGGCCAAATGATCAGGCCTATTTATATCTTAGCTGTGTAGTGTGGGCTAGACATATGTTCCTGATTGTGCATGGCTGCTGACAGTAACGTCTTGCCCCTATGTGTGTGACAGGCCACCTGTCCACTGACTTAAACCCTTTTGTCTCCCATCATGGTAGGTCAAGCTGCACCTTCGCAAGGACCTGTGGAGGACCATAGCACGGGAAGTACGGGCATTGGGGGTGTGCAACAGACGACATACACACTGCCACAAACGCTGGGACGACATTTCCAGGCTGAGCAAGAATGTAGCGGAAGTAACACTGGGCCTGATTCCAAGGACGCCCCGTCTGGCCCGACGCTCCATGACCCCTCTCATGCACCGTATCATTGCAGTGACGCATCCTGACCTGGCCGAACGTCTGAGTGCCGATCAACAGCAAACTAGCGGTGAGCATACTGTCTGTGTAGGAAACTTGTGAGTGCTATGCATGTATTGGTGCACAGACACACTATTGAGTTCCGTGTTGCGTATGTATGCCTGTGATGGCATTTTGGTCCCATTGGGTGGTACTCATTTGACATCCAGGTCCGCCATGTTGACACGCCACTTGCTTAGTAGTTGAGTGTTAAAGCACATCCCCTAGTGGTCCATGTCCCCATGGCAGAAAATGTGAGGATGACTGGTAGGGGTGGGCCATGTGCAGGCTGAGGGCTCATGAACCTTTGTCTGCTATGTGATTTGGCTATCCTGTTCCTTCTGTACGTGAGTGTGCCCATGACTCACACATCTTTTCTGTGCATTTCAGCTTTGACAGAGGACACTCAGCCACAGACGGTGGAGAGTAGCCGAGGAAATGAGTCCGGCTCAGACTTCGCACACACGCAGACTGACACGGAGGAGGCCAGCGCCGGAGAGGGGGACAGGACCGTCCCTGAGGACTCGCATGTGGAGACACCATCGTCCTCCTCGTCGGACACTCTTGGTGAGCCTGCACTGTTGTCACAGACTGGGAGTGGGCACTCATCACCTTCTGTCGGAAGACAGCACACAGGGCCCACACTTCCGCCAACTGCACCATGTATTGTTCGTGGCCGAAGGAGTAGGGGGAGCAGAGTGGCGTTCGGTGCAGGCACCGCTGCCCCTGCCACGGTGAGCCAAAATGCACTGTGTGCTGAGGCCGTTGATCTGCTGCGACAGCTGTGTGTGGGTCAGACCAATATGACAAATGCTTTCCAGGATCATGATAGGAAGTTGGGGCAGGTGGTGGCATTCATGGAAGGGATGCATGGCGATCTTGCAGGTCTACACAGGACAGTGCAGTCATTGGCAAGCAGTGTGTCGTCTGCAATAGTACAGTCGAATGAACAGGGTGCTACTTCTGTTTCCCCATCTACACCGCTGGATGTCTCAGGGGGTAGTGATTATTCAGAGCAGGACTCAAATACAGGTTATTGCACTAGAAGCAGCGTCAGACAGCACGTCAGGGCACGCAGGGCACAGACCCCATCCCCTAGATCAGCTAAATCTGTTCAGGTAGACGACGTCAGATGCACTGGAGTACACACACAGGATCCACAAGTGTTGTTGGGGGACATGCCTTCCGGAGCTACACAGGCATTCAACACGAAAGGTACTCCGAAGGCAAGGGATACTCACATGTCCATGGACTGTTCCTTGGACAAGGCCAGTCAGAAGACAAAGGCACCTACTGAGAGCAGGGAGACTCCCAAGAGCAGGCCCACAGCAGAGGTAAGGGACACTCCCAAGGACAGTGAGAAGACTAAGGCACCTACTGAGAGCAGGGAGACCCCCAAGAGCAGGCCCACAGCAGTGGATAGGAACACTCCCAAGGACAGTGAGAAGACTAAGGCACCTACTGAGAGCAGGGAGACCCCCAAGAGCAGGCCCACAGCAGTGGATAGGAACACTCCCAAGGACAGTGAGAAGACTAAGGCACCTACTAAGAGCAGGGAGACTCCCAAGAGCAGGCCCACATCAGTGGATAGGAACACTCCCAAGGACAGTGAGAAGACTAAGGCACCTACTAAGAGCAGGGAGACTCCCAAGAGCAGGCCCACATCAGTGGATAGGAACACTCCCAAGGACAGTGAGAAGACTAAGGCACCTACTAAGAGCAGGGAGACTCCCAAGAGCAGGCCCACAGCAGTGGATAGGAACACTCCCAAGGACAGTGAGAAGACTAAGGCACCTACTAAGAGCAGGGAGACTCCCAAGAGCAGGCCCACATCAGTGGATAGGAACACTCAAAAGGGCAGCGACACACACAGGGAGCAGGTGTCTGCTGGAGGCAGGTGCACCACAGACGACAAGTCTGCTGGCAGGAACAGGGCGGCGAGCAGGGCACAGGCTACATCCAGAGACAACACTCCACCTAAGGATAAGGCACATCCTACGGACAAGGCATCTAGCATGGACAATGGCGCAATCAAGGACAGGCATACTTCACCCCTGGCTGCACTGAGGCTGATGTTTTCTACTAAACGCCAAACTGATGTCTCCGCGGCGGAGTCCCCCCATACCTCCACTCCCATCCAGGCCAGTCAGAAGCAGAGGAGGGTGTCCCCTGTTGTTGCATCCCCCATTACACATCATTCCGAGTCCAGGCGGCAGGCACAGAGCAAACGACAAGCAGGCTCCAGCACGTCCCCCAAAACCAGATCCCCGGCAGCAGTTGCTCCACCTATGCTGGGTGGTGATTCTTTGGAGTCCCCACCACTTGCCAGTCCTGTCCTGTCCAGGGTGCACTCACACCTCCCTAAGAAACGCAGACACACACCATTGACACCTGCAAACCCCGATTTGGCTCTAGGTGAGCTATCCCCAGCTCCCAGGCCCACCCTGCCTCCTGGCCCATACAGCCCTGTGGCTCATCATTTCAGTTGTCCCAGTGGCGCCGGTGCAGTTGACTCTCATGTATCAGATGGTGGCACAGTGTCAGTTGTGCCCTCTCCTGTTGCAGGTCCTGGCAGTGTATCTGGGTCTATGGCTCACGTGTCAGTTAGAAGATCTGTGGCTGTGTTGCACACTCCTGTTTCTGGTGCTGGCAGTCTGTCTGGGTCAGTGGCTCACGTGTCAGTGACTACATCTGTGGCTGTGTCTCACACTCCTGTTGCTGGTGCTGCCAGTGTGTCTGGGTCCGTGGCCCATGTGTGTGTCACTCGGGCTGTGGCTGTGTCTCACACTCCTGTTGCTGGTGCTGCCAGTGTGTCTGGGTCCGTGGCCCATGTGTGTGTCACTCGGGCTGTGGCTGTGTCTCACACTCCTGTTGCTGGTGCTGCCAGTGTGTCTGGGTCCGTGGCCCATGTGTGTGTCACTCGGGCTGTGGCTGTGTCTCACACTCCTGTTGCTGGTGCTGCCAGTGTGTCTGGGTCCGTGGCCCATGTGTGTGTCACTCGGGCTGTGGCTGTGTCTCACACTCCTGTTGCTGGTGCTGCCAGTGTGTCCGAGGCAGGTAGTTCACGCAGTCCCCCCTGATTCTGTGATGTGACGTGCTGTACACTTCACTCAAATGTTAATTCACATGGTGTGTCCATTGAGAACTGCGTGGCACTCTTGTGGTCCCTGTGACGGGTTGGTAGGGACACGTAGTTGTGCTGCCTCTGATGTACCTGCTCTGTAATGCACAATGCCCTGTTGATGCTCTGATACTGCATACTGCCCTCTCGTTACCTGCCTCTGATGTACCTGCTCTGTAATGCACAATGCCCTGTTGATGCTCTGATACTGCATACTGCCCTCTCGTTACCTGCCTCTGATGTACCTGCTCTGTAATGCACAATGCCCTGTTGATGCTCTGATACTGCCCTCTCGTTACCTGCCTCTGATGTACCTGCTCTGTAATGCACAATGCCCTGTTGATGCTCTGATACTGCCCTCTCGTTACCTGCCTCTGATGTACCTGCTCTGTAATGCACAATGCCCTGTTGATGCTCTGATACTGCATACTGCCCCTCTCACGTGCTGCCTCTGATGGGCCTGTTCTGTGCAATGGACTGTTGATGCACTTTGCCCCTCTCACGTGCTGCCTATGATGTACCTGCTCTGTACTCTACAATGCCCTGTTGATGCTCTGATACTGCAACCTGCCCTCTCGTTACCTGCCTCTGATGTACCTGCTCTGTAATGCACAATGCCCTGTTGATGCTCTGATACTGCATACTGCCCTCTCGTTACCTGCCTCTGATGTACCTGCTCTGTAATGCACAATGCCCTGTTGATGCTCTGATACTGCCCTCTCGTTACCTGCCTCTGATGTACCTGCTCTGTAATGCACAATGCCCTGTTGATGCTCTGATACTGCATACTGCCCCTCTCACGTGCTGCCTCTGATGGGCCTGTTCTGTGCAATGGACTGTTGATGCACTTTGCCCCTCTCACGTGCTGCCTCTGATGGGCCTGTTCTGTGCAATGGACTGTTGATGCACTTTGGCCCTCTCACGTGCTGCCTCTGATGGGCCTGTTCTGTGCAATGGACTGTTGATGCACTTTGCCCCTCTCACGTGCTGCCTCTGATGGGCCTGTTCTGTGCAATGGACTGTTGATGCACTTTGGCCCTCTCACGTGCTGCCTCTGATGGGCCTGTTCTGTGCAATGGACTGTTGATGCACTTTGCCCCTCTCACGTGCTGCCTCTGATGGGCCTGTTCTGTGCAATGGACTGTTGATGCACTTTGGCCCTCTCACGTGCTGCCTCTGATGGGCCTGTTCTGTGCAATGGACTGTTGATGCACTTTGCCCCTCTCACGTGCTGCCTCTGATGGGCCTGTTCTGTGCAATGGACTGTTGATGCACTTTGCCCCTCTCACGTGCTGCCTATGATGTACCTGCTCTGTACTCTACAATGCCCTGTTGATGCTCTGATACTGCAACCTGCCCTCTCGTTACCTGCCTCTGATGTACCTGCTCTGTAATGCACAATGCCCTGTTGATGCTCTGATACTGCATACTGCCCTCTCGTTACCTGCCTCTGATGTACCTGCTCTGTAATGCACAATGCCCTGTTGATGCTCTGATACTGCCCTCTCGTTACCTGCCTCTGATGTACCTGCTCTGTAATGCACAATGCCCTGTTGATGCTCTGATACTGCATGCTGCCCTCTCGTTACCTGCTATGTTGTACCTGCTCTGGTGCCCACTTTGCCCATGTTCACGCATACACTGTGATTTGACCCCTATTATTTGACAATAAAGGTAGTCTATCAAGTCTCGTGGTCTGTCGTTGTCATTCCTGCTTGCGTACTGCTAATGTGTATTCGTATATGCTTCTCATCAGTGGTTTCGGTAACATGACACTCCCCCTCCCTACGTCACGTCCCTTGCTGGTATTCCCCTCCAGACAGCCAATGGTTTGTACCTTACCTGCGTCGTCGTCCATAGTAGGCCATGACTAGGACGTGGTGGATCGCGAAGAGCATCGGGAAAGCGTGTAGCGCCGGGTCCATGGTGGTGGTCAGCTTGCGGTGGGTATCTCGGCTGTGTCACCTATGTTCGCTGTGGGGATTCCGCCGTGTTAAGACAGGTTGTTTTTCCGCAGCGGTTTTATGTGTGTTTTCCGCCATCTTGATTTGGGGGACGGTCTTCGACGTCAGTGCGTACGGCGGAGCGTCCGGATGTGTTCCGTCCGCCGCGTGGTCGTGTGTAGTTGGCCGGCGGAGCGTGTTTTTCCGTCGCGGACGGAAATTTGACACGTTTTCCTATCCTGATATGGCGGACGGAGTATCCGCGGCAGGCGGACACGGAAAAGGCTTTTTCCGCCTACTCCAGGGCCGCGGTGGCTCTTCCGTCCGCCATCCTGATCGACCCCTATGTTTTGAGTTTATCCGGTGCAAATATTCCCTATTCTGAGTTATGTCCCCAAAATGGGGCATAACATGTAGATTTCTCTGTTTACTGCAGTACAATCTGCTTGTCCTGGTATTAGCCAAACACTCTTCCTCCAGTAAATATCGGCAGGTTAAACTGCTTAAATTTGCTCCCGGGACGTTAATTTTGTCGCACCAACTAATTAACCAGTTGTGATAAGATATGCACAACTGAACTTGTAAGTCTGATCCATGCGCAAACAGGCTTTTGTTCAGACGTTTGAGTTTAATGAGGTACGTTCACAAAGGGACAACGCCACAACCGCCACCTCGACTACAGGTGGGGCCTGTACAACGGTATTTGCCACCTTGGTGTATACAATTTGAAATGCACACATTCGGGAAAGTGCAGACTGTGCCCATTCGCTGCCAATGTTCAGCGGGATCACCCGGGTATCTGACAGGGGCACCGAAAGGGGTATTTAAGCCATTGATCCTCTTTACCCCCAACACCTGTCCTGGGTGCTGTGCCCCTGCTGGGCGTTGACGCCCCTTGCTGCAGCTGACTTGCTGGCCCTGGACCCTTTCTCTGCGAGGATGCAGGTGAATTTGCCGTGTCAATATTATATTTGGTGGGCCCTGTGGTTTTCATTCTGGCTTTCAAGTCAATTAGCCGCTGCTGTACTGTAAAATGTTTAACAAATTGTGAAATATTACTAATGCAGGTAATGGATTGTGCAATAAAAATGGCATGAGAATTGTTTTCAAGAAATGCAAAAGTAAACCACTTCAGTTTCTTGTCTTCTTTAACTTCATAACAAATGGTCTACAATTCGGGCACTTGGTTTGTCACAACTTGCCCTGCCTGGTAATCGGGTTGGTCCCCACCTGTGCAACGATGGCCTTTGTGGATATTTTGACTCAACCACACTACAACCACACACTCCAATACAAGGTCCCCACAGGCTGCTGCATTAAACATGTTGACATACCCAGTGCCAGTGGCTTTGATACAGCCACAACATACCTGTTACTCAGTGCTGAGATAAAATACCTTTACGATCCACCCATGCTGTAATGTGAAACGTCAGCTAATACCCCTTTTAATCTCCTAAAAGCCCCTCCCCACCCCCATGTCTGACGAATAGGATGGTGTCAATCCTGTATCTGCTTGTATTTATGGAATACATAACAACATAAAAGCAAAGATTGAATTGTTATATTTATTCAGAGCTGCCAATGTTATAGAATAATTGTAAGAACACATGTTTCTCATTCTGGGGGAAATGACAAAAAGTTTTACACAATGGGTGTGTAGCATTAAAAAGTGTGAGGACCACTGTGCTAAAAAAAGTGGAAGGTGGTGGGGTGACATTCCTTCTATAGTTATTTTTCAGGACTATGCCCTAGGACCCTTGTGTTATTGGATTGGGATGGCATGCCTTGCCTTGTTTCTTCTCTCCACATCCAGTCTCCATCCATTGTCTCTTTAATGCATATTAAAGCTGTCAGGGCACATGTTGCTGGTCCTTACTAACATCTTAACCCTAATGCTGCAATCAGCAACTGACAGATGTCCAGTTCACCTTTGTAAAGGGTCTGCTACTGCACAGCACAACGTGTGACAATTTTTTGTAACGTTTAATCTATTTGAAATTTTGCAGCGGATAGTGGATTATGATAGTTGATTATGTGGCAAGTGTTGTAAATATCTAAATATGTGGAAGGCGCTATGGCCACAGAAATGTGCTATTCCAGTGGTCCTGCACATAGGTCAACAGAGGCATTGACAGACCACGAATGCTTCCATATTGGCTTGCCCTTTGGTGAGCAAATGTAAGACTTTTTGTAGTGAAAATCTTTGTTTATAGATGGTGTACAGTGGTGCAAAGATTTTGAAAGAGCCTTAAAAGTAAGGCACTATAGTTTCAGTGAAGTCTTTTACTTGTAAAGGGCTCTTTGTGCTGTGGATTTCTTGACCTCCTTTCTTGCTAAAAAAACAACCTAATCTCTTTCGCCATGTTTAATTATGCCGCACATTGGTCAGATTTCTTGACAAAACATTTTTACACTCGACAAGCAAGTGGACATTCTTCCTGGTAACAAACACTTGTAAAACATGTTTCTTAGCAAGAATCAGCTCGAAGAGGAAAGAAAGAGTGTCTATTTTGTTCTAGTCTCAGCTGCCCCATTTCACTACATTGGGTGATCCTGGGTGTAGTGATTTATCTCTGTGCGCTTAAATTGGCTTATTAACTATAACTAGTGCACTCTGAAACTATCTATTCCCAGTATTAGTCAATACTTTACACAACAAGAGGACATGCTTTTAACATTTCCTGGGGTGTGGGGTATTCGTGATTTACATTATTGGCCAAAGATTTTCCAAACAGTTGTGTGTAATGAATCATGTACCCTATTTTCAAGTTTTTGATCAGATTTCTCTGGGTGGGCTCTAAAGATAGCACTATACAGTCCAAAGTATTATTTTAATCATGGTAACCCCTCTCTCAATTCTTGCATCTATCTCCCTGGGTGTGGACTTAACTATTGTTGTGTCCAACAAACATACCTGGGCAAATGCCACACAACTGCAGAATTGTTTGTCTGTCACCTAATAGCTATAGTAGTCGCCTCACTCTCACTTTGGCAGTGCTTAATTTGCGCCGGTGGTTGCAGGTGGTGGGTACTAGAGTTCATTTTTTAGGACCCTGACTTCATTTTCATCATCGGAGTCACCAAGTGACTAAGTAAGAAAGCAGGGACGAAAAAAACCTGCAGGAGAGAGCCAGGGACAGGAATCGTGGAGTGGAGGAAGAAAGATGCATGAGATGGAAGTATGAATAAGCCTTTTTGGTATGGAGCAAAGACAGCATTAATCAGTGCCGTAGCATGCTCCTAAGGAAAACTTTGGACCCCAGCCCTTACTTTTTCTTTTTTTTTTTTTTACAAATTAAACACTAACTATAGGTGAATTACAGGGTTTCTCGCTTCCAACAGTCCCACATTGCAAATAATTTTAGTGGGTTCATATTGCGTTTAATTCAGAAGACATATGAAAGATGACATTTTTATAGAGTCAAATTACTCAATTGTGGGGCGATGCAAACTACTTACTATAAAGGAATGTCTGAAACCTACTAGAAAGTTGTTTCAAAAATACATGTAAAAGACCTAAGAGGAAAATGTATTTTAACATCACCTCCATGTATTGTAAAAGCCTCGAAACCGATGTTCTCCGTGAACCATAATTGCATGTTACAGCATTATTGACTGTCAGTGCAGTCAATCATGACTGTTAATGACTGCCTCCAAGGTTAATAATGGTATTATCACATGGGATTACCAGCATTGTTTCTCCCCGCTCCCCTCCTTCTCCCTCAAGCAGTTTCTGTCTGCTCTTTGCCAGTACTTTGAATGAATGTTATTGCTGCAGAGCAGGCCTGTACTAGTAATAATGAACCGCCTCCTGAGAAAATCAGTTTCATAAATATGCAAATCTCCATCTTCTTCCTACTAAATTGCAATTTTGTTTTCTAGCAGAATGAGTGGTACAAAATAATGACCTAGAATATCCTAAACTCTCCCTCTGAATGCAAAAACAGCATTAATGCAACTGTTGTTTTAAGTATTAAATGTTTATATCTGGTGATTTCCCCCCCCCCCCCCCCCCCCCCCGAGTTTTAGCAGTACTATACTATAGGGCTTGACGTTCTGCTGGCTAAAAGGCTGCTTCTCAGTTTTGCCCTTACATTTAATAATTAACAGGTACACAGGGATTTGAAGAAAACAGCAATCTATCCTCCGGGTAAATAATTGCTTCACTTCACTGGGGGAGTTACAGAAAGATAATTTGATCAGTTTTATTGAGGACCTTGTTTTTCCCCCGGAGCTTTAAAAATGTCAAATAAAAATAAAAAAAAACACTGCGCAGAAAAACATTTGAAACTTGCAAATCAGTAGTTTGAATCCATTATTAGCTGACTCAGTCATACATCTTTCCAAAAAGGATAGAATAACTACCATGGCTTTGAGAACAGCGACGCCTGCTGCTGACGGTGCAATGAAACCCTGCCATCTGTGAGTGTTATTTACAACTCATGCAATTCCATTAGTTGTACTATAAAATGTACTGCCAACAAAATGATATGGTATACATCTGCAAGCAGACAGCAGCCCTTAGTAGCGGGGTATTTCTGTGTTGCATTATTGTCTTGTTGTTGTTTTGTTTTGTCTCTGTATGTTTGTGTGCTTCGTACCCTTGATGAGGCATCAAGGCGCACTGCACTGGTGCAATGAGGTGTTTTAGGGGAAATCGAGAAACAGCTAATTAATACTTCATGAAGCCGATATTATGTGCGTGTGTGCAGCCACAGACAGACCAGCCTTTCAGTATGAATAGTTCCCTGCTATTTATTAAAAATGTTAATTGTTCCCACTGTCGCCAAACAGATTTTTTTTTTAAAACAGGAGTTATTGAATGGGCCCTTATGCAAAGAAGGTTTATGAGCCCTCAGGTTGAGTGGTGAAGGACAGTCATAAGCAGGGTTCGTTGGTAGTGAGAACCATTGAACCCAGCGAAGTGGGCTCCTCACAACCCTGAGCCCCGGTACCACTGAACCTACTGCACCAATGACAGCTACCACCCCACACCCCGGTTATGTCCCTGTATGAAATAATATGGCTGAGTAGGAAGCCTGCCCTCTGCCTCCATCTTTGTGTGACGTGGAGACCTCTAAACATGCTAATGGAAACATATCACTCACATGTCTGTATTCTAACGTCGTTCTCACTGCATTTCTTTCACTGAGGAGAGCTCGCTGAGATGATAAATACATCTTTCCCACTACATTGGCAGTGAGTAATCCCTATCTGCCATTTTGTTATAACTCTATTTTTTCAGAAGCTCCTAAAAGCAGGGCTGGAATTGGATGGAAATTACTCCCGAACCCCACAAACTGGGGTCAGGGTGTGGAAGAGGAAAGGGAGGTGGAGCCATGAGGGGTGGAGGTTGAAAAGCAGAAACTAACAGTCAATGTATACGTTTTTTTTTTTTTTTAAACATCTGCTGCAAAGAAATTTGCAACAAGAAGATCTGTGACAGTAAATGTGTCCTAGCTTACTTAAGTGGCTACAAAGAGGCTTCATTTTAAAATATCTAATAGGGTTACGACACCTGCTGCAGAGATCTTAGTGTGCCCAACACATTTGAGGGGATTATAAGGGAGTTATGTGATTTGTCCAGTGACAGTTTTGTCTCATAAAGTAACATAGAAGGTTAATGTGCCTGCTGCAAAGCACATTCTGTAACATGCAGATCTCAAATGTAAATTTAGGTAGATAGGTAAGTAGGATGCTGCTTTTGACACGGAGATCAATTTGTTACTTCTAGTTCATAAATTGCAATCCTAATACAGAACAGTGATCTATTTATCAGCATCAAGGAGCTGCATGGAAACTGTAAATACATTTTTTTGATCTTTATTGTTTTTTTTCTCAGTCTGTTATTTAAAGATTACAGATAGGGGTTTCTTCTCGACGTAATAGAGTCTTGCAGTACAGACAGTCACAATCACTGTGTTACGTTTTATATTCTGACTTTGTGTTTCTCCTGCCCATTCACTCATAACATATAATGTCTGCCAGTATGGACAATATGTGATTTCTATGCCTTAAAAACCAACGTCTCTGTATATTAATTTACTATATTAATTTACACACTTCGTATGTTTTATTGTGCTTCTGTGTTTGATGTATAGCACTCAGAAGCCATACACTGGGATAAAAGTAGCACTGTAAAAGAGTTAAATAAAAACAAAAAAGTAAGTGCCATTTAAATAATTATTTGTGTAATTACTCAAACACACTAATAAATCTTGCATTCTGACAGGGCATGCACATATCTTACACAGAGAGTTGAACATTCCTCCAAATCATAGTTTACATAAAGTATATTTAAAGTGATAAGCTATGTGCCTTTGTTACCTAGATGCTTTTGGCATCAAGGTAATAGGCTCCTGATAGCTCCCAGCCAGAGTGATACTGAGGATTGGAGTAGGACAAAAAATAGGCCTGGATACCAAAGTAAAAGTGTCTTGTTATAGAATTTTAAATCAAATAAAGTGGCCCACATTTACAAATCAGGACAATTTTGAACTTGTAAAGACATGTCATCAAGGGCGGCCGAGCACGGGTGGGGGTGAGGGGCTCGCGGGCTGCTTTAATAAAAAAATAAAAAAATAATAATAAAATATAAAACTTACCTTGCCGCCATTGGGTCCCGCGTCTTCTCTCCTGCTCGCCTATATCCGACTCCAGGTCGGAACAGGAAGCAGGCAGCCAGGCTCCCACTCCTAAGCCAATCACAATGCTCCAATTGAGCATTGTGATTGGTCTGAGCGCTGTGACACGGCGCTCAGCCAGGGGCTGTAAGGGTGGGCATTTTCTCCATGCAGGCTGCATTACAGCCTGCATGGAAAACAGTGGAGTGTGCATGACTATTTTGGGCGTCCTGAAAGGGTCGACCAAACAGCCATTGCACACAGGAGTGTCTCCCACTCCTCCCCTGCAGCTCCGTGCCGCCTCCTCACACACTTCTGCAGCAAGAGTAAAAAATAAAAGGATAACATTCCGTTTTTATCATTTAATTTTTTCTTTTCTTTGCTGCTCTTGGCCCTGGTGCGACGCTCCTCCATCTTAGTGGAGGAGCTGCCACAGCAAGCTGTATGGGCATTTTGCAAAGTATGGGAGACTACATTGATTTGTGTTTACTGCAGGCAAGCTTTGTGGTACTAGCTGGGAAATCAACTGTAAAAAGTGTCCCACCTGGCCATAAAATAGGCCTATAAACTGCTAATAAAGCAGCCCACACACTGATCTGTCAGACCAGTCCATCACTGACTGATTGCCCAATAAGCCAGTTCTTCCCTTGTGATACCTGAAAAAAGAAGAGCTGCTAGCCCTTTAAATCAGGCGTTTGCTTTAGGACCCTGCTGGAAGTGAAAATAACAATACCCCTTTGAAGGTTGCTGCAGCAAACGGAATACAGACCATGTGCGGGCACTTCTGAATCATGTCCTGGTGTTGGGAAATGACATCTAGAAAATTCAGCATACTTCTATGGGTCGTCTGGATCCCGGATCTGGACCAGAAATAGCTGCCAGAACCGGGATCCTGCTCAATCCCCTTAATTTCCAGCTTTCCAGCATTGCATAAAATTGTCCATTTTTTTTAAGGTCTTCATATTGGTGTTTACAGTATTAGAGTCTAGCATATACGAGACCCTAGGAACTGGGAGATTAGCTGATGTGCCCAGGATCACACAATTTGAACAAGTGGTGAAGCCAGTCTTAGAATAGTTGTGACAACTCTGGTAAAATCACCTGATATGATAAACAGTGTTTTTTTTGCTAAAATATTTTGCTCTGCAGGAGGAATCTGATAAAAAGCATGGCTCTGTATTCCTTTTCATCCATCATTTAATTTAATCCTGTATTTTAGTATACACTGAGCTAACCTGGGTAGAGTCGACACACTGAGTGGGTCAAATGTTTATGTGTGGTTACTCGGTAAAACGAAATGGTCCCGAGGATCGGAGCTTAATAACATTAGATTATGAGCACCTCATATTGGATCCGTACTTGGTAGAAATTCTTTCCCAGGGCTTGGAGAGGACAATAAACTACGGGCGCCGCGCGTGGGCCCTTCCTGGAAGGCGTATGCTAACGCTGTGTTTGTGCTGCTTCTTCCTGCATTCTCCCTTGACCCTTGCGAGGTCGACCATTCCAGTTCCTTTATCTACGGGCGCGTCCCAAAATCAAAATGTGCGACTTCCTCTTCTACAGTGGCCGGTGAGAGTGACCAGAAGAAGCGAAATCTGTTGGCCAACCCCGGACCCTGAGAATCCCAGAGGGCAACAAATCACGGAGCACACGGCAGAGCGCGAGCGCGGGAACTGAAGGACGTGTCACTGGTGTCAGCCTGTCATGCGAGATTATCTGGAAGTTTGACTGGCCAGCATGCAGTCCCCAGCATTACCACGTGACAGGCCTTCCAACTCACATGGTACCACCGCGTGCCACACGCTATCGGCTCTCTTCACATGTTCACGCAATGAGGAGCCGATCTCACATGGTATACACACAATTAGCTGGAAACCCCTACAGAGAGCAGTTTTCCAGCTAATTGTTTGGAGGTTTCGATGTCCATTATGAGGTGTGAAACCTGCTCAGGACATTTACAGCAACCTCAGAAGCTTTGTGTTTTTTTGCTGTTAGAGAGGAGGCAGTACATCTAAAATGCATCCGGCTGTGCTGGGCACTAAGTCTCCCCCTCCAAGGCCCCACTCCTCCTCACACAGTGACAATTTTTTCATAAATTGGCAGGTCTGACGTCCACATTACGCTCTGTGTAGTAGATAGCGAGTAGAGTCGCACACAGCTCATGTGACTTAATGCACCTGCTGCAGACCTCTGTGAGGCCTCAAGTGTGGTGAGCCGCCAAGCACCTACACACTTGTAGACACGCACCCAGGCATCCTGCTTCCGGGCGCAGCTTCCAGTAATAATAGCACCTGAGTGCTTGGGTTCTGACAATGTAAGATGTTGAACAGGGTGCCTGGGTCTTGTGTTCAGGGCAATGTGCACTGCTCCCCTTCTGTTACCAGGTTGGTGTGAGCGTCCCCTCAACGAGGCACATCAGCCTCATTGTTTGAAGCCTGTGAGCCTCTGAATGCATACCAAAGGAGCCTCGAGCACCCGCTACATGTGATCTGGGGGAGAGACGGGGCTCAAGCACTCCTTGAGCTTCCACCTGAATGACATCGGACCAAAAATGGCTTTTACAGGGGCTGAGCAAGCACTTATTCTGAGCCACCTGTGGAGAGGCTGGTGGTGGCAGTAAAGGCCAATCAGCAGACAAACGCATTGAGACCCTCACGGATGAGTAGCCCACTTACAATTCCCTGATTGATTGATTGATTGAAGGAGATGCGTGGATCCACCAAGCCAAAGGGCACTGAGAAATATTGAGCTAGTATAACCCACCACACAGTATGAAGAAGGAGCAGGAGTTGTGCAATAAGGAGGCCTGGCATACCTGCCCCAGTTTCCTACTGCCCAGTAGGTGGAGAATGCCCCCAGAACATTAACCAGTGGCGAAAATAACCAAGATGATGGGGCAACCAGCCCATTGATAACCCTTCACCAGTTGCTATGGCTCCCTCTCCGAAACAAGATTGGGGTAGTGGAGAGCAAAATCCAGAGGCCGAATTTTGCCCAGCGCACCACGTGTAGGAGCCATATAAATATATCCTAAAACATTCAGTGAACTCAGTGATGCAACAACAGCAGTACCCAGATGGCAAGTTTGGGTAGCAGGCCTCAACAATATTTTAAGGCAATAAAGGAGACCAATGTGGAAGACAAAAAGGCCCCTGCTATACAGAGGAAGAGTTCTTCAAGCTGTTTTGCAACATGCCCAACAAGTGAGCTGAAGGTGATTTTGAAAAAGCGATAACTGCACTGACCACACATCTTGATCCCGATATGAACCGGACGGAGAGATTCAAATTGCAAGCAGTCAGTCAAGTGGAAGGCAAATTCAATTATATATTTTATGCAAGGCTCTAAGAGCTAGCCAGCACATACAAAGATGACCTGAACAGAGAGGTACAAGTGCAAATAATCCAGGGCTGTAGGCCAACTGCCCTGTGCATGCTCATCCTTAGGAAAACAGGCATGTCTCTAGCCCAGCACCATGTGACTCTGGGCAATAGCTCGCTTAATCTTCCCGACGGCCCCCCAGCGCCTAGAGACCCTTACGGGTGATTGTGCGCTTTACAAATGTGGACTTTACTTTACTTTCTAGTTCAGATACTCACTCTGGCTAGGTTGCATGAGTATATCAAATATTCGAACAGAACAGATGGAAACAGATTTCACAAAAGCAGCAACCAAAGATTAGCCCAAAGATTACCACCGCAAGATAGAGACTGTTGAGACGATCAGAAAGTGGCAAAGGAACCCAGACGTATTGACTCCATCTAGAGAGAACAAGAAAAACTGACTATCTATTATGGAATATCACCACACCTCATGAACAAATACCTCACAAGTTGGAAGACATGCCCGAATTGTGGTTGACCCATCCATTATGCCAGGGTATATCGCAGAGGGAGAAATCAGACAATTGTCAGCATGAGACGAGCTCCGTTCTGAGAACAGCAAACGATCACTGACGGGAACAAGGAACCTCTTTACCAAGGCCATTGCAAGCAACTGAAAGAAAATCTGATAAAGAGGATGCAGAAGACATTTTCTTTGGTTCACTGATAGAATATCGATGCTAAAAACATTGATGTAAACAATCGGGAAAAAATATAGACTGCAAAAATATTGACTAACTATACTTAAACAGGTAAGTGCAAAAATATTGAATAAAAAAAATCGAACTTAAAAATATAGATGTAAAAAATATTGATTAAAAAATATAAATAAAATAAAACAATATATATTAAACATATAAAATATTAATATAATCTTTGAAAAAATAAATTAAATTTAATATACATTTGAACCAAATATAAAAAATAAACTTAATAAAAAAATATAAATACACACATAATAATTTATACATATACATATATTTACTTTAAAATAATTTATTAACTATTATCTTTATTTCATTTGAAAACTTATAAATAATATAAACATAAAATATATACATATATCAATTATTTAAAATAAAAAAAACTTCTATAATTAATCAAAACAATAAATTATAAAAAAAATTGAAACATACATTTCGCAATCCAATAGATAAACTAGTAGGGAAAATGTTGCATAGCGAAATAATTAAATTTACTATTCCAACTATAGTGAGTGCAACAGTAAGGAAAGTGTTGTATAGTGGAGGGGTAAACATTACTATTCCTACTCCAAAGAGTGCAAAAGTAGGGAAAGTATTGGATAGCGAAGGGGTAACAATTACAATTCCCACTTCAGTGAGTGCAACAGTAGGGAAAATTCTGGATAGCGGAGGTGTAAAAATTACTATTCTCACTTCAGTGAGTGCAACAGTAGGGAAAGTGCTGGATAGCAGAGGGGTAAAAATTACTACTCCCACTCCAATGAGTGCACCAGTATGGAAAGTGCTGGATAGCGGATGGGTAACAATTACTATTCCCGACCCATTGAGTGCAACAGTAGGGAAAGCGTTGGATAGTAGAGAAACAAAAATTACTAATAACATTTAAACAATTGAATTTTTTTTAATAATCTTAAAAATAAATAAACAATATAAAAAAATTATGAATAAATATATCAAACATAAAAAGAACACATATTATAATATTAATTACATATTACAAAAATGTACAAATATTATATACAATAAATGAATCAATACATATATACACAATATTTATTTAAAAAGAGCAAATATTTTTTCTTTATTTTGTCCTAATTTTACCATGGCTACTGCACTCTGGGCTGTTTATGTACACCCTCGATCTGTCTGTGGTCCATGCAGTTTCAGACTCCTGGCCTCCACGACACTAGTCAAATATTGGAATAAAGAGGTCCTTGGATCCCAGTACAGGATAGTATTGCCCAAATTTATTCGGAAGATAGTTTCGGAGGAAGTTTACTCGAGGCTCGGGACCTCTTGTGCCTCAGAAATAATGAACACAACACTAGTCTTTTGATAGGGGGGGGCGGGAACCACCTCCCCCCAGTCCATGGCCTGGTGTAATCATTGGACCAGATATCAAAATAAGTGACCCTCCAGGAGCCTTTGCAATAGAGCCCTAACCTGACCACTTCAAATAATCCCCCCAAACCTCTACTGACAGTCGTGGGTTACATTTGATGTCTGTACTACATGTCCGTTTTGCTACACTCAACCAGGCTGTAGTGTGTGGAGGGAGGGGGTCCAACCAATGTTTACAGATCTCTCGCCTGGCCAGGAGCAGCATTTAAAATACCAAAACCCCTTGCTTATTATTTAAGAAAAATTGGGAGCCACTATCCACCCCACGAAGCACCAATGTTCCAGTCAAAACTATATTCTCTCATAGCATGTCCCTAATGGTGGCTTCAACAGTCTTCCAAAATTCTTTAATCACTGGACATGTAAAAAAACATGAGCATCATTAGCCCTTAAAAGGCTGCACCTCTTACAGCAGGGAACCAGTTGTAGCACGAACTTAGCCGATCTTTGCGGGGTCCAGTACAACCTGTGGATGACAAAGAAACGAAGACGTTTAAAATCAACATGTGTTACTGTAGGGCAAAGTAATTTAAAGGAATCTATCCACAGCAATTGTATTTTGCCTTCCTGCAGAATATTTGTCCAAATCTTAGAAGGAGCCTACAATTTCTCTTTTTCTGCCTCCAAGAACTGTCCATACCATGTTGCCACTTCTTTGCACTCGGACTAGTATCCTGGAGTGAGGCCTCAAAGTCCCCTGTACCCCATACACCCCCTACTTCCTCTATGACAGTTGAAGACCATGAAGTAAGCTGCATGTACCTGAACCTGGCAAGCTTATTACCTGTCCTGATATTTAATACCTCCCAAGGAATCATTTCTCCTGATGTTAACATGTCTCCCTATTTTGTTATCCCCGCCTGCTTTAAAGGCAGACTCATGGCGTCTTTCAGGCACTCCGGTGTACCTGGGGATTACCAAATTGGGGAAAATTCTGAGAAATAACCGATCTTTAGTGACGGTCTCACTACAAGCTACAGTCTTTGTGCAGATTTTAAAACACTTAACCTGACTTTTTTAAAGAATTTTTGAGCGCAGAATGTATCCACATCTTTAGTAATTTCTCCCAGGATTAACCCCCAGGTGGTGCTGATGGGCTCCCCTGCCAACATACAAATGTTTTTAAATTGGAAGGGCATGCAGTAGAGTCTAAGGTCTGGCAATGCTAACCCACCCTTCTTAAAGCTACTCCGTAGGTTTTTCCATGAAAGAAGAACCCCCCCAGGTTTCCCAGATAAAACTCGATATTTTCCCCTGTATTTTGTTAATTTTATCTTTAGGGAAGCCGAGGGGTATGCAGTAGAAGAGGTATGTTAGCTACGGGAGAATAGACATTTTTACCAAGTTAACCCTCCCATAAATGGACTGGGGTAAGTTCTTCCACCTAGCTAGTTCCCTATATACGTCCTTCATCACTCTCTTCAAGTTACTTGAAGAAATCTCATCAATTTTGTCTGTGATAACTATCCCCAAATATTTCATCTCTGTGCACACTTTGCCGCTTCATTCTTCCATATTCCAACACATCACTTCTGTCTTTAATAAATTTACTAGATACCCAGAAAACACCCCGTATTCATTTGTCAGTTGTTCTATCCTAATTAGTGTTTGGGCCGGAACAGAAGTGTAAATTATCAAATCGTCGGAATAGAGTGCGATTTTACTGAATGTAGGAAGCTGATGTATGGGGATAATCGGATAATCTGTTCTTAGAATGCGCACCAGAAGTTTGATATCTATATATATCGAAAAGGAGGGGAGACAGGGGATAACCCTGTCTTGTCCCTCTATGAATATTAAAAATCCTTGTCAAGGAGCCATTTAGGAGGATTTTGGCAGTAGGGTGCTCATATAGTTTTTGCATTGTCCGGATAAACTCAGTACTAAAACCCATTGTGCCTAAGATGGCCCAAAGAAATGCCCAGCTGACACGATCAAAAGCATGGGCGGCGTTTATAGGGATCACAGCCAACAGGATTGATCGAGCAACTGCTAGGTCTATTGATCCTATTAATGACAGCGTGAGTTCTTGTATTTGTCTCTTCGGAACAAAACCTTTCTGGTCTATATGTATCAATTGGGGGGGCCACCTTGGCCAATCTCCCGGCCAAAATGGCCGTATACATATCATGATCTACAATCAGTAGAGAGACTGACAGATATGAATCAGCCCTCCTCAGGGCCTTGGCAGGTTTTAAAATCAATGTTTTATGACCTCTCTCCAAGAGATCGGGGTCAGCCCTTCCTCCTTATAGACTGAATTAAATAGAGCTTTCATTTCTGGCACTATCTCATCAACTATCAACTTATAAACCTCGGCCGGTACGAAGTCGGGGCCAGCCACCTTTCCGTTCTTCATATGTTGAAGCTGCTCTCTTATTTCCCTCTCTGTGATGGGGGCGTCAACCTAATTCCTACCCTCTATCGTTAGGGCCGGGAGGCCTACGTTGTTTAACCAATGCTTCAAGACCTCTTCATCTGGGCTCTCTGATTCTGCATATAACTCAGAAAATAGTGAAATCAAACTTTCCTGTATTTCCGCCTCCTTGTTTGTAATATCCACCTCGGTGTTAATAAACAGCTCCCCAATGTGATTTCTCACCCTCTCAGCCCTCGACTTCCAGGCTAGTAGCGCTCCAGCTTTTCCACCGTACTCAAAATGTTGTATAAATCCTGACTCCCACCTTTCCCTACATTTTATATCTAATTTAATCTTATAATTCAATCTGGCTTCCTCCAGCTTTTTCAAAATCTCCTCCCTGTATTGTACATTTAGTACCTCCTGCAGCATTCTTCCTTCTAGTGTCTCGATCTCTTCTTCCAACTTCTTTAACTCAGCCATTTCCATCTTACTCTTAAACAAGACCTGACATTGTAAGACTCCCCGAAGATAAGCTTTAAAAGTGTCCCAAGTGACGCCAATTGGAGCCGAATGGGCGTTAATCTGAAAAAGCTCAAGAGTTGTTTTTTTCAAGAGGACGGCCAAATCTGGATCTAATAAAATAGATCGTTTCAACGTCCATCTCACATTATTCCTCATGTTGACTCCCTTCAATAAAATACTGACCATAGCATGGTCGGAAATATGTCCTGGCAGTATAAGAATCTCTTTTAATTTCCCAGCCCACTCTCTATCTACTAACAGGTAGTCTAGTTGTGAAAAATGGTGATATTTCTAACTATGAGAGGTGTAACCTCTCTTGTCTTGCATTAGATATCTCTAAGAGTCGACCAAACATAATTCATATAGCATATGCTTAAGGGCCTGTCTTGTCTTTGGAACTTTGGATTGGGCCCCCATCCTATTTGTAGACCTATCTAGGGTTAGGTCTAAAAGAGTGTTAAAATCGCCCCCTATATTTATAAGGGATGTTGCCTCAGCGAGCATGAATTGTAAGTCTACTACGCACTGGGGGTCGTCCACATTTGGACCATAAAAACCAGCACACACAAATTCAGAATCGAAGCATTTGAGAGTAGCCGTAACCCATCTACCTGAACTGTCAGTTTTAGATGAGATCATCTCAACTCCTGACCCTTTCTTGATTATTATTGCAACTCCCTTAGAGTATTTTGATTGGTCTGATGCATTATAACTCCCTACACATCTTTGGTTTAAATATAGCCCCTGCTCTCACTCGCTGTTAGGTGCGTCTCTTGTATAATGATTACATGGGCTTTGGATTTTTCCAAATAGCTCATTACCAATGTCTGCCTATTTTTTGTTCTTGGGCCATTTACATTCCAAGCTATGATTTGTAAGTTATTATCCATCCCGGCCATTTGTCTTGAAGTGCACCTGCTTTCTTGGACCCAAGGATCTCTTATTCTGTATTTTAACAAGGAACCCTAATGATATGTCAAATGAGGACTGATTTTTTATTTTCTCCCGTTGCTCCCCACCCTGTGCCCTACCCTGCCCCCATTTACCCTTAACGCCCCCATAGGAACCCTTCCAGAACTGTCAGGCATGCAGCCTGTTGGAACCACCAAAGGAAGGAGCTTGTTGCGTAGAAACTCAATAATTGACTCAAGCAACCCTCTCGACCCTCCTCTCTAGCTCCACCTGGTATGTGTGACTATATATAAAAAAATGTATTTTTATGTTTTTATATATGCATGTGTCGTTTTTTTAAAACATTTTATTTCACTCTTTAACTCATCCTTGAACTAACTTAATGACTCAGTTACACAGCAACACTCACCTTTCCTTATAGTGTCCATCAGACTGTCTGCCTCTTCTATGGACCATATGTTGTACATTTGATTTTTCCACATAACACGCAGCATAGCTGGAAATTTTAACTGGGCATTAGCACCCAGATTGTGTAGCTCCCCCATTCTTTTTCCCAATTCCTATTGTTTCTGGTCCGTTGTGTGACATACATCCGATCTTATGGTAAACATAAAACTCTGGTTTGTGTAAGGACCGTTTTTCAGTGCGGCCAGCAAGAAGGTTTCTTTAACTGTGTATATAAGAAAATTTATTAACATTTTTCTTGGCTTCTGTCGCTGTGGATTCCTCTTGAATGTGTTCCTGTGTACCCCCTGTATTTCCTGATCTAGGTTGATATCCGGTCTATCCTTCCGGACCGTCTCCATTAGCAGTTTAATTACTAAGGCTTTAACGTTGGCCCCTCCTCTGCTTCTAGAATGTTTAGAATCCGGAGATTGTTTCTTCGCGAGTGGTTTTCTATTCTTTCCAGATCTTCATTAAGGCTAGAATTTTCTATAACCAATGCCTCTACACACTTGGAGTTTTTGGAGATGTCCTTACGCATCAGGCTTGTTTCCTCTTCTAGCTTCCCTGTCCAAGCAACCACATCAACTAGCTTTTGTGCAAGTACCGCACAGGAAGCTTGTATGTCTGCTTGGTTAGCTTCTGATGTTTTAAACCAACTTTTAAGCTCTTCTTTAAGATCCAGAAGAATAGAAGCCAGTGGGACATCTGGGGCTTCTAGCACAGGCCGGGGTGCCGCTGAAGACTTGGATTGTACTAACAGACTCGATGGGGCCAACAGATTTTCTGTTTGTGCATTGGGGCCCTTTCAACCATTGGCTTGCTGTGGCCCCTTCTCAATTGCTTCTTCATCCTGTAGAGACAAAACACTAAACATATTCTGCGTTGTAACCCTAAAACGAGTCTCTTCAACTCCATAGTTCTTTCCTACTTCTTGGCCCCTTTGTACCTCTTTTCCTGTACTGGTATCAGGCATAATAGAGTTTACCACCCTTCTTTCAGACTCTATCGGTGCGTTCACAGACTCCCCCGTCGTTTTAGCTCCAATACCTCCTGACGTCATTACGTGCATCAGAACTTTATAATATGTTTTTAAAGTTGGGGTTACTTTAACTTGCGAGAGAGAGATTTTTTCCCCCTTCCGCGTGGACTTTTCCCTAGCTGTCTAGTGGGTTTTCATGCCCTCACAGCCTTTGGGTGAATGGTACTAGCGATATCCCCGGGGGCCGCCTTAGCTGGGAGTGGTTTGAAACCGTGACTTACCCCAGTAGATTTCCCTAAAGTGCAGACGGCCCTGGTGTGCAGAGTGTACCTTGAAATCCTATCCGGATTTACACCAAAGGTCTCATTTACCTTCACTGCAGACGTCGCACTCGCCTTCTCCATAGGGGGAAAATACCTTGTTGGATCGTCACTCATGCCCTTCCAGCCCTCACCATCCTGCTGTGGCCCCACGAGGCAGTGTAATTGAATGGGGACGAGCGTCCTCTCCAAACAAACGGGGGATGCTGTGTATGCCTTGCTGAGACTTGTGCTGACTCTGCCCCTCAGTGTGCGCGCAACTCTGATACGCCATAGTGATCCTGCTGCCCTCAGCCGCGTCGGCGTTCTCCTCTCATCGCTGCAGCCGAAGCTAGGGCCGCACTCCTGAATCACATGGCCTGGAATCATTCGGTTTGGTTCAGTGAGCCAGAAAGGAAAAGAAAACATTTATTCAAGTTTCAGGTTTCATAAGCTTTTAGCCTGCTCAAAATATTATGGGTGAGGGGGGTGGGGTGAGGGGGCGATGAGCACTTGAAAACCCCATTGCGTGCGCCTTCTTCACCCGGTGATCTGCGACCGGTTACCTCACGGCCGCCATGTTCCTCACGTGACCGAGCCAAAAGAAGTAAAAAAAAAAGAAACAAATGTTAACAAACAAACAAATTATTTAAACCATAAATGTATTTATTTTATTTCTTACCCTATAACAGAACACCAATAAAAAAACACTGCAACAATTTTACATTTATTCGCATAATTAACATAATTAATAATAATAAAACATATTATTAATAAAAAAGTTAATAAACATTCATTGAGTACACATTTGTTAACATTATAATATTCACAACACACACCTAAAGTTAATTGCATGATTACCATAATTAATTACTAATTAATTTAAATTAATTAACAACTAATTAATAATTCATCGATAAAAAATAAATTACTTCCCACCCTTCCCAACATTTACAGAAATATTAACGTAAAATTCAAATATTTTTTTTATAACCACTAACATTTTAACACATATAATAAAAATACAAACAATTCTTATACAAAAAAACAAACATCACACATATAAAACATATACTAAAATACATAACATAAATAAATATATTGATATTTTTAACAACTATATTTTTGCAAACGATATTAAACACTTTGATATTTTTTAAATCAATATTACTTACATAAAATCGATATTCTTGACCACGAGAATTTGTCTGTAGATATTCCTGACACACAATACTTTTTACACCATATTTGTGCAATTCAATGTTTTCACTCGATATTCTGTCTTTGCACCATTTTCTTGATCCCCTTCATCATTGATAATACAATACAAAAGTGAAGCCAGCCAAAGTATGAAGTCAAAATGCTCGGACTAACTATTAGAATGCTCATCAACATAGGGGAGTTGGTGAATTTCATGAATCTTGATCAATACCAGCACCTAAAGCCAAGTCAAAAACTAGTATATTTGCTTTTGGAGGTACTGACCCAATAGCACTGGTGGGTACTTTGCTAGCAGATGTCAATCATGCCACCACCACTTACCACTCACCTAGAAAAATTCATCCTATTGACTAATGAAGCTGGAATACTACTCACTAGTACAACTGCTGAGCAGGGGCAGCTCCTCTGCTTTGGAGGTGGAGCGTCACCCGTCTGAAAAATAAAATAACAATAAAACCATTTTCTTACCATTTTATTTTTCTTACCTTATTGCCAGGCAAGCCGAGGTTAGGGGCGGGCCTGGCCATGCTGAAAAGCATCATCTCAGTAGTAGGGCAGAGTGGTAGGCACTTATAAGTGCGCATGTCAGCTTTGCAGACCGTCTTAGGCTGGCCAGACATGCACACTTAGGTTTTTTCAACGCAGCTGTGTTGTACAGCCGGGTTGTAGAAAAGCTGCAGGGTCCCTGTGCCTGAGTGAGCGTTAAACCAGCCTGCACAGGCCAATCCAGGCGCTGCTTTCAGGCTAAGTTTAGCATGAAAGCGGAGTCTGGATTTGGTGGAAGCCCATCCACTTCTGGGACGAGAGGAAAAACGAGGCAGCCGGCAGCGGGAGAGGAGCTGCGGGTTAGTCTTTTTATTTTATTTTTTAAATCCATCTTCAAGGCCCCCCCATCCTACCACTTTATTATAGCCACAACTGCTGCTGAGGTGCTAGAGATCATCCAATTTGCAAAGAGTATTGACAATCAAGTAGTTGATTCAATACTTGAAGCTTCAGTCACCTGTTTCAAGGACCAGGGTGCCTAAAATCGACCTTGATCAAGCTGCACATAGATCCCATTGTGACGCCCATGGTTTTGCGGCAAAGACAGATAAAAGTTCAGTTCAGTTCAGTTCATAAGCTTTATTCGATTATTCATAGACAATCATAAAAGCATACAGTATTAAAAAAGTCGGTTAAAAATAGTTACAAAACAAAAATTACATATGTTACAATAATTGGGACAATTCAACAGAGGGAAAGCAATTGAGTTATACAACAGGTAGAAAAAACAGTGTTAAAATTCCAGACTTTTTCTATGGGACACAGCTTTTAGAATAAAGGTTGCGGTAAAAAACAAATATCCAGGGTATCGAGTGCAAATAGTAATTTCATGGCATGAGCAGTTGTAGACACAGAGTATTTCATAAAAACAGGTTTTAGATAACACACACGAAGGTGCAAATACAGTGGGCAGATAAGCATAAAGTGCAATGTGCTCTGTTTGGTGGTACCATCACACGGGCAGGGGCTTGAACTATAAATTTTCATCCGTGAAATGCCACCAAATTATGGACAAGGCCTAATCTCAACCTTGTGAGAACAAACTGATGTGACTGTTTGGTAATTGCTTTCAAATACTTTGGCATGCCATGACCTTCCTCCATGTTAGAGGAATAAAGAACATGAGTTGTAAAATGGCTACATTGAACTCTACGTGTATTGGATTTGATCCCCAAAAAACATTTTTAACCTCCTGTTTGGATATATTAATAGCACATAGGGGATCAATGTAAATATCCAAATCAAAGATTTCCTTATAGGACGTTAAAACATAATTTAACCAGGGGATCTTGCGGACTTTGTCCAGACGAAGACAGTCTTGGATAATTCGCCTGGTAAATCCAGTTTCGTCCTTTGCCCAGATTGACCTCCAAACCATAAGGGGTCGCAATCCCGTTAGATCTGTCAAATGTTCCAACCCGGCCTCCTTATGAATCAGTTCAGTGGATGCCGAGGGAGGGAGGCAAAGGAGGCTCTTGAAGAACAAGTTCTCAGTTACTTGTAGATCCCCTTGGTTACAGTAGCCCCATACTCCTGAGCCATATAGGGCAATAGAAGTGCATCTATGCCGATAGACATTTAACATGTCAGGGATGCGACGACTGCCCAATTTAGAAGCAAAGCGAAATACTCCTGAGGACCCTTTACCCATCTTGGCCTTGACATTTAAAATCTCAGATGCCCACGACTCACTACTATTAAAAGTTAGGCCGAGGTAACAAAATTTATCCACAACCTCTATCCGGTGTTCCCTGAACTGAAATGATTTAAGTTGTTTCACCTTTTTCCCACAGGCCATAATAAAAGTCTTAGAATTATTAATTTTTAATTTCCTCCCCTGAATAAAATCATAGAAACAATTCATAAGTTTTTGAAGACCAATTGGGGTTCTGGAAAGAAGGACCGTATCGTCAGCATACAGCAGTACCGGTACTGGTTGGCCCTCTATTTGTGGGGCATCAGCGTGAACCCTCTTCAGTTCGGACTCCATAGAATTTATAAAAAGGGAGAAAAGTAACGGGGCCAAGACACATCCCTGCCTTACACCTGATTTAACCCTGATCTTCTTAGTGCATTCCCCCGCCTGGCCAAAGCGGATCTGGGCTGACAGCTTGTTATATAATCTGGCCAGGAAGTAAATTATGGCTGACGGAGCTCCCATTTCGAGTAGGGTGGAACATAAAAGGGAATGGTCCACCAGATCAAAAGCACTTGATAGGTCTGCGAAACAAAGAAATAAAGAGCCCTGTTTAGCTTTAGTGCATTTTCCTATGATAAGGTCTAGGTTAATGCACTGCTCAATTGTGCCAAGACCCTTTCGGAAACCAAATTGGGATTCCGCAAGGATATTATTGGCTTCCGTCCACTCCTCCAATCGCATCAGTAAGACCCTGCTCATAATTTTTAATGAGGAATCCAGAATGGAGATAGGGCGGTAGTTCTTGGCCTCTCCTCTATCCCCCTTCTTATAGATCGGCAGGATTATGGATTCACTCCAGGTAGATGGTGTACTATCGCTAACAGATGCATTAAACACCTGGGTCAAGAGGGGGCTCCAAAGTGCCTGATCGGTCTTATACAGGTCGACAGGGACCCCATCCGGTCCCGGTGCCTTCCCCCCTTTGCTCTTACTAATGGCAATATCTACTTCTTGGATAGTAATCCCCAGGGGTAGCTTAAGTTCAATGGAGTCGATACTAAAACTATCCTGAACCTCCCTAGCCGGATCAAAGATTCCTGTGAAGTATAATACCCAGCTGTCCTCACTAACATGAGCAGTTAAAACGGGGAATTCTTCCTTTTGAAGGAAGGGGCTATTGACCGTGCTCCAAAATAGCTTACTGTCATGCAACTCCGCCGCTTTGGTCAGGTTATCCCAAGCTTGCTCCCTCAACTCCTGTTTTCTACATAACAGTTGCTGTTTATAAGTCATCCTGAGGGATGTGATAGCCTCCCTATCTCTGGGTTGTCTCGACGGAGCCCTCTTTAATTCTTGTAACGATTTCGTGCAGGCACTGTCGAACCAGCCCATGGCTGTCCTTTTGGATAAACCCTTAGTAATGGTAAGGGACCTTTTAATTATAACGCCCAGTTTCTCGAAATCAGTAATAATGCACTAGGGGGTAGCATCAAAGTCAAGACAGTTAAGTATCACTACGGACCCTGCCCCCACAATTTTCCGCATAAGTTTCTCCGAATTATCCCCACACCATTTGATACGGATACCGTTTTGCCTGCAAGGGGTGATCAAGCTCATCCACTACACAAGTACTCGTGGCATCAAACGTGTTATTGTAGTGGTTAGTCAACAAAGTATCACGACCCCTTTTATGTTCCAGCCTTAGGATTTGTGAGTGGGGGCCCACGATAAAATGGGATTTCACACGTGCAGGAAAGTTCACAGAGAGTAAAATTACAAGCCCACCCTTTGCCCTACCCATGTTAGTTGCAGACTTTTCAAAAAAGGCAGCTCGACTTATCACAAAGATTCTTAGATTTGGCTCAGTCTCTCAAGCCAACAGTAGTCTTCATTGGCTACCAGTGAGAAAACGTATTATATTTAAGGGACTCTGCACAGCCTGCAAGGCCCTGCAGGGTCAGGGCCCAATGACGTACCTTAGAGACAGGATTAGATGGTATTTCCCAAACAGGACTCTCAGTTCAAGTTCAGCTCGAGATTTGTGTGTTCCCCTTTACAGGCGAACTACCTGGAGAGGCAGGAGCCTTATATGGTGTACGGCATTGCACTGGAATCGTCTCCCCTGGAAACTGAAAAATCCTACTTCTCTCCTCAGGTTCAGGAAGGAACTTAAGACCTGGTTGTTCTCCCAGGATCTCTGAGTGATGTTTCTCTGGGAAAGTTAATGCTCAGGCTTTTTGGTTCCTTCTGTTATGGGTAGTGCCAAGATGCCTCCGGGCAATTGTTAGAGCTTTACAAAAATTAAATCAAATCAAATCATGTATCGAGATTTTTATCCAGCATTAGCTGGAAAGCTCGAACTTGGAAAACCATTGGGCCCCATTTTGGTAATTGATTACCTAATCAAATATGGATGGGAGGTGTCTTTCAGCCCTAATTGCTTTGTTAAGGAGTCTGATGTTGATACACAGTCTAATTGCTCAATGCTGTTTCGGCCTGTTGGTAACTACCATGGGTGATATCCTACTATGACATTTGAAAACTTTTCAGTGGGCCCCAGTGCCTCAAATTCCTCTAGTTCTATTTTGACTAATGGGTGCAGGTGAACTTTTAAGCCTGGGAGTGAGACTCGGCTTTCCTGATCGTCACTTTTGCCTGCTTTCCTGTTACCTCTCCCGGCCCCCGCTTCGATGGAGCTAGGTAACCACTAACTGGGTGAACTTAGAATGGGGGGAGGTAAACAGAAGGGCTGTACTTTGAGATTTAACGTTTAATTGTGTTTGTTCCTATGATAAAACATGGAGGGTTTGCGAGGCTCCAAGAGAATGTCTTTCTACACATGCGCGACTGTGCTCGAGAGATGTGCAAACAGTCTGTGCCTGTGCGGCTGGTGTCAAGGTCAGCGTGGCCTGAAGAGCAGAATGGTACCAAGTTAAGATGTCCGTGTTGTGAGCATGGGAAAGTACTGCAAAGTGACAAGTTAAAGGACATGGGTGAAAGAATGCAATAAAAACAATCGGAACTTCATTGTGCTTAGAACTATGACTAGACGGAAATATGGACAATGAGGAGATGTGGTTATCCTCATCCACCCCTTGAATGGACCAATGAGAATTG
The DNA here is from genome assembly GCF_964261635.1 of Lissotriton helveticus. NCBI lineage: Eukaryota > Metazoa > Chordata > Amphibia > Caudata > Salamandridae > Lissotriton > Lissotriton helveticus. The sequence goes on along the minus strand of NC_136061.1, from coordinate 427,013,316 downwards.
AATGTGGACGCTAAAAGTTTCAAGTTTTAGTTAGATAATTAGGGAAAGAGGGTATAAAAGAGGTCGTTTGGAAGAGAGAAAAAAGCTTGCTTTTGAATTACTTTTCGTACCACGACCTGCTGTCGGACTGATCGATTTTTCCTTGGTGCAAAGACTTTGAAATTTTTCTGACTTTAACCTTTGACGGGTTCAGAGTCCTTATGGGTGGTGATCATCGAGAAAGAATAGAGAGGCTGTTTTTGGGCACTCTGCTGTTCTAATCCTGATTACTATTGCTGAGAAGATTGGTAATATGTCTTTGACTTATTTTCCTGGACTTTTCTGCTAATAAATGTAAACTGTTTGAATTAATTTTCTTTTTCATTGGGTGAATTAATAAAATGTTTAATTGAATTCAAACTAAAAGCTTAGTAAAGTAAGGTCATGCTAGGAGATCTAAAAAATGTCAATAAAAATTAAATAAATGGAGAATTAGGCTGGTCTTGTTGTCCATTAGTTAACTTTTATTAGCTGATCCATTGACCAAACAGTGGGGTGTCTTAAATGTTTTCCTCGCAGGATCAACATCATCTAGACTTGCCGTGGGAGACTTGCAGTGGGCTCAGAAATGCACCACAGGGCATTTCTATAAGTAGATTGCATTATGGGCCCACGATCTCTCTTCAATAACAGATGGTCCAAGATATCAAGAGGCAGCAAGGAACGGAGCCAGGCTACAAGAGAAGGTGACACTACCGGGCACAGATTCTGTGACTGAGGTGGTGAGGGCATGCCTGTGGTGCCAAGCCACCAGAATACACAAACACATAGCATCCACTATCACTTAAGGAGAACGCACGGTGCCATAACTGGAATTCTGTGCCCATTTGTGTATCTCTCAAATGGGAAAAATCTGTTGGTCCTGACAGATGCATACTCAAAGTTTCCAAAGGTGGAAATAGACATACCAACGATTTTGGCCAGGTACACCCGATGATAGAGAAAACTGGGGAGAAGTCATCAAAACAATAATGGCAGAGTTGGGAGTTTCAGGACTACCTTAAATTCCTAGGCATGCAGCTTCGAAAGATTACCCTGTGGTGTAATTGTGAGATGCTGAAAGGATGATGCAGCCTCTCAATAAAACAATCAGAATATGTCTAGTCAAAAATATTGAACTACCCATCCAGTGTTTCCCATAGTAGACTAGGTTGACCTAAGCCCCAATGATGTTTGGTCACGCTTTGAATGACACCACGCCTCCATCTCCTACCTGGTCTCAGGCGCCTTAAGGTTCCTGAGCTTAGCAATTATGAAAAATAGACAGAAGGGCATAATTTATTTATGTGAGGGCTTAGGTTAGGGGGCTGAGGTAAAGATACAAGCCCGCTTTACCCTTTCCCTGTTGAGGATGCAGTTTAGATTTGTTGATCTGTGAAGAATGAGCAAAACGAAAAAAAGTGTCCAAGGGCAGGAAAAAGTTTAAAGCAGTGATGGATAGAGGTCAAATAAGGACAATTAAGGGTGACAGAGGACAGAAAATGAATACATTGCGATTATGGTTGTTTTTGGGACGTTTTAAAGGTGTTGTTTAGTGATGTTGTTATATCAGTCAGGCAGATGTTTAGGCGCCGAAAGTAGGGGTGCCTGGACGAGTTGTAGCATCCCCAAAATTACCATGTTGGAGTTTGGAAGGTGAATGTCAAACAAAGATGCCTTTAAATTTTGTTTTTATCTTGTCACAAGTGTTATGCGTTCAGACACAGAGATAAAAATGTCAGACTGTGTCTTCTAAAAATGTGTTGTTTAATATTTTAACATGGACATTTGTGTTTTCTTTCCCTGCCTGCGAAGTGAGAGGATTTTATAAAATGAACTTTGTAACAGTCTTGGTGGTGTGAAAGGATTAGACAGGCGTTAGGATGTCATTTTTTTAACATGACACATTATAAGTACCTATAAATGAACTGTACACATATTTTAAAATATATTAGCAATTTGGAAAGCACAAATGAAGTGTTATTTTTCATTCTGAAGTGTGTTTGAGGCTAAGATTTTAATAGGAGCCAAATAAATATTCACTAAAAAGCGATTTCCACAAAATGTTTACATGCTATATCATTTTATCTGTGAACTGTATGCCTTTGAAAAAGTCGTGGAGAACAATAGCATTAATACTGATAGTCTCCCATCTGGAATAGCATTAGTGCACAAATAATACTGCAACATGTCTTCCATGTCTAAATTAACCAGTGGCAGGGGCTGTGCATTGTAACCTTATACTAATAAAGACTCCTTAATTGGCCTTGTGCGAAAGCGTCCACGACACTGTCCCCATGGTGGGATTCTGGTCCTGACGCAGTTGCTGGTGGCGGATAACGCCATCGGCACCTGAGGTTCCGTGAATTCTGAACCCGTGTTTTAAGTGTCATGGTTCCGTTACGATTTTGGTAACCCTGAACCGTAAATAATGAGTTTGGCAAGTACGAGTGTTTTCGCCATGTTACACACAAGGATTCACCGTGTATTTGAAGATTCTGTTCTGAACCTTGGTTTCCATTTTGTGCAAGGCAGCCATTTTGTGGTTGCCCTCACATAGGCCGATGACTGCGGCTGAATGAGTTTTTAAGACCCATGTCCTTTAGCTGGGGTTTGTGTTGACTTTTACATGACCCAAAATGAACTGACCTCGTTGCCTGAAGCCGACCTTGCTGAGCCAGTTCTTGCCCGCTAGCTGATCAAGACTAAGATCAGAGCGCAGGACATCGTAAAGTTTACTACACACAAATATGCCTTATCCTACTCTTACCTGTTTCTGATTCTTTCTTTTTGGTCTATTTATGATATGGGTTGTGGCCTCTTTTATTATGGGTTCGTTCGGCCTGTCTAAAGAAGAATGTTGGGTTTGTCTGATGATTGATCATGGGCCGGGCAATTGAAAAGTGGGTTTTACCGTCATGCGATACCTTTGGCGTGAATACATGTGATTGGACAGCTCGTAAATGTTAGGTATTTGTCTGGAATGTGATTTTTGGCATAAAAAGGGATGACTTGCTTTGTAAAATTGAGCAGTCTCCTGAGAACTCATACCGTGATGATTTCTAGGACTTCTGTTACTGGCTGCAGTCAAAAAAATCGATCTTTGACGTCACCACGAAGAATCCTGTGTCTCTGTATTTCTAAGACAGGTGAACCCGAAGACTTTGGGCTTGCCCCTGGCGCCGCCGGGTCCTAAATAACCAGGTTCTTCACACCAGCCTATAAAGTGTGCAGGCATTTGGTCGCCGGGTGCGCAGGGACACTGAAGTGTTTAAACACTTCCTGGTCATCAGGAACTGGTTTCTGCCCGACCCCGCCCCTTTTGGCCAGAGATCCGGTGCTGACTTTTGCTGAAGACCACTGTGCTGCCAGTTGCTTAAACAACCTGGAAAAAATAAACAAACAATACAAAAAGCAGATTAGAAATACCCCATGGAGGCGGCTGGCGGCGTCAGTCAGCTGAGGACGCAGAGCGGTGAACAGAGACTGCTGAGCCCAAAGGGGTGGCGGAGCAGCGCAGCAGTCTATTTCACACTGCAGATGCTCTGTTTTTAATCCTGCCACTAGGAACTAATCAATAACGTTTCTGTCGCACCTGGTAGCTAGTTTTAGCATCGCTATCCTCACATTCCAATCATTTTTTGTTATTGCGCTGCGCCCGTTACCCAACTAGTTCAGTGTCTTCTCATCTGCAGGATTTAGTATATCCTTTACAGAGTAGGAATAAAAACATCCCTGGGCTCTTCCCTCACAGTGAGGGGGTAGTAGCCCTTAGCGGGGCTAGGTGCCCCTGTCAAGAGGAGAATCCCAGATGATGAAGCATGCCACCTCGGTGGATGATGGGATTATGTCCTAATTAAGGACCCCCCCATAAGTACCCTGAGATAATCTTTGCACTTCTCTTTTTCTTGTATAGTTTTTCATTTAGACCCGAGGATTTCTTGTGTTTACTCTGTAGTGCAACAGGGACTATTCCTCCAGCTAGGAAGGGGGATTAGGAAGAGCGGCAATGGCTCATCAGCAGCCGGTACGTTTCCGGCGGGAGCACCTAGCCAGCCTGATCTAGTGACCAACCTGGCAAGCATTTTACCCTGGCTTTCCAAATTTGGGTTGTTGGCAGCTCCTGCGTGGAGTGAGGCCATGGTGGCAGTGGGGTGATGACTTGGAGAAGGCCAAGAGGTTAGTGGTCCTCTTGGAAGGGTCTGTGCCACAGGGAGTCCAATCTGTGTCACCCATAATGGCAGGGACAGTGGGCACAGTGCCCGGGGTGAGTAAAGGCACAGTAGCCAACCAGGCAGAGGCCCAGGTCCCTCAGGTTCTAGGCAAAGCCCTACTTGACCCGGTGCAAGGCGGTGCAGCAGCGACAGGAGTGTCGAGCCTCAAAACTCGGTGGAGACAGGTATGACAAATATGGTGCCAAGCTTTGGTTTGGGGGAAATACGGGCAGCACTGGATCATTTGGGTAGGCATATTGCTCCTGGAATGAAGGAGAATATTTGTAAGGGGGCTTATGTGGATATCTCTGATTTGCTCCTGGGCAAGCCTGAGAGGAAGGATTTAAAAAGGTGCAAAGAGTGCACGCATTGGAGGGACTGTGGCCACTGGCCATCCAAAAAGAGGGTAGACGAGACCTTAGTAAATTGGATTTAGAGGGTTTCCATCTACCAGCCAGTCTTATCAGAGTAGTTTAACGGCTTGTGCTCCTAACTGGCGTGTTACCAGAACCGGATCGTATGTGCACATGATGAGTATAATGGTGTGGTGTGGAAGGAGTATGACAAGGAGTTTAGGAGGGTTAAGGAAACTAGTCCTGACTTGGCATGGGATCAGATTGATGTGGTTTCATGGTTACGTAATGTGAGACACCCACTCCAGGTAGCCATCCCCAGTCAGTCCTTTTGGCCAGGCAACACCAGAAGCGCAGGAGGAGGGGGGTAGAAAGAGACATGCTGGGATTGCAACAAGCAGTCTTGTTCCAGGCCGCCTAGGTCATCCTCAGGCTCCCATGGCATCCTGAAACAAAATGTTTTAAAAAAATCCAAGGATAGAGGGGGCAAATAGCCAGTTTATGGGCTCACTCCTCATCAAGGCCCCCTCCCCAGTGAACATGTCGGCAATGATCCCATGGCTTAATAGTTATGTTAGCCCAGGTGCTTTTTGAAGGTTTTAAGGAAGGGTTCAGGATACTAGCCCCAGGATGTGTGGGCATTGTCCATTGCAGAAACCAGAAGTCACTGAGGTCTAACCGAGCAGTGGCGACAGCAAAGATTGCGAAGGAAGTGAGATTGGGTAGGGTGGCCTTCCCATTTGAGTCAGTGACCCTGGAAGATTTTGTTTGCTCACCACTGGTGGTGGTATCCAAGAAAGACCCAGACAAATTTTGCTTAATACATAACCTGTCTGCCCCTAGGGCCCAGTCTTTAAGTGAGACAATTGGTGTTACTCTATGCTCAGTCAGATATGCTTCCCTGGATCAGGCGATTGAGATGATCCAGGAACTGAGACAGGTTACCTTACTGGCAAAATCAGACATAGAATCTACATTCAGGCTTCTTCCTGTGCACCCTCCGGATTTTCATCTGTTAGGTTTTCAGTTGAATGCGGTATTGTTATCTGGATAAATGCATGCCCATGGGTTGCTCTGTCTTATGCTCCTATTTTGAGACGTTCTGTTCCTTTCTTGAATGGGTTTTCAGGCAGATGGGGGGCATCTGTGCATGTTTCTCTATCTGTATGATTTTCTTTTCCTGGTCTCACCTGACTCACCAGTGAGTTGAGAGGTGTTGCAGTCCTTCTGTGCAATAATGAGTGAGTACGGAGTTCCCCTACCGCAGGGCAAAACTGTGGGACAGACAATGGTCATAGAGTTCCTGGGTATTGAATTGGACTCTGAGGCAGGTATGCCAGTGCTTCCACATGGAAAGGTTTTGGCCTTCTCTCAAGCATGAAGGAGTATCTGAGTAAGGATAAAGTCATGTAGCAACAGTTGCAAAAAATTGTGGGGCAGCTCAATTTTGCTTTATGATTCATTCCCATGGACTGCCCATTTTCACGATCCATTGCGCAGGCAATGTCGGGCTTGAACGACAAGAACCACCACACCAGGTTGTCAAGTGAGTTGCATCAGGACATGCGTATTTAGCTACCATTCCTGCATGATTTCAATGGCACAGTAGTTTGGCCCAGCCCCCCCAAATCCAGTGAGGAGCTGGGCCTCCTTATGTAAGCGGCGAGTAGCGAGGGGTTTGGTGCCATCATGGGCCCGGCATGATGTGCACATCCCCCGCCCGCTGCATAGGTCAAGTCATGCCTGAATGCCAATATAGGTTTTCTGGAGCTTTTTCCCATTATGGTGGCATTATCCATATGGGCAGGCCAGTTACGCAATCAGTCAGTCATATTCTGGTCCGACAACATGACAGTTGTTAAGTGCATCCAACACCAAGTGGCCAAATATAAAATCATACTGATGATGTTGAAGGAGATAGTGCTCCGATAGATGATATTGAATGTGTGGTTTAGGGTCAAGCACGTTCCGGGGGTGCTGGACAATGCCGCTGATGCTCTGTCTCATTTCAAGATGCATGGTTTCAGGTACCACCACCTAGAAGTAGCAGAAGACCCAACCCCTTTTCCAGACCTTCTGTGGCAACTTGGTGCCAAACCTACTGGACCTCGTGACAGGCAGTTTAGCACCCAAGACGAGGAGGGCCTATGAAGTGGCATTCAGTGCTTATTGTAGCTTTCTAGGGGATGAATGGGAGAGGGTGCGTCCAGACTCCCCATCCATCCCATCTTTTTTGGGACCTTTATTTAACATGGGGCGCTCTGCAGGATGCGAGTGATGCCAAATAGCAGAAGTTTCTTTCTTTTCTAAGATGTGGGGCCACCAGGACCTAGTCCAATCTTTCATTGTTCAAAGGGCTTTACGGGGATGGCTTCACCTGCAGGGGACCCAGTCAGATGCTATGCGCCCCATTGGTGTAGACACACTGGCAATGGTTTTGAGTATCCAAGGCAACATCTGTAGTTCCACTGAAGAGGCTGACCACTTCCGGTGAGCATTTACATTGAACTTTTATGGAATGTTCAGGGTGGGGGAGCTGGTGACCAAGAATAAGACAGATTGGCAGGGGGGTGTAGATTGTGCATGTACAAATTTCAGGGGCTCACTGCGTATTGCGGTGCCACACTCCAAGAAGGACCAGGTTGAAAGGGGAGATCATAACATCTTGCATACAGCACCGGGTAACACCTGCTGTCCCGTGAGTAACCTCGAGGTGTTCTTGTTGCATAGGCCTAAGTGGGTGGAAGGCCCACTGCAAGAGCATCATGATGCACATGAGGTGTCAGTTTTCCAGGGTGCTGGGTCTCACGCGCAAGGCTGCTGGACTTGATCCCACTGATTTCAGCTCTCATTCATTCAGGATTGGGGTGGTCACACAGACGGTGGCTAAGGGATCCCTGTGGCAGTCGGTGCCAAGGATTGGGAGATGGTCCTCAGAATGCTACAAGTGCTATGTTAGGTTGCACATGGTGTAGGCCTACTAAGGCTGTCAATACCTTTTTCCTTTGTTTTCTCACAGTTTTGCTGTCCTGTGACTCAGGAAGGAAGTCTGATCAATCATGTCAGTAGGCGGGTTACTGTGCAGCCCTGGTGCACGCCAGGGTGCCAGATTTGATTGAAGGATTGATAATTGGCCATTCAATTGTGCAAAGGTTAAAACAGGGCTTTTCTACAGATAATTTTGTCGGGCGGGCTCACCAGGTGGGCTTCCAAGTGTCTTTCCAAGTGCAAGGGGGCTCCACTTGGGTCAGTTGAGAAACACACTTGAGTCGTGGCTTTGCAAGGGTGTTATAAGAGATGCCCACAGTCAGTGCTAGCATGGTCGCACATCATCCTGTGGTTGCAATTTGCATGGAGCGGGGTTCGTCTGGGCCCTTAATCACTCCATGAAACAGATTATTACAATGATGGACAAGTTGTTTACTTCTACGAATTTGCACACTATTCCACAAGGGTGCATACAGGGGAAGAGGGTTTTTTGTGCAGGATGGGGTCCACCTATCAAAGGTGGGTAATGAGTTGTTGTTAGAAAATATGCTGGCTAGGTTTACCCAGGGGACAAAGCAGGGCATGACCTTTTCCTGAGAGGAGGGACATATAGTAGGTTAAGTATGCTGGCCTGTGGCGGTGAGGTCATGATTGGTGGGCCTTTAGGGTCCATAGAAGGCATCCTTTTACCTGGGATAGCAGTCTCTCAGGCCCCCCAGGAGGTGCTTATGGCAAGTCAGCTAGAGTGTGCCGGGGTGGGGGAGTGCTTGTGTCCAACAGACCTTTATGGCCAATCCCCGCACAGGCATGTGGATGCCTAAGCCAACAACAGCCCCTTGGGGGGAGGGTAAATGAGGGTGTGGGAGTGCACAAGGTAGGTAACCTTTGTGGGCAGACGTGCGCCCTGCACAAGATCACTACAGCAGGGGACCTCACGGGTGAAGCTGTGATTATCTCACTTGTAGGCTCAATGCAGGACACGCAGGAAAAATGACTAGTTTATAGTTAGGAATGGCTGTGTATTAGAGTCTCTCTTGAGGTTAGCCATAAAAATGTGTAAATAACACTGTATTGAAGTGTAGTGTATTTGGTGTTTCTGCGTATTATTTTGTAAAATTATATCTGAAGTGTTAATTATGTTTTGTGTGTAATTAACACGGCTGGGGTTTTACGAACCCAAACCCAATGTTTTCTGAAAGAAATGTGTGGTGTGCATCTCCGCCAAAGAAGGGATGATGGGGGATCCATAGGTTGAGGATCTGGGACTTGGATATACCTGACCATATTGCTCTCCTAGGGCCCGAGTGCTCAGCCAAGCAACATTTTTCCACAAGCTGGTGTGCATAGTCGTATTTACATTTAAATATATATACTTTTTAAATGTATGATTCCAAATATAATGCCAGCATAATGTTGGAGGCCCACCTGTGCTTAGGATGCACTCATTTCAGGATAGAGTTCTCCATAACCGAGTAATATTACACTACTAGGCCTTGCACCACTTTAAGCAGAGCTCTCAAGCTTCCCAGGCCCACAAGACATTAGTCTTCCCACTTCAAGTTTTTGCTTTGCATTCTGGGACCTGGATTCCTCATTTTATAAACAGGCCTACAAGTGCCATGAACCAGAACTGGAGTCTCACAAACCGACTGGGTAACTTGAGAGTTTTGTCTATGCAGATTGGTTTAAATTGGCAAGCCATGCCTCCCAAGGTGCTTCAGATTGTATATAAATGTGTCAAACCTGGGCACGAAGCGCGAACAAATCCTAATAGGGAGTATATAAACAGCGATAAACACTGCAGGCCTGATTTGTAAGCAGTTTCGTGATTTGTCCAGACTCCTAAGCCGGTCCCCACGCCTGCCTTGGATGCAATCGCTGTTAGCATCTTTCTTTTAACATAACCATAATGGAGCCAGACAGCCTGTTTTCAAAAGGCACCCGCGTCAAAGGGACAATCTGATAACCTAATCGCACAATTCCATGGAAAATCCCCTCGTGCAGGTGAGAGACTTTGAAGGCTTTCATTGACAACATGACATCACAATGGCGAGGCGCTCGGTGGTCGGATCACATGCCTCCCGTCCCTCGATAGCGAGAGAGCGGTGCACAGCTTGTCAGATGTCAGATAAAGGCCTCCAGGCCCAAACCACAAATTATTAATGAATCCGCCACTTTCCTTCTTTTCCTTTTCTTATAGAGAAGGAATTGCTTGACTTTTACTTGCTCTACTTTTCACCTCAGAGAACTAAAATAAAAATATCCCTTTGTGAATATCAGGCAGTGCATGAAAATAATGATAAGCTAGCTCCGTGGGTGTAGCGCTGACTGCAGAGATCTGTGCACTTCTTTCAGACTTATACTGTATCAGGCTTTTCCAACGAGTAGGACGTGAGCTACTGGCAGCTCTCTGCAGCTATTTTAAGCATCCCATCCGGCTAAATTAGAAGCTTTTCCTTGGCTGAAGTAATTTGTTTACACAAAAATTGGTAAGCATGTATTCCAGATGAAAATGTGTGCATTTTCAGGACTCACAAGATGTTTGGAGAAAAGTGTGTGAATTTCTAAAATACTTTTAAAGCTGAGTGATAAATCAAATGACTTTGGGGAGACAGATTACAAAAAATATTACCTAGTTGCGACGAGCCTCGTAACGGTTATTCAGCATTACCTATGAGAAAGGATCCCTGATTGACAAAGGCTTATTAAATTTACTGCTGGTTACTCTTCCTGATGCACTGAGGTGATAATTGCCGGAGGCCATTAAGATAATCTTGTCTTATGTGGTCACTATTAAAAGACCAAGGATATTTGTAGTTCTGGATAATTTTCATTGAACAAAAGCAGCTCTAGTTATGGAAAAGGTTGGAGACATATATCAATGGTTAATTTTAAGCTGATTTCCTTAAGGTTATTTTTTTTTAATTATTTATACAATGTTGTATATGTTGTCAGTTAACTACTATTGATTGGGCGCATCTTTATGCTCGAAAACAAAATAAATTTTTTCACAAATTGCTTTTCTATATTTCTGCAAAAACAGTGCCTTCATTTTATAAAATATATTAGTCGAAAAATGTTAAAAAAAACATGATTCATGAAAATTCATTAAAAAGGAAAGTTTTGGAAAAATAAATGTTTGTGCATTTGTAATGACATGTTAGTGACAAGCATTCATTTAACATAATTCCTCGGTTTGGAATGCACTCCCTCTGCATGTCCTATTAGGTCACGAAGTGTAGTCAAAACTCAGATTGACTCAGTCCCAAACTCTAAGGGCAGATTTACAAGTCTCTTGCGCCGCCGGTGTGTCACGTTGCGTGTCACACTGGTTGCGCAACCTGCTGAGTGATATTTACAAGCACAAGTAAAGCCACCCAGTGTGACTTTACCTGTGCTTGTAAATATCGCCCCTTTTCACACAACACTTTGCTTCTTAAGGGCATGACATGGGTGTTGCTGTTGGTGTTCCCATGCAACACCCATGTCCCCTGATGCATTTCCAGATTAATGAGCTACTATAAATGTGCAAATGCTTCAGAATGTTACGCCACCCAATGGGTTTTGTAGCAAGGTGCAACAAGGAGAAATGTTTTCATTTCTCCTCTTTTTTATTTCTCCTCATTTTTTTCCTCTTTCAATGCGTGGTGCAAGGGTGCCTTCGCTGGTGCATGGCAGCAGTTTGTGTGCCAGCACAGGGGGAAGCACAGAGATGTGACATTTCGTTGTAAATATGTCCCATGCCTGTTCTTCGATACTAATGCAGCGCAGAAAAATGACATGCAGCAACGCGCTGCGTTCGTTTCTTGTAAATCTGCCCCAGAATTATTTGGCCTATCGTCGCGCCCTGTCTAGCAGTGCAGCCATTACTCGCACCTCTGATTAAAGTTTAGTGACCTTTTTTTTAGTCACAGGAGAAGGAGGGGCTTGAGAGCTGGAACATTCATTGCTCATAAAAATCATCCTGCCAGACGAAGAGAGGGCTGTGTTTCAATTCCAACCATGCTGCATTTCTTTTGAAAGATCAGTGTCTTCAATCCTAAAGCGCCTGAGAGCGAGACACATACATACTACATATGAATGGGCCATACTGTTCTGCAGGACTATTTCTTAATAGAAAGAGGTGCTTTCAGAGACACAGGGTAAGCCTGAAATAGAAGAGGTGTTTGCATAAATGGGAAGTACTGCATAAACATAAACTGGCACATGCATCAAGATAGGATTTTGCGAGTCCTTAATTGTGAATATTAAAGATTCGGAATTAAGGACTCGCAAAATCCTATGCATGTAGGAATCGCATATTAATAGCGATTCATACACATTCCTTATTTGCGACTTGCAAATTGCGAGTCGCAAATAAGGAATAGCTTCCCATTCATTCCTATGGGCCTATAGGCCCTTAGGAATGAATGTCAAAAGGACACCCTGTTGCACCCTTGGAATTGGCCTGCGCACATATGTTGCGCACACACATGCCTTAAGGGCATGTGTGTGCGCAACATGAAACTTTGATAAATGCACAAAAGTGCTTTCTTCAAAGGTTTTGCAAATTACCATGAAGTTCACCTTCATGGTAATTTGCGCCCCCTATTAGCAAAATCACAATTTTTTTTACTTTAATGCATTACATTTAAGGAATCTCAATTTGGGATTCCTTAAATGCAATCGCAATTTAAGTAATCACAATTTACTTAAATTGTGATATTTCCATTGGGAATGATGCATCCCAAATGCAAAAATACCGGTCGCAAAGGGGCAGATTCTGAGAATCTGCCCGTTTGCGACTGTTTTTTCCTTTGATGCATGTGCCTGATTATTCCTTATTGTATATGGAGCATTTTTATGTAGGCTTATTTTCTCCTGACTGCTACATTTTATATAGTTTATACAATCAATCTTTTAAATATCTGTTTTATTGATTTTATATGTGCATTGCATACACTCCATACACATCATTTATATATTATGTTGAGCAATCTGAGTGTGTGGTAATAGAACGATAATCAAAACAACATTACAACCTACGTTCCATCTAGGGCGCGCGCGCGCACCTGCCCTGACGTCACCGCGCACCGCCTCGTGTGGAGCGCGCACACAGGACGTGGCGGGAGAGAGTCGCGCCACCGGCCGCTTTAAAGAAGCAAGCGGCGCGAACATCAGGCACTTTTGAATGCGGTGGAGCGGGCGTAAGGAGTGCAGGTAAGGAGGCGGGGGGGCTTGTGGTTCTAGTGGTTATGTGGGAGCGCGGGGCATACTGTGGCCTTTTGTTTAAGTATTGCTGTTAATCGGAGCCCGTGAAGGGGCTCTGATTAACAACAATACTTAAACAAAAGGCCACAGCGGCTGGGGAAATGAGCGGAAAAGAAGGCAAAAGGGGCACAAAAACAGGGAAAAACGAAGTGGGACAGAGGGCCGAAAGGCACCAGAAACGAGTGGGACAGAGGGCAGAAGGGCACCAAAAACGAGTGGGACAGAGGGCAGAAGGGCACAAAAAACGAGTGGGACAGAGGGGAGAAGGGTACCAAAAACGAGTGGGACAAAGGGCAGAAAGGCACAAAAAACGAGCGGGACAGAGGGCAGAAGGGCACAAAAAACGAGTGGGACAGAGGGCAGAAGGGTACCAAAAACTAGTGGGACAGAGGGCAGAAAGGCACAAAAAACGAGTGGGACAGAGGGCATAGAGGCACCAAAAACGAGTGGGACCGAGGGTAGAAGAGCACCAATAACGAGTGGGACAGAGGGCAGAAGGGCACCAAAAACGAGTGGGACAGGGGCAGAAGGGCACCAAACGAGTGGGACAGAGGGCAGAAAGGCACAAAAAATGAGTGGGACAGAGGGCAGAGGCGCACCAAAAACGAGTGGGACAGAGGGCAGAAAGGCAAAAAACGAGTGGGACAGAGGGCAGAAGAGCACCAAAAACAAGTGAGACAGAGGGCAGAAGGGCACCAAAAACGAGTGGGACAGAGGGCAGAAAGGCACAAAAAACGAGTGGGACAGAGGGCAGAAGGGCACCAAAAACGAGTGGGACAGAGGGCAGAAAGGCACAAAAAAACGAGTGGGACAGAGGGCAGAAGGGCATCAAAAACGAGTGGGTCAGAGGGCAGAAAGGCACAAAAAAACGAGTGGGACAGAGGGCAGAAGGGCACCAAAAACGAGTGGGACAGAGGGCAGAAGGGCACCAAAAACGAGTGGGACAGAGGCCAGAAAGGCACAAAAGACGAGTGGGACAGAGGGCAGAAGGGTACCAAAAATGAGTGGGACAAGAAGGGTACCAAAAACGAGTGGGACAGAGGGCAGAAAGGCACAAAAAACTAGTGGGACAGAGGGCATAGAGGCACCAAAAACGAGTGGGACCGAGGGTAGAAGAGCACCATTAACGAGTGGGACAGAGGGCAGAAGGGCACCAAAAACGAGTGGGACAGGGGCAGAAGGGCACCAAACGAGTGGGACAGAGGGCAGAAAGGCACAGAAAACGAGTGGGACAGAGGGCAGAGGCGCACCAAAAACGAGTGGGACAGAGGGCAGAAAGGCAAAAAACGAATGGGACAGAGGGCAGAAGGGCACCAAAAACAAGTGAGACAGAGGGCAGAAGGGCACCAAAAACGAGTGGGACAGAGGGCAGAAAGGCACAAAAAACGAGTGGGACAGAGGGCAGAAGGGCACCAAAAACGAGTGGGACAGAGGGCAGAAAGGCACAAAAAAACGAGTGGGACAGAGGGCAGAAGGGCATCAAAAACGAGTGGGTCAGAGGGCAGAAAGATACAAATAAACGAGTGGGACAGAGGGCAGAAGGGCACCAAAAACGAGTGGGACAGAGGGCAGAAGGGCACCAAAAACGAGTGGGACAGAGGGCAGAAAGGCACAAAAGACGAGTGGGACAGAGGGCAGAAGGGCACCAAAAACGAATGGGACAGAGGGCAAAAGGGCACCAAAAACGAGTGGGACAGAGGGCAGAAGGGCATAAAAAACTAGTGGGACAGAGGGCAGAAGGGCACCAAAAACGAGTGGCATTTGGCACCGCAGACACGCGCGGTTTGGTTCCTGGCGCACATAGCCATGGTTGCAGCGCACAGAGACCCTCCACTGCCGCACACAGAAGAAAAAAATTAGAGGGAACATTGATTACAACCATTACAATAAAGGCAAATTTAGCGCACTATATATATATATATATATATATATATATATATATATATATATATATATATATATATATATATATATATATATATATATATATATATATATATATATATATATATATATATATATATATATATATATATATATATATATATATATATATATATATATATCCAAACAAAGTTGCCTGTGAATAAGAGGGCCCACACAGGTAGGTAACATCCGCCAATATTTATTGAAGGAGTAGCATGCCCAAACAGCAGAAATGTTTCGCAGCTTCTTGATTATAGCCCGACGCGTTTCGTGCCTTGTAGCAGTTCCTAAACTTTGTTTATTTGGGCAACAGAGCGGCAACTCACTTGAGGAATAATATGAAGCACTGCAGGTTCCAGCAGGCCACTTGGTTGGCCACGCCTATTGGGGCGGGAATGACTGTGTAAACAGGTGGAGCGGCAACTCACTTGAGGAATAATATGAAGCACTGCAGGTTCCAGCAGGCCACTTGGTTGGCCACGCCTATTGGGGCGGGAATGACTGTGTAAACAGGTGGTTTAAAAAAACTGCCGTGATGTGTGCCTTCAACGCCCCAAGCCCATGAGGAAGTGCTACAAGGCATGAAACGCGTCGGGCTATAATCAAGAAGCTGCGAAACATTTCTGCTGTTTGGGCATGCTACTCCTTCAATAAATATTGGCGAATGTTACCTACCTTTGTGGGCCCTCTTATTCACAGGCAACTTTGTTTGGACATATATATATATATATATATATATATATATATATATATATATATATGAACGTCAGAGTTAATATCTGCAACTGTACTTCGATGCACAACTCAATAATTGTTGGTGAAGAGGCTTTTGAAAATGACCTCAATTATTTACAGTACCAGAATCCTTTTGTATAATGCGTGTGAAAAAAGTCAAAATAGCTACATGATAAAATTACAAGATGTCTTGCACACTGGTCCTCTTGGCTCTCAGAGGCTATAACCATTTGTCATGTCTAGAGATATCTACCAGGCAGAATGGGATCTCACTGCCTTCAGTGAAGCTACCACTGGGATGGCTCCATTGAAGCTAGAGAAGCTTTGCTCTGCGGGTGCCGCACATCAAACATTTTGTTTTCAGAATATGCTCTCAAAACTGGAATTTATTTTTCAAGATCAAAAAAAGTCAACAAGCCTAACCTGCAGGAATATTTTTCCCTTTGTGTGGTGGCCGTTGAGCAATTTCCTTTCCTTGGACTACCATGCACTGTATGAATTCAAGGCCAGGGAATTCTAGTGACAGTTCCCAGTGGTGATGGGCCATCTGGTTAGAGGTTTCTGATGGAAGAGCCAGCTTAGGCTATGCTTTTGAAAGAACAGATTTTCCCAAAGCTCCCTGGTTCCACCAAACTCTAAGTGCCTGATTGGCAGAGGAGAAAATGCAATGTCTGCCTTCATCACTCGTTGGTCCAGGAGAAGAGTCATTACCTTCAGCATTGGTTAGTGAGCCTGCTTTGTCCCCGACCTGCCACTCCTGCAGGGGAACATGACTGCACCCACCAGTTAATGGAGAGAGCTGTGCTTCTCCTAGTCATGCATTACTGGAGCAATAGCCTAGGAGGTATACCAGACCACATACCACATCCAAATGTATTGTGCAACGGCAAAGAGACTTACATTTCAGTCCCCATCTCTACTTTAAGGACTTCCGTATCTCCATCTTTGCTTTATTCCAGTTCATGGTTCACTGTGTACTTTAGCACCATAAAACTAACCACCACCAGTGGTCTGGAAGATATAATGCTTCAACTATTTTTGTTCCAAGTGCCAGGATTCCGGTGAATGGGTACTAAAATCAGCAATCGTTCCATTCCATATGGCAAGTGAAATTCCTTAAGATATGCTGATGAACCAGACACTAGGCATCCTGCCACCCCCTTTCAGTCCTTTTTTTTGCCATGCTTGGAGTGGACGCTTCTGGCCATTTTGCACTGGATGTGGGCATCTATTTGGACAGTCCTGCCAGCATACATGATGCCTCAAAGTGTCACATGATATCAGCTCTCTTCACACAACCTACAAGTGAAGAGCCAAAATCACACAGTGAAAGAGAAGATAAGCTGGAAACCCCTGCAGAGAGAGGGTTTCCAGTTGAACTGTAGAGTCTTTGCACAGCTGATGCCCAGCAGGGATTTGCAACCTCCTGGGGCAAGGCCTTCATCTTCTGAAGCCTTTTTTAGTGGGTTTTTTATGGAGAGGGCATGAGGGTCTGTTTAGATAAGTGGCAGACTATAAGCCCTCCCCATCTGCTTATCTCTACCCATACAAGCTCCCTCGATGGCTTATAATGCAGTGATAGGCTCAAAGTCCGGCCCCCTTCTTGGCCCCACTCTCTTCGAGGCACTGATGGAGCACGGTTTCGCTCGTAAAGAGACTTGCTCGGATGCAATCCTTTCGAAATAAAACGTAATGCACTAATAAACATGTTTTGTCTTACTAATAATGCACAACACAACATTTCTAGTATTTAGGGGAAGCATTCCTATCTGCCTTTACTAACCGTAACTCAAGTGTCCTAAAATGTCCGTCGCAATGTGGGAACTTTTCTGCGCATGCGTCTGTCACACTCACGGGTTGTGACGTATTCTCTGCTTTGGTGGTAAATCTTTGCTTCTGCGCTCTAGAACTAAAGATGGCTGCTCTATGTTTTCACATGCTATCTCTTGCATTGCTGCTTTTACTAAATTGTTCGTTCTGCTTGATTCCTAATGCTGTAGTTAAAAATAAAGTAATGGGAATAGAATAGCGATAAGTGGTATACAGTGCATTCATTTATTATTTGTTCTAAAACTGTTCTTTTTGATTTTGCTATTAGCTCGTGTTTGGACCAATCATGTTGCTCCATCTTGGGTCCCGCGATTGCGCATAAGCTGAATTATCCACAGCCATGACATTGAATGTGTGCCAGTGACAGTCGTGCCTGCAATGCGCCTGGGAACCCGACCGTATGAAGCTCCAAGAGGAAGACAATTTGATAAATTGTTTAACATTGTATTTACTATTAAAACATCCATTGTTGGGTGGAATAAAAGTGCATGGGAAAATAAAATCCTGGGAAGGAACATTAATTTGAATATATGAATGAAGTAACCTCGTAAACTGGTATGGTGTGATAACCTCTCCTCGTCTTTGACCAACCAAATTGAGGGAATACACAAACTTGCAACATTGGTGGGTGGTACACTGCCCTGGAAAATTGTATATCTAAGGTAGGCTTAGTTAGTTAGATTGTCCGACTTGTCCGAATAGCTGACCTGTCGCTGACCCAACGCACTCAATAGGCGATCGAGAGCCGAGGTGCTGGCGGAGCACTCTGTCAGAAGATTCGATAACCAAATTGGGGTTCTGGGAAGGAGATCGATAACCCAATCGGGGTTCTGTGGGAGAAGGTTTGATAACCCAATTGTGGTCCGACTGATAGCTGCAGAGGGTTGCGACGCTGGTGTTGCACTTTAGCTGTGGTTGCCGGTCCTGACCTGCGGTGGTCCTCCTGTCCTGATCCAATTAGGTCCGTACTTGTCCTGATTCTGGTCTGCACCTGTCCTGTCCTGTTGGTACCTGAACTATCGGGAGTCCTGTCTTTATCCCAGCCCGTGGGTAGGGTTGGTCTTCACACCATTCTAGGTAAATATAAAGTTGCGTGGGTATGTCATTATATTGTTTTCCTTTCCTTATCCTTCCTATCTTTCAATGCTTAAAGAAAGTCTCATATTATTTTCACATCATCTTGCTTTGATCATATTCTTTCTAATTGTACGAGCTTTAATTGAATTGGTATGGACCCTCTAAAAGCTTTTGGAGGTTTACAATCGTGAAACTGAAGAGCAAAATAAGAGTGAGTACTAAGATAGGATAAATATTTTTTAACGTAGTAGATAGCATGCAATCAACAATATAGAATTAGAAATAGACACAAGAGCTGTGAAGATGTTTATAATATTCAGAGATGTACTAAGGAGGCAGATGAACTCTCTTTTTGCCCTGAGTAAGTGAAGGCAAATCGGAATTGTAGGATTTGCGCTTTTTTAATAGATAGGAATCACTTGTGTTGTTTGGTACTAGGTGGCACATAGAGGGATAATGCTTGTATGAATGTTGTCCTTTGCTGATCGGTCCAATAAATGTCTTTTATATTATTATGTGTCATGGTCACAAAATCTAATGTGGATTTCTTATATACACTTCTGCAGGGAAATCCAGGGTGTAGAGAACGTATGTTGACATATCTGGCGGGTCCTGATGAAGGTGGTTTCTATCGCTGTTACCTACCACCGAAACGCGTTGACCAAGTCCTTGTATAATCCCACTGACTATAGTGGTTCTGTATCGGGCAATAGACAGAAAACCAACAAAATGTGTTAACTTTTCCAGATATACTAATGTGTGACTGTGTATGAGGTACGAGGGAGAGAGAGTGTTGTGTTTGTTTTATTTCTCTACCTGGTGATATGTGTATTAATATGTGTATTAGCATATGAACAATGAATTTTGTATTATGATTTACTGATGATAACAATGTATTCTGTGGTGAAAAAAATGTTTTAAGCTGAAAATAATTATATTAAAAGAAGTGTTAAATGAAAAGTAACTTAAATAAAAAAATGAGAAAGTAAAATGAATCTGTTGTTGTAGTATGGTTGTGCCCATGCAATTAGAGGTTGAATCCCGTAACAAATAAGGAGGTCACAAGGGAGTTGTCTCATAGTATTGGTATGGACCCTGAAATTTAAGAATTTACATAGATAAAGTGTTTAAACCTTTCCAGAGTTTGTGGTTATTTTATGAAATGCCAATGTTTATTTACTGCCTATTATTCTAACACCCTTGATCCCTTAGGACTTTAGGTACTGGTGACAAGGATTGGTAAGTCAAATGGTATAGGTTCTAAAAGGTAAAAGTTAAAATTTGATTAAGCGTAGATTTACCTGTTCACAGTGTGTATGTTTATATGGGCCCAGGTGAGTATGGTAAAATGAGCAGGTGAGCTGTGCTCTATGAGCACTTCTTCCTCCTTTCCCGCAGTGAGAATATTTAAAAATTTGGCAGGTCTGGTTTGAACCTTAGAGGCAGCATCATAGGTGCATTGACATCCCATAGATTTTGCACTCTCTTTGTAAACATCTTTACAAGGTAAACTTAAAGCCTACATTCTTATTCGAAGCATGGCAATTGCGACTCGGGCTACTACACTGTAATTTGTGAGAAGCAGATATTGTGTAATGCACTTCTACCTGTCAGAGACTATGCTTGGGTTCATGCATTGTAAACTGAAGCCAGTGAGGACCTGGGTCATTACTTTGTAGCCCTGGTTCCATGCGGGCATACTCAGAAATTATTTAAGCTCTTGAAGTCAGGAACTGAACAAGGACACTTCCATAGAATTCCATTGGGCATCTACATAAATGTTACAGGAAATTCTAGCACTATAATAGTGATAGGACTTAGAACTCTGACTAGGAAGGAACTACATGGTTCTTTGTAGATCTTCATTTCATGTGTGGCATCAAGTTATGGGTGTATTTAAATACATCAAGTACTATTATCTTTATAAAATAAAGCACTGACTGGGCGTTCATTTATTGAGGGCTAATTTGCTGTTTTACTGTGTTGCGATTTGAGCTGCTAATCCTCATCACCTTCTTGAGTAAGCTATGGACTGCTCTGCCTAATTATTCTAAGAGTCAAGTGCTAAAGGAGAGCCCTTGGTAAATAATGTTGTGGTCCAGTAATACAGTAGACCCCAGACATTTGTGGTAAATTACTCCAATTGTCACAGTGGAGCCAACTATTCTCTGATCGCCCTAAGACCACATGATACAGGTCTCCCTGACCCCTAACTTGTCACCTCTTTATATGCCAGAAGACAACAATCTAAAAAATACAAAAAGTGACGGATGAAATGCTTGCATTAATCGCAACAACTGGTAATTTCTCGGGCCACAACCCAATCCATCGTTATTTTGCACACCATGCCTCCTCAGTTTGCACCCAGCTATATGAAAATAAGTTGTGGCCCAGCTCCAATGGGAACAGTCCAGACTGAATTGCCAAGTCAGGTCCCCCCTGAATTTTCAGAATGGTTTGTGAATGTGGTATGCATGAAACTGAATGAGTGCAGTGTTTAGATACAAAACTCTAATGAGAAGAAAATCCTTAACACAATAAGAAAATAAAGAGGGCTCATACATTTATTTTGACCCTGAAGAAAGCCAAGTGACCTGTATAGGCAACAACTTGGCTGAGACATGTGGACCCAGAGATGCTGGACATAATACATTTCTCCAAGTGTTTTTAAACTTATCAGGGATCCACCCTTTTGAATAAAATGTGAAATTATTTACAAAGAGTATCATTAGGTAATTTTAGCTTTAGATTTAGATCCCTCTGTAAAAAATCGAAAGTTGTACATTAGTGTCCAATGTTGAGCCCGACGAGTTACGCTAGGCAGCTGGGTGTGGACTCAATGATGAGTGTGAGTGTCTTTAAAATCCCATGAACGATTCCCCAGTAGGTCTTGAAGGAAAATGGGCTGCATTAAAAATTTAACTTTTTCGTTTCATTTTTTAAGGGCAGGCAGTGGTTCTTGGGACCACTGCCTTTTGGAGCCAGTCACAAAGGGGAAGGAGTCCTCTTTGGAACCCTTCCTATTTGCGACTTCTTTACCACCCTCTTGAAGAGGGCAGTAATTTGCACGTGTTTTGTGACTGCAATTGCGGTCGCAAAACATTCATACATGGCTCTAAAGGTCACTATTAGGAAGGGAATGCCCCTTCCTAATAGCGAGTCGCAATACACTATTTTGCAAGTCACAAATTATGTGCGACTTGCAAAATAGTGTAAGTACATGGCCCAGACTAAAATTGCATGTGCAAAAGGGTTGCAAACCCGTTTGCGCAGGCAATTTTACATCGTACATCTGGCCCATGGCTTCTGATTCTAATTATGTTTTTATTCGCAGTAAGGGTTAATTTGACATTGAAACAAATGTATAACTGAGAATCAGAAGAAGCCTAGCTGTGCATATTTTTCCTTTATAATAATCCAACCCAGCGAAGGTAACCCTCATGCAAGTGTTGTAAAACCAACACTGTCTGTTTCCGTAACCCTGCCAGGACAATCTACTAGAACTGCAGAGAAATCCTCACCCACAGTAGTCTTGTGGCACGCCTCATCATTGGACTTCTCGCTCGAATGATGGTACATCTGGGTTGGCTCAGCCAGTAGTCTGGTAGCTCTTAATGTTGTAGGAACAGATACTATAAATATATCTAGGGTGTAGTCATGCAAGACAATTTTAATATTGGCCACCTGCATAAGATGAAAAATGTCTAAGGGCTATAGTAGTACTATTCTGTGACGCTGGAGGTGAATAATGGCCTCTGCTTCACTGCTTTGATCTAGATATAACGGCCTCTGTTGTATTGCCCATGAGGGTCAGGAGGCCTTCATCAAGTCCAAAATATTCCTGAACAAAATTTGAGATCCCTTTTATGTCATATTTTATACAAAACAAGTGCATGCACATACAAAAGAAAGCGCTGTGAGACAGGCTCTCTTGTCACACTTGCATCCAGAGCCCCCAGTCCTCCATTTGACCTAGGCTGCCAGCTGGTGTACCTGCACCTTGCTTTTCCTTACTAGCATTGGCTGATTTCATCAGCTGAGCGTTCTCCCTTTTCTACAAATCTCCCCCCCTTACTATTAATTGAGTTGGAGCATCATCACGTGAGAAGAAGGAGGGGTTCAGGGAAAGGCGAAGATTTACAGAGGTAGTTTTATCCACTGCTTGTGTCATTCAGGGCCTTAAGTGGGATGAAAAAACTGGAGGGTGGCTCAAAGGGGCGTGGCCAATGTAATTTAGGGGCGTGGCTTAAGAACACTTAAGCTAAAAAATCTGGGGCAGATTTATGAGGCCATTGCGCCACGTTTACGCCGCTGTTGCGTCACGCAAGGCGGCGTAAACGTGGCGCATCCCTACGAACGATTTACAACGTGACGCATCTAGGCAGATGCGTCACGTTGTAAAGCCCTGCGCCGCTTGTGGGCGTTCCGGCGCAGGGGGGGGCGTTCCAGGGCAGGTGCGCCTCGCAAAAGTGGCTGAGTGAAATCTATGAGATTTCACTCAGTCACTTTCAGGCCAATGCTGCGTCAAAAGCCTGCGCCTGCTTGAAGCAGGCGTAGGTCTTGACGCAGCATTGTTAAGATGGGCACCCCCGAGATTTGCTGGAGCAATGCGCCACCTTTACGGTACAGATGCGTCACGCATCTGTGCCGTTTTTGCCCCATGGTGCGCCGCATCATAAATGCGGCGCACCATGGGTGGCGGAGCAGGGGCGCACTGTGGCGCATGTTAACTGGCGCATCCCTGGGGATGCGCCAGTTAACATAAATCTGCCCCTCTGTGTTTAGCATAGTGTGCCGCCCGACTTGTATTTTGCTGTTTCTGTCATTGCATCTGAAAATATAATACAAGTAGAATCATACCTACAACAAGTCAGGACTATTGGCTTTGTCAATGGTTGTTAGTTGCATAAGATAAATAAGCACCAACTATGACTTGTATATAATATTGTAAAAGCTTCCACTTAAATACCTGGTGACACCACAACAATGTTGCTGCCCCTGAGTTTCAAAAAGAGGACGGAAGTCCAGAGAGAAAATGACTCTCTTTAAATTAGTTTCCATCCCCTAAAAGCTTACCTGGCATGACGTCATGCCGTGAGAAGTGAGCAGTGTGAGCACGCACACATCGGTGTGCCTGTTGTCACTGCAGTCCAGAAAAAAACGGATTGCCTGTGCCAGGGCATACATCAGAGCTTGATAGAGACCAGTTTCGAGGCCCCCTTTAAAAAACTGCCGGTTCTCAGACCTGGTGAGACCCGGCCCACTTAAAGCCCTGGTTGCATTCCATGTAATGTGCTACTCTCTACAAAACGCTTCAATGCCTTTTCAGGGGTAGCAACCGAGTCATGAACGGCAATACATTACAACACCATTTTTACTTATAGCTTTAACACAGCAATGTTGGAAAAGGAAAGTAAAAAATACCCACCGAGCCTTCATGACCGCAAATGCATAGCATTACATACACTGTGACGCATACCTATGTATGAACTCGCACAACGTCCATCTTGGAATAGTGTGCAAGATGTCCACAATGTGCTCACGTTTCGCAACCCATGGGCTCATATTCATCACAACACAGGTTAGGGTGATCAACTGGCATGGGCGCAAATTCAGGACAGTGAGTGAAAAAATTCACGACAAAGGGTCAAAATTCAGGACAATAATTCAGGACAGGTCAAAATTCAGGACAAAAGGTAAGTTTTACAAACACATCAGAGGAGGTTGCGCAATAGTATAAGTGAAGAATATAGGCAACCACTTAAGTACAAGTGAAAATAAGTTTATATTAGGTTGAGACAATTGTGCACTTCATGGTTTTTCAGTATGCGCGCAGCTTTAAGCAAATCTGCAGGTCTTTTGTGGTAAAAAAACACGCCACCACCCCACCTTTCCAGCTCCCAGAGAAAACGCCCGATGCCCTGTCTGGCCATTGTGGCCTAGCGACCTCCCTGCAATGGTGCCCCTCATCTTCACATAGACCCTCTCTCATGTGTATTTAATTTCTTTTATAGTGCTACTCATCCTAAGTATGTAGGGCAGAGTGTTGGAGTGTGTTACAACACACACATATTGTCTAGAGACAATGACTCATATAAATGTGAGTCAATGTATATGAAATGTTGCTTAAGATAATGGGGCTTACAATGTGTAATCATATTTTCATCCATCATTCAGTCTTTCACCATTCATTCTGTCCTTCCATCATGTATGCCTATCCATGTCCATATTCAACCATTTGCAAACCAGTCCATCACGTATCCTACCATCCATCAATTCACTCATCCATCCCTCTATCCACCCTTTTATTCATCTATCCATTATCCATCGATCCACCCTTTCACCCTATCCATCCGTACACGCATCCATCCACTCTTCCATCAATCCAACCATTCACTCACCTATCCAGCCATTTAACTATACAGCCATCCTTTCACTTACTCATTCATCCACCCAGTCACTCATCCATTCACCCAGTCACCCGTTCAGTCATCCATTCACCCATCCTCCCGTTCTCTCTCCATCCCCCTTTCACTTAGCCATCCATCCCTCCACCCATGCATCCATCTACTCGTCCACTCATGAATCCATCCTTTGAACCTATCACTCATCCATCCATCCTTTCTCTCATCCACCCACCCTTTCACTCCTTCACTCATCTATCCACCTTTTGTCCATCTACCTGACCTTTCACTCACTCATCCAGCCTTACATCCATCCTTTCACTCATCTCTCCATCCATTCACCCTTTCACTTATTAATTTATCAATCCATCCATCATTTCACTCATCCATTAACCCATTCACTCGCCCATCATCCACCCTTTCACTCATCCATCCATCCATCATTTATTTATTTATTTATTTATTTATTTATTTTATTTGCAAGCTTGTACCGCGCTGGGAATCGACTCCCTAGGGAGTATCTCCGCGCCATTGGCAACGTCAGAAAGCAAATAGCCCTGTCATGTGTAAATGTCATACTGCAAGTATCAATAGTTGAATAAAAAAGTTTTTAGTTTTTTCCTGAAAGGAAGATGATCCCTGCAAGCTCTGATTTCCAGGGGGAGTTCGTTCCAGAGTTTCGGGCCGGCCACTGACAGAGCTCTACCACCTTGTCGTGATTTCCAGAATCTGGGGACACATAGTAGTTCATGGTCTCCAGATCTCAGAGTTCTTACGGGAATATATGGGGAAAATTTCCCTGTTAAGATCTCCGGGCCACTACCAGACAGGCACTTATGGATAGTGCAACAGGTTTTAAACAGCACTCTCTGTTTTATGGTAAGCCAGTGGAGTTTTTCTAGAAGGGGTTTTGAAGGGGTTCTGGCCGGGACGTTTAGAACAAGGCGGGCAGCCGTGTTCTGCACAACTTGAAGTCTAGCGATGACCCCTTCATTGGCGGCTAGCAGCAGACCATTGCAATAGTCCAGTCTACTCAACACGAGTGACTGAACCAAAGTTCTTCTGGTGGAATCAGGTAGCATGGGAAACACCCTACGGAGAAGACCAATAACGTGAAAACAGGAGCCTACTACAGAAGTAGCGTGATGTTTTAAAGTAAGCTCCTGATCCAGTTTGACTCCCAGATCTTTCACTACCATTTTAGGCTCTGGGACTGGGCCAAGATCACAAGGCCACCAGTCCGGAGTCCATAGTCGTTTTGCTTCCCCGAAAAGCATCACCTCCGTCTTGGAGACGTTGCACTGAAGGAGATTTACTGCCATCCAGCGTGCTACTTCTTTCATCCCTTGAGCAAAGGAGTGGCGCACTTCAGGAGTCAAGATTTTAAAGGGAAAGAGGAGTTGTGTGTCGTCTGCATACGATACAGGGATAAACCCGTGGGATCTCACGATGTTAGCTAGGGGTGCCACGTAGATATTAAATAATGTAGGGCTCAAGCAGGAGCCCTGTGGCACCCCCTTTGAGATCTCCACCTCCTCTGACTGGTAGGGGCCCAGTATAACTCTCTGAGTGCGCTTGCTAAAAAAACTCCTCAGCCAAGCCAGCGCCTTTCCACCCAGACCGATGTTAACTAGTCTGGTGGTCATGATCTCGTGTGACACCGTGTCAAACGCCGCTGACAAATCTAAGAGCACCAGGATAACGGAGTACCCCTTATCTTGAAGCATACGAAGATTGTCAGTGATGGACAGCAAGGCGGTCTCGGTGCTGTGCCTAGGCCTGAAACCCGATTGAGAGGGATCTAGTCCCCCTACACTCTCAATGAAGTTGGATAAGTGCCGATTAACAAACTTCTCGGCCAGCTTCCCTAGGAAAGGGAGAAGAGAGATGGGTCTCAGGTTCGTGAGGTCAGTCCATGGAATGGAACTGTTCTTACGTAGAGGCCTCACCAAGGCACGCTTCCAATTAAGGGGAACATCACCTGAAGCTAGAGATAAATTAAGCACCTGTTGAATCCCTACTCCTAGATCTTCCCTTAGGAGAGACATGATCCGGGCTGGAACAATATCTGACGGGCAACCGCTCTTAGTCTGGTTGATTAGAGTATACATTTCCTCGATAGATATAGGGGGGAATTCAACCAGTTTATTAGTACTAACTCCTGTTGTGCAGGGGTATGGTGGAGCCATACTATCCACAGTACTAGAGATATTAGGAGAAGGGTTTGAGGCCAGAATCTTTGCATAAATACCCTCAATCTTCCTGACAAAAAACTGCGAGATACTGTTGCAAAGTACCTGGGACTCAATGTCCTCAGTTTCACAGGCTGCAGGTTTAACAAAGGTCTGTAGGATCTGATAAAGGACTTTCACGTTTTTACCTGCAGCTGTTATTTGGTCTGCTATGTGATGTTTGCGAGCAGAGCGAATTGCTTTATGGTAATTTTTCTGTGCAGTCCTATAAAAGTCCTTATCCTCAGCCTTATAAGTAGCTCTCCATAATTTTTCCGATTTCCGTGCCGCAATTTTTAATTGCCTTAGATCATCTGTGTACCAGATTTCTTGTCTTGGGGCAGGACGGGGCTTATATGTTTTAAAAGGAACAACAAGATTAATGGAAATAGCTACTGCTTCATTGAGAGCTGTTAGTGCCGCATTAACATTGTTCCCATATTCAGGCCAGTTGGGTTCAATAAAGTTATCCCTAAAGCTCTCAGGCTTTAGTTTATTCCAGGGTCTTCTGACATCAGCCAATATTTTATGTGCTCCCTTAGGCACATAAGTAGGTCGAGTGTAAAACTCAATGATAGAGTGATCCGTCCAATCCACTTGGCAGGGAGGTAAACACTTTATAGAGGCGGAGTTATATAGCACAAGGTCCAAAGTGTGACCAGCTAAGTGCGTGGGTCCCTGATTAGCTTGGTGTAGACCTAGAGTGGTTAGATCTGCCAAAAGAGTCTGCGCCTCCACACAAGAAGAAAGTTCACTATGGACATTAAAATCCCCTACCAGGAGAAAATCAGAATCAATCTGTATGTGTGGGGCCAGAATTTCAACAAGTTGGAGAGAGAAATTCCCAAGCGAGCCAGGGGGTCGATAGGCTAATGCTCCCTTCCTTATATTTTTCGAATTGGGGTTTATAGTAAAGATGAGGAGCTCCATTTGTGAATTACATATGGTCTCAGTAACCACAACCTCGAGATCTTGTTTAAAAACAATAGCCAATCCCCCACCAGTTTTGATGGGTCTGTCCACCCGTACTAATTTGTATCCTTGTGGTATCCCCATAGTAATGGCTGGAACAGAGTGGGGCTTCAGCCACGTCTCTGTTAAAAAGCATAGATGAGGATATTCTGATGTTATCAAATCCCAGACCTGGGTGGCGTGGGCAGCCAGGGAGCGAACATTGCACAGTAGGTTCTTGCAAGACAGAGTTAAGTCAATCGAACTGTCAAGTACAGTTTGCTGACATTTAGAGAGTTGTAGCTGACGAGGTGTAATTACTGCATTACAAGTAAATTGAGTATGACAGATTATGCAAGAAAACGGTCCCTCCAGAGTGCCAGATACTTTATGTGAGCACAAGCTGGCAGCATACCTGTTTAAAGCAGCTAGGGATTGACTGGTGTAAGTAAGACCATGCCGAGGACGCGACTCAAGAGTGTGTATTGAATCCGCCATTGCCCCCTGCCTCTAGCCTCGTCCTGTCGCGGACGGGCGCAGACGGGCTGGTCTTAGGCTCGTCTTCGGCGCAGGAGGAGGCGCTACACTGCGCGTCAACACTGCGCGTTGATGCCGACGAGTTACTTTATAGTCCCTGATCCTGGGAGAGCTAGAGCGCGAAGCGCTCGCCTCCCCGGATGTTTCTGGCTCTGCCCCGCCTTCCGCGCCCGTGATTGGCTGGAGGGTCGGGTCACTCATCCATCCAGCCATCCATCCAACCATCCCTTCACTTACTTGTTCACTCACCTTTTCACATTAATTATGAGGTGAGACTTTGCAGAGTTGCAGAGAGAAAGACCCACCAAGGACTCCACCCTCGCTGTAGTTCCTAAAGCAAGGGGTGGGTAGGGTGGGGTGGGGGAGATTTCACTATGCCCCTGCGCATGGGCTATCTGAAAAAGTGGAAGGCATGAGTAATGCATGATGTAGAGCAACTGATTGTGAGGCAACTGGGACATTGTGTTTCCAGAGCTTTAAGTGGGATGAAAAAAATCTAGGGGGGTCTCTCCAAAGGGGCTTTGATGAACATGAAGGGCGTGGCTTAAAACACCTAAACTAAAAATCTGTGCTTAGTATAATGTGCCACCCGACTGGTATTTTTGTTGCTTTTGTCATTGCAGCCAGATATATAATACAACAAGTAACGTTACACCTGGAAAAAGTAACTTTACACCTACAATAAGCCAGAACTATTGGCTTTGGCAATGCTTGTTAGTTGCATAAAATAAAAAAAACAGCAACCATGGCTTCCTTGAATATAATATTGAAAATGCGTAAGTTCTAAAATGATGAGACTCTGAAAGAACTATAACCCCTTCCTTTGAACTTTTTTCCCCTCCTTCCTTTGGTTAACTGGATTCTCACTTAGCAGCAGCATGGGTGTTTTTGCACTTCCAGATGCCCAGCCCTAAACAGTGGCTGGAGGAGGCCACCACATGCTGTACCAGCCCAGAATGACCCATTGTCATCATGTATATGGCAATCAGCTGCATACAGAATTACAATGGGTCGGTGGGGCTGCTCTTGTGCTCGGAGGACTGCGAGGCGCCCCATCAGGGGGATGAGGCCTTTCCCAGGGGACCAGCGCTGCTCCATGAAAGGCCCAAAAAATAACAGACAAAAGGCGTCCGTAAAAGTGATCCTCACGGACAATGAACGAGAGGTTCAATTTACGGAGGGTCCGTGAAATTTACGGACGGTTGGTCACCTTACATCTATTTTTTTGACTTGCCACTGTACTGTGAAGTAAAATTGCACAATAAGAAGTAAGAACAACATAACAATAACATAACAACTTACCACAGCCACAATAGCATTGGAAAAGCCAATATTAAAGAAGAGAGAAACCGTAGGTCCTTTTGGAAATCAAGCTGAGCTGTGCGGTATTTCACGTCCTGCTAAATTCCCAACATATTGGTAATCATGCTGAAGGGCCGCAAAACACTGATACCTCAGTTCATAGATATTTTTATTTTCTTTCGGAATGCCAGAATGTTCTCCATGATGTGATATGCCCTTTGTGGTTTTCAGTGATTTCGATAGGTGCATGGAGCCTAAGGCAGAAGAAGTTGAGTCAATACATAGACAAATGTCTCACTTCGGGTTAAATAAAACCATACTTTAATTTGAAAGTGCATATGTTTTGTTAAATAACGCACTGCACTACTATTATAGGGAGATAAGTCACGCAAAGTTTTATATTGCAGGGGCACGACCAGCGTTTACCTGATTGTCTTAAAACATGGGATAATCTCACCTGCATTCTCCCGAGAATCGCATAAAGTTCAGACCCTTTGCTTTTTTTAATGAACCGACAACAGTTTGTGTTGTTATGAGAGTGAAACGCCACTTCATTGCACCCAAAATAAAGCATGGAAGACGTCAGTGTCTCAGGGAGGCCGCAGCCCACATTTACAGGTGGCAAACGAATAAATATTTTAGGGCCTCACCTAACCTGCAATCTCTCTACCTCAAATGGAAAAACGAAAGAAAGTGCACGTGCTGCCGCTGCCAGACAGGCATCAGGTTTAACAAGGAGAAACGAGAAGTTAATGGGGCACATGTGTGGATACCAACATGGGTTTATGGGGATTTTGGTTAAAGCCCCTGGAGCAGACAAGCAGATGAAAAGCCTTTTTTCCCGCTTAGCATGACAGCTGATATCCAATAAATACCGTCGACCAGCGCGCACGGGAGACGGGAACCTTCTTAATTAGTGCGGCGCGTTTATTGGAGCCTTTTGATCAAAATGAGAAGCACACAGGTACCAGAGGGTTTGTGAAGAGATCTAAGCGGCTTATTTCACAAACCAGGCGTCACTGTTCAAGGAGAGCAGTGCCTGGACGTTTAGGAGTGTTAGGGACCCCACTGCCGTCAGTTTCATTGCACCCCTCTAAAGCGAAGCTCTATTCAGGAACGCACAGACTCCCTCATGGATCCTGTATGGGGCTTCCCTTCGCCTCTCACGCACAGCTCCACGAGGCACCTGCAGCCACTGTGACGTTGCCATTCAGATGCCATGAGTTCAGGGTGCATTTCAGTAGCCTGATGCTTAGAGGATGACCTTTTGTATTGACCTGGTACCAAGTGGTGCAAGATAGGAAGTAAGAACATAGTGCCAATATAGGCAACTCACCCAACATGAAGAACATAGCACGCGCATCAATAAATAAACACACAAGACATGTTTGTTGGGAAGCATTTTGCTGCAAGTTTTATTTCATAGCAAGAAATATGCCATTGCGGTGGGTTAACTTTCGGACCATCCAAGGGCAGGCAGCGGTGATTAACCTATGCTGCCCTGCCTGCCTGATGAGCCAACTGCACCGTGGTCAACCCAATCGGTGCTACCATTTTGAGTGGATTTTCACCCTTAAATTCAGTGGACCACCAGTCCATTCCTTTACTCACGCCTTTTTAGGGGTGGAGTGTGTCCAGGCAAGCGTCCGGTTGCTCAGCCTTACAACGCCCCGAAGGACTAGCAGGTATAAGTACCTTACCCCACCCTCTGTTGCGCAGGACGTGACCTGTTTCCCGCGCCAGAATTTGGGGACTTCCAGACTGTCCCAAACACTAGCATGTTGCTGTGACTAATGTGGCACTAGGGTGGCCGCCCTCTCAAACAGCCTCATAGTGCCAATATAGTCAACTCACCGAACATGAAAAACATAGCATGCACATCAATAAGTAAACACAAAAGACATGTTTGTTGGGAAATATTTTGCTCCAGGTTTTATTTCATACCAAGAAATATGCTAACGTGGTGGGTTAACTTACGGGCGATCCAAGGGCAGGCAGCGGTGACTAACCGAAGCTACCCTGCAAGCCTGATGAGCCAACTGTACCGTGGCCAACCCAATCAGTGCTACCATTTTATGGAGATTTTCCCCCTTAAATACAGTGGACCACAAGTCTATCCCTTTACTCTCACCTTTTTAGGTGTGGAGCGTGTCCAGTCAAGCCCCTGGTTGCTCGGGCTTACACCTGCCCGAAGAACTAGCGGGGCGCAGTCACTTTCTTCCAGGGTCCTGCCGTAAAGACTCCTGAGGTTGTTTGGCTTCTGTACCCCTATTGTGCTCCTGAAGAGGGTACCCTTATGTACCATTCAGCCTCTGGATCACCCTGTAACTCCGCCAAGTCCTGGATGTGTCCACCATCATATCCAGTGCCCCCCTACCATGACAGGCTCCATAATGTCCTGCAACCTGAAGATACAAGTCCTTCCAGCTGGACCAATTCCCTATCAACCTATCAGGGTACCCTGCGCTAACAAGGCCATGCGTAATTTACCAAGCCCTTCTTATTTGATTTTGAATTCAGGTTGAACCAAGCCCTCCTGCTTGGTCGGCTTGTACTTGGCTTAATTTACCCTTCTATGGGAAAGTTTGATGTTCTCCCCGGAAGTTGGGAACTACTGTTCACCTCTTTAACCAGTTCCAAAATATGTCCCTCTGTGCTACTAGGCCTTCTGATTGAGGGTTGTCTGGGCCCTGTATTTACCCCTCACTGCTTACACCCCAGATTTAGGATTCGCTATTAAGCAGAGATGTGTCTGCCTTCAGGGCCACAAGTATGTTTGTTTAAACAAGTTAATGTTGTGGCCAACACCATACCCCCATCATTATCCACAGACCTCCATATGTGTAGGAGGACAGCACCGGCCAGGAGTAGGACCCCTTGGGGACATAAAGCAGCTTTCTTCGTAACCACAGATCTGTGTGATACAGTCCATTGTGCACTGTGTGCAAATTTGTGCATTTTCATTGGGGATTGGTTAGGCCCTTGGTTGCCCCCATTATTTGGATGATCCCAATTATCAGGGTACAGGCTGATTACCAAGTGCCACACCAGCAAATGAACATGTGGATATGGATCGAATTTAAGCTGTGCATGTCCTTTTGAGGTCGCTCGGTGAACCTCCTCACCTAAGCCAAGACAAAGGTGGCTCTAACAACTGGGGGAAAAACCTGAGGCCCCTCACCTAAGCCAAGATAAATGTAGATCTAACCACAGTGGGAAAAGCCTGAGGTCCCCTGATGGTACTCCTAATATTCCACTGCATTTCATGTCCCTATTGCCTACAAAACCCATCAGTCAGACTGCCATCACAGGTGCTGTCACCATGCTGTTGTCCACCCACCCAGCATATGTAGCCCATAAACAGCTTTTGCTAAAGGTATACCAGAGTGCCCAAAAAGTTAGCCAATTCTTTTGTATTTGAGGACATGGAGTAAAACATATGAGAAAATCTTCCTGCACCTTTATTAAATAGGACTGCAAATGTGTTCTGATAATAGTCAGCATTAGTGCTCCAAACCCATATTTTTCAACACCATTGGAGTAACACCACCATTTTGGAATGCTAAACTAATGCAACCCACCAGGCTGACTGATGGATTTAGTGTATGTAGCCCATAACCCGACTTTTGCTAGAGGTATACAGATGCCAATGCTTTTCGCTAGTGAGAACCTGGAGTAAATCATACGAACACATTTGCCTGCAAATTCTTAACTAAAAATGCAAATTGTGTTCTGGATTTGTCGACATATGTGCTCCAAACTCATGTTTCTCAACACTATTGACCCCACAGCACACTATTGGAATGACAAGCTAGTGCAACCCACCTGGCTGAAGAGCTCCCGGGGTTTATTAGCTGAATTGCAGGAACCCTTTACCCACATTTTTCTTTACAGTATTCTGTTCCTTTCATGTCATCATTGCCTGCAAGTCCATCCCCGTCTGAAAGCGATCTATAGATACTGAGTCACCCTTCTGCTGTCCCCATGAGTAGCCCTGTGCCAAACGTCTGCTAACCTATACCAGGATGCTGACAAGTGAATGGTGAGAACGGGAGGACAGTCTAAACAGAAACCAATCCCAGGCTAACTGTGGACTTTAAATGGATGTTGTGTTGCCGTACTGGTGCACCCACCCTGGTGTGGATTACCCAGCACCCACATTACAGGTGTTGCTAGGATGCAGGAGAGGAAATGCAGATAGCTTTAATACACTTTTTCAGCCAGCGTCCTCCAAGTGTTCTCAACACCTTGAGGACCCTGCCCGCCTTCAAGGGCAACCCCTCCTACACCACCTGGATGGACCAGCTAGGGGCTGGCAGTCTCTTAATAATAAGTGAAGCTTCCTGTGGTACCCACTGGTTATGCTGAGGGATATTCCCATTAACTGCCCATTAAGTTTGCACCTCACCCAAATTATTGATACAACTATATTAAACCAGTGTTGTGTCATAGTCCAGTACCATTGGGTATTGTCTTTTGTGCCTCACCAAGTCAGTCAGTCCTTTGCTCAGTTTAACTGGATTAAAATCTTGCAGTAACTACATACTTTCTAGGATGAAAGGATTTGATCCCATGACCATGAGGTTGAAACCACCAACACACCCAGCAGGTGAATCGGTCCAGGTTTTCTTTGCCCTAACCCCTTCTATGCCCTGTGAACTCACCATATAACCTGCAAGTGGCCATGTGGCAGGCACCCAAGTGGTACCTGGCAGTCCTATTTAACCTTCAGATCCTTACAGCATAGCAACACTCACTGCTGCAGATACCTTGGTGCACGAGCATCCAATACTCGCCCCCTATTGAAATCAGTAATTATTTAAATTAAATTAAACAGTGTATATGAATGAAACGATGCACAGGCAATTGAAAATTTCACATATAATGTAATGTGACGCAATTTGGACTTGTTCATCATATCAAGTTGGTCGCCTTAGATCAATTCGAGTGATCAGTGCAAGTGATTCAAACAGAACCAAGTAAGAACGATAAGTTTCCCCAATTGAACTCATACAGAAGCTTAGTGTGGGTGGGTTGTCCAAATGTTGCTTTGATGTGGTGGAATTACCCACCCCAAGTGCAGCAAATTACTGAACAGCTCTGTTCACACTCCCCAGGCTGTAAATATTAGCAATGTGAGTGGTCCAAATGACATCGATGCCAAAATATAAGATTCACAGTTTGTGTTCTAATGCAGCCCCACTTATGGAGGGTCCTGCAAGGACCTCTCTGCCTCACTGAGTGAAACCTAACTACTTTGCACTTAACACACTTGCATGTCATTAAGAGAGATACATAGCAACAACTTAGCGCACTGCTGATAAGAGAGGAAACAATCTGTTGCACCCGGCTCTATGGGGCCATCTGGCAACGTTTGGATGGCCAGGACCTTTTATATGGGGAACATCGTTTACAACCCGGTGTTTACACCGCAGTGCCTTTACGACGATGCCATTACAACCAAGTCATTACTACGACTTGCGCTGGATGGCGCTGTTGGGCAAGGAATGTTGTAATTTTATATTCCTACACCTTCCCTACTGTTACGTGGACTGGTGTTGGAATATAAAATTATAATATTCCAAAATCCCGCCCT
This sequence comes from Lissotriton helveticus, assembly GCF_964261635.1. NCBI lineage: Eukaryota > Metazoa > Chordata > Amphibia > Caudata > Salamandridae > Lissotriton > Lissotriton helveticus. The sequence goes on along the minus strand of NC_136061.1, from coordinate 426,977,904 downwards.
CCAACGCAAGTCGTTGTAACGACTTGCGTTGTAATGCCCGCGTTGTCAAGTACCGCGATCTTTTAGATCGCGTTGTACTGACATACATCCTTTTATATAGCTGTTTTTGCAATTTCATCTGATGAGAGGGGGAAATCTAGTAATGACTTTGTCCTGCAGCTATGTGAAATAACAAAACTGTCGGCAGAGCCCGGGCATGTTTCTAACTAGAGACAGAATGGAGTACCATGCCCCCCGGCATGCACGCATTGCCTGCTGGGGGTTTAGAGGCCATACATACAAAGCGGTGACTAAAATAGCATTAAAGGTGTGCGCCCAGGCTTGTTGAAAGTACACTTTTCAAGTCTGTGATATTGGTGCCCCCCTGGAGTGACTGCACCTCCCATGAGTCTCCCACTGGAACGCTGAACCAGTATTGTAGGATAAGTTGGCAGGAGACCAGGGGTCGGGGTAGGTGCAGAACTTCTAAGCCAACCACTGCGTAGCTGTTGGCGACTACTGATAAGAATTTGGCCCAAAGTAGCAGGGATTGCTCCAGTGGTGCGGGCCATGTACCCCAAGGACTTATGCACCCTGAAACATGAGGCCATGCAGCTCTTTACTCGAGAACTTCAAAGGTAACTTTACCCCCCCCCCTTTGGCTTCACACCCCCTCTGTCATAATCTGTAGGCACTTAAAGGCGTGTCAATGATGAGTGCATTGCTTGAATAGCACTGACTGGACCTCTAAAAAAATAGCTTTAACACATACGAAACACATTTACAGCCCTGGAATGTATAAGATTGATATGCTCTCAGAACTGAAAATTAAGCAGGGAATGCTTAGCATTGCTGGTGCTTGTACCTCCCATGGTGAGTTTTCCCTGACACAACTGGGGTTGCCCCCGTTCCTCAAGAAAAGACCATTTAGGATTTTACAAGGCCAGGCAAAATACTTCGATCGGACTATAAATCAATTGTCCTTCATTCTACACTGGTTAGCTCCTGAGGCGTGAGCCGGGAGAAGAATTGCACAGCTAGTAATTTGTGGATCTTTTCATTTAATGTGACGCCTATTTACAGATTCCGAAATCGGAAATTAAAAAAAATCGCCGTATTTTAATTTGTGTTTTGGATGGGGACTCTGACCAAATTAACTTTATTTTGCTACTCACCCGGTGTTGGGGGTCACGAGGGGGCTTCCTTGGAGTGATTAAGACGCTAAGGGAAGTGAATAGACTCCAGCAGCTGCCCGGACGGACGCCATTTTAGGTGGTCCAGGGTCAGCGCTCTAGCCTTTTCCCCCGGAGACACTTAAAAATCAGAGATGGCACGTACGCGCAGCGGACGAGCGCAGCGGGCGCGCCAAAGGCAAGCCTGTCTGTGCCCGTCCGCTCCTGGACCGCGCCCAGGGCCACTACCCCTGCCATTTTTACCCCAGTCTCCCTGTCTATTATTGTCTATACAAAAGGTAAGCTTCTTGGGCTGAATAGAGTGGGCAGAAGCTCAGAGTGTCCATGCCTCTCGTTATATGAAAACTGTATAGACAATCCCACGTATTGCAAACATTGTAATACCAGTCTACCAAGACCCATGTTTAGTAAGGTTGGGAATGTAACGGGGAAGGAAACAGGTGGTCGGAAGATGAACTCGACACAGAGTATGAGAGGGATCCTCATAAATGCGTGATCTATGGTCAAACATAGTACGGAATGCGCAACCCTGATTGAAGACCTAGGGGCTAAAGTGCCATTTATTACTGAAGCCTGGGCGGATGATGCATCTGAACCGGATATAGTTAAGGCATCACCTCCTGGCTTCTTATGCCATACAGTCAACAGGCAGGGTAAGAAAGGAGGGGGGTTGGCAGTAATTTATCATGACTCTATTAAAACGACGTTTAAAACAATCACCAAGGGGGGTTGTGAAGCCTTGAGCTTCTCTCTCTCCCTCTCACATAAGGAGAATTTCAGGGGAGTTTTATTATACCGGCCACCAGGACAGAGGAAATCCTTCTTTGACTTAGTATGTAATTTGATGGAGGAAGGTATAAGTGATAGATCATTCTCCATCTTGGGTGACTTCAATTTCCATCTGGAAGATCTTGGAGACCCAGATACAAAGGAGTTACTGGATCTCATGAACGGACTTGATCTCCCACAAATAGTTAAAGGAGCCACCCACACAGCTGGTCATACGCTGGATGGGATTTTTTCAAACTACCCACAGCTATTGGTGACGAATATATACCCTGTAGTATGGTCGGATCACTCAGCCATTCTATTTGAGATAGCCCCTGTGGTGAATCAAAATAATGCAAAAACAGCAACAAAAACTACCTATTCACGCGCATGGAATAAGATTGAGGCGAAAGAACTATCAGATTTACTGGAATCTTCCCTACCATCCTTGTCTGGTGAGGTGGATGTAGCTATTGCCAGTTTTAATGAGTGGATCAATGGAGCCTGCAACAAGCTTGCCCCTAATAAACGATTTGACGGTAAAAGGACTCATCCTTCTGCCCCGTTGTATACTCCTAATCTAAAAGCGCAGAAATGTCTATGTAAACACTCTGAGAGAGAATGGAGGAAGAGTTATAAGACAGAAGAGAAAACTAAATATAAAGACCGCCTACAGGCATATAAGCAATTGCTGGTGACTTCTAAGCAAGAATACTTTGCAGCCCAAATTAAGTTAGCAGAAAACTCAGCAAAGGAACTTTTTAAAATTGTCTGTCAACTGGCCAATCCTCATCCACCTAAAGTATTAGAGAGTCAGGAACTCTGTGATAAAATTGCTAAATACTTTTTAGATAAAGTGGAAGACATTTTTTCAATTTTTAATAATGCTAACAATAATCTGTCTTATGATTCAGGTACGGATTCAATCCTAACCCCGCAAACCCAATACGCTTTAGTGCAATTTCCCCTGCTGAGTGACACGGACACGGTTGCGCTTCTGCATAAGCTGAAATCTGGGTCTCCTTATGACCTCTGCCCTGTCAAAATTGCTAAAATGACTTCTCAGGTAGTTGCGTCAATGCTGATGCCCCTTTTTAACAGGGTATTGGAGGAGGGCAGCTTTCCAGCAGACTGGAAGATGGCTTAATTGATCCCGCTGCTAAAAACCCTAAACTTGGACCCCTCAGATGTTTGTAACTTCAGGCCTATCTCTCGGCTACCTTTTCCAGCCAAAATGCTAGAAAAATGGATAAACAAATATCTGAGTAGCTACCTACATGAGGCGGAGGTGCTTGACTGTACGCAATATGGCTTCCGGGAGGGTCATAGTACAGAAACGGCTGTCCTTAAGTCAACTGATGACATAAGGAAAACGTTAGATCAGGGGGCTAAAGCAGCAATGATCATGCTTGATCTCTCCGCAGCGTTTGACACGGTCCATCACTCATTATTGATGGACCGTTTGTCAGCCTGCGGAGTAAAGAAGGCTGCCTGGAAGGTTCTAAATTCTTTCCTGTCTGAGCGGAAGCAGATAGTAGCCCTCGGAGATTTCTGTTCAACTCCATTCCAACTGCCTTGTGGGGTCCCTTAGGGATCATCACTAAGTCCAACCTTATTTAATGTGTACGTATCGTCCCTGGCCCCATTGATAAGATCTTACGGGTTCCAGCTTACATCTTATGCGGACCGATACGCAGATAGTGGTATCCCTCCTCCCTGGATTAGAAGGAGCAGTTAGCCACAAGTTACATGATTGTATGGAAGCAGTTGGATAATGGATGGCCAGCAATTGTCTAAAATTAAACTCAGACAAAACTGAGGTCATCCTCTTTGGTAATGACATCAGTATTTGGACACCAAAATGCTGGCCAAACTCCCTGGGTCCTCTACCGGTTCCTTCCCCACAGGTGAAGAACCTGGGAGTCTATCTTGACGACAGATTGGATATGAGAAAACAAATAAAAGCGGTGGTATCTTCCACGATGTTTACTATTAGAACCACTAAGAAAATTCTCACCTTGTGCCCAAGGAGAGTCGACAGACGGTGGTTACTGCACTTGTCATGTCAAGACTTGACTACTGCAACAGCCTCTATTTAAACATCCAGGAGAGGCTGTTGCAGATGTTACAGTTGCTGCAGAACACAGCCGCCAGGCTGATTTTTGGCATACCTAAATTCTCCCCCATCTCTAGCGAAATCCGTAGACTGCACTGGTTGCCGGTAAGACAACGGATACATTTTAAAGCTTTGTGCCTTGTCTTTAGATAGCAAAAACAAAGAGAGGAGTATCCACTATGAATTTGAAGAACAGACGTATCTGGAGGACCGGTTCTTGGCAAAAAGGAGGAAATTCATCCTTTTGATAGAAACCCCTCACTCACCACCTAGTGGTGACATGCTTCATCATCGGGGTCCACCTCGGCGTCCTAGCGACACCAAGGTGTGCTGCGACACCTGAACTACAGTGGAGCGGGTTGTGGCTGTAGGTGCAAAAAAATTGTTAAAAATTGTCCTGGTTGTACTCAAAAACAATGGATTTAATTATAGAGCAACTGAACAATGTGTTTAAAAATAATTACTGGCGAGATCCTGGTAGGGAGGGTTACGACCAAGTGATCTCTATATGTGTTGAGTGGTCAACATGTTTCTACCATAAGGGCTATTGCCCGGTATTCGTCAGGACCAGAAAAAACAGGTGGACAGGGGGTGCGTGCTCCCTAAAAAGCACACCCGCCCTTGATCCCCTGTGTGCCTCCTGGCAAAAATGGCCAGTGGTGGGTGCTGCTCAATCAAATAAGTGAGCTGGCGAATAAAAAAGAGACCTGTAGGGAGAGAAGGGTGGATAAAGAACAATCAGGTATTGAGTGATAGACTTACTCTCCTGTAACGTCGTGTAGTCTCTTAGTGCAATGGAAATATAGTGCCAAAAGAAGGGGGGGGTTCCAGATATACATAATTCCGTGGCGAGGGAGTGAAAACTAGTCAACATCTATGCCAAAATATAGGTGCACGCGAGTTGCATGCGGTGCTAGCACGACCCAAGCGGGATAGAGTATTGAGTTTAAAATACTTGTGCTACAGGTCTGTCACGTGGTGCCTGGGCTACTCGCAAGTATCAAATGACAGTGCAGGTACCTCTATCATCGTAGATGGATGTGCGGTGGAGTGATTTAATTTGAATTTTAATGAATTTATTGAGCGCACTGTTACCGGGGCGGTTTCCTGGCGCTAGACAGCGAAGAACCAGAGGGGTAGGGAACGGAAGCTATACTGCTGGAGGGCTGGGGAACAGGAAGGTTTTGAGATGTCTGCGGAACTCAGCGTATGAGGAGGAAGCTCTGAGAGCAAAAGGGAGGGAGTTCCAGAAGGAGGGGGCTAAAACCGCAAATCTCGTCCCACCAGACCTCTTCTTCTTAAAGCGTGGAACTGTCAGAAGAGCCTGGTGGGAGGAGCGAAGCTCTCTGGCCGGGAGATAAGGGGATATAATCTCACAGAGAAAGGCAGGGGCAGTGCCAGATCTAGCCTGGTAGGTCATACAGCCCAACTTGAAGAGAGCCCTCTCCTTCACCGGCAGCCAATGCAGCGACTGCAACAGAGGGGAAGCACGATGAAACTTGGGAAGTCCATAAATCAGGCGGGCAGCCTGATTTTGTATCTGCTGCAGTCGGCGGATCAAGTAGTCAGGGGCCCCGTTGTAGATCACATTCCCGTAGTCAAGGCGCGATAGCACCATGGCCATGAGAATGAGCTTCAGGGCAGAAACAGAAAAAAAACGGGAAACCTTACGGATGGTGCGGAGGGAAAAAAAACAAGAAGACACCACCGATGAGACCTGTGTGTGAAGCGAGAGCTGGGAGTTAATGAAGATGCCCAGGGTTTTGACCTTGGAAACCGGGGAGGGGGGGGAACCCAGTGAATCAGGCCAGAAAGACTGGGACCAAGGACTGCAACCACCCCCGGTCAAAACCAACTCGGTTTTGTCGGGATTTAACTTGAGGTGGTTGCAGTTCATCCAGTTTTGGATGAAGAGCATTACCCTCTGGAAATTCCAAGCAGAGGAAGGGGAATGGGAAAGGTTAAAGATAAGTTGGAGGTCATCGGCGTAGTTAAACACCGAGACCTCCATCTGCTGTAAAGAAAAAATGAGGGGTGAGATGTATAAATTAAATAGCAAGGGGGACAAAGAAGAGCCCTGAGGAACGCCGCATGTCACTCTACGGGGGGGGGCAGCAAAGCCTGCCAGGTGGACGGCCTGCTCCCTGTCGGTTAGAAAAGACCGGAGCCAAGCATGGGCCGTACCCCGAATGCCCGCCGCCTCGACACGGGTCAGTAAGATGTCATGGTCCACCGTGTCGAACGCGGCGGACAGATCGAGGAGGACCAGGGCCTGGGGGAGGCAGGTGTCAATGCCCTCCCTCAGTTTGTCCATCACTGACACTACCACCTTCTCCGTTGAGTGCAGCGGACGAAAGCCAGCCTGACAGGAGGAGAGGCGGCCGGTGGACTCCACAAAGGAACTCAGGGTCCGGGTGACATGAGCCTCTGAGACCTTAGCCAAATAGGGAAGCAGGGAGATGGGGCGATAATTGGCAGGCAAGGATGGATCAGTGCCTGCCTTTTTTAAGATGGGAATGATGACAGCTGATTTGTGGGCAGTTGGGACAATACCTGAGGTGAGGGAGTGGTTGATGAGAGTGAGTGGGGGGGAATAGCAGCTAGAGAAGATCTCTTTTAGGGCGAAGGCCGGGCCGATGTCATGAGGAGATCCAGATTTGACCCGAGCCAGTAAAGGGAGAAGGGTTTCCCGTGTCAGGGGGGGAAAAGAAGTGAGGAATGGGACAACAGGGAGCGGTTGAATAATGAGCGGAGTGGAAGAGGAGGAAGGAATATTAGCCTTAATGAGGGCCACTTTCTCAATGAAGAAAGAGTTGAGAGAGTTGCAAAGTAACTGGGAGGGGGGGATTTTGGAGATCACCCTGTCGGAAGCAGCAAGTTCATGTACTGTGGCAAATATTTCTTTAGATTGATTTTCCGCTGCTAGAATTTTGCCAGAGAAGTACTCGGCTTTAGCAGTTAAAATGCCTTGTTTGTATTCCTTAAGGACAAGGTGATACTTAGCTTTGAGGAGGGGGCAGTAATTGCGACGCCACGCTCGTTCTGCTCTACGCGCCGCCAGCTTCTTGTCTTTAAGGAGGGGAGAAAACCACCTGTTGGCGGCGTGAGCTCGCTTGATGGCGACTTTTTTGAGGGGAACAATGCGGTTGCATGCCTGTAGTAACCAGGTGTTAATGGCTGTGGGTTGAGAGGAGAGGGGTAGATCGTTGAGCTCAGGGCAAGAAGCCGCAAGGGAAGAGCAGACATCAGGGAGGTCAGCCTTATCCCACTTTCTAAGCCAGGTGTTTTTGGGCAGTGGGGGTTTAGGCGGGCGTCCGAGGTCAAGTGCAAAGGAAATCAGATGGTGATCTGACCATGGGCAGGGCGAAGTGATAGGGGAGTTGGTGGGGATGTTAAGAGTCCATATTTGATCGAGCTGGTGACCAAGGGAGTGGGTGGGCATAGAAAGCTGGGGAAGGAAATTAAGGCTGGTGAGCAGGGTAGTGAACTCCTTAGATCTAGCATCCTCGGCCGGGTCATTAGGCCAATAGTTTAGGTCCCCGAGGAGCAGGACTGCGGAGTTGTTCACTACAAGCGTAGCCAATAGGTCCTCCATAGAACCAAGAAAGTGAGGAGTGGACAGGGGGGGACGATAGATCAAGACACAGGTCAGGGGAACCCCAAATGAAATGGAGCGGACTACAAGACAGTCCACAGCGGGAATGGGAGTGAAGGGAAGAATGGTAAAATGAGAGTCGATGTGGGTAATCAGGGCGACGCCTCCACCTGTCTTTCCCCCAGGACGATCCATTCTGATAGCCGCGTAGGTCGAGGGCAGCATGGCTAGGAGACTCGGAAGAGAGTCATCCCTGAACCAAGTTTCTGTTAGAAACAGCAGATGAGGTTGGCAAGAATCAAGCAGGTGGAATAGCTCTAATTGATGGGCGACTGCCGACCTGGTGTTCAGGAGGATCGCATCGATGGTAGACTGGGAGGTGCAATGAGGGGTGGGGGCGGGGGAGGGGGACCGAGGGACAGGGGGAAGTGGAACATCAAGCAGCTGATGGGATGGCAGATCAGGGCATGACTGAATAAAAGAGGATCTGCACAGCCCGAGAGAGATGATACGCTCCAGCACGATAAGGGCTGGAGGGCGCGAGTGACGGAGTGAGAGCAAAGTGGCAGGGGGGTAGCTGATGACAAGAGGGGCAGAGTGACAGGCCCCGTGCCCCGGCCTGTCGCGGACGGGCGCAGACGGGCTTAACTCAGGCGCAACTCCGGCGCGCCTACGACGCGCCCGCTGCGCTCGTCCGCTGCGCTGACGCATAGTAGATGATTAAATAGTATGGTGACGAGGGGGGTGTGGCGAAGGTGTAGCACGCCGACCAACCCAACCAAAGATGGCGCCCGCCGCCACCAGTGAGCACCGTGAAGCGGTCAGCCCACGAAGGATTACTGGATTGCGAGGTAAATGCGCCTGCTAGTACTCAGCAGGGAGGAAGAGGGGAGGATTAAAAATTATTTTTATGTGCCTGCTAGCAATCAACGGACACAGGTCGAGAGGCCGATGAAACTGCTAGTGATCAGCAGAGTGCAGTGAGTAATTAAAATAGAAGTAAAATATAATTCCTGCAGGCATAGTAGTAACTCGGTAGTGCTATATACATTTGTCAGCAGCCGACTCAAACGTATACGTGAATAACATTAAATTAACATACAAAACGAACACACATGTAACACTGATGGACACACTTGAGCTCAAAATGACATGGGATTGGGCTTACTCGAATATGAGTGCTCTGCGCTTCAACGGGCAGGGCGTAGGGTCATTGCCTGTATAGTAACATATTCTGTAAAAAACAAAAGGGGGCGAGCATTGTAAATCTCTGCGCCGCTCGAGACGCTGCGTGGGTGGGGGGCGGCGCCCTCGTGGACCCGGTACTGGGATGTGTACCCGGGACCTGGTATTGTGAATCTACTTACAGTTGCAGGCAGGGAAGATCATGGTCGACCTACTCCTCGCGTCCACTGCTCGGCTAGTGATTTCGAGAGCAGCTGGGCGCGGTAAAGAGGAGTCGGCCGCTTCCGTGTTTGGGCGCGGCCTGGGCGAGTTGGGGGCGGGGCTGGCAGTACGCGGTGGCGTGCTGTCGGTAGCTAGGCTACCGAAAGGAAACAACCAGCAAGTTAGGTTGAGAAACAACATTGGGCAGGTTCGGTAGACTAGCGGAGCTACTCCGCAGTGCTGGTATGAATGAATGCGAGGGCTTGCAGTGTAGAAAAGGTTAATTCCACTGCATGGATATTAAAAAGGGGTAAGAGGATAGACAGTGTGGACATTATTACAAACACTGCTCGGTGAGGAAAAACATTGGATGTGTGACCAGTATTGGGTCACTGGTGGGCGAGATACCATGGTGTCAAAAGGCAGCCATATTACAAGGTTCAGAAGGTGATAACCTAGCAGAATTGACAAAAAACACAGTGTTGGATCCTGTGGGGACTGGCCCAATGTAGGGGCGCCCGAGGGGCCAAGGTGACTCATAAACAGGTCTTGGTATTTATTAGTGTGAGGAACACTAAGTTAAACTTAGTCGAGCAAGGCTTGGAAATATATTAGAAGTATCAGGTGGTAAAGCTCTATTCTCAATTCTCGGTCGTGGTGACCAAGGGGGTAGAGTGTCACTTCAGCACCGAGTTCCATGGGATATTATCGTTGAGCCCAATTTTGTGGGAGGAAAGACGATAGATCCATCGCTGTTCTTTTTCAAAAAGTCGTGCTTGTGCATTTGGACCTGGTTGGATTTGCTCAATTACCGTCCATCTCATGTCGTTGGGGGTATGATGGGCTGTGAGAAAGTGGTCAGTAAGCCTGGTGTTCGTTTTTTTGCATCGGATTGTGCTACGATGTTCCGCTATTCGTTGCTTGACCTTTCTTGTCGTCATACCCACATATGGCTTGTCACAGCTGCATCGGATGAGGTAGATAACAAACGTGCTGTTGCAGTTTGTGTGTGATCTTTGTTGCCAAATTTTACCTTCCTCAAGGTTCAAGGTTTTGGTGTTGTTCGTGAGGTGACAGACGCTGCAGTCACCACATCTGGAATGTCCGGTCACTGGGGGAAGGCCCCAAGCGTTGGTGATGGTTTGGTCGGTTGTCGCCATATTCGTTCTTGGTCTGGTGTTGACTAAGGTGTCTTTTAGGCTCCGTGCTTTTTTGTAAGAAAAAAGTGGTCTTTCCCAATTGTGATTTCCAGTGTTCAGTATTTGCCAATGTTTTCTGATACTTTTACTGACCTGGTTTGACACCGCATTGTATGTGGTCACGCATGTGAGTGGAATCTCTTCCTCTGTTCTTGGTGTGTCTTCTAGCAGGGCTTGTCTTGGCTGATTTCTGGCCCTTTTCTGACATTTCCTTGTGATTTTTTCGGGATATCCTCGGTTGGTTAGTTTCTCCGTCAGGTCTGCTGCCTGTGTTTTGTAGTCCTTCAACTCGCTGCAGTTCCTCCTGAGTCTGAGATACTGACCGTAAGGTAAATTCTCCCTCAGGGGGCGAGGATGGAAACTGTCAAATCTCAGCAGGTTGTTCTTCGCGGTGGGCTTGAAGTGAGTTTTAGTCTTGAGCTTGTCAGTGTCTCTTTCGATCTCAATGTCAAGAAAGACCATTTTGTCTTTGTCTACACTATGTGTGAACCTTAGGTTAGGGTCACACGTGTTAAGCCACCTGATGAACTCCATTAGTGTTTCTTGCGGTCCTTGCCAGATAGTGAAGACGTCATCTATGTACCGCCTCCAAAATTTGATGTGGGTGCTGTAAGGGTTATTGGGGGTAATGACATATTTTTTCTCGAAGTCATACACATAGAGGCCCGCTACGCTGGGAGCAAAGACACTGCCCATTGATGTCCCACCTATTTGGAGGTATAGCTTTCCATCATGTTCAAAAAAGTTTCTTTTAAGAGCGAGGGTTGCACATTCTACAATGAACTCTGTTGGTGTTGTATGATCCCATGTGGAGTTGTCCAATGTTTGTTTTAGTACTGTGATGGTGGCGTCTTGGGGTATGTTAGTGTACAGGCTCTCTATGTCTAGACTCACAAAAATGTGGTCCGGTTCGATCCTGATGTCTTCCAGCATTGTCAGTAGGCTTTTAGTGTCCTTCAGATAGGTTGCAGTATTTTGTACAATGGTTTTTAGGAAGTGATCACAGAAGCGTGACAGGGGTTCTAGAAGCGAGCCTATGCCTGACACGATTGGTCTGCCAGGTGGTGGGATCTTGCCTTTGTGCATCTTATGGACTATGTAGAAGTAGGGGATCTTACCCTCAGTTTTGCAGAGGTAGTCCGCTTCCTGTTTTGAGATGTGTCCAGAGGCCTCTGCTGCTTCCACCATATTGGTTATTTCCACCCTTAAGTCGTCAGTAGGGTCGGCTGTGAGCCTTCTGTAGTTGGTGTTGTCCCCCAGAAGGCGTTGGCATTCGGTGTCATAGTCGGCCTTATTCATTACTACCAGCCCCCCGCCCTTGTCGGCTGGTTTTATTATGATTGAATCGTCATTTTTCAAGTCTGTTATGGCTTTGTTCTCCGCTAGGCTGTTGTTATGGTATTGTTTGGTGACAGTTAGTGCTTCGACGTCATTAAATACAGCTTGCTCGAAGGTGTTGATCTCCACCGGGATAGAGTGTGGCGGAGGCGTGAAGGTAGACCGCAATCTAAGGCCTGTTTCATTTTTGATTTCGTCAGATTCAGTGGTGGTAGTTTTTTCAAAATATGCTTTCAGTTTAAGTTTCCGAAAGAAAGCGGCCAGCTCACAATGTAATTTGAACTTGTCCAGGGCTGCAGTGGGCACAAAACCTAGACCCTTGTTTAGTACAGTAGATTCTGTAGCTGTCAGTGTACGTGAGGATAGGTTGGTTACTAGCTCCTCGCTGTGCTGGGGCCCGCTTTGTTGGCTCCCGATTTGCTCCTGGTTACGCTGCCTGTTGTATCTTCCTCTTCCCAATGAACATTGTTTCCTCGTCTGTTGCGTCCCCTCCCGCGCCTGCCTCTGTTCTGAAAAGGAGGGCGGGACTGGTTTTGTTGGAAGGGGAACTGTTGGAAAGGTGGCTGCCATCCGAACATTGGGTACTGTTGAGGGTGTTGGTAAGGGTGCATCAGCGGTTGCTGGAATGGGTACTGGGGTGGGTGGTTAAATTGTGGCCATTGAAAGTTCCCTCTATGGCCTCCTTGTTGTCTTTTTCTGGGGGTACCACTGTTGGAGCTACCGCTATTGTGGGAACTGTTGGTGGTGTCGCTCGATGCATCTGAGTCCTGGTCCGGGACTCCAGTGCTTTTGAAGTCAGGGTCCGAGTATGGATAGACTTTTACAAAGGAAAATTTCTTCAAATCTTTCTGGAATTTTTGAACCTTTTGTTGGGTAAGGTTTTCCCTGTATTCGGCTATTTCTTTGTTTAAGTCATCTAGCTTTTTTTTGTATCCAGTGATACTGGCTTTTATTTGAGTCTCGGTGACTTGAATCTCCACTTGGATCTTCTCCGACAGGCGCATGGCCGTTTTCAGAATTAAGATGATCCAATCGTGGGTGCAGTGCCACGCAATGAGTGCCCAGTCTTTTCTAAACTCGGGGTCATCTAGGAAGATACGAGGTGCGTTTGTGACCAAGAGGCCCTTTGGAGCTATTTTGTTGGTAACATATTCCTTCAGTATTGTTCCATGCAGGATAGTCCTGATACGGTTCCTTTTCATTTCGGTCAATTTTTCCCAATCGCAAGTTTGGGATATGGTGTTGCTAATATTGGCGTCTGCAAAGACATTGAGATCGCTCATGATGGAGTCTATCTCATCAGTAGAGTACGTGAGTCCTGTGTATTCCGCCATCCTGGCTGTGGGTGTGTTCCTCAGAGATTACAGTGAAAGACAGGTTAAAACGCTCAGTGGTGAAACCGTGGTGAGCTTGGTAAAAAACAACTCTCGCAGCTGTGCGCTGCCGGGAATGTTCCAAACAAAGAAGAGAGTAAGGGAGTTCGTTCACCCAAAAGTGAACTAGAGACTTCTCCTATTCCCCTGGGAGGAAATATAGCAAAAACAAAGAGAGGAGTATCCACTATGAATTTGAAGAACAGACGTATCTGGAGGACCGGTTCTTGGCAAAAAGGAGGAAATTCATCCTTTTGATAGAAACCCCTCACTCACCACCTAGTGGTGACATGCTTCATCATCGGGGTCCACCTCGGCGTCCTAGCGACACCAAGGTGTGCTGCGACACCTGAACTACAGTGGAGCGGGTTGTGGCTGTAGGTGCAAAAAAATTGTTAAAAATTGTCCTGGTTGTACTCAAAAACAATGGATTTAATTATAGAGCAACTGAACAATGTGTTTAAAAATAATTACTGGCGAGATCCTGGTAGGGAGGGTTACGACCAAGTGATCTCTATATGTGTTGAGTGGTCAACATGTTTCTACCATAAGGGCTATTGCCCGGTATTCGTCAGGACCAGAAAAAACAGGTGGACAGGGGGTGCGTGCTCCCTAAAAAGCACACCCGCCCTTGATCCCCTGTGTGCCTCCTGGCAAAAATGGCCAGTGGTGGGTGCTGCTCAATCAAATAAGTGAGCTGGCGAATAAAAAAGAGACCTGTAGGGAGAGAAGGGTGGATAAAGAACAATCAGGTATTGAGTGATAGACTTACTCTCCTGTAACGTCGTGTAGTCTCTTAGTGCAATGGAAATATAGTGCCAAAAGAAGGGGGGGGTTCCAGATATACATAATTCCGTGGTGAGGGAGTGAAAACTAGTCAACATCTATGCCAAAGGATAGGTGCACGCGAGTTGCATGCGGTGCTAGCACGACCCAAGCGGGATAGAGTATTGAGTTTAAAATACTTGTGCTACAGGTCTGTCACGTGGTGCCTGGGCTACTCGCAAGTATCAAATGACAGTGCAGGTACCTCTATCATCCTAGATGGATGTGCGGTGGAGTGATTTAAGGCATAGTAGTAACTCGGTAGTGCTATATACATTTGTCAGCAGCCGACTCAAACGTATACGTGAATAACATTAAATTAACATACAAAACGAACACACATGTAACACTGATGGACACACTTGAGCTCAAAATGACATGGGATTGGGCTTACTCGAATATGAGTGCTCTGCGCTTCAACGGGCAGGGCGTAGGGTCATTGCCTGTATAGTAACATATTCTGTAAAAAACAAAAGGGGGCGAGCATTGTAAATCTCTGCGCCGCTCGAGACGCTGCGTGGGTGGGGGGCGGCGCCCTCGTGGACCCGGTACTGGGATGTGTACCCGGGACCTGGTATTGTGAATCTACTTACAGTTGCAGGCAGGGAAGATCATGGTCGACCTACTCCTCGCGTCCACTGCTCGGCTAGTGATTTCGAGAGCAGCTGGGCACGGTAAAGAGGAGTCGGCCGCTTCCGTGTTTGGGCGCGGCCTGGGCGAGTTGGGGGCGGGGCTGGCAGTACGCGGTGGCGTGCTGTCGGTAGCTAGGCTACCGAAAGGAAACAACCAGCAAGTTAGTCTACCGAACCTGCCCAATGTTGTTTCTCAACCTAACTTGCTGGTTGTTTCCTTTCGGTAGCCTAGCTACCGACAGCACGCCACCGCGTACTGCCAGCCCCGCCCCCAACTCGCCCAGGCCGCGCCCAAACACGGAAGCGGCCGACTCCTCTTTACCGCGCCCAGCTGCTCTCGAAATCACTAGCCGAGCAGTGGACGCGAGGAGTAGGTCGACCATGATCTTCCCTGCCTGCAACTGTAAGTAGATTCACAATACCAGGTCCCGGGTACACATCCCAGTACCGGGTCCACGAGGGCGCCGCCCCCCACCCACGCAGCGTCTCGAGCGGCGCAGAGATTTACAATGCTCGCCCCCTTTTGTTTTTTACAGAATATGTTACTATACAGGCAATGACCCTACGCCCTGCCCGTTGAAGCGCAGAGCACTCATATTCGAGTAAGCCCAATCCCATGTCATTTTGAGCTCAAGTGTGTCCATCAGTGTTACATGTGTGTTCGTTTTGTATGTTAATTTAATGTTATTCACGTATACGTTTGAGTCGGCTGCTGACAAATGTATATAGCACTACCGAGTTACTACTATGCCTTAAATCACTCCACCGCACATCCATCTACGATGATAGAGGTACCTGCACTGTCATTTGATACTTGCGAGTAGCCCAGGCACCACGTGACAGACCTGTAGCACAAGTATTTTAAACTCAATACTCTATCCCGCTTGGGTCGTGCTAGCACCGCATGCAACTCGCGTGCACCTATCCTTTGGCATAGATGTTGACTAGTTTTCACTCCCTCACCACGGAATTATGTATATCTGGAACCCCCCCCTTCTTTTGGCACTATATTTCCATTGCACTAAGAGACTACACGACGTTACAGGAGAGTAAGTCTATCACTCAATACCTGATTGTTCTTTATCCACCCTTCTCTCCCTACAGGTCTCTTTTTTATTCGCCAGCTCACTTATTTGATTGAGCAGCACCCACCACTGGCCATTTTTGCCAGGAGGCACACAGGGGATCAAGGGCGGGTGTGCTTTTTAGGGAGCACGCACCCCCTGTCCACCTGTTTTTTCTGGTCCTGACGAATACCGGGCAATAGCCCTTATGGTAGAAACATGTTGACCACTCAACACATATAGAGATCACTTGGTCGTAACCCTCCCTACCAGGATCTCGCCAGTAATTATTTTTAAACACATTGTTCAGTTGCTCTATAATTAAATCCATTGTTTTTGAGTACAACCAGGACAATTTTTAACAATTTTTTTGCACCTACAGCCACAACCCGCTCCACTGTAGTTCAGGTGTCGCAGCACACCTTGGTGTCGCTAGGACGCCGAGGTGGACCCCGATGATGAAGCATGTCACCACTAGGTGGTGAGTGAGGGGTTTCTATCAAAAGGATGAATTTCCTCCTTTTTGCCAAGAACCGGTCCTCCAGATACGTCTGTTCTTCAAATTCATAGTGGATACTCCTCTCTTTGTTTTTGCTATATTTCCTCCCAGGGGAATAGGAGAAGTCTCTAGTTCACTTTTGGGTGAACGAACTCCCTTACTCTCTTCTTTGTTTGGAACCTTGTCTTTAGATCTCTTCAGAAGCAGGGCCCACTCTATCTCCAAGATCACTTGCAATGGTACTCACCTTCTAGATCTTTGCGTTCATCAGGGCAAAGATTGGTAAGAGCACCACTGGTGAAGAAGGCCCGGTGGGGTGGTAAGAGATTTATGGTTGGGGCAGCAAAACTCTGGAACCAGCTCCCCGTTCATCTAAGATGCTGCACCGAACTACTCCCGTTCAGAAAAATGCGTAAAACCTGGTTATTTTAGATCTATGTTTATGATTGTGCACCCTACTTCTCCCTAGGGACAGCAGATAGCGCCAGGACACCCTCGGGTAACAGATGTGCTTTACAAATCAATTAACATAACATAACATAAACGTGTCTTTGCTCTGTGTTGCTTAACGCCCTGGGTAACCTGGGGTTCTAACCAATCTATACTTTGTAGTTTGCTAGTGGCCCCTGATGACCAACAATAGCTCGACTATTCATGTTAGGCTTATTGGTATCCACTTATAGGCTGCCATACAAAAGAACCTCTTAGCCCAGCAGAGTAACCCAATGACGTATTCATGTTATGTGCGCTTGCGGTTTGCATTGTACATGTACTTTGCAGCAGGCGTGTTAACCCACTGTGCTACCATACATGAGTCAAAGCTACACTAGGCAAAACCTCCGATCCTTCAAGGCAGCAGTCGCTCTTCACACCAGAAGTCAAATAAAACAGTGTACCAGGTGGTCACAAGCATAGATGCGCCACAACAATTGCTGGACCATGTGAAACTTTTTCTTTAGCATGAAAGAAATTGCATCATGAATCTCTCCCTCCCGGTGGCCTAAAACAGTTGTGCCACAGAAATTGCTGGAACATGTATGGCTTCCTTTACCGAAGGAAAGCTAAATTTCCTCATTAATCTCCCCTTTAAAACTACTATCAAATTGCAGAAAATATTGAGCGGAGGTCTCTACTCACTTTACCGGAGCACCCAGGTACTTACACATGGTCATACATATTGTTGACAGGCATGTGTAGATTAAGTTATTTGCCTGGATTGAAAATACGTTACACAGTGTAAAACAGTGCATTTCTCACATTTATTTCCATTCAAGATCTGTGTTAATCTATATGCAGTTATCTGGACCAGGGCCGGTCCTAGAACTCCTGGGGCCCTGGGTGAACGGGAAGATGTGAGGCCCCTCTAATTTGCATGTAACTTCCAGTCGCAGCTGGCATGACTCGTGGGTGGAGGGTCTCGCGAGAGTTCAGGAGGTAAGGTACAGGAAGCATGCAGCCTCCCTCCACTCCCCTAAGCCAATCACAATGCTGCAGTGGCAGCGTTGTGATTGATCAGGATGCTGACCAGCCAGGCGCCTATGGGGAGTCCATTTTCTCCATGTAGGCTGCATTGCAGCCTACATAGAGAAAGGCCAGAGTGCGCATGACTGGTTTGGTCGAACAGTCAGCACCCTTAGCAGTTGGCAAGGCACTCCTCCCCTGCCCTAAAGCAGACCCACCAGCCCCAAACCAAACACTTCTGCTTTCTCGCAGTGCTAGAAGTAGAAACATAAAACGGTTGTTTTAACATTTTGTGTTTCTGCTTTTGCGAGAAAGTAGTGGGGCGACGCTCCTCCACCCTAGTGGAGGTCCTGCCCTTGGTAACATTACAAGAAGTGACATCACAGAAAGTGACATCGCAGGAGTATTGATCTTATTTGGCATCACTGAAGAGACCTAACGTGGATATCAGTAACATGGACAAAAAGCTAAATATACAAATGAAATAAGTCCATATATTTTAAAACTGTTAAATGGATAACATTAGTCTCTTTAGATGGAAAAGCTAGGTGCAGGTCTCACAAAGATGTAAATTATTTACTCCTTGTTAACTGATTGTTTCCAGATGAGTGCATGATACACTTTCCAGTTCTACCTCATAAAGGGGGAGATCCTGTTGAAGTAATGAGGGCCGGGATCATTCAAAATATAAAATTACACAAGAACAAACCTCTCACACCATGGATATAATTGCACATTTCAAATGGCTCCCTTATCTTTCTGTGCCATTATTGTGCTACCTTAGGATGACATTAATACTTCGTAATTTGTTTTAACATAAGTCCTCTCACCAGAATCCCACACTCCCATGCTAAGAGACGTAGGACAATCTTTTTTGTGTGTGTGCTCTTTACTCACCAGAATTATGTTAGGTGCAAAAACACAACACATGTAGTACAAAATTACAAGACACCATTGCAAACAAACAAAGATCGTACATAAACAAAAAAAGACTTAGAACAACCGAGACCACTGCTAAATCATACATTGACTTGAAGGTATGCTACAGATTCAAGGGGTTGTCAAATCAACGTTTTTGAGTTGGTGTTAGAACTGTAGGAAGAAGAAGTGTCTAGCTTTAGCGCTGGTGGAGCCTTGTGTGACAATGTTGGTGCCCCCAATGATTTGCTCTGCCACGGATTCCCTCACTACCACCCATTAACAGTGCCCCTAAAGTCTCCATAACTACACTCTCTCTCAGATGCATTTAATTTGATTAACAGTACCACTTATACCAGTTTAGAGGGTCAGAGAACTTTATATCACACATTACACAGAGACAATCAATCATACCTGTGTAAATCACAATAGGTAATGTTACATAAGACATAGGACTAGGAGTCACATGGCAATCATACTAGTAGGCAGTATAGTGATTGATCTGGAGAAACACAAACTCTGAATTTAGAACGTAATACCATGGTTGGGGGTTCTCTTTAATGACCAGACTTGATTTCTGTTCAAATGAACCCTTTTTGCAACATTATGTTAATCAAAGACTGGGGAAAAAATAATAATGATGTAATTTATACCTTGCAGTTGGCATGCAGCTCTTATTGTTCTATGTTAGGATTTTGACTTATAAACTGCAAGTAACAATAGGATCTCTCCGACAAAAGCAGTAACCCACTTAGTGATCTACATGGTACATGTTTTTTGAAGTAAGCACATTAACCCTCTGCACTACCTTTCCACAAGTCAAAACTTCCACTTGACAAACCTCCATCTCTCTCTATGAAGAATATTAATCACCGGAGTTTCATGACATTTTTATTGTTGCCGAAATTTTCTAGAGGCCAGGAAGGAGGGAGCAAGTGCTTTCTAGAAACATAATATACTCGCAAACATGACCCAAAGTCAGCGCTCAGTGCGATCTCACCGTTTGCACCGCCCTGCTCAAGGGTCCTGTGACCTCAATGACAGAGTCACTGTTTCTCTAGGGTGTGCTGCTTCGTAGGCCTGCCCAAAAGACTTGTGGTGAGCTTCAGTAGGGGTTGTGGTAGACAGGCCTTCAAGGTTAACCCACACTTGCCACTGCTAGGGTTCACCTGCTGGTGCTAAGACATCAGGCCTTCTAAGGTCTTGCGGGTCCTTCCAAGGTCTAGTATGGAAATGTGCTCTCTCAGTAGAGTGGTCTGGTGGACTGGTCATGAAGGTTGAACCTGGTTCCCCGGTTCCAAATTCCGCAGCTCTGACCATAGTGCCACATCTTCTCCCCCACTGAACACCATACTACCCCACTGAGAGAAACTCGCACTGCCTTCGACTACAACCCAATTGCGCCCCGCTACAAACACCTGGAGGCGACTCAATTCAAATTACGCACTAGACAAGAGCAATATGCTGCCTCAAAAAAAAGTAACAACATTCTGGATAAAGCAAACACTCATAAGGAATGTAAGAATAATTAAAGCTTGTGAAATGTAAGCAAGAACAACATGGTTAACTTAACGTTTTTGCACTTATTATTCAGAAATCAATGAGTGCTTTTGCATGAAAAGTTAAGGCCATGACTACAGAGCCGGAACGGACCTATTTCAATGCCCATTGCTTAGATCCTTACAAAATGAAAGCAATATGGTTTAAAAAGACCACATTCATGAATACAGTGCAGCGGTATGCATTTTATTTTCCAGTCCGCCCATCAAGCAGGTATTGCAGTACATCCAGAAATGGTGCACTTTCCCACCCGGGGACAACAATGCTGTTCAGAGAAAGACAAGAAAACAAAGGTAGAGCTTCATTGGCAAACTCTGTGGAGTGGCACTAATGTGTTTTGGGTGTGAATAAAATCAAACTGAAAAAAAAAATGCAATCAACAAGAGAGAAAGGGTCAAAAAGTCACTCTTGTACCCCTTAGCAATAATGTATATCAATCAACAGAAGAGTCACAATGTAAGCTTAGACGGCGACAAAAGTAAAGGAAAAACAAGGAGTAGTTAGTTTCTACCACCAGAACAAGTACATAAATAATAAGGAGGTAAAAGTGAGCATGCTTAGTGAAAGAAAAAGAACCCTCAGGCACCAACAGAAAGTCGGTAGCCAGTTGTCTTCATTGGGTTCTTGTTAGGAAATTAGTATCAAAAAGTGTGATAAGCTAAAGTGAATTAAAAGGAGTGTGGTCTACTCCCCAAACCAAAACATTCTTTTAATAAGAGGGTAGCTCTAACTCCATTAAAATCAGTGATAGCGGACGTATAAATGGTTGGACTTGGCTTTATACCCACACAACGCCTTGATCGCTTTAAATTACAATGCGAACTCGGAGTGTTCTTTAGAAAACTTAGGTTAAAAACCTTTTTTGAACAACAAAATTCGACAGGAAACCAGGTAGCAATGAGTGACACTAATTTCAAGAAAAAATCTTCGTTTACACCACCGGCACATTTTATGCCTGCTGATCTAATAGCTTTTGAGCAGGCAGTATTCCGTGAAGTAGAGTCACTAGCAGAACCGACCTCTTTTAAGAATTTGAAAGCTGGTGAATATAAAGCCATCCAATCCCTTCAAAAGAACACAGAGATTGTTATCAAGAGTGCAGATAAGGGGGGTGGCATTGTCATCCAGGATGCTTCTGCCTATGATCAGGAGTGCAGGCGACTCCTGAGTGACACTACCAGCTACACCATCCTCCAACAAGACCCTTCCCCTTTCCTAAAACATGAAATAACAGAACTGGTCATGACAGCAGAAAGGGATGGCTACATAAGTAAACAGGAAGCTGATTTCCTAACCAATTCCGAAGACAAAATCCCCTATTTCTATACACTCCCAAAAATTCATAAAAATCGGTTCCCCCCACCTGGAAGACCGATAGTTTCGGGGATTGGTTCTCAGTTGGAGCCACTCTCTAAATACTGCGATTTCTTTTTTATGATGATCTTGTAAACAAAGGGGCCTTCTGTCACCTAGCAACAAAATGCGGGAATGGCCGGTACTTAACAGAGGTGCTGCCCGCCCCTGACACTGTGAGCCCTAATTGCTGGCCTGGCTGCTGCGCCTTCCCCACTCTGTTTGATCCCTCCCCACACCCCAGCACCCCCAGGAATGCCACCAAGCGGTGGATTCCAGACATCTCGCATGTGTATTGTAATTGTGTGGGGAGGGGGCCCTGTTGGAGCAGGTGGGAAATCTGTGAAAGTGATTCATTTCACAGTGAAGCAGGGGGGCCCCCTGCCTTTCACCTGAGCGCGAGGCCCTGGGCAGCTGCCCATGCTGCCCATGCCTAGCGCTGGCCCTGATTTGGACGTGAAAGACCAACAAAATAGTTACAGAATATATTGTTCTTATTAGCCACACCTTTGATCCTATCCTCATGCTCACTGACCTTCCCCCATTGGACACAGGATCACAGCTCCCATACTTTTTTCAAAAGGTAGATTGCCAGTGCTCGACTTATTAGGTTTTCAGCTGCAAATGCTTAAGTTTCATTGGTCTAAGAATTTATCCACTTAATTTTTGCCGGTTTCACGCCACATGGCTGGATCAGCTAGGGGCAGAGACATTTACAAATATTTCAGCAGATCTTACATTTTTGGAGGGGTGGGGAAGACCCAGCACAGATTTGAACTGTCTCCAGTCACTTGCCACCACTGGTAAAGCTGGGCAAGTAAACCAATTAACAGTGAGAGCCTAGCCAGATCCGGTCTGGATGGGCTTTAAGAGGTTGTGCACCAGTTGAGCCCAGAAAAAGTTTGGCACAAAAACTGTGCAGCAAACAGCATATACAATTATAATAAATACTGTACAACTGAATTGAGGCATTTATTAAAACCGACAATTGTTTTAAGATCAAATTAAAAAATACACAATTTGTTAAGCCCAGAGAATTCAAAGAATTAGATTTCCCATTGTTTCATTCAGCAACTAGATGGGTATTTATTTTCATCTCCTGTTTTACATCAAGAGGCACGAGCAGGCGCGTACAAGCTCGGCTAATTTTGGGGTCAAGTGTCGCAAAAGACCTCGAGCTAAGATGGAGCCAGGGATCTTGCTCGAATTTTATTGGCCAGCTCTAACCACTGATAGTTTGAGTCAAAAAAATTCCAGCTACAAAAAACCTGGTGCTGAGATTGCCCGCAGCACACGCACAGCCACATTCTAGTCTGGAAGGAATGCAGCTAAAAACATTACTGCTTTAGATGTAACTTTGACAAGACTAATTTTATAATGACAGCTTGGAGGGCTTTACATGAGTGCCAGCCTCATTGAACAAGCGCATAATACTTTTTTGAGTTGCCAGTTGTCAGGCTCGTATCTGCTTTCTAAGCTCGTAGGTCGGCTGCTCTAGCCTTCGGCCACAGCCACGCCTACCACTCCTCGGTGCACGCTGGCAGATACCCAAGCAGTTGCACCGCTCACAAGGATTGGGCCAACACCCTGATTTGTGCCCGCTTCACCCATCTCCCTAAAGGGCAGACCCCCTCAGGTGTGCTGCCTACCCACCACCGCCTAAGGACGGGGCAGGCACTCTTCCCCATCCGGTCAACGCCAGTAAGCCCTGGGACCTGGTTGGGCGGACGGTGCTCTACAGCACTGCTGAGAGGCAGGGACACGCACGAGGGCCCCTTGGCACAAACCCGGAGGCAAGGCACCGGAAAAGCTGAGGTAAGTTCACCACCCCTTGCCACCGTGTGCTGGTGGTTCCACTAGGGAGATGACTACCGCACTTGCTATTCACAAGCATCTTCCCATACCAGTACCTAACTAACCTAACTAACCAGGCCTAACCCTACCTGGTGCCATATTGGAGGGCCCGATCCATTTTGCGGCCCCCCTCGTGTCAGCTATCTTTCAGATCACCCAGTTGACCCAGTATGCTGCCCCAGCATTGCCGATTTGCTGGCGTGGTGCAGTGCCACACTGGCCAAACGGGAGGGCCTGGGCACTCTTGCGACCCCCCCACATCTACTGTGCGGTCGGGTGCTGCCCCAGAATTTCAAATTTGCTGGGGCGGTGCACTGCCAAAGCCATGTCCTTTTAGGACATACCAGTGGTCATGTGACAAACGGCTGCCCGGTACAATCCAACCATCACTGGGTGCCGCATGCAGGGAGCTTCAGCGGGCATGCAAGCCCGTCGTGGCATCTCCCAGGGGTCAAAGACCTGAGCGCCCATAAACACCCTGTAGTGCCAGGTTGAGGTGAGCCCATGGATCCCTCAACCATCGGGCAGGCCCCCACTTTACTGAGGCACACTATGCGGCAGCCCGGTGTGCCCCATGCAGTTGGGCCAGAAGCAGCCCTACCCAGCAAGGTCCCCCACGGGATGCCAGACAAGTGTTGTGACCAGCTCCCTGTGCCCGGACAGGGCATCCAACCCGAATGTGCCGGTAGGAGGGGGGGGTGGCGAGGTGTCCCATACAGGGGCCACGGGGCATGGCCAAGCTTACGTCCAGATGGCGTGACCAGAAGGCACTAAAGGAAAGCCAGATGGGCGGGCGGTTATTAGTACCTTGTCCCCACCCTCTGATGCACCAGACATGACATGTGTCCCATGATAGACTTTGGGGACTCCCAGAGGGTCCCAACCACTAGCATGTTGTTGTGCCTAATGTGCCACTGCGTGTGCCGTGGGCAGCCTCAGAATGAGACAAAGAAAGAAGGATGCCTTCTTGTGCAGCGGTGAGCGAGTGAGGCAGATACAGTGTACAAGACCCCCTGATCGATCAGACTCTACTGAGCCAGGAGGACTGTATCCAAACAAACTCTCCACACAGCATACTCTAATGTGGTGCGTTGTTTGCCCCGCCTGGACAAGCACCCCATGTGGCTATCATAGCTCCACATTGCTCATTTGCTTCTTAATTAACTGAATCTTCCTTAATGCTTAATTTGAACAAAAAATAAGTGCCAGGGTTCTCATCACTCATCATGACACTTGCACCACATATTGCGCCTGCTATACTGCCAATGACAGTAACAGCACAACTACTAGCCATCACACTCTTACAAGTGTGACCGTTCGGACCAGTTCAGGCCCCTAAAGCTATAAGAATGGCTTGGGCGAAAGGTAATATAGTTTTTAATGTATATTGAATTAATAATTAACTGTTGCTCTGGTCATCTCTAAACTAGGTAGAGAGTGCCACCTTGTGGTAGACTGTCCCAAGCACTGGTGTTGTCAAGCACTGGCTCAAATTAAGCACTAATATGGCAGTACCAGATGCAGAGTCTCAAAGCTCAGATAAGCTGCTTGCAACCTTGGGACAGGCACTCCCCATCCTTGGACCACAGACGCTATGAGAGCATTGATCTCCTCTCCCCGGCAGAAGAGAGGTACATGAATCTTGAGCCTCTCCACCCTTGATAATTCTCTTCTTTGGACGTATTATAGATAACCATTTTTTTGATCAGCTCTGAACATTGGATTACATTTGAACCACACAGCAAATCGCCACAGGTTCACAATTGTAGTAGAATGTATCAGTCATATTGGTTGGTAAAGTACATTTTAAAAGACTATCTTTTTATGGGCACAACACATCGCCCTTGCTGACACCTACACTACGTTTTTGACGTCCTTTATCCATATGTGTTCAGGTTTCACAACTTTAACGGTCATACAATCACTCCATTGTGTTCCATTTGGCAATGGCGACAGTGGTAATGTTGCACAGCATACTAAGAACTTGCTAATGAAATCTGTCTACAGCTTCAAATCCAGGGTGTTCAATCAACCCCTTTTCTTTCTAAATTTGTTAAAATGAGGACCATTGAGTTCGGGAGTAAAGCAGAATCAACACAAACCGGTGCAATGGTTTAATGGGGCTGGCCTACTGTGGCCTATGCCATGCTATTAACCCTATTTGGCTACCGGGGAATTCCCTTGCTAGATACCAATCTTATTGGAAGAGGAGGCCTCACCCACCATTTGTGGCATGCTTGATTAAAGGTGACCTCTCCCAACCCTGGTTGGACTACTACCAGGGCGTACTTGACCCTAAAATATAGGACGTTCTTAGATACAATTCGTCTGGACAGAAGGAATCCAGATAACCAAAAATACATAGAGGTAAACCTCAGCTGTCACCTTTATTAGTGGGAACCTCTGGTACAGTTAAAAACATTATTGGAATGGAGCGCTGGCTTAATGACCCAACCATCCATGATCTGCTGACATGTTTCTGCCCTATTCCTAGCCAATACAGATCATGGGCATTCTTCAGGGCCTAGGGATCCCTACAAAACTAACATAACTAACATCAGCAATTGCAATACAGATTGATAGTGTCAAGGTGAGTCCTACCTTCGCAATAGACTAAGCTTCTTAAAAAAAAATGTAAATAAAGAATGAGAACAATTTAAAAAAATCAATTCTGTTGGAGACATAGGGATACATAGATTGGCACGTGTAAACATCAATACATGTGGTAACATCGGGCATATGAGTAAAAAGTGACACTGCACTGCAAACCAAACATACACGCATACCAGGTGAATACGTACAGGCACATACCCGGTCTGGGAGGAGACAATACCCTCTGTAGTCACATGCTAGTGGTAAAAGCAAGGTTTTGTTGATTATGATGACACTTGAATATGAATCTGAAAGGATCCTTAAGCCCCTGCAGCTTCCATATAAGTCCTAAAGCACACAACAGTGGTTAGTAGATTGTATACCCTATTGCTTAAAAAGATCACAATGAATCTAAAGATTTTGTATTTTCCTGGTCTTATCATCAGATAGTAAAAGGAGTCAGAGAGCTCTCCTCCTTTCTGTACTCTTCACTAGTTTTAAGTGTACCATTTGTGAGTACACTTTGTATGCTTAAAATCTTGTTTCTATCTAACAGATTAACTTATGGAGGCATGAACAATTCGTAAAAGTAGGCCAACGAGAGAGATGAGATAAGAAGGGGTCACTTCCCTACAGAAGGAGTTTGTGGCATACTTCGTGTACAGGCATGGATGAGAAGAGCTATATAGATTAAGACATGTTCAAAAAGAGAAGGCATGGTGCACTTGCAATGCTTGATCGGAACAAATTCTGGCTTCTAATCCTCCTTCACCTCCCTCTAGCCATTGATAATGTGAAACATGACAATCTCCTTCTGGGACGTAGGATGGGTCTCTCTGACCCACTGTTAAAATGGTTTGTGTCGTTTCTTCACAAAAGTACACAAACAACTAAAGTCAATCAATTCCTCTTCAATCCCACCTCATTCACTCTAGGAGTACCTCAGGGGTCCTCTCTCTCTCTCACCCACACTCTTCAACTGATTCATGGAGCCTCTTACTGAAATCCTTAAACCATCTAACATCCACTATCACATTTATGCAGACGACACCTAATTGTACATGAAAATCCCTTCCCCTGAAGATATCAAGGCACTCACCTTTACCCTACACAAATCACCAACTTGGCTAACCTCCAACCATCTCAAAGTTAACGCCCTCAAAACAGAATTACTCCTAATTTCCCCTTACAAGCAATTACCCATTATTAAAGAATACCTGAAAAATCAAACTGCTCTCAACTGCATACCACACATCTTAAACTACGAGATCTCTGGGAAGAATACTGGATAAGAATTTTAACATTCAGGATTGCATCAGTGTACCTACCAAAGGAGTGTACTTCCAACTGAGCATCCTGAGAAAAATAAAACACTTCCTTCCCCCCGATGACTTCAAAACCACTGTGTAAGTCTTAATCATCTCAAGATTGGACTATGGCAGTGCAATCCTTTGCGGTCTACCTAGCTACAGATTGGGTCCTCTTAGGGCTTCTCTGAACTCCGCTGTTAGGCTTATTACAGGATCCCAAAAAAGCAACCACATCTCTCCGGATTCAAAATCCCTAGATTGGTTCCCTCATGAGGCCAGGATACAAAAATATTGCCTGCATGACCCATACAAAATATTGCCTGCATGACCCATAAAGCCCTTCCTTTAAACACCCCTCTGTATTTTGCTCAAACACTAGAACTTCCTGGTGGTTGTCGATCCTCTAGGAGCTCCAGCACCCTGCTGCTTAAATCCCACAAATTTCAAAGAATGAAAATGTATAATCGGACCTTCCCTGGTATTTCCCTGAATCAGGAACTCTCTGCCTAGGGAAACCAGATTAAAATTAAATCCTTCAGCAGTGTCCTTCAAAAAGGAAGTGAAAGGTTTACTGATGAAGACTTCAGAATCCGATTTTAGTCTCTGCCAACTGCCTTGTCAGCCTGGCTCTGTTCCTGCCTCCTCACCCAGTTGACTATGTTACATTCTCTATTGTTACTGAACATTTTGTTGTATTCAATACCCATGTTCTTTTGCTTAGTTACGCTACTGTATATTTACATTATATTGAGCCCCTCTGTAAGTTGGAGGGGCCTGCCTGTAGGTGTTATGACCATGTTGGTGTTTTGCCTCACATGTCTACTTCTCGTGTGTTCAGGAATCTTTGTAAAGTGTTTTGATACCCTCTTGGGTCATTTTCGCCATGTATAAAACTTTTCAAATAAATGAATAACGTCTAGTGGCTGTCCGGATTAAGGCATTTTTTGCCCAAAAACACATAGAATTATATTTGTAGCCAATCTATGGATATATATGGTCCACATCCATTGAAGGACATACAGAAATAAATGTGTAGTCATTGAAAATTTTATATGCTCTATACATACCAATGGAAGAAGCACTGATAAAAAATAGTTGATCATTTGGGATTAGTATGACCTCATTATTAATATGTTATGAGAGAACTATGTTCTATAGCAGTTATATATGTTTTTTTAGTTTGGAAGGTTGTAGTGAATGAGAGTGACTGGAGGGTGTGAGTTTGGATGATGATGAAGGTGTTGTAGTGATTTTAGAGAGATATTTGTGTTGGTATGTGACTTGCAAATGGTTGCTCATTATAGATTGTCATAGGTTTTGAAGTATACTGTGCAATATTGTATCATGATACGTAATTAACTTAATGCAAATTGTAGAGAAATCTTCATATACTTGATGAAACTGGAAAAAATAAAATGCAATAAAATGTATGTATAACATTGGGTCTTTCTGAACTTCAATAAATGATTGGCTTAATTGTTAGAGTTTATCAGGGTAAGACGGGAAGAAGGTGGTGGTTTCCTTAATATGTAGTGGCTTATCATCCTGCTCCTGGGCTGTTGGCTGCTGTGGGTTGTGGCAATGCCATTGATGTGGCCATGTAGATCTAACAATGACTTTAGAGCCATGTTGTGTGCATGATGGTTAGAGCGTCTCAGCATCATAAGACCTTGCACAGCTGTGCTTAATGAGATGAGCCTATTATGGCATGACAAATGTACACCGGATATGGTGAGCGAGTACATAACTCTAAGTAGTTATGGACATGTAAGGATCCAATTAAAGTGCTGCAGCAAAGCCAGTGAAGCTATGAAAGGACACCTACTTTTCCCATGTCCTCCTAGACATGATTTTCTATTGGCTCAACAAAATGCTCAGGACGTTTAGAGCAATAGGAAATGCACTATTTATACAATCTAATGGTAAATCCTAGTAAATTTCAGGGTGGTGAAAGTGATGATTCGTAGACAGGAGTAGAAACTCAGGGGAATGGAGCTGGAGATCAGACAGATCCAGAGGTTGGGAGACAAAAGATGGGAGCAAGAGGACTCTTTTGTTGGGGACACGGAGAGTGGATGTGTGGACATGGAAGAACGGGATCAAACTTAGCCATGAGGAGCTCATACATGTGTATAAACGGAAAGTGATCATGTTGTATAAGTGCGCAGGAGAGAGGACAATAGTAAATTCAGTGGAGATGAGCACAGGTAGAGAAGGGAGACCAGACATACTGACCAGGTGACTCTGGACACACATGTAATGAGAGGAAAGCTGAACACATTGGAACGGTGTCATCGGTGGTGGGGTGGAAAGGGCAATAGGATGATTGGTCGGTGAACCTAGGTAAGAGCGTCAGGAATGATACCTCACTACTCGATATTTAACGTGTCCGCTCTAAAATCCAGAACGTAGAGATGAAAACATAAGATGTGAATGCCACACCTTGAAGCAAAATATCCCCATAGCCTGTGTCAACGGTCCATTTGATTTCCATAGAGGTTTTTTTTCCCTAAAGAGCTGAATGTGCATGGAAACCTCTGAAGAACTGGGTTTTTAAGTACCCAGCGGCGCCAGGGACACGCCCAAAGTCCCCTGGGTTCGCTTGCCTTGGTATACAGAGACACGGAATACTTCTAGGTGGCGTCAGAGATCAAATGTATTAGCTGCAGCTGGTAGCAGAAATCCCAGTAATACAACAGGGTGTACAACTCAAGAAACTGCTCAATTTTACTAAGGCGAGACATCCCTATTTATACACAAAAAGGTACATTTAAAATGCACGCCCCTGCACCAAAATTCAACCAATAGAAAATACATGACATCACACAGCATCATACAGTAAAGCTCACTTTACAGTGTCCCAACCCACAAGTTAATATTTAGGCATATCTAAATAATAATCTGGAAGGGCCGAACAAACCCTTAATTGAAAGCGTAACCCATGAAATGAAGAAACAGTAAAGAAAAGTAGTTTCAGATAATGTGCAAGATAACAGAAACGTAAAGAAACTTAAAAGTTAACAAATGTCTTGAATGGTGAGTGGGAAAAGTGGATAACGATCTTGCAGGGAAATTGGCTTGGCAGGGTCAATTCTAGGTGAAAGGCCAGCTTCTGAAATTAACTCCAGTGCACAAACAAAACCTTAGTTAATGTATATATGACCCAAAAAAGGTCAGACTGCTTTGCTCGCAGACTAACTTCTGAGGCCTAGTAAAAGGCAACACCAGATGGCAGTCACGACACATGGCAAAAACCCATGTTTAGAAAAGAAAGTCGTAAGGAAAGAAACAATTTAGATATTGTTTAGGATAAGATATGTGCAAGGAAACTAAAGGTTAACGAGGTCCTGAACAGGGATTGAAAAACTCAGACAACGATCAGCTAGTGAAACTGGTTTTTGCAAAAGGTCAGTTTCAGGTGAAAAGGGTTACTCTCTCTCTGCAGTTCATTCAGAGTCAGAAAAACCCAAGTTAATATATGCACGAACTCAGAAGGGCAGACCACTTGTTCGTTGGGCCTACTTCACAGGCCTACGTGAGGGCAAGACTAAAATGGAGTCCGGTTTGAGAATTACAGAACCACAGACCCTCCTTTTGCCATTACGTAGGCAATAACCTAAACTCATGTCAATCTGAATCTAGGTCTATATCTATTCTCATCAGGTCATCAAGGTGTTGCTGTAACATCATCTTATTAGCCTTCACTTCTCTCGGGACGGGTCTTCTCACACAGATTGTAGCACAAAGACTACAAATGGCGGGACCACACTGGATGCAAAGGCAACAAGAGAAGAGAATAGCCAAAACCATACCAAGGAACGTCAAGATCTTCCATCCCCATGTGGACAGTATTCCCCAAAACCATCCTGTCAATGACCAATCTCCTTCGTCTACGTGAATAGACTCAGAGATCTTGTGCAATCTAGAGATGGCCTGGTACACTGTCGGGGCATTATCTGGTATGTATATACAGCAACTGGATCCGATCAATTTGCATACTCCTCCTCGATCTGCAAGTATAATATCTAAAACCATACGGTTCTGCAAAGTCATAAGGCGGTCCGCTTGAAGCTCCGCTATAATATTACTCAACGCTCCAGCTGTTTCGTTAATGGTAGCTTCAACTACGCGGACAAGCTGTCGAATATGCCTACTATTCATCATAGGACCCCAAAGGGGCAGGAAACCCTTAAAGAAGTCCCCTACTTCCTGTGCAGCAGTATCTTCCTGATAGAAGACACCTCTACCATATCTTGTTCTATGATAGTCTGAGGAGGCAGTATATGTCGGGGGAAGCAGAAATGCCACATAACACGTTCCTGAAAAATCAGGTGGCAACCAAGTGTAGGCTCTGTCGTGACAAACAAAATATGTACCTTTAGCTGGCACAAACGGTGGAGAAGTTCTGGATGCATAAACGTAGGTGTGATCACAAACACTTTTACCTAACTGAGCTCACGGATTCCGACCATTACCCTGTAAGCAAAATTGACCTCGATGTGGCACAATCCAAATAGGAGGAGACCTTTTTCGTCTCTCCTTCTCTGTCAACTCAGCACTGTATCCAGTCACATTCCAACCAATGTAAGGCAGCACCTCATCCTTAGGGATAGCCTTGTACGCATCAATATCTCTGATCATATCGGCTATTCCCTTTATCAAGGCACTATTGCTCGGACTGTCTTTCATGGAACGTAAAGGATATACCTCATTGGCATAGATGAACATAGTCTGGAAAGCCCATGCAGAACCATTAAAACTAAAGGGCAAAACCAAATATGGCATGCCTCTATCTGTTGTATGAGGCATAAGACCACACACCCAACAATTAGTGGTATTGACCACTAACTGATGCTGATGCAAGAGCTGAATAAACGAATTGTTGACAAACTCTGATCTCCTTATCTGTTCGTGTTCAGGCAAAGTATGAAATTGGTGCGAAGAAACAGTATTAAAGGAAAGCATAGGTTGAGAAGTTGGTGCAGACGTCAATTGTGTAGAAGGAACAAACCAGAATATAGTAGCTAATAGAATACATAAAAGTATTAAAATAGATAAAGCTATACCACACTTGGAGAACAACATTCTATAATATCGGTTTTTCATCTATTGCCTTTTATCGTCATTCCTCAATACAATCTTCATTTTCTAACGTTGCTCACGCAATCTTGACAGAGTACTTCAGCTGTGATTATTAGCAGGTCGTAGGGACACCGCAAGTCCTGCAGACCTATTGCCACTACTCAGGTCACAAACTGAACCGTTGGTACTCCTACATTACCCTGCAACTGGCAAATGGTAACCAATCACAAATTTAACAGAAAACCATAATACAATTTCAGGAAAAGCAAGAGAAAAAGAAAAACAAAAGTCAAATGCAAAATACTCGAAGAAATTGTCTCTTTTTGATCTCAGTGTGGAAAAAAATAATGTTCAAAGTCTCTTTATTTATTCCGAGATCAGAGGTTGTAACGTAATTTAGTCGGCACAGTTTGGTCCGTAAACAAAAGTTCAGATTCGGTAGTGTCCAATCTCAAACGTGGAGGAACAGCTTCTTGCAACACATTGTCATTTTCCAGTTCAGATTGAGTCCATTCAAGCTGTGCGTCACTAAAAGGGACAAACCTAGGGACACGTTCTCCTTCAAAATCTCCCACACCCTCTCTAACCCAAGTGTCGTACGGCAAAGGCAGGGGTACGCACTTCGTATGGGCAGCGTGCACCCAGTTCTTTTTTCCAAACACCTTAACAGCAGTCCGAGTAGCCAAAAAAATTTGGTGGGGACCAGTCCAACGAGGCTGTAGGTTCTTTGTTCGTTGGAAGTACGCACGAGCACCCATTGTCCTGGATTGAGGGTATGGCCTAGGTCCACAGATGCTGATGGGAGCTGGTTGTGGACCTGTTGATGAAGGACACACAGTTTAATAGTCAAATCGTGCAAGTAGTCAATTAGCATAGGATGTTCGATGTCGCTATATTCCCTCGGACTAGGGACACCCCAAATGTTGGCAGGACGCCCAAACACAATCTCATATGGGCTAAGTCCCACACGAGAATGCACTGTTGTCCTTGTCGACATAAGAGCCAACGGCAAAGCATCGGGCCATGTAAGGCCAGTGCTTGCTTGCACTTTCGCTAACTTAAGCTTCAATGTCCCATTATAACCCTCAACTAAACCCCCTGACTGTGGGTGATTCGCAGCATGAAATTTCTGCTTGATGCCCAAGCCCGCACACACTTTCTTCATTATCTGACCCACAAACTCACTTCCTTTGTCAGACCATACAATCCGTGGCATTCCATACCTAGGGAAAAATTCTTTGAGCACAACCTTGGCAGTAGACAAGACAGTATTATCCTTTAGGGGGTAGGCCTCTATCCATCTGGAAAAGGCACAAACAACCACAAGGACATACTTCAAGTTATTGCATCTTTCCATGTGTATATAATCTATTTGTAGAACCTCGAACGGATACGTTGGAGGAGCAAAATGACCTGCAGGAGTTGGAGTTCCCTTGCCAGGATTATGCATCAAACACACCATACAATTTTTGACCATATTCTCTGCACATTTGGGAATTCCACTATTCTGCCATACCGGAGCCAACAACTTGCATATCCCTTTTGAACTAATGTGAGCCAATCCATGGGCCATTGTAACCACTGGGAGCACATATGCATCAGGCAACAACCATCGCTGGTGTTCTGACAACTCAACCCAACAACCTGTCGAATCCAACATACCCGTAGTTTCTCTCCAAACACTCACTTCTTTCTCAGTCACTTCAGCCTGAATCGTTTTCACACTTTCTATTGTGTCTTCACACATTCCACCAGCCATAACCCAATTAGCTGGGCCTGCAACATACATACGGCTCATCATGTCTTTCGCCGTTTCCTTCGCAACTTCATCTGCAAACGCATTCCCTCGACCAACATCGTCCACAACTTTCTTATGCGCACTACACTTCACAATTGCAATCTGCTTTGGGAGAGTGAGAGATTCCAAAAGTTAATTTACCAACTGCCCATGCTGTATTTTTGTCCCATGCGAAGTAAGGAACCCACGCTCTCTCCACAAACGCCCAAAACTATGGGCAACACCAAACGCATACTGACTATCGGTGTAAACATTCACTCGCTTTCCTTCTGACAACACACACGCTCTAGTCAGTGCAATCAACTCTGCTGCTTGCGCAGAATTCTGTGGTATGCGTGCTGTCTCAACAACTGTATGTAAAGTTGTAATAGCATACGCTGCAGTCGTTTCACCATTTGGAAGCTTAAAACACGAACCATCTACCCATAGGGTACCATCAACATCCGTAAGGGGAGTATCCCTCAGGTCAACTCTAGCTTTCGTTTCTTCCTCTGTACGAAGAAAACAATCATGCTGTTCCTGAGGATATGTCTCTGTAGAGATCGGTAACAACGTAGCTGGATTCAGCACATTACATCGTTTGATGTGAACATGGCTAGCCAACAGTGTCAACTCGTAACCTGAAAGACGTGCACTAGTAAGGTGCTGTGTCCTAGTCCTGTTTAATAAGGTATCCACTGCATGTGGGACCACCACAATCAACGTATTGTCCTATACCAAACCAGCAGACTGTCGGATAGAAACAGCCGCTGCAGCTGTAGCTCTCAGACAACTCGGCAACGCCTTAGCAACTGGGTCTAACATTGCTGAAAAATACGCGCATGGACGCTGCTTGTCCCCAAATGGTTGTGTCAACACTGACAACGCACTACCTTCTCTCTCGTGCACGTACAACGTGAAAGGCTTACTATAGTCTGGAGTACCCAACACAGGAGCCGAACACAATGCATCGCGTAGTTCAGAAAAACTTTTCTGACATTCATCAGACCAAGGAAGAGGATGCGGAGTATCTTTCAGAGTCAATGCCAACAGAGGTTTCGCTAGCAAGGAAAAATTGGGGATCCACTGTCTACAATATGATGTAATACCTAAAAAGGCACACACTTCTCTCTGTGTGGATGGTACATTCATTTGCGCAATCGCTTGAATTCGTTCTGGGGTCAATCTCCTTCCCTCCTTCGACAAGAGATGTCCTAAGTAGGTCACTTCTTGGCGACAATATTGCAACTTTGAAGGTGACACTTTATGATGAAGGTCAGACAAATACCGCAACAAAGAAAGAGTAGCCTCTTTACAAAACTTTTCATCATCAGCAGTAACCAACAAATCATCGACGTACTGAATAAGAGTAGCACCAACAGGTAACACAAAACCGTCAAGCTGAGTTTTCAACGCTTGACTATAGATGGAGGGACTTTCACAATAACCTTGGGGAGCTCTCTTAAACCGGAAGCTTCGGCCTCCTAATGAGAAGCCAAAAATATCCCTGCTCTCCTCAGCAATAGGAATACTGAAGAAAGCATTCTTCAAATCGATGACAGAAAACCAAGCTGCCGAAGCAGGAATCAAAGTCAACAAAGCAGTGATATCAGGTACCACAGGAAACTGTGGCACGACTATCTTATTGACCTCTCAAAGGTCGATCACAAACCGGTACACAGGTGGCTGAGAAGCATCAGTACGTTTAAGGACAGGCAAAACAGGACTGTTACACACATTACCTCTCGTTTCCTCAACTACACCCTTCTCAACCAGATCATAGACAATCGCTAAAAGAGCTCTCTCACCATCGCTCGAAATCTTGTATTGGGGAATACGAGGTAGCCTAGCATTCGACTTAATAGTAACAACATACGGAGGAATCTGCAAAAGACCAACATCATTTGGACCTGTAGCCCAAAGTGTATCAGGAAGCGAACGCAATTCCAGTGGCAAACAATCCTTAGACAAATACATTGGGGAAATCACTTTCTTACCAAGGGTAAGTTGTACTCCCGAAGGAGAACAATGCAATGGCGCATACAATCTTTTCAGCAAGTCCAAAAGCAACAGATTCTCACCACAATAAAATAAGTGGAGCTTCCAATTCACAAGGGCCAATGGTAAGGGACAAAGGACTAGAAACCGGATTACGAACTGGGGCGCCTGAAAATCCTACTGAAACATTGGTCAAGCCAGACAAAGGTGCGCCAGGAAGTTTAGAGTGCATAATAGAACTCTTCCCCGCACCAGTATCCAAAAGAAAAGGTTCTACCACACCTGATGTAATCACTTCAACATAAGGTCCACTCTGGTCTACTGGAACTGACACTACTCCCTCTCTTTGTCCTTGGCTGTCCTAGTTATCATTATAACCAGAACATTCACCTTCGACATAGTAATCCTCAACATAATACTGGGCAGACTGACCACTCAGAACATTCTGTCTGTCAAAATAATTAGCAGAATTCTGTAGGGAAGAGGAACGCTCATTCTGGGGAAACACACCACGTCCCCTACCCCTAGGAGCTTGCTGAAAACTACCACGACCTCTCTGACCAGATACACCATTCGCACGCTGTAACAAAGCCGGGCAACTATTCTTGTAATGACCTTCCTCTCTGCAATAAGCACACTGATTAGGGCCAGGAAAGAATCGCTGAACATAAAGCTCAGGCTTCTGTAACAATCTCTGAAATTGTGGAGGTTGCTGAAACTGAGGCTGATTCTGATGAGGCGGATAAGCTTGCTGCAAAAGTACTTTCGTCTTTAACTCTTTAGTTTTCTTCTCCACTTTATCCTTCTCATCTTTATCCCTATTCTCGTAATATTGTGCAGTAGCCAATATCTGGGCCGACGAAGAGACAGCCCATGAACTCTCAGGGTCCTTTAACGTATTAGAAAGCTCGGGAAGCAAATTAAAGACAAATTTATCCACAAACAACCTTTGACCACCCTCCTTACTCATATCCTGACCACTATGATCAATAAACGTCTCTTCAAACCTAGTGAAGAAATCAGATACACTCTCGTCTCTCTTCTGCTTACATGCTGCTAACTTATCCCAATTTACTCGTAAAGCAGGCATCATCGTTTTCATCAGATTAATAATTCTACCTGGTAATTCTGAAACTAGAGTTTCAGGTTTAGCACCTCCCTCCTGTCTACCTTCTGCAGCAACAATATTCGCCCATGTATCACCTAATTCAGCAGCATGATTCTCATGACGAATCTTCGCCCACAAAGGTTGAGGGACTACATTACCCATCAACATATCGATGTCAGCTAAATTCATAATACACGCTTCAACTGTCTGGGACAACTCCTTGTAATAACCAGCAGGATTCTTACGAGGGTCAGGTAAGGTCTGCTTAAGAGCCAAGACCTCTGCTCTCTTCCAAGGGACATGTACCCATATTCGCTGAAAATGCGGCAGAATAACTGGATTAGCGTTTGGGTCTCCTTCCTTCCAAATTGGGGGAACTTCTCTCATTGGATACTGTCTCGCTTTTCTTCTAACAGAAGAATCAGGTTCATACAATGTCTGAGGCGGAAGGCTAGATCTAAAAGCCAGTATCGTCTCTACGGCATCTGTAATATCAGATTCTACTATCATCCCTTTAGCAAAATCCGACTGAACATCAAGTAGTTCCTGCGGGATCAAACCCAAATCATTATCTTCCCATTCCTGATGCAAAAACATACACATCATATTAAAAACATACCTTTGCTTAGGCGCTCCCACTGAAAGAAAACATCCATAACCGCTGGCAAACTATACCTTGAGGCATTTATAATCCATTTACGAGCCAATAAATCCAACACAGCCCGTTCCTCAGAACCAGGAAGCTGACTACGACTCTGCTTATGCTCCGAAACAGGGGTCATATTCAGTGACCCAAACAATGGTGACAACAAATTAACAACAGTCTCGGTCATTCGTTTTCGAGCAGAAGGGGAAGAAGTAGACATAAGAACAGGAGAATAAGTATTTTGAGGCAAAGAAGGTGTAGGGACAAGAACAGTAGAAATCGAAGATGCAGAAGCAGAAGGCAAAGGAGTTTGAGGCAAAGCTGATAGCAAGGCTGGCGACCCTAGAATGGGTTGCGCAGGAGAAGGCAAAACCATCTGTGGAGCACCGGGTGACTGAATAACAGCAGGAGGTTGAACAACAAAGGGTGGAACAACCGGGGGTAATAGAGGCGCAGTAGCACCCTGCACATAGGGAGGTGGCAATCTCAGTAAATGAGAGATCAAAGGATCTTTTTCAAGGTCTTTAATCACTTTTGGAGGAGAAGACGGCAAGGCCGGATAACATTTATCTATGGCCATACAACGCTGTCTATCTAAAACTTCACTCGCACGCTCTTCTCCATCTTCCTTAAACTGTCTAGCAGCTTGTAGTACTGACATATTCTTATCTTTCCTATCTCTCTTTGCTTGTTTAATTTCTCTCTGTTTGGCTTCCTTACGCCAAAGGCGGAAAGAGTCAAACATTGCCGGCCGGGCTTTCTTCTCAAATAGCTTAACTTCTAGATTGTCTAAAATCTCTGTTTCAAAACTACCAAGTGGGGGCCATTGCAAAACACCATCCTTTTTAGTGTAGTGGACCCATACTTCATTATAAGTAATAGGGCCCACTCCGTGTTTTGAATAGAGGTCATAAGTCGGAGTTCCAACCGGAGGTATAGGACATGAATCCTCCAATCGGGAATCCCTGTTACTACCACAAACAAACCAATTACCAAATTTACCAAGACCAGGCATCTTGCTGACTAGTCTGGTTCCAAACTTCAAAGGGAATCAAAAAATGATACACTCGTAAATATACAAGCCCTTCGGCTTTGGGTACTGCAGCAACCAAATCAAAACCAAGAAAACAAACAAAGTCGTGGGAGCGACCCACTTATACTTAACCAAATATCTATCACGCCACCAGAAGACCGTCTATCGTCTCGCTTTACAAACATCAATTGGAGGGTCCAAGACAAGGCGACAGTCAGGGCAGCAGTCCTTCGTAGCCGTTGGAAAGCGGGAAGCCTCGCAGAAAAGACCTTTGGTCAACGTCGACATGCAGGAGTCGATGAAGTGGGGGCCCTCCTCCAGAATTTCCTCACGTGGCTCCTCGCAATCTTCGGGCTTGGACCGGTACCACTGAAGTCGTCCCACGTTGGCCGCGCCAACTGAAGAACTGGGTTTTCCTGTACCCAGCGGCGCCAGGGACACGCCCAAAGTCCCCTGGGTTCCCTTGCCTTGGTATACAGAGACACGGAATACTTCTAGGTGGCGTCAGAGATCAAATTTATTAGCTGCAGCTAGTAGCAGAAATCCCAGTAATACAACACGGTGTACAACTCAAGAAACTGCTCAATTTTACTAAGGCGAGACATTTCTATTTATACTCAAAAACGTACATTTAAAATGCACGCCCCTGCACCAAAATTCAACCAATAGAAAATACATGACATCACACAGCATTATATAGTAAAGCTCATTTTACAGTGTCCCAACCCACAAGTTAATATTTAGGCATATCTAAATAATGATCTGGAAGGGCCGAACAAACCCTTAATTGAAAGCGTAACCCATGAAATGAAGAAACAATAAAGAAAAGTAGTTTCAGATAATGTGCAAGATTACAGAAACGTAAAGAAACTTAAAAGTTAACAAATGTCTTGAATGGTGATTGGGAAAAGTGGATAACGATCTTGCAGGGAAATTGGCTTGGCAGGGTCAATTCTAGGTGAAAGGCCAGCTTCTGAAATTAACTCCAGTGCACGAACAAAACCTTAGTTAATGTATATATGACCCAAAAAAGGTCAGACTGCTTTGCTCGCAGACTAACTTCTGAAGCCTAGTAAAAGGCAACACCAGATGGCAGTCAGGACACATGGCAAAAACCCATGTTTAGAAAAGAAAGTCGTAAGGAAAGAAACAATTTAGATATTGTTTAGGATAAGATATGTGCAAGGAAACTAAAGGTTAACGAGGTCCTGAACAGTGATTGAAAAACTCAGAAAACGATCAGCTAGTGAAACTGGTTTTTGCAAAAGGTCAGTTTCAGGTGAAAAGGGTTACTCTCTCTCTGCAGTTCATTCAGAGTCAGAAAAACCCAAGTTAATATATGCACGAACTCAGAGGGGCAGACCACTTGTTCGTTGGGCCTACTTCACAGGCCTACGTGAGGGCAAGACTAAAATGGAGTCAGGTTTGAGAATTACAGAACCACACCTCTCAAATCTGTCTTCTGTGGACAATTTGATCAAGAGCTCTGTGAAAATTACAAACAGATTCAGCTGCCGGGTTTTCTGTGTATAAAGAATGTCTGAAGTTTGAATTCGTGCTCTATGAAGGTGGCAAAAAACACAAATTCGCCATCTCTTTTACCATGTGAAATAAAGTAAATCCGCACCAGATGTGAGAAATTCAGTAGGCGTGTTCATTCCATCACCCAACAACTCACTTGACTCAAAACTTTACTGGCTTCAGATGAGGAATCATATTTTCACGACTTTTGGTATCACGAGGCTGATAGAAACGTATTTTTGTGCAGTGCTTTGCAACTCAGACTGTTACATTTCAGGAAAACCACTGGCGACGAGCTTGCAATATCAACACATTCCAAAAGCAGCAGCACATTTTAGCACAACACAAGACCTGATGGAATGTGATGTGCGTCTCCCATTTCCAATCAACCAACAGCTTATGGGAAATTACTGGTGCTGACAGAGAATGCTGCCTATCAAATACCTCTAAACCTACTATACATTTGTATGTGCTACTTCATCTGTATGAATGTGCTATTAAGAAAATGGTGCACTATACAGGCAATACGACAGTAATTCAAATTGCTAAATACGAGAAATCGTTTCAATACTCCCCCTAACTAGGACGGTAGGAGTGTGCCAGAGAGATCCGATGTTTATGCTCAGTAACCTAAGTCATTTTGTGAGGCAGCAATGAGCAAAATAAGCAACCCAGCACTAGGAAAGAACAGCAATTCTCACACAGAGCTATGCAAGATTTTCCAGTGTTCCAGCACCTTAGAATAGTGCATGTTGCAGTGTTGCCCATACACTAACAAGCACTAGCAAAACCAGTAGGTCTCACTTGTGAAACTGGAACACAGACCTATGTGCTTTACCAATGTTTTCCCCCAGATGCAAGTGCACACATGGGCAGCAGCTATCTTGATTTTTTTTTTCTATAGTAAAAGAGACGCCTCTACAAGGAGGCTACCACGGATGCTTGTGAATAAACTACAACCATCTTGGAATAATTTCAAGATGGCCACAGTACCTTCTTAAAAATGCACTGTGACCACCTTAGAATAGTTTATCTTAAGTAAAAGAAAAATCATTCCAAGATGGCTGCTGTGCATGCATGGCAGGTATATTGAAATGATGAAGTAAAACAATTCAAATGTGTCTGCCTGCCAGAGCCAACATAGTGAGAGGTCAGAAGACAGGTCGATAATGAGGAAAAAGATTTGCCATTTGTTTATCATCTAAAGTAAGGAGGCACTAGAAAGATACCTGGGCTGAGATGGAAAAGGTGGAATAATGCCCCGTGGATGTTAAGGCTGTGAAGCAGAACTTGCAATACAACCTAAAACAGAAATCCAATTTGAAACACTGTTTCTTCGTAGTCATGATACAGCAGGCACTTCCGAGGATCTTTAAGGTGTGGCAGCAAAAAATAATTGGTAAGTTGCAACTTGCTTGGGAGAGGGTCTCCAATATTGTCTAGGTTTTGACAACTGCCTGTTCACTGGGGCATAAGGTGAGTCTGAAACTGTTATATTCAGCTGATATCCAAATTACAGGTTATGCAAAATACAGCTGCCCGCCTCGCCCTCGATAAACCAGCCCAAACCCCCTCTTTGCCTCTCCTACGCCAACTACATTGGCTTCCAGTCAAGAAACGGGCCACCTTTAAGATGTGTTTGGTCTTTAGGTCCCTGCATGGATTGGGTCCGGCTTATCTGACCAACAAACTAAAATGGTATCAACCTACATGTCAGCTCAGATCTAGTAATCGTAAGTCAGCTGTGCTGCCACAGAATCAGGAAGGTAATAAAAGGGGGTCGTCCTTTTCCCATCTGGCTCCCAAACTATGGAACAGCCTCCCTGAACAAATCCGGGAATGTCTGAACCTGTCCCAATTAAAAAAATTGCTTAGAACATGGCTCTTTTAAGCCGCCCCTCACTGACTGCCTGTCGTTTTCTCTAGCGCCGAGAGATCCCCTTGGGGATGAATTGTGCGCGATATAAATGACCTAAAATAAATATATATCCAAGGATACTAAGTACTCTTTAGACAGCTGTTAGACCCTTACTGGGAGCCAATTCTATGCCATATTCTTCAACTGATGAACATCCTCCTGAACCTAGTAGATAAGGTGCATCAGGAGTGTTTTCTATTTTCTCTCAATCACTTACCCCCAGTTTTAGATTGAGCATTCAAGACCACTTATATATTTTAGCATGTATATATATTTCTTTTTGTGGGCTTAAAGCCACCCATCCCACAGATTTAATTTGTCTGTTTCAGTGTTCTTTAAAAATCCTTTCATGCTAATAGTT
The DNA here is from genome assembly GCF_964261635.1 of Lissotriton helveticus. Lineage (NCBI taxonomy): Eukaryota > Metazoa > Chordata > Amphibia > Caudata > Salamandridae > Lissotriton > Lissotriton helveticus. The sequence goes on along the minus strand of NC_136061.1, from coordinate 426,935,445 downwards.
AATCCTTCCTCTTGTCCCTCCTTTTTGTCTTTCATTTTCTCCCACTAGGAGCATTGACCAAGTACAGTATCCTTGCACTTTTGGGAGACTATTATTTTTAGTTGTACTGTTTGCCTGTGTTAATGTTTGGCGCCTATAGCAGCTTGCCTTTTAATGCAGCATTCGTCCCCCCCTAACTCCACAGCATTCATCCCATCCTAACTCCTTCCACCCTGTCTCTCTTCACACAAATGTTCCTTTGTTTCACTTGATTAGCATGGCGTCACTTCACAGACACTGTGCTTAAACTTTTGGCATGGGCCCGCTTTGGGAGGCCATACCCCTTTCTTTACTTATGCATGGCACGACGGCGGCTGCTTCGGCAGTCCCATCACCCAATATCGAGAAAACAATGCTGGCAAACTTAAACCTAGAAGTGTATTTTCTAAAAAAAAAAAAAATTCCAAAATCTTTATTGATAAATTCAGTATAATCAAACTACACTGTTGCATAATCCAAATATGCTTTTTCATCAGATCAGAGCATCATACGCAGCAGGTTGTTCGCGGAATATCATAGACATAGTGAAAATACAATCAGACAAAAGCCTTATTCTGTACAAAGTGGCTATGGCACCATAAGCAACACATGGCTAAAGGAGGTGGTGACAACACTGTAGGGATAGGAGCAGGCTCGGTCAGAGGGGGGAGGCGGGGACATGGAGGGAGCAGTTACTGATCAGCGCCAGTGGCCGCCGCGGGCAAAGGGCCTGCGGGGAGTGTGGGAGAGGCAGCACAGCTCAGATGTGGTGGAGAATGAAGGTATGTCACTAGGGAGCCCCACATGTCAATTGGACAGGATCTTGCAGGCAGTAGTAGGTTCCAGAATTCAGATAACAAGGTCTTCCATCTCGAAGCATCTGATTAGTGGAGGTAAGCCAAATGAGGACATCCGGTGAGGTAATCCATAAATCAATACGGGACCAGCAGCCCTGAGCACCGGTGATGCAAGTGCCCTCATGGCCCTCAGTCCACATGTGATGCCAGGCATCATATAACAAGTTGTTGGTTAGTATGGACAGAAGTAGAGCAACGGAACGAGTGTGGGAGGAGTGGGGGCCAGAGCGGTCTAAGGCTGCAGAAAGGGTAACGTTAAAATCCCCTCCCCCAAGAAGGGCTGCAGGGCCCAGGCTAGAAATAAGGTGCCTTATTTGAGTGAAAAGATCGGGGTCGTCCGAGTTAGGGCCATACACAGCAGCAATTGTCATGAGTTGGGACCATGCAGAATCACATACCGTCTGTCAGGGTCCGTAAGCACCTGAGTAGTTTGCCAGGGGAGCCCCCTCCGTATCAGAATTGACACTCCCCTAGAATAGGAAGAATAAAAAGAAGAGTGCGATTCACCCCAGTGGCACAACTGGAGTCTGGAGGAGGTCTCAGGCAACAGATGGGTCTCCTGCAAGAGGCAAATGTCGACCATGTGCCGGCGCAAGTGAGAGAGAATGAGCCTGGCTTTACGGTGATCATTAAGACCACGGATATTACAGGTCCAACATATCGTGTCAGTCATGTTATTCTATAATTAAGTAAAATGGGATGCATAGCAGGAGGCCAGGCATCAGAGAAAGCCAGTGAATGCGCTGTGGCAGGCAGAACCTAACCAGAGGGAGAGCAGGGCAATCGCCTAAAGCAGATAATTGAACTAGCTCGTAGCCTGCAATGCTAGAAGGCCCAATCAAGGGGGAACCTCCAGTACTTCCGGTACGCTAAGGACAAAAAGGGGAGGTGAAACCGTGCCAGTCGGAAGAGAAGGATGTTGTGTACAGTCCTGCTGCATTTAGTATGTCTAGCGGTGAAGTGATGCAGTCTGATTAAAATCGGAAGATAAGGACAAAAGAACAAAAGAATCCCCCCAGAATGATGGGCAAATCCGCAAAACCCCCCCACGCCAACCCAACACAACCCAACCCAACCCGCCGAACAAAAAGGCGTTCTTGAAACCAGGTTTTGGCAGGTAAATATTAAACAGAGTGCAAGCAACAGCATTCCCAAAAAACACCCACCCACACAACCACTCCACCATTGCAACCCAAAAAACATTTCCCGAAGACCCACCACCCCCACACCCACTCCAACCCCCCAATCAGGCTGAGATACCTCCCATTCCCAGCCCAGGAACCCACAACTTGGAAGAAGGTAAACAATGGTAAGAAAGGGACTTATCCCATGAGGGCATGGCAGGGCTCAGCGTACACCGAGCCGTGAACCAGGGTGGCCAAGCTACAGGGACAACAGACAGCATTCAGGTAAGAAATCACCAAAATTCACAGCAGATCAGTCATTGTTACTGAGGTGGTCGGATGCAACGAGCTGAGAGCCGGACGGTGGCAGGCAGGATGATTTATCAAGTTTCTTGGCAATTGCGAGGGCTTCTCTGGGATCAGGAAACATGAGCGTTTTCGCGCCCTGTCGGACTCCTAGCTTTGCTGGGTAGGCCAATGAGTAAGCGGCATCATGTTTTCGTAGGATCCGCTTAGCAGGGAGGAATTTGCGGCGTGCGGCCTGAACTGCCAGAGTAGAATCCAGGTAAAATGAGAGCGAGTTTCCTTGATGATTGATTTTGCCCTCGTCGCGTGCTGCACGGAGGATAGCGTCTCGATCTCTGAAATGTAATATTTTTGCAATAATTGGGCGAGGGGGTAGACCGGGACCAGGGCATAGACCAAGAGAGTGGTGGGCATTTTAAACAATGAAGACTGAAGAGAGAATGTCACCGAAAAATTCCCGAACAAGCTGTTCCACAAAATCCTCAATGCGGGAAATATTGGTTGATTCTGGTACACCCGTGAAGAGGAGGTTGCTCCAACAAGAGCGCGCCTCCAAATCCTCATTTTTATTTCTGATAACGTCCACTATTTTGTCCATCTGCAGTAATTTCTGATGATCCTGAGCGGCGGCATCTTCAATGTCCGAGATCCTGGATTCAGCATGAAGGAGACGATTATCATGAGAGTCCACCCGAGCCTTGACCGAGTCCAGGCGTGCGGAGAGTTGGTCGAGTTGGGCCGCGATACTGGTGACCGTGGATTTGATGTCAAGCATAATCGCCTTCAGATCATCGTCACGAGATGGAGGGGCCTCCATGTTAGCCACAGAGTCGCCCACGTCCGGTCCCGCACTGTCCTGGTGAGTCGATCTGCACTGGTCGAAGGCGATTTTGGGCTGCTTAGGGTCAGTCCTCCGCATGGCGATCGGACAGAGGAAGAAAGCGGCACCTGGTAGCAGAGGAGCTGTATAGCGGTCAAGAGGAGCAGCGGCGCAGGCACAATGGGCGGGCAACCACTCCACAGCCGGCACAGACATTGTAGAAGAACTGGAAGAGACCCCAGAACCAGGAAACAGCCATGGCCGACCTCCACAGGCAGTAGGCACAGAGGTGCGCCAAAGGAAAGTGGCTGGAGGCGCAGGCACCAGGGAGACACAGAAAACACTGCAGCATAGCGCTGCAGGGGCTCACTCACCACATGCAGGAAGGCTGTCCAAGGGCCACGCTGGGGCACAAGTCCATTGGCAGAAGGCAGGCCCCGGGGCTAGAGCAATACCGGACTGAAGGGTAGAGTCAGCCCAGAAGCAGGGAATAGCAGCTGCTATGGCAAAGAGCCAGGCAAGTCCAGACCACAAGGGTAGTACCGGGCACCAACGGCAAAAATAATGAGGCGGGAGCATGTCTAATCACGGAGTGAAGCATCAGGGGGTGCGTGTAGGCTCAGGACTTCACGTCCGGGTCAGTCGTCGCATGCAAATCACCTAGGGCAAAGCCGGGTCGGTCAGAGGCAGTGAACAGCCAGCCCAATGTCTGCAGCAGTCGTCGCTGAGACCCGGGGACCGGCACTCCAGGGGAGCAGGGTCGGTGGCCGCTGTCAGGGCTGAGAAAGGGCAAGGTCTAGGCACGCCGGGCCATCAGGAAAGACGGCTAGGGCCGAACTGAGGCAGCAATGGCAGGAAGGCGAGGGGGGTACACCCCTCCCGTCACCAGGCCGACAAGAAAGGTACCAGATGGGAAGTAGTATGGTGCCGGAATCGCGGGGGGCTCGGGCCGGGCGGTGCAGCTCGCAGACCCTCAGCCCCGTCGCAGGCAGCCGCAGCGGCACTCACCGGGTCAAACAACGTGGGAGCCTCCCGTGTCCTCCAGGCGAAGCGGTTCCCCCAGGCGTCCTGCCAGATCACGGGAAACAGAGAGCCGGGCCGGGCCTACCTCGAGGAGCGGGCCCAGCGCAGAGATCGGGAAGCAGATCGCGGCCTTCACTAGTCACCAGGAGGCAAAAGCGGTACCAAACGACACCTCAGGTAAGGCTGATTCGGAAAAACACTAGTTGTTGGCAGAATCCGTGCTGTCTCATGTAGGATGATGCCTGATTATTAGCTTGGCCGGCAGAGCCCACTTACAGTGCAGCTATCTTTCAGCCGGCCAAGCCACGCCCCCAACCAAGAAGTGTATTTTAATTAAAAATGAGACACTCTCCATGTAGTTCTCTGTCGCTTGGCTCACCCCAAAGCATGCATTGTCCATTCTTCATCTTTCAGCATAGCCCGCTTCAGGAGGCCGCCACCCCTTTCTTTATTTATGCACAGCATAGCGGCTGCTACGGCCATCCCACAACGATAAAAAAGTTGGCAAAATTGAACCTGGCAGTGTATTCTGATTTTAAAGGATACGCTCATGCAGGTCTTTGCCGCTTGGCTCACCCAAAGTAAGCGTTGTCACCCAAAGCATGCATTGTCCTGCTGACGCCACTCCTTCCTTTGCATATTAAGTCTGTGGCAAGAGATAAACCTTTCAAAATGGCCACTGAAGCAGCTGCTGTAAGGGAAAACGGACGAGCCATTCCTCAGTGTTTCCTGTGGGTGTGGTTTCCGGAGAACGACCCACCACTCTATTTCCGCTTCACTGCTTTTCAGCAAGAGGCAGACTTTTTCTTTGCTACGGGGTTAGCGGCATGATGGACAGGAGCAGCGTTGTGCTGCTTTTCACTAGGGTGACCAACCGTCCGTAAACCTCAGACACACCACAAATTATCTCTTGTTTCGGAAAAAGCTGAAGACCCACCTCTTTCCTATTCACTGTTAGGTCCTATTGCCTCAGTCTTCAGTAGTGTTCACTTGGTATAAGCACCGTGATATCCCTCGGGATGAGTGTCGCGCTCTACAAAAACCATAAATAAATAAAATAAATAAAAAAATAAAAGGGTGAATGGTTGAATGAAAGATTGACTGATGGATAATGGGAGAGGATGGAGGACAAAATTACTAAGCTAACCTCCCCATTTGAACCAGCCCTAGCCCCTTCTTTGATCGATGATACTGATTCACAGACAGGTTTGTTTAATTCCTTTAAGGAGCTTACTCCTGAGACTGCCATCAATTTACTTATCCAAGGTAAATCAGGGTCACTATTGGACCCTGCTCCTGCTAAGGTGATGGGCAGTCTTGCCCCGGTTCTGATCAGCCCTCTTCTCTCCATCTGGAATTCCTCGCTAAGCTCAAGTAATTTCCCTTGGTTTGGAAACAGGCTATGCTGGTCCCAATCTTAAAAAATCCGGATGCGGATCCTCTACAATTCTGTAATTACCGTCCGATCTCCCTTCTGCCTAAGCCAGCTAAAATCTTGGAAAAAGCGGCTCAGTGGCAACAAGGCCAATATTTGGAAGCCGACCAGGTGCTTCATGATTCGCAGTCGGGCTTTAGAACCGTCTACAGTACTGAGACCGCGCTTCTTGAGGTTTCGGAGACTATTCGTGAGTGTATGGACAGGGGCGAGGAGGCCATGTTGGTCCTCCTCGACCTGTCCGCCGCTTTCGACACAGTGTCTCACGAAATACTTCTGGATCGCCTACGGCAGGTGGGAATAGGAGGCACTGTTCTGACTTGGATCAGATCATTCCTCACTGGGCGGACGCAGAAGGTATTTCTTCGGCCCTTTGAATCAGAGGGTAAACCTCTTTTGTGTGGAGTACCACAGGGCTCTGCCCTGAGCCCTCTATTTTTTAAAATCTATTTAGGCCCGCTTGCTAAGGTGGTGGAATCCTGGGGGGTCAGAGTGATCTCTTATGCTGATGATACTCAGCTTGTGTTTTCATTTAGAGATCACTCTGACACCAATTTTACCAATTTTCGTAACTGCCTTGGTAACATTTGTTCCTGGATTTCCTCTAATCATCTAGTTTTAAATACCGACAAAACCGAGGTTCTATTTTTTAACCAAAAAACGGCACTTCCAAGCTCACTGTGGTGGCCCACAGTACTGAATCCCCCTCCGGTCCCAGTTCAGACAGCTCGCAACCTGGGCTTCCAATTTGACAATGCCTTGTCTTGCAAATCCCAGATCAATAGGGTCTCATCAGCCTGCTTTGGCAAACTACGCATGATCAGGAAGATCTGTCCTTACCTCCCTTTGGATGCCCGTAAGACCATTGTTCACGCCCTGATCACGTCGCATTTAGATTATGCCAACAGTCTTTATGCGGGCGCTCCCCTGTACCTTATTGAGCGACTACAAATTGTACAAAACGCTGCTGCGAGACTGATCGGCAATATTCCTTTTCGCCACTCGGTATCATCTTACCGTAAAAAGCTGCACTGGCTTCCCATCTCCCGCCGCATCCAGTTCAAAGTTTTGATCCTGACCTTCCGGGCTCTCAACGGGTCAGGCCCGGCATATCTGAAAAAGAGACTTAAACTTTCTCAATCTGTCAGATCATTGAGATCAAACAGTCTTCGCCTCCTGGTGGTCCCTAGATTCCGCTGTGCCAGGAGTGGGGGAAGAGCGTTCGGAGTAGTTACAGCCAAACTCTGGAACAGCCTTCCACTAGATCTGAGGTTCATTGAGTCGGAGCTTCTATTCCGACGCAAACTCAAAACTTGGCTGTTTTCCACCTTATAAGCAGCTTTCCTTTTCCAGCATGTAATCTGCAGCGCCGGGACACCCCCTTTGGGGGGTAGCCGTGCGCTTTATAAGCTTCTTAAATAAATAAATAAAATGGATTGATGAGTGAGTGGAAGGATGGAAGAGAGAAATGGGAAATAGCTGGATGTATGGGTGGAAGGGTAGCTGGATGGGTAAAAGAGTGGATGGATGAATGAAAGGATGGATGAGTGAAAAGGTGAATGATGAGCGAGTGAGTGGGTGGATGGATGTGTGAAATGATGGATGGATTGATGAATTGATAAGTGCAAGGGTGAATGGATGGACGGATGAGTGAAAGGGTGGATGTAAGGATGGATGAGTGAGTGAAAGGGAAGGTAGATGGACAAAATGATGAAAAGATGAGTGAAGGAGTGAAAGGATAAATGGATAGGAGAAAGGATGGATGACTGATAGGGTCAATGGATGTATTCATGAGCGGATGAGTAGATGGATGGATTGGTGGGTGTATGGATGGAAGGAAGGATTGCTAAGTGAAAGTCGATGGAGAGAGAAAGGGAGGATGATGGATGCCTGAAAGGGTGGATGGGTGGATGGGTGGAAGGATGAGTGACTGGGTGGATGTATGAGTAAGTGAAAGGATGACTGGATGGGTGAAAGGGTAAATGGCTGGATGGATGAGTGAATGGATGGATGGGTAGAAGAGTGGATGGATGAGTGTACAGATGGATAGGGTGAAAGGGCGGATGGATGATAATGGAAGGATGAGCGAAAGGATAGATGGAAGGATGCATGATGGATAGGTTTGCAAATGGCTGAATATGTCTAGATATGGCTGGGCTTAGTTAAAAACTATTGCGCGACCTCTGATGTGTTTGTAAAACGTATCCAATTGTCCTGAAGTTTTGTCCTGAATTTTGACCTCCTGTCCTGAATTTGTGTCCTGAATTTTGACCCTTTGTCCTGAATTTTTACACTCACCGTTCTGAATTTGCACCAATGCCAGTTGGTCACCCTACTTTTCACCCACATGGTGGAGAAAGCAGTCACCTTCTTGAGTCACACGTATAGATATGCTGGCCCAGAAGGAAGACGACGTTGAGTGAGTCTGGTCCTGCCGGGCCCTAGGCCTGTACTGTGTGGTTATTTTTTTACTTATCAAGTGAATAATGTCAGCCACCTTTTTTGCCTCCTACTGACAATGGAGTCCCTGCAAAGGGGGGCGGGGGGGAGGGACAATTGATATAGCTCCATGAAGGACACTATAAAAGTCACTCCTTTCATTTTAATGTTATATACATATTTTTCTCTCTCTCGTAGCCCTGCTTAAATGTGAATAACACTCTCCTAAATATTGCTCCATTTGTCGACAATAGAGGCATGTAAGTTTGAGTCGACATCTGGATTTGACCTAGTTACATGCACGGTTCACAAACGTTTGTAAGTGGTGCATATACCTTGTGGGCTATCCCTTATACTTTCTTGGAAATAACGCCTTTTTGTGTGAGGAGCACATGTGGCCGTGTGTGCGGTCAGAGTGCTATGTTGTTTTCCCTTCATGCTTCACCTTACCAGGGGGTGTTGAGCACCATATAAATGCAATTATAATACAATATAACAGCGGATTTGTTTCTTTTGCTGCTTATTCAACTCAACTGTCCGTGTCGGCTCCCCCTGTTCTGCTGTTATACGTAAAACTCACACAGAATGTCACAGCTGGGTGAGTTTAGTACTTCCAGAAGCTGCAGGCACGAGCAAACCTTCTACCAGAGGCACCGGTACTGCAGATAAACAGCCCCGTCCTCGTTCCATTATGCATACAATCCACCCACTTCCTACGGACACTACAAGATCGCATAGTGCACAGAAGCTGCAATTCAGAGACATGGTTGTCGCTGTGTACCCACTCCCCGTTTTTATCTTCTTCTCCAGTACATTAATATATATTTCATTAATTATGACGGTGCTCCTTTACATGAAGTTGAATATATTACAATGCATTTACCACCCCAGAGCTCCACAGTTACAGCACAATTCTCTCGTAATGCCATATACCTTCACACATCTATTATTTCATCCCTATATCATGCATCTGTTCACTCACATATATAAATTCAGACTACCAGTTGTACAAATAAACACTTTAAATAACAACTTCTCAATGCAGTGCTATAATGTGCCTATTAGCGTCAAAGCTGCTTTTAAATAAATACACTTTATAAAATCTTAAAGAGACTTTATCATATTTTCATTAAATTGCACGAAAGCCCATCCTTGGGTGCGTGTGGCCGATCATGGGTGGCACGTTAAGGAACAGTAGAAGTTGTAGCACCCAGGATAATATGCTGCATGGCAAAATACCATGCAAGACATATTGGCTATGCCAATGCTTATTTTGAGGAGGTCACAATGATTAGCTATCTTTGTTCATTCACTATCTTGACCTCACAAAGAGGAAGATGGTGGAATTTCATCTTAGGATAGTGATTCTGCTGGGCCCTGACATTGCTTCACCTGCACACATACACACGAATGTGCACAGGTGAGCCATAATCTTGGACCGCTTTATTAAAATGTAAAGATGGCCATTGGTGCTCTAGTTTCTGGTAGTAGTCGGAGCGCAAGATAGCTGGGGCCCAACCAGACCCGGCATGGGTGGTTGCTGATATTTTAATCAAGACAGTGGGAAAGGAAGTGGGAGAAGGGAAAGACCGAGAGAGGTATAGAAAATGGTATTTGCTGCACTGCATTGCAAGGTCCTGACAACTGCAGTTGAAGGCTACAACTCAGGCAATCAAAATGTGGCAAGAGCAAGTTACTCATTGGGTGGGACAAAAACAAGACTAGAGAGGAAAACCATCAACACAGACAAAAACCCATCCAATCATGTACAAGGAGCAGAAACAAAGTCCATTGTAAGCCTATAATAGATATATGTTACCAACTGACAGATAATTCTCTCTCTAAATGAGAAGTAACAACACATCATTTTCTGGCCCTATTGCAGTCATCTGTTGACACCAAGATGTGGTGCTTAGACCAGCCTTAGACCAGTTTATTGATGAGTGGGTACCTAGACTGGATTAATAAGTGATTAATTAGTAATACTGGACACAATTGTTAGGCCACGCCATAGGTGACCTATAGGTGCCTTTGTATCCAGAGGAAGCTTATCAAAAGGATCTTATGAAAATGCTCTTTTAAGGGCGGTTTCCAAGCAGAATGATTTCTTTCTGCAAGTGCTAGGAGTGCCTGATGACAATTTTTGAATATTAGTATCAATTGATCAGTTCATGCTCCACTGCCTGCGTTACTCCTAAGAAAGGAACTCCCCTGTCCCTTTTCCCTCTCCAAGTTCAAACGTATCGAGGTTTAAGCTAGCGCGTGAAGGAAAATCCTAAGACAAAGAGAGAATATTTCTTATAGTTGCTACTGGGCACCACTTTGTTTAATTATTAAGTTCAACATTGGTAAATGAATCTTCCCACCAAGATAGGGAGTGTATCCAAGCACTGTTCTGTTCTAGAGATGCTTCGATGTCAAGGCACATCCTGAAAAGCCAAGGCATGTTGTGACAAACACTTTGCCATCCAACCTTTTGTGGTGAGCGGAGAGAATGTTAACTCCAACACGGCAGGCCTGTGCATTAGGCACTTACAAATGGGCCGAAGAACGTTGACTACTTTGTACCATTTAGAGAGGCACAGTCCCAATGCAACCCCACACAACATTGGTAAGAATGCTTCAAGGAAAATGAGACACTGGCAAGCACACCACACTAGAGAACGAATACAATCCCTTATATGTACATACTCGCATCAGACCCGTCACAGTGATTCTTCATGATAGTAACCTGCAGCACAGCTAGCGCTCAGATTCACAAGAGCGCATAGAAAGAGTGCAAGAAACACAGCTACTGATGAACCTCAATAAAATCTTATGTTCATGATTGCCCACTACAACAAAAGAGGTCTATGATCTCCAGATCACACACAGCGTGCAGATAGGAACACACTGACTTTGCGTAAGTCTGTGGTTTCATGACTTCATCTTCCATGGAGGACATTTTTCTTCAGGGCCAAATCATCATCAGTATAGTATCATCAAAACGTGCCAAGGCGGGTTGGGATCTATGAAAGTTGTGCAATAAAAAAAACTCCAAAACAAAACTTTGACTTTTTTGGTAATTTATACACATCAACATAATGCCTTAACACCTAGGCATTGCACAAGTGGGTAGATGTAGAGGTGCTGGCGACAATCCAGGTTTTACCTGTTTCCAAAAGAAAGAAGATTGGATGTCTCTTTTAGTTGTTGAAGAAGAGAGTTCCAGAGAGCTATCTTCCAGCAGCGAATCTTAAGACTCTTAAGACAGAAGGATAAATGAAATTCCTAGGCGAGGGTCATTGAGGTCTTGCAGCTTTGAACTGGATGAAAAGTTTGGATTGTTATTTGAAAACAATGTTATGTGGGTTTCTTGGGATATAACAACACCTTGCAACAGTATTTTATTGCAGCCAATGGGAGTGTTTCAGAGTCAGGTCCTTGATACTGATAGTGAGAATCAATCTTGTTGCAGAGTTTTGAAGTTTTAGGAGTAGTTTTAGAAACCTTGGGGCACATGCATCAAAAATCATTTTTGCGATTCCTTAATAGAGAGTATTAAGAAGTCGCTATTATGGAATCGCAAAAAGTAATGCATCAAAAAAATCGCTATATTTTAGCGATTCTGTAAAAATCAGTAAATCAAATAGCGATCCCGCTATTACCGAATCGGAAATAGCAAATCCGCTAATACCGAATTGCTAATAGTGATTTACCCATATTGCTGCATTGGGATGACAACACAACCCGTAAGTGAATCAGGGAATGCACACACCTGTTCAAAGAGAGAGTCAGAGGAGGGAGACTAGTGGAGTTGAGCAAGAAAAGCTGTTTTTGAAGCTGAATCTGTTTGAAAACAACAGCATGGCCACAGAAACAGGGGACAAGAAAGGCGAAGGATGAAAAAAAAGCTGAAATTCAGCTAAAAAGAACTGGAAATACTCATTGAGGAAGTGGTGTTTAGCCACGATAAGCTCTTTGGCAAACTGTCCCTGCCAGTTGCAGAGTCAGTTGAAAGAAAAATTTGGCTGGCTATCCAAGCACAGGTAAATTCTGTGGGATCCCACAGCACTCAATCGTAGACCTGCGCAAGTGCTGGTACAACCTTCGCAGCCCAGCAAAAGAGAGGGTGGCTGCAAGGCTTGCAGAGGTGAAAGTAACTGGCGGGTGACCATCTGCGGAACATGCCAAAACACCCCTGGAGGACATGGTAGAATACACACTGCAGCCAGAGGCAGTTGTCGGCATAACCCAGATTGACACCTCTGAACAAGCCGGTACCTCACAAGGTAAGACCACTGCTAAATATCTTTTAATGTTAAATGTACCTAAAATAGTCCCTAATGCAGATCCTGTGTAGTGTAGCACCCGAGTCCAGTCCACTTTTACTTGCAACACCCAAATGCATTATGGGAATAGTATACAGACAAATATAAGGGAAAGGCAAGGAGGGACCAAAACAGCTTTAGTGCAGCAGAGTACAGCAAGGAAGTGACTAAAGTAGACTTTGTCCATAACAAAAGTTAATTTATTAGACATTGGCATGCGCTATGTAACAAACATGTGCACAAAAAAATTACTGAACTTGAACTGTTTAAAATCACAGATGCAGCCACGCAGGTGAGTGACGTGGCTGATGCCCACGTGTCACAAGAGCCAGATGCATGGACTGAGGAGGAACCAGAAGTGCCAGCACCCTCATCCATACCTGCTACCACTCGACGCAGGCAAACATTCCCACCACTGCCTGATTTGGAGAGTGAGGAAGAGAGCCAAACAGAAACTCCAACACAGCAGGCTGCCAATACACTCCCACCAACAACAGAGGTATCAATGCAGCGTAGATTCGTCCATTACCGCAGGCGAAGGGCCAGGGTAATCCTTACTGCTGCAGAAGACAATGGGGCTGCTGCCTGAAGTGGGCTGGAGGGCAAGATGCTCAGGGTCCAGCGCCTGCAATGCAAAAACATGAGAATTATGCAGGGCCAAATTGGGACAATAGAAACACATATGGGGGACATCCGTGACTGCCTGAGAAAGCTCACCACTGCTGTTGTGGAAGGGCAAAGGGCAAACACAGAAAACTTTGGCAATGTTACAACAGCTATGCATGACTTTTGTAGGGTCATCCAGGATGACCATGCATCCCATGGTAGGAGGCATCACACTTTGATGGGGCGCCTGGACGGTTACACCAGGGCCATCAATAGGCTGAGCTCAACAACCGCTCAGCTTTCTCGTCGTGCTGTCAGCATGCAAGTGGAGATAAGCCACTCCTGTGGGTATGTGGCCAGGGGCCTCATCCAGGTTACTAATGCAGTGGAACAACTCCAGACTGCTGCAGCTGGTGGCAACAACGTTCTTGGAGGGGGGGTAGTAAGGCTGCCTCCAGCCTCAGTAGCCTACTGGCACCTGAAACAAATCCCAGGAGGCACAGTACTAGGAGCAACACTGGCACAGAAGGCTCAACAAAGGATGTAGGTGAGCCTACTAAGAGGCCCCCGGGAGTGCGTGGCTGGAAAAAGTGATAACATGGACACGTACTATTCTGGTGAGGTAACCAGCAGCATGTACATTGTACCCACTGATTTTTAAGTGCCAAGGCAATGTCATACAATTTACTTTATTCACATTACACTTGTATGAACCTGGTATGTGTGCATTAAAACTATCCCAATATTGTTACACTAAACCGTTGAGCGCCTACTGTGTTGTCTCATGATTACCCACCTTAAAAGTAATGTTGAGTGATTTCTGCACGTGTCCGTCACCAATCTGCTGTACTTGGACTGCATGCCGCTTGTGGTGGTTGTCTTGGCTGGATGTCTACCTCAAGCTCGCTGTCAGAGTGTTTACAGGGGAATGCTCCAACTAATGGCTATGTTGTGCAACATGGCACGACATGTTGCGACAATTTTGCAGCAGATATCTGGGCTGTACTGCACTACACCACCAGTTTTGTGGAGACAGCGGAGCCTAGATTTGAGTAAACCAAATGTCCGCTCAATTACGTTGCGCGTGGAGATATGTGCCGCATTATATTGCTGCTCAATTGGGGTACCTGGATTCAGGTATGATATCAGTATAAAGGAATGCACAGCGTATGAGCTATCACCTACAGGGAAATAAACAATATAATTACTCACTGCTAAGTGTCACTATGGTGGATGAGTCTGGAAGACAGTATAACATCTGTTTACCAAGCAAATATCCTTCTCCAAATTCACCCGCAAGGAGTCGTCCATGTATGCCACTGTGTATGAAGATGTAGGAGTCATGTGCACTGACAAGGTAACTTGCCACTATATCTGGGATGTTGTGTTTGGAATTGCAGATGACTTGTATGTTCAATGAATGGTATGACTTTCGGTTCCTGTAAATGTACTTATTCAATGAGGGGGGACAAATGGCTACATGCGTCCCATCAATGCAACCAATTACGTGGGGAAATTGTGCTATTTGATAGAATTCAAGTTTAGTTTGTTGCAATTCCTGTGGTGTTTTGGGGAACTTAATGTGGTGGTGTATCCTCTGCAACATGGCATCAGAGAAAGCGTTAAAAAAGCGCAATACTGCACTTTGAGAGACATCTTCAGATGTGGCAATTACTCCCTGGAAGCTACCTGATGCTAGGAGGTGCAGGGAACATCAGACCTGCACATGAGTGGGGATGGCATGTGTCCTGCTAGTCTGACGCTGCAGTAGTGGATCTAATTTAGCTATGAGATCAGTGATTGTGCCTGCATTCAGCCTATATTTATGATAGATCTCCTCCTCTGTCTGCCCTAGCAAAGTAACACGCAAAGTATTACGCTCCTGTATCCTCCTTCTTCTCTGTGCTTTGTTCTTAGTAAAGAAATGCTAATTGCAATTTTTTGTAGATTCACAAATAGTGATTTTTTCATGCATAGCTTTAGTGATTCTCAATTAGCGATTACCTATTACAGATTCGCTAATTCAGATTCCCTAATTAGGTATTATCAAAATTTAGCGATCTTGAGGCAGATTTTGTGAATCTGTTTCATGCATTGTAAAAGAATCTGCTCTCTCCATGTTATATTCCTTCTTGGCAGACAGAAGACAGTCAGTTGCTCTGGACCAGTATAAACCAACTCCTTATGTTCTACCATGTGGGGTTCCACAGGGCTTGTCGTTGAGTCCATCACTTTTTAGTATTTACGTGTCAGAACTAGCCCCTCTGATACAGAAATTTGGTTTTAATCTGACATCCTACGCAGATGACACTCAAATTGTGGTGGCTGCCTACAAAAATGAACCCTTTCCTCCATCTCGGTTTAAAAACTGTGTGCTGGAAATTAATAGCTGGATGAGTAAGCACTGTCTGAAGCTTAACTCAGACAAAACCAAGATAATGATCTTTGGCAATCTCCAACCAGCATGGGATACCTCTTGGTGACCTACAGAGTTAGGGAAATCACCTAAACCAGTAGCCAAAGCAAAAAATCTAGGAGTTGTCTTTGATGATAAATTGTCCTATGTTCATCAAACAAATGCCACTGTTTCAGCTTCCTATTACTTAATCAAGAAACGTAAACAAATTCTTCCTTATTTACCTATGGATCAAGGAGGACGTTTGTGACTGCACTTTTCTTATCGAAATTGGATTATTGCAATGGGCTGTATCAGAACTTGCAAAGTCAACAATTAAATAAGTTGCAAATGATACAAAATGCAGCACAAGGATCCTGCTGAACCTGCCTAAATACCAATCAGTCTCCAAAGAAATTCGGAAACTTCACTGGCTACCGGTTGTAAGCTGGGTTAAGTTCAAAACTTTGTGCCTGGCCTTTAAAGCACTGAAAAATGCAGGTCCCACTTTCCTATTTTTTTTTTTAATGGTTTCGATCTTTCAGACAGCTTTGTTCTACTGATGCCAGATTGATGGCTGTTCCAAGGGTTCTCACATCCAATTGGGGTGGCTGAAGCCTTAGTTATGGAACTGCTAAACTCTGGAATTCCCTCAGCGTACACATCAGGTCAGCTAATTCACTATCAACTTTCAGGAAGAGTCTTAAGACCTGTTTTTTCAGATGTAGGTCATGATCCAGTTGCGCTTACACAGGACGTCAGAGCCAAGACACCGCAGGGTATACATAACATAACATCCTTTGGAGCCTTGTCAGAGGCAAGTATACATGCTTTGATGACTGTTGCATTATTATTGCCATTTGAAGGCTTGATGTGAGGTGCTTCATGCTGGTGACACATTTAAAGGGAGGTTTGCATATGAAATGGATATGAAATAAAAAAAGTTACTGTCTGAGTAGGATGAGACAACTCATGAGACACTCCCAAAGGATACGTTGATCTAGAAGAAAGTTGGATCACATTGAGGGTGTCAGGCATTTGTCATGTTGAAATGCGCCATTATAGTTCTGACTCAGTGTGTAAAATCACTTAAATTTGCCAGTTATGTTATGCAATACACACAAAGCACGTCATACCTCACTCTACCAACCATGTTTTGCTCAAGTTAGTCAGGCTTTCGTGTGCCATTTTGAAATGAATGATTTGCTTTGAGTGCTCTGCATGGAGGCGGGGGCAATGTGAATTATGGCATGCATTATGTGTGTTGCAAACCATGACTCGCGAATTTCAGTAACTTTACATGTTTGAGCTAGAAGCATAACAATCAATTTTTAACTGTTTTTTCTGGTCACTGAATTTCAATTTTTTAAAAATAATAAATGCACGTGTGCAGCAGGTAGCAGGGTGGTCGGAGGGCCTGGCCAAACCCATGCTGCGCATGGCTTTGGCCTGTAGCCAAGCTTTCACGCAACCTGCTACTGCCACATACCTCGTGAAAGCCATGCGCAGCAGGTGTTGACTGCAGGGTTTGGTCCAACCCTCTGCAGGAAGCACACCCCACAGTGCTCATGCTTGGCTGTGCGCAAGGGGTGGGGGGTTCCTGTCCTGTATTTTTTATTTTATTTTTTACATTATTTTGTAGATTATGTTTCAGTGACTAGGTGGTCACCCTAAGTTTCCCTCAGTAAAGGTGCATTCTACAAACTGAACCCCTATGGGATTGTGCTATAGTGACCAAATATTCACACAAACCCTCTTCAGTATATACTTTAGATCAGTAGTTCTTCACCTGTGGTCTGGGGATCCCCAGGGGTATGCGACGCCTATTCAGGGGTCCAGGACTGCATAGAAAATAAAATAATATTAACAGATTAATAATGTGTACATTTACAAAATAAAGCAATGTAAAATTGAACATTTTAAAACGTTCTGTAAACGTGAAGGACTTTGAAATTGGAGGCTAGAAATGAAGCTGCTATCCTCATATTGATTCATGGGAGAAAATCATAGTATAGACCATAGGTAGCCTCAGATGGATTTAGAGAAACTCCAACCTTCCCATTAAATTTAAATTTTTGAATTTTTTATATCTGTGAATTAAATACAATATTTCACCATTTGTGCTTTTGTTTAATGAATGCTTGTTTCCATACTTTGGTTTATTGTTTTGGTGTTCAAATCATCGGCATTGCTTTGGCCAGTGTACCTGGATTGCAATAATGACTCAATGGGGGTCCCTGGATTCTAATAATGACTCAGTGGGGTTCCCTGGATTCTAGTAATGATTCAGTGAAGGTCCCTGGAGTCAATAGTGATTAAGTGGGGCTCCACAGCAATCACCACTGCCTTAGATTACCATTTTACCAAAGCTGTTAATGCAGCTGACATCCTTAAATTGTAACAATCAAGCAATCTACGCCCTATTTTCTTTCAGTTTTTGCTATATCTGCAATATTTTCCCCAAAGATTGTTGCATATGTGGGTAACTCTGCAAAAAGAGTGCATATTGACTGCTCATGGCATACCCCCTTGTATTACAGTTTATGTTAGAATAGGTCAGCTTTTGCAGTTCATGAAAATTGACAATTCCCCAGTAGGCATTGCCCTCTTTGTGCAACGCTTTATCTGTAAAAAAGTAAATGCCAGGTCCCTTCTTAGGAAGCTACTGCGGATGGGTGACGGTGGCAGAGTCCCCACTCCGCTTGTCTGCCTGAGGTAATACCATTGTGCCTTGTGTTTAGCGCATAACTGTTGGATGCGAGTGTAAAGAGATTACCTGCGGACCCCTGTAACATTTGTTGATTGGAAACGATGTTGACACTTGTATTTTAAAACGGAACAATTTGCATATTTCCTGTGCTTTTAAAAAATTTTATCTTCACTTAACCTGCACTCACTGCACCAACACCTTTCCAGCTGGTTATCTGCTGGTCGTTATTAGCACTTCCCTTCGCTCCTGACTACAAGGGGGAGGGAACTTACACTTGAGGGAAGCCTGTGCTCGTCTTTGCCTCCTGCCCGCCCCAGTCCGACGCGGTAGCCAATACCGTCGCGCGGAGGGCGGGTCAGGGAGAGCCAGGCACTTCCTGAGCGCTTAGCGCTCTAGTGGCTGCGTTTTGCGGGCCTATTTAGCCATCGCCCCCTTGTAGCGCGCAGCGGACGCGCGCAGCGGCGCCGCAGCGACGCCGAAGACCAGCCAAAGAGCTGCCCGTCTGCGCCCGTCCGCGCCAGGACGGGGCTAGGGGCTCCCCTTCTTTATTATCGCATTTCGGTTATGGATGCCCCTACCTTAAGATATTCGGCATATGATCTCTTGGCCCTGCAACCCCTGGCAGCACACAGATGCACCAACAAACCGCTAGTCAGCCCCGGAGGGCCTTTCTCATGCTTAAAATGTGGTTTTCAAGCTACTCATCACTATATAATAGCTGGTCATCCTAAAATCGACACTGTCACCCCTAATGGCTGGAAAAGCTTTCTACTCAATGTGAGGTCCCTCCCAAAGCATCACATGGAACTCTGGGACTCCATACACAGCATTAAGCCTGAGATCTGTTTCATTACTGAAATATGGCTTAAACCCCATACTATTCCAACTATCACCCTGGGAATACCTATGGGGTATAAAATCCTCCGTCAAGACCGACTGGAGAAAGTAGGAGGCGGGATCGCCATTGTTTATAAGGACAGTCTGAATATCAGGATTTTGGAACAAATATTGTTACCCACTATGGAGTTAATTATCTTTCATCTGAAAATCAGCCCTAAGATTCACTGGAAAGGAGCCCTAGTGTATCGTCCACCCGGACCCAATGCTGGGTTCTCTTTAGCTCTGACAGAAATTCTAGCTCCACATATGAAAACTAATGAAAACTTCATTTTACTAGGTGATTTTAATTTTCATATTGATATTGTGGACCACCCTGACACTGTTGCACTCCTGGCAGATCTGGCTTTGTTGGGTCTTCACCTCAGAAGTAGTGGCCCCACTCACTCTGGTGACCACACTCTGGATTTAATTTTTACCACCCTTCCTAATGTTCATTGCTACACCCCCAAATATATTTACTGGTCGGACCACAAAATGTTGGACTTCTCCCTTCTCCATCTACCCGAACATATTAACCAATCCACCGCGCAAATGACCAAACGTAGGCCATGGCATAAAGTCACCCCGGATAGGTTTTCCCAAGTCTGGAAACAGCCAGTCTTTACAAACCTGGACGATATTGAGACAGCTCTCTCAAAATTTGACTCCTCATTGATGGAAGCCATCAACACCCTGGCTCCTCAAAAAATAGTCAAACAATCCACCACAACCAAAAGGGAAGCATGGTACACTGAGGCCCTCAAAATAGAAAAGCAAGGGTGCAGGAGATTGGAAAAACTATGGAGACGGACACATAAGGAGGAAGACAAAGACTGCTACTTAACATCTATGACTACCTATTATAAAAATGTCAAAAAAGCAAGGAAAGCCAGTCTTACCTCCCAAATAACAGAGGCAGGCAACTCCACTCGAGAGTTATTTAAAATCATACAGTCCTTTACCAACCCTGTAATATGTGAGAGCCCGGATGTTTTTTCTCAAGATCTCTGCAACAACATCTCCCAATTCTTTGAGGAAAAAATTGAGGGGATATATAAGAAAATTGTGACAGCTACAGGCTCTCTTGAGACTTTGGACCCTGAGACCCCCCCCTCAATGGCCCCTGACAAAATGCTCCATACAATTCCAGAAGTTACCTTAAAAGATCTGACCACGCTTATTGGTAACATGAAGACCGGCTCCCCCACTGATCTCATTCCTGCAAAAATGATTTCCCCTTTGGTGGAATCATTAGGCCCTACCATTCAGGAGCTTATGAATCTTTCCTTTGCCAAGGGACAACTTCCACAACCTTGGAAGGAGGCGGTTGTGAACCCTATACGGAAAAATTCCACCCTTCCCTGGTCAGAGCTCTCCAACCTCCGCCCCATTTCCCTTCTCCCTTTTATTAGCAAGCTGGCTGAGAAACACGCTAATACCATCCTTTCCAACTTTATCGAGGCGACAGGGGGCCTGGACCAATCTCAATCCGGGTTCAGGCCCAACCACAGCACTGAATCGGCCCTCCTATCTGTGACTGATAAGATCAAAATGTCACAGGACAGAGGAGGGTCTATGATACTAGTGCTGTTGGACCTGTCTGCGGCCTTTGATACCGTGTCTCACAACATCCTTCTCAGCCGCTTGCAGGGAGTGGGAATTGGAGGCTTAGCTCTATCTTGGCTGGAGAGTTTTCTCTCAGGGAGATCACAATCTGTCAGCCTGGGCCCCTATCGTTCCACCTCGAAGGCGCTCACGAAGGGGGTGCCACAAGGCTCATGCCTTAGTCCTACATTATTCAATGTATATGTGGCCCCCCTTGCTGAGATTGTGCGGAAGTATGGGTTCATACCAGTCTCCTACGCTGATGACACCCAGCTCCTCTACCCTTTCAGCTCCCTTGGTCCTACAGTCAAGGAAAATTTTGCTGAGGGTATGAGGGCAGTGTCACATTGGATGGCCGCCAACTGCCTCCAATGTAACGTTGCAAAAACCGAGGTTATGCTCTTTGACAGGGCGAGTCTTCTATGGTCTCCTGAATGGTGGCCGCTGGACCTAGGCCCAGTTCCCACTTCAAAGCCCCATGTAAAAAATCTAGGGGTCAAGATTGACCAAAAGCTGACCCTCAAGGAGCATGTCAATCATACTGCAGGAATGTGCTTCTTTACCATTGGTCTTCTACGGCGAGTGTTTCCGTATCTTCCTGACACCTATAGGAAGACACTCGTGCAGACTTTGGTTACTAGCCGCCTAGACTACTGCAACGGCCTGCTGACGCTAGCAAACGCTGATGCAGTAGGTCGTTTGCAGGTGGTCCAGAATACGGCGGCTAGATTAGTCATGGGTGTGCAGGCCAGGACCCCCTCTAAGCCTTTGTTGATGGAGTTACACTGGCTCCCGATACGACAGCGCATCAGTTTTAAAATATGCTGCACGGTTCACAAATGTTTATATGGGAACAGCCCCAAATATCTATCCCAATCTGTTGAACTGTACCAACCAAGTCGCTCGCTTCGATGAAGCAACCAAGCTCTTTTGAAACCTCCTGCAACAAAAAGAGCTAGGCAGGGAGACCGAGCTTTTTCATCAGTTGGTCCTGCCATGTGGAATAAACTCCCCACCGAACTGAGGATGAACATCAATTATCTGGCCTTCCGAAAGGCGCTGAAAACACTCCTCTTTCAAGAAGCATTTCAGTCCCTTTAAAGCATCTCAGCCCCCCTAACACATGCTGGCAGACAAAGCGCGGAGATACCCCATGGGATTGATTCCAGCGCGATATAAGAAATTAAAATAAATAAAAATACAGCAGCTAGCACCACCCATTGCCCCTGCCATCCCTGCCAATGAGAGAACCTACCCTACTACTAACCGTCGCATTCCTACAAGAATAACAGGTCAGACTATCCCTGGCCACCCAAAGCTATAAGAATGATGTATTTGGCAGGTATTATTCATTTTGAATGGATATTGAATTATTAAACACTATTGTGGGCGCGTTTCTTTCTTCTTTAATTTCTTTCTGTTCCATGTCCAATTGAAATTTGCCGGATGGCAGGATATGTTCTTTTTCTTGTTTTTTATTTTTCCTTTTGGGAGAGGGGGGGAGAGGTCAGGACTGGACTCATAGAAAGGTTAAGGGGTGCTAATTCAAGGCACCTTAAGGGTAGGGGTGGTCCCGCATGGCCGGCGTGGGGGGAGGGCCATAAGGAAGGGGGTATTGGAGGGGTTGAGGGGGGAGGGGAGGGCGGCAGGGGGCACGAAGTCAAAAAATGATGTCTTGGATGTTTGTATATAATTTACTTGTGTATAGTTGGAAGGCTAAGAAAGTTATGAATACTAGATTGGTGTATTTGTTGCAATGTGGGGTATCTAAACGGTCTACTACCTGCTTTGGAGCCTGGGAGTGGGCTGATTTCTGTGTTGATTTTCTATCATGGGGGTGAAAATTATTTCCTTCAACGTAAATGGCTTAAACAATAGGAAAAAAATGAGAGCAATAGAACTATGGGCCAAAACGCAACAACCTGATGTGATTCTATTACAGGAGACCCATATATCTAGGTCAAAAATTGAGGAGTTCTCTATGTTCAAAAGTTGGGCTTCCTGTAGAGTATTCTCTTCATGTTCAGAGTCAGAGAGGGGAGTGGCGTTATTTGTTAATAAAAAATTAGAGGCCCAGATCAGTCAGGTGGAGCAAGGGGGGTCGGCCGTTGGTGCTGGGCCACCTGTATGATTCCAAATAGAATTAATCCTGTTACGTTAGTCAGTTTTTATGCTCCAACAGAGGATAGACCAGAGATATATGAGGAGCTTTTTTATTCTTTGTTGATGGCCAAGGGTGAGATCATTATTGGTGGGGATTTTAATATTACGATGAACAGAGAGCTGGATTCATCCAGCAAGTCAAAGACTCAATTTAAGCCTAAATCCCTTAGGTCTATTAGGAATAATATGTCGTTATTTAACCTGTGGGACCCTTGGCGCAATCAAAATCCGGACAAAAGAGAATATACTTGTTGGTCCGGCAGATTTAAATCCTCCTCTCAAATTGATTTTTTTTTAATTTCACGTCAAATCATTTTTTCTAAACAGACGTTGCTCCATAACGGGTTTTCGGATCATGCAATGATTATTATGGAAGTGGGATTGGTGGATAGGGTAAGAGCCCCCAAACGTTGGGTCTTTAATAAAAAATATTTAACTGATGACACTTGGGTGGCGGCTATTAAAACTGAGATATTAGACTTTCTCTCTCGGGTTCTTCTTTGCCTGTAACTTTGGAAAAGCGGAGCTGCGGTCAGCGAATCTACTGCTGGGATCAGCGTGCTGAGCACAAACGTTACTTTTCGCCGGACCCGCCGCGCAGGTCCCGCTTCATCTGCACACTCTGTGGGGGCTTGCGGTAATTGCAGGGCTGCGAGCGTGAAGGCAGGGACTCGAACTTCCAGGAGTCCCTGCGAGGCCAATTGCTATCACCTGGCCCGCTCTCCCTGTTGCCACGCCCCCAGCGCACCGACTGGGTAAAACCTGCCTCATCTCTTGGCTCCGGTGGGTTCTTCTTTGCCTGTAACTTTGGAAAAGCGGAGCTGCGGTCAGCGAATCTACTGCTGGGATCAGCGTGCTGAGCACAAACGATACTTTTCGCCGGACCCGCTACGCGGGTCCCGCTTCGCGGGTCCCGCTTCATCTGCACACTCTGTGGGGGCTTGCGGTAATTGCAGGGCTGTGAGCGTGAAGGCAGGGACTCGAACTTCAAGGAGTCCCTACGAGGCCAATTGCTATCACCTGGCCCGCTCTCCCTGTTGCCACGCCCACAGCGCATTCGTATATAATCAGCTCATTTCCCGCGTACGCGGGACGCGCGCGGAAACAAGCGCGAGGCGAAGCCCGGGCAAAGGGCGGGCCCTCTTATGCCCTCAGAAGCCGAAGTAGGCTGGGCTGGGCCCACTCATTTTCATTTTACGTTTGATTACACTGTTCCTCTATCCGTGTCTTGCTTAGACATTGTCTCTTGTTGGTTAGTTTCAGCTTCACACAGTTTTTCTTGCCCAATTTCTTTTTTTTTTTAGATATTTTATTTATTATTTAATTTGCATTAAGAACTGTATTTGATATCTCCCTTTTTTAAATATAATCATGACAGCTAAAAAGCTTCGTTCAGGGAGACTTTTGGTAGGAAGGTCTTGTGCAAAAACCAAATCTAACCCACTTAGAAACAAGGAGGTCCAAAACCTGCAACTAAAGGGCCAGTGTCAATTATTCCAATTATGGGAGAAGCCCAAAGATAAGAATAAGCCTACGGATATGGGTGTAGTTTGTTCCCTTGTGGGGTCACCCAAGCCGACATTGGAGGGTCCCCTTTTGGAAAATAAATTAGCCATGAGCTCACTGATTTGTGAGGAAATTAATTCGACACAACTTACTGCTTCCCTTTTTGCTAAATTGCCCGCTCCTAGAGCTGAGTGTGCGCTGCAGCATAATACTCTTACAATGCCCGGGTTCAACCTGATTCAAGAACTAGCAGGTGGATCCCACCAAAGGGAAGTAGGAAATGAGGACTCTCAAATGCTAGATATTGATCTGGAACTCTGTGGGCATTACTTAGTAGATGGATCTTTGAAGTTATTTGAGGCCACTAAAACCCCGCTTGGCTCCATTCCCTCGGGTCTCCGACTTTATAGTAGCACCCCTTCTATTAAATCCCAAGATATTTCCTCCCAGTCCAACATCTCAAAAAGCCCTGAGCTGAATATATCAGGTATTCATCCAACTGTTTTTCCCCGCCCAGAGAGTCTTGACAAACCTATCTCTGAGTCCCTGATCGCTTTAGAACATCTGCTGTCCTCCATATTACTGCTATTGGGTAAATTTGTGGGTAGTAATGATTGTGTTCTGGAAACAGTTACCCAGATATTGAAGGTCCTTTTAAATAATTCTTGGGAAAAGATACCCAGTATAGATCCTCAAGATGGTTTGCTAGGGCCTAAATCCGGTGGTGTTGTCTCTCCAGGATCTAGGCCCTTAGACTCTCCTCATAACTCAGCCCAGAACATCCCGCCTGTTTCCATCAGAAACGAGCTTATATCAAACGAGCTTTTATAAGTCCCTAAATCTTCTGCATACAATTGTATTACGGACTTGGCTCTTGAAGTTGCAGAAGATACCGGCGAAGTAGTTGACTTAAATTCTGTTAAAGAGTTTTTTCCTATCTTTGCCCAAGAGACTAAGGAGAAGTGGGAAAAAGAAAAGATGGAAAAGCCAAAAAAGTGTAGAGGAAAAAAGAGGAAACCTATTCGTAGAATAAAAAAAAAAGAGGCAGAGACAAATAATTTTTGATGATGTTTTAGACCAGCATGTCAAGAGTGATGATATTATGTCCTTGCCGGCTATTGTTGGGACTGAAGATGGAAGCCCGAAGCAGGGCCCCAACATGCAAAGAGATGATGCTCCAGCTCCCCTCGTTGAGTACAACAATATCATTTCCAGTTGTATGAATCCCAATCTAGGAAGCCCCATTATCGGTTTGGGGAGGTCAACGATCCCTTTTCCGATAGTAAAGATGATAAAACCTGCTCCTGGATTAGCATCGGCCCTTAATCCAACTGCTCCCCCCTTTTTTGCCTTGACAGAAGATGCAGTATGCTCCAATAAATCCTATGTAACTCCAATAGAGGATAGTATAGACACGCTGACGTTAGATTTTCTCCCTCTCTTTGATACTGAATTAATAATGAATAGATCTTGGCTTCTTAAGTGTTTCAAAGAGATGGAGAGTCTGAAGCTAATCCAAACCAGTGACATTGATTTGGTCTCAATTTTGAACGTTGAGGCAGGTTCTTGCACCAGAGTAAGGTTCTATTCCAAACTTATTGTGAACCTCATTTTGAAGCAGGCCGAGAGTTTTCAGAGTCGTGGGATCGACGTAATGCCTTTTTTCTCCATCTGTAGAGTTGATTCCTTTGATAGAAGGTCCTCTGGCTCGAGACAAGCCGGTCCTCCTTTCCCTTTTGAGGACTTAAAGATCTGCCTTTCTAAATCTAAACGTCTAGTAACACATATAATTCCTCCCTCTTTATCCCTAAATGGAAATAGAGTAGAAGATAGTCAGCAATGGAATTGGTTACCTGGCGCTTTATCAGGTAAATCTACGGACAATCCCAAATTATTTTTTCATCTTTAGCAAAAGCTTAAAAATTATCTCATGGAATGCTGCTGGAATCAATAATAGCCCTGAAAAGATGCAGTTCCTTTATTCCTTGAAGGCTAATGTGATTTGTATCCAAGAGACGTGGTGTGTGGACAAAATGATCGTGGGGAGGGATTATATTGTCCTAGAAGGAGGGGCTGTCGCCTCTAAGATGGGACATGCTAAAGGGGGAATTGCATGCCTGTTATCTAATCGGATAAAGTGGAATTATTCACACCACTTAGATCCTAGTAACCTTTTTCAGGCTGTGACACTATTTAGTTTTGACAATGTGGAAAAGAAACACCCCCTGGTAATAATAAATGCATATATCCCCCCGATGACTGTTTTAATGGAGTGTTAAAACAAGTTTTTGTTTTTATTAAACAAATTAAGGATACAGTTCCCTCCCCCCATGTAATTTTACTGGGTGATCTTAACTGTAAAGTCTCCAATTTAAGCTTGGATCTATTCAGAAACAAGCTCAAAGAGGAATATTTCCAGATCCCACAAGCTCTTTTTCCAGTTAAAATTAGAACGAATAAGAGAGGGAAATTGCTCCTGAAAGAATTGTCCGAAACCGAGGGTATTATAGCTAACGGAAGGCTTCCCTCCGACACACCTGTACTTTTTACGCATAAATCCAATTACAGTGAGTCGATCTTGGATTATATAATCATTGAATATTGCTTTTTCTATCTTCTGAGAGATCTGGTGGTCTCACAGACTTCATTCAGTGACCATAGGGTAATTACTTTAACCCTTTCTATATTTCCGCCTCCTGCTGACCCTTGGGCTCTCAATAGTGATCTGGTCAATTTTGGTGCTAAATCTGGAAGATGTTTTTGGAACTCAAAAGTCATGAAGGGTCTGGAACATGATCTAGATAAAACACTAAAAGATCTCCATAATTGGCTAGGGGCCGAATTAATTTCTTTTGAGGTTTTTATGAAGGAGGTTACTCTAGCTGCAAGGAAATCCAACTCAATTATAAAAAAGTCTATATTCCCCAGTTCGGTCATCTCCTTAAATAAGGAAATAAATAAACTGGTGAGGGAACAATACTTGTCCAGATCCCCCGAAAGATACCGTAAAATAGCCCTCTTAAAAAGAAGGAGACGAAGGGCCAAGATTAAAAGAAAAAAAGAAAAAGAGGACTCTTTCTGGATCAATCTGCGAGAGGCCGCAGTAAACGGTCACGCTAGATTATTCTGGTCTATAATCGGGGAGGGTTGTGGAACAAGAGTTAGTCCCCGCCCTATCCACACATCTGAGCAAATCTGGGTTAATTATATTGTTAATTTATATGTCAGTAATGGGCCTGTGGCCAAGAATGGGAGATTTTGCAATGATAGTGATCTTCTAATAGATTTCCTGTCTGAAAAAACCATTGAATTGGCCATAAAAGAACTTCGCCTTTCAGGTGCAATGGGGCCTGATGAGCTCCCTATATCTGTCCTGAAGCAGGACCCAGTTTCCTGGAGAAAAATTTTGTTCTTCATATTTAGATTTTGTTTCCTGAATAAATCTGTCCCCTCATCCTGGAAAGGGAGCATATTGGTGCCATTGTTCAAGAAGGGAGATAGGAATGAACCTAAGAATTACCGGCAAATCGCCCTTCTTGACGCAATCGGTAAAGTCTTCTCTAAATGTCTCCTATATACTATTAATGACTGATTTGAGAGGAATCACATTTTACCTCTAGAACAGACAGGTTTTCGTAAGGGACATGGCACGTTGGACAACCTCTCCGCACTTCAGATAATCTCTGATAAATATGTAAGGGTTCGTGGAGGAAGAGTATATGCGGCGTTTATATTTTTCTCCACAGCGCTCGACAAAGTGGATCGGCCATTGCTGTGGAGAAAATTAGCCGCTCTAGGCATGCCTCCTCTCCTGTTAGATTTGGTTAAGGCCCTTCACTCAGATACATGGTGCCAAGTCCTTCAAGGAGGGGAAAGGGGGTTATCCCAAATCATTCCTACCATCAACGGACTAAAGCAGGGTTGTCTTTTGGCGCCTTTGCTTTTTTCCCTACACATTTCAGATCTTCCGATGTCTTTATCTGCTTGTGATGGTATTGCACCTTCATTAGGGGGAACTCCAATTTCCTGTTTGTTATATGCGGACGATATCCTTATATTGGACCTAACTCCCAAAGGGTTAAATAATCGTCTGCACGATCTACACCTTTATGCTGAACTCCATTATTTAAAGATAAATACAGTCAAAAGTAAAATTATGAGTATTTCAGGGAGGAAAAAAACAAAATATGAGAACTTTGGTTGGTCCGTAGGAGGTCATAAGCTGGAGGTGGTTAAGTCTTATGTCTTCCTGGGGGAAAATAATATCTGATAACCTAAGCGACAAGGCTCACATCGATAATAACTCCCGGAAGGCCCTGTCTCAGGGTAAAAGCTTAAGTGCATTGTACTCTGCCACTGGGAGAAGACATTTCCCTCACATGCTGGAGGTTTTTAGGGCGAAAATCCCGTCATCCCTTCTGTACGGAATTGAAATAGTTGATTTAGGGCAATGGTTTTTTTTACACGTTGCAGAATGAAAATTCTAAGTTTTTTAGCCTCTATTAACACTGCCTGCACAGTGGCGTCCCTGAGACTTGAGTTTGGCATCCGTAGTAGTTGGGTGCAGGGCTTGGCAGGGCTAGTGCGTTGGGTAGCCAGTCTGGCCAGAGGGGAAGTGGGGACCTTGAGACACTTAATGAAGTCGGAATTGTTGGGCACTTTAAGGGAGTTCTCCTTAATTGTAAAGAATTTCAGAAGAGCTGTTGTACTTCTGCAATTGGAGGAGAGCACTCTTTTCACCCTGTCTGCCGTACAGTTAAAATCACTTTTGAAACAGGCCTCGTGGGATCTCAGTTTTAGGTTGGACAGGGAATCTATTCTTGCAAAGAAGGAAGTATCCCCCCTCACTGATACTTGCGTATTAAAACGCATGCAACCCTATGTCGCCTGGAAGCTATCCCATGACATACGGCGTTTTTGGCTTCTCTTGAGGCATGATCTACTCCCTCTTAATAAGCTTATGGCTAGGTGGTATGGTTGCTCTGCAATTTGCAACTTTTGTAATTTGTCTACCCAGGACTTTATACATGTTCTCTTTATATGTCCTGTACTACGTTTATTTCGCTGTAAGTGGTTAAGACAAATTTGTTTGAAATTGAATATCCTTACAGCCAATTCTTTCTTATATGCTTTATATAATCCTCCTAATGAAATGTTCTGTTTTAGCATTTTTAATTTTTTTAAATGTTTCTTAGATATCTACTAGAGGGTTTTATTTAACTGTGTTGTGCTGATTATTTTGTACTTTGGTAAAAATGTGTTAATGTCTTTTGCATTTGTATGAGTACTTTGTATTATGTATTTTTTTTATGTGGACCTCTTCGGAGTTCCAAAACATAATAAACAAATTGAAACTCTCGGAATATGGGAACTGCCCCCCTTAACTATGTGTGGGACTCTCTTAAGGCCTACATTCGGGGCCTGGTGATTGGCAGAGATGCGGCCGATCTCTCTGTAGTTAAGAATAAGAATGAATCCCTCCAACAAAAGATTCAGGCTCTGACTGTACTCAGGCAACACAATTCAGCTAGATCGGTTCAAGATCAATTAAATGCGGCCAAAAGAGAGCTCTCTCAGGAGCTCTATACTCAGAGTGATGAGATCTTTCGCAAGAGCTCACAAAAAATTTATGAAGAGAGTAATTTTACTGGCAAACTCCTGGCGTGGCAGGCCAGAGAGCAAGCCTCATCTAATCTCATACATTCTTTACACTCTCCAGATACTTTCAGAGATACATCGGTCCCAGCTGAAATTGGAGAAATAATGGCAGCACACTATAAGAGGATCTATAACACTCAATCAATGATAGATCATCAAATATTATTGAATTATCTGGAAAAGTACTCTCTTCCCACTCTTTCTCTTATAGATCAAGTTAGTATGGCCACCCCATTTACTAGAGAGGAAGTAGAGAAAGTAGTCCAACAGCTCCCACTAGGGAAAGCTGCTGGCCCTGATGGGTTTCCTTCAGAGTTTTTTAAAGTATTTTTTAGCTCCTTCGCAGCTTTTTTTGTCCTATTATTAAACTTTATGCTGTCTGGCGGATCCGTTCCGGATTCTTTTTGGGAAGGAACGGTAGTAAGTTTTCTTAAAAAGGGTAAACCCCCCAAGGATCCGAACTCTTACAGACCCATCACGTTACTGAATACAGATTACAAAATCACCACTAAATAATTATCTACACGTTTTAATTCTTTTTCTTCAGATTTGATCCACGCAGACCAGAATGTTTTCGTTGCCGGTAGGCAACTGTTGACTAACACTCATTTTTTAACGGAGGCTTTGGATTTTTTTGAATCACGCAAGGTCCCTGCTTTAATCTTATTATTTGATTCCGAAAAAGCTCTTGATCTGGTGGTTTGGGAGACACTTTTTATTATTTTACAGCATTTTGGCATCCCAGAAGTAATTATTAATTTGATTCGGAGTCTTTACTCAGGGGCTCGGGCCAATATTATTATTAATGCTGAGTCGGTGGGAATAGTATCGGTTAAACGCGGTACTAGACAAGGCTGTCCACTTTATTGCTTTCTTCATCGAACCTTTAGCAACTGCATTTAGGAAAGCTCCTCTCTTATTCCCCCCTATTAATTTGATGCCTAAAATTAAACTCTACGCAGACGATATAATTTTGTTAATTAAGCCCGAAATGCAATGTCAATCTCATGCACTCCAAATATTTGAAGAGTTTGAGGCCTTGGGGGGCTATCGGATAAATAAAAAAAAAAAGAAATCCTAGTTTGTGGGGGCATCAACCCTGTAATTCATCCCGATTTAAGCTTGTGCATTAATAATAAACCGAAAAGATATTTGGGGGTTTCGTTTTCTTCCTCAGTTGCTGAACTTTATAGTCTGAATTTTGTACCAATGCTGCAGAAGGTGCGAGCAATGTTTGAAAGATGGAATTTTTTACCATTAACTATTATGGGTCGTGTCGCATTAATTAAGATGTCGGTCCTTCCTTTATTCAATTTTTTATTTTCAACAATATCTAGTGCTTTGCCTGGATCTTTTTTTTCCAAGGCTGAATCTATGTTTTCCTCTTTTATCTGGGCAAAAAAGACGCCTCGAATTGCTCTGAATACTTTATTCGAAGATAAGGAACAAGGAGGGTTAGCTCTTCCCAATCTCAAAGATTATTATAATGCATATTTAGCTCAATTTATGACCAGATTTAAGGATAACAATCAGCAACTTTTTATACATTTTTTCTTTGATTTGATCTGTAAAGAAACTCAGATTCCCTCCCCGCTTCAATTATTTAAATCACCAAAAACAGTCAGGTATAAGGTGCTGCACTGGTTTTTTAAGAGACGTTCAGCACTCCTAAAGAGGTACTCCCTTCCATTTCTCAATACATCTTCGTCCCTCAGCTCCGTCTTTTCATTTTTCGGAGTGGATATTAGCATGGATCTGCTAGAAAAATGGCAGAGGATAGGGTTTATGAAGTTAAGCGATTATATGGAATATGACGCTTGGATTAGGATGTCAGATATGACATCCCGGGTTCAAGGAAATTTCTTATTGATTGGATCGTATAAGCTGATTTATGGAGTGTTGCTCCAATTAGATCCCTCACTTCTTTTTTCCCCTGTTCAGTTATTTAATGAATTATTTTTTTTAATATAAGAAAGAAAACCGGGGGAGTGGAAATGTCGCTTAACCGCGAATAGGCATCCGGACTTATGTCTTAAAGCAAGTAACATGTGGTTAGGCCAGGAAAATTTGGTATTAACTCCTGCGGTATGGAAGAGAATCAATGTGCTGAATTTTTCTGTATTAAGAGGTGCCAATTGGCGCAGAATGCTGTTTTTTAGTAAATGGCTTCTGTATTACACTCCGTCAATGGTTAGTAAAATGTATCCTAATTGCTCTTCCAATTGTTATAGGTGTCTGCATTATAATTCTGCTAATTGGTCTCATGTTGTTGCTCAATGCCCTAAAATTGTACCTTTCTGGGAAGAAATATTTGCATTTATGCAAAACCAGTGTAAAATCTCAATCTCGGTTAATCATAAATTGATTTTGTATGGATTTGATCCTGAATTGATGTTAGAAGGCCAACTAGTCAAACTAATATACATTGCTATGGCTGTAGCGAGATCGTTAATTCTTCAAAATTGGTGTTTGCAATATTGCCCTAACGTACATGAATGGCGTTATAAAATGCAAAAGGTCAGAAACAGCGAGCAATTGTATGCTCAAAGAGTTGGGGCGATTCGGATAATTTGAGAAAATCTGGGGTTCTTATTTTGATTTTAATTGATTTCAATTGATTATGTTGGTTTTCTTTTTCTCTGTTTAACATTTATGAGATGGTCATATGTGTGGCTCCTGAATTTGGGGGGTATGTGTATATTTTGGTTAGTATATGATATGTCATTGTATGTTTCGGCTTTGCTTCCAAGACTTCAATAAAAGAAAATTTAAAAAAAAAAACTATTGTGCTCATCTCAAAATTAGGGTTGACCACCATGTGGTGGACTGTCATTAATGCTGATGTTGAGAATTATGTGCTGTTGCCTATCTCTGGAAACCTTCAGCTCCAAGTAAGCAGTATGTAAAGTGTAAAGTAACATGAAAAAAGTAGTCGACAATTGTGCAGTGCATATGTTAATTGCAAATGGAAAATAATGTAACAATGTTATTGACACTTGCAATGTCAATAGGACTGGCGTTAAAGCGCAGTGCCCTGCACACACACAGACACTCCTCTCAGTCTGCACTTACAAAGGCACACCAGTGTTACTGCACTCATGAAGGCAAACCGTACAATCAGCACTCACACAGGCGTAACTTTGACATGGGTCCAACAGTCACAATGCACTTACATGGGTACACCACTCACCCTAAACTGACATGGACACATTCCTTTGTCGTCTGCACTGACATGGATACACCATTCACTCTGCACTCACATGGGCACATTGCTCACCCAGCACTTAGATGGACATATCGCTCATCCTGCACTGAGACAGGTATGCCACTCAAACTGCACTCAGAAAAGGACACCACTCACCCTGCATCACATAAGCATACGACTCACATGGCACGCTGCTCACCCTGCATTCACACAGGCACACCATTTACCCTGCACTCAAACAGGCATACCACTCACATAGTCACAGCACTCAACCTGTACTCAAAAGGCACACCACTTTCTTTGCACTCACACAGGTACACTTCTCACCCTGCCCGTTGATAGACACATAACTCACCCTACACTCACACAAACACACCACTCATCCTGCATTAAAATGACATACCTCTCACTCTGCACTAACACACCCACAAACAAGTACACTTCTCAACATACACTCAGATAGGCATATCACTCACCCTGCGCTCTGAAAGGTACATCGCTTACCCGGGCATAGCACTACCATAGATTAAAACTAGTTATTGTACACAGACTCATAAAACAGTACCTGTAGGAAATTGGGTTATTGGTTAAGGGGGTAAAACCCTACTCAAGCAGCAACCATATTTCTTGTCAGGGTGAATCACAGACAGACCCTAAATGAACCTGTGTTCAACCCTCCAGTAGCTTGGCACAAAAGCAGTCAGGATAAATAAGAGGCAATGTGTAAAGTATTTATGCAGTACTTCAAACAGTAATAAAGAGAAAACACAAAACAAGGAAAATCCCACACCAATTTAGAAAACTAGAGAAAAATAAACTAAATTATTTGACAACAAAATGATAGAAATCAAATTAGTAGAATTGGATATGTGCACTTTTAAAGTTTTTGTAAAAATCAAACTCTAAGAAGCAAAAAGTGCCAACTGCAATTGTCAGGTCACGGTAGACTGGGTCTAAGTCAAAAGTTCAGGACAACTACTATAGAGCACTGGCATCAAGGAGCCATTAACTAGGAGCTGCAATGCATCGTGCAGCATCATAGTCGATGTCCATTTACAAAGGGCTGCAAAGTGAGGTCCGATGAGCCATCGACGGGAGTTTGTGAGGACTTACACTGGGATGCTTTGCTGTCGAGGACAAGTTGCGTTGCACTATGCCAGAGTCGATGGTGAACCGTGCCACACTGCATCGAGAAGCAGGGAGTTTTGTCAATGTCAAGGAAGCCTGTTATGTTCGTATGGGTCGAACAAGGGCCCAGTCGAATGACCCTTGGAATACTAGGTACATACATGCAGGCTAGTTTCAACGGGGCAGCTCACAGCAGCAGAAGTGTCCTAAAGCAGCAACACCAGGCCTTGAGCAGCAAAGCAGTTTTTGCTCAGCAAGCAGGTCAGCAGGCCAGACCACATCAGGGCAGTCCTTCTTCCTGGCAGAGTCCACAGGTCCAGAGGTGATCTGAAGATTTGAGTCTGAGGGTCAACTATTTACACCGATACCCACTTTGAAGTGGTAAAAACCTCTAGAATTTTCTCCCTACAAAGGTGTCTGGAATTTCCTTCCTCAATGCTCTGGCCCCTGCTTCTCTGGGGGTGCAAAAGACTAGTGTGAAACCATTTGTCAGTGTGCTGAGGAAGAGTCTTTGTGATGTGCAAGTGTGGTAGGTCTGACAGCTTCTCCTCCTCAGCCTGACAGAGATGGCCCATCCAGACACATCTGTTCCCCCTTTGTCTCACTGTCTGGTAGTAACGCACAGGCTCTAACTGCCAGCTACACCTAGTCATGTGACTCAGGATAAAAGCTGCAGGCACCAAATGGTTAGGACAAGAAAATGCCAGCTTTCTAAAAGTGATATTTTCTGAATTGTAACTTAAAATCAAACATTACAATTAAAGAGGGTTTTAGATTACAATTCTTTAAATACCAAACTCGATTGTCCCACCTGTTCCCAATCAAAAGTTAAACACACAAGATGATGGATGGAATGTTGCACAATGGCAAACATTCACCCCCAGGAAACATAGAAAAACCTCTCCTAAATAATTATATAACAATAGGTAATATATCCATCAATTCTTATATAACATCATTGTCCCACACAGAAAAATTTATAGGCAAAACATTTAAATTTATTTTTTCAATTCCATCAGAAAGCACAAATTCATAAAAGACATTTATACATATGTATATACAAAACACTTAATCAAAATGAACATAGCATATAACCCCCAATCAAGCTCACACACTCAGACATCCTCTCAGCCAATCACAAACATCATACATTACAAAACAAAAAGCAATAATCACAAGACCAAGGCAGAAGACCATGGACAGAAAATACAAACAAAGTACAGAGCGCCGACGCGCGTTTCGGAAAGGACAGTTTATCCAAGGTTCCTTCGTCAGGGCGCAAGGAATACCAAAATATATGAGAAGATTCTTCACAATTCAGGGTAACTTGAATATTTACAACAATAATTTCCTTTAGAACAAATGGTTTCAGGGGCTCTTTTCTGTTGACGATGAGCAAAAATGTACAATATAAAGTCCAAGTTCTAAAGGTGGATCACATCCATTTGAAGGTAGCCAATCGTTCAATGGAGTCCAGGGTACATATTTTTTCTAGAAAATGGAGATAGTATATATCCTGTGCAAGAGCGGGGGCAATAGGTCAGAAATTAGGGGATCAGCCGAAGTTAAGAGCCAGATATAACACGGAAGGCTCAAACGGAGGTCAAGCGAAAATAACGGGCACACAGAACACGCTTCACCCACTAGTTGATAATGTCCTCGGCAGTGGGGCGCACAATCGTTAATAGCCGTAAGGTATAGAGGCTGGTCATCATACGCACGGGTCGTCTCTCATAACTTCCGCAGATGTCAGTCACAGATCTGGGTTTAATCCATCGTTATTTTTCTCACCAAGCCACCCCAGTTCAGACATGGCCATATGCAAATCAGTCTTGACCCTGTGCCTCATGGGCACAGGGGAACAGTCCAGCCCGAACTGCCAAGCCATGTCTTCCCTGGACCGGAATAAAGCATCCTAGGACCGGTTTCTGGCTATCAGCCATCTTCAGCCAGGATAGCTTGACTCCAGTGGTGTAGTGAGCAAGGGACCCACGTCTGGGCATACCAATCCCACATAGGGTGAACAGCAAAACGCACAAGATAATGGACGGAATGTTGCAAAATGGCAAAATATTCAACTCCAGTCACAGATCTGGGTTTAATCCATCGTTATTTTGCTCACCAAGCCACCCCAGTTCAGACATGGCCATATGTGTTTTGCTGTCCCAATCAAAAGTTAGCACTTTAACATGTAGTAAGACAACCCATTGTTATCCTATTTGAGAGGTAGGCCTTTTGAATTTAGGAGTGTTTCACTACCATGGCATATGTAACTTAAAAATACATGTCCAACATTTTAAATACTCTGCAACCTGCACTACAGACAGTTTACGGCCTACCCTATAGGTGATTTATATGTATTAAAAAGGAAAGTGTAGGCCTGGCAAAAGGTTTATTTTGGCAGGTCAAAATGGCAGGATAAAACTGCACATTAAGGTTGCAATGACAGGCCTCAGACATGTTTAAATGGCCACCTAACAAGGAGGCACGATAAGTGCTGCAGCCTACTAGTAACATTTAATTTGCAAGCCCTGTGTATAGGCAGTACCACTTTACTAGGGTTTTAAGGTAAATTAAATCTGCTGATTTGGTGGAAGCTAGTGTTACCATGTTTTTAGGGAGAGAGCACCATCAATTAGCACTAGTTAGTAGTCCTAAAGAGTGTTGAGTCCTAAGCCTAGTAAAACAAAGGTAGCAAAATTAGGAGGACTGAATGCAAAAAAGTTGGAGAAGACCATACCAAAGATGTCAGGTTCAATAGTAGCTGTTTCTAGTTGGGTTGGCAACTTCCAAACTTACTGCGAAGTGTAGCTGCAATGAGATTACATCCACACCACCATGCAAGTTACTTGGTGGGACAGAAAGGTTGGTACTGTACCGACTGGGAGAACTGATTTGAGAGTCTCTCCTGGGTGCCACACACTCCTGTACAGATAACCGATTGTTATTCAGATTCTAGTGCTGTTGTGTATTGGGTCAATATGGCAAAGGCCCAACAGCTTTCGTTTTTTAAGTACTCTCTCATCCATGCCTCTGGCATCTCTATGCCAGCCCTGTAGTGAGAAATAGGAGGACGAGCAGATGCTCAAGAGGAAAGCCATAGTCCGGTGTTGTGGAGAGTAGAAATGTAATTGAGACCATGACTACGAGTTGCCGAGAAAATGGCTATTATTTTCTCCAATCCTAGGAGTTACTGATACCAAAAAAGAAGAATTACAAGGCAATCAGTAATACCTTGTTTTATTCTCGCAGTAATTCCTCATGTAATTCTCCATGTGAAAATAAACTGATTCACAGAAAAACTGAAAAGTTCCTAATTCTGATTGGCCCAGTAAGAGCTATAAACTATCTTGTTGGAATGAAGGGGCCACCCTTCTTGGCGGCCTTACAGTCAGTTTCAAGTGTTATGCTCTGCTGGTACTCAAGAAAAATGGGAGACCCAATTTGGTGGGGTCTCTCCTGCAAAGCCCCACACACTATATACATAAGAGCACTGGCTGCGACTCTGTTGCTGCTCAGTGTAACAGGTGCCCACCAGCATTAATTTTATATCAGACATGCACACACAACGCACTCTGCCTTTGGCACTGCCAGCGTGTCACTTTCAAACTGCAGCTTACGTGAGTTTTTCACCTGCACAATCCACTACTGCCAGTCAGTGTCATGATGATGGGACATGCCCAAGGGTGCTGAGACCCTAGGAATAAATATGTTGGAACAGTGCACCTTCCGGTATGTGTCTGGGAAGGACACCCCCATGCATGGGCACAGGAACCATTGGGGAGAAGTGGGGTTTATCCCCCCAGAATTTGGAGTAGGAGGCACATTGGACAACATCTCCTCCAGATTTTAAAGTGTAACTGACGAATAAACAGTGACAAACAGAGCACATCTCTTTGAAACCATGATACGTATTGCCTAAGTCTTCTTGAAGCACAGTAAACAAAGGCACAAACTCTTTGGGGTCTCTATGGACACTTTGTTTTATAATTTACTTATGGTCACTCAAGTGTTGAGCATCCCCTAAATTTGCTCTGTTTGACAAGCCAGGTGAGCCAGCAGAGTAAGGAAGTCAAGAAAGGCTAGTTAGGTTTCGACCTGGCGAGGGCACGAAGTGCCCCTCCCAGATCGAAAACTTTTGTCAACAGTATGGATGTCGGCACCGCCTCTGTTTCTCATTGGCTAGCTCCATAAATGGACGCTAGCCATTGGCAAACAGAGGCGTCCGTCAAATCCAGAGGCGACTCGTGGGCGTTCCTGGGATGTTTTTCTCATCCGGCCCCTTTGGAAACGTCAGTGCGGCGGTGGGCGGGGTTTACTTTTTTTTTTCTTTCCCTGTTGTTTTCGTCTTTACGGGAGTGTCTTCAGCCGGATTGGTGTTGTTTATATTTTCGTTCTTATACTTTATTTTATACTGTACTTCAGATCTTGTCGTGTTTCGAATTTTATCATTTGCGTTTGGGCAGAGTTCGAGAGAATAATACAAGCAACGATACCCTACGCTGTGTATTTTGCTCGTGGCTTACGGTGTCTCCTTAGGTACGTGCGACCCTTCGAACATAGCCCGTGTTTTCAATTTTTTGCTTTGTACTGTGTGCCCACCACCTCACCCCGCTCCGCGCGTAGGGCATCTCTCCACACAGTGCTGTGTACATGGCCTTCCACGCACTTCGCCCTCCATCCCCGCCCCTCCCCCACCGCCGCACGCCCACCAGGGTCTTGGGCAAGGACGTCGCGCGCGGTTCGGGCGCAGACTCACCATTTGTCCAGGCTTCCTCGGACTCCGGGAGCCGCACTGGCGAAGAGGGGGGTTCGGGGGCGGCAGACAAGGGGACGTCTGCAGTCGGACCCGGGAGCAGAGTGGCTCAGCAGTCCTGTGTCATTGGCATTCACCAGACGGGCAGAGCGGGCTCCACACAGCGGCTCCGAGACACCACTCTGCATGAGGAGAGAGCAGGCAGCGAGCGCTCAACACCACTGCCCCCCTCACCCCCACCTTCCGGCTCCCGCGCAGCCCGCACCAGGCTTTATTCTCAACTGTTATATTCTGTGAGAAAGGGGGGCGCACAAGACTGTTGACAAGCACTGAAGCATGTCTACGACAGTCTTGCCTGGGCTCCCTTCGCCATCACGTCCAGGTGATCAAGGGTACCTCAAGGGTGCCCATTCGTCAGCTCTGGTTCCCATCTCAGAGGGGGGTGTATTCTTTCCGACACGGCCACCGAGGTTCAAGGGCAATTGGGGGTTAGGGGCGGGAGCAAAGAGTGAAAAGAGTGAAAAGGAAATTATGATATTCACTCTTCGGGGCGAGGGCTGATCCTGCTCAAGAGCAAGGCAAGCCTGACTCCACAAGGGACTGCCTTGCGGCAATAAATCAATGTAAGTACGCCGCTATTTACACAGCGCGTTTAGGGGTCTTTGTCCAAGGCTAAGCCAATCCAGGAGGGATAGTGCACGGCTCTCCCGACACTGGATAAGTGCTATTTGCGGACCCGTTAAAGCCTTATACACCAAGCTCTGCTCGTCCCGCACCACTAAAAAATCCTTTGGAAGACAACCGGTGATTTCTTACAGTTAATTAGCATGTGTAGCGCACAATCCCCCATTACTATGGCATCGCAGCGCTTTTCGGTGATCCGGGTATGACTTGCTCGCCCAAAAATCATAAGCAGTACATTCTGGCGTTAGATCGTTCGGAAACCTTGCCCACATAGCGTAGCGCTCGTTCACAAAATAATGCATTGCACTTGCAAAGACGGGGCTCGTGAAAGACGAGGGGCAGAGTGCGAAGACAGAACCGCTATTAATACCGCAAAAAGGCATTGCTTTTCTTGCACATAAGGCATGCATTCTGTTCTGCACCCTTAGCTCTCTTCTGTAGTGCCGTCCCATCTCTACTCTTTACAGCCAGTTAGTACCTATGTACCCTCGCAGGTTAACACAATCAAAACACCACGACTCCCTTCACAACAATACACTCCCCCTTCCGTCCAGTTGGCTATGCTTTACTTCTCTCTACCTCTCCCCCAGAAACGATGTTAATACATCGATCAACCAATTCTCTGACCCCTAGCCAAACCACTATCTAACATCTTTCTTCAGTCAGTCACTCCACTTAGGTCCCAAGTCAGACGCCATACAGCGCACGTCCGGATCCTGTAATAATAATATAACAACATTTTTTAAACTATCGCCATACAACTGCTGCCCAGTGCCTCAACTTCCCAACTTGTCCAAAACCACGCAGCAATTAACCATCAATTGACAGCTAGTTCACTTGAGTCCACCACAAAAACCTCGCCTCTACTGCCCTCCTTGAGGTATTTGCAATATTCAGCAGCCCACTACGGCTCCGTGCTTCCGATCAGCTTCTACCAAGGAATTTCAGGCATGGAACTGGAATGTTTATTGGCGCTCTTCTGCCTGTGCCACATCCCAATCAGGTGCAGTTAGGTCGCCACTCTTCTCTTTTACTATACAGCACCTCTTTCATCAACAATTCATCCAACCAAGGTGCTCCAGTGTGTGCGTGCATGTGACTGCTCCAGAGTGTGTGTGTGTGTGTGACTGCTCCAGTGTGTGTGTGTGTGTGTGTGACTGCTCCAGTGTGTGTGTGCGTGTGTGACTGCTCCAGTGTGTGCGTGCATGCGACTGCTCCAGAGTGTGTGTGACTGCTCCTGGGTGGGTGTGTGTGTGACTGCTCCAGGGTGTGTGTATGTGACTGCTCCAGAGTGTGTGTGTATGTGACTGCTCCAGAGTGTGTGTGTGTGTGTGTGTGTGTGTGTGTGACTGCTCCTGGGTGTGTGTGTGTGTATGTGACTGCTCCAGAGTGTGTGTGTGTGTGTGTGACTGCTCCAGTGTGTGTGTGTGTGTGTGTGACTGCTCCAGTGTGTGTGTGACTGCTCCAGTGTATGTGTGTGTGACTGCTCCAGTGTGTGTGTGTGTGTGTGACTGCTCCAGTGTGTGTGTGTGTGTGTGTGTGTGTGTGTGTGTGACTGCTCCAGTGTGTGTGTGTGTGTGTGACTGCTCCAGTGTGTGTGTGTGTGTGTGTGTGACTGCTCCTGTGTGTGTGTATGTGACTGCTCTGGTTGTGTGTGTGGCTGGCTCTGGGTGTGTGTGGCTGGCTCTGGGTGTGTGTGGCTGGCTCTGGGTGTGTGTGTGGGTGGTAGTAATTGCTGTCTGCTGAGCTCGTCTGTAGGGTACAATAGTTCTCACATTTGCGAGAGATTAAGCTATTGGCAATGTAAATGACAATGCCATTTATTTATCTGTTTTCAAAACCAACACATACATACAAATTTTGTCATTTACAATGCCAATAGCTCTAACTTCTCCAAAGGCGAAACCGTTGCATTGTAAATGCTTGTTTATGCTATTGTTACCGTTGGCTCAACTGAATTGAGAAAACACACGATTTATAGGAGAGACTTAACACCTTCAGTGTTAAATGAAAGAATGAAGGATGTAACCTTACAGTCTCTGACCTGCACAATATGTAGACTTGCACTCAAACCTGGGCTTCCAACCTTGACCAAATTGTGTGACCCATGGCCTAGTGTTATCCTTCATTTTACCCTAGCCATCCAGTTTGAGAGTGTGTTAAAATACTTAAATACAAGATCTGTGCTTTAGAAAAACATCACATAAGTGCAGTTATTATAAAATACCGTTGTTTCACATTTTTTAAGAATATAGACTATTTCAACAAGACTTGTAGAACTCTGAGGAGACTAGCAATATCATTATCATGTACAATGCTGGTACTTTATCCGATATAACACATGACATACCATCACCATAGTGCGTAGCTCTTTCATATGAAAGAGCAAGCATGTTTGCAAACAGGAAGAATAAAAATAAAACCTCTAGTGCAAAACTAAACACATCAAAAACCTGTTAGATATTTGTGACAAACAGACATTAGAAACAGTTTAATACAAGTCAGTTTAAAAACAAGCATTTGCAATGCAATAGGTCTCACATTAGGAAAGTTTGAGCTATTGGTCTTGTAAATGACAATTTTTTTATTTATGTTTTGGTTTTGAAAATAGCAAAATTAATAGCTTTGTCATTTACAATGCCAATAGTTATAACTTTCGCAAATGTGACACCTATAGCATTTGTAATGCAATATGTGTTGTATTTACGTGACTTAGATGTATTGATATTACAAACAAATTGCTTATTTTGTTAATAATTAATATTTAAATAAAAGTTATTGTAATTTATAATGGCAAATGTTTTTGTAAATAACTTTTGTGAAGATTATGTTCATTGTATTTTATTGTGACGAAAATCCAGGAACAGAAGTGAAATATTAACATATTTTTGTGACATTTGTAATAAAGCTTGAAACATTTACAGAACATATTTGAACCAGTTGTTGTTGAATGGTTGCACAGATTGATGCTGTGGTGGCGCTGACTGATATTGTGGTGGCGACGAGTGATGCTGTGGCGTTCAGTGATGCTGTGACGTTCAGTGATGATGTGGTAGCGCATAGTGATGTTGTGGTGCCCCTGAGTGATGCTGTGGTGGAGCTGAGTGATGCTATGGTGATGCGATAGATAGAGTGAGGGCGATAGATAGAGGGAGGGCGACATATATAGAGTGTTATGTGGCACTGAGTGGTATTTGGACTGTATGTTCCATTGCAGAGTGTGTGAGGGTGCAGAGTGTGAGGGCGCAGGGTGTGAGGGGGTGCGCAGGGTGTGAGGGGGTGCGCAGGGTGTGAGGGTGCACAGAGTGTGAGGGTGCGCAGAGTGTGAGGGTGCGCAGAGTGTGAGGGTGCGCAGAGTGTGAGGGTGCGCAGAGTGTGAGGGTGCACAGTGTGCGAGGGTGCGCAGTGTGTGCGAGGGTGCGCAGTGTGTGTGCAGGTGCAGTGTGTGTGAGGGTGCAGTGTGTGTGATGGTGCAGTGCAGTGTGTGAGGGTGGAGTGTGTGTGATGCTGCAGTGTGTGCAGTGTGTGAGGGTGCAGTGTGTGCAGTGTGTGTGAGGGTGCAGAGTGTGAGGGTGCAGTGTGTGTGAGGGTGCAGTGTGTGTGAGGGTGCAGTGTGTGCAGTGTGTGAGGGTGCAATGTGGGCAGTGTGTGTGAGGGTGAAGTGTATGTGAGGGTGCAGTGTGTGCAGTGTGTTTGAGGGTGCAGTGTGTGTGGGTGCAGTGTGTGCGAGGGTGCAGTGTGTGCAAGGGTGCAGTGTGTGCAAGGGTGCAGTGTGTGCAAGGGTGCAGTGTGTGCTGTGTGTGTGAGAGTGCAGTGTGTGCAGTGTGTGTGAGGGTGCAAAAAAATGAGAAAGGGTGTAGAGAAATTAAAATAAGGAGGGTGAAAGAGAGAGGAGCTATGAAAGAAGAGAATAAAGGATCTAAGAGGTGTGAAGACGAACAAGTGTTGAAGACCACACACACATAAAACCAATACAACTGCACAACCAAAACCCTTGCATACTAATCCTCACCTACTTGATGTGTATATACCAGACCTATGCAGCAACCCTCAGTACAGGCATCACAGAGTAGTGCTACAAAGCACATTGCAGATAGTTCAGAGCCATACCGCACAGAGCTCAAAAACCAAAAAAACAAACAGGACCAGTAACATAATATAATAAAATGCATTTAATTCTAAAGACGAAACCTATTT
Source organism: Lissotriton helveticus (assembly GCF_964261635.1). NCBI lineage: Eukaryota > Metazoa > Chordata > Amphibia > Caudata > Salamandridae > Lissotriton > Lissotriton helveticus. The sequence goes on along the minus strand of NC_136061.1, from coordinate 426,891,621 downwards.
TTGTTCCCAGTCCTTAAACTGGACATATAGAAGTGCATGTACTCTGTCCCCTTTCCCCTTCACACAGGCACCAACAGCTGTGGGGTCTGTAACCAATGGCGGCGCAAGAGTGAGACAAAGTGGCGCAAGAGGGCAGCCCAGTGGCGCAAGAAGGAGGCACAGCGGCAAAAAGGGAGGCACAGCGGCAGAAGAGGGCGGCACAGCAGCAGAAGAGGGCGGCACAGCAGCAGAAGAGGGTGGCACAGCAGCAGAAGGGGGTGGCACAGCACCAGAAGGGGTGGCACAGCAGCAGAAGGGGTGGCACAGCAGCAGAAGGGGGTGGCACTGCGGCAGAAGAGGGTGGCACAGTGGCAGAAGAGGGTGGCTCAGCGGCAGAAGAGAGAGGCACAGCGGCAGAAGAGAGAGGCACAGAGCAGAAGAGAGAGGCACAGCAGCAGAAGAGAGAGGCACAGCAGCAGAAGAGAGGTACAGCGGCAGAAGAGAGAGGTACAGCGGCAGAAGAGAGGTACAGCAACAGAAGAGAGAGGCACAGCAGCAGAAGAGAGAGGTACAGCGGCAGAAGAGAGAGGTACAGCGGCAGAAGAGAGGCACAGTGGTGAAAGCAGAAGAGGAAGCAGAGTAACTCTAAGGAAGATGGTTAATTGCATCCATACCTATCAGTTGATACATGTGTACAGTTTATATGAGAGGTGTCCGTGGACTAGTGCTGTATGCAAACATATACCATATAGCTGTATCAAATATGGTGTGTAAAGTTTTAGTCCCTGCCCTCAAAAGTTTAGGTGAAATGATGTGCCAATGTAAAATGTCCCGGATGGTAGAGCAGTATTACGATTTTCAATTGCTTAAATCGGTTAATATATTTCCCAAAAAAATGATTCTCCACCTAAATTTGTTCCAACAAAAACTCTTGCCCACACAGCTGGCTATAAAATGAGAAGTTTGGTGCATGTCTTGTTTGGCTTGGTGTACATTTTCACATTTGTCTAGTGACTCGTTTTTTAAATCTTGTAATGTAATTGCCTGAAGTTTCCTAAAAATATTTTATAGCTGGCCTTGCTTTTCATGAAAGGAGCGTTTGCCAAATGAAATTGGAAAATTTAAACAAAAAAGGTCGTTTTAATTATTATTTGTGTCCGTCACGTTTCAGCTAAGTACAAAGCTGCATTTTTTTCCTGCTTCCCCTTGTCCTGCAACCTATATGGGTTTATTTCTGAGGGCACTCAAATCCACTTTATATACAGATAGGAGAATGACTTCATTTACCAAAATGGTCTTCGGCAGTGCTCTGAAATACGTAGATAAATGTAAGTGATCATGCGTAATGTAATCCGGTACTTATGAAAATTACTCCAATGGCGTGGAGCTGATTTTGCACTGTATTAAAAACAAGTTGAAAATACACATTGCAATGTTTATAGTGCCCACACCGCCAGCGCTCGCTCCATATTGTGCACCATAACACTTACATACCAAGGAAACTCACGAGACATATTTGTGGGAAAACAGTGGTGCAGATTTATTTTGCACAACAAGTAGCAGATAAGGTGGCTCATCTTACAGGTGATCCAATGCGGCAGCCCCTCGCTGACCCGCATGCCTAACGAGCCATCTTGCACGGCGAGTCGATGCTCTGACGGTGCAGTACATTATCACTTTATTTCGATCTATTCCCGCCCCCCCTGTCAGGGCGGAGCGATGAGGCACACCCCCGGTTGGTTCAGGCCCCCCGACCGCCCGAAGGACTAACGGGGCGCCGACGCTGTTTCCTGGAACCCCCTCGGCTCCAGGTTCTTGGCTCAGGCACCCCTACTGTGCCAGGCAGAGGTATTGACTGTATCCTTCTGCCGCAGAGGTACCCCTACTGTCCATCTGCTTCCAGATCGCCCTGTGACTCCGCCTGCAACATAAAACAAGACCATTAACAGTTCGCAACTTCGCCTGCCGCTCTGCCGCTGGGTCAGGGATCGGGTGGGAACAGCGCAGAGCAGCCCAGGGAACGAGCGCGGCAGGAGAGACCGAGCAGCGTTGCTGTGCTCTCTATAAACCCCTTGGGAACGCCCATCCCGCCAGAGGGCGCCCTCCCATTGGTCGCGCCCTCCCATTGGTCATTAGCGAGGATGGCGGCTCAATAGACTGGCGCGCTGTAGTTCCTCTCGCGCGGCATGTGGTACTAAGACGCTGTCTCGCTCAGCTCCTCTTTGCGTCGCGCGGCCAGCGGTATAGTGCCCACACCGCCAGCGCTCGCTCCACATTGTGCACCATAACACTTACATACCAAGGAAACTCTTGAGACATATTTGTGGGAAAACAGTGGTGCAGGTTTATTTCGCACAACAAGTAGCAGATAAGGTGGGTCATCTTACAGGCGATCCAATGCGGCAGCCCCTCGCTGACCCGCATGCCTAACGAGCCATCTTGCACGGCGAGTCGATGCTCTGACGGTGCAGTACATTATCACTTTATTTTGATCTACTCCCGCCCCCCCTGTCAGGGCGGAGCGATGAGGCACACCCCCGGTCGGTTCAGGCCCCCCGACCGCCCGAAGGACTAACGGGGCGCCGACGCTGTTTCCTGGAACCCCCTCGACTCCAGGTTCTTGGCTCAGGCACCCCTACTGTGCCAGGCAGAGGTATTGACTGTATCCTTCTGCCGCAGAGGTACCCCTACTGTCCATCTGCTTCCAGATCGCCCTGTACTCCGCCACAGCTCTGGAGGAGGCCCCCGTCGATGACAGAGCCCCCCACCAACTAGCTACTTTCGGTTGCTGTTTAGTGTACTTTATCAAAGTCTATTTCTCACCGTATCGGTACCGGCCAATCAAGGTTTCTTGCTATAGTTCTCATGCTCTCAATCACATCGGCCACACCACTTATGGAAATTTCTTAAACGGGTCTTAAGACGCGCCCTTGGTTACCTGAGCCATGGTGCATCAATAATCATGACAGTGATTGTCCTGGCAGGTCACTGCAAGATAATTATTTGCGACTGGTTAGGGCCGGCTAGCGGATGCCCGTAACCGTCAATGACATTCCCAGTTCTCAGTTTTAAGTGTTTGCCATTATTGCGGTGCTCTCCCTGTACCTTTGTTTGTTACCCTTAGGGGCATGCCACCCACTTCTCTCTGAACACACCGTATGCTATTTTTCACGTGTTGTTTTACCTTTGCACTTGCACAAGCGTCATGGCCGCCTCTGTACGTTTGTTCTAGTGCCTGGGTGTTTGGCATGTATTGCGTACTACCTGTAGAGCCCCACACAGGGTGGCGTTATTGCCGAACAAGCTTGGCATGCCGATTTTGCTGCACCCCTTATTGCCCGCCCAAAATTGTGGATCCATGAAGGATTCTCTGGTGTAACACAGTGCTTGTGTGCTTAAGTACAGCCTGGGTAGCAGTTTCATACCAGGAAGAGTGTCGCCTGCAATTTAGTAGATTATATGATGAAAGAAATTTGTCGATTCGTATGTAAACAACACATTTGGGAACACTCCACCTTTGCTAGCGCTAACTTTGTCTACGGGGCACGCCATGGCCGTTCAATATGGCATTGGTTTACTTAACATGAACACTCACTTGTTCAGCATTGATCCTATCTCCGATGCAGGGTGTTTGCGCCAGTCCGCATACTGCCAGTTGCAGGTTGCTATGCGTGACATCCTATATTTTGAGTGTAATTATGAGTGACAGTACAATGCACAACTTGCCGTACCCATCCCTCCAGTCACCGTTTCGCGCACGCCGTTGGAGCCCCCGGACTGCGAGTCCCAGACCCCACCCATGTAAGCAACGAGGAGTTGCAGGATCTTAGAAGTGCTTTAGAGCACCGGAATGATTGCATGTTCACCATAACTGGACGCACCAACGACATAAATCAGTACCCAAATGCAAATATATTTACAGAATTAAAGACACTTGTAGTTTAGACGTTCCTTAATAATTTCGTGAGGCCTCCTACACAGAGTGCACACTAAATAGGACCCCAAAACACAATGTCATTCCCAGTCCCCTGTTTAAAGTGTTTGCCATTATTGCAGTGCTCTCATGTACCGTGTTTGGTATTCTTTGCTACCTGCCACGCCACTTATCTCTTGTAACACACTGTTTGCTATTTCACACGTGTTGTTTACCTTTGCACTTGCGCAATTGACACCATTGCCTGTTCTTGTGCCTTATTGGGTGTCTAGCATGTATTGCAGTATTTGCCTCTAATTATACTGTATTCTCCCTTGTAAACTGCACACTGTTGTACTGTTTGCTACCACCTGTATTACGTTTAATCACAATTGTCCTCTTGCCTCATGCAACATGTCTGTTTTTGTAGGTTTTACCCGTCAATTTTGTAAGTCTCTCGCCTGTCAATTTCTGTACCTATTGATCCCCACTCAGGGTGACGTATTTGCCGACCATGCATGGCATACTTGATTTTGCAGTGAGGGCCAGGAAGGTGGCTGTGCTCCTGCTGGTGTACTCGGTGTTCTAGAACCATTCCTTCTCTGTAAGGGGCTGTCCCGCGCCTACAACGTTAGTCTGAATAATGATGCAACCTGCTATAGTAAACATTCTCATTTACATGGTCCCTGTGGAGAGTTTTCTTGGCAGCAACCCTGGTCATGTGGTGCCATCTTAGTGGTTTAAAATGCCAACCTTATTTGGCCATTTGCAATTAACATTCGATCAGTTTCGGACTACATCGCCTGAACGACTGAACAATAATTGCAGAATATACGTTTTTGTTAGTTCTATGTTATCGAGGGTGGGAATGTCCTTCGCATCCGCGTGATTCCAGATTCGATAACTTCGTCGGCAGAGGCTGAGAGCCTCTCGTGACAATAGTTGTTTTGACCAGGCCCAGATGTGTGGTCTTTGATGTTCTGAATTCTGGATTGCTTCCTTTCATTTGCAAGATGTTATTTAACGCTGCCGATCGGGCCTTCACCTGCAATGTTATTGGGTAATGTAACTTAGCGTGGCGTCTATTACTTTCCTACTCATAGACACACCCCTACTTGAATTGGGGCATGTTATATTTACACAGAAACGGAGGATAATCTTGATCTTGTTCTATTGTGAAATTTCTTTGCTGGATTGTATTTTACTTTATGGCATGCCACTCCATTCCAAGAACCCCGTGAATATCCCGCATCCAGTTCACCGTTATAAACGAGGAATGTCTAGCCCCAGTTTACCTTTAATGAACTAGCTTGTATACTCACACAATTGGGATAAGCCAAAGCATAAAGTCCCATTCAGATCACTATATTTATTTCAGTTTAGCTGCGTTCCTATACCTATTATTCATGGAAATTTATTCTGCTTCATATTAGTCCATTCTATTCTATGTGGTCCCACATGCGTTCAAACCAGGAAACTGCAAAGAGAGATAGCAACGAGTACTTGGTACGTTAATCCCGCTGAACTATGTGGTAAGGACAACTCCACCTTGACCTGCTCAGCTACCAGAGGGCAGTGTTGAAGGAAGTGAATCAACATTAAATCCCCTTATTATTCACCCTGAAGTGCTGCCTGCAATATTACCGTATTACCACAGTAAAGCATGCTTGGTTGTGTTTGGATTCCACGCACAGAAGCAAGGCCGATATGTCTGTTTTCAGCACTTGATGCGACGGGTATCTTATTACTGTAAGCATACGGGACACCGTAAAAGAAGAAAGGCCACCATTTAAAGGTGCTGGTGAGGGGTGTGGCCACGTAACATGGCAATGGCAGGTTAGCCACAGTCTATATCCGTCGCATAAATGGTGCCCAACTGGCATGGACAAAGGTAAAATTGCGAGACGATATTCAACCGGAGGTGCAAATCCGGGACAAAAGGTAAATTTTACGGACACATCCGAGGAGGTCGTGCAATAGACTATGCTCGTCACCGAGGAGATAATCAAGTGCGACCAGAAGGTACACCACAGAGAACAGGCAACCCGGGAGCCCGAACGGGCACTCCGGGAGTAAGAGGAAACGCACGCAAATAGTCCCACCAAAGTCCACAAAAGGAGGACTATCTTTCCTCAAAGTCCACAAAGGAGGACTATCTTTCCTCTACCAATGGTCCGTCAAATCTATCCTGAAGACAGCTCGTTCACTAAGGATGGAATACGAAGCAAGCGTCAAAGGAGGTAATTCGTAATCAAAAGGAGAGCGAGGACTACAGGGAACGAGGAGATAGCGGAGCCAATGGCAGGCTAAATGCAGTTATTCAATGTAGGGAAGTTACCCGGGACCCCAACCTGCAGGAATTATGCCCCATTGCTTGCGCCTGTACAATATTTGAGCGTCAAAAGCATTATGATTCCAGGCACCCGACTGAGCATGAAATACAAACAAGCTCATTAGCAGATTGCTAAGTGAGCCCCTGACCCCGTAGCTTCATATTAATCAGTGCGTGTAAGGCTCCTTGCCTCGAACCTGTGTCACTGCCCGTACCTGCAATACTGTCCGCCCCCCAAATAAAATCAGAATGAACGCTGCCTAATTTGAATTATCTAGTAAATAGCTTATCAGCATTCTGATAATAGCAAGACCAAACCTGCGCCGTGGGAAACACCGTCCACTTTCTTTTAAAATTGAGTGCAGCTGAAAAACATTCACTATTAACTTTATTGATAATATTCCAGTCAATGTGCTCTTTTATGTTCCATAACGCTGCTGCATATTATCACATTCAACGATGTATATTTAGAATTCAAGGAACAGCCCGCATGAAAAACTACTATGACTGCAAGGCACCCCTTTTGAATTCCTATTCCCCTTCATGTCCACTAGCTGAAACACAATTGTTGAGTAGTCAGGTAACTCTTAATATATGGGAATTTATTAGGGAAAAATCAGATAATAAATAAGTCATGCATTTTATTTTCCCTTTTCTGGTTACCAAGTGCTGAGTCATACGATAGCCAGCTGCTGGCAGGCCAGCCCCAGTGACACGCAGTCTGAGTGCATGCAAGCAGAAGGTAAGATATGCATTCTCAGAGTTGGCAGCTAACCTGAGTGCATGCAAAGCAGAAGGTAAGATATGCATTGTCCGAGTTGGCAGCTAACCTGCTTTCTCTTTCAGCAAACAATTTAGTGAAAAGATGATCAGCCCGTACACGGAGAGATAGGCATAGAGGAGGCAGGAAGTGGGGGCAGTCACTTGTAAACTAGGACCTCCAGTGCTTCACAACAGATGCATTAACCCCATGATCTATCCTACTTTCCTTCGAACCAAAAGACATGGGTTTTTTAATTAATTAATTAAGAATGAGACTTAATAAAAAAATGTTGAAATAAAAAAAAAAAAAAATCTATCCTACTTTCCTTCGAACCAAAAGACATGGGTTTTTTAATTAATTAATTAAGAATGAGACTTAATAAAAAAATGTTGAAATAAAAAATAAAAATAAAAAAAAGACATGGGTTAATGCACGGAGATCTGTCCTGTCTTAACCCATTCAAAGGAGGCCACCTTGACACGTACAACAATGCCCGGGTCAATAAGCAGGCACTTTATTTTAATGGCAAGTGCCTGACAATCACGAGCACGTTTATCGAACCTTTAGCCACGTACGATAGAGCGCGTAGAGCACTGCAAGCCAGCAGGTAGCGATGTTGTTACTCGAACCTCGAAGGAAGCGAACAACATAGAAGACGCAGAACGCACTGGAAGGCAGAACCGCCAAACCAGCAACACAGTGCAATAAAGTTACTACTACTACTACTACCTAACTTATAAAAGACAATGTAGCAGTCCGTAGACTCATGCTGTCTAGGCCCAGACAATATTAAGTCTCCTTAGTTACACGCCTGGGCTGCATGCACCGACCCCTTACGCCAGTACCCCACAAAGCTGCAGGCCCTTTAGGGACTGCCGGAAGGCAAATCTGGACTACAGCTCACGACGGTTAAACAGGCATGGCATCACATCACATCGCTTAAGGTCATTATAAGATCTGGCCGCCATCCCTAACCTTTAAGGCCATTTTGAATAAAACCTAACGTTCCGTTTCGCGGCCGCCATCACGCCCGATCACCCCCGCGTCCCGCCAAGGAATTGTCCACAATGAACCTCAGCGTGATATCGCTGCCTCGGGCCGTTTACGCTCACGGACGGGCCGCCATCCCGATCAGCGCATACCCTGCCCCACTGGTCCTCAACTACTCGACATGCTAAACCGGGACGACTAACTTCCCCCCGCCGCCCAAATCCCGCGCTCTTTCAGTGTGCAGCGCGCGCTCGCCCAAGAGCGCCTAACACTAGGGTGTTAAACGAGGGACCGATACCGGCGAACACATTAAAGCGCCAACCTAGTCCCCACATACTGACCCTGCACACCCATAATTGCCGGGCCGCCTAGCGCTTAAGCCTCCAAGCATCGACCATAAACTCTAGCGGCCGAGGAGAGGAATGAGGCTTACTCCGGAAAATTAGTCTAACAACTCTCGCCTACAGCTACGTACACCCGGATTCACCCTGCTTCCCCGGCGAGAAAGCGAACGTGCAGAATCTAAGGGCATTAGTTAAGCAAACGTTTTCAAATGCGATGCTCTGACGGGAATTTCTTTTTAAAACATACCTATAAAAGCAACATTCAGTCCTTTAATAACAAACATTCATCAATTCAAGACCCGCCCGAACAAACACTGCCCGGCACGCTCTCCCTCAGCCCCCAGGCCCCACAACGCCACCGCCACTTTTAGAAATAAGGAAGCTGCATTAGTCCCGTCGGCACAAATCGGAGTCTAGTTATTACCTTTTCCCCCTTACCGAGCTAAGCACACGGCGAGCGGCTTTTACAAGGCTTGTGGGAACTAGTCCCGTCGGCACAAATCGGAGTCTAGTTATTACCTTTTCCCACTTACCGAGCTAAGCACACGGCGAGCGGCTTTTACAAGGCTTGTGGGAACTCTAGTTTACCCCCCCCCCCCGCAAGCGGGTGACTATAACCTAAGAGCTCATTACTGGTTATTATACACAGGCAATGCTGCATCATGAATACTTTTAAAACACAGTTATTTGCACCCCAATAGACCCGGATCGGGCGGGAGACTCCGGGTGTATAAACCAACGCACATGCCTGAAATTGACTCAGCTTCCATGCAAAGCCTCGCAAAATGCATTCACCCGATTTGGCCTTCAATCTCTCCCCCTTCTTGGAAATGACTCTGCTTCAGTACAAGGCACTCGTAAAATACATTTTCCCGATTATGCTTTCAATACCGCCTGTTCGTACCAGTACACGCACAATAAATCGATTACATCGTGTCTACCCCGCATGAATGTAAACGTCTCCGTGTCCCCGGAATCCGACCCCACAATCTGGCAACCTTACTCCACTTGAATAAGCACTAACACCGAGTTGGACAATTAGAGCCATCCATGCGCCCAGCACTGGCTGTTTGTCCCGTAACCCCCAGCCAGAAGTGGGAACATGGCCGCCGAGTCAACCCCTCCCGAAAAACAAACGCGACCTTCACATGGCAGACGGGCTCACAAAACAAGCCAGCACTCACCATACCCATCGAAGAAACCCGACGCAAGCCCAGTGCAGCGAGGCAGGCAGGCGCAGTCGACCGTAACCGGGTCCGGACATGCAACAGCGCAGAGCAGCCCAGGGAACGAGCGCGGCAGGAGAGACCGAGCAGCGTTGCTGTGCTCTCTATAAACCCCTTGGGAACGCCCATCCCGCCAGAGGGCGCCCTCCCATTGGTCGCGCCCTCCCATTGGTCATTAGCGAGGATGGCGGCTCAATAGACTGGCGCGCTGTAGTTCCTCTCGCGCGGCATGTGGTACTAAGACGCTGTCTCGCTCAGCTCCCCTTTGCGTCGCGCGGCCAGCGGCAAAGAGGGAGTCATGGGCGACTGTTTCGACGATTAGAGCCCCAGCAATGCCAATGTTCGTGACAGAAAGTTTCTGCCGAGTGTGTCAATACAAGAACTGCAGCTTTAATGGAAATGCTCTAATGAACTATTGGCTTTTCACGATGACGTGAAGAATCACGTTTATATATAAGCGAATTACAGAGTGAGAGAGCAAAAGGACGGACTTCAAAGAGCAAACCGAGAGGGTGAAATGGTAGTCAAAGAAAGAGGACCAGTGTTAAACTCTAAATCGCCGATAGAGTGTCAAAAACATGAAGGAAGGACCATAGAGAGCTCCCGATTTGAAACAAAACTTTTTTTCCAAACATGCGAGTAACCAAGCCGGTGGCTATATGTATGCAGTGTTCATCTCGAAGTCGAAGCGGATGAAGTCGGAATAGAATAAGAAACAAGCTGTCGGCATTGCTGGAGGGGGGGGGGCAGACGGGGAGCAGCAACCTTTGATGTCTTTTTTATTTATTTATGCGATTTTATATAGCGCGGACTTTACCCGAAGGTGTCAGAGCGCTTCACAATAGGACCAGTAATGATACAAGATTAAACAATTACAAATGAACAAGTTACAAAAGCAAACGTTAAGTTACATGGATCAAAAGTGACAATAGTGAGCAACCAAAATACATGAGGTAGCAATCAGTACATTACAGGAGAAATTTGCAGCGTGACTTCCGTTTCAAAAGTGGCTGTAAGCACCAGAGCAAAGAAAGAAACGTTGAAGCTGTTGCTGTGGAAATCCATGTTTGTAGAAGCGAGGCACGGCCTGCGGCCGTGAATAAGTGACGGCGGGGGGCGGGGCAGCTGAAGCCTTTGATGTGGCAAAGCAGATGGACACCTCCATGTGGCCTCCACATGGTTTCTCATGGGAAGTGATACCTACACACCACAAAAGACAGCACCAACCCTAACGAAAACGAGTTAAAAAAAGAAATAAAAAAACAAGACGGAGGGCATTGCTGTGGGGAGGGGGTAGGAGAAATGCGACACGGCGGGCAGGGGACAGTGTGGGCAGCTGTGACTGCTGAAAGAGTGCAGACTCACTTGGAACAGCAAGACATACAGGTCCGGGTTTCCAGCACCCAGATCCTGGGCTCCTGATCCTCGAAATCTAGTGTTGGCAAAGCAGATGGACACCTCCATGTGGCCTCCACATGGTTTCTCATGGGAAGTGATACCTACACACCACAAAAGACAGCACCAACCCTAACGAAAACGAGTTAAAAAAATAAATAAAACTAGCATCTGGCAGAGAGCGAGGGATAGAGAGGAGGCGGGGCAGGGAGCAGAGCCGGGGAAGTACATGCGAGTCACGGCCTCCGGCCGTGAATAGGTGACGGCGGGGGGCGGGGCAGCGGAAGCCTTTGATGTGGCAAATGCTGCTGGCAGGGAGAAGTGGATCAGCGAGGTGGGAGGGAGGCTGATATGCAGAAGGCTCGGGGAAGATGTGGGATTAGAGGGAGGGGGTGGGCTGCCTGCAACTCAAGCGACCATATGGAGTGGAGGGGGGTGGGCTGCCTGCTGGGAGAAGCTTGTGTGCCTTTGATGATCGAATGCAAGCTCGTGCACGAGGAGCTTGTGGTCACGTGATTTCACGTGAACTGTTGAAAATACTTATCGTAAAAAGTCAGCTTTGTGGATGGGCGGCATTAGGTCTCTCTACGAGACCTAAAAATAAGCTGCAGTAGTTCGAAATGTGTAAAAACATGCAGAAAGTTTCTAGCTTTTCTCTATCCAAGGAGTGTGAAAAATTAACATATTCTCCCAGCTTGGCATTATAAGCTATTAGAATAAAGCAGAAGAACCTTACTTTTTCTTTGCTTTAAACAACTGCTTCAATTACCCTTGGCGACCTGCCCTTCGGCTTCTGGCTGTGCAGCAGGCATTGTAACCTCAGAACTTGACTGTAATAACTTCTAATGCTCAGAACTTGACTGTAATAACTTCTAATGGTCAAGTTCTGACATCTTTGTTTATAATCGCCAACTGGGTGCGTCACAACTCACCTATTATAAAGAAATCAGAGACCTTATTTATAGAGAGATTACAGAATCCCATGTACTACATGTAAATTTACAATTTAAAGTCTTTATCACATTTTTTTAATTTCATTTGCTGCCCGTTTTACATCTTTTAATGGTTCAGCTCGTACTTTGGCTCTTGGATCCAAACCAGACCCCTAGCTTGGTTCTTGCCAATGCTGTCAGTTTCCCTCCCAGAAGTATCTATACCCTAAGTCCCCATAAAATATTCCTCATCTTACCTGCCGTTTTAATCATGGCAGTTATCAGCCCCAATAACTGATTTTGGACCTTGCCTTTCCCACTTCCAACTGCTTTTGGGAGTTCAGAGCTTCTTCCGCTATTACCTGGAATTAGGCACCGCCCGCCCCCCTCACCGAAAGGCAAAGGCTGGGGAGTTCTCCATGACTGTTTGTCCCTGTGAAACATGAGACTGCACAACAGTGGATACTGTACACCTGGGAACCTGGGCAGTGGTGCAGACCACATGTTCTTTAAGGACTCGGTCTATAGCCTCTAACTTCGCAGAGACTCTCTAGCCCTGCCTGACTGATATGCTGGCTGGAGCCCAGCGTTATTGCCATCATTGGAGGTCTTCACAGTGCTGGGCTTTCCCAGGCAGGCACCCATTGTTGTGGGGTATTCAGGCTGTGCTGGGATGTACACATGCTAGACAAGAACACAAATGCATGAGTGCAGCAGGTCCTTCTGCCCGCTCCCCCTGCGACATTTCCCCTGTCCGGCTTGCCCTCAGTCCTCAACCCTTTGCTCAGAGCCGGACTGGGAACCAAAACCGGCCCTGGCAAAGTGCTCGGCCGGCCCCCCCGCCCCCTGGGCGGGAGGGGGGCGAGCGCTTGGCCAGGGCCGCTTTTCAGCCGATTTTGTTACAGGGCCGATTTTGCAGCTATGCTGCAAAAACGGCTCTGCAACAAAAACGGCCCCCAGGGCCCAAAACCGGCCCCCACCCTTGCAGCCGACCGGGGGATTGCCCGGTGCCCACAACGGCCAGTCCGGGCCTGCCTCTGCTGCCCATCTACCTGTTGCCCTCTGTTTGTCCCTCCTCTGCTTATTTATTGCTCGGTTTTGACTTTCTGCTAGTTTTTTGCCCTCCTTTTTCCTTTTCTGCTCATTTTTTTGTCCTCCGTTTTAACCTCCTCTGCTCTGTCTTGCCTTTTCTACTCATTTTATTGCCCTCTGTTTTGCCTTTCTACTCGTTTTTCTACCCTCTGTTTTGCCCTCTTATGATTTGGTTTGCCTTTCTGGTCTTTTTTGTGTCCTCAGTTTTGCCTTTTTTGCCTGTTTTTCTGTCTTCCATTTTGTAGTTTCTGCTTGTTTTTCTGCCCTCTGTTTTGCCCTCCTCGGCTCTGGTATGCCTTTTCTGCCCTCGGTTTTGCCTTTTCTGCTTGTTTTTCTGCAATCCGGCTGTCCTTTTCTGCTCATTTTTCTGCCTTCTGTTTTGTCCTCCTCTGCTCTGTTTTGCCTTTTCTGATTGTTTTTCTGGCCTTGTTTTGCCTTTTGTGCTCATTTCTGCGCTATGTTTTGTCTCCTGCTCTGTTTTGCCTTTCCTGCTTGTTTTTCTGCCCTCTGTTTTGCTTTTTCTGCCATCTGTTTTGCCTTACTGCTCCTTTTCTGCATTATGCTTTGCCCTCTTCAACTCTGTTTTGCCTTTTCTGCTTGTTTTTATCCCCTCCGTTTTGCCTTTTCTGCTAGGTTTTCTCTGCCCTGTGCTTAGCCTTTTCAAATAATTTTTTCTGCCCTATGTTTTGTCTTTTCCGCTCGTTTTTCTGCCCTTTGTTTTGACTCTTTCTGCTTGTTTCTTCCCTCTTCCCACCATTTCCTCAAGACATGGCTTTCTGGTGAAGACCTCGCATCCCAGCGCCCAGACAGATACCCCCAGAGCAGACAGTGCCACACTCTCCAAATGCTGATTGATTAATTGATTGAGTACCATTTAGAAAGTACCCAGACCCTAGAGATGGGGGTAATATTCCTAGACTGTGCCCCTACGTCGGAATTTTACAATTGCATTTAGTTTATGTCAATACATTATTTGAAGACACACTGTCGAATGCAATAACTGAGTAGTGCCTCACCAAAACAGATTGAATTACATGTTTTAATTGTAAACAGAACAGGCTTGACTTACCTATTGACTATTTAGATCATTTAAAGGATGCGTTTGATCATCATTCTGGTATTGTGAATGCCTCTGAAACTGCTTCGGAAGCTGTGGAGGTGGTTTTTTCCTCTTGTTGGTTGTGCTCTCATATGATCACTCACTCAAAAGAGTGTGCATGAAAATGCAAGTACAGGCAAAGGATCATTCACGTGGAATATTTAGACACGATCTGAAAAAATAGCACGTTATTAGAATGATATCCCTTATATTGCCAGTGTATTTTGACAGGTGTGGAGTTGACAATCATATTTACCAAGCAACATGACACTATACACCTAAGATTTTGGATCTAACCAGTTACATGTGTACATTGCCTTAGGAAGTCACGAGCCCTTCTCATGATTAAGACCAAACAAATGTTGTGAGCAGTGTATACATAACTTAACAAGGATGATTATCGAAAATGTAAATTACTGGACAAGTGAAATGGATGAAACTTTAAATTGTGTTCATGCTGTAGATACACTCCAAGTGTAGTAAAAAATGACCTTAGTTAATGGTGTTTAAGCACTTTTGTAATGGACAGTATAGAGGAAGGATAATGAAAAAAAAGACTATTCGTACAATACTGTCGCTGTCACAATCATCCCCGCCTAGCAGCTTTGATATTGTTTTTGAAGCTTCGGAAGTTCATTAGGATTTGAAGTAATAAGCAAAGCCTCTTGCACCCGTCATAGTCCTGAGGCATCATTCTCTTGGTGCAATTCACATTTTTAATATATTTCGCCGGGCCTCGCAATTAGGGATTCTGAGCGTGCGCTTCACATGCCGGATGCCTGGAACCCCCGTAGGCCGATATATATATACATGAATATTTTCATAGTTATGAATCTTAATTGGGCTGGACCTGTGGCCGCACTTCGGTAAATACAGTTACCCTGTCGCATTTAGCATGGGGCCATTGTTTTCAGAAATCCTTACATTTGTCTTTTGGGGGGTGCTCGGGGGGAAAGTTGCCACCGCAAAAAACAAATCGCGCTTTTCTAATTCCCAGGGAAAATAAGTAAAACCACGACTCATGCTTCATAAATAACACAATCCTATTATTGTGTGAGAAGGTGTTTCATTTTAAAGTGACAGTTCATCCAAAATCAATTTTCTTCCACTGATGTTTAGAAAAAGGCGTGATCTTATATTTTAAAACCTTTCCATTAAGTGCATATACATAATAAGCCTGCCCATCTATCAGTACATTTGCACTACAAAGACCAGAATGCATTAGGAGTTGAACTTGAAAACCACTTGCATGGGACCACTGTGTGAGTGGAGAGAGTCACCTGAAATTCCTGTTGGAGATCAGGCACGCCTATTCCATCAAAAGATGTCGCCGAATTTTTGGTACACATTATTTTCCTTGGGAGTTCATTCCACTCCCTCTCGCCAATGTTGTACTGTGGTTATTGATGAAAGGAAATCGATTCTGGAAATGAATTAGAGCTTAAAAGCGTTTGACAGAAAAACAGAGAAACGGAGGTGTGATGGAAAAGTGAGGCAACAAAATGTTTCCACGGGACTTAAGGCACGGAATTTGATTTCAGTGAGGAAAATAAATAAACATATGTATATATATATATATATTTTTTTTTTGTTGCTACGAATCTTGCCATGTAATATGTGTAACAGACTAACCTATTACATCAAGTACCAGTGCGGAAGTTCGGCAGAGAGTTCCTCAGTTCCAGTGTGGGCTCCATCCTAACAATTAGCTGTTCATTAAATCCAACCCTTAGTAATCCAAAAACAATTTGAAGCCATTGCTAGGCTGATGATGGGATCTCACGTTGAGCACTGTACAACCTTATGTTCAGGTCTCCAGGAGAAGCCAATCCCAGGGTTCATACAATTGAACATCAACATTCCAGCATACCAGGAACATATCAATATGTGATTAAGGGGGTGACAGGCAAAGCCTGCGGGTGCAAGAATATAAGAGGAGACAAATGGAAAGAAAAACAAAATATAGAATGGGCTACAAATGAGGGGGGCGCTGCTTCCTTTTGTGCCCAGCAGCGGGTTCTTGCAAGCACTTAAGCTGAACGCGTTGCTGCTCCTTATTCCACAACTGAATCCAGCAGTCATTACCTCAATTCATGCTAATCATGGATGTCGTGACATCTGCTGAATAGTCACGAAATAAAAAGATGACAATTGGGAGGTCATTATTACTACTGCACTACACTGTTGGACGAACCCTCATAATGTTTTTCTTGCACTGACAAGCCCTAGGAAAGACAACGATTTGCTATTTTTTTGCTCTCGTTCCATGAAGTTCTCCTTGATTTTATAATTTATTTTTGTGCTCAAGTTGCCTTATTTCAGGAAGCCACCCAAATACCAACTCCAGGTTTGCTCAGAGACTCGCTTAGTGTGTGCTATCATGGTGGAGCCTCCAAAATAGTTACCATAACATTTGCTCTTGAGGTGAATAGTCCCTTAACCCCCTATTATCAACTGCTGCTAGATGTATTTGAAGTTTTTTGTGTGAAGGCTTCTGGCCCAAATGTAGCGCACAGTGACCAACAACACCATGAACCAGTGCTCACGTGGTGGCTTGGAGCATTTCATCAATGTGTAGGGGAGTTCGCAAAAATGTCAGCCACTGAATCCAACTGAGTCATCCAGGGCCCAACTCCCTGTTCACTAAACAGCTGTCTTGTTGGCCATGCAAACTCTCACGAGAGCAGCTTTTGATGAAGATTCACCTGAACAGATCCAGTCAGCTATATATCTCTTCCAGCCAGAGCATGATGGGAGTCCTGCCCAACGTCATTGCTGCATCCCACAGAGGTGGAAAGTCAGCCATGGTCTGACTGACTTGTCTCTATGATTGGAACAGTCCTGTGAACTCAATCTGCAGTAGACTGCTGATCCAACTGACAAAAAATGAAATAAAAGTTAGAGATCAACCTTATCAAAATAAAGAATGTCTCCTTGGAAACCCCTGTGTCTCCTCAGCCTGACTCGTCCTCGACATCCTCCAACATGAGCACGTTACCCAACACCTACGGAACCTGCACTGGCTCCGCGTCAAAAAGAGAGTCACCTTCAAGGTACTCACCCACGTCTACAAATGCCTCTACAACACCGGACTCCACTACCTCTACGAGAGAATCTCCTTCCACGTACCCAAGAGAAATCTCAGATCTGCCAATCTCACTCTTGCCGAAACACAGCGCATCCATAGAGTCAGAATAGGAGGAAGAGCCTTCTCCTACATCTCTACCAGGCCCTGGAATGGGCTCCCGATTGACATCCGATGCGCCCCCTCCCCCTGAACATCTTCAGGAAGTCACTCAAGACCTGGCTGTTTAACTGAATGTAGCTGTTCTGGCCTCCCCCCGAGTGCCTTGAGACCCTCACAGGTGAGCAGTGTTCTTGCAATTCCCTGATTGATTGATTGCTTGATTGACTGAGTGGACCTGGCTGGTGCCTTCTTGGAAGTTCACAGCTGAGTGCTGTCTGTTTCCCAAGAGGTGGGGTTAAGCCTGAAACTCTGCCTGAGGCTCTGCTCCTTTTGCCTGACTTTCATCAAGAGAGCTCCCTGTTCCTTTAGCCACTCCGCGCAGACCGATTGCCTAATTTACAGCTCCACTGATAGCACACCAGTCCATTGGGTGAACAGAGGCTCATAACAGAGAGCCACCCACTCTATCTAGAGAGCCCCACCACATTGTTGGGGATCTCTTTGCCAAAACTGTATCTGCCTGAGTGGCGGAATGTTGCCATGTTGCTGTGGTTCACTCAGTATTCTTTTGTGTCAGGCACAAATTCCCAAAGCATGTGGTTTCTGAAAAAGGAAAGAAAACAATGACCCTAATGTGCAATGAGTTTTTCTTTCTTTTTCAGACGTAAGCTCCCAACGCATGAGAGTCATTGTTAATTTTCCATTTTGGGCTCCTTCATGCCTCTCATGGCAGATAGGAGAGAGAAAATATACATCAGGAAGGCTGCCCTGGCTAGCTGCATCCCTCAGAGATGGTGTGTGAAGAATTGTGCCTCCACCATTGATTGACTGACAGAAGAGTCAGCAAAGGGTTTACTGGTGGTCAGTCAGTGGTTCTCCACCTCTAAATGAGATGTGGAAAATGCGAGATTGGCTGAAGCTGGATCCATTATGATTTGCAGCAAGTTCCTACTTCACAAAACTCTAAATAAGGCCCGAGTATTTTGATTTGATTTGATTTGAGGGGAATTTATAAAGCGCAACTAACGCCCGAAGGGGTCAAGGTGCTATAGTCGCAATGGTGTGATTCAGCGAGTGTGGATTAAAACACACAGTTGCACAGGGGATATCCTGTAGCATGAAAAGCTAGGTCTTTAAGGCTTTTCTAAAGGGAGAGTGTGATCTGATACCGGTCAGATGGCTTAGCAAGGAGTTCCACAGTCTTGCTGCCATGACAGAGAAAGCTCTACCTCCCCATTTCTTCTTCTGATATCTGAGCACTGTCATCAAGTTAAGGTGGGCTGAATGAAGATTTCTCCCACTCTGATAATGGGCTGTATGCACTATACAGATGGCTTTGAACATAATGAGTTTGCTTATTGGGAGCCAGCATTGCTTATTGGGCCACCGACTGCAATTTAGGAATAATCCCTGCTAAGCTTGGCCAATGCATTCTGTAATACCTGCAGTTTGGTTTGGGTGCTATTGTTGGTGTCCAAATAAAGGGCATTATAGTAGTAAATTCTTGACTTACCTAATGCCAGGGCCACTTGTTTCCGTGCCAAGAGGGGAATGAAAGATTTTCCTCAACATTCTAATCAGCTAGAAATATGTTGACCCAATGCAGTTTGCCTGAAGTTCTAGAGAGGGCTAACAGTCTAGCATCACCCCAAAGGCCTTAGCCTTCTCTGTAGGCACAGGAGTACCTAGAGTCTCAGGCCACCAGTCATTGTTCCAGATGGAGGTTTGTGTTTCAAAGAACAATACCCCAATCTTCTCCCCATTGAGCTTTGAGTAGTCTCTTCCATCCAACCAGCTACCGATGTCAAGCAGAGGTTGAGTTTAGCTGGAGTAGCTTCCGCATCTTTCATAATTGATAGGTTGAGCTGGGTGTCATCAGCGTAAGAAACCACCTGTAGCCCAAAAGAACATAAAATCTTACTAAGGGCAGAGACATACAGGTTGAAAAGCATCAAGCTTAATGGATAAGCCCTGCGGTACCACACATGTCAAAGAAAAAGTGTCTGATAGAAATTGGTTCACCACCACTCTGGGATCTGTCATTAAGGAAAGAAGACAGTAGTTTCAAAGCTCTGCCTGTAGGCAATTGCCCAGCAGAGATGGGTAAATGGTGTCAAATGCTGTGGACAGATCCAGCACAATCAGCACCATGCCCTGCCACACGTCCTCTAGCCTCCTAACATTGTCTGTGGCAAACACCAAAGCTGTTTCAGTTCCATGATTTTTCCCTAACCCTCACTGTGACATATTCAACCAGCGCTGCTCTTCCACATACACTATCAAGTGGCTATACAGATATTTTTCCAAAATCTAAGCAGGAACTGGGAGTAGAGAGATAGGTCAGAATTTTTTTTTTAAGCTGTTGAGGTCCAGGTTGGGCTTCTTGAGAAGAGGCTTTGCTACTGCTTCCTTCCCCAACCGAGAGTAACACCCAGAAGAGATGGCTTCATTCATTAAGGATGAGAAGGGGAGTGCTACCAAACTAGCCACCATGTAGTGAATTTTAGGAGCACATTGTTCAATAGGAGAGACAGACTTAGTGTTAAGAAGGTGCTGTCCCACAAGTTCTGGTGTAAGGGAAGGAAATAGCATAAGCCTATTTGTGGTTACTTCCGTGAATTCAGAGGAGATGAAAGACTTTGACTGCCGCTCACTGCTTAAGGACAACTACCTCTCCAATTTGTGATGGTAAGAACTCCGCAAGCTGATTGCATTGCTCTTGTGAGCTTGTGGCTGCAGCGAGGGCCAGAGGTATGGATAGCTGTTGAACAATTTTAAAGAGTTCTCAAGAAGAATCTGGGGTTAACCGACAACACATTGAAGCACCACAGGTATCCTTCACCAAAGACAGTGAAGAGTGAAAGATTATTTCTTCAAATTTAGGCATGGCCATTGCTCCCTGCCAGCACCCCGGAGTACTGAGTCTGAGTGGCAAGCATACCCCCATGTTTGCTTGTTTCTTTTTGACTGTGAGTAGCGTAAAGTAGCTGTCTCAGAAAATCCTCACCGTTGTCTAGAGTAGCATGAGCATGAGTCCCTCACCAGCCTCTGTCAGGAAGGGAGCTTCTAATACACAGTTTGTGGTTTTATAACCTTGTTGGGATGTCCTGTGGCCCAATACGCTGCTAGCATTTGTGCCTTTTGATCCCGAGCTCGTCAACAGGTAGGAGTACGTTTTAAACCTCATCAGCAATTACAAATGCTCTCCTGGGACTGTGAACTATTAACACAAGTCGCCATCTCTAATTGGGTCCAAGATACAGTTTTCTAAAGTCCCAGAGAGCCCCCAAGAATTGTGCTGTTGTGACAAACTAAAACAAGGAACAGTGCCAGATCCATGACCTATGATGCAGGAACCATGGATTAACACTACCTAAAAGTAAATGTTGACTAAAACATTTGATTGAAGAGAAGAATAGACTACCAGCATTTGTTCTAAGTTTTACTTCTTAATCAATAATCCTAACTTGCCATTGTTAGACCTGGCACCATTGGCGTGGATCTCCCTTCCATTTGTTGCTATTGCCTCCTGTATTTTTGCTATGTGTTTTGCTGTTCTAGATGCTTTGGGCACTTTGACACTGCTATTCAGTGCCAAAGTGCAAGTGCTCCCTATTGTTAAGTGTGGTATTGGATTAGTGACTCCATGATTGGCTTATTTGATTTACTTGCCAGACCCTAGTACAGTGCACCATGTGTGCCCAGGGCTTATAAATCAAATGCTGCCGGTGGGCTTGAAGAACTGGTTTTGCCACTCACAGAAGCAGCTTGTAAAATGTGACTCAGGCCTGCCGTTGCAGAGCTTGTGTGCAGCCTGGGCTGGCATGTTGACTTGGCAAGTGCACCTACTTTCCAGGCCCTAAACCTTCCCTCTTCTACATATTAATCACCCATAAAGTAGGTCAAAGGGCAGGGTGCATTGTATGTAAAAGGTAGGACATGCACTGATGCGTGTGACATGTCCTGCTAGTGAATTACAACCAATTTCGTTTTTCACTATTCCAAGAGTACCTGTTCCCATAGGCCAGAATTGGCAGTTTGATTATAACATCTTATAATCCTAACTGACTCAGGGAACTAGGTAGAAATTCGAGTTTAGTATGCCTGAACTCAAAATGATAAAATACATCTTTTAGTGAAGTTGGTTTTAACATTCTGTGTTTGAAAATACCACTTTTAGAAAGTAGGTACTTTCTTGCATAAACAAACAATCTTGCCTATGCTAGGTTGTGTATTCCATGTCTGGTTTGTGAGTGACAGGGGCTGCGGTGGCTCCAGGAGACAGGGTGAGTCAGCACAAGGCTGAATAGACCTATCTGCATGATGAGTGGTGGGAGGAAAAGCACCTGGGCCTGAATAGGGCTGTGCCTGCCTTCCATAATGCTGGCTCCACCTCCTGTGGTGTGTCTGATGACCTTGGCCCACACTGACAAAGGAAGAAGTTGTGCACTGACAGAATGCACCCAGAACTGGTTTGGACTAGGTACAGACCCTCTCTGCCTTCAGAGACAAAGGATTTTGGTTTATAAAAAAGGGGGACCCAGACCCCAGAACTTAAGATCACTTCTGGGAATCAAGACGACCCTTTGCCAAGGAGAAGAACCAAGTAAGCTGAAGGAGGAGACTGCCCCAGTTCTGTTGGAGTTAGCCGGCAGTGATTTCTTTATTAGCCAAGGAGAGGAGAAAAGGAACTTTGTGTGTACTCTTGCAATCTTGAAGAAGAATCTCAAAGGGCTCGAACTGTGCTTGCCTCCCGCCTGATGTCTCAGGGATACAAGACTTCACCACCATCTCCCCTGAATTCCCATGCTGTGGAATTCTGCCTGCAGGGAGGTGCCTACTGTTGTTTGGGCCCTCTCAGAAGACTGCGAGTCGCTGGGACCTGGAAGCGCGATGCAACGAAGGGAAGAGTGTCGCCGCCGCCGCAGTTGCCTCGCCGAAGAAGCGTGCCACTGCTGTAGCTGTTCTCTGTCGCATCATCGGCGAAGCTTGTTGCATCACCGGAAAAGCATGTCGCTGCTGTAGAGGTTGCCTTCACATCACCGGAGAAGTGTGTCGCAGGGCCTGTCGCAGCTCAGAAATGACTCAGTTTTCCGCACGGCCGTCGGGCATGCACGCATCTCATCCAATGTTGTCGCATTGCATCAAGACACCATTTTGTCGCATCGCATTGAATCGTCCGATTGCGGCGCCATCTTGTTGCATCGCAACTGGAATGCAGTAAGAAACCGACGCATCATCTCCTCTCTGGTAAGGAACTGACGCATCACCTCCCCTGCGCAGCAGTAAGAAACCGACACATCACCTCCTGCGATGCAAGGAACCGACGCATCACCTTCCCTGCAACCCTTTTATTTGTATTGTGTGACGCATCCAAGGTACTTTGAGAGTAAAGTGTTGCATTTACCATCTACATTGAACTGAGCTATTTCTACCTTTTTTTAGTCTATTTTTTACTACGGTATTGTGGATTTATGTCCTTTGGTCTTGTGTTAAGTCTAGTAAAGATAACTTATTTTTCTAAACTGGTGTGGTGTCCCTATGTAGTGTTTTCACTGTTTACTGCATTTGTTCACAAATGTTTCACAGACTGCCTCTGAGATAAGCCTGTCTTCTCGTGCCAAGCTACCAAGGGGGTGAGCAGGGGTTATTTTAGAAGTGTACCCCCTTATCCTGACCTACCTATGCCAACAAGAGACTACCAGTTCTAACAGCCATTTATCTTTATGATGATTGCGATAGTGTTATGCTGGCTCTGGCTCAGCCTTCATCCCACCTCCAAGAACAAGGACCTCACTGTCTGACCAAGTTACCAGGACACTCAAAGATGCTTCGGAGTCTCAGTCCTCTGTTCCAGGTGCGGAATGGAACATCCTGGTCAATAGGAAAACATGCAATCTAACTTCCAATACTATTTCACGGTCTCCCAATAACTTCGTATGACTGAGAAATGTATGACAGGCAGCACATGCAGGTTTATAGAAAAATATACTTATGTCATGCCTGCCATACTTAGGATGATCCGAAGAGAGTAGAGACCACAAGACACGGATGACTGATGTCAGCTGAGTAGCACCTTGATAGATGGGCGATATAGTAGGAGTTGTGCCCCACTTAACCCTCTTCACCCTTCCTCTTCCCTCAGCATGCCATCCTGTCTTCTTGGCAGCCATCCTTTTGCAATTACAAACTAATGGACTTTTAACATTATTTCCTGACTTGATTGGTCTCCATGACTATTCTAGGCCCTTGTTTGTGTTTTTCATTCCAAATCTGGGCACAAGCAACACAGACCAACTCTCAGCATGACACATTACAGTGAGCACTGCACACACCCAGTCCAGTTAAAAAATTCCATACAGGTGAGCAATAGCGACCCGTGCAGGTAAGGGCGGCAGGGTGTGGTGGTGTAAGTCGACATATGACGGGGTAGTGAAAATAAGATAAATAAAACCGCTTACATTATGCTTGCCGCATCGCCAACTCGCTGACAGAACATGTACTGATCAGGCAGCAGCGCTGCAAGCTTTGCTTCCTCACAGAACAGGTATGGCATAGCAGTAACAAACCAAGCTTCTCTCGCTCACAGAAGGCAGCAAGTGCAGGTTTCCATTTCCAACAGACTAATGCAAAGGACTAATACATGCTTTCATCTTGAGTGACATGTGGAATACAGACTGGCCTGAAGTGGGTGCCTAACTTACTGTGAGGAATGCACAGGTGGATGAATCAGTGAGTTTGCAAGTTGAATGTAAGATTGAATAAAGACATTTATAGAGCACACAGCTACTCAACAAGAGTGTCCTGGCGCTAATAAGACTCTTCATCAACCCACCTGACGCTCCTCGAAGCAGGAAACCAGGTTTTAAGCTGCTTCTTGGAGATGGCTATGTCAATGACAGAATAGCCAGGTTTTAAGCAGGTTCTTAAAGATGGCTAGATCGGTCACAGTTCTGAGAGACAACAGAAGAAGGTTCCAGGCCTGGGCTACCAGGAACCTAAAGGAGCCGCCGCCCGACCGGGCACAGTGTATTCTGGGAACGGAAGCCAGGCTCAAAGTGGATGATCACAAGGTTCTTGGTGGCGCATATTGGGTTACTCTCCTTCTGAGGTAGCCATTGCCACACCCATGGAGGGCCTTGAAAAATAGGACCAGAGCTTTAAACCTAATCCCCTTTTTTACTGGTAGCCAGTGTAAAGCCTTGATGTGAGGGGATATATGGGCCTTGGGCTTAAGCAGAAGAACCGCTCTAGCGGCTGCATTTTGGGCCACCTGCAAGCGACTGAGCAAACATTCAGGAAGGCCCAGGTACAGGACATTCACATAATCCAATCTGGAAGTGACCAGTGCCTGGACCGTGGTCTTCCTAAAATCAAGTGGCAGAAGGGGAAGACATTTCCTCAGCATACGCATAAGGCCAAAGCAAGTGCCTACTACCGACTGGACTTTGAGTCTCATCGAGAGAGTATCATCTATCATAATGCCCTGATTTTTTACTGTATTTTGCACAGAGAGTGGAGGTGACATATCTTCAGGCCAAGCACATCTCCATTCTTCAGGAGGTGCGGAGCCAAAAAAGATAATTTCAGACTTCTCTGGATTATATTTCAAGTGATTTATCCTCAGCCACTTAAACACCTTTGTGAGGCAAATTCTAATCTTCTCACCCTCAAAGTCCGCTCCCCTATCACGGGTAAAAAGAAGCTGAGAATCGTCATATGAAATTATTTTAGCACCATATGCTTCCGCCAGTGATGCCAGAGGGTACATATATAAGTTAAAGAGAGTGGGGCTCTCTATAGAGTCCTGCGGAATTCCGACTTTCCGACTGGGGATAAAGGCCACAAAGGGGGGAGTCCAAACCTCCTGACTTCTGTCCTCTAGGAAGGAAGAGAGTCATTCTAATGCAGAGCCGCCAATTCCCAGTTCCTGCAGCCTGTCCATGAGCCTATCATGGGGAACAGTATCAAAGACCGCTGACAGGTCTAATAAAATCAGGATGGCTTTACCCCCCAGAACAAGCTTCTCCTTGATATGTTCCGAAACCTCCAGCATGGCGGATTCAGTACTATAGTTAGCTCTGAAGCCCGTCTGGCTAATGTGCAAACGGTTATTATTTTCAGCATAGTCCGAAATAACCATATTAAAATATTTCTCCAAAACCTTGGAGAAAGATGGCAACAATGAAATGGGCCTGTAGTTCGCTGACACTGTGGGGTCAGCCGAGGGCTTCTTGAGCAGTGGGAGGATTTTAGCATGTTTCCACATAGAAGGCATATGGCCAGAGGCTAAAGAGGAATTAAGTACCTTGTTCACCACAGGATTTAAAACCGTGACCATCGCGGCCGTAATTTTGCAGGATAGGGGTCTGCAGGGGAACCTGACTTAAGACCCTCAATAATATCAAGGGATACTTTAGGTTGCAGCCAAGGAAACTGCAGGAGGGCATGGATTTCTCTAGATGGAAGCTCCGCAGTAGGGGCTAATAGGTCTGCAAATTCTGACAGTGTTGTCACTTAGTTGATATTCACATCAGTATCATCTAGGACCTGCTTCTGTCACTCGGACACCTGCTGTTTGATCTGATATTTTTCACATATTGACCTAATAGGCCACAATTATTTGGAGGATCCCAGCAGCCTAAATAACTATGCTGTAGGCAGTTGGCAACCTTATTGAAATTTTTTTGAATGTGGGCTCATCAGGCACTGTACAGTTCTTACCTTGGTGCTGCACTTGTTCAAAATATTGAGGGATGCCATGGCAAATCAGCTCATCCAGGAGCATAATGCAGGGCTTTGCAGCGCATAGGGTACCCAACCAGCGGCGGTCCCGCTGATAAGGTTGAGTAGAGCCACCAACCCTGCTGCCAGTGTAGCAAACATGAAAAATAAAATTGTAAAAAAAATATTTTGTTACTATTTTATTTTTTGGTGCAGCCAGCCCAAGCCAAGTGTCAGCGCGAGGCGGGCCATTGCTGCTGACTAGCAGCAGGGGAGGAGGAGTGGTGCTCACTGACATGCACACTTTTTCCCGTTCAAATAGTCTTAATTGAGTTTACTAGAAAAAGCAATAACACACGGCTAGTAAGAGGAGATCAAAACTGAAATAAATCAAAAGATCTTGGTTGCACATTCGGATTCATGAACCTTTAGGGACATACATGATGATCTATAGAAAAGAAGGGGTTAAGGGTAAATGACGTGCATACTTTAAACTTCTCCTGCCAGCTGGGTAGAGAGCAGGCACAGGCCTCCGGGGCCTGAGTGAGCATCAAGGCAGGATGCACTAACCAATCCTGGCGCTTCTCTTATGCTGGTTAAGAGCCTGAGAGCAGCATCTGGATTGGTGAGGGGAGTTTGCTCTGTGACCCATCGCTGCCTTGGAGCCATGGACTGCGGGAGCGGAGAGGAATAGGTGAGTGTTTTTTTATATTTAAAATAGTTTTTCTTTGCCCACTGTCAGGCAGTGTGAGAAACCTGCACTGCCTTGAGCCTCAACTCCAAAGCTCTCATTCGTGGCCCGTTTCACCTCAGGTTATTCCTAGTTTCTAACTGTGCCTAAAAGTGGGTCAAAATATTCGCCCGATCATTCCACCACTTTCAAATACAAGAGGCCACCATTGTTCCCAACCCTTCTGCGACCTCTGCCTCCCCACCCCCCCCCCCCAGCATCCTGTCAAGAAGCCCAACTTAGCCGAAGTCCAATGAATATCTGTGAGATGATAGACTCATGGACCCCTCTTTATATTTTGCATAGAGAGTTCCATCACTTTGCCTAAGGCACTGATGTTATCCTTTTATTCTCACTCTTCACCCCATTCAGTGTTTTATTGAACTATTCTGATTGTTTTGCCTACGGTAAGTTTCCGCCAGGTCTGCGTAGGATAGGCAGTGATAAGTAAGAGAAAAAAATGAACATTGACTACGTCCGGATTGCAAGCACTTCTCAGAGGTGTTTCCGACATTGCTCCTCCACAACAAGTGAACCCAACACATCCCGGGGCTGGCATCCGGCATCATCATGTATGGGGCAGACAGGTCAGCATCCACTCCAGGGCCCGGGTCCAGCTGGAAGGAGGGCGGAGGAGTGCAGGCACCGTGACCTGCAGAGATAATGCTCACTTCCGCGTGTGATGCAGCCAGGGAAGTCCACTCTCACTCATTGTTTTTAGCGTGACATACCAAGGACGAGCCCTCGTTTTAATGCTCTCTGCCAGCAGAGGAAACAACTGCTTTACAGGGGTGTAATGACATTTTAAAATGAAGTGTGACCCCTGCCCTCTCCCCTGTCCCGCAGCAAATTCCCAGCCGTTTGTGCCTATTTATTTAATTTTCAGTTCCGTCCCTCTCTTCCTTTATTCAGCCTCTGAGGTGCTTGGGCTGAGCACAAGGCCGGACGGGCCTATAGGGCAGCCAGGCAGTGACGGATGGGCTGGTCTAAAAGGTCAGTGTGAGGGACGTTTTTTAGGAGACCCTGGGCCTGTTTTATGGCCAGGTGGGCTGTTTTTTTACGGTTGATGTCCTGATATAACCATAAGCAATGCTTGCAGAAAACACTAATCCATGCAGTCTCCCATACCATGCAAGATACACATACGTGTCTGTACAATTTCAAAACTGGGGTGATTTCATTTGTAAGTGGGGTCTGCTTTTT
Organism: Lissotriton helveticus; assembly: GCF_964261635.1. Classification (NCBI taxonomy): domain Eukaryota; kingdom Metazoa; phylum Chordata; class Amphibia; order Caudata; family Salamandridae; genus Lissotriton; species Lissotriton helveticus. Next base: position 426,863,712 of record NC_136061.1, on the reverse strand, counting down.
TAGCTCTCTTTTAGCTAACTTTTATTTTGGCGCCCAGGGCTCGTTTAGTCCCATTGGAACATTGGCTGAGCAGACCGAGATGCTGTGTGAATGATGGTTGTGCAGTCATGGAATAGACCTAGCAGGCACATTGTGGTTTATACCCGAGCGAAAGGGTCTCGGTTGGCACCATATCTTTAATGGGAGGATTGGATTGTTTCCTGGTGGCATCAAAATGCAGAAAACCTCACAATAATGTCAAGGAATGAGGATCAGCAACTGATGCCCGGAGTGCCCAAGGTCTCCCGATGACTACTTAAGGATTGCACAGCTTCTGCACAATCAGGTTCACCCGTCTGTTTCTTGAATCAGATGTCCATGATAGGGTCCAGACAGCCTTCAGTCACCAATGGTGGTGGCAATACCAGATTTTGATGACCCTTTTTCAAGTTGAAGGTGCATGTGATACCTCATTTCTCAGAAGACACCCTGTCCTTTACGGCTACCTTACAGCCTACCCAGGCACATGGGTAGTGTTCCTTTCTTAAGATAGTCCTCTCAGGGGCCTTCGTGTTTTCATGGTACTGACAGGTTCTCATGGAAAACCCAGTGTTTATTACATACGCAGAAGAAGGCCTTTGTGTTGTTTAGTGGGCCACAAGAGAGCTTCTTTGGTTAATCTTCAATTTGAGCTCCACTCTTTTCATCCTGTCCAAATGTTCTGTCCTTCATGGTCTCCTATGTGCTAGCCGGTAACCGGCTTTGGCTGACCTACTGCTCTAGTTCTTCAATCCTTCTCCCAGTCTGTCCTGCCTCGAGCTGTGATGTCTTCCTGTCTGTTTTCCTCACTGTGATGACCATCAAAATCTTCTCTGACATCTTGCTTCACCAGTCACCTTATGTAAACAGTGCCTCTAATGAAGATCGAAATTCTGGCATCAAGACAGGTAGCAACGAGTATAGAGACTCTATAAATTGACCCCTGGGAACACTTGATGTGGGCTCTCCTCCTCCGTCCTCCAAGACCTCAGCTTTTTAAGGACACTCCACAAACCGTGTTTCCTATGGTACCAGTTTGCACTTTGTTCAATGCCCCCTGCAGGGAAATGGGAGCCTGTGCAGCAGTAATTAATTTGCCGGTGGGGCCTACCTTATTGTCCTCAACAGACGTTGATTCAGAGCAAAAGAGAGAGAAACACAGAAGAAGGAAAGGAGTAAGAAAAATATGGAAAAGCAGTGAAAAGTGAGAAAGCAGGGATGTAAAAGAACCTGTAAGAGTCAGATAAATAGTCAGGAAGCTTCTGATGCTTGATGAAATAGACGGTGCAATCAAGACTATGTACCCATGGTATCCGGCACCCTGGTCTTCGATAGCGACAACCGCAGCTTCAACGTAAAACTTTGGGCCCCACTATTTATTTTTTTGCAAATTAAGTACTGCTGTGCAGCAAATGTCTCACTAATGCCAGGTCCCATAGGGCTATGTCTGAAGAGTGGAGGTTGACTGGAGGCCTATGCTCATGTCCAACAGGCTGCACAAATTCCAGAGGGGCTGCCACAGCTGGTCATCACCCCAACCATTTCTGACAGCCGCTGTGAACCATAAGTATGGCCCTTAAAACCAGGGTACTCCCTCTGGACACTGTCACCAAAAGGGCATCACAAGTGTGAAATGAGGCACTAAACAAGAGTTGTTTAACTGAATAATGCTTTCCTTAATGGTACCACTCCCTAATCCAATGTTGAACTTTTAGGTGTAGTAATAGGTAATTTGTTCATATTACACTACTAACAGTCCTGTTAGTCACCGTAGCACTTATTACTGTGTTGCCATTCATTGTTCATTCATTTTTTATTTTCCATTAATGTTTTTTTGAAGCCTGTACTTTACCATGAGGGATTCAGAGCATTGGTCAAATCATACCTTTTGATGTATAATTTACTCCATTGCGTATTGGAAATACATAGGGTTAAATTTTTCTAAAGGAAGAAGAAGAAAGAAAGAGGGAGAAGAAACAAGGGAAAGAGGGGAAGGGAGGGAAAGAGAAAAAGCATATGATAAGCAACAGTAACATTCCCTAAGAAACAATAGGATTTATATCATTATGGTAGTTCATAGTTGGCAGCAATGGATATGGATTGTCTGGATACGAAAGATGTAAATGGGTACCAAAGTAGATCCTTTTTAATTAATAAAGGAATAGAGGTAGTACATGCATGGTCCAATCCATGATGAAGGCATAATAAATTCCACCAATCAATGAAAGACATTTTTGTAGAATCTTTCCAATTTGTGGTGATAATCTGTAAGGCTAATGCTATGAACAAGTCTATGAACCTTCCTATCATTCCCTGGAATTGCCATATAGAGGAAGAACCTCTTAAAAAAAACATGTAAAATATCAAAAGGGAAGGTCGTGCACAAAATATCGTTCAACTTCTTCCATATGAGCGTCCAAAGCTGCTTAACAGGAGGGCAAAGAAAAAACATATGTAAGAGATCACTCTTGTCATACGAGAAAGACCAGCATTTCGCATTATCTGTCAACTTAAATCTGTGAAGATCCGCGGGGGTAAGGAATAACCTATTGTAAAAATAGTATAGTGTTTGTGTTGTGCTTGCTGAGTGAGATGAAGTGTGAATTTTGGCCCAAATGGATTTCCATGTCCCGAGAGAGTACTCTTGGTTAAGATCTGCTTCCCATAAGAGCTCCACCTTGGATTTAGTTCTCAAATCGGAGGGGCAGGACAAAATCCTATATAAACCATATATGAGAAGAAAAATCTAGATTGAGGGGTGGGGGTTGAATTACTGAAACAGGGAGAGAAGCCTGAGAGAGGAGAGGAAGAAGAGTCAAAAGGTGAAGGTATTGTATAGCATGAAAAGAAAATATGCCATAATTTCCTGAATTTCAGAAAAATACGTAAGAGAGCCATAGTTGAGTAAATGGTCATAATACCTCTATTAACCCACTCTGTCCAAGAGAGGCCTCTGTTATTTAGTTTTAAGTATTTGTTATATCAAATGGGAGTTTGCAGAAAAGTATCCATTCAGGAGTTAGAGGAAACAAATAGAGGTTTAGCAACAGCTATGGGGTGGGTAAGTTTTGGAGAGAAAAAGGCCTAAGGAGGTTGAGAGAGAAGAACCGCCTTGTTCAATGAAAATGGTGTACATTGAGCATGTTCCAGTTGACCCCAAGTAGCCAATTCTTCTTGAGGGGTTACCGCTAGGGAGGTACATATTTGTTTCAACGTGAAAGCAGAATGGTATCGTCAAAGATTAGGAAAATTGACCCCTCCTTTTTCTTTTGATTGATTCATACTGACTAATGAGATTGTAGGCTTACGATTGTTCCATAAGAATTCGGTGAGAGAGCGATTAACAGTTTTGAAGAAAGAGAGTGGGAGGGATATTGTCAGCATAGATAAATAGAAATTAACTATCAGTAGCAACAATATTTTAATTGTTGCCAGTCTACCCCACCAGGACAAAAATAATGGGGACCAACCATCAGTCAGATCAGAGATATAGTGATTATTCATTCAAATGAATCTTAATAGTTTCTATTATGTTGTTTGTATATAAAATACCTAAACATTTTAGACTTTTTGAATTCCATGTAACCCCTGTATCTTTGAACATGTCTGGAAGGTAGTATATATTTAGAGGTAGCTCCTCTGATTTGTCTATATTAAGGTTATACCCAGAAACTATGGAGTATTCCTGTAATAGTGAACAAAAATTTGGAACGGATGTGCTTGGGTTAGTAAAGTATAACAACATATCATCTGCATTAGCAATTAATTTAATGTCTATATGTTTAAATTCAAATCCTGTGAATTGTGAAGAACAGTGATTTTTTTCCAGAAAGGGTACTAAAGACAAAATAAACAGTAGTGGGGATAAAGGACGACTGTTGACCATTGATCCAAATGGAGGTGGAAGGATCAGAATATAATAACTTTATATATTGAAGAATATGAGGACTAAAGCCATGCCATTTCAAAGCTCCGAAAATGAACTCCCAGTTCACACGATCAAATGCCTTTTCTGCATCTTGCGCTTTAGCTGCCACAGGGGAATTCATCTTGGAGGCCAAATGAATTTTGTTAAGGAAAGTTCTGGAGATGTCCAATATGAAATGACCCTTTACAAACCCCAATTGATGTATATCAACTATGGCAGGAACAACTTTAGTGCCAATAGTTTAGCAACAATCTTACAGTCTGTGTTAATCAATGAAATAGGTCTGTAATTACTGCACTGAGAGGGATCCTTGCCTTTCTTAGGGATCAAACAAAGTATGACTTGAGTGAAAGAACCTTGTGTGCTTCCCATGGTTAAAAAAGGGGCAATAAGAAGCAACAGCTTAGGGATCAGTGGTTGTTTGAAATATAGATAAAGCGCACAGAGAATCCATCAGGCCCAGGGGTTTTGTCTAGTGGAAGGTGAATCATAGCATTTGAAATTTCTTGCTCTGAAATTAGAGTACCTATAGAAGATAGATCAATAGTATTTTCAGATGACTTAGGAGCCCTGCCTTGAACGATTACACTGCCATTACTCTGCCTGCTATCTTGACTGGGGCAATAGAGGGGTACTTTGCCTACCATCACTGCTTACTGCCATCTCGCCGCCACAGCTGTAGAGGAACTACTGCCCCCAGCAACACATGCGGCGTGCACGCCACCGACGCGTCCCTGAAGCACCAGGAGGCGTTTTAAGGCGAGCGGGGCTCCGGTGGAGCAGGAACCCTGCCTTGAACGATTACACTGCCATTAACCTGCCTGCTATCTCGACTGGGGCAATAGCGGGGAACTTTGCCTACCATCACTGCTTACTGCCATCTCGCCGCCACAGCTGTAGAGGGACTACAGCCCCCAGCAACACACACGGCGCGCACGCCGCCGATGTGTCACTGAAGCGCCAGGAGGCGTTTTAAGGTGAGCAAGGCTCTGGAGGAGCGGGACGCGCACGGGCAGCGCCGGGCGAAGCCCGGGCCAAGAGCGGGCCCGTCTGTGCCCGTCAGGGCCAGGAAATGGCAGGGCAGGGCCACCTCCCTTGGTTGTATTCTTTCTGGGCCACATGTCTTCCTGAGATGTGAGTAAGAACTTAATTGACTTGTTGAAATTTACTGACTCAATACAAGAATGTCCTGCACCCCTAATTATATGCAAAGTGTGTTCTTCATATTGTAAGTTATTATATCCCCAACATCCAAGGGAGTATTTTGAGCGGTAAAACGTTGCAAAATCCCTCTTTATGACAGATTACTGGGATAATTAAGTATAACATACTGCTAATACATTTTTTCTACCCGTTATTGGATTTGGTTTAATTCCCACAAACAGGAGGTTTCTAAAGGAGTAGAACAGTAAGCACCGTATATGTCTGAATATTATTGGTCTCCTTATCCATATCCTGGTTGAATGGTCTCTGGCTCAGATTATCTTAAGTATTCTGGACCTCCTACCGAGTGTTTGGTGGGAACTATTTCAAACAAAGAATATGGAGAAATGTAAGAGCACGGCAGGCACGTTAGATGCCTTTTTGATCAGAGCGGAGTCGCTTTTAACTCATGAGATTCAGCTAACAGAACGATGGCTCTCACTTGACTCCACCCTGTTCCCATTGACCAGGGTAGAAGGATCTAATATCCCTCTAACACCCCAAATTATTATTCATTCTAAAGAGAGCAACCCCATGACGGGTGAATAACATTCACACGTAATTAACCAAGCGAGGGACATTGATAATAGTTCACCACTAGGGCTAAAACCGCAAATACGGAAACAAACTAAGTTGTCTAAGGGGAACATAGTGAAAACCAGCAAGAGGGATGCAAAGGGGGGTACGGATTGCAGCAACAGAAGAGCTGCTGGCTCTAGCCCCGGGCACTTGTACTAGCATCAACACAAACTGATGTAATCTCAAAATCCATGGGTACTCAGGTAGAAGTACCCATTCCTAATTTCAATGAGTCTCCCTTAGGTACCCAGGTATCCCTCGAAGACATAGTTAGAGGCCTGTTAGAATCCAAGATCAGTTCAATGATGCAACAGATAAGCACTCTTATGCAAGAAAGATTTGGGCGCTTGGAGGAAAAAATTGAGCAGTTGGCAGGAGCTGTAGGTTTAATTGGAAATAGCTTAGAAAAAATAGTACCCAGCCCTAGCACAAAGGGATCCAATCTCCCTCATACGGAGGGACCAAGAATCCCCATCCAGGAGAAAATTTGTCGTAGATCAAGAGAACCACAAATAGCCACCTTACCTTCATGTACAGTGGAGGATATTGAACCCAAGAATTTCAACAGGGAGGGAGACAAGAGCAGTTTAGGTCGAGATAGACGAAACACCCTCCCAAAAACTCCTGAGCACCCGAGTCCAGGCACATTAGATCTACCACCCGCTTCCTGCCCGTATGTTATAATACTAACCAGGGTCCCGGCATTAAATCAGGGGAAGCAGGAATCTTGGACGTCCCTCTGCAATAAAGTAGCAGATTTGTTGATCAAATTTAAGAACTTTTGTCCCCAACACATCAACAAAATGTTGATGGTCCGAAGAGTGGGATGGGTTGGTGCCTCTGTAAAAACCATCTCTGGTGATTGCATTGTTATAAATTTTCGATGTCCCAGATTGGTTCGATCTTTATTAACACATAAGGAGGAATTCTCTCATAAAAGCTCAAACATTACGGCTCTCCCTCTGGGTTTCTTTTATAAACCTATTTTACGGCCCAGAGGAATAGGGACTGCTTCCATTCTCACGCCAAATATGTTTGAGGCTCTATCCCCCCTAAATGCAGTGGACTGACAATCAACTGACCCCCCTAGAAAGACGCATAGCCTGGAGAAAAGATCCAGCGAGACCCATCTAGAAAATTCCTTTAGTTGATATGCACTGCGCCAATATCTACCTTGAACCCCGTAATGGTCTTGGATAAGATTCCCAGTCACTTTAAACACCAGACCTGTGTCAAATATTGTGGGGACCAAACATAATGTTTCTATAAATCCGGTCTGTAGTGCAGATGTCATTCCTCTAGCTCATACAGGAGATCCTGTTATATTTATCCCCCATGAAGAAAACACCCTGAGAGGGCCACTATTGAGTATTCCTTTTTGGAATATTGCTGGCCTACGATCCAAGGTCAACTACGATGAGTGGTTGACCTTTTCGCGGACCTATTCAATTCTTTCCTTTCAAGAAACGTGGGCTGTACTACCTATTCACTTAAACGGTTATAAAACCTATCACTCGCCCGCTATTTCGTACTTATCAGGGCGAGCAAAAGGAGGATTGTCGACTTATATCTCTAATTTAATTACTGCACGGGAAATCACTGCCTTAAAACTTGAGGTTAACTTTCAAATAATTATTCTTGATATTAATAAATTTGACATCTTTATCGTAGTTAACTTCTACAATAATTTATCACATTCCCAGTTGATTAACACCCTTAAAGAGTTACTCGACATCCTTTTGGAACTCAAAAATAAATATCAAAACAAAAGACCTACTATTATCTGGTGTGGTGATTTTAACCTTTCCTTGTATGTCCACAATGATAATATAATCTGTGGTTTACAAGAAGAGAAAGATGACAATCTGACTAATTTTATACACAACCAGAGTGGGGCATGTTTAAATGAGACTTTAAGTATTCTTCAATTGACCCTGGCAAGTGAACTAACGTCACCCACAGTCCCTCTTACTCCAACTTTTAATGGTAGAGGTTTCTCCAGCTGTATAGACTTTATCTTTTTGTCTTGTACGGCGGCACCTCTCACTTTGAATTTTAAAACACATGATTCTGCTTTTAGTGACCATATTCATAATTCTGTCTTTAGTGACCATATTCATAATTCTGTCATTCTTTCTCTCCCGAGGGGAAGGATAAGACCCGTCAACTGAGATCACATGGTGAGGAAAATTTGGTCGTGAATAGAGTAAATGGTTACTCACTCAAGTGAGAATATGCTGACCCGGTCAAAATCACGGAGAAGGTCATTGCGAACTCTCTGAAAGCCATTAACATTTGTTTAGATGATGGTGCTTCTCCTCAGGAGATTGTAGATCATTTTATGGTCGTGACCGAATCTGTAAATGAAGCCCTATGTGTTAAACCTAAAGGGAACAAGAGAAATAAGGTAGGCTGGTTTAATACTGCATGCACTAAAGCATATTCAAACCTGAAAACCGCTCTCCACAACCCAGTTAAAAATAAGCAAAAATAATTTACCTTCGAAAAATTTATAATTCCGCCATTCGACTGAGGAAAACCGAATTGAAACAGGAACTATGGGCTGAACTCCACAAGAGTTGTTTAACGAAAGATAGCACTGCTTTTTAGAAAGTAATTAACGCCCCATTTCTTTCAGGAACTAGAGATTCTAGTAAAATAGAAATGGCAATTGACGAAACATCATGGGTGGAACATTTTTCCCAGATTTTTGGACAAAATGTTAGTGCGTTGACAGCCCAGAACCCAGTAGGAACAAACGGCATGAGCATTAAATCTCCATTTACTCCTCTTGCTTTAGATTTTACTCAGGCAGAAGTTGAATTAGCCTTAATGGCTAGTAGTGGGGGAAAGGCACCAGGTCCTGATGGGGTCCCGGTTGACCTATATAAATTTAACAAGGACCGTTGGGCACCAATCCTGCTTAGAGTTCTGGAGGCAACGTGTAAAGTTGGACTGTTAGACTCATGGTCACCCTCCATCCTTGTACCTATATTCAAAAAGGGAGATCGACAGAGTCCATCTTGTTATCGCCCCATTTCATTACCAGACTCTTTGGGTAAGGTTGTTGGGCGTATTATATTAGAACGCCTTCAACATTGGGCGGATGCAACATTTTTTTATCGAATCTCTAATATGGATTCAGGGATGACCATACTAAGGCATAAGCAACAAGCGGGCATTCTTATTAAAAGATTCAAATCTTCCCTCAGAAAGCCTATCAGACCACTACTTGAGATTTATGGGATGAAAGTTTTAAGTTCTGCCCTCTATGGGGCCGAGCTATGGGGGTTTACAAATCTAAAGCACTTGACAACCCTAGAAAATGAATTCCTAAGAAAAGCCATTGGTCTCCCCCAAAGCACCCCCCTAATTCCTTTGTTTTGGGATCTTGGAAAAAGAGCAGTGCAAGATCTGGCAATTCTGCGTCCAATTTTATATTGGCGTAGATTGTGGACCACTGAGGAATTACATCATTATGCCAGGGGCTTTGCGGAAATCATAGAGAAAGATCGCTTTCATAAAATAAGTTGGCTGAAAGCAATAAGATCTCTGTTGGGGAGAATGGGCTTGATTGAATTGTGGGATGACCCAAAAAATGCTGTATTCCCATCCAAGAGAGAAATGAAGAGGATATATTGGAATATGGTTAACTCAGAGAAATATGCAATGTGGAGAAGTGTGGCTCACTGGTTAGAGGCGGCAGACTCGTAAGCAGAGAACGGCCCGGGACCAGGGTTCGATTCCCGACGCGGCAGGGTCGTGGACCAGGGTCAGCGGACTCGATAATTCTCGCCTCGGTGCCTACTCTAGTCAGAAACCACACTCGGCAACTCTGGGCATCAGCTTGCCTCATCTTCACAACGGCCCCCCAGACCGCCGGGGATGCTTGGTCGCACCTTAGAGATCCCCATCAGGGACCATCTCTCAGGGTGAGCCAGGACTGGTTCCCCAGCGGTCGAAGCGTGGAGATACTCCTCCGGGAGTCGATTCCTAGCGCTATATAAACCCACAATTAAATGAGTTCTTCATCCCACCTGACAGAGCGTTTTCTAGACTTCAAGGCGTACCCAATGTTGGAATCTTATTGGGATGCAATTGAGAAACCCCTAGATCGCAAACTCTATTTCCAATTTAGGGCAGGTACTCTTCCTATTAGGACTTTTACCGCTAGGTGGGCAGATAAGAACGATGATAAATGCCCTAAATGCAGGGACAGTAAGGAATCGATTAGTCATTTCTTGTTTTTCTGCCCCTTATATATTGCCCCACGGGAGAAATGGGTAATACCAATATGCCGCCTAATCGACTCCAGGAAACACGATGGGGCACTGAGAATATTATGTACTGACCCTAGTATCCCAATTGCTGTCGCCATGGCAAAGTATCTAAAGTGGGCATGGGTAATTTGCCTGAAAGCTATCTGTGAGCAGTCTGGGTAGATGGTAACAACATGACTCTGCGATGAGTAAAAGATTCAGGGTGCATAATAAGATGTCAACACGTATTGTAAATATACTTTCTATCCGCAACGTTTTTTCTTTTATTTAAAAGAAAAATTCGACATTAGGTCCCTCTAGTTTAATTATCTTTTAAATAATTGTAAAATATTTATTTAAATGTATCTTAAAATGTTTTTATTGTAAAATGTATGTGCTGTGATGCTTTTATGACTTAATTGTCGAATAAAGTTGTGGATTGGATTCAGGGATGGTATGGGTCTTAAACCTAACTTAAACCTAACTTTAATCATGGGTAAATATGTAAATGCACAAGGTGCGAAACTTTATATGGCTTACGTAGACTTAACATCTGCCTTCGACTGCGTAAGCCATCTAAAACTGTGGGGCATCTTAACAGAAATGGGTGTTGACCTTCCTGTAGTTAATTTTCTTCATGAAATGTATTCTAATGCAATGGCCAGAGTGAGATTCGGAATAGGAGGAGTGCTGACAGCGTCATTTAGGGTCGAGCGGGGCGTCAGGCAGGAGTGTGTCCTGGCTCCCTTTCTTTTCACTCTCTACACCAACGGTTTAGAAAAAGCTATGCTGGAGGGGTGCCAGGACCTACCTCTACTTTATAATCGTCCAATACCCGCTCCTCTCTACGCGGATGATGCCGTGATCATTGCCCGCACTCCTCTGGAACTCCAACGCTCACTTAATAGATATACTGCCTTTATGTCTAATCTTGATTTAAAAATCAATATTAAAAAACTTTTATAATGAGCTCAGGAGTTAAACACAAAAAAAGGAGAGATATCTTTATTAACAATTCCAGGGTGGAGAATACAACTACATACCCCTATCTTGGAATATTAATAGACAAAAAAGGCTCATGGAGAAAAGCTATAGAAGCGAGAAAGCTCCTGTTTTTGAGGTCAACTATGGCGCTAGTAAGTTTTATACAGAGATTGGGAAAAAGATCTCCGGGTGAGATGATTTGCATATACCAGGCAAAATGCATTAGTACTGCCACGTATGGAGCAGGGGTGTGGGGCTATGCACAGGTGGAAGTCCTTCAAAAAGTGGAGAACAGCTTTCTGAGGTTTCTCCTCGCTGTTCCGCAAGGCACCACAAGTTTCGGTTGCCATATAGAATTAGGCTTACCTTTAAAATTTCTGATACCATCAAGATGCAGCCAATTTTGTTATGGCACCAAATTTGGTCATCATCAAAATTAATTCTAACACAAAGTCTGCTGAAGGACTGCCTCGCACTCGAAAACTACGCCAAGATTGATTGGATCTGCTATGTTAAGAAGTTTCTGTATGATCTGGGTCTGGAAAAATATTATCATAACCCCCCACAAATAGCAGACGTGTCAAGAAAAGCTCTAAAAACCTTATGCTTGCATCAACTAGCGGTCCTGCATCTGGCCTCTGAAGCCAATAAAATCTCGTCTCAACATTCTTTGCTGATTCAGTCGACAGTGGCCATTCAGCCTTATTTAACCTGGAATTTGTCTGGTTATGACAGGTTTTTGTTGACCCGTTTTAGGTTCAACCTTGTTCATCGACAGGTTACTTTCCTAAAAACCAATGACTGGTTGAACCTTTTATCTCCTTGTCCTTGTGACGATATCTCAACCCAATCTCTAATACACTTAACCCTTTTCTGTACATTTTATGTCAAACCTAAAAACGTTGGCTAGTTCCAATTTTAAAAAGTTTAGGTTTACGCCAATGTCAGCCTGCCTTAATAGTTCTTCAACTCATGGAATTTGACTGTATGGCACTGAATATTGTCACATTTTTTAAATTCTGTATTCGTCGCAGGAATAATCTTTAATTGGTGTACTTCTAATTATGACTTGTTGTATATACCCTTAGGTTTTTTAGAACAAACTGAGTATTTTATGTTATTTAACATTTTGGAATAAAATAACTTTTAAATTATGTACTAATTGTCATAAATGTAATTAACTCACATGTGTGTACTCTTATGGTTTTCTCCTAAATGAAACCGAATAAAGTAATTAGTGATTTGATTTGATTTGATTTGACTTACGAGCTGCAGAAGCTCAAATGCTGGCTTTTTCCGCCCGGAAACTTTTTACAAGAATTTATTAGCATCCATTCACAAACTGTTCCATGCAAATTCTGATTCATCATACAATATACCAATTAATGATACAGTGTTCAATCATATTAAGGAGGTGGTACAGATGAACATTCATTTTTTCCTGCCTAATATCACATAAGCACTCCCTAGTTATGTCACAATTTTCAGTGATGATGCAGCCTGAAATCTGCTCCCCCAGATGTTGCAGTGAACAAAATAAAAAGAAAAACAGGCAAATAGGAACATTGACTCTTCGCCATTGGGGCACACCATTGTTATCGTGTGGGGGTCCATTCTGCTACATTGACATTTTGCAGCCTTTATTCTTCCGTAATTACATTTAACTCATGGTCAGGGGCAGTTGTCCATTTCTGCACCATCATGAGGGCTTCAATGCATAAAACCCTAGGAGACATCAGGTAGGATAAGCAGAAGGCATCCCCCCTCTCACGGATAAACCACATTACAGAGGATCTACTGTTGAGACTTCTATGTTGTTAAAATAAGAAGGCAAGGGTTGTCTCAGATTCAGATTTTGATGTTTAACTGTTCTTTGGATTAAGTAATGAGGAATAATTGGCCCTCTGATCAGATCAGAAAATGGCACCTGGGGAGTTATGGGAAGAATCAATTCAATTAAAGTCATGTTGTGTAGTTCCTACTAATACATAGGATCTGCGCCTTTGTTGGACAACATAAACTTTGGGTGAAGTGCCTAGACTGATTCAAACATCCTCACAGGATATGTTGGCCTAAAGACCAGCTAGCTCACAGTGCCACCATAAGCCCCCGAACCCTAATAGGGAGCGAATAGTTTCTGGCAACCACTAAACATGACAACCCTGACCCCTGAGGGATCGTGGTATCAGATCAGAGCCTCTAGCTCAGTCACTCATTCTCTTTTGTTCTCAGAGAAGTATACAGAGAATAAACAGTGGGACGTTTTCAATTTATTTATTGAACCAACATCATTCTTGTATAGAATATATGTGCTGCGATAATCAGTAGACAGAAGCAGATGAAAGTGATTACAAGCGCCAAAAGAGTAAATAGTGGATGCAGTTCTACTATGGTGCTAAAACAGTGTACATATGCAGACATATGGACAACGTAGTAATCAGGCCCACTCCTATTGAGCGAACCCTACTCTGTGTGTACTTAGAGTGTGTGTAGGTGTGAAGCCAAAATCCCCTCCCCCAGGGACGATCCAACCCCATTACCTGATGGGATAGAGTGAAGGACCCTGTCTTGGTCATGAACTGGACACCCCTCACGGAGATGTCAGACTGCTGCATGGTGAAGTCTCAGCATGCAGGGACCATCGGTGTCAGCTACCAGTGGGTGCATCAGTCCACTTAATCACAAAACCAGGCTTGTGAACTGTAACTGTACAACAGTTTTCTGATTAATCAGGAAATATTCCGCTCTTGCATGGCTGTGGATTCAGTGGTAGCATGCCATTTAAACACTGGATGGCAATCAGGCAAGTGTTGGAGGACCGAATGTCTTTTGAAGAGGATATGTCTAAAAAAGCTGTCTTGGAAATCCATCTATCCACCAGCACTATGCCGAAGTATTCGCTTTTTTTCAGAATTTTTTTGTACCTTAATAAGGCTTGCACTTATATTGACCTGGCCCTGAATAATCTGTGTGACTAGGCATCCTTCGTCTAATCCTGCACCTCAATGTATTCAAGATTGAAGAGGAATAGCGGAGATTGCAAATTTGTAACAGGACTCAAGTGATACCATCATGTGAAGAATGCATTTTCCTATTCCTGAACAACAATGTCATTTGAAGGTTGCAAAACAACTATAATAGCCGAGTCCTGATAGGACTGAAAAGATTCTCTTATCTCTTGCCTTGGAAGAGTGAAGAAGGTATCAGCAAGGATTTCTTTCAGAAGGCTTCCCCAATAGGGCATGTAGACTTCTCAATGAAACAGGCAAGCCATTGAGTTATCAGTGGATCATAAGCCTTGCTCTTCCACTTCAATAAAGCTTCCTAGGTCATCTCCCATCGGCAGGTCAGAGAAGTAGTGATGATGAGATGTGAGCATTGGGCAACAGAGGTTGTGAATCCATTCCTTTAGCTTCAGACAGCAGCCTTGATTGGTGACAATGTTGGGCTACAGGCTGATTAGCTTTTATCAGTGTTGTGATATTAAGGCACCCACATTTGAACAAACCTTTGACTGAACTGGAAGGTCAAGTTTGATCACTTATGGCGTGATCATTATTGAGCTGAAAATCCCATTTGGGGTACAAACTGATGTTTATACAGTGAACGCGATTATGCTGGGATTGCAAATTACAAGTATTTTCACCCATGATGTGCGGCTGGTGAAACATTGTGCAAACTGTTATGGCAAATAGCACTAATGAGCTGGTTGCGCATGTTGGAGTGCGGAATATCATATAACATATATGGTACTCTCCTTGTCACAGAGGTACATTCACACATTTCTGAAATGCCTAACCTTGTTTTCAGAGTTGGCATTTAGAAGCAGGATTTTAGGGAAATAGTGAACTCAGCATTGTATATCTGATATATTTTCCTCAAGGACGTCTCACACTTCCCACATGAGAAGATCATGAGAAGATCCTGCTACTTGGTCATTAGGTTCCATCGTTTCAATCCCTCCAGAAGTTTTGGGATCTTTTGCCTTTTGGCTAATGCAAAATTGTAGTACTGGCATTAATCACAATCAAACCGGACTATGCTAATATGGTCTTCTTAGGCTTACCATTCTTTCTGATAATTCATCTGAAGACTGTCCAGAATCCTGCTGTTCGATTGATCCTCAAGCTGTCTGGACATGAACCATTGTCTTCTTATCTTAAACAGCATCCTGTGAGGCCTGAAGAAGATTCATTTTAACTCCCTGTTGTGGGTTCACAGACAGGGCCGCACTTGTGAGGCCGGGCACGGGCAATCCCCCGGTAGGCTGGAAGAAATGGGGGCCGATTTTGTCACAGGGGGCTGGTTTTTAGGTCTCGTGACCTATCAATGCGCGCAAGCGCATTGAGGGAGCGAGAATTCAAGTGCTCAAAAAAATCGTGAAACCAAGGGTTTCGTTCGTGCGGTTTTCTTTAAGTTCACGTGAATCACTTGAGCAAACAAGCACGCGCATCAGCCTCCCTCCCTCCTAATTGCATTTTTTTTAACGGCCGCACAGCACATCAAAGGGCTTCGCCCAGCGTGTGCTGTGCGGCTTCTCCTCCCCAAATTATTCATGGCTGGCCGGTGGCCGGCCGTACTTTCAGTTTCTCCCTCCCCCATCCGGCTTCCCTCTGTCCTCTCTCCAAGCGCATCGCGCTTTCGCACACAGGCATTCCGCCTGCCACACTTCTCCTCCCTTGCATTCCCGCCCCCCCACCAGGCTCTCCGCATCGCGCTTTCGCACACAGGCATTCCGCCTGCCACACTTCTCCTCCCTTGCATTCCCGCCCCCCCACCAGGCTCTCCCGCCCCCATCCGGCTTCCCTCCGGCCTCTCTCCAGATAACTCAGTCGAACGACCTCAAGTAATTTTGCATCAGAAGTTAAGTGGTAGAAATTATATAGCACGCGTTCTGTGGCCGGCCGTACTTTCAGTTTCCCGGCCCACATTTTCCAGCTTCTTGCCTCCTTCTCTAGCTTTCGCTCTCAGCCCACCTCCCACCACTTCTGCCGCTCGCTCTCTTCCTCCTGTCGCCTCTCTCTCCTCTGGCACTGTCCTCTCTCGCTCCATACTTCCCCCTCTCTCCTCCTTTGAGCTGCAAAAGCCTTTCCCGGCCCACATTTGCCAGCTTCTTTCCTCCTTCTCTAGCTTTCGCTCTCAGCCCACCTCCCACCCCTTCTACCGCTCGCTCTCTTCCTCCTGTCGCCTCTCTCTCCTCTGGCACTGTCCTCTCTCACCCCATACTTCCCCCTCTCTCCTCCTTTGAGCTGCAAAAGCCATAAAACCTGCGCGCAAACAACAAAAACATCCTGAGTGTGAAGGCACCAAAGTGTCAGCCAGCAAATGAGAACTTCAATCGACCTGAAGCCAGGACAGAGGATACATCATGTTTGTCAATAACAAGCGTGGACACCGTCTTACACGTGACAGCACAGACTTTTAAAATGTATATGACTTTTTACATTAATAGGTCGTCTCATTTTTACTTCCTTCCCTATAGATTTCTCCAACGTCCACTTTACGCCACTCGTAAATGAAAGCGCGGGAGTCTCTGTTCCCTGTGCGGTTCATCGCTGCATCGATCTGTGAGGGCACTGCTAAATAAATACACGGCTAATACACACGAATACAGACTTATTTACATGCACTCAGATGTGACGTAATTTACAAATATTTCCAGGTATTCGTAAACATACGAAGTTTCGCGCATCGTTTGTTTTTGAATATTGTGATACACTCTTTTTACCACCTCAAGTAATTTTGCATCAGAAGTTAAGTGGTAGAAATTATATAGCACGCGTTCTGCCATTGGTATGGCCTGGTAGAACTGTCTAGAGTATATTGCGACATGTCCATCACAGAAAACATTTAATGTGGTTTCTAATTGTGTGTTTTGCTTCTGCATCGTCAAGGCCGGTTAAGTCATGCTCATTGATGGTGATGTGTTATATATATTATCACTGCGTCTGCACAGGTCCGGCTAACTCCCGTTCTTCACAGGAGCTACTTGTTCATTATTACTGTGGTTGTGCTTTTTTATCCATGAACAGTGTTCAAGTCCTGTGAAAGTTTGAAAGAGCGCCTGCAGAAGGAATCACGTCTAATCTACTTCTATGGCTACACATGTGCTATTTTTTTATTTTTTACCGTAGCTATCAACTTTTTTTATTTTATTTTATATTGTACCTTTACGTAGTGCGAACACGGCCCAATAGTACTGGAGCGCTTCACATGAGCACTAGCTGCCTTACACAAGGACACATTCTTCTTTTGTAGGCACAGGGAAAGTGATGTGCCCAAAATCACAGGATATTGAGCCGACGCCATCATTTAAAAAACACCAAAATTAGCGGGGCTTTAGGTTTAGCCACTTTACATGTAATTAATTGTGTTTAGTGAGGAAAGCCTTTTAAAATGCAAAATAAACAGTGTGATTATTGCTGCTCTCTCATTGGAAACAAACACTACATTTCCCAGCGTGCATTAGGCTGTTCCTCAGAGCTTGGGTTTTGTTTTATATGCAACCTCAGATGTCCAATAAGACTCGATGATCTCTTAAGGGACTAAATGAGTGATCAACAAATTGTACGTGCTTTCTATTGTTGAACGTTTTTAATCGCCCTCAGATGATTTTATTTTAATGAATTTACAATTACTGCCTTAAAGACTAGGGGCCAGATGTAGGTAGCCAAATACCGGTCGGTAACGGCCGAATTCGGCCGTTACCGACCGGTATTTGGCTACCGAGATGTAGGGGGACTGAAACAGGGCAAATCGGTAATTTTACCGATTCTGTAAATATACCGGTCGGTAAATTTACCGACCGGTATATTTACCGAATCGGTAAAATTGATATGTAGGTGGGACTCTTCTGAGTCCCACATGGCCTACAAATTCGGTATTTTACCATCAAATTCAATTTGATGGTAAAATACCGATTAAGGTGTGCATGCACATGTGTGCATGCACACCTGTGCCATATGACAGGCAGACCTGCCCTTAGGGCAGGTATGCCTGCCACATGGCCCCCGAACCTTTTTTGGGGGTGCTAGAGGGTGTCAAAGTGACACCCCCTGCACCCTTTTCAAAATCGGTATTTACCGAATCGGTAAATACCGACCGGTAATGCCCCATTCATTCCTATGGGCTTCAAAGCCCATAGGAATGAATGGAGCATTACCGGTCGGTATTTACCGATTCGGTAAATACAGATATTTACCGAATCGGTAAAAAACACATCTGGATGGACCTACATGTCCACCCTTCATATTTACCGATTCTTAATTACCGAATCGGTAAAATTCGGTAATTAAGAATCGGTAAATATTTTTTACCTACATCTAGCCCTCGGACTTCATTTCATCCCACCTCTGTCCTAAACTCAGACGTAAAATTTAGACTTTGCCACAGATTATGACTTGAACCTGTACTTTGCAATTGCTGCCCCAAGGTTAACTTCACTGTACCACACGAGGCTGCTCTACCTTCGTACCAGGAAGCAAAAACAAGCACTGGCGTTGCCAATAGGTCTCGCAGTAGGAAAGTGGGAACTATTGGTTTTGTAAATGACAACGCCCTTTATGTTTTTAAAATGAAAACAAAAATAATAGGCATTGTTATTTGCAATTGTAATAGCTCCAACTTTCCTACTGCGAGACCTATTGGCAACGCCAGTGCTTGTGTTACTGGGGGCCGATGTTATTTTATTTTGAGCAAAATCGGCCGTAGGTAACAAAATCAGAAGCCATGGTGACAGTCCCTGCAGTGCACTCCGCCCTCTGTACTTAGTGTGCCTGCGGTGCGTGTAATCGCCTAACGCCTTATTGTGGCGGAGCATGCAAACACCAGAAGCCATCCGGAAGTGCCAATGATTAATCCGACTCGTGCATCGCACCCTAAACTCTTACTGTCATTGCCAATGACAGAGAGAGTTTAGGGCATGATGCGCGAGTCTGACCAATCATCTGCGCCCCCTCTCCATGTTCGCCCGCCTGCAGCATTGTACACAGCGTGCCCCAGCCCTCTTAGTCAGTTAGGGAGTCACAAGCAACGGAGAAGCAAGCAGCAGACAGCACAGCATTAGCCTGTGTAGGCCTGAGGCCTCCAGACGTTTAAGTAAGTGTAATTTACTGCTTTTAAAAAGAATTAAATAAGAAAATACAATAGATTGTGAACTTTGTGTACCTTTATATAACCTAACAACAACATTTTAGAAAGGTGCGCAATGAGGAAAAGTGCACTAAGCACGAACCGTGCAGAAAGTAGGTCGTTTCATGCCTTCTGCGCAATTGTTTTCCACTCCTACTCCTACCTGAGGCACTGGAGAGGGCTCTCTTGTGGCTGATTGCCCCCCCCTTGTTTCTGCTTGTGTTTGGGCCTCCTGCCTCAGTTGAGGCCCAGTATGCTTTTTCATTGTTATACAGCAACAAACAGGGTTGGGGGGGCGGAGGAGGGGGGGGGGGTTCTCTTGAATGCACCCCCACTCCAATGGTCTTAACGAGCCTTGTTTTCCGTACTGACTCCGGGTTTTCAAACAGTGGGGGTCTCCTAAGCGTTGTCTTATTAGTGCTATTTTTGGGCGGGCCCTAGTCTTTCCTATGTATCCAGGAGCCGGCTGTTTTGGTTAGCCACCACTCGCCCTATTCGTCTGTTCGTGGGGAACTCTGTATCCTGAGCTTCAGATCCTGTATTCCACCTGGGATGTAGACAGGGTGAGAGAGGGTATCCCTTTAAGGGCCCGGGAGGGTGTTGGATATTCTCTCGCTCTGATCCACTGACCAAGTTTGCTTCATTTGCAGCATTCCCGTCAACCCTCTTGTCTCAAAAAGACCTGTTATAGGGGAGTCTCAATTTCGAGCGTTCTGAGGCCTCTATTCAGTTTCCAGATTTACCAGTCCTGCGATATTCTCATTGGGCCTCGGCAACGGCCCGGCCTCCCCACCGTCTGCTCCCAAGTTCCCTACTTATTGCTGCAGTGACGCTTGGGCTGGCTGTAGGATCATGGGTCTCAGCCTCCAGCTCCTTGCGGGGTGATGAGATGCTCTGGCCTGGTCGAGATGCCCCTAGTTTTGAGTTGCATGCACTCCTGGCCATTGCAATTTGCCACAGAGTGATAGACGGCTGACAAAATGTATGTTGTGAAGTGGGATGCTAAGATCGGTCCTATATTTTTTAATTTACCATCCTCACGCCTTTCCCTTGATTTCTCATGCAAAGGTGACTGGCAGTCAAACAGATCATTTCAAGTAAAAACTTGTTTAAAGAAATGCACATTTTTTAAACTTTTGCTGAGAAAAAGTCTCAATCGTATATTTATTTGTGTATTCAGAGGTTTTATAAAGTGCAAAGAAGACCCTGGGATAGAAGAGCATTTGTACAGTACAAATTTCCCATACATATCAGTTCAAGATGATAACTACAAAGCTGAAGGACACGGCTGTGTGTTTACAGAGCAACAAGTTTACAATTCATTATAACTATATATACATAGCATATTCTGCCAGTGCAAGGACAAGCTAGGTATCATTAGGGAGGTTACACAGAACAATTTTACCAAACACAGGAACGGGAAATTCCATGCCATATTCAGACCGGTGAAGATGAGGGTGATCGATTAGTTTGTCAGGAGTTACTTAGTGAGAAGAGATTTGACTTTCCTCTCAAAGACGGCTGGCGGTAGTTAGATCCCAATTTTAGGTATACTGCCCGAGAAGGAGGTTTTTTGTTTCTTTATTCTTTGAGCTTCCAGGAGTTGTCAATCAGCACTGAGTAGGGTGTTGTTGCCTCTAGACCGTGAGTTTGTGGCCAGGTATTTTGGGGTACCGAAGTGCAGGACTTTGTGTAGTGCAGTCTACCTTGAGGGAGGCACCTTGCTTCTATTGTGAGCCACTTGAGAGTGACGAGAACAGGTGTAATATGTCTGAATCACTTTGCTCTGGATACTAGCCTAGCTGCCGCATTTAAGATGGCCTTCATTGGTGTTATGCGTGATTTTGCTGCAACGGTCAAGGGAGCACTGCCATAGTCAAGTCTAGATAAGACCATATCCTTGATTGCATTATTCAACAAATAGGCATGCACACCTCACTACCGACACAGGACCGGGAGGAGCTGGATTCACGTCTCTCCATGACAACAACTCAACAGGGCATTTAACCTCCAATTAAGCACCTTGGAAGTGTCACCACTACGATGGATTTCTGTCAGCATTGGGCAGTGTTGGTTTTGGTTAAAACACAGTTTAACTTTATTCCTGACAGTGATGCAAGCCTTTCATTAAAATAAAACTTGCCTGTAATGTGAAAATAAAGGCAAGGAGTTCACACTAAGATCACATGGCTTGAGTCACAACAAATATTACTACTAGTATCATTACGATTGCGGAGTCATCTGCTGCTTAGCCATGAATCTATGTTATATACTGTGAAATGGACCTGGGATTTGATACTGCATTGTTATATTTTGAAACATGAGCCAACAGTCACATAATTTGTTATAAATGCAGGGCTCAAAAAACTTACTTACGCGTGTCCCGCTGTTCAATACCATGTTTGCCAAATACCAAGGGCAACTTAGTCTTGATTTCACCTAATGAATCCTTCTTTTGCCACCTACACATCCTGTCTCTTTAGCTATCTCTCAAATGTTCTTTTCCATCACAGGTTTCCCCCTCTCTCAATGTTTTCCTAGCTTCCTCTTTATGCTTGTTTCCCCCTTCCCCCTTTTTTTTCATGCTTTGGCTCAAATTCTAACGATGGAAAATAAGAACTTGTCTCCACAACTGAGCCTGTGAAGCAAACCATGTCTGAGACCACCTATCACCTTTCTGATTTGTTTCTTAAATGCCCCCCCACAAGCCTTTTTACAGCACTAAAAGGTTAGGAAGAATAAAGACTGAGTCATGCTAGCTAGGAATCTAACTTGTGACCTGCACATCATCTCACCGATCAATCCTGCCTGACATACAAAAAATCGCCACTTGCACTTTTCACTCTCTTTAGAAACAAGGGCAGTCCTCTTTTGGCAGCTGTCCATGACACGGCACATGAAACACAGTGGGCGACACTACAGCGTCCAACTCCAAGCATAGCTAGATATAGACACAGCAGTCTCACCACACGTCCGTTTTCTACTTACGTTAGGTAACTACCACTTCGTGTGAGTAGACACTCCTGCACTCTCCCAGGTTACCCAGATAGGCACCGCAGGTGCCCTACTACCTTGGTGCTTAATCTCATTTTGGACCTCAGAAGGGGGGGTGGGGGTTCCTCGCCATATCCATGTGCGCCTGACACACTCTTTGAACCTCAGTGTCATCTCCAGTCCAGGCTTCACCCCTGCATTAATATCCCTCCACCCTCTTCACCCTTCATGATGCTTGTTCAAATAAACAAGTTAGACTGTTACAGGTGCCATGGTGATGAGTCTGTATTAGCCTGTGTGCATACACAAACATGTATATATCACATCGACGTAGCATAGCAGACCAGGATAAACAAAGATAAATGCTTCACCACTGAAGAAACTGAGAACGGTGCCTGAGTTAGTATTTTTTTCCACTTAATTTTTAAAAGTGGCTGCACAGTGCCACAGGACTGCCACCAGTGGTCTGACTTATACTTTTTGTTCCTGATTCACTACTCTCGTCTCTATTTTTAGAGAGTTCTGTAAGAATGTCTGTGGGTACATATGACTGGGTAACCTGGTGCTCTTTAAGGACATAATTTACCATTTACTGTGCTTTGTAAGTTAATGCAATTAAATGTGTAATGAAAAATGTGTTGTAAATGCATCATTTTGGTCTCTTTGTCCAAAGTTTTCTTGGCGGGAGGAACCGCCCCAGACCTCCGCCAGCAGTGGTCGTTCTCGCTCACTTCGCACCGTGCGGGGGCTGGACTTACAAAATTTGCCAGGGCTGCTTTCAGTTCCCAGTCCGGCCCTGTGCACAGAGCTTTCTACGAATCTGGCCCCAGCTATCTGTCTGATCAACTTCTGCCTTCTAGGTCTCTGAGCTCCTCTGTTACTTGTTTATTCCAGATTCTTAGGAGTCGGTGTACCAGACGGGGAGGACACTCTTTCTCCTTCTTGGCACCCAAGGCTTGAAATCTTCTTCCTTCGCTGTAATACCAGTAACGAGCTGCAGTTCAGAAAACTATTGACAACCTGTCTGTTTTCTTACTCCTAGCCTGCCTTGCTGTTGTCAGTTCTTGTTCTTTTAGTTCCGGCACACTCCTCGGAGTAGCTGTCTTACTCTATAAAGTAAAGCGTTTCATGCATTTTTTAGATACTTTTTTTGCTGATAGAGACACGTTTCTGTCACATTATTGAGGTCCTTAGATTTGAAATGAGAGAAAACAATTATAGTGTACTAAATTTCATGTACTTTAGCATTAGGTTCCTGGGCTTCAATAGGCCCTTTTCTGGTGACAGCTCTGGTTAGTTGGAATGGCAAATGTTTGTATATATTTGCTGTGCTGCTTCCTATTTTTACAGTAAACACATTGTAGACTGCAGAGCTTCTCTGTGTGAAGTGTTTTAGTTTTAACAGTTCACTAGGGTCCTTTTCTAATAAGGTGGGATTTAACACTCCTCTTCACAGGAAGAAATTATGAAGCAATTTCCAGGGAATTAAAAACTGCCTGGAAACCTATGATCTCCCAGTTGTGCAGCAAAGACCAATAAAATGTAAATGTGTTGTATTTGTAAAGCGCACGGCTGCCAATGCGACGGGGCGTCCCGGCGCTGCACTCATACCGCTGTGGAACCCTTCCTAGCTTTTCCATGTGAAATGTCCACTCCTGGGCACCCCCAAAGTGAAGCCAGGCATCCAAGCGCTGCTGGGGCCGGTGTGGAGATTAAGCAAGCTAATGCCCAGAGTCAGACCCATGATTAGACTAGGCACCGAGGCGTGAATTATCAGGTACGGGGAAATTGAGTCCAAGAGCCACCGAGGCAGGAATTGAACCCTGGTCCCGGGCCAGACCCCTGCATCAGGGTCTGTCGCTCTAACCATTGAGCCACGCTTCTCCACAAAAGAAGAATGCTATTTGGATTGTCCATTCTGAAATTGTCTTGAAGTCCCTCACTATCTATCCAGGCTCATCACTGACTGAATAGGTGCTGCAGAGATAGGCAACTAGAGATAGTTTCAGCCCATGACTGGTCACATTCCCTGCAAAGGAAACTTAGAGTATAATATGTGAATTTGGAGATGACCCGAAAAGGGAAGAAAGCAAATAAAATGAAGCATCTGAACAGGGCAAGACTATTAAAGGCATTTTCGTCCTGTAAGGAATTGGAGGTAGTGAAGTCTAATTATATAGAATTAGTGGCATTCAATCAATCCAAAATAGGGAGAGAAGTAACAGAAGTGATGTTTACCACGTCAGTATTTATGAACCTGGTACTAGAGGCTAACAATGAGCTAAATATGGCTTATGAATTGTCCCGCTTTCTGAGATATAGCCCTCTGAACACAATCCCCCTCCTGATAAATCATGCAGGTTTAAACTATGAACAAGTCAATTTGATAATTGCGGAAATTGTTACACCGCCCCACTCCTGAATGGTATGGTAAAAGCAAGGCACTTTAAAGATAACCATTTCACCCTTCCCAGGAAATGGTGGGATAGAACCAATCCCACTCCGCAATAGATTTGTGCATCTAAGTGTTGATAGGGAAAGTGTTATTTCTTAGGTGGTGGGGGGTGGGCAGGAGGAGTAGGTAGCAGCACCCGCCGACCTGGGGATCATATCCTGGAATATTCATGGGCTGAGGAACCTAATAAATACAACAGATCTCAATCAAATTAGGGAGGAGAATGAGATCATTTGCTTCCAGGAGACCTGGTGAGCGGGTGATCCATTCCAGCAAAGTGGGTATATGCACCTTACCAAAGAAGGAACCAAAATAGGGCCTGGATGCATAAGAGGCGGGCTTATGACATTAATTACAACCAAATGTAGTAAAGGTGCAAGAATCATGCTGACAAGTAGTGAGTGGCTTTTGGCTGTACGTGTCTAAACATTAATAAAAATGTAATTGAATTTCCACCAGTGGGCTCTTCACACACCTTAAATGTTTTTTGACCTCAACAGAGAAATCTTTATGCATCTGCCTCTATTGCATAACAGTTGCAGTTATCCAGTCAGAACTAAAGGCCCTAGTTTACAAGCATTGCAACAACATCTCCTGGCTTGTTGGTGTCCATGATGTGCAGCTCATGAAGCAATTCCCACAGTGTCTGGAAGTATGATGGAAGTGGCCACACACAGCACAGATCCTGAGGGACTCACAGTGGCAGATTTGCAGACTATTAGGAGCTCTGCTGAGCAAGCTAATATTGATATGTCAGAATACACGAAGATAAATCTAAAGAGGGTCTACCAAACACCAGCATTGCCCACAGACTTTGTTCCATTGTCCTGTATTCGATCATTTAAAACACTGCTGAGAGATGAGATGGGTGAGCAAGCAAGATGAGCAAGCAAAGATAACACTGTGCATTCTGAGGAGGGCATTGGCACCTTTTGACGATCGGCAGCAGCATTATTGCACTGAGTGTATAATTGTCTCTATAGTTGGTCCACTAGTCTTCACCACTCTTGCTTCTGACTAAGAGATTTGTGCTGAATCACCTCATTTGTTGATTTGCTGTCATGCTTGATAGAAGATCTTATTTTGTCGTGTCCCCTGCGTCCAAGAATACACAGAATAACATAGTCTCCTGGGTAATTCCTTTTCTCTATATGTGATGTTATGTTGCTTGCTTACGACGGAGGTAATGTAGGA
Organism: Lissotriton helveticus; assembly: GCF_964261635.1. Taxonomy (NCBI): domain Eukaryota; kingdom Metazoa; phylum Chordata; class Amphibia; order Caudata; family Salamandridae; genus Lissotriton; species Lissotriton helveticus. The sequence continues at coordinate 426,837,968 of NC_136061.1, read as the reverse complement.
AGCCTTTGACACTCTTTGTTAATTGTATTCCAAATGATGCCTCTGAAGTAGGAGAGAGATTTGGAACAGCTGCCGTCCACGACATTTCCATTAGAAAGGTAAACTTGCAATTGGTTGCTTTGACCGAACATGTTCTGATATAATGAATAGGAAGAGGAAGTGACCTGGGAACAGGGAAGGAACAGTAAGTTCAAGGCATCTCATGGGCAATCTTAATGTTGGATAGTACAGTGTTGCTTAGGGTTTGTAAATCCCCACAAGCGGATGCATCTATTGATAGGCTTCGGCATAGCATGTTTGCTTTGGCCTGAATGTGTTCTGGGAGGCAACACCTCTTAGTGTACCATGGCAGCACTTTATAACTTTCTGACCATGGTTGGAAATGTTTAAGGGTGGAATTAAGACGAAAGATATTTTACATTCCTCTCCAATCCACGGCTTTGATGGCCCCATGTGCTCCTTAGGAGTGGGAGGTGAGAGGCTATGCAGGGGAGTTCTTTGTGATGCCCTCTCATTAGTAGACTTCAACGTTCTAGATAATGACGAGTAGATTGTGTGATTGTTACAAATGCGGTGCAATGGCGTGCACGCTGTACAAGATTTTTTTCACCATAATATAGGCTAGCTAGCTCGATCAATTCCTACTGAAAAGAGCAAAGATTATGTTCGAAGAATAATTGGGGGGTGTTAGGAACAGACGAGCAAGTGCTGGGTTGAATGGCTTGCAGAAAGACAAAAGGCTAGGAGCAAAGACTTAACCAAGTAAAATGCTGGCATCAACATGGATCCATGCTGCAGGACTTCTGAAAGCACAACTGGTGGGCAATAGACAGAGTGTCTGATGTAACACCAACCATTAAGCAGCGACAAGCATTTGCAATGCAATAGGTCTAGCATTTGCGAGAGTTAGAGTTACTGGCGCTGTAAATGACAAAATGACAAAGTCTTTTACACGTGCATGAGAGTGTTAACACTGCAGCCATCTTCCAGTGATTTTTCTTATCCTTTAGGAAAAAACCATTTTGCAATGGCCACTGTATTTACTTGCACATGCTCAGTGGGTATATTTGGAAAACCAAATACTTTATCGAAAAACATTACAAGATGGATGCTGTGCATTTACTCTCTTTTAAGATGCCATATTTTTCTTTCCATAAAACAGAGGAAAACCATTACAAGATTTCAAGATGGCTGTAGTACGTGCACTTTTTTATCTGTATGTGTAGCTTGCAATCTTAAAATGGTGTGAAGCAATCATAATAGGGCACCCAATGCTTTATTAGTGGTAGACGTAACCAAGAGGACAATGAGGATTTTTAAATTAAGAGAGGGGGGAAGGATAAGGACAAACAAAGCAGAATAGAGAGAGTAAGAAGATAGAGAGAAAATCGTCCCTAATGCATTGCAAGGCAAGGTCCTGACATTGGCAGGTGAAAGATGCATGTTATCTAATTAAAACACAGTTAAACCGAAATGCTTTTTGGAAGGTCAAACACAAGATAAGGAGGGACACTTGGGCTAACTGACCTATGGCGGGCCCATAATCCCAGGGACAAACAATTCATATTTCATTCGAGGGGTGTGCCTACCCAAAATGAATGTGTCCTCATGTTATGCAACTGGTGCTATGCAAAGCACTCTGACAACCCGATTCGGGTCAAGTTCGCGCTATAGAAAACTCTGTAAATTAAAATAAAAATAGATGAAATGTGTTTTGGTTTGGAGTGGAGTGGGCGTAAATGCAAGCACTTGCAATGCAATCGGTTTCACATTCGTGAAAGGTAGAGATCTTGGCGTTGGAGTTTTTTTACCTGAGAAGTTAAAGTTAAGGACATAACTACAGTGTTGGAAGGGACCTGCTTCAATGTTCATTGCTTATATCCTTACAAAACATAAGCAGTATGGTTTGAATAGACCACATGCCTGCACACAAAGCTGTGGTACAGATTTTATAAACTAAAATAAAGAAAACTGCTGATAAGGATCACATTAAACATTTTCCACTTTTTGCATCAACCAGGTATAGCAGTACCTCCAGGAATCGTGTTCTTTCCTACCCGGTAAAAACAATATTTTTCAAAGAAAGACAAGAAAACAAAAGTCATGCTTCACTGGCAAACTCTGAAAGTGGGGGTGATGTAGGTGGTTGTGAATACAACCAATCTGGCCACTTTGTGACCACTCTGTCTTGCTTTATTTAGTGTTTATTTTTATTTTTTTGTATTTTGAAACTTTTTTTTCCTATCCATCCTGAGGCTGCAATGTTGAATTGAAAGATGTCTGAAAAAGATGACATTTGCAGCTAAAGTGTTTTTTGGATCCAATTCACACAAGAACAAATAAAGGAAAGGAGAGGAAAGAGAGCATAAGAGCCATTTGTTGAAGCCATAGTTTTCAATAGCTGAGAAGGAGGGAGACAGAGGCAGAAAGAGAGGGAATATAAGAGGAAGAAAGAGAGAGGGGGGAGGGACAGCAGCAGAGCAGGAGAAGGGAACACTGTTGTTCAAAGAAAGAATTGAAAACAAAAGTAGCTCTTCATTGGCAAACTCTATAAAGTGGCGCTAATTTGTTTGGTCACTTTTTGTATATTGAACCATATGTTTTCCTCCATTCTGAGGCTGCACCTTGGAATAGAAAAATGTTTATAAAGCATTTGCAGCCAAAGTTTTTCTATTTTTTGGATCTATTTCACAGGTGAACAAATCAAGGAAAGAAGAGGAAAGAGAGGGTAAGTGCCTTTTGTTGAAGTTATGGTTTCCAGCAGGTGAGCAGAGTAGCAAACCTAATGCCATCAGATGTCCACGTTGGACAATGTTAGCATAGTGAGCTGCCACTTTGGAACTGGAGAACTGGTGCTCACGTAAAGTGCTCCAATACATTCCAGTTGATTTCGCGCTATAACTGCAAAAACGTTAACAGGAAAGTGGTGCCTCCGTTAGTGTATGTAAACACCGAAGTGCTCCCAACGGTGCACGCATAATTGCACAGTGAAATGAAACACTGCTTCATATTAGTGCACTGAGCAGTCACACTGATTATAATACAAATGTACTTGTTGGGAAATGTTAGCGCAGTGAGTTGTCACTATGGAACTGGAGAAATTGTGCTCACGTAAAGCGCTCCAATACCTTGCAGTTAGGTTTGCGCTACAACTGCAAAAAATAAAGCAGCATAAAGTTAGGTAGCAATTAAAAAACAAGAACCATAAAAGCGTGTGCCGTGCTGAAACATGAAGCGCGGCGCCCATGTACATAGAAGTTATGTGCGCATCATCCTGTGAAGCGTGTGCCATGCTGAGCAGTTAAAAGGCGTGTTGTATTAGAAACAGGTAGTTACAGTGTAACAAGGACAGGAAATAAAACAAGTAGTCCCTAAAGGAACACATAACCACCCACTACGTAAGGAAACTGTCATTGGCCGGTGCTCCTGAGCAAAAAACAAAAATGATGTATCTGGAGCCCAACCAAAGAAGAGCAACACAGGAGTGAACCAATGGCAAGCAGCAGGCGGAATTACACTCTATATAGAGATTACAGCAGACAGCTAATCATAAAAATGTACTCGTTCACCTGGTAACTCCATTGCAGGACAAAGCAGGGCCCTGGATCTTACATCGACCTTTGTAGGTTCCCCTGGACAGCAGCATTTTTGCTCTGTTGCACTAGGAAATAAACCCTTGCTTGGAGCTGAAGAAGTACTTCATGTGCAAGCAGTAAGTGCTGATTCTCATGAGTTAAAAGCCTACATGGATGCTAGAAAGACCATAGCCATCAACAGGGGTGTCAGAAAAACAGGAGAACCAAGCTCATAATTCTACCCCATGTGGTCAAACTAGAGCTCTAATCAGCAGCCTTCTCCAAACTAAAACCTGGACATAGTCTTTGACAATCAATCCAAAGCATCTGAAGTCTCTGACAGTGCTGTGTTGACTTTTCCAAAGCTAGGTTCACCCAGACTCTGAAATGAGGACGTTGCAAAAGCATTCTAACTACTATACTTTGACACACTGGACAGCAGGAGGCAGCCCAGCTCTCTTTCCATTCACGTGGAATGACTGTGGTTCCTCATAACTGTTCCAGAACAAGTGATCCAGATGTTGTGTCTCTATATCCCACCTTCTTTGTTGTATAGAGCCCTGGTGATCAGTGCTCTTCTGTGACTTAAGAACCCCTCTCTCCGTTCCTCACCTTCCCTCCACCAAGTAACATCTTCTTTTGGAGTGATACATCCAGTGACAGTTAGGATCCTGAGCTTGGGTTCTGGAGCAAAATGGTGTAGCAAAGTCTGTACTCTGGAATAAGGAGGAGAAGTGCCCTCCTTTTACCTCTCCCCTGCCTAGTCCCAGGCAGGTAGCCAATTAATGAGTCGCCATTTTTTCATTTCTTGCATCTGGGGGTGAAAGAGCACAAAGACATTGTGAATAGGCCCATTCTTTTCAAACCATAACGAATAAGATATGGGGCCTACCTCTGGATTATGGGTGAGAACAAGCACTTTACGGCCTGATTGTAATGTATAGGCAGCCCTCCGGCAGTCTTGAATTGCTGATGGCAAACATGTTTCTTTCTGCTCCCTTTCCCTGTTACTGTGCTGACTTCCGCTGGCTGACGGACTGTGAGCATTAATGTGCCAAGCCTGGCTGGATGCCAGCAGCTGGGCTCACTGGTGCCAGGAGGCTGTTTCATATATAGGTTTTGGCTGTCCCAGTGCTTATGATAAGTGTGTGGTCACTGCTTATAAGTGGGAAAAGCATTTAGCTCTGGTCAAGGTGTAAGCATAACTGAATTAGAGCCGGTGGATTCCGGTTCCCTGCATTGGCACTTAATTGCCAACACCAGTACATATGACAGTCTGACGCATAGTGGCACTGTTTGTCTCATGTAGAGATGCGCTCAATAACAGCTATACATTCTAATGACTAATACCTGTAATCAAAACCATTCTTAACGCTTTGAAGTGCTGGAATCGCCTGAATCGTCACTCTTGTAGGAGTGTGATGGTTATTAGTTGTAGTGGTACTGCCACTGGCAGTGCTGGCAGGGGCAATGGATGGTGTTGCTCAGTGGTCTCCTGATGAGATCCCTGGCCCTACTTTTTCGTTACAAATTAAGCACTGGGTGTAAGCTGTGCCCCTTCCTCACAGTGGCAGAAAACTGACATCACTGTGTGTTAGTAGTCCCAGTATGTAACAAAAGAGAAGACTGGGCTGTTCCTAAGGTATGGGTGTAGGTCAAGGTATGTGGATGTAGAAGGGTGGTTAAATGGTAACCATCCAATGGGTATCCATTTTGTTGGATATAACGGCCTCACACACCCTTGCAGGTGTCATGCTTCATCATGGGCCGGTGCTCCTCGTTGGGTGGGCGGTGCAATACCCAACGGGCTACACCTCAAAAGAGGGGCTCTTTGGCGGAGATCTTTTTCCAACTGCCCGTGGGTGAAGTGTTGGTGAGGGGCCAGGGGTGGTAGTAGACGGATAGTGAAATTAAAATAACGCCAGAGTACCGGAAGGAATTTTATTCTGATGGCCCCTGGCGTTAACTAAAAACAATAGTTAGTCTGGGAGTTATGGAAAATAATGTATTCCGTGCTCAAGACTATACTACAAAGTGGCGGTAATGGTCGACATGTTTCTCGCTTGGGGCAAGGTTACCCGCGACTCATCAGGACCTTTAGTGTTGCTGTCTACTGTGTTTCTGATCTGTCTAAGTATCAGTATTCACATCTGAAGTATGGAAAGTACCTGTTTATACAATGTTCCAAGCCTAGAGGTCAGTGGTAACATGTATCAGCAGTGCCTGGCGGGCTAGACATCAGTGACCTAAGCCTCTGTTGCTAAGGTTGAGTCTCCCGTGTCTGTGTAGGAACGCCTACCCTTCTCCACCAGGACCGGATAGTGACATCACTGTGTGTTAGTAGTCCCAGTCCCATCCGCCTACCTGTGGCCCTCCCATGTCTGGAGGAAGTCAGAAGGATCCAGAAGGAGTCTGGTTGCCCATTGGTGGCATTGGATCTGACAGGGGCCCTCACAGGCGTTTACCAAAAGGCCCCGCATATTGTGGTTCTGAAATTCTGGACCCTACTGTTGTTCCGATATCGAGGTCCGATACCCGTGTCCCGAAACATCCACGTACCATGACGAATTTGGTGTCGACGAACCGATAATGATTAGGACATCATTCCTATGCATTTGCGTCATGATCGAGGGATGCTAACACCCCTGAATCGTAGTTTCCATCCCGACCCCTCAGACTCCATTTTGTAAAGGGTATCCATCTTGTGTCTTGCCCTCATGATAAGTCAATTAAAGGTCTAGCTTGATCTGAAAGGACACGTCCACCTTCCCTGACTTCCCCCTGACCTGTCCCAACTGACTCCCTTGCCTCCAGCCAAACCTGTTTGGGCAGCTCCTCGCCCAGTGGCCAAACACGATAGCATCAATGCACAACATACCACAAACCATTCACCGCGTACAGATCATGTTTTCTACACACATACACACCTGCCCACGCTCCCTGTTTATGGCCAGTTTTATGACTAGGAGGTGCCTTCTTTTATTGGGGCTTCACCGATATCTGATGGGAGTTCCGGGCCTGGCTAGGTAATCTATCACAAATTGGACATCTAAAATACGGGCTTGCCTACATGACTTCGCTCTTTTGTATTATTGTAGAAATATGTGTATAGCCATATATCGTAAACTCAAGAATTCTTGCTTGCAGCTATTATTTTTGTATATAAGGAGAAGGCTGGTTCTGTAAAAACGAACAGTCTCCTGAGAACACATGACCCGTGTTTGTCGTGCTTTTAGGACACCTGTTACTTGGTAGCTGCCAATAAAACTTGATCTCTGACTGCGACTAGAAGACTCCGTGTTTCTGTGGTCCGAAACAAGGGGGAACTCAGAGGTCTTCGGGTGTTATCCCCTGACACCACCGGGCTCTTAAAAACCCGGCACCTCAGTTGGCGCCCAACTCGGGGCGGTATCAAGCGGCGACGGTCCAAGCCAGATGTTCGTGAGGAGCTTCGTGTGAAAATTCCAGAGGACGGCCAGCCACTTCAGCGACCCCTGTATGTCGACGTGGTTCCGAAGGTCTTTGCTGCGAGGTTCCCCGCGTCCCGACGGCTACGAAGGACTGCTGCCCTGACTATCGCCTTGTTTTGGACCCAGTGATCCTTGGTAGAGCGAAACGATAGACGAGTCTTCTAGCGACGTCACCGATCTTCAAATACTTCAGTTAAGTATAAGTGGAGCGTCTCCCAGTCCTTAGTTTGCCCTTAGTTTTTGGTATCCTTGAGATACGCTTTGATTTGGTACTTGCAAGCCCCAAAGCCGAAGGACTTGTGTATTCACGAGAAATATCGTAACAGATAATCCTTTGAAGTTTGAAGCTAGACTAGTGAGCGAAGATGCCTGGTTTTAGCAGACTTGGAAACTTGTTTTGTCTTGGTTATAGTAAGGACTCCCGATTAGAGGATTCCTGTCCGGTTCCTCCGATTGGAACTCCAACATATGAGCTCTATGTAAAGCACGGCGTAGGTCCTATCACATATAATGAAGTGTGGATAAAATACACCCGCAAGGATGGTGTTTTAAAATGGCCCCAATATGGTAGTTTCGACTCAGAAATATTAGATAACTTAGAGGTCAAATTATTCAAGAGAAAAGCCCGGCCGGCGATGTTTGACTCTTTCCGCTTATGGCGCAAAGAAGCCAAACAGAAAGAAATAAAATTAGCAAAAAGGAATAAGAGAGGTATGTCAATGGTGCAAGCTGCCGTTGCATACAGGGATAACGAGGAAGAGCAAGAAAGCGAACAAATGTTTAGGAGCAAGAAACTAGCAGTAGATAAATGCTACCTGATGTTACCAAATAAGGGACAAGGTCAAGAGGAGAGATCCGAGAAAGATCCATTAATGTCCCACTTATTAAGCTCACCTCCACCGTATGCTTTAGACGCTACTACAACACCAAAGCATTTTACTATACCGCGCCCCGGCGCACGAAACACAGCTCTTGCACACACGCCAGCTACTCTTCAGCTGGTTCCTACTTCTCCGGCGCAGCCTTCTCAAAGGCCGCCATCTTTGCTACCTACTCCATCTACTTCTATGACTTTGCCTACAGCTCCAGGTATTGTCTATGATACTACGGCTGCTACTACTTCAACTTCCTCTGCTATTGCCTCTACTTCTTCTTTGCCTCAGCCTGTTTTTTCCGATGCACTTGCTCCTCCGCAAGCTTCTCCTTCTATTAGACAAAGAGTGACAGGTACCGTCACTGGTCTGCTTGCACCTTTCTTCGGGTCGCCTAAAACGACCCCTAAAACAGAACATAGACAGTTACGTAGTCAACTGCCTGATTACGAGGAAAGAAAAATGCTGAATGAACTAGCACGCCAATGGATTACGGATACTGTTAGATATGATGTTCAGTCTGTTATGGAAGTTTTCCGTCAATGGAATGCACCCACTCAGAGATACGTATTCGAAGAGATGTGTGTATATCTTGGCGAAGATTTGGAGACGAATGATTCCAAATACACAATGAACGAACTATGGCGTACACGCTTTAATTTCTATGAAGGTATGATTATAGGTGCAGATGTTGAGAAAGCAATAGAGTTATTGCTCTCTTATAGGAGTAAGGGAAACGTCTCTAGATCATGTCACGAAGACGATGCATCAGGTAGGAAAAGAGCGAGACAGTACCCCATGAGAGAGGTTCCTCCGGTTTGGAGGGAAGGTGATGCGAATGCGAATCCGCCAATTCTGCCCCATTTCCAGCGTGTATGGGTACATGTCCCCTGGAAAAGATCCGATGTCTTAGCACTCAAACAGACACTGCCTGATCCTCGTAAAAACCCGACTGGGTATTATAAGGAGTTAACGCAAACTGCAAGCTCATGTATAATGAATTTAGCGGATATAGACATGTTGTTTGGGAACGTTGTTCCACATCCTCTATGGAGCAAAATACGTCATACGAACCATGACCAAGAACTAGGTGACTCATGGGCGAACATTACAGCTATAGATGCTAGACAAATTGGTGGTTCTAAACCTGAGCCGTTAATAGCCGAACTTCCCGGTAGAATTATCGCGTACATGAAAACTATAATGCTTGAAGTACGCGTAAACTGGGACAAGCTATCTGCGTGCAAGCAGAAGAAAGATGAGAATGTGTCTGACTTTTTCACAAGATTTGAGGAGACGTTCACCGATCATAGTGGTCAGGATATGGCTACCGAGGGTGGTCAAAGATTGTTTGTAGACAAATTCGTACATAATTTAATCCCTGAACTGTGTAATAAACTGAAAGATTCAGAGAGTGCTTGGGCTGTCTCTACGTCAGCGCAAATTTTAGCTACAGCCCAGTACTATGAAAATAGGCGCAAAGACGAGCTAGATAAAGTCGACAAAAAGACAAAAGATTTAAAAACTAAAGTTCTTCTCCAGCAAGCCTATCCGCCTCGTACGGCTAGTCAACCCAATTATCAACCACAACAGCAGTATTCGAGAAACGCGCAAGGAAACGAGTTTTCCCATCAGCGTATTGCTTATGGCCCGAATCAATGTGCGTATTGCAAAGAAGAGGGTCACTTTAAAGGTAATTGTCCGGCTCTTGCGTGACGTTTGAGCGGTGCTTCAGGTGTAAGGGGAAGAGGTGTTCAACATGCCCCTAGAGGTAGGGCCGTGGAAATTTCACCCAGAATACCACTTCTTTTCCGCCTCAGAATTCGATGAACAGCTTTGACCAACAGAATAATGCGTCGTCCAGGTCAGCTCAGTACTATACTGATGACTATTACACCGAACACGAAAATGAGGGTAATGATTGCTAGGACAGCCATGGACAAAGAGAGGGAGTTGTTTCAGTTCCAGTAGATCAGAATGGACCTTATGTCGAGGTAATTACCTCAGGAGTGTCAGAACCATTTCTGCTGGATACTGGTGCTACAAAAAGTTCTATCATGCACTCGAAACTTCCTGGCGCACCTTTGTCTGGCGAAATGAATGTTTCAGTAGGTTTCTCTGGCGCCCCTGTTAGAAACCCGATCTCTAGTCTCATATCTCTTTCAATTGGCCCGTGCGAATTAGAAGCACCCCTCATTTTGACGACAGGTTGCGGTGAAAATTTGTTAGGTTTGGATTTGCTAAAAAGGTTGTATGCGACTCTGTACTGTTCCCCCTTGGGAGTACAACTTACTTTAGGTAAGAAAGTCATTTCTCCAATGTATTTGTCAAAGGACAATATTCCGACTGAATTGTCATCACTTCCTGATATACTTTGGGCTAATGGCTCTAATGATGTAGGTCGTTTGGAGATAGCACCGTATGTCATAACATTGAAAGCCAACGTTAGGTTGCCACGTATTCCCCAATACAAAATATCTAGCGAATGTGAAAAGGCGTTATTGACGATTGTTTATGACCTGATTGATAAGGACGTCATCGAAGAAACGACAGGAAATGTTTGTAACAGTCCAGTCTTACCGGTCTTAAAGCGTACCGATCCTTCACAGCCCCCTGTGTATAGGTTCGTGATCGACCTCAGAGAAGTGAACAAGATAGTTATCCCACAGTTTCCAGTTGTCCCCGACATTACTGCTTTATTGACGATGGTTCCAGCTTCAGCAAATTAGTTCTCGGTGATCGACCTGAAGAACGCTTTCTTCAGCATCCCGATTGCTGAGGAGAGTAGAGATATTTTTGGATTCAATTTAGGAGGACGAAGTTTCCGCTTCAAGTGCGCTCCTCAAGGCTACTGCGAAAGCCCATCAATATTCAGTCAGGCCCTGAAAACACAACTAGACACGATTGTTCTACCGAATGGTTCAACTCTGATTCAGTACGTAGACGATCTGCTGATCGCTGCAGACACTGAAGAGATTTGCAAGAAAGCTACGTTATCATTATTACGTAACTTATGTGACATGAAGCACAAAGTCTCTCTCTCCAAACTACAATTTTGCCGACAAGAAGTAACCTACCTAGGTCACATCTTGTCGAAGGAGGGAAGGAGACTGACACCAGAAAGAATACAGGCAATTGCAGAACTGAGTGCCCCAAGGACACAGAGAGAGGTTCGAGCCTTCTTGGGCATTACATCGTACTGTAGACAATGGATACCGAATTTCTCACTACTAGCCAAACCCTTGCTGGCACTACTCTGTAAAGACACGCCAAATCCTATGCCCTGGTCTGAAGATTGTCAGACGAGTTTCCACGAGTTGCGTGATGCATTGTGTTCGGCTCCTGTGTTGGGAAACCCCAACTACAGTAAGCCTTTTACATTATATGTCCATGAGAAGGAAGGTTGTGCATTATCAGTTTTAACACAACATTTTGGGGACAGACAGCGCCCATGCGCGTATTTTTCGGCAACTCTAGACCCTGTGGCTAAAGCCCTACCAAGTTGTCTGAGGGCTACCGCCGCAGCAGCTGTCTGCATTCGACAATCCGCTGGATTAGTCATGAATAATACTCTGATCGTTATGGTTCCGCATGCAGTAGACATTTTACTAAACAGGACGAAGACACAACATCTTACTAGCGCTCGACTATCTAGTTACGAACTTACACTGCTAGCAAGTCACATCCACATAAAGAGGTGCGATACACTGAATCCCGCAACGTTATTACCCATTCCGACAGAAACAGACAAGATTGATAACCATGACTGCTGTTTTAGGACAGAAGAAGAGACAAAAGGGAGAGTAGACTTACAGGACACTCCCCTTCCTGAATGCAACGATACTTTATGGGTTGATGGTTCATGTTTCAAGCTGCCGAATGGTGATACGACTGCAGCATATGCCGTAACGACATTACACACCATTATAGAGACCGCGCGCATTTCCCATAATTCTGCACAAGCTGCAGAGCTGATTGCGCTTACCAGAGCATGTGTGTTAGCGAAAGGAAAGCGAGTGAATGTGTACACTGACAGCCAATACGCCTTTGGCGTGGCTCACAGTTTTGGGAGATTGTGGCGTGAACGTGGGTTTCTTACGTCACATGGTGCAAAGATACAACATGGTCAGTTAGTTAATGAACTCCTCGAGTCACTGACCTTGCCACTACAAGTTGCAATTGTAAAATGCAGTGCACACAAAAAGATTCAGGATGATGTTGGCCGCGGGAATGCATTTGCAGACGAGGTTGTGAAAGAGACTGCAAGGAACACAATGAGTCGGATGTATGTTGTAGGTCCCGCTAGATGGATTACGGATGTGGGAATGTGTGAGGACACCATTGAAAGCGTAAAATCTATACAAGCCGAGGCAACTGAGAAAGAGGTGAATGAATGGAGAGAAAGTAAAGGTAGATTAGACGCGAATGGTTGTTGGGTCGAATTGTCAGAACACCAGCGATGGCTATTACCTAACGCATATGTACTTGCAGTAGTAACAATGGCTCATGGATTTGCGCACATCAGTTCGAAAGGAATCTGTAAAGTATTGGCCCCAGTATGGCAAAATAGCAATATCCCAAAATATGCAGAGAATGTGGTCAGAAATTGTATGGTGTGTTTGAAGTACAATCCAGGTAGGGGAACCCCAACTCCAGCTGGTAATTTTGCGCCTCCAACGTATCCGTTCGAGGTTTTGCAGCTCGATTTCATTCACATGGAGAGATGCAACAATCTGAAGTATGTGCTCGTTGTTGTTTGCGCTTTCTCCAGGTGGGTGGAAGCGTATCCCCTTAAGGACAATACTGCCTTGTCAACTGCCAAAGCCCTTGTCAAAGAGTTCTTCCCGAGATTTGGCATGCCTAGAATCGTCTGGAGTGATAATGGAAGTGAATTCGTAGGACGCGTGATGAAGAGAGTGTGTGAGTGTTTAGGCATACAACAAAAGTTTCACTCTGCGAATCACCCCCAATCAGCTGGATTAGTAGAGTGCTACAATGGCACTTTAAAGCTCAAATTAGCCAAGATCCAAGCCTGTACAGGTCTTAAGTGGCCTGACGCCTTGCCCCTAGCACTCTTGTCAACCAGAATGACCGTCCATTCCAGGTTAGGACTTAGCCCCCATGAGATAGTGTTTGGCCGCCCAGCCAACGTCTGGGGCGTGCCAAGGCCAAACAAACTCAGCGACATAGAACACCCCGTACTGCTTGACTATTTGTGCGAATTGACAACTAAATTGCGTGTTTTACACCAACAGGTTCACAGTTCCTCTCCGCCAGCCTCTGACGATCCAGGTCACTCCATCAAACCCGGCACGTGGGTCTTGGTGCGGAATTTCCAGCGCACAAACAACGGACAGCCGAGGTGGACCGGACCTTACATGGTACTTCTTTCCACAAGATCAGCTGTTCGGGTGGAAGGCAAAAAGAACTGGGTGCACGGGACCCATTGTAAACGGGTCCCTCTGCCCCTTCCATACGACCGGTGGGTCAACGAAGGAATTGCCGACTCTGAGACAGAATCCATACCTCGCTTCATCCCTTTCAGCGATGCACGTTTAAAAGAAACTGGTACCGAAAAGGAGAGTGATCATATTTTACAAGGATTTGTGCCACCGTCAATGCAGTTGGACACTTCAGAACCTAAGACATTGTTTGAAGACCACACCGTACCTGGGAAACAACAATATAATCTAAGGTCGAGACAAAGAGACTAATAAAAAGCAAACTAATGTGATTTCCCTTCCCTCAAGAACTATTTTTTGATTTTTCAGCTCTCTCACTCTCAGGAAACTTGCTCATTTTTGATTTTCGAACCGCCATCCGGTTCTGCTGCTAGGGTCGCGGTTGAAGTCTGGGGAGTGCAGCTGGGGACGTTTAGGTCAACGGTTCTGGTTGGTCCAAGGGAGTTACCCCGGACTGAACAGAGCGCACTCCCTGGCAGAACCAACCTACCACCGCGGGCAGCAACTAGAGGATGGAGTTTCCTAGGGTAAAGAGACCTACCAGATTCACGAACATTGAAAGACAACTATGCACTGTACTGGCCAAAAGAAGGTTTTTGATAACATGTATTTTAATGTTGTGTAGCATAACGATGTTTTTGACTGGTTATACTCTATTCGTATTCCAAGTTACTTTTTCAAATGACACCCGGCCACAGCCTCCTCCTACTATCTCTCCAAACTACTTTCACCCTCTACCTGAACACGAGTCTGCCAGAAGACTCGAATTTGTAAATAACTCATTCATCCAACTTCTACACCAACACCAGTCCATAATGAACACATCAAACTGTTGGATATGTGGACTCATGCCACACACAACGGATAAGGGTATCCCATACTTCATCCTGCCTTTCAGTTATTATGGTTCTCTGTGGGCTTTCCAGACAATGTTCCTATTCGCCCTAGAACCATACCCGACCCGTTCTACTGAGAGTGATTCCAGTAACAAGGCACTAGTAGCAGGGATAAGAAATATGAGTAGAGAGTTCGACACATATCTAATGATTCCCAAAGACGAACTCACTCCGTACACTCGTTGGAACGTAACTAAATATGGGGCTTACCTGAGTAAGAGCCAGACAGCAAAGAAATCCCACCCAGTTTGGATAGTACCAAACCGAGGTCACTTATGTTTACAAGGGATCGGCAGGGATCCCAAAGCACAATTACGAAAGAGTATATGCACGGAAACCTATGTGTTCGCTTCCCGTTCTTCCCCTATACTATTAGCAGCCAAAGGCACGTATTTCGTCTGCCACGACCAAGCCTACACCTGGTTGCCCCCTGACTTCTCAGGTACATGCTTTATCTCATTTCTGCTGCCTCCCACCTACACGGCCAGAGCAGATTACCATCGGAAAAGGACAGCTAGAGGTGTCGTGAGTAAAGACGACACCGCGGGTCAGGAATTCGCTGACTTCGCAAAGGGTTTTCTGCCATTTTGGGGGCCTATGGTGAACAGCAGGAATATTCGCCAGTTATCAAGGATAGTTGAATCCGCCGTGATTACAACGGCCGGAGCCCTTGGCAATTTGACGACCGAACTTCAGTCGGATCGACTTATGGCCCTTCAGAACCGAGTTGCCCTAGATATCATACTCGCCGATCGTGGTGGTGTGTGTAGAGTGATCCAATCCAGTTGTTGCATTTTCATCCCTGATAACGCACCGACAGTGTACCAGGCCATCTCTAAGCTACACGAGATATCTGGTTCCCTTCACGTAGAAAAAGAGGACTGGTCCTTACTAGGGTGGTTCTGGGAACTGATCGCTACCTGGGGATGGAAAACACTGATCTTCATTGGGATGATCTTAGCACTTCTGTTTATGTTCTGCCTGTGTGTACAGTGCGCTCCTGCACTATGTGGCCTCTGTGCTACCTCATGTGTACGGAAGCCTGTGTCAAGGGACGAACTGAGCAACAGAATGATGCTACAGCAGCATCTCCACGAATTCCTTCATACAGATTTAGACTCGGATTAACATGAATTATTGCCTTATATGAGGGCAAAAGGAGGGTCTGTGGTTCTGAAATTCTGGACCCTACTGTTGTTCCGATATCGAGGTCCGATACCCGTGTCCCGAAACATCCACGTACCATGACGAATTTGGTGTCGACGAACCGATAATGATTAGGACATCATTCCCATGCATTTGCGTCATGATCGAGGGATGCTAACACCCCTGAATCGTAGTTTCCGTCCCGACCCCTCAGACTCCATTTTGTAAACGGTATCCATCTTGTGTCTTGCCCTCATGATAAGTCAATTAAAGGTCGAGCTTGATCTGAAAGGACACGTCCACCTTCCCTGACTTCCCCCTGACCTGTCCCAACTGACTCCCTTGCCTCCAGCCAAACCTGTTTGGGCAGCTCCTCGCCCAGTGGCCAAACACGATAGCATCAATGCACAACATACCACAAACCATTCACCGCGTACAGATCATGTTTTCTACACACATACACACCTGCCCACGCTCCCTGTTTATGGCCAGTTTTATGACTAGGAGGTGCCTTCTTCTATTGGGGCTTCACCGATATCTGATGGGAGTTCCGGGCCTGGCTAGGTAATCTATCACGAATTGGACATCTAAAATACGGGCTTGCCTACATGACTTCGCTCTTTTGTATTATTGTAGAAATATGTGTATAGCCATATATCGTAAACTCAAGAATTCTTGCTTGCAGCTATTATTTTTGTATATAAGGAGAAGGCTGGTTCTGTAAAAACGAACAGTCTCCTGAGAACACATGACCCGTGTTTGTCGTGCTTCTAGGACACCTGTTACTTGGTAGCTGCCAATAAAACTTGATCTCTGACTGCGACTAGAAGACTCCGTGTTTCTGTGGTCCAAAACAAGGGGGAACTCAGAGGTCTTCGGGTGTTATCCCCTGACACCACCGGGCTCTTAAAAACCCGGCACCTCAATATGAGGCAATCCCTGCATCCAGGGTCTGGAGACATGTCTCTGAACCTGAACATAACTGCACTGCCATGCTCATGTCATGAAATAAAGCCCACTGCTTGAGGGTCTAGAGAACCTTTGCCTCTTTGTTGATTATTCACATTATATTAGGCAGACCAGTTCTAGACCTGCTTCTTTATGTTCATCTCCTCTATGTAGTAATGGTGACAGTGATGGCCTCCTTGGATAGGCCTTTACACAGGATCACTTCCTGCTACCCTTCGGTGAAAGGTTGAGGCAACCATTAGAAGCTTGTCTCTCATTTGCTGCTTCTTGCCCGTCCTGTTACTCTTAACTACACTGGTAAACTCGTCTCTGGATGGATGTTCTGATTGTGTTTCAATGTGTAATATTGACTTGTAGTGTAGAGCTAAAACTAGTACACAACTCATCAGATGGCAGAAATACTTTGTTTTTCATTGAGGGGTTCATTCCACAGTTCTGACATTTCTAAGTGCTGTAAGGAGTTACTATTAGCAGGGCCACTGGAATTATGCGGAAGTGAAGGGTCAAATAATACAGCAGGGTTGAGTAAATTATGTGGCAAGAAAAGGCAAATTATGCGGCATTATGCTGCACATTTTGCAAGAGTATTACTTTATTACGTGGCAGATGATGAATTGTGTGACAAATGTGGCAAATCTACAATTCTGCAAAAATCTCCATGCCCGCTCAATTGCATAATTCCAGTGTCTCTGACTATTAGCCTCATTAATGGCAATCAATTTAACGATCTTGAAAGCATCAAAGGCTAAGCCACCCTTCTTCCTGTGATTTGGAATTATGACCTGCAGACCATTGCATGTTTTAGCAGCAAGTGTTTGACTTTCTTAGTCTCAACCTCTGAAATTTTTTGCTTCAATGACCAACATGAGTTGATTTTCTTTACCCAAAATCATGAAGATGTTGATGTGGTCCTGATCTTTTCATACACCTTCTTGTGCTCTCAGCTATGCACTCCAAATGCTTTTTGTCAAATTTACTGTCTTGGTCTGGTGAGCAGATATTATGAACTTCATGTGTTAAGGATATGAGCACAGTGTAATTGCAAACTTTAGACATGGTGCATAAGGGTGTTCTGGCACTATCAGTTCAATAATCTACATCACAGTGTAGCGGTGGCTAGTACCGTTGAGCGGAGGGCGGGACAGGGAGAGCCAGGCACTTCCGCCCAACACCAGAGCGGTTAGCGCTCTAGTCTTCACGTAGCCAAGGGCTATTTAGGACAAGGAATCTACCGGCGGGCTGCGATAGGGAAGACAGTGGCAGTGTCTTTCCAGACCAGACCCGCTCCTCGCTACTGGTAGAATTTTCGAGCTTCTCTTGTTGTTGCTACATTTTTAAAAACGTGGAAATTTTAAAATTTGATTCTGTGATTGCTGCTACTCTGTGTTACTAATTTTTAACTGTGCCACTGCGAAGACTCTAGTGGAAGTCTGGCACTTACCGGCATTTGTTGAGGAAGCCTGGGCTCAGTGTGTCATCCTGCCTGCCCCCGTCCGAGGCGGTAGCTAGTACCGTTGCGCAGAGGGCGGGACAGGGAGAGCCAGGCACTTCCGCCCAACACCAGAGCGGTTAGCGCTCTAGTCTTCACGTAGCCAAGGGCTATTTAGCCCTCGCAAACCCACGAGCGCGCAGCAGTCGCGCGCAGGGGGAGCGCCTTCTACGCGCCGAGACGCGCCAAAGAGAAGCCAAAGAGAAGCCCGTCTGCGCCCGGACGGGGCCAGGGGCCATGGACTCTGTCCTTTCCAATAAGAAAGGTAAAAAATACCGCCGGGTAAGTTATTCCCCTCAGGAATTACTACACTTGCAGACAGCCATCCTGCAGAACTGTACTCATGTAACCTGGCCATATTTAGAAGGTCCATTCCCTTGCCGGCGTTGCCGGTTTCAAGCTTCATGTAGTAGTACCCCCGCACTACCTCTCATGGGTGCCATACCTAGCGGAAGTCCCACGGTAACATCCCCTAAGGAGGATATCCCTCCGTTGAAGGAGTGGAAGAACCTGTTATGTAACATACGCTCCCTACCTAAACATCATACTGAAGTGTGGGATCTCATCTCCATTATTCAGCCTGAACTATTCTTCCTGACAGAGACTTGGCTGAAGCCTCATTCAGTCCCGGCAATTACTCTGGGCATTCCAGAAGGCTTTAAGATGATGAGGTTAGACAGACCCAGTAAGATCGGAGGCGACATTGCTATTGTTTATAAAAATGGGATTACTGTCTCCATCCTGGCTCAACGAAGCATGGCCAGTATGGAAATAATGTTTTTTAGGATTAATACCCCCATGAAAGCCTGTTGGAAAGGGGCTTTGGTCTACCCCCCTCCTGGCCCGTGCGCTAACTTTGCCATATCCCTTGTTGAAATACTCGCCCCGCATTTTAAAGCTGGAAATGATTTTCTACTGTTAGGAGACTTTAATGTGCATGGGGATCTACCTGACAATCATGCTACCCAAGCTTTTTTTGCAGATCTTTAATTATTAGGTCTTAAACAACATAATGTGGACCCTACGCATGCAGCAGGTCACACTTTGGATATTATTTTTTTTTTATTCCTCCAAGATAGTGTGCAGTCCTCCTCTGCAAGTGGGCTGGTCCGACCATTTTGTGTTGGAATTTTCCATACTTGGCCTGGACAAATCCAGGAAACTTGCCCCTCTTCTTCCCCTTCGGCGGAGACAATGGTGTAAAGTATCTCCTGATTCTTTTCAGGAGGTATTTGCTGAGCCCCGCATCTCAGCCTCTGATAACATCGAGCTGGCTCTATCTAAATACAATCTTGCAATTACCACCGCGGTGGACTCCATTGCACCTAAGAAATTACACAAGCAGCACCACAAACACTGTCAAGAGGCCTGGTACTCTGACCAACTACGTCCATATAAACAGGCTTTTAGAAAGATAGAGAAGATCTGGAGGAAATCCCACTCGAAGGATGATAAAAATGCGTACCTTACCGCTTTGTCCACATATCATAAAAACATTAGATTGGCCCGGAAAAACTATATTGCCATTCAACTTACTGCGGCTGGCAACTCCTCCAAGATGCTGTATCAGGTCCTTCAAACCTTCACTAAACCTGCGGCCTGTGAAAGCCTAGACATATCCTCGCAACAACTTTGTGATGATATTTCTCTATTCTTCACTAACAAGATAGAGTCAATCTATGACAAAATTATTAAAACTAACAACCCTATGCGCTGTCACTTTGTATCACCACTGAGTTTAATGGCCACTGGCTCTGATCTGCTTACGGCATTTCCAGCAGTCAGTCTAAGTGATATAGAGGCACTTATGGGCCATATTTAATCTGGCTCCCCCTCAGATCTCATTCCTGCTAGACTGATTCCTTCCTTGAGCAAATCACTCGGCCCTTCTATCCAAACTCTGGTTAACCTCTCTCTCTCTCAGAAGGGAGGGTCCCCGGGGAATGGAAAAAGGCTCTGGTAAAACCCATCCGCAAAACTCCACCATTACATGGACTGACTTATCAAACCTCCGACCCATATCCCTCTTTCCGCTCCTTAGCAAGATAACAGAAAAATGTGTCAACATCTATCTGTCGAACTATATTGAATCAACTGGTGACCTGGACTTTTCGCAGTCCGGTTTTAGGCCCAACCATAGCACAGAATCAGCACTCCTCTCTGTGACAGATACCATCAGGATGTCACAAGATGAGGGGCACTCAATGATTCTGGTGCTGTTGGACCTGTCTGCAGCTTTCAACACGATATCACATGACATCTTGCTCAGGCGCCTGACCCAGGTGGGGCTACGGGATTCGGCACTGTCCTGGGTGAGGAGCTTTCTATCAGGTCGCCCACAGAGTGTTAGTATGGATTCGTTCCACTCTACTCCCGTGGAACTCACCAAGGGGGTGCCACGGGGGTCGTGTTTGAGCCCCACACTCTTTAACATCTATGTGGCCCCCCTGGCGGCCCTCGTGAGATAATTTGATTTCATTCCCGTGTCATATGCAGATGATGACACCAAGCTCCTCTTCCCTTTTCAGACCCTAACTACGTCAGTCAAACAAGCCTTCTCAGAAGGAATGAAGGCTGTCTCTCAATGGATGGCCACAAATTTCCTACAGTGTAACGTAGGGAAAACTGAGGTCATGCTTTTTGGGAGACCCCCCTGCTATGGGCTCTGGACTGGTGGCCTCTAGATCTTGGCCCAGTCCCTAACCCCAAGCACGTGGTAAAGAATCTGGGTGTCCGGTTGGACCAAGACCTGTCCCTCAAAGAACAAGTGAATCAGACTGCGGGGTCTTGCTTCCATGTAATTGGACTACTTAGAAGAGTATTTCCACTTCTACCTGATTCCTCAAGAAAAACTCTTGTCCAGGCTCTAGTCCTCAGCCGTCTGGACTATTGTAATGGTCTGCTTCTAGCAGCCAATGAGAGCCTCCTTAGTAGGCTTCAGGTGGTTCAGAATACCGCCGCAAGGTTGGTCCTGAATGCCCCCCCCAGAACTTCTTCGCGCCCTCTCCTGAACCAGCTCCACTGGTTACCGATTCGACAGAGAGTCACATTTAAGATCTGTTGTGTCATTCATAAGGGCCTGCTCAAACTAGGGCCCACGTATTTGGCAGAGAAGTTTGTCCCTTACAACCCCACACAAACTCTCCGATCGAGCAATCAGTCCCTGCTTCGAATTCCTCCTATTAAAAAGGGCGAGACTGGGTGGAAAGGCTCTCTCTTATTTGGGTCCATGTTACTGGAACAAATTACCTATCACTCTCAGACTCTGCACCAGCCATTTGGCTTTTAGGAAATTATTGAAAACTTTCGTGTTCCAAATGTAGTCTCTCCTTGAGAACCCCACTCTCTACCTGTTAGGCGAGTTAAGCATAGACATACTCCTCCGGGAGTCGATTCCATGCTATATAAACCTATAAATAATAATAATAACAGTGGTGTCTGGGTTGCAGGATCAGGGACAGTGTTGACCTCAAGAAAAGATGAGATAATGCATCCTAATGATAAGATTCAAGCAATATTACAGGAATATAGTCAATAAAAACAAAGGACTGGCACTAAAGGGAGCTTGAGCTCAGTTATTTAGACAAAAATCTTGAAAGTGTATTAAAATATCCAGGCACAACACAAAAGGCAAAAATAAAGCTCAGATCAGTAAATCAATCATAGGACATATGAAATCAATTGCCATACGGACTCTCAGCAGTAGAAATCAATGCAATAACTGCCTAATCCAAAATATGAAGTAAAATGATAGAGATCAAAAAGATCTGGCTCACCCTCAAATTCAGGGGCCTTTTATAACATATTCCACCACAGAAATCAATGAAGAGCTGCACAGTCAGCATCAAATGAGCAAATGTATTCTTTCATTACAATCACAATTCAGAAATATGAAACGTCACATAAACCCATTATGTTAACAGTAGCCAAGTACATGAATATTGATTCGATCCTTATGACCTTATGTCAACTGAGGTAACTAAACAAACATTTTAGCATAAACTATGGAAAGTCTCATAGATGTACTGTCTGCAGCGTGCGAGCAAAAAGAGCCTCGAATGCTGCAAAGGCTTCTGCAGAGTTCTTCAAAAACAGCATATCACTAAAAAACACTGCACGTTTTGCTGCGTGCCTTGTCAAATGAGCGAATATAAATACTCAATGATTAGTATGAGCTAACAGCAGCCACGGCCCGTGCAGGTAAGAGCAGTGGGGCTGAGTTGGGGGGATTCGACAGACGCCCACGAGGGAAAATAGATAATTAATTTTCCCTCGTTGTTATCTGTTAAAAGCCCACCTGCCCCACCGCTCTTACCTGTACAGGACGTAGCTGGACAACAGCATCCATCTTTATCAAGATGGTAAAGAGACTTATTTGAGATCTCGTTACGCCTCTGCCAGAATTTGTCTTTTTAAAAATAATATCTCTGTGTTTTTGTTTCAACTGCAATTAATTCATATATATCAATCAATCAAGGGTTTGTAGAGCGCAATACCCATGAGGGTCTCAAGGCGCTAGGAAAGGAGCAGTTCCGGATCATCAGCCGCCTCGGATCACTCGAAGAGCCAGTTCTTGAGGTCCTTTGTTGTATATTACTTACTTTGTATAACTCTATGGTTCTTGTTCTCTATGTCCCTATCCTGTGTTCTAGAACTTAGATGGCTCTGACTCAAGTGGAATCCTGTGAGAAACATTCTTCCTGAAGGTTTGCAGGGTTGGGGAGCGTCTGATGTGCATGGGGAGCTCATTCCAGGTCTTGGCTGCAATGTAGGAGAAGGCTCTCCCTCCTGTTCTAGTTTTGCGGATGTGGGGGACTTCTGCCGGGGTGAGGTCAGCGGAGCAGAGGTTTGTTTTGGGTACTTGGAAGGAGACTCTCACGTTGAGGTTTTTGGGTCCGATGTTGTTGAGGGATTTGTAGTCATGGGTGAGGAGCTAGAAGGTGTTCTTCATCCCAACGGGGAGCCAGTGGTCTTCTTGCAGGTGTTGGGTCATGTGTTCGTGGCACAGAGTCCTGAGGATGAGTCTGGCTGCAGCGTTCTGGATCGTCTGGAGTCTGTGTAGTAGACCTCTGTTGATTCCGGCATATAAGGTGTTACCGTAGTCCAATCTGCTGGTTATTAGTGCGTGGGTGGCGGTCATTCTGCAGTCGGGGGGATCCATTTGAAGGTCTTGCGGAGGATGTACAGGCAATTGAAGCTAGTGGAAGCGACAACGTTAATCTGGCGGTTCATGGAGAGGGAGGGGTCAAGGATGCTGCTGAGGTTTTGTGCGTGGTCCATAGAGATGGGAGGGTTGCCGAGGGTTGAGGTCCACCTGAGTTGAGCTTCAGGCAAATGTCCTTCATCCAGGCTGCCACATTCTTCATTCCTTCCTGGAAGCAGATTCTGGTGTCTTCGGTTTCTTTGTGAATGAGAGGATGAGCTGGGTGTCATCGGCGTAGGATACAATGCTGAGCCCATGCTGTCTTACAATGGCAGCGAGGGGGGCCATGTAGATGTTGAAGAGCGTGGGACTGAGAGAAGAACCCTGGGGTACTCCGCAGTCGGGTTTGGAGATGAAGCGAGGGAGTCTGATCCTCTGGGTTCTGCCGGCGAGAAAGGATTGGATTCAGTTGTGGGCGGCTCCTTGTAGCCCAGCGTCATGAAGTCTGGCTGTGAGTGTGCAGTGGGAAACGGTGTCGAAAGCTGTGGATAGGTCAAGGAGGATGAGCGCTGCGGCGGGACCCTGGTCAAGTAGCATGCGGATGTTATCTGTGGTGGCGAGAAGGGCGGTCTTGGTGCTGTGGTTGGTGCGGAATCCTGACTAGGAGGCATCAAGGATGGAGAACTCTTCAATGAAGGTCGTCAGCTGAGCGTTCTTGAGTCTCTCGGTGACCTTGGCCGCAAAAGGGAGAAGCGAGATGGGCTGGTATGAAGAAATAAAAACCTTCTAAGGGGTCACTGATACACCTGGTCCTTTAAACCAACAAAGAAGAAATTGGTACAGAACCTGTAATATAAAAACGATGCATTTATTAACCTCACATGAGGGAGACTGCGCCATACGGTACCCCCAGGCCACTGTAGGAGCCAGTCTAAGGAGTACAGAGAACAGGGGCTTTATATATGCATAGGTTACATAGTCAGCATAAAACCAAGGGGAGGTCCTGGCACATACAAGCTTGCAAATTGACTAATATGGGTATACAAAATTTGCTTGCTCAACAAAGTGGGAGGGGAGACTAAACTGAACACATCAGTAAGAATAGCCTGACAGTTCTATACTAGGAGCAGGTGCATTCTATCAGCTAGGCCTTTCTGAGCATGTGCAGGGCTCTGGAAGAGGGAGAAAGCACATGGCGTGCACATGGCTAACTAAAATAGCTGCCAAGAACAAAATGACTTTCAGCTCATGCTAACAGTGATTCCTGCAATCTTTAACAGGTAGTTTTTCAGGTCAGTTGGGTCGGCCATGGGTTTCTTGAGGAGTAGTTTAACCTCTGCCCGTTTCCTGTTTTCTGGGAAGATGCTGGACATGAAGGATGCGTTGATGGTGAGTTTGAGTTCGGCTGCGATGGCGTTGGCGGCCCTGTGGCATATGTGCGGTGGGCAGGGGTCCGTTGGGGAACCTGAGTGGGTTTTCTTCATGGTCGTGGTGATGTGTTCAATGGTGGTGGGATTCCAGATCATGATTGTTAGTTTATCGGCGGCACAAGGCAGAGAGGTGGTGTCCTGCGTCTGTTCACTGAAGCTGTCATAGAGGGCCTTGATCTTCAGATGGAAGTATGAGCTGACCTTGTCGCAGAGTTTCTGGGACAGTGTGATGTTGGTGGCTATGCTGGGGGGGTTTAGTGAATTGCTGAATGACGTTGAACAGTTCCTTGGTGTTAGTTGCATTGGTCCGGACTTTGTCTCTGATGAAGGTACGTTTGGTGTCTCTTATGTGCTGGTGGTATTCCTTCAGGGCGCTCCTTTGGTTGGTTCACGCTTCTCTGGTTTTCAGGCTTCACCTGGTTTTTTTCTCTAGGTGTCTGCAGGAGCGTCTGCCTTCATGTAGTTCAGTGGTGAACCAGGCGGCCTTCAGAGGGAGTTGTTTGGCGGGGTGGCGGAGGTTTGCGGGTTTGTCGGCGCAGCAGGAGATTCAGCGGTGAAGTTCTGTGGCTGCGGAGTTGGTGTCGGTCGTGGTGCTGGGTGGGGGTCATGGAGGAGGGTGGTGATGAGGCGTTCCTCTGTGATCTTGCTCCAGTTCCTACGCGTTGGTCGTGGAATGGGCTTGGAGATGCTGTGGTTGTGTTAGAGGTGAAGTGGACGCAGTAGTGGTCTTTCCAGGAGGGCTGGGTGGTGTGGCAGACCCAGATGTTTGTTCCTCCCGCGAAGATTGGGTCGAGGATGTGTCCGGCTCTGTATGCGGGTGCGGCAAGCTCGCCGATGGTGGTAGCGGGCTGTGTGCAAGGTCCTGAAGTACTGTAGATGAGGGTGCCACTTAGCGTGGTCCTGAGGCTGGTCTGGATCTGGAAGTTGAGGTGTTCAGTGTTGGAGTGGGGGTCGTTTGTGCTAGATGTGGAGAGGCAGAGGGGGGTCTTGTGTGCGATGGTGAGTCCCCCTCGTGGGCAGTGGGGGCGGTCCTTTTTCTGGAACTTGTCGGGCCAGATGTGGCATAGGTCCAGGTTTCTGTGAAAAAGGCGACGAAAGGCGAGAGGGTGTCGAGCAGGTCCCAGATCTCTACCGCGCGTTGGTGCAGGTAGTGCACGTTGAGGAGGATGCATGTCAGGGCTTTGATGGTGTATGTGTTGGGCAGACCTTAGGTGGTTGAGCGTTCGTTGTCGATGGTGAAGGATCTGCGGCCATGGGAGGTGTTAAGCGAGTATCTTGCGCAGCCGGTGTGTCTTCCAGGGTAGAGTACGTGGAGGGAGGTGGAGTCATAGCGGTGGGACCTGGGAGAGCCAGGGTTCCTGGTGCTGGTCACAGTCGTGTCGCAGACGGATGCAGTGGTGTGTCTGCTGTGCTCGACCACGAAGCAGCCGCCATTAAGTAGGGGAGGGGGTAGGACTAGAGAAGGAGAGGCGGGCGGCTGTGTCAGTGGGCGGGGCTTTGCAGCGGAAAAACAGCAAGCAGGCGAGGGGAAAAACACCTGAAAAGGAAGGAAACTGGAACAGGACTCTAATGTGTAAAAACAGAGTACACCTTAAATAACAGAAATACACCAAGCAGGACAGAAAAAGTACCATGCAGTTGGGATGCTAAGAAATATGAGGAAAAATCCGGAAGAGATACAGTGAAAAGACGGAGTTACCAGGCGGTAGCGCGATCGCCTCAGGCAGCCACGTGCCGCTGGCGCGAACCCTGGCAAGACAGGAGGCTCTGAGCAGAGATGAGCCAGCACTGAGTGAGGAGCTGCTGGGGAGAGTGCTGTCGTGGACCGGAGGTATAGGATTCACACACGCTCCCACGCATCGGCCGCCATTAATTGGGGAGGGGTTGGACTGGAGGAGGGGAGGCAGGTGACTGTGCCGGTGGGAGGGGCTTTGTGGCAAAAAAAACAGCAAGCAGGTACGGGGGAAAAACACCTGTAAAGGGAGGAAACTGGAACAGGACTCTAATGAGTAAAAACAGAGTACACCTTAAATAAACAGAAATACAGCTAGCAGGACAGAAAATAACACGCAGTGGGGACGCTAAGAAATATGAAGAAAAAACGGGTGAGATACAGTGAAAATACGGAGTTACCAGGCGGGAGCGCGATCACCTCAGGAAGCGAGGTGCAGCTGGCGCAAGCCATGGCAAGACAGGAGGCTGTGAGCAGAGATGAGCCTGCACTGAGTGTGGAGCTGCTGGGGAGAGTGCTGTCCTGGACCAGAAGTCTAGGATACACATATGATTATATTCAGAAGATAGCTCCAAAAGTGGTTAGAGCCACCAGGGTGTAGGTTACCTGCTTTAAGTCAGATTGGTTTGCAGGGCGGTGCGGTCGGTGTCACCGCACCGGGTGCTGACTTGTGGTGGGGGCACCATGTTTGTTTTAAAAGCACCAGATGCCACATTCCTTGTCCCAGCAATTTTCAAACATAAATAAAAATACCGGAGCTTTGTCTGGTAGAGGTAGTTTTGACTCATCATAGTACAGAAGGTTAATATGCTGGCTGCAAGAAACGTGTCCTATTCAGAT
This sequence comes from Lissotriton helveticus, assembly GCF_964261635.1. Taxonomy (NCBI): domain Eukaryota; kingdom Metazoa; phylum Chordata; class Amphibia; order Caudata; family Salamandridae; genus Lissotriton; species Lissotriton helveticus. Next base: position 426,810,944 of record NC_136061.1, on the reverse strand, counting down.
CACAAAGTGCATACGCTATAAATAAGTCAAAGGATCATCCTTTAGTAAGAGAGATCCTTTTGTTACTTGCAGTTTAAAAGTTAAAATCCTAATATAGGACAGTGAACTATTAACTGTTGTTAAAGAGCTGCATGCAAACTGCAAGGAATACATTACAGCTGCATGTTTTTGGTCCAGTCTTTCCATATCCTAATTGCAAAAAGGGTTTATTTGGGTAGAAATCAATTCTAATTATTAAAGAAAACCCTTAATCATGGTGGTACATTTTAAAATCTGAATCTGTGCTTTTACAGACCAAGGACTCAATCTATACTGCCTACCAGTATGGATGACATGTGAGTCCTACACCTGGTAGACCTCTGTCTTATATAACTTTTCCAATACACTGATTTACACATGTCTGATTGTCTCTGTGCAATGTGTGTGTGATGTAAAGTGTTCTGATACCTTAAACTGGTGTGAGTGGTGCTATAAAACTAAATGAATCTAAGAGACAGTGGTTAGGGAGACTTGGGGGGGCATTGTCAAATGGTGGTAGTGAGGGAATCAGTGGCGAGGTGGTCAGGGGGGGGCACCACAAATCTTGTCGCACAGGGCACCACCAGTACGAAAGCCAGCCCTGGTTTGCAGAGTAGGTACGCATTACATTGTTACATAAGGTCAGAGCTGTAAAGGGAATAAGTCGGGGAATAGAACCCAGTTGAAGTGCATGGACGAGAGTGCACTAACAACACAACACAAAAGGATAGTTTCACAATGAGATCAAGACCGCTGTAGCGCTTTCATGATTCTGGTTAATCATGCACATGGCCGACTCACAGTGGCCATAGATTCCGCAATGTAAATCTGTATATGTTGAAATATCTATAACATCCTTATACTAGATCATTTACATCAGTTTATGGATGATATAAGTAGACATATGAAAATAAAGAACAACCTAGTGAAAATGATTGTCGGACATTGTTTTTTCCTCATCTCTCTTGTGGTATCCTAACTCATAGGCTCAGTAGTGTGCCAGCTGCAGATTTATGCATGGTGTGTGGATAACACTCCTTAATACTATGAACATTTCCCAAATCTGTAACTAGTGTTACCCCAACACTCCTTGCTGACACCTAATGGAGCAGGGAAAATACAAAAATGTTTGTACCCTCTTCGAAGTTAATGACCTCATAACTTTAATAATATGAACTGTGTGAAACATGTAAACTAATCAACAAATACACCTTTTATTTAGACACTACACGAGGGAACCTAACAGCTATTTGCAAGATTCGAATGTATTAATAATGTGTTTAAATTAACATAGGTTTGTGATTGGGTAGAAAATAAGAGTACATTGCATGTATGTTTGTCTGTAGTAAATTTATAATGTGGTATAGAATGCAGATGGTAAGTAAAATGGCTTTGAATGTCGCTTTTTCTAGGTAATACCTAACAAGGGTTATTAGAATGGTGGGCGGTAAACAGAGGGGCTTTATTTCTATATCTAATTTCTGTTATGTTTGCTTTGTATTAGTTCCGAATTGGGTCTGCTAGGCCTTGCAGGAAAATGGCTGCTGTGAAGTGCGATAGCGCAAAAGAAAATCAAGATGGCCCCCGCGCATGTGTAGAATGCAAGTACAGTAACAAGTGTATGGCCTATGCCTAGAGTGAGAGATGTCAAGGCCAGCCTGACCTGCAACAGGAGTTGTGCCAAAGAGACTATTCTAAAACCTGGGAACGGATGGGAGAACTGAGCTCCAGAGGATGTGCAAATTCATGACTGTGGAAGAATGTTACAAATAATTTTACAAAGTATAAATGAAAATGTTCAATGAAGTCATGTGAACCCGGAATGAATCAGGACTTTTGCAAACTAGTTTGAGCTAGGAGGACAATGAGGTGATTATCACCACCTCTCCCATAGACCAATCAGAAGTGAATGTAGCCCCTAAAAGTTTCAATTTTGGGTATAGAAAGTTAGTGAAAGGGTATGAAAAGAGCCTGTGATTATGCTGAAGAGTGGCTTATTTTTCACACATTTGCTCAGCACGACATGCTATCAATTGAGACGATTTTTCGTCCTTATGGTGGAAAGACTTTGATGACTTTGAACTCTGATGTAGAAAAGGAACAAGACCGTCGCGGGAATTCTATCTTCTTTCTTGTTAACTGAATTTAGATAAAATCGTATGAAAAATATAAACTTGACTCAGTGGTTATTAGAATAAAAGTCCTGAAAAATAAATGTTGAAGGTTCTAATTGTGATTGAGCTGGACTTAATCACAACCAACTGATTCCTACTAGTTGGTCCATCAACCAAATAGCGGAGTACCTTGATGTTTTAGAACTGACAGCTATTAAAATTAAATGTTTATGATATATATGGATATTAAATAGGTTAATAAGGTACCCCACATGACTTGCAGCTCGTCTACTTATCACTGATCCAGAGAAAATTGAATAAGTGAGTGTTTTCTGTGTTATGAGTACCACCGATGAGTGAATGATAAGACTTAGTCTTGGGTTCGTGATAAAAGAAAAGGGTTTTATGTTAGACCCGCTGCCTCACACCCTTTCTGTCCACCTGCTCTTTTCTGCTGGCCACCTATTCTAGAGGCGAATCTGAGCTGAAGCATACTCACCATCTCAAATGCTGTTGGGCCTGCCATGCATTTACACGCCTAGTGCATACCCCCTCAATTCTAGATTGTGTACATATATGTCCTTGCACACCTTATGATAAGATATGGGATGTTTGATCGCTCTAATCTGTTTGATCCCTTTCAAGATGTTTTTCATTCTCTAGAACCCCTGCTTGACAATGCTCCAGGCGAGGTTTACCATCAATGCATAGTTACCGCAAACTGCAAAGTCCTCTGCATCTAGTGCTGTCTGTGTCCAGCTACCAATTTGTGTTTGAGGTGGGACAAAAAACGCCTTGCCTATGCTTGGCAGCAACCCTCTCTGAAGACTCTCTCCTACAATTGGTAAAACATAAGAGAACAAATGAATGATAGCCTTTTTGCATTTGAGATCACTTTGAACTACGTGTGTTCAGTGCAACACAACTACCTTTCTTATGTCTGATTTAAATAGACAGGCATGTCACTCTATGTAAAAATCTGGGCCACGTGGAGGGTGCACATGACGACTGACTTGCCTCTTAATTCATTCATGACGCTGTTGTCATGTGGGGATGAGGAATATGGATATTTTCTAATTTATGTTTAAACATTGTCACCTTTAATAAATGCCTCAATGCAGTGATATAAGCTGATGTACTAAATTGAAACACGTATGTAGGTTTAAGAAATACACTTTAAAAAAATGTGATTCCTTATCATATTTTTTATTGTGTATGTTGCACAGTTTACCTGCCATACATTGTCAGGGCTCGGTTCGTGCATGTGTTCTTGGGTGACCCAACGGACCCTCAGCGCTGGCTCGGCTCTCCCTGTTAAAGTGGTGGCTCGCCCACCTCTAAAAATAGGCAGGTTTGTTTGCAAGCCCCACCGGTAGTCACTTTTCCCATGTTAAAAATTATGCAAAAGTGCCTTGCGTCAAGCGACTACATGTTTGAGCAGGCTTCCAAGAGAAACTCTCAAATAAAGAAAATCCAAGAGTAACTAACATTTGCGCCTCTGTCAATAAAACCCCAGGCCGCACCACCCCCGCGCGAGACAAAAAGACATTTCCATTCTAATCCCAGGTTTAAATTATACTGTAATGAAAAATCTGCGCCGCCAGCTGAGGTAGGCGAATGGTGATTGTCTGCTGAACATATGTAAGGGTGCACCATAAAAATGCTGCTAAGAAACAGAAGTCTCCGTTCGGTAATAAAGCCAGCTGGTGGGGCATAAAAGAGGGGAGAAATTAGAATAACAAATCTCGATTGGAGACAAGGAAAGAGGCCTTTTCTCCCATATGAACAGAGTGAGACAGTGCCGCAAATCAGTCTCGACTTTATGAATGGGTGTGTGAGCACACCACGGAGGAACAGGGAGGCGGGGGGGGGGGGGGGGGGGGTGGGGAGAAAGGTACGTACGCTTCTATCTGGTCTTTTGCTGACATCTTGTGGACATAAGAAGAATGGCGCGTGTCCTACTCCTAGGCAAGCTTATTTCTAAAGGCAGTAGCTAACGGAGAGTTATTTTACTGAGTACGTCCACTGTGCGCATCTCCGTGTTGCCGCTAAAGAGAGATTCCATTTTCGGTAGCTTCCCTGAAGGTTCGACACTTGTGACATGTTATACTAAAACTGTCTCTTATTAAACTGTTGTCATTCTTCTTCCCTGCTTTCTTTTATTTTAGTAAGTGGTCATTTCACACTGTAAGTATGGGTTGGTCCATTATTGTTCCAACTATGTACTGCATTCTGTGCCCTCATTATCCAATTATGTTGGCATGCCAGCTCACTTTATTATAAAATGGAATACAACGCTGTTATAATGTTTTTTTTTTTTTTAAAGAGACAGCAATTAATGACTGTGTTGCATAGACGCACAGGCTCACCAGTTTATTAACACTATCCTTTTTCATCATTAAATATAACATCAACAGATGAAAGTTGAGAGGTTAATCTTCGCAGGGTGTCTGGCATCACGTACATTGTTTTGTAACTTTTGAGCCGTTTGAGCTAGAATTTTTTGTTGTAATCTGAAAATTATGTAGCAGATGATGGATAGTGTGGTAGCTGCATAAAATACATACATATTCAGAATCGTGTCATTCAAGTGATATTGACTTAATACATTTTTAAAACTTTTTTTTCTAATCCATTACATGCCGTCCAATTTTGAGGACTACAAGGAAACAATTATGGGGGATATTCTCAAGAACGTGTGATAATCATTGCAAAATCAGCTTAACGCAACTTTCAACATCGCAGTCCATCGCGGGAAAATAACGCTGAGTGAACGTGGAATTCTCAACACGGTGGTAGCATGTGATAGTCTCACAATAACACGTCAAATCACCGTGTTAAAATCAACGCGACACCGTAAAGATGCGAAACACGAACGCGAAAAAAACAGCGATGTCCCAAACCGCAATACAAAAATCAGCGATAAACTGCCACAGGCCTGCAATTCCCAAGCGTCATGCGGCAAAATGCACCATAAAAGCGAGTAAAAAAATGGTGAGATGACATTGTACAAGTACAACCACACATCCATGACGTAGAAAAAATGACCATTGTTCCTCATTAAATAGGCATCTCCTCACAAACAGTCACAATGTACATTGACATGCAGTCCGCATTTAAACTGAGCCAATGCTGAACATACATGGAACACACTGTGAAACCGCTTCTCCCCTTCACATTGCAGAGGGACAATAAACACTCCTACACACAGACGTGTCATGTCCATGATCAATCAATTATGAAAGCATGGATGAATGTAGGGGCAGGGACTCCCCCTTACGTACATGTTGCTCATTTTGTGGGACTTGAATCACAGGGTGCATCCCTGCATCATGGTGGTACATATTTGACCACAAAAGAAGCCCTGTTGTCACTTGTAGGTCACAAATGACAGTCAATATGTAATGATTTGGGACACATGTGAAACGCCGAAGAGTGGGATTCGGTTCTATCTGTGACACACAGAACTGGCAGTTCGAATACGTGACACCCTAAACAGCCTCTCTGTACAGAGGTGACACACCCACCATCTATTAACAAATCATACAATTGTTAGCACTACATGTCGCTTTCACACTTGTCTGAGTGATGTGCTTGTAGAGATGAGTGAAATGCACTCAGGGAATGTGTCTTGGAATGCCTTTATTTGCACATGCTGTGCCTGTGGTCATTTGTACTGTCCCATGATTGCTAAGGACTGTCACAATGTGACGTGCTCATGTGAAGAAATTGTCAATGATTGTGTTCCTACAGGCTATTCCTGTTGCAGCTGCAGTGGGGTGTGGTCCACCTGACTCAGCTTCCTCATCATCGTCCAGTGCATCTGGCACTTGTATCCATGGGGCATTGGTGCGTACACATATGTTGTGCAACACATAACATGCAACGATCACCTTGCACATGATGTCTGGGCTTACAGGAGCCTTCCACCTGTGATGTCCATGCACCTGAAACGTGACTTCAACACACCATATGTGCATTCCACGATGCCCCTGGTGTCTCTGTGGGCCACATTGTACTGCCTCTGGGCCTGTGTGTTCGGGGCTCGGAGGGATGTTGTCATCAAAGTGCAGAGTGCATATCCTTGATCACCTGTGATAGTGCAGAGAGACATGAGTCAATACTTCGTTCTGCATGATGTGTTGGCAGGCTCACTGGTTCATTGGTGTATGATATGTGTGACTTAGTGATTCCTGTTTGACATGTACTGCTTGTTGGAAATGAGTGGCATCAATGTGTATTATCTAGCCTCACTGGTGCGCCTCCCTCCCCTGAGCCTATTCACTAGTGTGCGCAGCGCAGTTGCATCCCTTGCACTCCCACGGCACACCATTGTCATGCCTGTCTGCACATGTCCGCAAGCCTGACAATGGCAGATGGGCGAAGATGAAGCTGAAGATGGGCGGCCACATGTGTGTAGGCCTATGGTAAGGACAGGGCGGACACAGATGTAGAGTTCATGACTGGCTGAACTCGCCATGCGGTTGAGGGGAGTCCTTTGGCTTATGCTGCGGTAATAGCACCACACACAACAGTTGGCATGTCAGATCCTTGACCCCGAGCAGGCCTGCGCTTCCCTCATTTAAGCCCCTTCGGCCGAGCCCGCACTGCGGGGGCATGCTACATGGCAACATTGTCCATTGTGGAACGGGTGGCGCAGACACTACAACAGACACACACGCATTAGTTACTTCCTTGGTAAGGCCTGAACTTAACCACGCCCAGAGCCTCGTATTTATTAACCACACCCCTATGCTGTGCCATCATACACCGGTCCACTCCGCTTTCGCTCACAGGGAGGTACGACACAGCTACATGTCCCAGGTCTACCCCGCTGTACATGGCATAATGTAATGTGGTAGTGCCCGGATCCCTCATGCATAGATAATGACCACATGGACACGCTGAGATAGTTTGTGGAACTGGCTACGGGCACGTGCACCCGGCACCTTTTATTGCCTGGTTCACATGTCTAGTGACTCCTGTGCTGGATGGGTGTTGGGTAATGTGAGCCACCCCTCAGGGGTTGGTTGGTGCTGGCAACAACCACAACAGTGATCAGACAATCAGAAGTCCAAAGTTCAAACAGCAAGGGTCAATGACTTGAGCTGCACAGAGTTAGTGGCCCCGGATACACTGCGGATGGCACAGGCACACCGCCACGGGACGGTGACTTGGGGTGCACTGAGGTAGGGCCACGCGAGCTGAGCGGGTCCTCATTGATGTCCAAGGAGAATGTTGCGGAGTGTTACGGGGGACAGTGGAAGGTGTCCTTCCAGGGCATGATGCAGAGGGCAGAAGCAAGCAGAAACAGGCAAATGGAGGAGTAGAATGCTACAGACTCCTTTTTACCACCAAGTCAGTATCAACTACATGATGATGAAGACATCCCCCAGGTCATAGACTCAGACGCAATCAAAGTTCAACCGTAGAGTGTTCATGACTTTCGGGGCACAGAGTCAGTGGCACCAGAGCTGGAAGTGGATGCAGTCTGAGATGATGCCTGTACAATGATATAAACTCTGCCATGACGAAATCAAAACTCAGTTGCAATTGTGTGACCTACTTGACCGCAGTTTGTGCCGGAGGCAGCAGTCAGCAGGGGCCCACAGCCACGTGTCGTCAGCTTGCGATGCACAGAGTAAGTGCCACCAGGGCAGTTGTTGTTAGTGTTCGATCACCTCCGTAAAGAAGATCCTTTTTTCCTCCGGACTGAACCGTGTCTTCCTCTTACTCCTCTCCTTGCGTATAGTGATATGAACTCTGCCAAGAAGAAATCAAGACTCAGTTCCCAATGTGTGACCTACTTGACCTCAGTGTAGGCTGGAGGCAGCGGTCGGCACGGGCCAACCGCTGTTCAGCCAGCTCCTCCTGGAACTCTAACACACGACATTGAAATGGCATGTTGAGATGATTTGTGGTTGACGGAGGTAGAGACACCAGAGCTGAGCGGGTGGCAGCCTGCGACAATGCCGTGTCCTGCCTGATACAGACAGGATTGGATTGGTGGAGGCCTGCTGGACCGCAGTGTAGGCCGAAGGCAGAAGTCAGCAAGGGCCCACAGACACATGTGGTTGGAATGCTATGTACAGAGTTGGCGGCACCACATCAAAGGGAGTATAGTGATATAAACTCAGCCATAAAATATGTACTCTGCCATTGTGTAATCAAGACTCAGTTCCAAATGTTTGACCTACTTGACCGCTGTGTATACCGGTGGAGTACGTCAACGAAAAAGAAGTACTGCGGGCCTTTCTAACGGAGGCTGGGATGGTCTGAAGAGGCTGCCAAGGTCGCGGGCCTCGGGCTTGGAGCTTGCACCGGCAAGTGGTGGGCCCTCCGTGACACACACCAGTGTTGGCAGGTGAGCAGTGAGGCCTGGGTGCGCAGTGACGGGCAAGACTAGTTCAGGGACCAGTGGCCTGGGCTGCGGCAGGCATACAGGATTGCAGGCACCGCCGCTCACGGCATCGGCCTTGTGGCGGGGTGAGAGGCGCTGCCCTGGCAGACACGTTGGCTATTCCGGAAGAGAACCACGCCCAGAGCTACGTGCTTTTTATTCACACCCCTACACTAGCCTGGCGTACGCTGGGCCGGCCCACTCCGCACGCGCTTACAGGGGTGACATAACAAGCTACAATACCCTGGCTGGGGTAACATGGTAGCATCCACTGTCCACTACACTCCAACCACCAGCATTGTATGTCAACATGGATATATCTGTGGTGTGCATACTGCAGTATGGCCAGCACATCCACGCCACACTTGGCATTGTGTACATTCTCATTCATAGGTCACTTGCCTCCTTCGCACATGCCTGGTTCCCACCTCCCCCACATTCAGCTATTGTGTGGCTGAGGTGCCATGCCATTGATGACTCATGTACATGGCTAGCACAGGTTACCACAGTAAGTTGTGCTGTCGTGTATGGTGGGTGGACATGTTGTATGTGAGTTTGTGACGTGTGTCTTCCCAGAGTAGTGAGTTGCATGATTGTGGAGTTGAGGTGTGTGGTGTGTTCATTTGGTACTTGCCAACAAGCAATGCATTTGTGTGGGTGCCAGCCTCAAAGTGCCTGTTGATGATGTCCTGTCGAAAGATGAAGAATCATGCACACTGCCTGGGTAATTGGCGACAACATTGGTGAAGAGTCCCCGGTGGGCCCCTATTGCCTGCACATTGATGGAATGCTTGTGCTTTCTATTGCGGTAATTGTGTGCAGTGTTGGCAGGGGGCACAAGTAGGACATGTGTGCAGTCAATTGCCCCCAACACGTGCTGGAAGCGACCTATGGTGTGGAAGCCTTGCTTGGTCTCCAGCTGCTCCTGCGCAGTGTGGGGGAAGTATAGGTACTGGGGTACCAAGCTGATGATGGCATCCAGGACAGGTGTGAGGAACCTGCATAGGGCTGACTGTGAGACTCCTCCGACTTTGGCGGTTGTTGGTAGGAAGGTACCAGAGGCCAACAGGTGCAGCACAGCCAGCAGCTTTGTCTGAGGTGGGATATTGGTTGTCCTCTATGTTGGTACCGTCAGCCTGTGGGCAACGATGGTCAGGATGCGGAGGATGGTTGTCCTTTTGAGCCTGTAGTGGGCAATGACATTCTCTGGTGTTAAGTCTGTAAGGCTGATGCATTTTCTGAAGGTCCGCTGTCTTTGTCTGCGCTGCCTCTGTGGTGGTCCAAGTGGGGTACCAGGGTGTTTGGGGGAGGGTGGCGGGCCTGGGGGTAGGAGGGTGGGTGTTGTGGCCCTGTTGGGGCTCCGAGCTGAATGATCAGTAGCTCCATGGCATCTGCTGATCTTCAGGTGTGGCTCTGGGGTGGGCTCCCTTTTGTGGTGCAGGTTGTCACCCGTCTTTACACCAGGTAAGAGCAATCAATCAATCAGTGGGCTTAAAGCGCGCTACTCACCCGTGAGGGTCTCAAGGCGCTGGGGGAGGGGAGCAGGTTAAATCCCTGCTGCTAACGCGCCTTATTGCCTGTTTTGTGATCTTATCGCCGATCTGGCTGGTCATTGAGAATGTTGCAAAGTGGTGGTGTCGCAGGGTTTTGCACGGGAACGCCTACTCTACATCTCATTAGTGTTAGTTGCCGGTGTCATGGGTGGCGATATTTTCTGCAGCTGCTATTGCAGAAAAACTGGTGATGTGGGCTGTTAGCACCAGTTTGTGAAAAGGGCAATACATTTATCGCGACTTTGGATGCGATAAAGTGCAGCTAACTCTGCGATGTGTCCTTGAGAATATGCCCCTATGTGTAAATAACCGTAGAAGAATCGAGTCCACTCCGAGTTCTCATAGGACGGTGGATGATAGTATATTAGGAAGATACCAAACGAAAGAAAGAAAAGGGAAAGGAGTAACATTCAAAATGATATAACATACTGAGTGCATCTTCTCCAATCAAGTCTTTTTACCAACCTCTCTCTCCTTTGAATCCAGACTCCAGGAACAATATTCAAAGTACCCAGTACCAAGAGATCGAAACTACAGTCAAAGCCATCCTGTCCGCCCACCCCATCCTGTCCTGAGGCAGAGTAAGAAACCTCACCCATCCGTGACATGTATCTGTTCAACAAAGGTTGTTGTCTTGAGGAAGGTATCACACTCTGTTCTAGAACACCCTTCAAACTTTCTGTGCACTTGTATTCTAACAGGGAAAGAGTGTCATCTATCAGCCAGATTAACCTACGGTTCTCATTGACATATAAATTGCCCCTTGGATGTTATGGAACAGATGCTTTTGGTCTTGGATCTAAGATATCTGTCTTTCAAATGTGGCCAATTTATATAGTTCCATCAGCCATTCCCCATAAGTTGGCCTCGTTGGAGAATACCAGCCCTGGAGTATACAGATATTTGCAACTTGAGAGCTGGTGACCTCCATATTCACCAATGTGAGGTTATGAATAGGTGTGTGAGGAGTCATGTTGTACAGTGTGTTTAGCTGTGTCCAGGAAGTGGACCGAACTTGTAAGATGTAGCATGCTCTACATTTCACACCAACAGTGGCCCAGTGGCATGTCCACAATATATGGTATAGGTCAGATCCCTCCTCGGCGCACTTCCAGCAAACATCATTAAGTTTAGGCTTGCGTTATTTATATGGGGACCAATACAAGTTGTTACGGATCCTAAAGTATGAGGACCTCAGCCTGGCTTCTCGCAAGGTGCAGTCATGGTCAGGCATAAGTACTGACCAATCTTCATCTGAATAGGCTGTCGCGAAACACTCCTGCCAATAGACTTTAAGCTGTAGTGGCGTAGCTGTTGAGTATAAGTTTTCAATGGAAATCTGGTACAAGGGTGGAGGCAAGATGGCGCCCACACGACTGGATGTGCAGGACGTGTGAGCTGACCTTTCTCCCTGACCCACAGGCGATAGTGAAAGACTACGAGGGGGATGCTGGCTTAACGAGTTGAATTGAATACGGGAAAGAAACGGAAAAAAAAGAGTGTGTGTTAACTTTTTTCTCCTCTCCTACCTTGTGGAAAGCAGCGCACGACTGGAGCGACGGAGAAGAAGGAGAAGAGAACGCTGATACCGACGCCGATGCTGAAGGTGTTCACAGCGCTAACGAGACTCCGCCGGGGCTGGTGGGCGGCAACTCTCACAGGTGCTGCTGCTTGGCTCCATTGTGAGCATACTGAACGCCACTTCTCGGGAGGCTGTGAGCGAAGAGGAGCGACAAGAGCGTTTTTCGAAATGGCTTCGAAAGGCACACGAAAAAAACAGGACCCCGAGATTAGCAGCACCGTGGCAGTGAATGGAGGTGAGAAGAATACAAGTGGGGCAGCGGCTGCGGCAAAGAAAAATGGGGCAGGTGTAAATCTAGAAGTCTCCAGTCCTGCTAGACAAACGATTTCTACCCTGTTTTTAGCTGTAGAGGAGAAAAAATGAAAAGACGCGGCGCGCAGCCCACAGTTAAAGAACAACACGGGAGAGATTATTACCTTATCGAAGGGGTTACAGAAAGACAACTTGCAAAAACAAGCTCCAATCGTGACGCCACAAATTGTTAACACACCATCGGAAAACTTGTTTTTAGATGAAAATATCGCAGATGGAGACTATGCTGAGCCTATTGAGATTAATAATAGACTATTAGAGGGACAAGCTACAGAATCAAACACGCTAGAGAAAGCCTTGAACGTTAAGGCAAACCCAGCGGCATCTAACGAGGCAGAATCCTTGGATTTCTATTCAGTGTCAGAAAATTCAACCTCTTCATGCGAAGATCTGGCCACACAGTACTCCAAACAAATGCGTATGGAGGAAGTTGAAAGTGAGGTCGACGATGATGAAATTGATGAATTTAAAGAGGAAAGCCCTATTACTGTGAGGGGTGAAGGGGACGCTTCTACGATAGAGGGAGCTGCGGAAGGGTATCAAGAAGGTCCAACTGGCAATATTACCTTAGATACAATATATCAAACAATCTTGAGCCATATGGACAAAACTGAGCAAGAAAGCTTAAAAATACAGAATTCCTGCCGGAAGCTCCAAAACTCTATCCGTAGATTAGCAAAGTCACAGGCAGACTTCGGGGAAAGATTTACGGAGGTCGAAACTAGGATATCCAATATTGAGGATGAATTGCAAAAACAGAAAGTGGCCACAGAAACATTAAGTGCTAATAAAGAGGACTTATTATGGAAAATGGCCGACTATGAAAACCGCGCACAGCGCAACAATTTAAGACTCATGCAAATTCCCGAAGGAAAAGAAGGACAAGATCCTCGTAAATTTATTGTGGAACTGCTTCAGAAGGCATTCCCAGACTTGGGGAAAAAATGGGATTGGGAACGAGAGATTGAGCGTGCCCATAGATATCCTTTTAACATCCAACTTAGATCTGGTCAGAATGCTACTAAACCGAGACCTTTTCTAGTAGCATTTAATAGCTTTCGTGCTAGAGAAGACATATATATGCATACACGTCCAAACAGTAAAGGCCAGGGCGAAGGATTTACTTTTTTTGCAACCTCGGATTATAGTAAATACAAAATGGATACTTGTTGGCAGCTTCGACAATTAGTGAACCAATACCAGACAAAGGGAGCACAAGCTTATATTATGAATCCGGCTAAGCTCAAAGTGATATATAAGGAGAATACTCGCTTTTTTACAAATGTCTCAGCAGCAAAGGAATACCTTCAGAATATTAAGGACCCTTAGATCTCAATCTGATTGACTTTGAATGTCTTAATTGTTATTAATCAATGATCTAGCTAAGGAACCAGCTAACGGATAAGCATTTTGTATGAAACTCAATATAGAATGTTGTTACTATACTTTTTTTTTCTTTTTTTCTAAAGAGGAATGGCTTAATACTTAAGAAACATAAAGCATAGTCTGATTGTTCCTAAGATTGGGATCAAGAATAGGAAGATCTAGGTACAATGATATTAATCGTTTCTTTTCAAACTACAAAATGAAGGAAAAGAAACCTGTGGGGGTACAGGGGGGGGTTGGTTGCTCATTTCCATCACCAGGACCAGGAGTCCGAAAGCCTCAGTAAAGGAGGGGGGGAGGTGGGAAGGGGGGTTAAGGGGTTGCTGGTGGAGGGGGGCACTGGTGTTAAAGGGGGAAAAATTCACGTTGGGGTCTAATGACTTTATAGAGAAGACAAAGAAATTCAGTTCTAACAAGAGAGTAGTAAATAAGGGTAGGACGGGATATAGGATGGGGTGTACTAAAGTAATCTTTGACCATGCAGAAGGTACAGAGGATGGGAAATCATCATAATGGGTAGTAATATCAAAATATGTTCTTTTAATGTCTCTGGCCTCAACCACATAAATAAAAGGAAAAGGATTGCATCTGAAGTTCGTTTTTTGAAGTCAGATATCTTGTGTTTGCAGGAGACCCTCCTTTCCTGGGAGAAAAGGGGGCTAGCCACCGAGTTAGGATATATAGTTTTGGCGGCATCTAAGCAAACAGGTTTGACAAGAGGGGTAATGATTTTGATAAGACCGAATCTAGGTACACTTGTACGCAGCTTATCTGACAAATGGGGCAGATGGGTGATATCTCAATCAATGTGGAGGGAGATACAATGTTGATCCATTCAATTTCCAAGGTATATGCAATAATCAAAAGTGAGAATGGATCACTTGTCCTGCACAACCTTAGGTATGCAGGCAGGATGAAGGAGGGGGTGTCCCAATATAAATGGACCCTCATGCACGTGATGGGTAGGTTGGTACTTAAAGCGGTATATCTTGGTTCTCCGCTTTTGGGTCACGTGTGTGCATAATCATTAGGTCGATTCAATTATGCAGCCTCCACCAGGAGGTTCTTACCCAAGGTTGATGCAGTAGTGAGCCAGTGATAGGGGTATTTAAAAGAGGCCCGAAAATTCAGGAGTAGAATTTATTGGTCTGATTCTCGGGTCCAACAACAATTAAATTAGTGCATCTATGAACTTGATTATGAGTAGAGGATGCACTGAGAGTTCAAGATTCAAAATTGTGGTGGGGAAAGTTGTTAAAAAGGTTAAGTTTAAAATAAGGTCGACATGTTTCTGCCTCAGTTGCCTTAATTAGGGCTTATGGGCATTCTTCAGGACCGTTAAGTGAATAACGTGAGGGAAGGGTAAACAGATAAAGTGTTTCTAGAAGGTGAAAAGAAAAGGAAATTTGACCTGTTTCTCTGTTATGAAAGTCTCACTGTACCTGTGAAAATAAAACACAAAGGTTTTGCAACACACAAGGGGAGGGGTACATGGGAACACACATCAAGCAGAATTCTGCTTCATATATCTATCTATTGATAGAGTTTCTTTAAACAACAAAAAAATGGCAATACTTCAATAACCGGTTGATAATTATGGCAGCGTCAACTCTCTCTTCAACTCTCCAATCCATGCAAAGGACAAACGCATGCTTCTAGTTGGTAATGCATGCACATATACACTGGTGTGGTCGGCAGTGTAAGGTGATTTTCAACGTCAATCGGTCACACTCAACACGTAATGGTGCAAATGGAATCACTTCATTATGTGTAACAACATTCAGCTTAGATTAAAGTGCCTTATATTCTTTTGCATATGGAGCGATACTTATGTGTGCATATTCGCAATGGGTATGATTATATGAGTGCGACCCTGATAGTACAAAGTTCGTTACTTAAAACGGCCGCGCAAAAACATTACCTAGCGCATCCATGCAAAGGACAAACGCATGCTTCTAGTTGGTAATGCATGCACATATACACTGGTGTGGTCGGCAGTGTAAGGTGATTTCCAGCGTCAATCGGTCACACTCAACACGTAATGGTGCAAATGGAATCACTTCATTATGTGTAACAACATTCAGCATAGATGAAAGTGCCTTATATTCTTTTGCATATGGAGCGATACTTATGTGTGCATATTCGCAATGGGTATGATTATATGAGTGCAACCCTGATAGTACAAAGTTCGTTACTTAAAACGGCCGCGCAAAAACATTACCTAGCGCATATGACTAATGCGCTCCCATCGGATCGTGGAGCTTCAGGGGGACTAGGGAGAGAGAACATTTCCGTTGACATTATTATTCGTATTTTACTTGCGGTTGGTTGAGAGGTCCGTTCTCCTCTATTTCCGACCTGTTGCGTCCGTGCCTGGCGCTTGCTGTGTGCGCTGCTCAAGCCGATCCGGAAACAGTCAATACTGCTTCCGGGTCGGTATTAAAGACGTAATGCTTTTCAGTGATCCTATTGGACAGTGCTCAAGTTGCCATAGTGACCTATTATGTGTCTAAATGCCAAACGTAAATATATCGGCTGATGTTTAGAAGTGGCTACGGTCACTGTGAGGCGTTCTTCAATGCGCATGGTATTGATAATGGTGCGTTGTCTTTTTACTGAGTGTTCATCTGATATTCATTAGCCCGTATGGTGTCTTGATATTGATCTTGGTGGAAATATAACAGTTTTTGGGGCACAAATAGCGTTAAGGTTAATCCTAAAGAATTCATTTGTCAAAATTAATGGCACGCTATGTTATTGTTTACCCTTATGTTGGTTATCTTGTTCCTCTCATGTAGGCTTATCTTAGGAAAAGATTTTTAGCTGTCTTTTGGGGATGTGTGATACGTTCTAGTAAATCGGTCAATATTTTTGGAAAGACAGTCTCAGGAATGCCAAGAATGGTGGTAAGGACAGTTTTCAGGCTTTATCTCTTCACAAGGCTGAGCCATGGTATTTTATCATTCAGTCCTTCGTTATCAGTTCTAAGCCTGTGCACCCACCTTTGTTCTTTTTCAAAGAGGATTTTCTCTGCGTTATGGTCTTTATTAGGTAAAGTTTCAAGAATGACCCAATGTAGATCCTGTACAGTATGGCCTTGTTCTAAATAATGTGTGGCCATTTTTGTGGTACTCTTCTTGCATTTCACATTGCTGCGATGTTCACACAATCTTTGTTTCACTTTTCTACATGTCATGCCGATGTATTTTTTGTCACATGGGCAAGTAATCATGTAGATCACGTGTGTGGTATTCCAATTTGTATGACTTCTCAAAGTCCATTTAAAGTTCGGTAGCAGCTGTAATTCTTTTGTTGGTTTCGTGAGACAACATACAGAGCACGAGCCACAGGGATAGTGTCCTGTCACTTGAGGGTTGCCCCAGAAACTAGTCTGTTCTCTGTATATTCTTGGGGCAGGTCTCGTATGGACCAATAGATCTTTTAAGTTCCTTGTTCTCTTATTTGCAAAACGTGGTTTTGGCCATGATAGGTTACCTGATGTTAGTATTCGCCAATTTTTATTGATGATCTTCTTTATGTTGTTCGTCATTGGACTGTACGTAGTTACACATGTCAGGATTTCCTCAGAGGGTTCCTTTGTTACGCTCTCAAGCAGAGCCTCCCGATTCTGATTCCCAGCGCGTTTCTTACATTTGCTGATAACTTTCTGTGGGTAGTCTCGAGCTTCTAGTTTTTTGCAGAGGGTGTCTGCTTGTAATTTATACTCAGATGTATCGCTACAATTTCGCCGTAACCTCAAGAATTGGCTATAAGGTAGGTTCTCTCTTAGCGGCCGAGGATGGAAGCTCTTGAACGAACAATGAACTATGACGAACAACATAAAGAAGATCATCAATAAAAATTGGCGAATACTAACATCAGGTAACCTATCATGGCCAAAACCACGTTTTGCAAATAAGAGAACAAGGAACTTAAAAGATCTATTGGTCCATACGAGACCTGCCCCAAGAATATACAGAGAACAGACTAGTTTCTGGTGCAACCCTCAAGTGACAGGACACTATCCCTGTGGCTCGTGCTCTGTATATTGTCTCACGAAACCAACAAAAGAATTACAGCTGCTACCGAACTTTAAATGGACTTTGAGAAGTCATACAAATTGTAATACCACACACGTGATCTACATGATTACTTGCCCATGTGACAAAAAATACATCGGCATGACATGTAGAAAAGTGAAACAAAGATTGTGTGAACATCGCAGCAATGTGAAATGCAAGAAGAGTACCACAAAAATGTCCACACATTATTTAGAACAAGGCCATACTGTACAGGATCTACATTGGGTCATTCTTGAAACTTTACCTAATAAAGACCATAACGCAGAGAAAATCCTCTTTGAAAAAGAACAAAGGTGGGTGCACAGGCTTAGAACTGATAACGAAGGACTGAATGATAACATACCATGGCTCAGCCTTGTGAAGAGATAAAGCCTGAAAACTGTCCTTACCACCATTCTTGGCATTCCTGAGACTGTCTTTCCAAAAATATTGACCGATTTACTAGAACTTATCACACATCCCCAAAAGACAGCTAAAAATCTTTTCCTAAGATAAGCCTACATGAGCGGAACAAGATAACCAACATAAGGGTAACCAATAACATAGCGTGCCATTAATTTTGACAAATGAATTCTTTAGGATTAACCTTAACGCTATTTGTGCCCCAAAAACAGTTATATTTCCACCAAGATCAATATCAAGACACCATACGGGCTAATGAATATCAGATGAACACTCAGTAAACAGACAACGCACCATTATCAATACCATGCGCATTGAAGAACGCCTCACAGTGACCGTAGCCACTTCTAAACATCAGCCGATATATTTACGTTTGGCATTTAGACACATAAGAGGTCACTATGGCAACTTGAGTACTGTCCAATAGGATCACTGAAAAGCATTACGTCTTTAATACCGACCCGGAAGCAGTATTGACTGTTTCCGGATCGGCTGGAGCAGCGCACACAGCAAGCGCCAGGCACGGACGCAAAAGGCCGGAAATAGAGGAGAACGGACCTCTCAACCAACCGCAAGTAAAATACGAATAATAATGTTAACGGAAATGTTCTCTCTCCCTAGTCCCCCTGAAGCTCCACGATCCGATGGGAGCGCATTAGTCATATGCGCTAGGTAATGTTTTTGCGCGGCCGTTTTAAGTAACGAACTTTGTACTATCAAGGTCGCACTCATATAATCATACCCATTGCGAATATGCTCACATAAGTATCGCTCCATATGCAAAAGAATATAAGGCACTTTCATCTATGCTGAATGCTGTTACACATAATGAAGTGATTCCATTTGCACCATTACGTGTTGAGTGTGACCGATTCAATCAATCAATCAATCAGAGCATTTGTATAGCGCACTACTCACCCAGAGGGTCTCAAGGCGCTAGGGGAGGTGGGTCCGCTACTGCTCGAACAGCCAGGTCTTGAGCTGCTTCCTGAAGGCGAGGTGGTCCTGGGTCAGGCGGAGGTGGGTCGGGAGGGAGTTCCAAGTCTTGGCGGCGAGGTAGGAGAAGGACCGTCCCCCTGTGGTGGCTCTTCGGATTCGGGGGACGGCGGCGAGGGCGTGGGTGGTCGATCGAAGCTGGCGTTTGGGAGCGTAGAAGTTGAGGCGGCTGTTGAGGTATCCTGGTCCTTGGTTGTGTAGGGCTTTGTGAGCGTGGGTGAGGAGACGGAAGGTGATTCTCTTGTTGACCGGGAGCCAGTGCAGGTCTCTCACGTGTTCGGAGATGTGGCTGCGACGGGGGATGTCCAGGATGAGTCGTGCTGAGGCGTTCTGGATCTGCTGAAGTCTCTTCTGGAGTTTGGCGGTGGTTCCTGCATAGAGGGAGTTGCCGTAGTCCAGACGGCTGGTGACGAGGGCCTGGGTGACCGTCTTCCTGGTCTCGGTGGGGATCCACCGGAAGATCTTGCGTAGCATGCGCAGGATGTTGAAGCACGACGAGGAGACGGCGTTGACTTGTCTGGTCAGGGAGAGGGAGGAGTCCAGAATGAAGCCTAGGTTGCGTGCGTGGTCTGTTTGTTTGGGTGCGCTGCCTAGGGCGGGGGGCCACCAGGAGTTGTCCCAGGCGGAGGGTGAGGATCCCAGGATGAGGACTTCCGTCTTGTCCGAGTTCAGTTTCAGGCGACTGTTCTTGATCCATTCGGCTACCTCTTTCATCCCTTCTTGGAGGTTGGCTCTGGCGGTGGCGGGGTCGTTGGTGAGGGAGAGGATCAGCTGGGTGTCATCGGCGTAGGAGATGATGTTGAGGTTGTGCTGGCGTGCGATGGCTGCGAGGGGGCTCATGTAGACGTTGAAGAGTGTTGGGCTGAGCGAGGAGCCTTGAGGAACACCGCAGATGACTTTGGTGGCCTTTGATCTGAACGGGGGGAGGCGGACTCTCTGTGTCCTTCCGGCGAGGAAGGAGATGATCCACTCCAGTGCCTTTTCCTTGATTCCGACGTTGCTGAGGCGCTGTACTAGGGTACGGTGGCAGACAGTGTCGAAGGCCGCGGAGAGGTCCAGGAGGATGAGGGCCGCTGTTTTTCCGTTGTCGAGCAGGGCTCGAATGTCATCGGTGGCTGCGATCAGGGCGGTTTCGGTACTGTGGTTGGCCCGGAAGCCAGACTGCGAGAGGTCTAGGGATCCGTTCGTCTCGAGGAAGGCGGCCAGCTGCTTGTTGACGGTCTTCTCGATGACTTTTGCAGGGAACGGGAGTAGCGAGATGGGGTGGTAGTTCTTGAGGTCGGTGGGGTCGGCTGATGGCTTCTTTAGTAGAGCGCTGAGTTCGGCGTGCTTCCAGCTCTCCGGGAAGGTAGCGGTGTCGAAGGAGGTGTTGATGATGTTCCGCAGGTGGGGTGCGATGACAGCATCGGCCTTGTTGAAGACGTGGTGAGGGCATGGGTCGGTCGGAGATCCGGAGTGGATGGAGTTCATTGTGCGGATGGTGTCTTCGGTGCTGATCTGGGTCCAGGCGCGGAGGGTGGTGGTGGGGTGCGCTGGTTCGGTCGTGGCGTGCGTCGGTTGGGTGCTGAAGCTGTTGTGTATGTCCGCGATCTTGTTGTGGAAGTAGGAGGCGAGGGAGTTGCAGAGGTCTTGCGAAGGGGTGATGTCGTTGTTTCCGGCGTTGGGGTTGGAGAGCTCTTTAACGATGTTGAAGAGTTCCTTGCTGTTGTGTGCGTTGATGTCGAGTCGTTTCTTGAATGCGGTTTTCTTGGTTAGCGCGGATGAGTTGGTGGTGTTTTCGGGTGGCGAGCTTGAGGGCAGTCATGTTGTCCGGTGTAGGGTCTCTGCGCCAGGTTCTCTCGAGGGCTCGGCAGTTCTTCTTGGAGCTCTTGAGTTCTTCGGTGAACCATGGGGCTTTCTTGCTGCCGGGTCTGCTGGGCGGGGTCCTCAGGGGGGTGAGGTCGTCAACGCAGTCGCTGATCCACTTCGTGAGGTTGGTGGCCGCTTGGCTGGGGTTCGTTGTGCTGGTGGGAGGGTTCTTGCTCAGGGAAGTCGCGAGCTGGTCGGCTGTGATCTTGTTCCAGCTTCTGTGTGTAGCCTGTTGTTGGTGGTGGTGGATTGTGGTCCTTCTGAAGCTGAAGTGGACGCAGATGTGGTCAGTCCAGTGGAGTCCGGTGGCGTGGCTGAAGGTGATGTCCTTGCTGGATGAGAAGACGGGGTCGAGTGTGTGTCCGGCGTAGTGGGTGGGGGTGGTCACCAGCTGCTTGAGTCCGAGGTTAGCGAGGTTGTCCAGCAGGGTGGTGGTGTTGCGGTCGTTGTTGTTCTTCAGGTGGAAGTTGAGGTCCTCGAGGAGGATGTAGTCGGCGGAGGGGAGGGCGTGCGGGCTGATGAAGTCGGCGAAGTCTTCGCTGAATTGTGTGCGTGGTCCCGGGGGTCTGTAGATGAGGGTGCCTCTGAGGGTGGTCTTGGGGTTCATGTGGACCTGGAAGTGCAGGTGTTCGGCGGTTGTCAGGGTGTCGTCGGCGTTGGTCGTGATGCGGATGGTGTTCCTGTGGATGATGGCGATGCCTCCTCCGGTCTGGTTGATGCGGTCCCTCCGGATGATCTTGTAACCGTCTGGGATGGCGATGGCGATGTCGGGCGCTGAAGAGGCGTTCATCCAGGTTTCCGTGAGGAAGGCGACGTCTGGTGAAGTGGTGTCGAGCAGGTTCCAGAGCTCGACGGCGTGTCTGTGGACGGAGCGGGTGTTGAGCAGGATGCACTTCAGGTGGCTGCTGTTGTTGCTCGTCTTGGTCTTGGTGGGTGTGGGTGTAGTGCAGGTCCGGATGCAGGTGAACTCGAATGAGCTGCAGCTGAAGGGTCCGTGGGTGCCTCTCGGGGTGGCTCGGTGACATTCCGGGAGTCGGCCGGTGTTGAGTGCGTTGAGGGTGGTGGCGTCATACGTCCGGCGGGTGGGCTGGGGTCTGCGGGGGCCAGGGGTTCTGGTACTGGGCGCAGTCCAGGCGCGGACGGCGCAGACGGGCTTACCTTTGGCGCGCCATCGGTGCACAATCGGCGCTCCCGCTGCCTGTGAACGCAGCGCGTTCGCACGGTCGCCATATATGGCGAAGTGCGAGGGAGGGCGGAGCAGCTGGGAGGCGGGAGCGGGGAGGGCACAGAAAGAAAAAGGGGGCGTGGCAGATCAACGGAGGCGGGAAGCGGGGAGCGGGGCGGGAGGAAACCGGGGCAGCGGAGGGGAGCAAGTACAGGGGGACAGGCGATGAGAAGTACAATAACAACAAATACAATAACAGTTACAGCAAAGGGGCACACAGCAGGAGAAACACGGGGCAGAAAAGCCTAAAAAGGCAACAGAGCAGCGAACACAGCAATAGATGCCCCGACCGCAGGAGACCACTCCGCTCGGCGGCAGGGGGCGTGGTCAGTCGGCAGCGGCAGGGTCAGCGAGGCAGGCGGGTGGCGGGTGGCACACGCAGCAGCTGGTGGCCGTGCGGCGCGGGGGTGTCCTAAAGCTAGGTCACACTCACCTGCGTCGCACGGTCGCCATATATGGCCAAGTGCGAGGGAGGGCGGAGCAGCTGGGAGGCGGGAGCGGGGAGGGCACAGAAGGAAAAAGGGGGCGTGGCAAATCAACGGAGGCGGGAAGCGGGGAGCGGGGCGGGAGGAAACCGGGGCAGCGGAGGGGAGCAAGTACAGGGGAACAGGCGATGAGAAGTACAATAACAACAAATACAATAACAGTTACAGCAAAGGGGCACACAGCAGGAGAAACACGGGGCAGAAAAGCCTAAAAAGGCAACAGAGCAGCGAACACAGCAATAGATGCCCCGACCGCAGGAGACCACTCCGCTCGGCGGCAGGGGGCGTGGTCAGTCGGCGGCGGCAGGGTCAGCGAGGCAGGTGGCACACGCAGCAGCTGGTGGCCGTGCGGCGCGGGGGTGTCCTAAAGCTAGGTCACACTCACCTGCGTCGCACGGTCGCCATATATGGCCTAGTGCGAGGGAGGGCGGAGCAGCTGGGAGGCGGGAGCGGGGAGGGCACAGAAAGAAAAAGGGGGCGTGGCAAATCAACGGAGGCGGGAAGCGGGGAGCGGGGCGGGAGGAAACCGGGGCAGCGGAGGGGAGCAAGTACAGGGGGACAGGCGATGAGAAGTACAATAACAACAAATACAATAACAGTTACAGCAAAGGGGCACACAGCAGGAGAAACACGGGGCAGAAAAGCCTAAAAAGGCAACAGAGCAGCGAACACAGCAATAGATGCCCCGACCGCAGGAGACCACTCCGCTCGGCGGCAAGGGGCGTGGTCAGTCGGCGGCGGCAGGGTCAGCGAGGCAGGCGGGTGGCGGGTGGCACACGCAGCAGCGGGTGGCCGTGCGGCGCGGGGGTGTCCTAAAGCTAGGTCACACTCACCTGCGTGGCACGGTCGCCGTATATGGCCAAGTGCGAGGGAGGGCGGAGCAGCTGGGAGGCGGGAGCGGGGAGGGCACAGAAAGAAAAAGGGGGCGTGGCAAATCAACGGAGGCGGGAAGCGGGGAGCGGGGCGGGAGGAAACCGGGGCAGCGGAGGGGAGCAAGTACAGGGGGACAGGCGATGAGAAGTACAATAACAACAAATACAATAACAGTTACAGCAAAGGGGCACACAGCAGGAGAAACACGGGGCAGAAAAGCCTAAAAAGGCAACAGAGCAGCGAACACAGCAATAGATGCCCCGACCGCAGGTGACCACTCCGCTCGGCGGCAAGGGGCGTGGTCAGTCGGCGGCGGCAGGGTCAGCGAGGCAGGCGGGTGGCACATGCAGCAGCGGGTGGCCGTGCGGCACGGGGGTGTCCTAAAGCTAGGTCACACTCACCTGCGTCGCACGGTCGCCGTATATGGCCAAGTGCGAGGGAGGGCGGAGCAGCTGGGAGGCGGGAGCGGGGAGGGCACAGAAAGAAAAAGGGGGCGTGGCAAATCAACGGAGGCGGGAAGCGGGCAGCGTGGCGGGAGGAAACCGGGGCAGCTGAGGGGAGCAAGTACAGGGGGACAGGCGATGAGAAGTACAATAACAACAAATACAATAACAGTTACAGCAAAGGGGCACACAGCAGGAGAAACACGGGGCAGAAAAGCCTAAAAAGGCAACAGAGCAGCGAACACAGCAATAGATGCCCCGACCGCAGGAGACCACTCCGCTCAGCGGCAGGGGGCGTGGTCAGTCGGCGGCGGCAGGGTCAGCGAGGCAGGCGGGTGGCGGGTGGCACACGCAGCAGCTGGTGGCCGTGCGGCACGGGGGTGTCCTAAAGCTAGGTCACACTCACCTGCGTCGCACGGTCGCCATATATGGCCAAGTGCGAGGGAGGGCGGAGCAGCTGGGAGGCGGGAGCGGGGAGGGCACAGAAAGAAAAAGGGGGCGTGGCAAATCAACGGAGGCGGGAAGCGGGGAGCGGGGCGGGAGGAAACCGGGGCAGCGGAGGGGAGCAAGTACAGGGGGACAGGCGATGAGAAGTACAATAACAACAAATACAATAACAGTTACAGCAAAGGGGCACACAGCAGGAGAAACACGGGGCAGAAAAGCCTAAAAAGGCAACAGAGCAGCGAACACAGCAATAGATGCCCCGACCGCAGGAGACCACTCCGCTCGGCGGCAGGGGGCGTGGTCAGTCGGCGGCGGCAGGGTCAGCGAGGCAGGCGGGTGGCGGGTGGCACACGCAGCAGCTGGTGGCCGTGCGGCGCGGGGGTGTCCTAAAGCTAGGTCACACTCACCTGCGTCGCACGGTCACCATATATATGGCCAAGTGCGAGGGAGGGCGGAGCAGCTGGGAGGCGGGAGCGGGGAGGGCACAGAAAGAAAAAGGGGGCATGGCAAATCAACGGAGGCGGGAAGCGGGGAGCGGGGCGGGAGGAAACCGGGGCAGCGGAGGGGAGCAAGTACAGGGGGACAGGCGATGAGAAGTACAATAACAACAAATACAATAACAGTTACAGCAAAGGGGCACACAGCAGGAGAAACACGGGGCAGAAAAGCCTAAAAAGGCAACAGAGCAGCGAACACGGCAATAGATGCCCCGACCGCAGGAGACCACTCCACTCGGCGGCAGGGGGCGTGGTCAGTCGGCGGCGGCAGGGTCAGCGAGGCAGGCGGGTGGCGGGTGGCACACGCAGCAGCTGGTGGCCGTGCGGCGCGGGGGTGTCCTAAAGCTAGGTCACACTCACCTGCGTCGCACGGTCGCCATGTATGGCCAAGTGCGAGGGAGGGCAGAGCAGCTGGGAGGCGGGAGCGGGGAGGGCACAGAAGACAAAGGGGGCGTGGCAAATCAACGGAGGCAGGAAGCGGGGAGCGGGGCGGGAGGAAACCGGGGCAGCGGAGGGGAGCAAGTACAGGGGGACAGGCGATGAGAAGTACAATAACAACAAAGACAATAACAGTTACAGCAAAGGGGCACACAGCAGGAGAAACACGGGGCAGAAAAGCCTAAAAAGGCAACAGAGCAGCGAACACAGCAATAGATGCCCCGACCGCACGATTGACGCTGGAAATCACCTTACACTGCCGACCACACCAGTGTATATGTGCATGCATTACCAACTAGAAGCATGCGTTTGTCCTTTGCATGGATGCGCTAGGTAATGATTTTGCGCGGCCGTTTTAAGTAACGAACTTTGTACTATCAGGGTCGCACTCATATAATCATACCCATTGCGAATATGCACACATAAGTATCGCTCCATATGCAAAAGAATATAAGGCACTTTAATCTAAGCTGAATGTTGTTACACATAATGAAGTGATTCCATTTGCACCATTACGTGTTGAGTGTGACCGATTGACGTTGAAAATCACCTTACACTGCCGACCACACCAGTGTATATGTGCATGCATTACCAACTAGAAGCATGCGTTTGTCCTTTGCATGGATTGGAGAGTTGAAGAGAGAGTTGACGCTGCCATAATTATCAACCGGTTATTGAAGTATTGCCATTTTTTAGTTGTTTAAAGAAACTCTATCAATAGATAGATATATGAAGCAGAATTCTGCTTGATGTGTGTTCCCATGTACCCCTCCCCTTGTGTGTTGCAAAACCTTTGTGTTTTATTTTCACAGGTACACTGAGACCTTCATAACAGAGAAACAGGTCAAATTTCCTTTTCTTTTCACCTTCTAGAAACACTTTATCTGTTTACCCTTCCCTCACGTTATTCACTTAACGGTCCTGAAGAATGCCCATAAGCCCTAATTAAGGCAACTGAGGCAGAAACATGTCGACCTTATTTTAAACTTAACCTTTTTAACAACTTTCCCCACCACAATTTTGAATCTTGAACTATCAGTGCATCCTCTACTCATAATCAAGTTCATAGATGCACTAATTTAAGAGTTGTTGGACCCGAGAATCAGACCAATAAATTCTACTCCTGAATTTTCTGGCCTCTTTTAAATACCCCTATCACTGGCTCACTACTGCATCAACCTTGGGTAAGAACCTCCTGGTGGAGGCTGCATAATTTAATCGACCTAATGATTATGCACACACGTGACCCAAAAGCGGAGAACCAAGATATACCGCTTTAAGTACCAACCTACCCATCACGTGCATGAGGGTCCATTTATATTGGGACACCCCCTCCTTCATCCTGCCTGCATACCTAAGGTTGTGCAGGACAAGTGATCCATTCTCACTTTTGATTATTGCAGATGGGTGATAGCAACATTAAATCTAGGAGGTATATATATATAACGATATGCTCTATATATGGATCTAACTTAGATGAGGGGGAAGTATTTAAATATCTAAATTCTGAGTTGGCTAATTGGGGTTCTCCCCTAGTGGTATGCGGCGACTTAAATATAAACTTGGCAGGGGGGGAATTAGAGGCTGGCCCAGAGAAATACAAGGGGCGTAAACCTAGTGTATTTAAGGCACTATATAATTTAGTTAAAGATCATGCGTTGGTTGATATTTGGAGTAAAAATTTTCCAACACTACCCGGGTATACTTATTACTCCTCACCACATACAAAGTTTGTCCGCTTGGACTACTTCTTTACTTCAACTAGTATTCAATCATATACTAAGATCCAACTCTCTCCCAGGGTAACATCGGATCACTACCCATTAATAATTAAGATTACCAAAATTGGTGAAATGCTACAAAACAGGAGCTTCTCGTTCGATAGGAAATTGTGCTTGGATGCACAATACAGAGAAACACATGGGTAAATGGATGCAGAGTTTTTACAGAATAATATGGGTTCCGCTAATATTGAAACAATATGGGATACATGGAAAGCTTGTTTTAGAGGGGAGGCGGTGAGTTTCGGACTTTATAATCAAAATCTGCAACAGGGGAAGATGCGGGAATTGTACGATCAGCTGTGTAAAGCGGAAGAAAACCTGATAAAACAAATAGAGAAGAGAGATAATATGACTAAAATTCAGGAATATGAAGGGATAATCGCCAAATGTCGTGCTAATATCACAGGAGTTTTGTGTGAGGAAATAGCTAAGAAATATTTAACATACAGAAGGTACATCCACGAGTACAGAGAGTCTATAGGAAGGGCATTAGCCTTAAAACTAAAAATGAAGGACTCTGCCCGTCAAATCATGAAAATGAAAGATAAAAATGGGGCAATGACTGAAAACCCAGAGAAAATATTGGAAATACTATACCAATTTTATACTGAATTATATACAAGTCAACCTAATCCCTCTCCTGAAGCTTTTCTGCAGGAGGCTATATTCAATAAATTAACTGATCTCGAGAAAGAACTATTAGACCAACCCTTCTCAATGGAGGAATTGGAAAGAGCAGTAAAAAACATTCCGAATGGAAAAGCTGCCGGTCCCGATTTTATCCCAGGGGAGGTGTATAAATGTTTTTTTGAACCCTTAAAAAGATTTATGTTGGAGCATTTTAGAATCGCACAATTGGGGAGGACCCCACAGTCCTGGGATGATGCTTCAATTGTAATATTTCCTAAAAAAGGGAAACCACCGGAACAACCGGCCTCATATCGACCTATATCTTTGCTAAATTGTGATAGCAAAATGTATTCAAAGATGCTTGCAAACCGAATATCCAAGGTTCTGCTGCCACATTCTGCTGCAACGCCTGCAAGTTCACCTGCATACGGACCTGCACCACTCCAGCAGCGCTCAAGACCTCGACGAGCAACAGCAGCAGCCACCTGAAATGCATCCTGCTCAACACCCGCTCCGTCCACAGACACGCCGTCGAGCTCTGGAACCTGCTCAACACAACTTCACCAGACGTCGCCTTCCTCACGAAAACCTGGATGAACGCCTCTTCAGCGCCCGACATCGCCATCGCCATCCCAGACGGCTACAAGATCATCCGAAAGGACCGCATCAACAACACCGGAGGAGGCATCGCCATCGTCCACAGGAACACCATCCGCATCACGACCAACACCGACGACACCCTGACAACCGCCGAACACCTTCACTTCCAGGTCCACATCAACCCCAAGACCACCCTCAGAGGCACCCTCATCTACAGACCCCCGGGACAACGCACACAATTCAGCGAAGACATCGCCGACTTCATCAGCCCGCACGCCCTCTGCTCCGCTGACTACATTCTCCTAGGGGACCTCAACTTCCACCTGGAGAACAACAACGACCGCAACACCACCACCCTGCTGGACAACCTCGCCAACCTGGGACTCAAGCAACTGGTGACCACCCCCACCCACTACGCCGGACACACACTCGACCCCGTCTTCTCATCCAGCAAGGACATCGCCTTCAGCCACGCCACCGGACTCCACTGGACGGACCACAGCTGCGTCCACTTCAGCTTCGGTAGGACCACGGTCCACCACCACCAACAACAGGCTGCACGCAGAAGCTGGAACAAGATCACAGCCGACTAGCTCACGACCTCCCTGAACATGAACCCTCCCACCAGCACAACGAACCCTAGCCAGGCGGCCACCAACCTCACGAAGTGGATCAGCGACTGCGCAGACGAGCTCGCCCCTCTGAGGACCCCGCCCAGCAGACCCGGTAGCAAGAAAGCCCCATGGTTCACCGACGAACTCAAGAGCTCCAAGAAGAACTGCCGAGCCCTCGAGAGAACCTGGCGAAGAGACCCAACACCGGACAACATGACTGCCCTCAAGCTCGCCACCCGAAAACACCACCAACTCATCCACGCCACCAAGAAAACTGCATTCAAGGAACGACTGGACAACAACGCACACAACAGCAAGGAACTCTTCAACATCGTCAAAGAGCTCTTCAACCCCAACGCTGGAAACGACACCACCCCTTCGCAAGATCTCTGCAACTCCCTCGCCTCCTACTTCCACAACAAGATCGCGGACATACACAACAGCTTCAGCTCTCTACCGACGAACGCCATGACCGAACCACCGCCGCCCACCTCCACCCTCCGCGCCTGGACTCCGATCAGCACCGAAGACACCGTCCGCACGATGAACTCCATCCACTCCGGATCTCCGACCGACCCCTGCCCTCACCACGTCTTCAACAAGGCCGATGCTGTCATCGCACCCCACCTGCGGGACATCATCAACACCTCCTTCGACACCGCCACCTTCCCGGAGAGCTGGAAGCACGCCGAACTCAGCGCCCTACTCAAAAAGCCATCGGCCGACCCGACCGACCTCAAGAACTACCGCCCCATCTCGCTGCTCCCGTTTCCAGCAAAAGTCATCGAGAAGACCGTCAACAAGCAACTGGCCGCCTTCCTCGAAACGAACGGATCCCTCGACCCCTCGCAGTCTGGCTTCCGAGCCAACCACAGCACCGAGACCGCCCTGATCGCAGCCACCGATGACATCCGAGCGCTACTCGACAACGGAGAAACAGCGGCCCTCATCCTCCTCGACCTCTCCGCGGCCTTCGACACTGTCTGCCACCGCACCCTAGTGCAGCGCCTCAGCAACGTCGGAGTCCAGGAGAAGGCACTGGAGTGGATCATCTCCTTCCTCGCCGGAAGGACACAGAGAGTCCGTCTCCCTCCGTTCAGATCTGAAGCCACCGAAGTCATCTGCGGCGTCCCTCAAGGCTCCTCGCTCAGTCCAACCCTCTTCAACGTCTACATGAGCCCCCTCGCAGACATTGCACGCAAGCACAACCTCAACATCATCTCCTACGCCGACGACACCCAGCTGATCCTCTCCCTCACCAACGACCCCGCCACCGCCAGAGCCAACCTTCACGAAGGGATGAAAGAGGTAGCCGAATGGATGAAGAACAGCCGCCTGAAACTGAACTCAGACAAGACGGAAGTCCTCATCCTGGGATCCTCACCCGCCGCGTGGGACGACTCCTGGTGGCCCCCCGCCCTAGGCAGCGCACCCAAACCAACAGACCACGCACGCAACCTGGGCTTCATCCTGGACTCCTCCCTCTCCATGACCAGACAAGTCAACGCCGTCTCCTCGTCATGCTTCAACATACTGCGCATGCTACGTAAGATCTTCCGGTGGATCCCCACCGAGACCAGGAAGACGGTCACCCAGGCCCTCGTCACCAGCCGTCTGGACTACGGCAACTCCCTCTACGCCGGAACCACCGCCAAACTCCAAAAGAGACTCCAGCGGATCCAGAACGCCTCAGCGCGACTCATCCTGGACATCCCCCGTCGCAGCCACATCTCCGGACACCTGAGAGACCTACACTGGCTCCCGGTCAGCAAGAGAATCACCTTCCGTCTCCTCACCCACGCACACAAAGCCCTACACAACCAAGGCCCAGGATACCTCAACAGCCGCCTAAACTTCTACGCTCCCAAACGCCAGCTTCGATCGACCAGCCACGCCCTCGCCGCCGTCCCCTGCATCCGAAGAGCCACCACAGGGGGACGGTCCTTCTCCTACCTCGCCGCCAAGACATGGAACTCCCTCCCCACCCACCTCCGCCTGACCCAGGACCACCTCACCTTCAGGAAGCTACTCAAGACCTGGCTGTTCGAGCAGTAGCGGACCCCCCCAGCGCCTTGAGACCCTCTGGGTGAGTAGCGCGCTATATAAATGCGATGATTGATTGATTGATTGAAGGTTATAACACCATTAGTATCACTGAGCCAGCATGGGTTTATCCCAAACAGAGGGACCATATCACATATTAATAAAGTGATTACTTTGATAGACATAGCAGAAATCGAGAAAAGAGACTTAGCGTTGATATTACTCGACGCTGAGAAAGCGTTTGACCGCGTAGAGTGGGCATATTTGTGGGCAGTAATGCAAAGAATGGGATTCGGCAAACACTTCTTAAGAGCTATTAAAACACTGTACCGCTCACCTAATGCGAGAGTTGTAGCTATTGGTAGAAAATCGGAAAAGATAATTATTACAAGAGGTACTCGCCAGGGGTGCCCTTGCTCCCCACTTCTTTTTGCGTTATTTATTAACCCATTTTTATTAAAACTATCACAATCACCATACATTAAACCATTCGTAGTTTCATCTATACCCCATTCAGTATTCGCATATGCGGATGACATTGCCATTATTACCACAGACCCAAGACAGGCTATGATAGAGATTGAACGCTTGGCTATAGATTTCGGAAATAGTTCTGGCTACAAATTAAATGCTGCGAAAATGCAGGTGCTTTGTTCAGATTCTGTTCAGTTAACGATCACAGGGTCACTCATGAAGTGACATATTTAGGAATTATATAATTAAATCCCATACACAAGAGATAGTAGAGGCTAACTGGGACAAAACAATGCTACAAATTAAACAATCTTTAGAAAGGTGGGGGAGACTTCAATTGTCTATAATAGGGAGAGGCAACATCATTAAATGAATGTACTAGCTAAAATCTTATATCTGTATCGTAGTATCCCCATAGAGATACCCTTAAATCATATATATAAACTACAAAGTCTATGTACAAATTTTTTTGGGGCACCCGGTAAAACAAGACGAGCAATGAAATGGTTGACCCTGCCTATTGAGAGAGAAGGGCGTGGGATTCCGGATTTTGTGTTTTATTATTATGTTTGTTTCTTACAAAGAATGAGAATATTGTTGACGGGAGAACAAATTGAGGATCCGGCAGAATCCCCGTCGATATTCTATCTATTATTATGGGAACATGCGAAGGGATGTTTGTTAAAAGGACTGGAGGGGAACTACTACAAACATACCCGATTTAAGGTGCTTGAATCTGTATATAAAGTTTGGAGAAGGGTTGTAAGGATATTGAAGCTGGAAAGAATTGTGTACCATACTCCCTTATCTGCGGAAAAAATACTACCATCAATATTCTGGGACAATGTAACAAAGGAATGGGGCAGGAAAGGTATGAGTAAAATCGGAGATTTATATGACACTGATGGAATATTCAAATCTTTCTCTAATATATGTACCAAATTCCATATACCTCCGTCATCTTTTTTTAAATATCTCTAAATTAGAGATTTTTGCTAAAAGAAATTAAACAGACCCAGCCCTAATAAGATAATAGAGGCTGTCCAATCAAAAAAAAGGATAGGCATGCTATATCGATTGCTGATGGATTACAAGC
This sequence comes from Lissotriton helveticus, assembly GCF_964261635.1. Lineage (NCBI taxonomy): Eukaryota > Metazoa > Chordata > Amphibia > Caudata > Salamandridae > Lissotriton > Lissotriton helveticus. Next base: position 426,778,602 of record NC_136061.1, on the reverse strand, counting down.
CAGATGATTTGAATAAACATAATGTATATTGGCAGAATCAATTAGAGGAAACTGATCTAAATATTGTGGATTATATCTTGATGGCCAAGGATATATGTTTGTCTGCCAATCTGAAAGCTCAGGTATATAAGACAATATTCAGACTATACTATACTCCTAAACGTATGGCAACATGGGGGCCTATGTATGATGGAAAATGTTTTCTATGCGGAGGGGAAGATGCAGATATTGTCCATGTTTTTTATAAATGCTCGAAATTATCATCTTTCATATCAAGTATAGAAAAATGGGCAGGGGCAGGGGGTCCAAGGTTTCCAACAACAACTTAGTCAGGATCCCAGATTCCAGTCATGATTCACTGGGGACCTCAGAAATCAAAAAGGGTAAGGACCACTGCATTACAGAAAGCATTTTTATCAAAGGTTAACTTCCGTATAACAGAGATAGAGAGGACGCATTTTGAGGGAAATACTTTCCAAAACAAAAGTTAGAAGAAACCAGAACATAATGATTCAGTTTTGTTGCTCTATTTTGTCCCACTGACAAAAGCATGATTCTGCTTACAGATTGATTCACCCATTCGTTGATTCATTCATATTACTAATTCACCACTAATTCTTAATGAGTTCCGGAGTAGCATGCTACTCACTGAAAAAGCACTTCAACACCTCCTCAGGGGTAGCAAGCGCTATATAAATTCAAAACTTTTTTCCCTCTTCCATCTCTCCATTATCCTTCTCAATCCAAATAACTAACTAACATATCCACCACTGAAATTACTTTTATATTTCACTATACTAATTCACCTCTAATCCTCTATGGGTTCTGGAGTAGCGTGCTATTCGCTGAAAAAGTGCTTCAACCCCTCGTCAGGGGTAGTAAGTGTGATATAGATGCAATTACAATACAATACAATTAGGCTGTGGGGTTCTAGGTTTAAACCTATAATACCTGATAAAACCCCACTGAAAGAAAAATAGCTCTCACCGGTGAAAACATATAAACACTGAAAAAACACCTGCACAACCACAAGCTAAATGCCAATCAAAGAAAGGAAAAAGAGAGTGAAAGAGTCATTTTTTTCTTCCTGAAGAGGTCAATATAATTTAACTTTGTTATACAAGCTAGCAGTAAGAAAAACTGGCTAACATTATTCTGCTTGAGTTTTGTTCTTTAGGGATGCCACTAAAATATTGTTTCTTCTTCCTTTTACTTTTTCCAATTTTGTGGCCTTTGGTCTAAAGATGCAGGGTTTAGTTTCATATTTTAGGAGTAGTTTAATTATTTTATAAACTGAAGAGAATCAGGAAATATCAAACTCATATTTGATATTTTGGCTGCATTTGATTCTTTCACTGATAAAATGGCTGGTTTCATAAAAATCTTTCCTAATATGTGTCATCACATTTACCCACAGAGAATGCGTAAAAACCCTTAATACATCAGACCATAGTTTCTAGTGGGTCAGTATTGATAGTAGGTGAATTGCCAACACCTCAGGCTTTAAACATTCAATGCAAGGTATAGTGACAAGTATATATATATATCACCAAGCATCTGGGACTTTTTAGTCCATTCTGGTGCACTGTTTTTTTATGCACAACTAAAACGCAAATATTTATCATTTTGTGCTTTATGTGGCATCAAAGAAAGAGTCATCCCAACTGTGTCCCTTAGCCGATGGTTCTCATCCCAAGGGGCTATGAATGCTGAGAGGGCCTTTTCACAGAAGTTTACATGGGAAGAAAAGAGAGAGCGCACACGACCCAAAGGCTCACTGAAGAAGTATTGTATGGTGTACTAGAATAAGATTAATTTGCAAAAATCTATTTGGACCTCATAACCACTATATGTACACTGTTTATATACCATGTTCTTTCAGTGCAGAAAGCAAGCAATAATAAAAGCAAAATGTTTCATAAACACCGGAAAAACACTTTTTCTGTTGTTTTTAGTGACACGAAAATGTGTAACCACTGATAACAGCTGTTTTTTAAGATATTGAAAACACTGAAAAAACCCCACCAGAATTCACCAAAAATAGAAACTGAAAACAGGAAAGCCTAAATACAATTGATGATTGCTTGTAAAGCATTACAATGCTTCCCAAAATGATGTTTCTCATATAAGAACTTAACTGACAAAAAAGCAGAGCAAAATTATTAATGGTGGTCAATGTTGTGAAACTTCCCCGAATCCTAATTCGTGATGTTTTTTAAAACGATTCTAGCGTTGTAGACATGATCAAACTGGCAAAAGTTGTTTAAAAAATCTGCTGCAAAGTGAATTTTGATGGAACAAAAACCAGCCAACACCATCTATTAATTTTTCTGGAAAATTCCATTACAAATAATATTTGAGAGTGAAACTTCACTAGGGTAAAATCTTTTGTGAGATACACTAAGCTCCTAACTTCGAGAACTCTGAAAGATGTGATCTTTGCCAAACTCCACCAGCATAATTCACATTGTGAGGGCCTGATAAACTGATACAAGTGTATCTTCCGGGACATAAACAATTTTGTCTCGGTGATCAATAATGGTCTGCAGTGCAGTTGAGATGCGGTAATTGCACAATCTATTAAAGTGGGCTTACAGTTGGTGTGATCCCTTGTTGCTTGAATGGCATTCCAAATAGGTGATCAAGTACTTTCCTGCATGGGTGTATCAGTTTTTATAGTGGGCCTTATTTATAACAAAATGACACAGCGTGGCGCCGCAAGCCATTTTGCTGCACCGAGCTGCGTCATTTGAAAAGCACAGGGATGAATCATATTTACAGCAATATGACGCATCCCTATGCTTTCACCTGCACTGGCACACAATTGGCTGCCATGCATCAATGCAGGCACCCATGCCCCAATGTGCAAGGTTGCCTGCGTTTTGGGGACAAAAGACATCACAAGAGGTTTTTTCTTCTTTCTATGCATGCTACATCATGCATAGAAAATTAGGAGAAATAAAAGTATTTCTCATTGTTGTGCCTCCTTTTGCCTCCCCTAGGGAGGTGTAGCATTCTGACGCATTCCCAGGTTTATGAAATGATGTATATCTGGGAATGCAGCAAAATCCATGGGTGTTGCGTGGGAACACCCAAAGCAACACCCATGGCACACCCTTTTCACGCAAAGTAATGTGTAAAAAAGAGCCATATTTACAAGGCCATGAACAGCCACGCAGGGTGGCTTTGCGTGGCCTTGTAAATATGGGGCTGAACACTGCGCCGCCGGCACCGTGTGATGCACAAGCAGCACAAGGGGCTTGTAAATAAGCCCCATATTATTTAAAAACCACAAACTAAGCTGGGCAGCAACAAAAGCTACATAATAATTGAAAATGTGGACATTTTAATTTCACAATGGTGTTAGAGTTCACAAATTTATATTTGTATTACATTACAAACTTATTTTCAGTTTTCATCACAAAGTGATGAAGCAATTTGCCAATAATAGTAGGATTTACAATCAGTGCTGTCTTCAGGGAGTAGAATCTAAGAAGAATTCATTCCCAAGCTAGCCATGAAGCCATTAGACCAAATCAATTCTACAAATAGAAGATGCAGATAAGTAAAGGCAAGGATTGCAGAACTCTTTAGACTTCTTGGCTAAAATAATTCAGTTTGTGTTGCCACAGGGAGCCTTTTAGTGATGAACATTTCCTTAAAATGTAGACATTTTTTCCATATCCCCTTGTCGTCTTGATTACCTTCCAAATCCAGTTCTTTTTCTCCCAGCCTGAAATTGCTGATGCTTTCCTTCTGTCATAAAGGGTCGGTCTGCAAGATCAGAGGGAGACAAAGGGGCATATTCACAAGGAGCTATCGCAGAATTAACTGCACTTTATCGCAGCCAAACTCGTGATAAATTTACCCTACCATTCACAAGCTAGTGCTAACAGCCCACAGCATCACTGGTGCAAAGTCAGACCACAGACTGCACCACAAAAAGGAAGCACAGCCCACAGCCACACCTGAAGACAAACAGATGCCATGGAGCAACTGAACAAGCAGCACGGACACCCAAGAGTGCCACAACACCCACCGACACCACACCCATGCCCGCAACATCCCCCCCGGGCCCACCCCCAAACCCGTACCAAGAAACTGCACACCAACACCACGAATCACAAAACAAATATGTTGCCTGAGGTCTCACAAGCAGGTAAATTAACATATATACCTGGCAAGAAAATCGAGAACCAGTCATACAGCAATGCAATCACCAACACAAAACACCATACAACCAAAAATAATAAACAACTATTCGGATGAGTCTTAGCGGGTCAACACTGGACAATCACTAGGACACTGACTGGAAGACGAAATACAACAGAAGAAGGTGTGCCATGGGCCCAACTATGGAAAGAGAGGGAGAGAGCAAGGGAGACAGACGGAGTGAGACTGCACAAGCAGCACAAGGCCCTGCAGGGCACCAGGCACCACATGCCAACGTGTGTGTGTATGGCCATCCATCCACCATGAGCCCAATGCCGAGTCCCAATCGCAGCCAAAAAGCCACATCACATTCCGAAACCACAAGTAGTAATCAGACAAACCTCTGTGATGAAAGTACCATTCTCCCAATGCAGAAGGCGGGAGGACACCTGCACCTCTGAGCTTGGTCCAGAACGTGCCTGGAACACCCTGAGAGAGTTGCCATGGCAGATGTGGATGACTTCTTTCACCGGGACTCTCAAGGACGCCTGCACTCCAGTTGCTGACCTTTAACCCACAGCTAGCGGAGCCCGCTCTCCCTGACCGCCCCGCCCAGCCCCACCCGCCTCATAATCCGCTCTGATTGCACCTTTCACCGGGACTCTCAAGGACGCCTGCACTCCAGTTGCTGACCTCGGACTTCGGACCTTTAACCCACAGCTAGCGGAACCCGCTCCGCGGGTCCCGCGTCGCAGGAGGGGGTGAACGGAGGTTGTGCTTCGCTGGGCGGTGAGTGTGTGACAGGGCTGCGAGCAGCAACCCGGACTCAGTCTCCCAGGAGTCCCGGGTTGCACAGGCCGTTCCAGCTGGCCCGCTCTCCCTGACCGCCCCGCCCAGCCCCACCCGCCTCATAATACATCTATAAGAACGAGACCTACACGCTGCGCGGGAGCGCGCGGGAGTGCCCGGGTTCAGCCCGGGACAAGGGCGGGACCGTCTGTGGCCGTCAGGGGCCAAAGGAGGCCGGGCTGGGCCATACCCCTAACCTTTTACTTCCAACTTCCATTCTGACTAAGGTGATGCCTTCGCCGGCAGCATGTGAAACTCCATCAAGGTAGGGGGGCAGCAACACAGGGACGCTGGACAATTATTTTAAATCTGCCAAAGGAGATGGGGCCAAAGAAAACTCCCTAGAGAGACGTAGGGCGGAGCGACGGCGCTCTATTGAATCCATGAAGAGTAGATCCTCGACAGAAATTATTCCGTATCCTATCTCTCAAGAGGAAGGTACGTTCCCCAATAGCTCAAATCCCCCGCCTCTTGAGGATTTCCCCCTTTTACTTTGGGAAATTCCAAGCACCCCCGGTATGGTGCCTAAAAAGATCACAGATACAACTCCTCCCATGACATGCGCTACCCCAGTGAATCTGGTTACTCAAACTCCCGCTTTGAACATAAATAAGAAGAGCAAGTCAAAACCAAGTGTTGTGGTGGAGTTGCATAGGCCTCCACCTAGCAAACGCAGTAGGAAGATTCTTCGGGGTCCGGCATTGAGGCCACAACGAGGTTCAAGGCGGATCGAGAGCACTGAGGGCGATGTGCCAGGTTCGCTCCGATCCCCTCCCGAGACCCATGGTGCTAGTAGCGCCCCTTTTTAAACTGCTGTAACACTCCATAATTTAAGGAGTATTTTTGGAATGAGTAATTCACTCTTCCCCCATTTTTAAGCACTTTTTCACTTTTTTAAATTTTCACTTTCACGTCCCCAGGTTAGGGTGGGTGATTAGAGAGCCCATACCGCCGGGGTTTAGTCCTGACGAATGCCTTGGTAAATAACAACCACCCTTATGGCTGAAACATGTTGACTAAAGATTGAGTATATTCTGTATTTAACCAACCCTGAACCTTAGCAACTAAATCCAGACACTTAATACTCTTTGTTCTGTGCCTTAGGGATCACTCATTAAAATTTGTTTTTGATACCCTTTTTTAAGGCACTTTTAAAGTTTTCACTGTAATTTAGAGCACGCCCTCCCCACACAACCAGCTCGGCAGTCTTTCTGGCGTCGTAGCACACCAAAGAGGCACTCGGCCTCTTTGGTGGGGCCCGATGATGAAGCATGACACTGACTAGGTCGGTGTGTGAGGGCTTTCTTTACCACCCAAATAGGGTGTGTTAACCTTAATTTGACTCCATTGTTTGTGGTCTTTAGAGATCTCTGAAAGATTGACCAGAGATTGAAAACCAAACTATCCCATTTAGATTTTGGGAAAAAACATACAAACGTATTCCAATTTGGGAATGATAATGAGACCGCGCCTATTGCTGTCCCCTGTAAGGTCCCAAGCTCTAACATAGCTATTATTAACAGCGACTCAGTGGCCAACACATCCAATACAAACTCCCCGCCCATATCTATAGGGAGCATAGAATTCCTATTTCGTTCCCTTCTCCAGCCCATTAGCGATAGCCTGAAAAAAGTCGAGATTAGGCTAACTCTACTAGAGACATCCCTTACTACCTTGAACACCTTAGTTAGTAAGCAATCCAAAAATGTGAGACCCTATCTCCCCGTAGGAAACCCTCCTAAAACAGGAGCCTCACAGGGTGTCAATAAAGTCCCCCCTCCGAGCGCGCCTACCGCTCCCCCCTTGCAGCCACTAATGGCTATTTCAGTCGAGGCACCGCGCAATAATTCATCCAGTAGGCCTACGCAATTAACAGTCTCTGCCCCTCAAAGCTCCCAGATAGGGACCAATGATGGCCACCATGAAGCTGCCAGCGCCCTTGCATTCTCCCCGGGTCGGCCAGCCCCAAGACTACGGAGACCAGACCTCCCGCCAGAAGCTAATAGTCTAACGGTGGTACTAGCAGGCGCCCCCCATCTAAGAACAGGAGAACATGAAGATTACAATCCCTAAAGAAAAAGGTCATTAAATGGCTAAATTGGAACCGACCCCTACCATCACACCTTAATAATGAGATCATTATGGTTAGAAGGGTCCCTTGGTTAGGGAGGTCCAGAAAAACATTAATAGGGGACTGCATTTTGGTAACTTTTAAAGATCCGGGCACTGTCTTGCATATTTGTGAAGGCGTAAATCGTTCACTGGACTCCACTATTCAGACCCTTCCAGTATCCTTCTTCTTCCCTCCTATTCGCATGCACAATGCTCCATCGCATGATGAATGGATAAGGGTGGAACATAGACGTAGACTCAAGGATTATGCACAACGCCCAAATCTTCAATTGCCGGACACACCCTATTTCCACTTCAACCGTTTTAATTGCTTGAACGGCTTGGATGGGGTTGATTGACTTTCCGCTCACAACCCAGTGCCCCGGGATAACGGCTCCCGTATATTTTTTGAGCCATTTTCCCCGACTGTTGGTAAAATTCCGGGACCACTGCATGATCCAGTGACTCCGGATAATGGCACCAGCGGACTTTTTGATCCATCTGTCCATAATGTTGACAATGCATTTGGAATACTGAATGAGCTGGTGCTTGTGGATAATGGCTCTTGTAGACTTCCTGAGCCTCCTGCCCCTACTGTTGGTAATGCGTCAGAACTCTTGATTGAAACAGTGTCTGAAACCATCCCCTTCAACCCTTCTGGCACGGCAACTAACACCCCTGAACACTTGAGGTTAATTTGCTGGAATGTTGCTGGACTGGCCAATAAATTGGGTGACCCGGACTGGGTAAATTACATCGAGACTGGAGACGTATGTATGTTCCAGGAAACCTGGGCCAGAGAGGATTATGGTCACCAAGGCTACATGTCATTTTTCATTCCAGCTAGGTGGGAAGGCAAAGGCCGTCCATCAGGGGGGCTTACGACCTGGGTTGCATCTCATCTGGGCTGCGTGGCAACACGGCAGTCGGCTAACTCTGAAGACATCCTTGTGGTTTCATTATCCTGGCCTAACCAAGCTAAACTTGTGTTTATTAACATCTATTCTAGGCCAGTGGGAAATGTAAAGGAATCACCGACCATAGATGAACTCTCGAATTATATATCTGAATTACCGAGTGATTCATTTTATGTGGTGGGAGGGGATTTTAACTCCCACTTTGAGCCACTACCTGGCCTTCTGGAGGGGTTCTCATCGGAAGAAGAGGCCAGATGGGCAGTGCCCCTAGTGGAAGCTCCCCCCCCGAAGGTTTGGACCCCACTAGCACTACAAATCACAGCCCTTACCCTAAAGTTTGGAATTAGAGCTTGTAACGGGCGAATGAAATCTGACATACCCAGTAAAACCACCTATAACAGACTGGGAAGAGAGTCTCGCCTGGATTATGTCCTGGCCCAAATAGTGAAGTGGCCGACAATACAGGACTTTAGGGTGAAGGAGAGGACCGATAGTAACCACAATCCGCTTGAGCTTGACCTTGTTCACCCTGGTCCCCAAGCTCTCGCAATCAATGCGGAAGGGAACAAACCTGCTCTTCTCCTGGATAATAGCAGGAGAAGAATAAGGTGGGAGCACTTGGTTACAAGCAAGAACAAACTCCCCATGCTCTATGATGGGATAACTCCCATCTTGGAAACTGTGGGGAGCTTGGATACCGAGGCAAACAACAAAGATTCCCAGGCCAAATTGTACAAGGCTCACGAGGACCTTATATAAGCTGCGGCCCCTTATCTCTCTTGTAGTTCACGAAAGCCAAGAGAGGCGCGGCAAGGCAAAATATCATGGTACAACTCAGCATGTAGAAGGGCAAAAGCAGAACTCCTCAGACTAATTAAGGAGGGGTTAGGGGGGGATGGCTTAAAACAAAGTAGGCGAACCTACAAGAAACTTGTTGCCCACGCTAAGGCCGAATGGGAGGAAAATCAGTGGGAAGAACTCACCAAGGCCCTAGCGATCCAAAACCATCGTCTGTTTTGGAGGATAGTGAGCGGAGGGTCGGGGAACTTACAATCGGCATTAGAGCCCAACATTGCACCAGGGGTGTGGCAGGCACACTTCCAGTCTTTATACAGCTCTGAGCCGGGAGAATCTCCTGCTGTCACTGAGGTGGGTTGGCCGGGCTACGAGGGGGAGCCAATAACGCTGGGTGAGGTCACTGCTGCCATCTCAGGTCTGGCTTCTGGAAAGGCGCCGGGACTGGATGGCTTACCTGGGGATATGTTTAAGCAGGAGCCCACTGTCTGGGCGCCCTACCTCACTGCCCTTTTTAATGGAGTCCTTGGCGGCATGGAAATCCCTAGTACTTGGCTGGGGGCAGAGGTGGTCCCCATCTTCAAAAAGGGCTCGCCTCTGCTCCCAGCCAACTACAGACCCATCAGTTTAATAGACGTAGCACAGAAACTGTTTGGTAGGGTTTTGCTGAATCGGCTCCAAGATTGGATGGAGGAGGTGGGTGCCCTTAGTCCCTACCAGGCGGGATTCAGGAGGGGGGTATCCACAGTGGACCAGGTTTTCAGATTGAACCTTATCTATTGGAGGGCAGCAAAATTCGAGGGCGGTAGTCTGTACACAATTTTTGTGGACTTACGGGCCGCCTTCGACCTGGTGCCTAGGGGGAAACTTGGAGCGTCCTGGCAGAGATGGGCATTCCCCCGGACATCCTATTAATCTTACAGAGGCTGCATCATAATAATTACGCCCGAGTGAGGTGTGGGCGGTCGGGGGTACTGACCAATAGATTCTCCGTTGGCCGGGGGGTAAGACAGGGTTGTGTGCTGGCACCGACCCTGTTTTGCCTCTTCGTCAACGGGGTAATCGCCCACCTGAATGCCACTGATTATACTGACGCCCCCAAATTGAATGGCAGCAGGGTGCCCGCAATTATGTTTGCGGACGACACCCTGCTGTTATCCAAAACCCCAATGGGGATACAGAGGATCCTCGATTCCTTTGTAGCCTTCTGTGCAGACAGGGGGCTAGAAATCAACGCGGAAAAAACCAAATTCATGGTTTTGAACCCGAGCAAAAAATTGCGGCCGAATCCGCAACTGGGAGCTGTACGACTCGAGAGAGTAGCCACCTTTGAATATCTTGGTGTGACTCTTAACGAAACCATGTCTTGGGGATCCCACCAGACTAGGGCAAACCTCAAATTCACACAAACTACTGGGGGTATTGCCCGGATGATGACCGGCTCATCATACCGCCCATTGGGGGCATTAATCCAGATATACAAGGCTCAGGCTAGGGGAGCGATCATGTATGGGGCGGAATTGTGGGGCCATACACCTTGTCGGAGTCTGTCATTAACGGAAAACAAGTTTATAAGGCAGATAGCCGCACTCCCGCCCAGTACCCCGCTCCTCCCCTTGAGGCTTGATTTGGGCCTACGACCGCTAGCCGATGAAATAAGCCTGAGACCCATAGCCTTCTGGCATAGGCTGTGGAGCAGTAACGATCTTGCAGAATACAGGGCGGAATTGGTCGAATTATTGAACCATCCAAAAGCGCTCTGCATCCCCTGGGTCAAAAACATCCAAGCCACTTGTATGGAATTAGGGCTCCCTGACTTATGGACGGAGCAGGCGAATGCCGCATTAAACATCTCCAAAAGGTCCCTGGCTAATATATACCATGAACAAAAACTAGCTAGGGCCCAAGCTATACAGGCAGAAGGGTCTTTATCTTTTGTGTTTTTGCAAAGCAAGGACCTTTATAGGTTTGAGAAGGTATTGGATCCTATCTCTCCTGTACTCGCTAGAAAGCTGTTTCTTCAATGGAGATACGGCACGCTGCCCTTCCGGTCCTTTACAAGCACTTGGTCATCATCCTCCACTACAAAGCAGTGTCCGGCCTGTGATGCTATGGAGGAAACTGACTTACACGTGGCTTTCTTCTGCCCAGCCTACAAGGTAGCTAGAAAATACTGGCTCCTCCCACTGATAAGGAATATGGGCTGCAGGGAATATGCACCAATGTATAGGATTCTAAAATCTGATCTCTCTGGCCCAACTGTTTTTGCATTAACAACATTTTTTACCAAGGTTTGGCATACTCGTAATCGTATTTTAAAGATGTTGGGTCCTTCTTAAAATTTTGGATCCACAGTTTTTTTTAAAAGCATTTTTGTATATGTATTCCAATGGTTTTATCTTCCTATGAACTGATTTATCTGTGATGTATATGTGTATTGTTCATCTTTTATGGCCAAACGGCCGAAATAAAGATTGGAAATGGAAAATGGATGACTTCCACACCACGCATTGCACAAAATAACTATCAGACTCATCCACACCCCACACACCAAAGCCCTTGCCTGAGGTATCCCCGCATGGGATAGCCTTGACTCAAACAGAAACAGCAACCCATGCTGCCCAACGTTGCACACACATTCGAACCATTGCTGAGAGCTGTGGCATATCCTCCACACAACTGCCGCAGCACACAAGAGTGCGGGTTCCACGAGATGCACCAAGGCAATGGCAGGCCATACTGGGCACATGCACAACCCCCGTCACGTGAGATACTACCGTGCACGCATGCTGCATTTACTGGGCGCAGTGCCACTGGCAGTGCTGCGGATCAGTTACCGGCTCAGCTTCTGCATTGCCGACACCACCTGCGTACAGCCCTGTTTCCACTGCCCAACATGCACATTCGAGTGTCCCATGGAAGTCAGTCTATCCAACCCAACCGTAGATGAATTGGACTATGACTTGAGTGTGCGCCCCCTGATGGAACATGAACAGGAGTGTAACCGAGACAGCCGAGCATGGGTTGCCTTGGCATCCTGCGTATGTATTGGCAGTGTGCATGGGAGATTGCACAATTCCTTGTGTGCAGTGACTACATAGAGGCGCTACCCAATTGGGCTGTATTGTGGATTGGTGAAACGGCGTGTGCTGAGCACACCTGCCCTGAACAGTTAATGGATTGACTTAACCTGGGGTTTCTTAAACACAGCAACGCCATACTATTGGAACACATTGCATATGAAGCTGCGCAGGCATTCATGGACGAGTAACTAAGTCCCTGAAGCCACATCCGACTGTCACCCACAATACAGGTCCCAATGACATGTTGCTACTTGGGGATTGCTCACATGTCCCACCACAACAGAGGACACGTCTGCCATCGTCCGATCCCTGGATGCATGTGCATGTAACGATGCGTGTGTACACACACCTGTGCAAGGTGAGGTAAGTCCATGGTCATAGCAACACAGCTTTGTTTGCCAATTCGGACACACTGCTGGGGGACAACACACACACAGCACTTTGGCACGACATGTGTAAACGTCAGACCCTTTCACCTGAGTACTGTCAGCAGAGTAGAAAAAATGCGCACCCCGGTGGCAGAGCACCATGCAGATCCCATGGGCAGTGAGTCATGCCCCCTCACACGGAGTAATGGGCAGACGCCAAACAATACATGACTCATCCAGCATTCCAAGGTGGGCTGGGAACGTTGCCATCCGTGATGACCTTCATCCAATTTTTAAAAAAACAATGTCTGACCCTCGACATGTACCCATGCTGCGTTCAAGTGTTGTAAGCATGTCCCTGCCTGTCCCTCATCTGTACTGACACGCATATCCCAATAAACTCCATGTCACCCCACTGGTGTCTATGGGCCATATGTATCAACATTCCCTTTTGCGATTTCTAAATAGCGATTTTTAAGGAATCGCTATTTAGAAATCGCAAAATGGTATGTATGTAGAAAATCGCTTTTTTTTGCGATTTCTTAAACTTCCTTAATTGCGATTAGCAAATTGCTAATCGCAATTAAGGAATAATTTCCCATTCATTTCCATGGGCCAGGAGACCCATAGGAATGAATGCGAAATTATTTTCAATTTGCTATTCGCAATTTGCTAATCGCAAATTGAGAATAATTTCAAGGGTGCAGGGGTGTCTCAAGAACACCCTGCTGCACCCCTAAAAATGACATGTGTGTGCATATGGCGCACATACATGCCCTAAGGGCATGTATGCCAGTACTGTGCAATAATTCAAAATTTAACAAGGGTCACGAGCTAGAAATCGCCCATTACCACAGACCACTCTTTCAGTCAAAGTTTTTTATCAAAGTTCAATGAATTTATTTTAATTTGATTTTTCTTTTTGGAGGAAAGAATTTTTTCTTTTTAAAAAACACACAACATAATGGAGAGTTTTAGCTTCAGTCTAATACATTCATTGTGGATAATATAGGGGAAAAATATCAGGCCTTTGGGTTGGGTTTTTTTTTAAAGGAAGAAATAGGGCAAGAATGCCAGAAAGTGAGAAAAGGAAAATTAAACATTTAACACATTTCACTCATGGACGTGAATTAACGATAGACAACAGAAATTAGTGGTGAGAAAAAGGAATTCTCTTAACAGAGATTTGTTTTGTATTATAGGCCCTGCAATAGTTCTATTTAAATTGGCAGGTGAAACCTACGCCATTCAATAGAAGGATACAATAGTTCCTTTATATTCATGAAATAGACCATCAGTAGTTATTATATTTACAATACATATTTGTGATCGATTGGTGTATACAAACATAGAAAATAGGTCGACGCGTTTCAAATCCCTACGAATCAAGGGATTCTCTTCAGGACCAAACAACAAAATCTGTGCTTCTTTGTGTAGTCTTCACTTCCGTGAGGTTATGGGTTGGTCGAGCGTTCCCTACTTAGTCTACTTGAGTTCAGGACTCCAAATCCATCATGTTGATTTTTTAGCAGAGTTTTATATATCTTGAATGTTTACGGCTATCCTCCTCAATGCGTCGCTTCCATGAATGCAGACGCCGTCAACTAGTTCCGGGTTAGCCCGTTTAAAGTACATCCGAATTCCTTTTCTCACTTTCTGGCATTCTTGCCCTATTTCTTCCTTTAAAAAAACCCCCAACCCAAAGGCCTGATATTTTTTCCCCTATATTATCCACAATGAATGTATTAGACTGAAGCTAAAACTCTCCATTGTGTTGTGCATTTTTTAAAAAGAAAAAATTCTTTCCTCCAAAAAGAAAAATCAAATTAAAATAAATACATTGAACTTTGATAAAAAACTTTGACTGAAAGAGTGGTCTGTGGTAATGGGCGATTTCTAGCTCGTGACCCTTGTTAAATTTTGAATTATTGCACAGTACTGGTATCTTGTTCGTTTATTAGTTTATTGGCGCAGCCTTACTGTGCTCCAGCCAAAACCCTCGGTGTTGCTTTGCTAAGGGCATGTATGAGCGTCACATGGCACCTTTACAAATTGCATAAAGCGCATTTGTAAAAGAAATCGCAAAATACCACCAACTACAAGTTGGTGGTAATTTGCGATTCCTTAAGGGCATTTTTTTTTTTTGCTTAATACATTGCATTTAAGGAATCCCAAAATATGCGATTCCTTAAATGCAATCGCAAAATAAGGAATGGCAAATTTTGCGATTCCTTATTTTGCACCCAAATTCTTTCATACATACCATTTTGCGAAAATGGGTTCGCAAACGCCGAAATTCTGTGAACCCATTTGGCCTTGATACATATGGCCCTAAGTGTGTGGTGTGTTGATTTGATTGTCCACTCGTGAGCCACAATGAGCATCGTCCCTACACAGGGAAAAACTGACTGACGCATTTCCAATGGTGGTTTGCAAGTTCAACCTCTGTGAGCCAGACATTGTCATGGGATAGGTGCTGGCAGACATGTGCACTTACGTGACTACAACAATGTGAGTATGGTGTTCAACCCCTGGCCATGTGGAGCACTGTCATAGATCTTAACAGAATGTGGCCACACAGATGTGTGTAAGTGTCTTTGCGACGTGCAGTTCTGAAGTCACATGTGATGTAGGGCAGCACTCCTGGGCTGCTACAGATTTGGTCACTACTACCCACAGCCCCATTCAACACATGGACGTGGGGCTATAGTGTGGGGTGTCGTGAGATTATTGTTGATGTGCGATGGGGACAGAGCTAGTACTCACCTTCAATGTCATCCAATTTATCATGTGTCTCAGGGATACACATTCGCAAAGATGTAAGTTACCATGGTGTACCTTCATGTGTAATCATTGTCCCACATCCAGCCGTACTCCCATAAGTGAGAGAACATAGTAATGACACATCTATGTGATTCAGAATGTTTATTCACATTCAGGTGATTGACAGAGCTGGTCCTATACATGGCCATCCAAGCCCACATCACATGGAAGCCCAGTGGTGGGCCAAACACAGTCCTATGGGGATTGAGCAGTGATTAGGAAGTGGGAGAGTGCATTCGGCAGCAGGATTGCTGTGAAATTGGTTGGCAGTGTTGAAATGGCCGTCCGTGTCGGTGTCCGGGTGAATGTCGCAGAGTTTTCCAGGGGTCAGTAGGAGGTTTTTCCCAGGGCATGCTGCAGCGGTCATCACCAGGCACGGACTGGGCACATGGCGGTGATGGATGCTACTGCCACCCCCTCACACTGTAATTCCCCTCCCCTTCTTACTCCCCTGATACGGGTTCTGTGTCCAGTGTGTGCAGCTGGGTGATGGCTGCATCACTGTGTGCCACTGACAAAACAGACTGCAAAGGTGATGGGGCAGCATCACTGTATGCCACGGACACATCAGGGCTTGGAGCTGTGTGTCAATGTTCCCGCTGCAGTCATCTGGGAACGGCTCAGTGGCAGCAATGTCAATTTGATGTACTGCAGGTCATTGAGGTTTCCAGTTACTACTTGCTGGTGTCCAGCCATGGCAGACAGACTTCAAGCCTGCATCTGCTCCATGGTCTCCATTGACCTCTGCATCAGAGCCAACTCTGTGCTCTGATCGCTGGTGCCTACCTGACCACATAGCTCTAGTATTATTTTCATTGCCCCAGCGAGGTCAGCCAAGGTCTGTGCTGGTGCATAGTGCATACAGGGGTGTCTGATAGGGACTGTACGTGGTCCCTGATGGGACTCAGACACCCACGTATGGCATTGAGTTTTGCTGCCACGAGTTCGAAGCCCACCCGCAGCTGGTCAGCCAACTTCACCTGGCAACGCCACATACGTTGTTGGAACTCCGTGAATTAGTCGTGGGGTGCTGGGAGGCAGCCGTGGTGGTGTGTGTTTCCTGCATTGTAATCTGTGTAGGTGGTGGGCTTATCTCTGGGCAGCAGGCCTGCTTCCGGGGATGGGGTGCAGAGGCTATTAACGGTCATTGGAGGGTGTCAGTACAGATGACCAGGGGGTCTCTTCATTGTCACTGAAGATGTGTCTCGTCTGCTCCGCAGGAGGTGTTGGTTCTTCCTCTGCAATGTGAAAGGGGAGAAGCAGGGTTACAGAGTCGTACATGTATGTTGGAGATTTGCTGATGTGTACGTTCTGACTGCATGTCAATGTATATTGTGGCTGTTTTGGGGTAGCTGGCTATTTGATGGCAGTCAGTGTATTTGTTTGACTGCATGATGGATGTGTGGTAGTACCCGTGCTTTATCATCACACAGTGTCAGGCAATGCCAGATGTGAGTGAACCATTACTACGCAAGTACGGGACCTGTTGTGGGTCGTGTACTAAGGTGCTGGTGTTGCGTTTTGTACCTCATTGCCGTCATTGCTGTTGTTCTGTAATTGCTAAGTGTGTTCTGCATTGTGATGTTGGGGATCTGGAGGGGGCCCCTCTGTACACATTGTGGACGGGGCCTACTTGATGTTTTTATGTGTGCTGCAGTGTGTCAAGGCTCTCAGTGACATGTGCCATGATCATTGTGGGAGTGCAGTGTGCTACATGTATTTGTGCATATGTGCCATTGTGCCCATCTTCCCCCACCTCCCGTCCCTGTTGGTTACTCACCCTGTTGATGTTGGGTCAGGTCGTATTGTGCTGTGTCCAGGCCCCCAATTCCTGCCACCGTCTCCACACTGCTGACTGTGGCCACCATTTCCTCCAGCTCATCAGTCACCTCCTGTGTCACAGGACTCCCACCTCCAGTCGCCCTTGCTGCCTTCCTGTTGGTGGCAAGCTTCTCCTTGGTTTGGTTGTGCACTTCATGCCAGCACCTCTTGACCTCCTCCGGTGTCCTCCTCGCCACTCTGACTGGATTGACATTGTTGACGATGGCCTGCCATATTTCCGTTTGGGTTTCCAGTGCTGCAGTGGAGGTGCCGAACAGTTGTTGGTAGAGTCCTGTGACCTCCGTGACGATGGTCCGGTCTTCCTGCGGACTGAACACCATCTTCCTCCTCCTCTTGACCTTTCCCTTTCCCAAGCACGGGGTTCCTTGCTGGTCCTCCGTGGGGCTTGTGCGGTTCGGCCTGTTCTCTACACTCGGTCCGGATTCATCCATAATGCTACGCGGTTTGAATTTTATGTTTTTTTCTCTCTCTTTCTTATATAGTGCATTTTCCCACCTGACACGTGAGATTAGGATGCCTGTGACTGGTTTCTTTTGTACCGCTATAGGCCTCGCCGCATTTTTTTTGCATTCGCGTTTCGCATTTTTGCGGCGCAGGGTAGATTTTCACACTGATTTTTGCCATGTTTTCTGGTGTCTATCGCATGCTACCGCCTTGTTGTGAATGCCACATTGACACAGGGTTATTTTCCTGCGATGGGCTGCGATGTTGATAGTTGCGTTACGCTACTCTTGCGGTAGTTATCACACCTTCTTGTGTATATAGCCCAAAGTGTAATCAAAACTGTGCCATAAACTATATCCCAAAAGGCTCTCACTTGGTCTTTTTATCATTAGATTTATTCAATAAAAGGAGCCAAAATAAAAATAGTACAGCACAGAAAATCAGTTGTATGCACACAGCACACGAACTGTCTAAGGAAACAATAGGCAAGTCAGATTAAAAAGACAATCAAATATTCTAGGTATTCAGAATAAGGGACAGCATACTCTGCACAAGACAAATAAAGCCCATAAAAATGTGAGCACGTCGGACAAGCCTGATAATGATTAAAAATAAGCCAACAATGCAACTGAGGCAAGTAAGTTAAAGTAAGTCTGCCAACAAGAGAACTCTAAAGCAATAATATGATTTCATGGGCTTCTGGCATTAAAATATCATATGTCCAAAAGTATCTAAACACAGCCCAAATGAAATGCCTGAGCAAAAAGGGTTCCTCAACGAAAAGAGAGAGCAAGTGTGTGAGAGTGTGAAAGCAAGACTATGTGTGAATGTATAACTAACAATAACTCAAGTCCATTTGTACTGTTTTTCACAATCCATATTATACAGAAACAATGTAGACATTTCTAAACACAACTTTCTAACAGCACAGATTTAGGAAATTAGATGTTAGACAAAGCTAAAAAATGTATTTGCTTTTTACTCCAGATGCCTGTATCATTAAAATACAATTACTATAATAGTCTAGAAGCATTCATTCTCATGTAATCTTTGCACGAGACAATAACAACTTTAAAAAACATTGCATAAAAATATATAGTTGCACTCCATGCCTTCCCGCAAGTAGATAGATAGATTTTATTTGATACAATTAATAAAAATAATTGCCATATTGAATTAAAACATTATGCATATACATATGTACAAAACAATTATAACATACACATTAAAAAATAATCAGTGCCAAACAGCCAGCACAGTGACCCACAAACCGTGGTTCAAAACCTCAAGTAATAGACATGCAATCCACATTGCTACTGTGGTCTAACTTTCCTGCACTAAAACTGAAACCTGAGTGAAACATTAAAAACGAATTACAGAGTAAAATATAAAACATATAACCCCACTCCTGAGCAACTCAACACAACCCCCAAAAACAGACTTTGGGTGTGCCGCACCTCTCTGCTGGCCTTAGGCCCACCCGTCTCAACTGTACATCCGATGTAGAGCTGTTAGCTCCTGTGGTGTGCACTCCCACGCCCACCGTTGCTCTCTGGAGGCAATTGTTTAAACAAAAACAGTCAATTTTTCACCCTCTGTGGGTTGCACCACCAGAAATCACCATACAAATGTCAATAAAGAATATCCAAGAACTGTTATGTCTTGTTTTAGTTTCTTCTTTATTCAATTTTCTTTTAAGCAGCCAACGCGTTTCGTTCAAAGAACTTCATCAGGGCTTTAAAAACATTTAAAACCATTACATATAATACTAACCAAACATTAAAATCTACAGTTTTTTCAGTCATACTATTTACATTCATAAGGCAGAAGTACATAATTATACCAAGTTGATCTCTAATCCTATGTACATTCTTTATAGATTCTTAAGTTATACATTGAGTGTATGATATTTCCATCGTAATCAAATACATTCTAGATCCAGACCAATTATATATATATATATATTTACAATCCTAAAAACATATGTTTTTCGACCTACATTGACATATATACATTTGTCTTTCATACTGCCACCCATATATACATTTAATGTCATAGCTGCCACATATGTGAAAAGACAAAATAGTGAATTTGGGGAGGAGCCAAATTCCAACCTTCGTTAATCTTCTTGGAAATTATTTGAAAAGACCATATTTACAGGCTTACAATCCCCCATAACAGGAATTCTTTGAGGCCATGATTTTCAAGCTATAAAGACATTATTGGGCATGCTCTTTGTGCCCAAATGTCTTAAGTCATTGTCAATGGACTCTAGTAGAAACCAGCACAATCAATATGTTGAAAATCTGCAAACAAGAGCAATTTTTTTCAGAGGGGAATATAAATATAAATATGATTTCTATCTTCCCAATATAGCCAAGTCACATTTAAGCATCTTTGTAAATCTAAAGTTTCAGGGCCACGTCCTAAATTCACTGTTACGCTGTAGAGATCAGAGCTATGCAATTACGCTTGTTATACCCACACCATTAGATACTACATTGTTATTAGGTTTTGGAGAAACGAGGGGTCTTTCAAATATAAGTATCAATATATAAAGCGTTCCCGACAAGAAGAATTTTAGAGAAATTAATACCAAATCTTGTCTTACCGTGCTGGCTGTGTCCAATATGCACAGTCCTCACATCGTGTGTAAACGAATTCTGTGTCCACGTCAAAGTAAACGGCCACTGCGCCTAAATAGTATGAATAAAAACAGTATTCAAATCTAAATCCATATACGTCGTATTTTGAGTTTCTACTTTTTGTCTAAGTATTTCTTTCGAATCCTCACATCGCAGTTCCTCTACCCATTAGGCCGGTCCTATAAACGTCCATTGCATTTGGCCTAATTATGACCCCATATTCAGGTACATCTTTGAGAGTAACCCTCATCGCGGCCAATTTTATTATGCGACTTTACCTGCAAATGTTTCCCCCAGGCCCACTCCTTTCATATTCCATGGAGACGCCCTGGCGGTATGGCGAAGAGGGCGTTCACCACCAACTAGAGGTCCTCACCTCACCTGTTTTTATGCCAGTGAGATTTTAGTCCTTTTAAAGCATTTTTCTCCCCTTTTGATAACCGTTATTTTTTTCCCCACATCGAGACTATTAATTGCCTAATGCTTGTAATCAACCGGCACATTGAATGTGTGTATAAAATGTCGTATTTATCCACAGTTTATTTCTGGAACAAAAGACTTATTCGCATGGAAGATGCGGCCTGCAGATATGTATAGAAAATATCGCATTTGTCGACAATTTCTTACCGCAACCTCGGTCTTTACCGCTTGGCAAGTATTGCCCTCCCGGTAATATGAGTGTCACGGGCTCGTTAGATGTGTCTATTGGGCATCGCGGTAACTGACAATTATCAACCAAGATCCACCTTTTCAGTGTTTTACTCTCGGTATCACGACCCCAATATGTCGGCAAATTACCGTATATATCAAAGTCCAAGACAACACCCTAGGCTCCACGTTATTTTAAAAAAGGTTCCACCACACCTCCCGTTGCCCACTACTCTAAATCCTACTGCATTTCTCTTACTCACCGAGCGAAAAGTAGCGTCTTCTCCCGAGGAAAAAAGTCTCCGTTCGAAAGTTTGCAGCCGACGCCCTTTCCGCCTCTTTTTATTTCTGCAACGCACCTGATGATCACGTCGCGTTTGCTCCCAGGGAGTCACTACAAATTGGGTCCCCAGTTCGATCCTTGTTATATTAGATAATCGGGGAGCAGGAATAAAACGCATTTGCCCCAGGTAAACCGATATGGCGATCTGTGGCCCATCCCAAAACGCCAAAATTATTTACAACTGCATAGACCGATACATATCTAACGGCCGAGCTGCACTATTCGTTTTTTCGATAAGGGAACTCTTTAGCAATGTCCCCCGAACGTTGGTACGTGCCGAGATCTTTCCAAAGGTAGAGTGAAAAGTGCAACAAGTGGGGGAAAGTGCTCTTGTTTATCATTTCCTGATTGTACGTGTAACCACCAGTAACATTGAAGCATTGAGTCTTGCACTTGGACTCTACAACTTTTTCGGGGGCATTAAATATTAGTTCTTAGAATATTATACACCAATAGCGAGTTGTACCAGGGTTTGAGTTGACATAGGAGAAGCTATATCTACAAATTCATCTCTATAGTCTCATACAAATCATTTTGGTCTAATTTTTGATTGTATAAACCACATCACATCACTTGATTCATTATGGTACATGTCCTTGTTCTCACCATCTTTTTCAATTATATTTTCACGTTTTTCTATACAGTACCATTTTTCTATACAGTAGCATTTACATTGTGGTTCTTACATTCATTGATTCATTATGGTACATATCCCTGTTCCTACCATCTTTTTTCATTTCTATTATTATCACGTTAATCTATACAGTGTCTCAATCAATCCGCATAATAAATTACCCCTTTTGGCACCACATGAATGGAGCCCTTCATTATGTGATCACACAGATCTCATTGTGATATCCAGAAGTAATTATTTAGGGTACTTTCCACCTATCCCGGCCTCATTAGGGGTGCTAGGTTGGTTCTTTATCATCTTTCAGAAAATAATGTGGTTCCTCTTTTAATGTACTTTCCAGATATCCCAACCTCATTAGGGGGACTAGTTTAGTTCTTCGTCACCTTAAAGAAAATAATGAAGTTCCTCATCAGTGTTGTGTCCCTTCAGTGTGCTTTGCAATCTACAAATTCAACCTGCTTCATTATGTCTTAAGGCCAACTCACGGTCCCCCCACCTGGGATGGGGTGGTGTATAATCTATACCATGGAACCAAATATCTGGTCTCCCTTCGTGATGTTCCTGCATGTGTAGTGTCATGGGATATCGCGTATCTAGATTGCGGATGGCTCTTACGTGTTCCTGGATGTGTATTTTTACAGGGCGAATGGTACTGCCCACATAAATAATGTTGCATGTGCAACCCAAGATGTATGTAATATATGTACTTTTGCAAGTGATCTTGTGTCTTATAGTGTAAGTCCGCTTTGTATTGTAACAGAAATCCTTTGTTTTATTCTTTCCAAATTGACAGACATTGCACTCTGTACATGTGAAAAATCCATCTCGTTGATCCTCGTAGCCATGTGACCATATTACCATTTCTCTTTGTGTGCGTCACATAGCTGGGACAGAGCATATCTCTAAGGGTCTTACCCTTTTTATAGATCACCCTGGGTTTGGCAGTTATTTCCTCTTTGATACCTGGTATGTCCTGTAGAAGAGACCAATGTTTAGATAGAATCCTATATATTTCCGGACTCTGTTTGTTATATTTGGTCACAAGGCCAACGGGCCTTTTTCTGCTCCGTATATTTTTGCTAGATTTCAGCTTTAGAGTGGTGCTTCTGCCAAGTCGCATTGCCTTATTTTCTGCCATGTCCAGAGTACTTTGGTCATAGCCTCTTTTCATGAACCTTGACTTAGTCTCCTGCAAGTGTTCCTTAAACTGTGTGTCAATACTACAATTATGACGTAGTCTTACCATTTCTCCGTAAGGGAGTTTCCTGATGGTACCTTTAGGATGGGCACTGGTCGCATGCAATGTGCTATTGCTTTCTGTAGATTTACGAAATAAGGTACTCTGGATTTTGTTATCTTTGACAAAGCAAGTTATGTCCAGAAAGTCTATCCTTTCCACTGAGTGGACCATGGTCAGTTTAACATTGAAGGGGCTTTGGTTCAGGAAATCAAAATAACTTTCCAATTCGGTAATGGGGCCATTCCAAATCACCAAAATGTCATCTATATACCTCCCCCAGAAAATGATATTCTCTATCCAGGGGGAGGCATATCTGCCCCACGCGTGTTCCTTTTCCCAAAAGCCCATAAACAGTCTGGCATACGATGGAGCAAATTTTGCTCCCATCGCAGTCCCCTGCAACTGTTGGTACCATTGTCGATCGTGTAAAAAGACATTTTTTGAAAGAATGAGGTCCGTCATTTCGAGAATCATTTCGTTATGGACATACCATTCGGCTGCTCTTGTTTTCAGAAAGTAACTCATAGCCCTTAGTCCCCAGTCCTTCTTGATACTGGTGTACAAGCTGGTTACATCGAAGGATACAAAATGTAACCCTTCTTGCCATGTCATGTCATCTCGTTTGTTCAGAATATCCATACTGTCCTGTACAAAAGCCGGCAGATTTTGTACCAACGGCTGTAGAAACGTGTCCACATACTCCGAGAGCCGTTCTGTAGGTGCAATTATTGGGCGTCCTGGGGGGAAATCACCCCCCTTGTGTACCTTTGGAAGAATGTAGATACAAGGGTAGTTAGGTTTGGATAACTGTAAATATCTGGCCTCCTCCTCTGTTAGGAGGCCCCTCTCTTTCCAGTCCAACAATTTTGTGTTGACATGCAAATTCAGATCCAGTATGGGGTTCTGTGCAATGCGTTTGTAACATGTATGGTCATCTAGCTGTCTCATGATTTCACCCATATAGTCATCCTTTCTCATCACCACAACGTTGCCCCCTTTGTCCGCCACACGGATTACTAGATTCTCATTTTTGCTAAGTTTTTGTATGGCTTCCTGTTCGCCTTTAGTAAGGTTATAGTGACCACTGTTCTTTAATGTAGTCTCATTGAGTAATCTGTGTAGGTCTGCTGTTACCTTGCTTTCAAATAATTCTACATTGGGGTGTGTATGTTGGGGAATGAATTTAGATTTAATCTTTAAACCACTGTCTATGTCTTGTTTGTATATTACTCCTAGTTCTTCATGTAATTCCTCTAGGTCTATCTGATTATCCTCATTCAAAGACATAAGCAAGTGTATATTGTCTACATCCCCCACCGTGTACCCTGAAGAGGGACCCTGAGAAGCAATGGGCAAGACACTTTTTTGGTTGCAATGAAAGAAATGTTTTAATTTTAGTACACGTACAAACTTATATAAGTCCACAATAACATCTATGATTTTACACATTTGAGTTGGACAAAAACCAAGTCCTTTCTGTAGGACTGCAGTTTCTTCAGAGCTTAAACAATAATCTGAAAGGTTAATGATAGTCAGGTCTTTTGATGTTGCGGGTACCCCATTTACATCCACCCATGGTGCATCCTGTACCCTAGCTTGATCTATTTTTTCTTTGATGACCTCAAGTCTACTGCCAGTTTTGGCACCTCTTTTTTGTTGTTTCTTAGCCCACCTCTTGCCTCCCCGCCTTGTGCGATGTTTTGTTAATATAAAACATAGAAGGATTAATTATTATGCTGTCGCTGTTCCATTAACTACGGAATTTGTAACAATAAAATTAAGGCCCAATCTACCTGTAATTGACATAGGTTCTGAAAATCAAAGTTTTAGAAATAATACCGGAGTAATTTAATGCCAAGTGCAACATTCATGAGGTTCATTATTATCCCCAAGGCCCAAAGTATGTATTACCGTCATCAAAAATGGCAAACATCTTGATGTTAATTGCATGTCTCTTTAAACAGTTTTCCTTCGCCTTGTTATAAGAACAGATGTTGAGGATTCTAAACATCGGCCTTAACCAAATATTTCTATGCAAAGAGAGCCTTCCATAAATACACACAATGAGAGCTAGTGATTCTGTGGGAAAATTACATAAGTGACAGAGAGTCTGCGGATCCCTTCAGTCTGCTATATCTGTAACCTTTACACAGTATCAGGCTAAATCATAGTCATATCAGCAGGTGTTTCTGCTGCTTCCCACATATCATGCTGAAGGAAACTTTATATAATAGAGAATGAAATAGACTACAGTTTTCATCCTTGAAATGTTATATCTTATTAGCCAAGGAAAGATACAGAGAACATACAACTGGACAGATGAAAACTTTTTCATAATATTCTAATATTTTTCTGTTTTACAGAGAAAGAGAAATATATATTTATATATAGAGAGAGAGCTGTGTGCCTGTTTTAAAGGCCTACAGTTTAGCAATAAGAAAATAATGTCTAAGAGCTTTATTATGAGTCTGTCGGTCCATGGATCTCCAGACTTGCATTAGTGCAGTGGTGGTGGTCTACCGACCACCCCATTACGGCCAGGGCAGCAGGACTGCCCTGGGACCACCGCAAGTGCTGATCCCTGATGGTGGCGTGGAAGTATTGAGGCAGCAATATGTTTGGCAGGGCTGCTGCGACCCTGCCAAACATATTACGACTTTCCTCACAGGATACTTTTCATGGCGGTCTCATCGCCATGAAAAGTGTGGCGGTGAGGAGGCAAGGTGGCCCTGCAGGGCCCTATTGTGACACACGCCATGTGGATGCACACAGGCAGGCACAAAATGTGCCCCGAGTCCAGGTACTGCCTTTGACATTCCTATTGTGATGCTCCTGGGAACGCCATTAGTAAAAGGATCCCTGCTCAGTCAGACAGGAGAAAACTCCTGATCTGGTGGGTGGTTTGCACATGGGGTTAGCAGTGCGGTTCCGCTCCCACACCGCCAAACTCATGATAAGGCACTAGTACACTTTTAATTGGTTAATTCTCAAGATTATCTTGACTCATACTTAGCTATCTCACATCGTTTTCATGGCTGTTTTCTTCCTGGAAACTCAAAGTTGCATCTTTTCCCTGCTTATGCTCTATCCAATATTCTCCCTATTATTGCCTCTGAGAATGTTCACCGACTTTATACTTTATACTCTCACACACTAGTGTCATCATTTAACATTGTCTGTTTATCCACCTGAGTCCCTTTCCCTGACCACCCTCTTCCTTTTCTTTCTTCTGACCACTTTATAATCTTCTTATCTTTTTTCTTTTAGAATAGTTTTCCTGATCCTATTCCAATTGCTCTCTTCTCCCTGTTGCCTCACCTTGTAGGCGGAACCAGTGGGCGATGCACCTGCCCTTGCTCATTTAATGTCCTCTTCTCTTCCTTCTCTCAGTCCTCTTCTATGTCTTAGCCAAACATATTCTACCTGCCACTATTACATCATGTTTGCTTCTGTTCACCCTGCATCAAGCATTCCGTACTTCTCGCAAGTCCCTGCCTCTCCTCCACAATTTACTCACCCCGACATCCTTCGTGCATGCTCCACTTGTAAAAATGGCACCCTCTTTCTGTTAATGCTACTGTCTCCTATGACATCGCTCCCCAACACTCTACTAACAAACCGTCATTCTGCCACTTTCTTCCTACCCTCCCTGCCTGTCTGTCCCTCATCCTTGTCCCAGTCATTACTAATGAGGTGAGCCCACATTCTTGAGTGATAAAGCATTAGTAAGTGCGGAATAGAAAAAGCCCACTCACCTAGCAGGGTGATATGAAAGGGCTTCTCTACCCAGCATCTTCCTGTTTTTCCTCTCTCAGTCTGAGACCAGGATGCAGGAAGTAGTAAAAGAATCCCTGCTCAGCTGAACTTAGGCCTGTTTTTCTCACAGCATTAGGCTGGTGTTCACTTTTAGACCGGGCTCAGAGAAATTCTCTGGTTCTTTCTATTTTTTCCTATATTTTTTAAGGGGCTCTTTGGCCTTGGACGTTAATTTTTCAACATCTCCGCTTCTCACTTTAAGCCTCGAAGTGGAGATCTTGTGGGAGCCTTTTTGTTTGAAAGTAATAATATTTGGGATGGGCTTTAGCATTATTGTTTACCACTGATGGGCACTACTCATAATAACATGCACAGATAGTTCATTCACATGTAGGTTTTTCTATTCTGTTTTCCTTGATTTCATGGGTTGAGATTTCTTTATGACAACACACACATTTGTTTATTTTTGAGAGAAAGTAACCGATGATGATAAGCGGGCTTGCTGGTGAGTACCAGCCAGCAGCCCCCTTGGTGTTTCGACCGTGAGGTGCTTTCTCTCTTTCCCACACTTTTTTCAGTTTATGGGTAGGTCTTTGATGGTATGTTATTTTATTTTAAATTGAGACACACCACAACACTTAGATAAAAAAAAGTATGAGAGGGAGTTACAAAGTTTATGAGACCCCTCCTGTGTTGGAAGTAGAGAATTTGGTGTGATCATATTAGGTCAGGCCTTATTGTGGTTTACCACTGAGTGGGAGCCAGAATCCTCTGGCTGTCTGCACCTCATGTCCAGGGCCGGACTGCTCATACTGTGCATTGGGTGTTTCTCAAGAGGTTGGAAGGGTGGGGGCCGGTTTTGTTACTGGGGGCAGGTTTGGCAGCAGTGCTGCAATGTTGGTTCCCGGTAACAAAAACAGCAAGCAAGCATTTCCAAACCTTCCACACAGTGCTTCCCTAGGGGCTGGTCCGGGAAAATTGCCAGGGCTGCTTTGGGTTCCCAGTCCGGCCCGCTCATGTCCCTGTGAAGAATAGACCTTAGCAGTGCCCAGGGAGGCACAGGAGCAGTAAAGTTGTATGTGCAGACTTATGATTTTCAATACCTGGCAGGCAGAGCACTGGACGGTTTCTATATAATGGCTACATGATTTTTAGGTAAGGTCTCTCATTAATAAGGAGGCTAATGTAAGCCCCTGCAGCCTCTGTAGTTCACCTAGGCCCTATCTCTCAAAGTGCCCCTGTCCATCCAAAGGTGTTTGAAAATCTGTGAATTAATCAGTTTAAGTGGCATCTTAGGGGCCCCTTACCAGCACTGCAGGGAGTCTCATCAACTTGTGTTACATAACTATCTAAGCTATTATTCTTTAACCACTCTGTCTACTTTGCCATATATTTTCCCTTTTTTTGGACATATTTTGGCTGAGAATGGCAAGGGATTTCATCACTTTTCAATGTCAACTGACTCAGCAGTAAGATACATCACTCTTTTCTTCCTGCTCCATCATGCCCTATTCTTACTGCAACCCCATCTCATCTCGCATAAGCATCCCTAATGCCTTTGCTTTTCAACCTCTCGCTGGCCCCCGCCCCACACCCATTTGCTCAATCTTTCTCATTAATCTGGTGAGGGGCGTCACAAGTGGAGAGCTATGAGGTGCTTTTACCCTTGACCCGCTATTTCTGTGCCTTTTGCTGAAACTGCTGTAACTATTTATTTATCATTAAATCATGTTTAACCTGCTTTTGTTGTATATTCTTGATACACCAGGTAACCTTAACCCTCACCAAGTGTCTTCATAAAACTAGAGTAGGGCCCTGCAACACATCTGTGGCCTGAGCCCCACAAAAGCCTATGACAAGGCTGTATCTGGTTCATTTCTGAAGCTTTCAAACATGATGTGATCTTAACCAGTGCTTTAAAAGGGCTGTTACTAGTGTGTACCAGCACTTAGGAATTTTTCCCCATTTTGAGTACTGGAACTTCTTCTTAGCCAGTGGAGTACAGATACTCTGAGGGGCAGCGAGCAGGGCAGGCTCCATTTAGTTATGTAGCAGCAGCTCATTGTAATTTCTTTCAGGGCTGCCAAAGGGTTGGGGAGGGTATCAATACACTGTGATTGACAGGGAAGGGTCCAATCAGACCCTGCACAGGTAATCACACTGTGGGTGTGTGATGCAGAAAGGTCTGACATTTCTCACAACTCACAGGATATCTTGACGATGGCATGATGAATATGCCTATCTGTAACCTGGCAAAGCCAAAAAGGGAGTGTCAATTGACAATGACACAGACTGAGCAAATGAGTTCAACACACTTCCAGAGAGGAGGGAAGGTTGTTGGAGATGTTTTCTAATGGCTAGAGCAACCGACTTTGAAACAGGAGAACGAGGTTTGAGTCCCGGTGCCGGCTTAACATCCTGTGATTCATGGCAAATCACTTAGGACAGGATGTACATAGATTTGTTTTGGGGATTACCTAACAGCAATGTTTTGTGTTTTGCTATTAGGTAACCGCAAAAAGTGATGTACAAATGTGTGTTTCACACATTCAACTACTCCCAGTGGGTCGCAAATAGACCGGTAGGTCTCGGTTTGTGATTTAAAGGGATTCGCAAAAATCACAGGGATGGTGGCCTGCTAGGGTCGCAGACCACAATGCTTGTGACTGCTTTTAAATAAAGCAATGTTTTTTTCAACAAACAAATTCAGTCTATTTTCTTTAAAGGAAATGATGATGCGTTAAAAAGAAAGGAAAGCTTTCTTTAACATTTTTAAGAGCATGCAGTGGTCCACTGCCTGCTCTTCAAAGACATTTTTACAAATATTCACAAAGGCAATAGGGTCTCTTGAAGACCCTTTCCCGTTTGCAAATTGGTTACCACCTACTTGTAGTAGGCCATAAAATATGAATTTTTTGAGCCCTCATTTCGGTCATAAAACATTCATGCATACCACTGTGAGTCCCTATTAGGGAGGAACGTCCTTTACACTCCCCTTCCTAATTTGAATCGCAAACCCATTTTGTGTGTCAGTAATTGGTTACCAAATCTTAAAATAGGGCGTTGTACATAGAAAAATACTTTCTTCCATACCCAAATGGCCCGATTCTGTGAATCAGTGTGATTGCGACCCAAAAATAGCATTATACATCTGGCCCTTAATCTCTTCTGTTTCCAATGAAAAAAATATATATATCAGTTGTAGCCGACTCATATTTTCATCATGCCACAGCAGCTTGTGAATTCCTTCGAGGCTGAATCATGGGGCCTTGTGGGAAGTGTAGTCCCACCACATGAGACTACACGAAATTGAAGGCTGCACATCATGGGGGCGGAGTAAGGCTGCCGATTTAAACAACGTGACAGGCGGAACATTAACAGCACAAGGAGCAGCTGGAGAGGGGCGCTGAGGAAGGCAAAATGTGCCGAAATGCATTCGCCTGTGACTGCTGATCATTAAAGTGCTCCTTTTAATCTCCTTTGTGGGTCACGTCTCTTTCGTTTGGAGGAGGTGGTAAAGTCAGACATTCAGCGCAGAGCCAGAGCGCTTGACGTGTACCCCCGCCGCTCAAGGGGTATGGACTTGCTGGCACGCTCGTGTGAGCATCTTCTGTTGATTGCGGTAGCAATTATGTCCATTACCCACCAGGACGCCTGACCTACAACGTGGCAAGTGGATATTTATCCTCTGTTTGGGTGACCGGTTCCCGTGCCTACCCCCGCGGAAAAAGCCAGGCAGAACGGTTGTGGCGGAAAAACAAGGGAGACCCGAGGGGGCGCCAAGGTGGCCAGCTGTCTTACCTACCAACGGACTTCCTAGGCTGCGCCTGTCAGTTGTAGCCGACTCATATTTTCATCATGCCACAGCAGCTTGTGAATTCCTTCGAGGCTGAATCATGGGGCCTTGTGGGAAGTGTAGTCCCACCACATGAGACTACACGAAATTGAAGGCTGCACATCATGGGGGCGGAGTAAGGCTGCCGATTTAAACAACGTGACAGGCGGAACATTAACAGCACAAGGAGCAGCTGGAGAGGGGCGCTGAGGAAGGCAAAATGTGCCGAAATGCATTCGCCTGTGACTGCTGTTCATTAAAGTGCTCCTTTTAATCTCCTTTGTGGGTCACGTCTCTTTCGTTTGGAGGAGGTGGTAAAGTCATATATCTATATATATATATATTGGTGGACCTTGGAGCTGAGCCTTTGCCGCGTGAGCACCCCTACATGTGGAGATCTACCCTCTACGATTGCGGAGAGACGCCGGGCTGGGTGAGTTGTACGACGCGCCTGCCTGTCGCCGAGCAATCTGCGAAAGACGATATAACTGCAACTACATATTTACGTATATGAACTGTAGCAGGAGTGAGTGGTCACAGAATATATTATCGAGCAGACAATTCCATTGCTAAACAAGCGCTGACCTGCATAATAATGTTTTTGGACGCCTCTCGTAATGAAGAGGCAGCAGACACTTTTAAATGCAGCCCAATGCAATGTGCAGAGAGAAGCAACGGCAATGGTACCCCAAATACCTTGCGTTCACAATTCAACGAATTGGAGCGTCTAATGGAACGCGAAATCTGCAAGTGGTGGGAAGCCACTTCACTTCAGAATTATCTTGAAGTGAAGCGCATCCCACGCGGGTTACGTATTTACACCATTCCATCTTATGAGAATCCTGACCCCGCTTTATGAGAAGAGTGGTCGGAATTTACATCGGAGGCATCAGCGGGCATGTTGAAAATACTTATCAAGTTTGCCTGGAGCGATCACGAAAAGTGCCTCAAAGAAATTGCTTAAATTGAAGCAATTATCGAATTAAATCAAGATACAGCAGCAAAGGAGGATTTACGCGACAAAATGAAAATACGCCTTATCGCTTACCAGGAAAGATCAAACTAAGAAAACTACTAAGTTTAATCGGGATGCCAGGGATTATGAACAGGGAAGGATACTGACGTTTGCCCGCAAGTTCCATGCTCCCTGACGGGTATTGAGAGGTGCTGGCCAAAAGAATGTGGAAACTAGGGTCACATCAGAATCAGATGCCAGCACAGATGCAGAGCTATCCGGGGAGGACTTCTCTGGCACAGCAGCATATGGCCTAAGCACAAAGGGGCGTTTTTTTAGAAATATTCCAATTGATGCGAAACTCCCGACAATGGGGAGGGAGAGGCAAACCACAAGAACAAAGACGCCAAGCCGCAGAAAGACGCATAGAGGCGGCCACTTTAGGTCAACAGCAAGGAATAGCCGGTCAAACGCGGAGCAAAAGGGGCCTGAAGAAATAGTGTCAAGCACTGATTTAACCATTGTGAACTTATCAAACAAGAAATTGACAAAGGATCAAGAAACAGTCTTAAAGAAAGGACACACCTTTTGTCCCACCAAGAAACTGGAGTACACCCAAACCCGCATAGATCTCTATCTGTTTACCGGAAAATTAAAATCGCGGAAATTTTTCAAATTGAGAGCACAACATCAATCATCCTCCTCTGAGTAAGAAAGAACAACACAAGGCATCTCCCCACTGACCAGTGATGATCTCAGAACAATTCAATTGCTTTCTAGCCAAGAACCCACAAGCTCTCAAGGTGTAACTTCGAACCTATCGGAAGTTAGGGGCTTTGGAATTGATCAAAAAACGGTAACAACGAAATTCAAACCTAATTCAACTTATATGCCAATGTCCCCGTATGATAATATCGATGTTTTTGAAGAAGCTGTAAATCAGGATCTACTAAAAATGAGATTGGCATCAGCATCCAATTGGAAAAGCAATTTGACAAAAGGAGAATAAAATGCTCTACAAGAATTACAGGATGACATGGACACAATATATAAACCCTCCGAAAAAGGCGGAAATATTGTTTTGATGTCGCGAGAATTCTACACCCAAGAAGCAATTCTCCAACTGTCAGATATAAATTGTTATCAAAAGATTACAAAGGGCGAATATGTTAACAGTATTCAACAATACCATGACCTCATCCTAAAATGGGCGAATAGGAATATGATTAATGTGAATGAACATAAATTCCTTTCATGTCCATTTCCAGTAACAGCAACTTTTTACCATTTGCCCAAAGTCCACAAGGACGCTAAGAGGCCACCAGGTCAATCAATTGTTTCTTCTATCGGATGCTTGACTGAGGCAATGTCTCAATTTGTTGACTATTTTTTGGCAGATGTTGTCAGAACGTTGCCCTCATATATCCGTGATTCAACCCACTTCATCAAAAGGATTATGGACATTACATGGGAGCAGGATATGATAATGATTGTATTAGACATAACCAGTCTATACACTGTAATTGAGCACCAGAAAGGCCTACAAGCTGTACGATGTTTTCTCAAGGGAACGTCTATCCAATTGTCAGAGCACAATGAAATGCTGTTAGAATTTGCTGAGTTTGTTTTGACTAACAACATTTTTCTCTTTGAGAAGCAACATTACTGCCAGATAAGGGGCGCCGCGATGGGCACCTGCTTCGCCCCCAGCTATGCGAATTTATTCGTTGACTGATGGGAGAAGCAGGTGGCCTTGGCGGATAAGTACAGCGAGTGGGTGAATTGTATTATATCCTGCCATAGGTATATAGATGACCAATTTATCCTATGGAAGGGTCCTAAACATCAAGCTGAACAGTACATTCAGGAGCTAAATAGGAATTCTCTTAATCTCCACTTTAGTGGACAGATGAGCCAAAAATAAGTCTCCCTTCTAGATTTAAAAGTGTTCATCAGTGAAGGTAAGATCTGTACCTCACTGTTCAGAAAGGAAACTGCTGGCAATTCAATCTTGGAGGTCAGCAGTAGCCATCAAAAAAGCCTGAAAAACAGCATACCATATGGTGAGCTGCTCCGAATTAAGAGGAATTGCTCAAATAATGAGGATTTTGATACTGCTGCATCAGATGCCATTCAAAGGTTTCAGGAGAGGGGCTACAGTTATGATTTACTGACTAAGACACTAGAAAAAGTAGACAAAATACCACATAGATGCCTACTGAGAGAAAAAGTGAAACCTATGAAACATGAGGAAGAGTCTTGCAGATTTATTACAGCTTTCTCAAATGAGGCAGGGACTTTGAGGGAAATGTTATGTCCTAATTGGCATATTTTGAAAACAGTACAAGTGATAGGGAAGGACCTACCTAAATATCCACAGATTACTTTTAAACGTAGTAGGTCTTTAAAAGATTCCCTAGTAAAAAGTCACTATGAGTCAGTCCCATTTGTCCCGAGAATTAGTACTCTTACAGGGTTCTTTCCCTGCTCAAAATGTAAAGCCTGTAAAAATTGCACTAAAGTTTTATCCTATCAGGTTCCAGGTATGAGGGGATTTAAAAAAATCAACACATTCTTAACATGTAACACCCCTTACTGCGTGTACTGCCTAGTATGTCCATGTACCAAAATCTATATAGGCAGTACCATACATCCTATGAAACGCAGAATTCTGGAACATGCACGGGCGATCGAGAACAGGGATCCCTCGTACCCAGCAGCGAGACACTTCTCCCAATTTCATAACAGCGATCGTAACCTCCTTACATTTTTCTGTATTGATCACATCCCAAACAGCGAATGTGGTGGAAACAGGGAATTGAGACTAAGCAGACTCGAGTCTAGGTACATAATTGACCTACGTTCTGTAATTCCATTTGGTCTCAATACCGAAGAAGAACTTTCCATACACTTAGGCTGAACATTCATTTACTGTAAGTAGGTTGAGGGAATACTGCCAACATTTTTAATGACATTGGGCTGCTACAAGAAACATAAGGATATAATGATTGCATTTATCAGTTGAATTGAATATATCTCGTACACATTTTGGTTACAGTTTGCAAAAAATCATGTTATATTTACTGTTGGACTAGACTTAATAATAGGAGTATTAATTAATAATAAAAGGACTTGGCGCGATTAATTGCCCATCCAGGGCTCAATTTTGTTTGTTGTTTTCTTTAAAAACAATGTAAAAATATGGAATTTATTGTTATATTAAGATGAATTTTTCTTTGAATTAATTGTGCTAAAATACGAGAATATTGAGTACATATGCACTTGAATAGGGCACCTAAAACGAAGACGAAGTTGAAGTCCGCTTTCTATGTTTAACCCCTTAGGCGCGGCCGCAATTCTGCGCATGTGCGGCCGTTTTTAAGAGCGGGCGGGATCATGACGGCCCCCAGCCGTCATCAGCACACGCCCACCGTGATCCATGACGGACGAGGGCAGTTATCAGCATGGAAGGGGTTAATGGTGGCACCGGAAACAATGCGATGTTTGTATATAAAATGCCGTTTATTGTTATTGTATTAGCTTTATTCGTTGTAAAATATCATGAAAGCATTTACAGAATAAAAACACTACCAGTAATAGAAAAGGACATACAACATGAAATTACGCGCATGTTATAAATAAACGTATATAAATCATTAAAAATTCATAAATCGGATAAAAACAATAATATAAAAAGGGATAATTTCCAAACGTCCGAAGCATAAAACATTTCATTCAGGAGTATACTACAAAATGGATGATGGAAGAGCAAAGCGGGAATGGGACAATATTTCATACTGGCAATTCCGCTTCAAAACCAAAAGGCTGGTGCACTTTAAAAATTTACTTAGAGGGCCATATGTTTTAATGGAATCCCAGTCAAAAAGCCTCTGGGTTGCCTGGACTAGCGCTTCTTTTCTACAATCTTTCTTAGTGTTATCCAGGCTATACCCAGAAACTTGGCCACTCCGCAAATCATCATTGATGATGAAGTATCAGTTCTTAGAACGCGGAGAGCTGCGCAATGATTCATTGGGCCCAACATTTTGCACACTGGTTTAAGCCATTTAACTCTGGCCTTTCTATAGGCCGGACAGGCAAAGAGGAGATGAGCAATGGACTCATTGTGATAGCGACAACCTGGACAGGGCACAGATGACCGATTTAACCCCTTCCAGAGCGCAGTTACACTGTTGACAGGGAGAGTCCCGAGTCTCAACTTGATGTACAGAGACCTATCATGCGGGACCTGGATGAGATCAAGATATGGTTCCAGGACACAAGTAATTTTATGGCCAAAGAACCCCTCGGTCAGTTTTCCCAACTTGGGGTTCAAAAACTCTTGTGTCTGCACCCAGACCCAATAAGCTCTCTTCAGATCTTGCTTTGTGGATGGGACCTGGGTGGCCCATGCCTCCTTGAACCCCAATGCAGATAAAAGCTGACGGAGGTCGACTAGCCATTTGATTCGACTCCAAGAATCGACTAGTATTAATTCATCAAGGGCGGCCACATAATTGGAAAGCTCAGGAGTCCTTCTTAGGCGCACCCAAAATAACAGGGGGCGCAAACGGGCGATGTCCTGTATGGAACGTTTTCCCATGTCATAAAATAAGGGTTTCAGCGGGGTGGATGAAGGGAGGGAAATGAGGTCTCTCAGAAACTTATGTTCGGATTTGGCGAGGTCACTCACATTCTCAAAGCCCCAAAGTTCGGGCCCCATACAGGG
Organism: Lissotriton helveticus; assembly: GCF_964261635.1. Classification (NCBI taxonomy): domain Eukaryota; kingdom Metazoa; phylum Chordata; class Amphibia; order Caudata; family Salamandridae; genus Lissotriton; species Lissotriton helveticus. The sequence continues at coordinate 426,742,432 of NC_136061.1, read as the reverse complement.
CCGAAGGGAGCACCTTCCCGTCATAGACAACTAGGGCTGGGGCTACCAACCTACTCACAGACTTGCGCTGTCCCCTAGCAATTGCCCCCGAAACCCGCTTGTGGTTCAGGAGCATTTTGGCTAAATGGGGACCCCACCTCATGTTCTTAGAGATGCGGATTCCCAAGTAGTCAAAAGAATCAACGCAGTCCAGAGGGGAGTCGTTCAGAGTGATACCATTTCTGAAGCATTTGGAGGGGTTAATTGACATCAATTTAGTTTTATCAGTGTTGATTGTCAACACACGAGCTTTACAGAAAAGGCCAAACCTATTCAAAAGCCTCTGGAGGCCACCCGGTGATTTAGATAACAGAAAGTATCGTCGGCGAACAGGAGGGTTGGTGTCTTCTCGCCCGCCAGGGTTGGGGCATCTGCCGGTTCCTGCCCAAGATAATCCACCACTCCGTTGATGAATAACGAGAACAGGGTGGGGGCCAGGACACAACCCTGGCGGACCCCCCTGTCCACCGCGATCCTCTCTGTTGTTTGCCCATGAAATCCCCATCTAATTTTAGCATAGTTTCCGTCGTTAAGACGTTTAACCATGTCGAGGATCAGTGGGCAAATGCCCTGTTGCTGGAGGGTCTGCCACAATTTTTCCCGGGGTACCAGGTCGAACGCGGTCTTTAAATTTATAAATGCCAGGTACAGGTTACCTTTCCCTAGAACCACTACTTTCCAGTAAATCATAAAAAATCTGAATACCTAGTCCATAGTTCCCACTTTCTGCCTCAACCCCGCTTGATAATGGGACAGGACATTGTCATCCTCGATTCATGCTTCGATTATTGTGAGGAGCATCCTGCCAACCACCTTCTGGATAACATCGATCAAACTGATTGGTCGGTAGTTGGCAGGGTTCCCTCTATCCCCCTTCTTGAAGATTGGGATGACCTCAGCTCCTTTCCAAGAGTCTGATAATCCACCTGCAATAAGGTTGATTACCATCAGAATAAAGTGAGCCCACGGCTAGGGGTCATGCAACAACAGATCCCCAGGGAGACCGTCAGGCCCCGCAGCCTTCCCAGGGGCAATACTATGTATCGCTTGCTCCACCTCATAAAGTTCAAAGGAGCTCAATGATGAAAGGTCTCCTGATACATTTAAAGGGGACACATGGGCTAAAGCCATTGGGCGATCATCTCCCGAGTAGAGAGCGGAGAAATGCTTGTACCATTGATTGTCTGTTATATGGTTGGGAATTGGAGCTGCCCCTTTCCTACATTCTTTGTTAATTAGGTCCCAGAATAATTCTGGGTCCCTCTGTTAGGAGGCAAGATAAAGTTCTTGCCAGTGTTCCTCGTCCCAATTTCGCCTGGCTTCTACCTGTGCCCTGGAATACTCTTTCCTTGCAGCCCTGACTGATGGGAGATCTTTTTTCCTCACCGCCAGGGCTAGTGTCGCCCTCTTTTCTTTACAGTCCAAAGAGTACCAGAGGTTGGTAGGCCTTGCTTGGTCACGCCTTGGGCCCACTTTCCCTTTAGTAATAAAAAAAGAACTCAGTTGGTCAATCGAGTCCTGATAGAATCGATGGAAATCAAATGGGTTCCCCTCACTGGAAAGCCCCATAAGTTCTGCGTTCTTCAACTCCAGCACATGCTTAATATGCTGCAGTATATCGGCCTGTTGGGAGATTTTCAACCATTTGAGGCACCTATTGCAATTGGAGGGACTTACCTCTCTAATTATTAGTGCGGGAGGGGTATGTTCCTGTCTAACGGCCGGGGTCCAGCGATTATTAATAGCTAGGCAGAGGGGGTTGTGGTCACTGTCTATGGAGGGTTTAACCTCCATATCCTGTAAATCTCCCCATAGACTAAGATCAAGAAGGATATAATCTATTCTAGATGGCGATCTAATCCTGTTAAAGGTGTTCGCGCCATTTGGGTCCAACCTTGTCCTCCCATTAGCAGCCCTCAAATTAAATTCCAAGTGAGGGCATTAGTTTGAATGGCCCTCTGAGACCACTTTTTGATTGGAGGAAGACTAAGGGACGGAATGGCCCATTTAACATCTTCTTCAGTGACACTCAGCAGATCTTCTGTACTCAGTGGTTCGTACATACAGTTGAGATCCCCCGCTACTATAATATTAGAATGTGGCGAAATGCCGGAAAGCTAAGGTTCCAAAACTACTATGGTCGGGGATATCTGGGCACTTGCAGAGCCTCTAGCATAATCTGATCAATGGCGAAGGATCACTTGTCCTGCATAACAACGGGTATGCGGAAACGGATTCTTGTCCCAATAAAAAACCCTCATACACGTGTTGTTTTTTTTGGGTAGCGTTTAAGCGGTATATCTTGGTTCTCCGCTTTGTTTTACACGTGTTGGCACAATCATTGGGTTTAGTGGTTATGCACCTCCACCAGGAGGAAATACCCTTTAGTTAAGGCAGTAGTGATCAGAAATAGTGCTCGTGGATTAGTGAAGAAAATTAATTAAAAGTCTCTATCGTCCAGACATTATCATTTATTCTCTCTGGGTTCTAGAGGCATTAAAAGCAATGTGGGTGAGTTTGAGTTATTATGACTCAATCACACATGGGAGTGGTGTAGGTCGACATGTTTCAGCCCTCAATCGCCAGTCGGTCGGGTGGGCTTTCTTCAGGACCAGGGGGTGTGCTGTGTGAAAAGATACTACTAAGACTTTCTTAGCGTTTCTGTGCAAAGGAACTGCTATTAGTGCGGTTCCTCAGGGTCTATGGTACCTGTGAAAAAAATTAAGATGGAGGGGGTTTTTTGGCTATTCATACTTCAGAATCTCCTAAGGACAATTAAAAACGCTTTTGTATCAGTTTACGATCAAAATAGTTACTTCAGACTCTATTCCCTGTGTCTCAGATAGGGTCGACTCTCTCATAATCAGCAAACAATATTAAGTTTCTGGGCGAGCGATTATTTCCACATTTCTGAATAATCAAGTTGTGACCATTCTCGTTGCTTATGTATGCTGGCGAAGCCGTTGTTCATATATCTTAGTTAGTCTTCAATCACAGCATTACATTTTTCATTCATACAGAACACGAGATTTTAGAGGTTGTATAACAGTACTCTTACTTAATAGAAGGCGCATTTCATATACCTTCTCGGACACTCATTCTGAAAGTGCATTCACAAGCATAATCGGACAAACCTAAAACGGACGGAGGCGTATTTCATTTACCTACTCAATCGGTTTTAGTGACTTACATACTCGATGTTCAGCATGGTTAGTAATCGATTCAGGATTGTTAGGGGGTAGTGGTGTGGGGCTGCTACTCAGTTTCGTTCACTCAAGTAGTTCGGTAACGCTCCATTCACTCGTTTTGTACACTCAGTTCACGTACCTTAAAAGTAGTTTCCTTACTACCTCCTCAGGATCCATGTGGGTCAGCGGAGGCCTGCTATGGGGATAGGTAGCATTTTAGTTTATATTGCACAGTTTCTCATACGTTACGGTTTGTTGCCGTCTTGTCCCCTGCTACCTGCGGTTCCTCCGTAATCAGACTTGTTCTGACTCTGCCACTGATGGTCCCGGAAACCACAATGTTTCCGGGTTCGTGTTTTTTGAAAGGTGTGTGACAGTGTTGAAAGACTATTGACTTCCCATTAGTCTTTTTTCTAATGGCTTGTGTTGCGTCCTGATTTTACAGCTTTCCAAATTTCATTAGTGTATTCCATTTTGTAAAATATTGTTGTTCCATGTCAAAATTATTTATTTTAGGGGGGTGGGGACTCGCAGTTTCAGCCTCTTTTCATATTTCTAAATGTAACTCGAGAAAAATCACGTGTTTGTTTTTATTGCAGTGTCCATGGTTAGAGATATTGATCTACTTTCAGGTTTACCTTTTTCACTTTCCACAAATCATAAAACGACATTTCTCGACTACCACATGGTTTTAAAGTTCGTTTCTCATCTATGATTGTAAAGTTGATCAATGGATAGTGGGTAGTCCTAATGTAACCATCGGGGTTGAGACGCTCTTATTTATTTATATATGCTCCCCCATGGGATAATATCGTTCAGACCGTCCCGGTCAGTGCCCAACCTGTGTACCCATCTCTGCTCCTTCTCAAAAAGGATTCTTTCCGCATTATGGTCTTTGTTTGGCAGTGTTTCCAGGACAACCCATTCCAAATCTTTTGTTGTGTGCCCTGCTTCCAGGTAATGTGCAGACATCTTGGTAGTGATCTTTTTTAATTTGACGTTGCTCCTATGCTCACACACCCGTTGTTTTATTTTCCTGCATGTCATGCCAATGTAGAGTTTTTTGCATGGACATGTAATCATGTAGATCACATGAGTCGTGTTGCAATTGGTGTGATTCAACAATTTCCATCTCAAATCAGGCAGCAGTTGGATTTCTTTAGTGACCCTCGTCAGTGGACATACCGAACAGGAGCCGCAGGGGTAGTGTCCCATGACTGGACATGTGTCCCAAGGTGAGTGCGTGATGGCTGGAGGTTGTCTGGGGGCAGGTCTAGTGTGAACCAGTATATCTTTAAGGTTCCTCGTTCTTTTGTTTGCAAACCTTGGTTTCGGCCAATGTATATCTGCTGAGGTGAGGATTTTCCAATTTTTATTCACACTCTTCTTGAGTTTATTGCTTGCAGGTCCATAAGTTGTTACACATGTCAGAATGTCAGGTTCTTGTTCTCGTAGTATTGGTTCGAGGAGCCCCTCTCTGTTCTGATTCTTAGCTCTTTTCTGGCATCTATCGATAATTCTTTTTGGATAATTCCTATCTTCCAATTTTCTCCCCAGATCACGTGCTTGTTTTTTATAGTCATTGGTATTGCTACAATTCCGACGTAATTTCAGGAACTGACTGTAGGGGAGATTCTCCCTTAGTGGTCTCGGGTGATAACTCTGGTAGGAAAGTAGGCTATTCTTGGACGTGGGTTTGTAGAAAGTCTTTGTTTGTAAGGTTTCTCCTTCTACATAAATGGTGATAGCCAGGAAGTCTAGATGTTTTTGTTGGCTGTATAGGTGAATTTCAGCCATTGGTCTTGTGTGTTGATCCAGTTATGGAAGTTCACTAGGCTCTCCATGTCTCCTTTCCAGATTAAGATGACGTCATCGATGTAACGGCACCAGAACAAAATCTGTTCATGGTACGGGTTGACTGGGTTGTTGACGTGTTCCATCTCAAAATTGCTCACATACAGACCTGCTAAACTTGGAGCAAATGTGCTTCCCATGGACGTACCATGGCATTGTTGGTACATGGTGTCATTGTACTTAAAATAGTTCTCTGTCAGGGCCATTTTACAGCATTCCAAAATGAAATGTTTCGGTGTCTTGTAATCCCAGTCTCTGTCGAAAAGGATATTCTCTAAAGTTTCTAGAGTCTCTTGCTGTGGCAGACTTGTGTATAGCCTTTCTACATCAAGTCCACCTAAAATCATAGTTTCTTCTGAGTAATGGACATCTTTGAGAAGGTTCAGGAGGTCCCTGGTGTCCTTAAGGTATGTGGGTGTTCTTTGAACTATCGGTTTCAGGTATTGGTCTGCGAATTGCGACAATGGTTCTAAAACTGAACCAATACCTGAAACTATAGGTCTCCCTGGTGGGGGAATACGTTCTTTGTGTGTCTTGGGAAAGGAGTAGAAGTAGGGTATTCTGGGGTTGGTGGTTTCCAGGAATTCTGCCTCCTTTTTCGAAATCCAATTATTCGTTTCTGCTTCATTCACCATTAGTGTTATGCTTCTCTGTAGTCTTGGTGTAGGGTCAATGTTGATCTCTCTGTAGAATTTCTGATCTGACAGAAGATCTAAACATTGTTTATTGTAGCCCTCCTTAGTGAGGAGGACTACACCGCCCCCCTTGTCTGCTTGCTTTATGATGATATCTCCATCATTCTTGAGTTCACTCAGCGCCTGTTGTTCAGCTCTTGAGAGATTCTGAAATGGTTTGTTCGTTGTGTCTTTTAAAGCATCAATGTCTTTCATAACTGCTTGTTCGAAAGTCAGTATTTCGATGGGTACCTGCGAGTTAAGGGGACATAAGGTAGATTTTTTTCTTAGGGTGGTGTCTCCCTCTGAAGATTGTGGAGTCTGGTTATTAAAGAATGACTTCAACTTTAGTTTTCGGCAGAATTCAGCTACTTCGCATTTCATTTTGAAAATGTCAAGGTTCGGTGTTGGGACATATCCAAGACCTTTATTGAGTATTCTTTCTTGGTCTTCAGTTAAGACTTTGTTTGTGAGATTTACTACAAGGTTGTTGTGTTCGATCCTGCATTCCCTCTGGTCACACTCCTTGTTTGCACCTGTCGGGCTTTGTCCTGCCAGGTTACACCTTTTTGTCTCGGTCCGCGGTTGTTCTGGCCTCTCCCTAAAAAAGAAGGCCCTTGTTGGTAATTTGATTGTTGCATTTGTGCATTCATTGGTGGGGGACCTTGGAAGTATGGGTCTACCCATCCTTGGAAATAAGGGTTGAAGGGTGGGAAAGGCATCATTGCTAAGTTTGGTGGATATTGGGGAGTCCGCCAATAATTCCTACCCCGTCGGTTACCTCTCCTGTTGCGATTTCTTCCTCTTTGGTTCATGGAGAAATCATCCCCACTCCAGTCAGAGCCATCTGTTGATGAGCCACTATTAGAGCTACGATTTGATCCATTATCATTAGGATTAAAATCCTTGCTACTATACGGATGAATTTTTTCCATGGAAAATTTCTTTAGTTCTTTTCCTAACTTCTGCAATTTCTGTTGGGTTAGGTACTCTTGGGTCTGACTCATCTCTTGATTTATTTCTTCAAGTCGTTGTTTGTATACAGTTATGTGTACCATATTATTAAGTTTACTCTCTATAATTTGGATTTTGATTGTCAATTCATTTGTGATTTTAGTGGCAGTTTTTATTATCAACACTAAATAGTCTCTGGTACACTTCCAGGAGATTGCTGACCAATCTTTATGGAAGGCTAGGTCTTTCAGAAAAATTATCGGTGCGTTCGTTACCCAGAGACCTTTGGGTGCTGTATTGACCCTTAGGTACTCGGTCATTATTATTCCATGTACCGCTGTTCTCACAGCCCCAGTCACAGCCCCAATATCAGCCTCTAGCATAGACATTAAATAATTCCAGTGCAGCACTATTATGTGTACCTTTGATTGACAGATGCAAAATGTCATGTGATGAACTCTCATGAACCGTGATTAACCAGTCCAGGGAGATGCTAATCCAGATCACTAACTCCCCCGAGGGGCGTCCCTTGCCTGAACTAGTTGCCGGGATAGAGTAGGAAGAGAAACCAGATTTGTGGAGAGGTGTTAAACTCCAAGTCTCTTGAAAGATACAAATCTCGAATTTATCGACAAAGTTTTTCTATTCTGGGAGCAAAAGCTTTTTCTCCAGGCCTGCCACATTCCAGGAGAGAAGGTTGATCATTTTTAAGTTAGACCTAGCTTCCCCAGATGGAGTGTCCCCAATACCACATGATGGCAGTGCTTCTCCAACCTCACAACCCTCATATAAAATGGCGCTTATTTGATTTAACAAAAACACAGCAGGAAGAAGGTGCATATGCCGAAACGCGTCCTGTGCGCATTGTATGCTAAATAAATAATTATTTTGAATTACAACGGCTATTCCTTCCTTCCTTGGTGGGGAGGAAACGTTTGAGCAGATATATACATATATATATATGTGTATATATATATATATATATATATATATATATATATATTCAAAAGCCCCTGGTTCAGCTTTCATTCAACAAAAGAAACCAGTCACGGCCCCAATATTAGTGCAGTGCTAAGGTTTATTGGCACAGAAAAAACACCCTACGCGTTTCGAAGTCAGCCGACCTCTTGCTCACGGGTGGAATTACAATCCATGGCCATTCTTTTAAAGTGAAAGTTACGTATTTAACAAAACCACGTGATCAGTAAACATACATTTTTAGATCCGTGTGAAACCAAGATTTGGAAAAATGAAATATCCGTATTGCCCAAGTGGGCTAGTGTCCAATTTCTTTTCCCGGGTATCTATACTATAACCCGATTTGAGCAATATTCCAGTTCAAAAGATTTCCTTTTTCCAAATCTTGGTTTCACACGGATCTAAAAATTCGAGCATATACTTTGTTTAAAGTAGCGGTCCTGCAGAACGTATAAAGTTACAAAAATATCAAACTTTATTGTTCCGAAAAACTTCTATATGCAACAATGTAAGTGAAGTGTATTTTGTTTATGTTATGAGCCCGCCGCATCAAGTGGCAGATGCACGCTGTGTACGTGCTCCAGTGCCCATGTGGCTTGAAGTACATGCGCAGCACTATCTTACCAGTTCATAATCGTGTGTTGCATCATTTAAGGGCCATTAAAAACGGTGATAAAACGTATCCGGTGGCACGCCATTTCAAACATTACCATCAGAAAAGCACAGATGGGTTAGTGTATTTTGTGATAGGTGCAGTAAAACTCAATGTGAGAGGTGGCAATCAGGAAAAGAGTTTGAGTGGGTTGGAATCTTCATATATAATTCAATTGAACAGTACAATAATACAGTAGTACAGTGGAAACACTAAAAATGGACACCACACCAGTTTAGAAAAAGAAATAATCTTTATCTAAAGCAAACAAGACCAAAACAACAACAAAAAATCTACCATACAAAAATGAAAATGTACTTCTTAGAAGGTAAAAACAGTTCTGTTCATAGCAAACTATAGATGCAGCACTTTCAACACAAAGGGGCATATTATCAAGGGGGTTTATCTCCGCTTTTTTGGCTTTAAAAGCCAAGAAAGCGGAGATAAAATTATCTCCCTATTACCTAGCTGTCGTTAACACCAGTTAGCGACAGCTAGTAGGAGATAGCGACCATCTTGGGCCCCACTTTGCATGTCAGTGATATTTATCACTAATGACATGCAAAGTGGGCGTGCCAAGATGTTAGCGACTGGAAACAGTCGCTAACATCGCTATCTCCTATTACCAACTTTTGGAGATATTCGCGCTAAGCGCGAATATCTCCAAAAGCTAACACCTGCCCTGAGCAGTTCTTAGCCATGTTATCCAATGGGAGGTGGATAACATGGCTAAGAGCATTAGCTCGGTAATGCATGAATATCGCTGACTTTTCAGCGATATTCATGCATTGCGGCCGTTTTTTATCGCATTTGCGATAAACCGTGGTAATACCAAGGTTTATCTGCGGTAAAAATCGCCACAGCTCAGCTGTAACATTTTGTCTCTAACCAAGCAATAGCGATAATTATTGCTATTGCTTGGTAATATGCCCCAAAAGTACCTTGAATGCGTCAAAATCATAAACAAAAAACGGCGCAGGGGAGATGATGCGTCGGTTCCTTACGCACAGGGAAGGTGATGCGCCAGTTCCTTACTCCAGGGGAGGTGATGCATTGATTTCTTACTGTCACTTTGGGGAGGTGATTTGTCAGTACTGTACAGTACAGTACTGTGTGGTATATATATATATATATATATATATATATATATATATATTACCTACTGGCGGTCGCCAGTAGGTATATATAGTTAGGATTTTTTCTCTATGGGATTTTTGAAAATTCTATGTCTAATAACTTTGGCGTTTGTGGACGGAATTGGCTGAAATTTTCAGGAAAATGGCACATTTTGTTTCTGAGCAGCCCTTGAAAATTTGGGGGGGGTTTGCCAAGGGGGGGCCGAGAAAAAAGGGGGGTCCCAAAACGTGTTTTTAACATTGAGTTTTCCATAGGGCGGTTGGCCTCACTTTTAGCCCGAACGGCTGAATGGATTTGCACGAAACTTGGCAAAATTGTACGGACTGGTAGCCCGATGTGCCTTTTGTAGGTCTCAATATATGTGCTACAGTGGATTTTGAGAAATTAACGTTTAAAAAAAGATATATATCTGTAACAGCGGACCGGGCAGCGCTCCAGGACGCGTACTTTTCGCGCAACGGAGCTTTGTGAAGCGAAGCTGATTGGTTCTCCGGCGTCTGTAAACATTCCAAACAGTCCGTAGCGGCCGCCATCTTGTCTCTCGGTAGGATCGAGAGAGAAGAGGAGGCCAAAGCGAAGGGGCAAATGACCATAAGGGGGCATAGTAGATCCTCGCTGACCCCCTAGGTTTGATGTGGAGGTTTTAAAAGGGCCCCGCGGGGCAAAAAAAAATAATAATAATAATAATCGAACGGCTGAATGGATTTGCACGAAACTTGGTAAAATATTAGGGACTGGTAGCCCGATGTGCCTTTGCTAGGTCTCAATATATGTGCTCCAGTGGATTTTGAGAAATTAACGTTCAAAAAAAGATATATATCTGTAATAGCGCTCCGCTTCGTGTACTTTTCGCGTTACGGAGGTTTGCGAAGCTGATTGGTTCTTCGCCGTCTGTAAACATTCCAAACAGTCCGTAGCGGCCGCCATCTTGTCTCTCGGTAGGATCGAGAGACAAGAGGAGGCCAAAGCGAAGGGGCAAATTACCATAAGGGGGCATAGTAGATCGTCCCTGACCCCCTAGGTTTGATGTGGAGGCTTTGAAAGGGTCTCGCAGGGCAAAAAAAAAATATACCGTTTTTTTAGTTTTTTTGCGTGGAGTGCGCCCGGTTCGCGAACCGGGAAGCGTTCTGGGGAGCGTACTTTCTTGAAAATTAGTGAAAAAAGTTAGAGTAAAATAATAATTGTGAGTGATCAGATGTAGGGTAGCTCTGAGAAGAGCTTTTGGGTTTATGGTACATTTAGGTACTTATAAGTAGGTACCAATGCACAGTCTTAAATTCAGAGTGAAAATTCTGTTGCCCTCATCTGAGAAGTGAACTCCATCTCCTCTGTAGATATCTTGCATGTAGTAACGCAAGTTATTGTTGTACAGGGAGCCCATTCCATGGTCTCTCATGTAAGCTGAAACACATTTGTTTACATGCTTCCTCGATTTCTCAATTTGTGGACAAAATTGGTTCGACCACCTCCATTTTTGTCTTTGGCACATATTTGAATATAACAAGGCAGTCTGAGGAAAAAGTGCCATCAATTGCTCAAAGGTGTCCTTTAAAAGCATTTCCAGACCTACCCCAGTCAAAGTGCCCAAATCATTACCTCCACAGTGCACAATTAACAGGTCAGGTTTTGGCAAATGCATAAAGGTTTTCACCAATGGTATTAATTGGTGACATTTTAATCCTCTGTGGCCAAACCACTTAATTTCCACATCTTGTAAATTGAGGTTAGGTAAATTCCTGTTTTCAGCGTACCTTTGAGCCCAATAGATATAACTATGTCCAACAATCCAGACAGAAAACATGGCGAGAGAAGGTTCTGCTGCAGTCAGATGAAGTGTGGCAATGAAATGGCAGTTGAAAAAATGAGAGTGTAAAATGAAAAAAACTGAGGAGTTTCTGTGTTAATGAAGCAGTAAGAGTGATTGGTGGATTTTGATTGCTGAAAACAGAAAGTTAGTGTGCATGGATGAGTTCGTTGAAAGATGTATTTTGAGTGGCGAAGAAAAAATCATTAAATGAAAGAATGCTCTGGATATGCAGGTGCACTGAGAGTTCAGAGTTCAATTGCAACATTGTTGTGTGAACTTGGAAACACCAGAGGTTTTGCAAGAGGTGGTTGCTATGCAGAAAAAGCAGAGAGGGGGCAGGGTTTTGCTTTGAAAAAAAGTGAGGGAAGAGTTTTGATTGGTGTGACATGAGAGATATGTGTGAGGAATTACAGCATTTCTGTGCTTTTGATAGCTGCAGACTCTGGAGTGCATACCTTTTGCTCTGCTGAAGACAAATTGGTGTGTTTCTGAGACTGTTTTGAAACTCAAAGTATGAATATATAAAAAAAAAGAAAATCGTTTTTGAGGTAAAGGAATGTTTTCAAAATTTATGTGCGCCATATGCCCCCAAATTTCTTTTTCGGGGGTGCAGCAGGGTGTTCTTGAGACACCCCTGCACCCTCGGAAAAATTCGTAATTTGCGATGAGGTAATTGCTAATCGCAAATTGCACCTTCATTCCTATGGGCCTCCTGCTGCATGGAAATGAATGGGTAATTTGTAATTAGCAAATAGGTCATCGCAAACTAGGAATGGTAAAGAATCGCTATTTATTCCTTAAAGTTCGCTATTTAGGAAATGCAAAAAACTTTGATGATACATATGGCGGTTCATCTCTAACAAGATAAGAAGCATAGGGATAGATTTATGATGACTGGCGCATCACCAGGGATGTGTTAGTCATTCTGTGCCGCTGTTCCGTCACCTATGGTGTGCTGCATTTACAATGCGGCGCATCATGGGGCAAAAACAGCACAGATGCGTGACGTATCTGTGCCGTAAAGGTGGCGCATTGCTGGAGTTGTATCGCAAGTGTGATGAAGCTCCAGCAAGGCTCAGGGGTGCCCCTGTCGCAGGGTTTCTGTTCTCACACAGAACTGTGGACAGAGGATTGGAACCTCGGCGAATTAAAGTGTCCCAGAACTCACCTTAGTAATCAAAACCCCTTAGCAAGCTAGGTACAGTGTCACATTGGATATAACAAACTCTCAATGTTTAGACAATCCAGAATATGAACTTATAGTACCTCAGGATACGTGGAACTCATGAACAGTCGGTCGTTATATATTTCTTAGAAACCAGAACATGGAGTTAAGAAGAACACATGTGTATTTGAAATGTTTATTTACTAATGCCGTCTTCTCAGGCGTAGTATGTTAGATAATACAAGTACACATATTATCAGTAGCAAAATTACCAGCATAGTTACTAGTACATAAAAAGCGAATGGTGACAGTATGTTAACATGCTGTAAATGAATAAGAGTTAGCAACACTTATAAGCAGCCGCGGGCCGTGGAGGGAGTTACGGTGGGGCAGGGAGGCGGGGAGGGGGAGGGGCAGGGTGGAGAGGGCTCCACCCTGCCCCTCCCCCTCCCCGCCTCCCTGCCCCACCGTAACTCCCTCCACGGCCCGCGGCTGCTTATATCTCACCCTCCCTAATACACATATTATATTATTTGCTAAGAAGGTCTCTTTGTGTTGGTTTAGGGCGTGCCCATACTTTAGTGTCTTAGATTTGAAGGAATCACATCAGCATACACCAGCTCTCTCTTCATGTGAACCGCATCAACTGTTGTGTATGTGTGTTCGGCAAAGCAATATAAAACCCGCCTCATGCCCAGAATTGGCAGAAGTTGCACTTATGTTATGAGTATGAAGTCGTGGAGATCAGACCTCGTAACAATTCTGTATCGTGTTGTTCTTGAAACTTCAGCACTCGCTGTACAGATATAGTTTAACAAGCAAAGCAGATAGTAGAGCAAGAACATATTATTCTCATGTAAACCATGATGAACTACTAGGTTGAAAGCTAAAGCAACAACTAAGTGTCGTGTGCAGAAGTTGCAAAAAAGGAAAAATGGCGTTTAAACCGGTAATGAGCCCATGCTAACTTAACACGGTGTAAAGATATCCAGGACCTAGATGACACCTCCCCATGATCCGGAAACGAACTGAATAAGATAATAGAAGTGCCATCTCATGAGAGCAGATTGCAAGTTTATATGTGGACGGTCCGCAAGGTAAAGCATTAAAAACTAGGAAAATGTAATGCTAAAGAAAAATAAAACAGCCAAGTACTTTATCGAGTCTTAAGCCAATAGGCAAGCTAAATAATAAAAACTTGACAAATAAGTCAATGAATTGTCAATGAAATGCTAGTACTCAGCATATCAAACATGAAAAAGGTCTATGACATAACTGTGTATGCAAAATAAGCTGCAACAGCCTCCAATAGGAAGTCACCGTCTTCATCCGAAAAGAGTTCAGCCATTAAATTTAAAAGCGGAAAAGAACATACGTGCTCTCCCAGCACCGGATCCTCTATCACCATCAGAGGACAGCTCGGTGGGTTTTCAAGAAAGCTCTGTTCCAAGAAAGACTGTGTTGCCGCCAGTAAATTCCAGGGACCAATTAGTCCATGCATCAATGCCACAGCCATAATCCTTTCGCCAGGACAAACCAACTCGTGAGTAATGATAGGAGTCATCAGCTGATTAAAGTCGACGTCAGGAGAAACCGGTCCGCAGAGACACAAATCAATGGCCCAATCAAAATCACAGGTCAGGCAGTGAAATACAGGCTGGACACAGGTGAAGTAGGAGAATCGAAAAGATAATCCATATGCCGTGCTTAATATCGCCAACGGCATTGTGCCATAATATTCTAGCATGCGATTGCGGAACAGTGTCAGCAGCTGCAGGGCGGGAGCTTGCACAGGAGGGACATCCATATTTAAAAATGTAAAAAAGCACAAGAACGTCCGCTGGTAATGCAAGTAAAAATGGGAATCCACGAAGCAGAGTGGAAAAAATAGAATGAAAGAAAGCAGGGATGACTCCAAAGATTTTCTCAAATGAAGTCACGAGACCACTGGTAACAACTTTAAAAAAGTGCGCCAGGGCCTTTGTGGAGGACGCGTTAAAGATAGTCCGAACCATCTTGCTGAAATGGAAAGGCAAATCTGTATTGAAAAGGGTCTGCACCTCTGTACGGGTGTTCGCTATGTGAAGCACGAAAGTTTCACGGGCCGAACTCAAGGCCACCTCTCTCTGAGACAAAAGAGCTCTTATTCTTGCCATGCCGTTGAAATCTGCTTCCAAGGTTGGTATTTGTGGCGAGATTGAAAACTCCCTATGTTCATGTGTGGGAGGAAATAGAACATTTCTGCAGCAAATAACCCGTTCACTTACTGTTACGATAAAAGGAATACTTTTAATTAACCCAGAACAATCTTCATTATTGAGCATCAAATAACTACCATTTTCCAACAACTTGAACGTGGGGATGATAGCAGGAACTGGCGTGCCTTGCAACACGCAAGCCATATTTGGTCGGTGTTTGTTGCATGAACCGTGTAACTGTATGTGCCTACACATTAGTGAATGATGTGGCGTCTCAGTGCATTCCTCTCCATTCAGATAAACTTCTTGATCATCTTTGAAACATCTGTATGTGTATGGAAGCGACCAGACCTCATGAAGAAAAGCACTACCTAAAGGTTCATAACGACCTATTGGTATATATTTCATACAATTTGAAAACTTATATAAAGCAAAAGGCAGCGTTATTAAACCGTGGATAAGGCACGTTGCCAAAAAACCCGCAATCCTCTGCTGATGATGTCACTGAGCATGTCATGAATGATGTAATATGTGACATCATCAGCAGTGGATTACGGGTAATAGTATCTCTAGTTTACTCCCTTATAGCTGTCTTTCTTTTAACATAAGTGTCTGTTTCCTTCCCTTATACTTACTGTTCTTTTTTTTTAAAAAATTTTTTGGTTCACTTCCGGTTCGCGTACCGGCGAGCGAACTGGGAAGCGAACTACGAGAAATAGAGGTTGGCACAGTTCCAAATATTGTACCAATTTTTTAATAACGGGGAGGTAGTTCTGAAAAGAACTTTTTTTTTATTGTTTTTGTTGTTTTATATTTTTTTTATTATTTTTCTGAACATTTTTTTACTTTTTTTGAATTTTTCTGAACAGTTTTATATTTTTTGGGGTTTTTCTTGGAGGGGGCAATGAAAACGATTCATTGTAAAGGGCTCAACAGGAGCAACAAAACAAAAAAAAAGTATTTATTATTTTGGGCGTTTCGTACAAACTTGCATATGATAGTCAATAGCTCTGTTGATCAGAGTGATGCTTCTTTCTCCGTAGCAAATGAATCCATCGCAATGTACGCAGACGTGTTTTACTTCACCAAATCTCATTTGTATATTTGGCACTATCTCCCTGCCCTCTGGTCCCGTTACTTCCGGTACAACAGATCTTCTGGCCATAATAGGGAGATTATCTAGGTCGTTCCGAAACTGTGCAGCACTGTAGTTGTTAGGATGCCACCTAGTCATATGGCGATGCATTGTGTAGTTTCCGAAACTGTATTTTTTCTCGGTCCCTCTGGACAGTCTATCTTGACATATAAGGCAAGTTACGTATCTTGCATTTACTTTTTTCTGACCTTTGGGAATTTTAAAAAATTGCCAAATGAAGTTTTCTTTCCGGTGAGACGTCCTGGGCTCCTCAGGCAAAAACTGCCTCTCTTCGTGCTCGTCGTCCTGTTCCTCTTCTTCCTCTTCTTGTTGAATTATAACTTGAGCAGGTGGTCCACTCTTCCTTGGATGTGGTGGAGGTGGTGGGGAAGCACCAGCTGAAGCTACTAAAGAAGCCATTGCTCACTGGTAACAAAGGGTCTTTCTCTCACAAAGATGAAAGTCAGAGTGAGGAAAGAAGGAGGGATTTTCATCATTTGGGAAAAACAAGAGTTCTCAACCAATGAAAAGTGTTCATTTTATATTATATGACCTAGTCTTACATCATTAGGAAACCAAAAGTGAAATGAACCAATGAAAAGTGTTATTACCAAGTCACATGACCTGCTGTGTTTACGTTAAGCGCTTTGCAGGGCCTCCTGGTTTGCTTCCAGAAACCTGCGCTTTGCGACTCGCTTCGCGTACCAGTTCGCTAACGTAGCACGTCATATGACGTATCACGCGACAACGTGAAACGTCATGCGGACGGGAGGCGTCACGATGTTGTTTTCTAACGCGGCAGTTGCGGTAAAGAAACGTTTACCGGCTCGCGGTCTATTTCGCGGCATCAAGGTCAGCTAACGGGAAGCTTCCTGATTCGCGAAGCGGGAACAAAGAAAAAAAAATATTTAAAAAAAAAATTATTCATAAACATATAAAATATATTTTTGGATTTAAAGAAGAATACATTTTACAGCTACAGATATTAGCTGTTAAAAAACCAATGAAATTCACTGAAAAAACCATAGGTTATAGACCATATATAGTTAGGAATTAGCATTTACAAAACCTTGAAAATTCACTGAAAAAACCATAGGTTATAGACCATATATAGTTAGGAATTAGCATTTAAAAAACCTTATTTTACTCACACAAAACCATTGAAATTCCATATATAGTTAGTTGCACTAACTATATATCGCGCACCCGCAATCCACTGCTGATGATGTCACATATTACATCATTCATGACATGGTCAGTGACATCACTGATGACATCACTGATGACATCTCAAATGACATCACTGATGACATCTCATTTGACATCAATGACCACATCACTGATGATATCATTCATGTGACAATACAATGCATCTCCTCACATTTTAATATAACCTCTGTTTCACCCAGTGTTAAATACAGAGTATAATTTTTGAAACCATTGACACACCAATACTAGTTACTACATACGCACTCACTGATTCCTATGTCTACACACACATTCACTCATTCACCCATACAATCATTCATACATACAATCACTCATCTTTACAACACTATCATATGCACTCATACACCTATACAAACACTCACAGTCTGCCACTCATCCATGGAGTTACTCACACACCTAGTCAGTCCTGTAAAGAATCAATGACACTTCCATTTTCTTGTCTATACAGTTAAACATAGAGCACCTTACATTTTCAAACATATACTAACACATACTTACCTTCTTATACAATCATTGATACAAGTACACATTGATCTGCACAGAGTCACACACCTCCCAGCCAGCCACACACACACTCAGTCTCCCATACAAATACTTGGACAATCAATCAGTAACCCATATAGTTAATCATATAGCTACTGATCAACACATGCAGCAGTTTACAGAACAACAGACATAATGATGCACAAATTAAGACAGTTTAGTCACTAACCCATGCACTCAGTGAGACACATTTAATCACTCACTCATACATTCAGTCATGCACCTACTAAATCCTTTGTTCAGACACTTATACTTCCACTCATTCTTCAATATGTAAGACACATTTTAACTTTACAGAAACATACAGTCACTGTATGTTGTCATCAGTGATGTCATCAGTGATGTCATCAGTGATGTCATTTGAGATGTCATCAGTGATGTCATCAGTGATGTCACTGACCATGTCATGAATGATGTAATATGTGACATCATCAGCAGTGGATTGCGGGTGCGCGATATATAGTTAATGCAACTAACTATATATGGAATTTCAATGGTTTTGTGTGAGTAAAATAAGGTTTTGTAAATGCTAATTCCTAACTATATATGGTCTATAACCTATGGTTTTTTCAGTGAATATATATATATATATATATATATATATATATAAACACAAACTGAAGGCATTCTTTTGACCAGAAAGGGAAGGTAAGGTAAGAGCCCAAAACATCACAGGGGCCTCATTACTTTCAAGCTGGCTCAACAAGTAGATAACAGTGATGGGACATGGTTCGAAAATTAATGGCCTAACAAATATGTGTGTATATATATATATATATATATATATATATATATATATATATATATATATATATATATATATATATATATATATATATATATATTCAAGCTGGCTCAACAAGTAGATAACGGTGATAGGACATGGTTCGAAAATTAATGGCCTAACAAATATGTGTGTATATATATATATATATATACACACATATTTGTTAGGCCATTAATTTTCGAACCATGTCCCATCACCGTTATCTACTTGTTGAGCCAGCTTGAAAGTAATGAGGCCCCTGTGATGTTTTGGGCTCTTACCTTCCCTTTCTGGTCAAAAGAAAGCCTTCAGTTTGTGTAACCGCAGCTCGGTTAGAATTTACTGCATGACTGTATCGAGCGGCTGCGCCCGACGTGCATGCAGCGCTTGCGTTTAAATAATGGCACGTACCGGACCCGGCTGAGAGTCTTTCCAAATCAGACTGCAGATGCAGGTGTGTTCGGGGTAGACGTGCGGACCAGGGTGCATTTTACTGTACATCCGGGGGTCTCTCTTATGTGTAAAACATATTTTTTAAACAGATCGGTTCTAAAATAGAAGGGAGACATTTGAATCGCCTCTTGATGGTAGGCTCCAACTTTGTTGCAAGCATTTTTTACCTTTTTCACCGGTCTCGCGATAGTCACTATTTCCCACCGTACGCGAGGCACGCTCACACATTTTACAATATGATAACCAAGAAACCATAACCTTTTTGGGCACTTTTAGGCACCCATTCTGCATGTGTGCTGATGCGGTTCTTATGATAAGCACTTTGGGATATATATATATATAATTTAAATGATACTGGGCATGTAAGGTTACGTCTCTAATCTGCCTTACGGCAATAGGAACCTTTTAGGCAACAGTTTTGCACCTTTTTTGGGGTATAGAGAATTAATCCCCATATGGGGTAGAATAGCAACATCTATACTGATAAGCGTTTCATTTTGGTTTTTATAACCGGGATTAATTCAATAACTTCATCCATGCTGAAGAATTTTTTATTCTATTGGCTTTTCATTGTTTTGATTTAGGAAGCCAATTATGGATGTGTATACCAGAGTGAGGGATCCTTTGACCCACTGCCTTCTGTGGACCAGATGGCCACGATACAGAGACAGATCGCGTCTTGATTCAGTCTATGAGTAATTGCCTTTTCCCATCAAATACAGGCTTTGCTCTTTCTCCATTGTATGACTAAGCCTTATACCACCCGGTTTTTCGTTCTTTTTGACATAGGAGCTTTAAGGAGCCCACTGTTTTTATTCTTCAGCCTGATTTCTCTCGCTGCCTTTTGATATGGTGCTCCCCTCTCCAAGGACTCAAAAACCTTTATTACATAAACGTCAACAATCGTTCCCTATTGGTTGCAAGCTCAGACGAAAGAGATTTGTTTTCTACATCAATAGAGTGCTATGATTTTTTTTGTAATCATTTGCTTGTTATAGGCTGTACAGGTTTCAGCTCAATTTTAATGTACATATGACACATGACCTTTCGTTTTCTTCAACCCTCACAAACGCACACTCCTCCTGAGCACTTTCTTCCCCCCTCCTTTTGAGCACCGTTTTATCTAATGTACAGACAATTGTGCTGTCTTTTATAACTAAACGATGATTAGGAAAAATATGTCTACTGTGACCATTTTTCACTGTACTGCATCTTACCTGTGTCCGGTAGTATTCCGGGTCACCCCATTGATATATGACCCACTTGTCCTTTCCTTGGCAGAACCAGCCACTGCTGGCCAACCCCAGACAGAACATAACAAAGGGGTAGTACTTCTCATTCAGTTTCTCCAGCTCTTCTCCTTAGCAAAGGTTCCTCTTGAATTCCAGAAGTGATCTAAAGTTTTGGGGTCTGGGCCCCAATATTTATATTCCATTTCTCTTTGTTCTCTTGTGGCAGGGAGGCTATGTGCTCATTCAAAACCAGTTCTGTCCTTTCTGGTCCAGCTTCCCGGCAGGAGGTAGAGACAGCGTTGAAAAAGGTAGACCAGGCCCATTCAGGTGAAAGGAAATCTCCTCCTGACTCAAAATGCAGCCCAGGTCTATTCAGCCCAGCCCTGAATCACCCAGGAAAGGCAGGACACACCTCAAACCCCCCAGTGGCTGTCTACAGTGAATGCACATCCCCAGCCACTGTCACTACAAACCCAGACAATCAATCCACAAACCAACAGAGGCACACAGGATGGCTAAGCAAGAAAATACCTAATTTCTAAAAGTGGTATTTTCAAACCCATAATATAAAAATCAACTTTACTAAAAGATGAATTTTTAAATCTTGAGTTCAGGCATACCAAACTCCATCTTTCTGTCTTGCCCCAATGAGAAGCTATACTTATAAGATGTTACAAGTCAACGTCCATTGTATCCTATGGGACAGATAGCCTTTCAAAAGTGAAAAACAAAATACACTGTATTTCACTATCAGGACATGCCAAACACACCAGCACATGTCCTACCTTTCACATACACTGCACCCTGCCCACAGGGGTATCTTGGGCCTACCTTAGGGGTGACTCACGTGAGAAAAGGCAAGGTTAGGGCATGGCAAGTGGGTGCACTTACCAGGTCAACATGGCAGTAGAGACTGCGGGCAGACACTGCAGTGGCAGCCCTGAGAACCTTTTAAAAGGCTGCTTACATGGGTGGCACAATCAGTGTTGCAGGCCCACTAGCAGCATTTGACTTACATCCTCTAGGCTCACACAGTGCACTGTACTAGGGACTTAGTAGTAAGTCAAATAAGCCAATCATGGAAACACCAATCCATGTACACAATTTACAGAGGGAGCGCTTGCACTTTGGCACTGATCAGCAGGGGCAAAGTGTACAAAGGATCTAGACCAGCAAAAAGGAAATTCAGCACACAGCAAAAATATAGGAGGCAGAGGCAAAAATACAGGGGAAAACAACGCCAAGGATGCCAGGTCAAACAGAGAAGAAATAACACAGAGAGAGAGGGAGGCGTAACAGAGAAAGAGAGTGTGAATGAGAGACAAATAGAATGACAAAGAAGTACATAGTAATTCAAAATGGTATCAGATTAGTGTTAAGGGGAAATTGAGAGTGGTGCAGAAGAAAAAAAGAAAGGGGAAGGAAAACGTTTCACAAACGGAGGAGAGACATGTAAACATGAAAAAAAGAAAAGACAGAGTAATGCAGAATGAGAAAAAAAGGAGATACAATCGTTAACATTGAGTTAGGTAGTAACAACAATTACTTTTATTTTATGTAACCCTGACCTTTCTGGTTCGTCGTGCTGTGAAAACGCCAGCAGGACTGCCCTGTGGCTTGAAATTTTAAAAGGGCTACTGGAAATTCAACAGTTGGAAAGTGGAGATAGTTAATTCCTGCAAATACCTCTGTGTGGAATTGACAATAAACTAAACTGAACCCTAACGTTCATTGCCAAGGTTCAATTAGCTGGATCGCTAGCTGGAAACCTTTCCAGATATCACCATGAACTTAGGGTATTCGTACTTAGCTTATAGGACCAACACTGGCCGATGGCCCAAAACGTTTTTTTCTGATTGTAAGGTATATCTTGATGTGACTGATTACTAGCCTGGAGAAGGGTGGCATGTTTGGACAGTTCAGTGCCATAAGAGGCAATAGGACTAGAACTGTTTCTTTGCTGCGCTTGGTCAATGCCCCGGCTGTGTATCTAACCTGGCAATACTACAGATCGTGCAGCCCCTGAAACACTATTGTCTTTTATTTAGATGAAACAAACTACATCCTACATCTGAAACTAGTAAGATCCAGGAGCTCAATTTAATTCCAGAAAGTAATGGGCTTTAGAGTGTATTTCGAAAAATTATGCATAATCAGGAACCTTTTTAAAACCCCGACGGGCACCCATGTGTCGATAATCTAGATATTCGGACCAGAGTCATTTAATGGGACAACACACCTATGTTTTGTATGTTTGTAGCCCTGGTAAAAGATTAATCACTTCCCTTCCTGATGAGATAAGACATAAATACTTTGATTTTCTGAATGGGAATTTTAGCTTTTCACGAAATAACTAGTGCTTGGGCTGGCTTTAAAAGGGGCAAAAGGACTTGCAGGATTTGTTTGGAAAGGGAGGAGACACATTTTCACATTGCCATGGAATGACCCCACCCTGGAAGATCTCAGAGAAGAGCTTATTCTTCCATGTTGAACAACTGCAGACTGACATCTTGCGAGAACTAGTATTTGCCGAACCACTAGATCAGTGGAAAACATATTTTTACGTTTTTGTTTTTAAAATGTTATGATCAAGTAATGAAGTTGTAATGTAACATGTAGTGGAATGGAATCATCTGTAGGTTGTGTAGCTATGTAACGTTGGAATCCTATGGGATATACTTAGTTCACACTGAGTGTTGTGCACACCGAAGTGCGTAATGCAGCTCCTGTCACGCATGTCGTTCCCTACCCTTCTGGGGCCCCACTCCATCAGTGGGCACCATATTCAGCCAAAGGCCAATCAATATCTGTGCGATGTGGGAGACTCAGGAGCAGTTGGGTTGAGGGGCAGGTGCCCTCATCACGTTCTGCAAGGTTAAGGGGGGGCATCATTCTGCATTACACCACTTCGTGCATCTTCAGTCTGAGGGCCTGAGAATGCTTTCCATTTTTTAACTGGTGCCTTTTTTGCAGATCTGTACTCGCGCACCGCCTATAAGAATGCCATCATCGTCTGTCTGCCTGCCTGGAGGTGGTGATGAGTGCAGAGGCCTCTCCGCCAAAATCCCCATCATGTTTCATATCCCGATGCCTAGCAATCAGGATGTGTGAGCAAAGTGGTGGCTGCTCAGAAGTCCTCATGAATCTGAGAGCGAGAGTTCATCAGAGCTCATTAACAGAAGGCTCCTAACCCCACCTAAAATGGTGCTCGCACCGTGCTTCAGAATTTCAAATGCAATTACGCAGGGCTCATCTGCTGCTGCAAACCAGAACAGAATTTCTTCCTTTGGCTCGTAGTAATGTCAGTTCTTCCGAAAAATACATTGTCAGCCTGCCGTTTTCTCTGGCCTGGTATGGGTCTCAGAGCAGTGATTCTATTCCACCATTATTCATTGTCCCCTTTTTATATTCTACAAACTAATTTTTAATTGTTTTGTAAAATATGCTCTGCTTCAAGCCTAGTGCTAATATAGGCAACTCACGCAACATGAAGAACATAGCATGCGCATCAATAAACAAACATACAAGACTTGTTTGTTGGAAAACATTTTGCTGGAGATTTATGCCAACATAGTGTGTCAACTTATGGGCGATCCAAGGGCAGGCAGCAGTGGCTAACCTAAGCTGCCCTGCCCTCCTGATGAGCCAACTTCACCGTGGTCAACCCAATTGGAGCTACCATTTAGTGGGGATTATCCCCCTTAAATACCATGGACCACCAATCCAGCCCTTAACTCATGACCTTTTTAGGGGCGAAGCATGTCCAGGCAAGCCCCCAGTTGTTCAGGCTTATAACTGCCCGAAGTACTAGCGGGGCGCTGTCATTTTCCTCCAGGGTTCTCCTGTAAAGACTCCTGGGGCTGTTTGGCATATGCACCCCTGTTGTGCTCCTAAAGAGTGTACCCCTATGTACCATTCAGCCTCCAAATTGCCCTGTAACTCCGCCACAGCTCTGGATGTTGCAGCGTGACTAAGAGGCACAAAAGGAAAGCCAGATGTGCGGGGCAAGGATAAGTACTTTGCCCCCTCCCTCTGTTGTGTCGGAAGTGACCCGTGGCCCGTCCCAGACTTTTGGGAATCCCGGAGGGTCCCAACCACTAGACCTGTTGGTGTGCCTAATGTGGCACTAGGGTGGCCGCCCTCCTGAGTGGGTACACTGCGTGTGCCGCAGGCAGCCACGTTTCTTTTTCCATTGGACGACAAATCCGAAAAAATTTTCAAATCACCCTCTCCCTCATTATCCTGAATGCTACAGGCAAAATGTAAACTGGAAACCCCCTGTGAAGCAATCATCGCACCCTGAAAATACCCAGTGGACTACACCTCTCATGTGACCAACAGGTCGCATTCAACACTCTCAGCTCAACCAGCAAATGCATCCATGGGGAAATTCTCAAATAGTGCAAAAACCGATGAAGACACTGAGCAGATTGTTTAGAATTTGGTGAGCAGAGTACTCTGCCACAAATGTACGAAAATGGACAGTTTGCTCTCTCATTCAGAGACTGGTCTCTAGCTGTGTCGACAGAAACATTGGACTTCAGGCTTTCAGTCTAAGTACCGCCGATTGTCTGACCTAAACATTGTGGACAGGGCATTCTGCCATACTTTGTTTCCTGTTCAGAGCCACCAGCAATAGCCTAGTGATCTCGCTCAATAACAAGCATTGACAAAGCCAATAGGTCTTTCCGATACAGGGTTGAAAAAACAGGGACCGGGTGGGGATGAGTAAAGCACACACAGCGGAGCCGTGTGGGGATTAGCAAGGTGGAGAATCTCTCCTGGCAATCGATGCAAACTGGCTCGAACAAACTTCCCACGTTCTGAGGCTCATGAGGCTCAACAGATTTAAGACTATGTTTGCGAATACGCAGGAACCTTCATGGAATTAATTTAGGTACACAATAGCCTTTAATTTCATTCACTTTTCTGTAGAATTACAGTTTTTTGTTAAAAATACGTGAGTAAGGTGGTGATTTGTGCCCCCAGTCCTGAAGAAGGAGTTCCGACTCCGAAACATGTTGATGCACACAAGAGGTAATGTACATCGTAATACATAAAAACCTCGCTAACACACCTTTTTAATACTGCCAGCTAGGAGGATCATTAAAGATTTTTTTGTACCTCACTAGCCAGCCAATTTTTAACAATCACTTTATATCACTACAAACCTCACTACTCACCTACACTGTACATACCCCTACACACGCCATGCATAGTCTGATAGAAAGTGCTCCAGCGTAGACGTAGGTCGTAGCACACCGCATCTTGTAGAGGGTTGCGAAGACCCCGATGATGAAGCATGACACCAAGGGGCCTGTTGGTGTGAGAGGGGTATTTTAAGAACACCTCGTGCTCCCCACCACTGTAGGGATCACACTTACCCATTAGTGGATTCCCTTTGTTTATGATGACTTGACTAGGGAGAACGAGTCCACGGTTTTCTCTCTCTCCCCTTTTTGTTATTGTTTCTGATGAGTAAAGCACTACATTTATAATGCCCCACAGCTGTGTTTTTAAGCAGAATAAATGGACTCCCATTCAGCCTATCTGCTTTAGAGGTACTTGTGGCTGAAGCAGCCTTAAAGTGTCAAGCGTTTCAATGTCCAATCCAGGAACTAGCTGCCGCCCCAGCGCCTGCTGAGGTATCGAGCCACACACACAGAGTATGCGCATTGTCAGGTGCCGGGTGCTAGCCCCACCCACCCGTAAATGATTCTCTCAGGCTATCTGCTACTGCTAATGGATTGAGCGTTCAAAATGAGCATAGGATTTTTACATCACAAGCCAACATTTAAAAAAATAAAACTCTATGATTAATAGAAAGTAAAAAACAAAATTACAACACATAATGACAAAGGGTTGAAAAAACAGGGAGTAGATGGGGATAAGTAATACACCATATTAATAATGCCTCGCCACTATGTTTTTAAGCAGAATAAAAGGACTCCCATACAGCCCATCTGCTACAGAAGTACTGATGGCTGAGGCTGCCTTAAAGTGTCAAGCGTTCCACTTCCATTACAGGAACGAGCAGCCATGCTGACACCTTCTGGAGTATTGAGACATGCACAGAGAGCATGCGCAGTGTGCCAGGTGTTAGTCTGGCCCCTCCTGTGGATGATCCTTTCAGGCACTCTGGTTCTGCTAATGGATCATGCATTATTCAACGAACCAACCACGCACCCACCCATCGAACCAACGACTGCCACCACCACCCTCTGCAACTGGACCCCGATCAGCACCGAAGACACCACCCGCACGATGAACTCCATCCACTTCGGATCACCAACCGACCCCTGCCCACACCACGTCTTCAACAAAGCCGACGCCATCATCGCACCCCATCTCCGGGACGTCATCAGCACCTCCTTCCACACCGCCACCTTCCCGGAGAGCTGGAAGCACGCCGAGCTTACCGCCCTCCTGAAGAAACCAACGGCGGACCCCACCGACCTCAAGAACTACCGTCCCATCTCGCTCCTTCCTTTTCCTGCCAAATTCATCGAGAAGACCGTCAACAGACAGCTCGCCACCTTCCTCGAGACGAACGGATCCCTCGACCCCTCGCAGTCCGGGTTTCGGGCCAACCACAGCACCGAGACCGCCCTGATCGCAGCCACCAACGGCATCAGAGCCCTGATCGACAGCGGGGAAACAGCGGCCCTCATCCTCCTGGACCTCTCTGCGGCGTTCGACACTGTCTGCCACCGCACCCTAGTGCAACGCCTCAGCAACATCGGAATCCAAGAGAAAGCACTGGAGTGGATCATCTCGTTCCTCGCCGGAAGAACCCAGAGAGTCCGCCTCTCCCGTTCAGATCCGAGGCCACCGAAGTCATCTGCGGCGTACCACAAGGATCTTCTCTCAGCCCAACCCTCTTCAACGTCTACATGAGCCCCCTCACAACCATCGCACGCCAACACAACCTCAACATCATCTCCTATGCCGACGACACCCAACTGATCCTCTCCCTCACCAACGACCCTGCCACCGCCAGAGCCAGCCTACACGAAGGGATGAAAGACGTCGCCGATTGGATGATGAACAGCCGCCTGAAACTGAACTCAGACAAGACGGAAGTCCTCATCCTGGGATCATCACCCGCCGCCTGGGACGACTCCTGGTGGCCCCCTGCCCTGGGCACCACTCCCAAGCCAAAGGACCACGCACGCAACCTGGGCTTCATCCTGGACTCCTCCCTCTCGATGACTAGTCAAGTCAACGCAGTCTCCTCATCATGCTTCAACACCCTGCGCATGCTCCGTAAGATCTTCAGATGTATCCCCACAGAAACCAGGAAGACCGTTACCCAGGCTCTCGTCACCAGCCGACTGGACTACGGGAACACCCTCTACGCCGGAACCACAGCCAAACTTCAAAAAAGACTCCAACGCATCCAGAACGTCTCCGCACAACTCATCCTGGACATCCCCCGACAAAGCCACATCTCCGGACACCTGAGAGACCTGCACTGGCTCCCCGTCAGCAAGAGAATCACGTTCAGACTCCTCACCCATGCACATAAGGCTCTCCACGACCTGGGCCCCAAGTACCTCAACGAACGCATGACCTTCTACACGCCCACCCGCCAGCTACGATCGACCAGCCACGCCCTCGCCACCATACCACGCATCCGCAGAGCCACCGCCGGAGGTAGATCCTTCTCCTACCTGGCAGCCAAGACTTGGAACTCCCTCGCCACCCACCTTCGGCGAATCCAAGACCATCTCTCCTTCAGGAAGCAGCTCAAGACCTGGCTGTTCGAGCAGTAACATACCCCTCCCCCCAGCGCCTTGACACCCTCCCGGGTGAGTAGCGCGCTTTACAAATGCCGTGATTGATTGATTGATTGATTGATTATGAGGATCAAAATGAGCAAAGGATTTTTACATCACATGTCAGCGTTTTAACAATAAAGCTCTATGCTTAAAAGAAAGTAAAATCCTACATTACAACACATAATGTAAAAAAATTGGCAAATGTAATGATAAACAGGAACAGAGTTTGGAGAGACAATTGTCACAGTGAATTGGAGGATAAACAGAGTGACTCAAAACTCGAGCACTCATGGCAAATGTGGTAAATGTGATGATAAACTGGAACAGGCGGCTGCAAATAGGTGTGCTCATTTCATTGAATAATACATTGTGTTGTGCGTTATGTGGGGGTATACTATGGGAAGTACATTGATTATATTTGGGCTGGTCTGGGTGAGGGGGTGGGCAAAAGAAGGGTGCAGGCCTGGGTGTTAGCTACATTTGCTTGTGACAAGGTAGTTTTCTTTGACGTTAATCAAGGGTACAAAACATCTCCCCAGTCCAAGGCTGAAGTATCTCCAATAATAATTCAAAGATACAAGAAGGTAGATTGAATGAAGTTTAATCCAGGAATAAAGATCCCATCCACACACAATGCCAGCAGACATCAACTGACTGATAATAGAACATTCCTATGACAACACAAGTGACTTAGCTAATGACATCTTTAGATTCTATTAAAGCTACAGTGTTAAATATCACACATCTCCTTCCCTCCAAAACAAATATATAACAAACATGAGATTATGCTAATACAGAACTATACAAAATCAGTAAGATAAGAAGGCCTTCTAGAAACACATATAGAAGACCTAATATTTTCAGAATTAATTGTTTTATCATTAGTCAAACTCTTTTCTTTGGAATCCAAGCTCTCACCACCTTGCAATTTCTTTCTAACAACAACGATTCTATTTAGATTCCAAATGCGATGATCTTGAGTTTGCACTGCATTGTTTAGAACTTTTATCACTTTGATAGGCTTCATAAACTTTGTATCTGAACTTCCCACAATGCCAGGACGTTTGACCATAACCATATCTCCAACACAGACAACAGTTTTCTTAACACTATTTTTAACATCAAAATATTATTTTCTACGTTCAGCTTTATTTATCTCATTCTCAACAATGTCATCTTTGTTGCATACACATTCTTTACCCTTCAATATTTCATACTTGTTAACCCAAAAAGGCTCCACCTGTGTGTTAGGGATTCTCCCACGGAACAACAAAAATGGAGTCTTTCCAGTTGTAGCATGAGGAGTATATCGGTATTCTTCTATCTTTTCCAAAACACATTTTTTCCAGTCAGATGACAAGTTTTTTGCTAAACTAATAGTGTCTTTGATTACTTTGTTGAATCTCTCGACCATACCATTGGCCTCTGGGTGGTAGAGAGAACAAGTCTTATGCGTAATACCCTTAGAAGATAAATAATGTGCCATTTCCTTGGAAACAAATTGCACACCATTATCTGATAAAATGGTTGCAGGAAAACCTTCTCTATAAAATAACTCACCTAAACATTGAATAATCTTACCTGAATCAATTCCTGACAAGAAACAAATCTCTGGCCATCTTGAGTACATATCAATGACCACCAGTATGAAAACCTGAGAATCCCTATGTTGTATGGGACCCACTAAATCCAAAGCTATGTCCTGCCAAGGACCATTAGGTCTTTTTCTTAAAAACATTGGTTGCGTGTGCGTTTTATAAGACTTGTCGCTAACATTACAGTGTATACACTCTCTAATTACCCTTTCAACCATTTTATCCATGCCTGGCCACCAATATGACATGCGAAGCCTCTCTTTGGTTTTGGATAAACCTGAATGAGCAACATGAACGAAATCTATCAAATCATTCCTAAGACTAGTTGGAGGAATCAACCTTGTCCCTCGAAACAACAAATCATTATCGATAGATAATTCATTGCGTACCGTCCAAAAAGGCTTAGTCGAAGCAGAACCTTCCCTGCTATTAACCCAACCATTTTTTATCAAAGACATAACTTCACATAAAGTATCATCTTTTTTTAACTCCTCAGACCATTTTTTTTCTGATAGAAATACGTAATCAACAGAACAAACCAATTCATCATCTAACTCCAGATGATCATCATCTCCCAAATCACTTTTAGAAACTAGGCGTGAAAGAACATCTGCTATACCATTATCTATTCCCGGAATGTATTGACCACCAAAGCTATATTCTTGTAAGCCAATAACCCACTTTGATATTCTGCCAGACACAAGATCCAACCCCTTCTTACAAAAAATTTCCACTAAGGGTTTATGATCAGTGTGGACATCAAAGACTAGACCCCAAAGAAATTTCTTCAGTTTTCTCACCGCCCAAAATACAGCCAAGGCCTCCCTCTCTACAACAGAATAACGAGTTTCTGCGTCTCTCAAACTTCTAGACAAAAACATTATGGTTTGTATGCCATCAGGACCATTTTGCTTCAATACAGCACCTAACCCTTTTTCACTTGCATCAGTAACTAAGATGGACTTGATTTTAGGGTTGAAGCTTTTTAACGCAGGAGCATTGTTTAGCCTTCGCTTAATTTCAATGAATTCATCCTCACATTGATCAGACCAATGAAATTCTACACCTTTCCTCAATAAACACCTCATGTTTACTGTTAATTCAGCAAATTCTTTGACAAATTTTGCATAATATTCAATCATGCCTAAAAGCTTCATAAGTTCAGTTTTATTTTCTGGTGCCACCATATTGTTTATAGTGTCCACCAATTCGGATTTTGGTTTCACGCCCTCACCAGAAATATTATGCCCTAAGTAGTTTATCGAGTCGGATCTGAATCTACATTTGTTTGCTTTTACACAGTGAGATTGTGTTTGCTGAATCTTTCCAATACCATATTCAGTGTTATATCATGATCAGATACATTTTCTGCAAAGATTAATACATCATCTTGATATATACAAACGCCAGGAACTTCTTTTAAAACTTTTTCCATTACTCGTTGAAACACAGAGGAAGCAGACACTAATCCAAATGGCATCCTCTTGAATCTATACGTGCCAAAAGGTGTAATAAAGGACGTAAAATCTCTGCAAGACT
The DNA here is from genome assembly GCF_964261635.1 of Lissotriton helveticus. Lineage (NCBI taxonomy): Eukaryota > Metazoa > Chordata > Amphibia > Caudata > Salamandridae > Lissotriton > Lissotriton helveticus. Next base: position 426,711,512 of record NC_136061.1, on the reverse strand, counting down.
CCTCTAATTCAATCTGGTGATATGCAGAAGTAAGATCTATTGTACTAAAAACTTTGGCTTTCCCTAACAAAATCAACAATTCTGCGATATTAGGTAGAGGATATCTGTCAACAATCACGCATTTGTTAAGTTGCCTGAGATCAATGCATAAACGCAAATCCCCATTAGATTTTCGCGCTGCGACGACTGGAGCCATCCATTCACAACCCTCAATTTCCTCAATTATGTCATTTTCAATGAGTTTTTCTATTTCTCTTTTCATATCTTCTTTTACTGCTAAAGGTACACTCCGGACTTTACAACTCACAGGAATGGAATCATTCTTTACCCGTATCCTATGTTGATAACCTTTGAGATACCCTCGAGTTTCTTTAAACACATTGGGAAAATTCTTTTTTAGTTCACAAGCAAATTTGTCTTCCAATGGTTTCCTTTCTGATTATTTTTCCATCTAATATACTAAGAATATTATCTCTCAATTGAATGCAGGGACTAGCATTAGGATCTAAAATTACTTCCAAGTCACCCTGATGTATCCAGCTGATGATGCTGTCTCCTTTCCTTGAGACATATATTTTCCCAGACACCAGTCTGGATTTATACTCTATAAGGCCTATAAAATAACCATGCAACTTTATAGGTTTCTTATCATAGCCTAAAGGAATGATGTCAGGTTTTAAAAGAGATACTTTACCTTTCAATTTTTTAGTGAAAAATTCATCGGAAACAATTGTGATTTTTGCACCTGAGTCAAACAATACTTTGGTCTTTTTTCCCTCAACTGATATTTCATCAATGGGATCAGGTCTTTTACCCGAAATATCTCCACCATCGCCAATGGTTTGAACCACTTCAATATCACAATCAGAACCTGAAGAAGTTCTCTCAAAAATTTCTACCTCTTTCACTTTGGATCTAATTTTTGTTTTGCATAAAGCAGTGACATGACCTTTTAATTTGCATTTAGAACAGGTTTGTTTGAGAGCAGGACATTTTTTATCATTGGCTAGATGGCCAGGCTTTCCACATCTAAAACATTTAAGTTCATTTCCACTCTTTCTAGAATCCGGCTTGGCAGGATCCTTAATATTTTTATCACTTTTAGACCTTACTATCTGAACTTTATTCTCTTTTTCAGTACTCTTTTTAATTATAGTCACACATTTGAGAGAATGTTCTATACGCTTGGCAACAGATAAAACCTCATCAAGTGAAGGCTCATCTTTAAGCCACAACTCATCTCGAACTTTTTCTATACCACAACCAAACATGAATTGATCACGAATGCGTTCATCAATTAAAGCTCCAAATTTGCAAGAAGATGCAAGTTTTCTTAGACGAGTTATATAAGACTCAATGGTTTCATCATCATTTTGCATGCATTTGGTGAATTGGTACCTTTCAAGAATAGTACTAACTTTGGGTAAGAAGTGTAAGTCTAATTTCCTTATACTGATTTCATATTCATTTAAGCCATTAGCTTCTGCAGGAGGAAGGTCAGGCAAATCATCAAAGACGTCCTGGCCTTCAGATCCTAAACAATGAAGTAATAAAGAGCATTTTCTCTCAGCACTGAGATTAGTCCCACAAACTTTAGCATAGCGTTCAAAAACAACTTTCCATTTTTTCCATCTAATTGGAGGTTCACCAGGACAGGATAAAAAAAATGGTGCAGCTGTTACATTTTGCATTTTCCTAAAAGATGAGAAATTCTATAAATTTGTGAGAATATATAGGTAACTATAACAAGTAACCAAAATGCACATGTGAGGAAATGAGTATGAACCAATTGAAAACAGGACCCACTTGACTGAAGAAGTGAAAATTGCAATACTGTAAGAAATCCTTTTTTTTTTTTTTTTTTTTTAAATGTGAGAAAATAACCAAAAGTTTATTTTATGTAGGAAAATAATAATGTTTAAAAGCAAGCTTTTTTCAAATGTGGCAGCTCGATGATTGTCTTCTTCAAGCTTGGCTGCACAGTGATCAAATGTGTGGAAATAGTTTTTCTTAATGTCGATTGCACACACTCTTGACACTCGGTAAGTAATATGTTATTATTAAAGTAAAGACGCGAGGTCTCTTCAAGCTTGGTTGTATAAACACTTCAGGCTCTGAACGATGATTGAACAAACAGAGATGACGCGCTGACAGATTGCTCGAGATCCAGGAAGTGTAACGTGCTGGTTGGCTTCGAAGGTTGCGCTTGAGTTTCAGCTTGTTTACATTCAGATAGAGAGCACGCGCAAGCAGTATAAGGCGCTGGCAAGCTTTGAAGGTTGTGCTCGTGTTTCAGCTTGTTTAGATTCAAAAAGAGAGCATGCGAAGGCAGACGCTGCTCGTGAGTAATCCAAAACTGGGCTCGTGTTCAAAACAATACATCAAAGATGACAGGTAATGTAGGGCTGTTATGTTGCTCGCGCACAAAGTTTGTTTATATATGATTAAGCAGTGACGGATGTTCGCGCTTAATCAGATTGAACATCTTGAGATGTAAACAGTGAAATTTACGCGGCTGACTGCAAGGTTAAGGCCAAACAGGGTAGAAAGTTAAATCAGTGTCATTTAGCCCAACAGAAGCTCGCGCTCAATCAGATTGCATGTCATAAATTGTAAACGATAAAATTCACACGGATTGTGCAAAGGCTACATGAACAGTGTAGGAGGTTAATCCACCGTCATTTAGCCCACATTAGCGTCTCTGTCATTTAGCCCAGTACTACGTTCAAAAGTTATAGGCTGAAGCGTGAAAGTTTTAAAACGCTTGCTTGTAGAAAGGTTGCTGTCCTGGGACCAAGTTCACACGTCATTCATAACTATTTAAATGCTAATTACAGGCTCACAGAAGTGGGAGAGTAAAATGTAGATTTAGCTTTCAGAAACTTCAGGCAGAGTAAAGATTACTTTCTAAACACACTTTTTCCTAACCAAAATTCAATTTTACCATGAAGTTGGATTTTGAAAAACTATAAAGAGTGGTATACAACGTTTACAACGCAATTTTTACAACGCACTACCATTACAACGAAACTTTTACAACGCAAAATCCATTACAACGCATGCATTTACAACGCAGTCATTACAACGCATGACACTACAACGCACACCACTACAACACATACCATTACAACGCATTCATTACAACGCATACCATTACAACGCATAAATTACCATCCAACACTTACCCTACTGTTGCACCCCCTGGAGTTAGAATAGTAATTTTAACCCCTACACTATCCAACACTTACCCTACTGTTGCACCCCCTGGAGTTAGAATAGTAATTTTAACCCCTACACTATCCAACACTTACCTTATATGCAATGTAGTGTAATGCGTTGTAATGGTATGCGTTGTAAATGTACTATGCGTTGTAGTGGAATGCGTTGAAAAGGTAGTTTTAAAGTATTCGTTGTAATGGTATGCGTTGTAATGGTGTGCGTTGTAATGGATGTTGCGTTGTAAAAAATGCGTTGTAAAGGTAGGCATTGTAAAAGTATGCGTTGTAACGTCATACATCCATAAAGAGTTCTTGAATTATGAATTCTTTTTCTAGCTACTTCGACAATTAAATTATAATTATTAGATGTAATAATGCAATCCAGTGTTTCCTGTGGAGCAGCCACCCAAGCCACAATAAAATAGCTTTTGGGCATGTTCGACTCTGTAGACATGTGGAACAGTAAAGAGTAAACCTGGACTTGTCCAACTTTTAAATACCATCCACCCTGCCTTATGGACAGTACGACCCACTAAAGGGTGATTTATTAATATTTAAAATAAAGGCTTAGACCTGTTGTAAGGGGCTGTTATGAAAGGTCGACTTTGCAGTTTAAAACTCAACAGCAGGCTACATTAGTAGTCCTGGAAACATGCTTTAAATTGCCACTGCAGAAGCCTTGGCAGACACACCGTCACCATTGGTAGAGACTGCTCAAAAACCTAATAAAACTTCTAAAAACCCTCGAGCACAAGGCCCTCCCCCGAAAAAAAGGAGAAAGAGGGAGAGTGGACCACAGAGAAACAAGATCAGTCATATTGATCCTGTCAAATCTAAGAGCTCCTCATTTGATGCACCTACATTACCCGCACCAGCTATTCAACCACCCTTCCCAATACTAGAAACATCTGGCACTGATTTAATGGGAAGTATTGATAAACTGGTTAGATCTCTCACATTGCCTTTAGTAGAGAGACTAAAAAGAATAGCCCAAAAGTTGGGGAACTTAGAACAGGTAATCGAGGAAATTAAAGAGGGAATTAAGGGTGTACCAAGGCCCCCACTAGTGCCCGTAACTACTGCATCATCCCCAAACATTATCGTCCAAAAGAAGGTAAAAACCACAAATCAAATTAAATCGAAAACCTCGAAACCATTGTCCCCCAAAACAACTTGGCAAAATGTGAAAAAAGAGATAAAGAGGCTCAGGTGGGTGGAAAACCTAATCTCCCAGGAAGTGCCCAAAAACCTATTGGCCATGATGATTCTGTGAGGACATCCTTCCCTAAGAGGCACAATGCGGAACTGCCTCCGGAAGCAGCTTCGCTTGTGGTGGGCCTCACTGGAGTCCCAGTTCTGGAGGATGGTAAGAGAGAAGACCAAAACCAGCTAAAAAATAAAGTCATATTTTGGCTCAGAACCGACCACTTCCTCCTAACGTAAATGGCGAAATTTTATACGTCAGGCGTCTTCCCTGGTTAGGACCCATTATAAAGAACATAATGGGGGATATCATCATAATAAATTTTAGAGACAAAAGGGCAGTCAGACATATTTTAAATTGGTTTCCTCTTAATGGCAGTAATGCAATTACAGCTCCTGAATTGCCCTACTTTTATCCCAGAAATTTGATTACCCCTGTTACTACTCCCAGGCCTCTAGTCCATCATCAGGACAATCGCATCAGACCTTTATTCCAACATCAGGATGATCACTTTAGGCCCCAATTTAAACACCGAGATGATCGCCTTAGACCTCTACTTCAATATCAGGATGCCTGCTTTAGGTCCCTACCCCTACATCAGATTGATCACTCTAGACCCTCACTTCAATATCAGAATGATCACTTTAGGCCCCCAGGCTATTTTTATCACTCACTGTGGAATAACCCTTCTACTCAGGAACGCAGGTTTAACCACCAACTGACTACAAGACCATTTTTGATCCCCACCCAGAACCGATATAACATTCTGTCAGGAATAGACGATATAGAATGACTAACAGCTACCCCAACTTCTTTAGAGAATTCTAACCTGCACATCCTAGACAAGCTGATCGTACCCCAAAAGGTTTCTCTATCTGAGGATTATTCTCACAGTTTTTCTCGCTCAAGCGATCTTCCTAATAAGGCCCCGGAAAACCGTATTTAGAATGAAGGGCCTTGAAATTTAACACAAGATCTTTCCCCGTCGACCCAAGGTCAAACTGCGGAAATTCATTTTAAACGACCGTATCTCCCTCCCAAGGTACAATCATCCAGTAGTTCGACCCTTTCTATCATATTCTGGAACGTAGCAGGCCTGCGTCCTAAAGTCGACCAACTTAACTGGCCAGAAACAATTAGAAATCATAACGTAGTATGCTGCCAGGAAACATGGTCGGTGACTGCTATCCATCTTCAGGGGTACAGATCGTATCACTCTAGTGCACGTCCTTCCCTCTTTGGTAGACCCGAGGGAGGACTATCAGTATATGTATCTAATACAATAGTTGAATTAAAAACTGAAGAGAACTATCAGATCCTCAAACTTTCGGTGAACCAAGGGCACACATACTTTTTGGTGAATTTTTATAATAATTTGCCACCACCAGAATTTGTCCAAGTCATAAATAGGATAACCTCTGTTTTAGATGAGCAACGTAGTAGATGCTCCTTTTCGCCTTTTAAGTTGATATGGGGTGGACATTTTAATATTACTTTATGTAAAGAATATAATAAGACTAACTGTGGCATTGTAGATGAAGGCGGGAGACCTCTAACACATTTCACTCACTCCAGCACTGGGAATATCCTACATGAAAAGTTTTTTACCCTAGGACTGGGATACGCGAATGAATTAGTTGAGCCTTCAATCGACTTCTCCCCCACTTTTCACGGCAGGGGTTGTAACAGCATAATTGATTTCATCTTGATCTCCAACTATATGAAGGACCAGCTGCTCACATTTTTAACTGGAGATGATATTAGTAGTGACCATTTCCCCAACAGTGTTACCATCTTAGCGCAGAACGCACGTAATACAACTGGTAATCTTGGGTTATTAAATCATGAAGCCATAAGCATAGACAAAATAAACGGCTATTCGGTTAAATGGTCCAAAGTAGATCCGGATGTTATAACAACAAAGGTTATAACCAGAGCCCTTCCTATGCTGGAAACATGTTTAAATCTGCATTCTTCTGTGAAACACCAGGGGGCGGATGAGAGACCGAAGGGGAGAGCTTGAAATTGGTAGAGGTGTCCGTCCCAAACAAATTGGAGGAAGGATTGATGTTCCCTGGCCATGGGGATAGTAAAGTAGGCATCCTTTAGTTCTAGCTTGACTAACCAATCTCCTTGAAGGAGAAGGTCCCTGAGAAGATGGATGCCCTCCATCTTGAAGTGGCGATAAACTAGGTATTTGTTTACTTCCCGTAAATTTATCACTGGCCTCCAACCTTTGTCATTTTTCTCTACCAAGAAGAGGGTACTTACAAAATTCTTTTGTGACCAAGGAACCTCGATAATAGCTCCCTTTTTTAGCATAGAGGAGACCTCCTCCTTGGCGATAGCTAGATGTTCCAAGGGGAGGTCCAGAGGTCTTGGAGTCGTGGATTGGTAAGGAATGTCCACAAAGTCTATCTTGAACCCGCGGACTGTTTGTAGGACCCACGGGTCCTGAGTATAGCTTTCCCAAACATGGTAAAACAATTTGAGCCTTCCCCCGACCTTTGGAGGGGAAAGAGAAGAAAGGGCACTTACTTGGGGTGTTGATATTAGGTGCTCCACGGGAGGAGAAGCCTCTGCCTCGGGAACCACGACCTCCTCGTTGGGGATAAAACTGTTTGTTCGAGGGGTAGTATCCCCTTCCTGCACCACCTCTTCCTCTGCCGGAATTATAGGGCCGGAAGTTGGCACGGCCGGAAGAACGGCCCCTTCTTCCGGCCTGACCAAAAACATTAGAAGGGAAGACTTTTTTCAAGTTGCTTTGAGCCCTATCAAGCGCCGTAAAGGTCGCAACATATCTGCCAATTGACTTAATCATATCCTGCCCGAAAAGTAGGCCTTGGGGTTCGGACGAAGGCTCCTTGTCGGCAAGGTCCCCAAGCTTGGGGTTAATTCTGTTTAGGACAGTTTTTCTCCTTTCCATGTTCAGGCTCGAATTAGCATTCCCTAAAAGCACGATAGCTCTCTGGCTCCAACCCCTAATGAGTGCAGTGTCAAGGGGAGTATCTGAAATATAAGACTCCTCAGCAAGGTCAAGGATCTTGGTGAGAGGGCCTAGCATGTCTAGAAGACGGTCCTGGCAGGACTTAAATGCTCTTTCGAGGCCTTTTCTTGGGTCCTTTCCCAGCTTAAAAAGAAATTTAATAAGGTCTGGGTCAAGGTTGGGGGTCTGGCAGACCTTATCGCCAATCCATTGTCTCGGGCACTCAGCCCGCATAGTGTTCCTTGTATCAGTTTCCAAGGAGTTTCTTAACCATTTGGTTATAAACTTGCCGACATGTTCCTGGGGGGACCATTTAGAGCTATTAGGGCGTGAGATATTCTCAGGAGAAAACATCTCTCCCCCTAGGGGGTCAAGGATGGCATCCTTGGAGGAGGGAGGAGGGTCTGACTCAGGGAAGGAGTTGGGGTCAGAGTCATTGAAAAAGTAATCATTAGGGTCGAAAACGAACTCGTCGTAGGGTTCCTCGAAAGTCTCCTCTACGTCAGAGTAGGTATCAGAATGAGCACTAGCACCATCACCACTTGTGCCGCTTAGGACACCTTCCAGAGTTGTACCGCTAGGGGTACCCAACCTCATTGTGCCGCGAGGGGCACCAATGCCTCTTGGAGCGCTAAGGCTTCCCAAATCCCGAGAGGTGCTTGGACCTCCAAAGTTCCCCGCACAACTGCCCGTAGTGTGCTTGGTATTCCTAGGTGCTTTAGACTTTGTAGGGTGGTTAGTGTGTTGCCCAATATCACTGAGAGTCCTCTTACGAGGCATGACCTCGTTAATAGTATCGAGCATGCATGCTCTCATTTCTTTTTTCAAAAAGTTCTTAAAGGCGTCACTATTATGAGAGGGAGAGGAAGCTGCAGCGTCCTCACTCTCCATATCTGACATGAGGACAACGGGTATAGTGCTCAAGGCAGTATACGTAATATAAACGACAAAGGAAAGCTTATCTTGCTCTTTTTTTTAATTTATTTTTTTACCAAGTATAGGGCACAGTTAAAGTAAGCAGAGAATTGTATTGACTCTTTGCTCCGATTCCAATAATGTTAAATAAATCTATTTCGCCGAGGGGAAACAAGGCAGAACAGCTGATTCTTGGGTCCGAAGGGTAACTGACTCGCTCGAGGCAGTTGAACCCACGGAGGAGAGAGGAATGACCCTTACGAGGTAGGGCACGCTGCGGCGCCGCTGCCAAGGGTCATTCCTCTAATCAGGGATGACGCATGAGCTCCACATATCGGAGCGAGCGCGAGCCACCGCAACGGAGGCAGTGAGGGGGAAAGCGGTCGAAAAAAGGCCAAGAGGGGGCATTTAAAGCAAACACGGAACAGCGTGGGATGAGGGAAAGAGAGCGCGAAGGTATCCGAAATGGACAGGGACCAAACAGAGGTAAATGGCAGGACGACCAAAAATTGGAAGTCTTGGGGGTGGGGAGAGGTTAGGGGTAACCCACAAGCATCGGACCGAGGGCATAAAGCAAGGGAAAGAGTTAAACGAACCAGGATGGCAGTACAGCTAACAGTACAGGGAAGATCATACGAGCATCTAGCCAAACAATGAGAGGCAGACAAGCGTAAAGCTAAACAAAATGAGCTAACTCAATAAAGCTTAACATATAAAATGTGGCTTAACAGAAAAACTCTAAGCAATGTAAAGATAGAGAGAAAGACAACTTATCTGTTTGAGAGCCGCATTTAAAAGAGGCTGATCTTCCCTGGCACATGCCTTTTATGGATACTGTGATGTCACTTATTCTTATTCTAGTCTTTGTGATGTAAGCGGCTGTTTGTGAGCTGCATTAAAGGATTAATGCATAATGTTAGCCTCCGTGTCTTTAATGAAATCCAGATTCTCTGGTCATGTTAATAGGAGAATCGCAATTCTGACCGGTTTCATTAATATCACTAAGGTAATTAGCGAGGAGTTGCTTCGTAAGCAAAAGCAGAACTTCTCGCAAGATAAAGGTTGGTTTAATTCTGAATGTTGTAAGGCTCTTTCGACCCTAAAAATAGCTCTACGCAAACCTGTGAGGGATCAAGTTGAAATTAGGAAGCTGAGAAAGCTTTATAATTTGGCCATAAAAAAATGTAGGCAAGAAATCAAAAAAGATCTGTGGGTGAAGCTTCATGAGAGCTGTAATAGAAAGGATAGTTTCATGTTCTGGAAAGTGGTTAAATCACCCTTCTTGACTGATGTGAACCCCAGCCCCAGTATTTAGGTAGCAATCACTGCAGAGGGTTGGGTCTCTCACTTCTCGAAAATATTCTCAGCTGAAAGTCTGTACTCAGACGAAAGTGGGGAGGGAGTATTTCCCAACACATCAAATTTCCCTATCGAACTATCTTTCAGTCATGATGAAGTAGTTAACGCCCTGTCATCCTCGAAGTCTGGTAACGCCCCCGGGCCGGACGGGGTACCTTTGGATATTTACACCCATACGCAGGAGCTCTGGTCGCCGGTACTGACCCGTATAATTGAAGCTGCTCTAAACGGGGGCCTTATAAAATCTTGGTCAACCTCCACCCTGCTGCCCATTTTCAAGAGGGGAGATCTTAACAATCCTGCATGTTGCAGGCCCATCTCCCTCCTGGATTCCCTTGGTAAAGTCGCTGGTCGGCTGATCCTAGATAGATTGTGGGTCTGGTCTGAGGCCAATAACATCTTGACAGACCTGCAATACGGCTTCCGGGAGGGCCTGGGCACTGTGGAGCAGGCGTTGAATCTCTCCCTTCTTATTGGGAAATATGTAGGGGCTAAGAAAGGTAACCTCCACTTAGTTTATGTGGATTTGACAGCAGCTTTTGACTGTGTTTCACACTCCAGGCTGTGGTCCATCCTAATAGAACTAGGCGTAGACCCCCGGATAATATCCTTCCTACGCGAGCTGTATTCTGAAGCATCGGCCAGGGTTAGATTTGGGGTGAACGGTGAGCTTACTCCCCCCTTCGCAGTCACTAAGGGAGTCAGACAGGGGTGTGTCCTGGCTCCCTTTTTATTTAATCTCTACACGAATGGTCTTGAGAAGGCCATGCTAGAGGGGAGTCAGGACTTACCAGCTATCACCCGTCGTCCCATTCCCGCTTTGCTCTACGTGGACGACGCGGTGATCATGGCGCGAACCCCAATACAACTTCAGATTTTGTTAAATTGCTACTGCAAATTTATGCCCTCATTGGACCTTAAGGTTAATATCAAAAAAACTTTTGCTATGCATTTTGGTAAAAAGATAGCCAAGACAAACCGATATTCATTGAAGAAGCCAAGTTGGACTGTACTAACACCTACCCATACTTAGGTATTTTATTTGATAATAATTCTTCTTGGAAACAGGCCATTAGTAGTAGGCACTCTCTATTCTTGAGAGCTACTTCTGCCCTTACTGCTTTTGTGCGTAAACTAGGGAAGCCTCCCCCAAAAGAACATGCAAATATATCATGCACAATGCCATAGTGTAGCTGTTTACGGTGCTGGAGTGTGGGGCCATGTACCCGTGGACATCTTACAGAGGGTAGAGAACAATTTTACTTGTTTTTTTGTTGGCCGTCCCGCAGTGCTCTCCAACGTTTGGTTGCCATATCGAACTGGGCATGGATTACATTGCCGACTACATCAAAATTCAGCCAATACTACTATGGCACCTCATTTGGTCAACGGAGCAGTGTAGTTTAACACATGCATTAATTTCAGACTGTTTGGGCCTAGATAATTAGTCAGATATCCAGTGGCTGTCCTTTTTACAACACTTTCTTAAGGATTTGGACCTTTCTACATATTTTAAAGAACCGTCCATCTTATCCACTATTACAAGAAAGACCTTAAAAATGTTATGTTTGTCACATCTAAGGGAATTGCGTACAGCCCAAGAAATTAACAAAGTCTCAAACCGACACATTTTAACTATTCAATGTACACAGGGCATTCAACCGTATCTCACCTTTTGTATGACCACTTACGTAAAGTACCTGTTGACTCGGCTCAGGTTCAATATATTTTTTCGTTTGGTTACATTTCCAAAGAAACAAGACTGGTCCACTCCATCTATCCGGTGTCCTTGTGATGGTATTTCCGAACAGTCCACTATCCATGTAATATTGTTCTGCAAATTTTATGAATCACCACGCAAACGTTGGATCACTCCAATATTGTTATCCTTGGGTTTGAGAAGATGCCGTCCTGCCCTTTTGGCGTTACAACATTTAGAATCAGTATTCAGTGCTAAACGCATTGCCATGTTTCTTAAATCTGTTTAAAAATTCGTTGCAATCATGATTAATTGTAGTTCCAGTGTTTTATAATTTTTACAGTTATTTATCCTTTTATATTTTTGTAACGAACTCCTGTTCTTTTTTTAAACTATGTATGTTGATTCTCATTTGTACTTTCTTTGGTTCCTTTAAAATTTGGAAGCCGAATAAAAGTTATTTACTACTACTACTACTACTGCACAAAGGTACCCTTCCAGTACAAAACCTATGCTAGACATCGCCCACAAGCCTTTGCACAATGGTGTAAACATGTGTGCATGCTGCTCTGTAGCCTCTTTGTGCACCTGCACATAGGAAATAAGATAAGCAGCAGCAGGCCATATTTACAAATATGTTTGTGCGCTGCTCTTTTCCCATTGCACAATGTAGCACAAAACTTTGGCTGTTGCTCTGTATCACATTATTTTTTAATACATCTTGCCCTTAGACTCACACAAAGTGATTATTCCTTTTCCCTTTTGAGGTGGAGTCCCTGGTCACATACTTTGAGAATGTCCTTTTTCAAATTCCAAATTTCTTCCTTCTACAACAGCACTAAAACAGTCATCCTTATTAGAATGGGTGACACAAAAGAAATGAAAATATGAGGAATATATATATTGGTAATTTCAGTCATGATGCCATCCTTTTAGGTTTAGGACCTTTTTATTGCCTTTGGTTCTTTTATTTATGCACTGCTCACCTCTGCACTGCTGAAATTGCCCAAAGGTATTTTTGTGGCCACATCCTTATGCAGTAAGATCTTGTCCCCTTTTCCACTGAACACAATTCACATCCATAACCTGATGACATGCTTTTCTTAAAAAATAACAGCATTTATTTGTTTTTATACCAGCTTCTACAATAAATTGAACGGCAGCTTCATAGCTAGGTCAAAGTGCTGTTTCAGTCAAACATGGAAAATAAGTTTTCAAACTAACAGAAACAGGAATTGTCCTGTATTTCCATCTCCAAGACACCCACAAAAAAACTAAGGAGCATATTTACAAGTCCTTTGCTCTGCCAGTGCATCACTTTTTTTTGACGCACGTGCAGGTTTTTTTTTCACTGCCATATTTACAAGTGGGGCATCTTGGGAGATGTATAACGTATGAGAGACCAGCGTCGGAATGGATCTGTGCCAGAACCTACTGCTCCACACAAGTATTAATATATGCATGGTGCAGCATGCATAGAAAGAGGAAAAAGCATTTATTGATTGATTTTGTACAGGAAACTCTCCCATCCTGCACAAAAACAATCATCTCCTGAGTGCAGACACCCTTGCAAAATAATGCAAGTGGGTCTGCACTGGCGCATGGCTGTTGTTTGTGCACCAGCACAGTGGAGGAGAGGAATATGCCATATCTTCTGGATACGGCACATTCCTGCCCTTTTATCTTGACGCACGGCTGTGCAGCAGGAAGGCTTGCAGGCCTGTCATGCATCAAAATACTGCAAATCCGGCTCACCAACTGTAGAATCCTATGGCATGCCTCACCATCACAGTGTGAGGAAACATTTCAACTTGTGCTACGTTGCCTCACACCATATCTACTAGGCGTAGAAATAGCATACAGTGTTGTTTTAGCTGCATTCTGCACCAACAGTATGTCAACAAATGTCACATAACATTGGCACACACAGGATTGTATATTTAACTCATGATGTGCTGTCATTGTACATGTTATTTGCATAGTATTCTGATACTTATAGGATTGGTAATTCATGTTGTACGTTCAACAATGGGCGTTCAACAATGGGAGGCAGTTTATCATGTTGGATGTTGACAGGTGCTCGACTTCGCACATGGCAGGTAGGGACATGACGGAGCTTGATTGGGCTGTCAATATGTGATTGGCAGATGTCAATTACTTTGTGTGGTGTTACATGGAACAGAAGCCAAATCCCAAACCATTGACCTGCACACAGCGCCCTGTAACACTGGGACATAACTGCCTGCACTCAACAACATGACCTTTTTTGCCCATATTACCCCTTGTTGCGAGAATTTTTGCTTGTTTTCTTGGGCTGCACCATCCTGTTCCGAGATTCCAGGCATCAACTCATCTGGGATGACAGCTGCCACCCTCTCATCTGGGGCATCTAACACCTTCTGCTCTGCTGGGCTTCCTCTTCCGGTCTGGAATGCTGCCTTGAGATTTGTAGCTAATTTAGCCTTTAATCTGTGCTTATAATCGTGCCAGCGCTTCTTGCAGTCGGTAACTGTCCTCTTAGCTTGACCAACACTATTAATTTTCTTCACAATGGACTGTCATAGGGCCTCTTTCTTCCATAGTGGCAAATTGGGGCTCACAAACAGCTGATTGTGATGATCTGTGACCTCTGTGACCAGAATCTCAATTTCCACCTCACTAAAGTTGGTCTTCCTCTTCCTCTTTTTCTGGCTGTCTGCCTGGCCATCTCTTGTAAACAACTAGAGAGTGAGGAAATTGAACGGGACCATGTCCTCTTACCCGAAATTATGCAATAAACAACATGGACAAGTCCTTAGAGGGTTATAGTCATAATTGGTGACCTATACCCTTTTTTTGGTGGGGAGGGGGGCACAGACAAACAAGTGGTTGTTTTAGAAGACCCCTCACCCACCTACCTAGTAGGTGGCATGTTTCATCATCGGGGTCCCAGCTGGATTGCCGAATGCAATCCAGCTGTGCTTCAACGCCTGATTTACAGCGGAGCAGGTGTTTGTGATAATGTGAAGTGCTATGTGAGATGTGATTAAATGATAAAAATGTCTCTAAGAAATGCCCTTGTAATGAGTTTTAATGGAAGGGTCTTAGGACATGATTAAAAATATGGACAGGATATATTAGAGGTGAAATGTTGTGCCTCGATATCCCTATAAAGTATAGGTCGACTAGTTTCAGCCTTCTACGTTAATCGTGAGGCTTTCTCCAGGACCAAGAGTATGAGCGCGGCCCAAAAATTCGGCAGCCACTCAGGGTGTACTTATTAGCGCATGTCCTAAAGTACACTGTGAGTGTACTGGGATCGTTTACTTACTGATCCTACACGGTGAGTATTTTAACTCAGGGTTATACAGACCTACTGATCCTGCCAAAAAGAAGAGCTTCCTGTAATCAGACCTTCGTCTAGGATAGCATCTGCTATGACCTACGGTGTTTGGACAGGATCTCGCCGGGGTCCTGTTCCGAGATTCCAGCCATCAACTCATCTGGGACGACAGCTGCCACCCGCTCCTCTAGGGCATCTAACACCTCCTGGTCTGCTGGGCTTCCTCTTCCGGTCTGCAATGCTGCCTTGAGATTTGTAGCTAATTTAGCCTTTGATCTGTGCTGATAATCGTGCCAGCGCTTCTTACAGTCAGTAACTATCCTCTTAGCTTGACCAACACTATTAATTTTCTTCACAATGGACTGCCATAGGCCTCTTTCTTCCATAGTGGCACATTGGAGCTCACAAACAGCTGATGTTGATGATCTGTGACCTCTGTGACCAGAATCTCATTTTCCACCTCATTGAAGTTGGACTTCCTCTTCCTCTTTTCCTGGCTGTCTGTTTGGGCATCTGGGCAGGTTCTGGGGTTGTTGGGTTGTTTGTCCTGAGTACTGCAATGTGCTTCCTGCTCCACAATATACAGCTAGCACGTTTCTTTGATCTTGAACTCGCCTGATCCTAAATATTGTGCATTTTAACCTCCGTTTTTAAAATATTGAACGTGTTATATTTCTGTGTAAATTTTAAAGGTCATTACTGTAACGTGCTTTGACACATTTACCTGGGGTGTGAAGGTAGCAATGGGCTCTCCGGTCCACCGCGGCTCTGAAATTGCCGTTTGAGTGGAGAGAGGTAACCCCCTCCGAGTGACACATAATTCAGGCGCCATTTTGTGGCAGTTAGTGCTCTAGCGCCAGGACGCCTGAAGTGTTTTTAAACCTCGCATTCGTGAGCGCGCAGCGGACACGCGGCAAAGGCGCGCGCGTCTGCGCCAGTACGCTGCCAGGTGGCAGGAAACGCTGCCTTTTTGTCCTATGATGCCGCCTATAATTTACTCACGGGAGAAGCTGCTTAAGGTACAATCTTCCATGCATCCCTTGAGCTGTGTAGGGAGAACCTTTTCAGATAACGAAGTTTTTTTATAGATGCTGCCCTCATTGTAAAGGGAGTATAGGTCAGGCACAAACAATCCCAGGCCCTACTGAAACTCCACAGATCTGCTCAAAACTGGCTTTGGAGTCCAAACCGGATAAAGCCCAGACCCGGGATACAACTGTTAACTGCTTTTATATCAATGCAAGGTCGTTATCCAAACATGCCTCAGAAATCTGGGATCTGCTAGATGTTCACAAGCCGGATATCTGCTTATTCATTGAAACTTGGCTCCAGCCACACTCTGCGCCTTCCCTAGCAATCGCTTTCCCCACAGAGTACTCTGTTGTAAGGTTGGATAGAGCAGTGAAGAGGGGAGGAGGGTTGGCGATAGCTACCTGCACCACTCTGCACCTAAAAATTCTGGACACTATCTCTTCATCTAACATGGAGTTGCTGATCTTCTCCTTGGAACCGGTCAGTGGCCAGAAGGTCACAGGGGCAGTAGTGTACCACCCGCCGGGTGAAAATAAAAAGATCTTTTGCACTACACTATTGGAAACCCTTGCCCCATATATTTCTAGATGCGGATAATTTTTTCGTAGTGGTGGATTTTAATTTCCAACTTGATATAATCACAGATCGTGATACAGAGGATCTTCTGGCATCTATGAACATGTTAGAGCTATCACCTAAAATTAATGAGCCAACCCATATAGCAGGTCACACTCTGGATAATATTTTCACTAATATGTCTACACTTAAAACTAAACCTCCTCTGACAGTAAGTTGGTCCGATCACATGGGGTTATGTTTTTCCTTCCCTGCCCATAAAAGTCAGTTCCAGGCTCAGGGGCGTAGAGTTACCCGTAGACAGTGTAGAAAAATAACTCCTACCACTTTTGGCTCATTATTCTTCCCTCCATCTTTTAAGGAGGGAAATGACGTAAATGAAGCCATCACTACTCTCGAGAAAGAGATGAGCCGGGTTTTTGACATTATCGCCCCTATAAAAACCACTACCATACATGTAAACCTTCCCCGGCACCCTGGTACTCTAACAGCCTGAAATCAGACAAAGCGGCTTTTAGAATAAAGGAACGTAAATGGAGGAAAACAAAACTAAAGGAGGATAGACTAGCTTATAATGTATTGCATAGGGACTGTCTCAGGAACTGCAATATGGCCAGACGTTTACATCTAGCCACCTGCATAGTGGAAGCTAAAGACTCCTCCAAAGAACTCTTTAGAATATTTAAAGAGTTTTCTGCCCCCAGTGTGTGCAATCTTGCATGCCCCCCCTCGCAAAATTTCTGTGAGGTGCTTGCTTTACATTTCACTAGTAAAATAGATAACATCTATAACTCCTTTACTTTAAATCCGGAGCACTTGTCAGTAACCCCGACGCCAGATAAACCCATGCTCCCTAAGTTGGAATATTTTGATCCCATATCAATGGAGCAAGTCCTGGGGCTATTAAAAAACAGTAAATCAGGGTCTCCGGCTGATGTGGCTCCTCCCCATATCATGTCTGACTTGGGACTGGAGCTAGTTAACCCTATCTGGGAGATATGCAATTTATCTATATCCTCAGCATCTTTCCCGTTGAAATGGAAAAAGGCATTTATTAAACCTTTGCCAAAAAAACCCTCGGCTGATCAGGGGGATCTTCGAGACTATAGGCCGATCTCTCTTCTGCCCTTATGCTCTAAAATTTTGGAGTCTCTGGTAAACCGGCAACTTTCAGACTATCTGGAACAGTATAATCTTCTTGATCCTTCACAGTCAGGCTTCCGTGCAGGTTTTAGTACGGAGTCGGCTCTAACGTAGGTGTCAGATACCATTTATTTATTTATTTATTATTGCAATTTGTAAAGCGCAACGTATGCCCGTAGGCGTCTTGGCGCTATGATTTCAATTTGAGTCCCTGAGAAGGTGGCAGCCTGTAAATTAATGGGAGAGAAACAGACTCGTTACTGGTTGAACAACCACGTCTTCAACAATTTCCTGAATTGGAGAAGGGATTGACTTGATCTGATCGTTAATGGAAGAGAGTTCCAGAGTCTGGCTGCTGTCACCGTGAAGCGTCTGTCTCCCCAGGTGACCGTCCTAGTGCGCGGTACCGCTAGTTGATGCAGCGTCATAGATCCTAATTGTCTGGTCGGACGGTAAGTGGAAAGCTGCTCTTTGAGGAACTTCGACCCTTGTTTATGAATAGCTTTGAAAGTCAAGCAAAGCGTTTTGAATTTAATCCGATTTTTAATTGTTAACCAGTGGTAACTTCTGATTGTTTGGCTGATCTGTTTAAATTTAGGGGTCCTGGAGAGTAATCTTGCTGCCGCATTCTGAATCATTTGTAATTTGGAGATTACCCGGGCTTGGGCATTGGCAAATAGGCCATTGCAGTAATCTAATGAGGAGAGCACAAGTGTGCTCACCACAGTTTTTCCAGCACTTTCTGAAAAGAAAGGGATTATCTTTTTTATGAGCCTAAGTTTATGAAATGCGTTGGACACTGTTTGATTTGCATGTGCAACAAATTAAGCTTCTCATCGAAGACAATTCCCAAATTTCTGACCCTTGGGTCAGAAACCATCAGGCTGCGATTGGATGAAGGGACGCCCACCATGATGGTTCTGCTAGATCTATCAGCAGCCTTTGACACCATCTCCCACAGGATCCTATTAGAGAAAATGCGGGGGATTGGTGTCAAGGGGAGGGCGTTAGACTGGGTACAGAGCTTTCTCTCTGAAAGATCTCAATGTGTCCAACTGGACACTTTTGTGTCCAGCACCACAAGTGTGGATAAGGGGGTCCCTCAGGGCTCTGTGCTGAGCCCCACACTGTTGAATATCTACGTGTCGTATTTGGCTGCTGTTATAAGATCATGCGGATTTCACACCATCTCGTATGCCTACGACACGCAGATTATTGTCCCTATTGAGAAGAACATTGAAGGGACCAGAGACAGATTCAAGAAATGCATGTCCAAAATTGCAGTATGGATGAAACAGAACTTTCTGCAATTGAACTCAAATAAAACTGAGATTTTACTGTTCGGCAAAGCCAAACAGATATGGACCAAAGACTGGTGGCCGGAGGAACTGGGAGAAGCTCCTCGCCCCAAAAATTGGGTAACAAATGTGGGTGTGCTATTCGACTCTAAATTATCCATGGAAGAGCATGTGAAAACCTTATCGGGTAAATGCTTTGGACTAATATGCATGTTTAAGAAGATCTGGATTCCACTATCTTCCAGAAAGGTTCTGCTACAAGCACTTGTAGTCAGCAGGCTCGATTATGGAAATGCCCTTTTGGTAGGAAGGAGGGAAGATTTTTTCTCCAAACTGCAAGTCATGTAAAATACGCGGCCCGTTTAGCTCTTAATAAACCTGCATGCACCCCCTCTGCCCCATTACCGAACAAGCAGCATTGCCTTCCCATGAGGAAAAGAGCAATTTTTAAGCTCCTGTGTCTGGTCTTCAAAGCTGTGGTGGGGCTTGGACCAGCATACTTAAGGGAAAAACTAACATGGCACATCCCATCCCGCCATTTAATATCCAGTGGCCAGAAGCTTCTCCAAATACCTAGATTTAAAAAGGTCAGGATGGGTGGACGTGCTTTCTCCTATGTCGCCCCGAAGTATTGGAAGGCACTGCCAGTAGATCTTCGGAACTGTTCCACATTCGCGGATTTCAAGAAAAGACTAAAAACGTGGCTATACTAGTGCATTAGTTGTTCTATACTGCTGTCTGCTGCTGCCAGGCGCCGAGAGATCCCCCAGGGGATGATTCGTGCGCCATATAAATAATAATAATAATAAAAATAATAATAATAATCGCTGACTCCAGAATAGTCCCTTAAATGTTTTTTTATGTGTGGAATGCATCCTTTTTAGGTCTCGCCTGAGCCAGCGCACTTGCGCTGAATTGGCGAGACATTTTGTCTGTGGGCTTTTAAAAGTGCTACCACAGCTTTTTGACTGGTAACAAGTGTGCGGTTACGCGCACAATGACGAGCAAAGGCGCCATGTGGATTTCCTCTCTTGTCATGGTGCGCGCACATCGCACACCATTTGCCAGTCTGCTTTCAACTTTTGCTTCTAGTGCACGCACGTGTACACAACTCCGGGGCTTGTTTTTAATTTTATTATGTGAGCTGGAGTTAGCGCCCCCGTGCCCGCACACAACTCCACCTCCCACCACATATCGCGTCTCGTTATCTTGTAGCGCTGGGTGTTTTGTTCTCTTAGAGAGGAAATGCATAAGTTTTTGATCTTGCAAATTATCCCTAAAGCCCAATGCAAGCCTCAAAATCGGAGCTGATACTCATCCGGTTAAATTTTTTATCAGGTTCATACTATAGCTTCATATAGTGGTATTAGTTGGCATGCAAATGCTCCACAAGTCGACATGCTTAGGTAAACCTATTTGCTAGTTTTTTTTTTAATGGTCTCCATCCTAAACTATTGACAGAATCCCAGGAGAGTTCTAGAAGACACTCTGAAATTGTCTGGCAGCATACCTAGCTGTTCCTGCTTTTACTAGTATGACGATTAGGGCGTCAGTGAATGAGGCTGTCGGTGCTTCCCTCTTTTCTCTGCTTTTAGAAAGAAATTGTGCATGACCAAGTGTTTATTCTGTGCCTCCCTGTAGATTAGCCGAGAGAGACCTTGTTTTAAATGTTGTTCCAAGTGTTACCTCACGTGGACTCTGATATTGAGCCTGGTCAGCCAGTCTCGTATTATGGTACTTTTGTGTGTGTGTCTCTGTGTGTGCGTGCGCGGGTGTGTCAAGTCAGATATTTGAGAGCCGGAAGGGTGACACGTCTAATTCTGCTGCTTTTGTGGCATGAGCTGCCTGAGGCCGGAAAGTCTCAATCCTTGATTACTTTTAGATCTGCTGTTTCATTAAAGGTTGGCACTTATGCTTATGGCGGCCCTGCCAGGGGACAAACGCCGCAGGCCCCTTAAGTGCTCTATCCTGATGCTGATTGCTTAGGGTTCAGTGAGTAGCTGGCGTATTTTATGCTGTATTGTAGGCAGGGCTTGTAAACGCTCTGTGCACCACTGATCTGCGGGGCTTAGTAATGTGTGACAGAGGTGACAGACCTATCTCTTTTGCAATACTTGTATGTAGTCAAACAGAGCAAATAGTTCAATAAGAACTGCCACAGCTTTAATTGGACCTACAATACTACAGTACGTTTAATTTGTCAATTAAGCTGTTTGCAGGGCTGACATATTTTAAAAATGGGTGATCATTGCTTCTTGGCAGGAAGCAGATATTTAGTGACAAACTTAATGAATCTTTTCCATCATTTTTAAGATTTTGGCGTAATTTGAAGTTAACCACAGTATTCCTGTTGTGAAACTCGAGAATACAGATAGTAAGGCCGTTATCCTACAGCTACTTTCATGACATAAATGTTAATTACTTTATCCTACAAAAGAAAAGCCCTGTGGGTATATTCTTCAGTCTCACAGTCACTTGCCCTATACACTTAGTAACAGAGACCAAGACAGGCTATGTGAAAGTAGCTGCTGTTGCAGACATACTGATGGCAATACAGATAGAGCTATCTCTGCATTGTCCCCACTTGGTACACCTGGGGTCTGCCAACAAGGCTGGTTTTAATGATCCCCGCTTGAAATGCTTTCACTGACAGAACATTACTGTAGACACAATATTCTGCAGTGTTATGATGTAAAGATGGCAGTGATCACATTTGTTATTTTGATATCAAAAGAATTATCGTGATCATGTTACATACAAGTAACTCATCCAGTCCTAGGTCGCAATCTGGTACTTCTGCTTCTAGTCATAATGCATGGCAGAAGTACCAGAAAAATGATTAACTAGGGTCTGGTGGTGAAGTTTGAGACTCCTGAAATTCGTAATTGTGAAGACCAGAAGCTGGGACATTTATACTTTGACACCGATTGCCTCTGCGGCTGAATGCCATATGAACAAGCATTGGCATAGCCAATAGGTCTCACTTTTGGGACCTTATAAGTGTTTAGCCATGCAACAGTTGCTGTTGTTTTAACAAGGATATTTTGCTGCATAACTAAATACTTATAAGGTCCCAAAAGCGAGACCTATTGGCCAATGCTTGTTAATGTATTTTTGACGCTTGACGCAGTTTAAAGTGTTGTGCGGGTTTTCAGCCTAGCATTACGTGACACAAGGCAGCCTTCCTACACTTTCTCAACAGTTGCAGCACTTACATAGTTTTTTTTTCATGCAGACTCCCGCCTTGTGCCACGGACCGCCAAATTGTAGATATGGCACAACTGTGACGTTTTGCGATGTCGTACGGTGGCACATTACATCTCTGTGTTGCACCAGCGATGCATCACTTCTTGTAAATAAGCCTGTTAGAATCTTAGCAGTTATGATTGCAAACCCACTTCATGGTTTTCAACCACACCAGGGAAATGTTATACGCCAGCATGCCGACCAAATATTTTCATATTTTCAGTATATTATTTTATGTATGACTGATAAACTTCTGCCGTATCAGCTGTTATTGATAATGTTGTGTTAACACTATGAGCAGATTAGAGTGAGTTTCCATATTGCAGTTAGTATATGTACACATTAGGGGGCCAATTCCAATTTGGTAAAATCCCCTACGAATAGCTGTACGGAGCGTCTTTCCCGTACAAATGGTACACCTTCAATGTCCCCAAACGTACAATGAAGTACGATCCAAACCAAAAGCAGATCTCCGTACGAATCGTACGGAAGACCGTACGACTCAATATTACGTACGAATCATCCTCGGAACATGCAGAACGCGACATCTGTACGAACCAACGCAGCATTTCCCGACCCAGCAAGAACGATTTGTCTCTTCAACACTCTGTTCGACTCTTTTTTTACGGGAGCTGAAAACATCCGTAAAAGCTGATTTCGCCTCGAACCACGTACAAACGGACCCCCCTGGGTACGGTGCGTACACCCCATGATTACAGTGGTAGGGTGTGTAGGGGTACAGTGTATTGGGGTACGTTGCGTAGGGGTACGGCGTATAGGGGTACGGTGCATGGGTGTACGGTGCGTAGGGGATCGTAGCATTGGGGAACAAAGCATGTGTGTACGGTGCGTATGGGTACAGTGCGTAGGAGTACGGTGCATACCCCATGTATGCAGGGGTACGGTGCGTATGTGAATGTGTGCATCTCCGTACGAATAGCTAATACGATGTTTTCCGTACGAATCGCGTTCTCGGCCCCCAGTCCGGATCGTACTTGTTGGGTCATACAGCATGTTTACGATTCGTACGGTTCACCGCGAGGGTCCGATATGTATGAATTTTCTATTGTTTTTCGTACGGTTCGCACAGATTTAGACGTATTTCGGGAATACAAATCATACTACGCGATTCGGACGGATTAGTACGATTCGTACAGAAACGGCAACGAATACGAATCTTCGTACGGATTCGTGTCCCGAATCGGAATCGACCCCTCGGTGTTTGCATATTTTTTTTCAGCTAGCTTTGACTGCTTTAGCTGTCTGATGGAGCTTTTATCAGTACTGTTCTTCAAAAATATATACATTGCTGGCTTCAGAGGAGTAAACCTCTCTCACCTTCTGCTACTGGGTGTTTTGTGTAATATTCCAACTAGTAAAAAGTGCTTGCATTGAAATGCATGAAAAAAAATTATACATCTGAAAAGTACAAATAATCATTAAACTTTTTGTCATATTCAATCCATTATGTCACACATCCACATTATCGTTTTTGGGTGTTTTTTTTCAAATTTGTCTGGACTCTAGTGTAAGCCTAACTCTATGGTAGTCCTATTGATGTCTTTTATTTTTACAGATCGAGGCTGCCAGGGCCCAGAACAGCCACCCGACGTGACAAATGTGGCTGACTGAACAGGAAAACCAATGTAGTTAAATATATTTGCAGGTGTTAGATTCAATAGGCTAAGACATGCACATTTAGGTGTGAACAAATACTATTTGACGGCGGTAGCAAATTAAAGCGGACACTAATGGCTTTGCCTATGCTTCTTTATATCTGTGTTGCTCTCTGGATCATAAGAAATAACCCACCCACCCCTATTTACTTCTTCCAGGAGTTCTATAACCTAATAAAAGCAATAGACCTGCAACATCTATATGGTGATGTGACTCCTGGGTGACTTGAAATTTCCTGATTAAGTAAACTTTGGAATGCGTTATCCCTTGTGCATTTTCTTATGTCAATCAATCAATCAATCAAGGCATTTATAGAGCGCACTACTCACCCGGAGGGTACCAAGGCGCTTGGAGGGGGGGGGGGTACCGCTACTGCTCGAACAGCCAGGTCTTGAGCTTCTTCCTGAAGGAGAGGTGGTCTTGGGTCAGGCGAAGGTCGGGAGGGAGGGTGTTCCAGGTCTTGGCGGCCAGGTAGGAGAAATACCTTCCTCCTGTTCTCGCTCTTCGGATGCGGGGGACGGCGGCGAGGGCGTGGTTGGTCGATCGGAGGTGGCGTTTGGGAGCGTAGAAGTTGAGGCGGTTGTTGAGGTAGCTCGGGCCTTGGTCGTGTAGGGCTTTGTGTGCGTGGGTGAGGAGACGGAAGGTGATTCTCTTGTTGACGGGGAGCCAGTGCAGGTCTCTCAGATGTCCGGAAATGTGGCTGCGTCGGGGGATGTCGAGGATGAGTCTGGCTGAGGCGTTCTGGATCCGCTGGAGTCTCTTCTGGAGCTTGGCGGTGGTTCCGGCGTAGAGGGCGTTGCTGTAGTCCAGTCGGCTGGTGACGAGGGCCTGGGTGACCGTCTTCCTGGTCTCGGTGGGGATCCACCGGAAGATCTTCCGTAGCATGCGCAGGATGTTGAAACAGGACGCGGAGACGGCGTTGACTTGTCTGGTCATGGAGAGGGAGGAGTCCAGGATGAAGCCCAGGTTGCGTGCGTGGTCTGTCGGTTTGGGTGCGGTGCCCAGGGCGGGGGGCCACCAGGAGTCGTCCCAGGCGGAGGGCGAGGAACCCAGGATGAGGACTTCCGTCTTGTCTGAGTTCAGTTTCAGGCGGCTGGTCGTCATCCACTCGGCTACGTCTTTCATCCCTTCGTGGAGGTTGGTTCTGGCGGTGGCGGGGTCGTTGGTCAGGGAGAGGATCAGCTGGGTGTCGTCGGCGTAGGAGATGATGTTGAGGTTGTGTTGGCGTGCGATGGCCGCAAGGGGGCTCATGTAGACGTTGAAGAGGGTGGGGCTGAGCGAGGAGTCCTGAGGAACGCCGCAGATGACCTCCGTGGCTGCAGATCTGAACGGTGGTAGGCGGACTCTCTGTGTCCTTCCAGCGAGGAAGGAGATGATCCACTCCAGTGCCTTCTCCTGGATTCCGATGTTGCTGAGGCGTTGCACTAGGGTGCGGTGGCAGGCAGTGTCGAACGCCGCGGAGAGGTCTAGGAGGATGAGGGCCGCTGTTTCACCGTTGTCCAGCAGGGCCCGGATGTCATCGGTGGCAGCGATGAGGGCGGTCTCGGTGCTGTGGTTGGCTCGGAAGCCAGACTGTGAGGGGTCGAGGGATCCGTTCGTCTCGAGGAAGGCGGCCAGCTGCTTGTTGACGGTCTTCTCGATGACTTTGGCTGGGAACGGGAGGAGCGAGATGGGGCGGTAATTCTTGAGTTCGGTGGGGTCCGCTGTTGGTTTCTTTAGTAGAGCGCTGAGTTCGGCGTGCTTCCAGCTCTCAGGGAAGGTGGCGGTGTCGAAGGAGGTGTTGATGATGTCACGCAGGTGGGGTGCGATGACAGCGTCGGCCTTGTTGAAGACGTGGTGGGGGCAGGGGTCGGTCGGAGATCCGGAGTGGATAGAGTTCATTATGCAGATGGTGTCTTCGGTGCTGATCGGGGTCCAGGCGCGGAGGGTGGTGGTGGGGGGCCGTGGTTCGGTCGTGGCGTGCGTCGGTTGAGTGCTGAAGCTGTTGTGTATGTCCGCGATCTTGTTGTGGAAGTAGGAGGCGAGGGAGTTGCAGAGGTCTTGCGACGGGGTGATGTCGTTGTTTCCGGCGTTGGGGTTGGAGAGCTCTTTCACGATGTTGAAGAGTTCCTTGCAGTTGTGTGCGTTGTTGTCCAGCCGATCCTTGTATGCTGTTTTCTTGGTGGCGCGGATCAGTTGATGGTGTTTCCGGGTGGCGTGCTTGAGGGTGGTCATGTTGTCCGGTGTTGGCTCCCTTCTCCAGGCCTTCTCGAGGGCTCGGCAGTTCTTCTTGGAGCTCTTGAGTTCGTCGGTGAACCATGGGGCCTTCTTGCTGCCGGGTCTGCTAGGCGGGGGCCTCAGTGGGGCGAGGTCGTCTGCGCAGTTGCTGATCCATTTCGTGAGGTTGTCGGCGGCCTGGCTGGGGTTCGCTGAGCTGGCGGGAAGGTGCTGGCTCAGGGAAGCAGCGAGCTGGTCTGCTGTGATCTTGTTCCAGTTTCTTCGAGCAACCTGTTGCTGGTGGTGGAGGATCGTGGATCTTCTGAAGGTGAAGTGGACGCAGCTGTGGTCCGTCCAGGGGAGCCCGGTGGCGTGGCTGAAGGCGATGTCCTTGCTGGAAGAGAAGACAGCGTCGAGTGTGTGTCCGGCGAGGTGGGTGGGGGTGGTCACCAGCTGCTTGAGTCCGAGGTTGGCGAGGTTGTCAAGCAGGGTGGCGGTGTTGCGGTCGTTGTTGTTCTCCAGGTGGAAGTTGATGTCCCCCAGGAGGATGTAGTCAGCGGAGCAGAGGGCGTGCGGGCTGATGAAGTCGGCGATATCTTCGCTGAATTGTGTGCGTGGTCCCGGGGGTCGGTAGATGAGGGTGCCTCTGAGGGTGGTCTTGGGGTCCGTGTGGATCTGGAAGTGCAGGTATTCGGCGGTTGTCAGGGTGTCGTCGGTGTTGGTCGTGATGCGGATGGTGTCCCTGTGGATGATGGCGATGCCTCCTCCAGTCTGATTGCCGCGGTCTCTTCGGGTGATCTTGTAGCCCTCTGGGATGGCGATGGCGATGTCGGGCGCTGAGGAGTCGTTCATCCAGGTTTCCGTGAGGAAGGCGACGTCAGGAGTTGTGGTGTCGAGGAGGTTCCAGAGTTCGATGGTGTGTCTGTGGACGGAGCGGGTGTTGAGTAGGATGCACTTGAGGTGGTTACTGTTGGTGTTCGGCTTGGCGGGTGCTGGTGCGGGGCAGGTCCGGATGCAGGAGAACTTGCAGGCGTGACAGCTGAAGGGTCCGTGGGTTCGTCTCGGGGTGGCTCGGTAGCATCCCGGGATTCGGCCGGTGTTGAGTGCGCTGAGGGTGGCAACGTCGTACCTCCGGCGGGCGGGCTGGGGTCTGCGGGGGCCAGGGGTCCTGGCACTGGGCGCGGTCCAGGCGCAGACGGGCTTACCTTTGGCGCACCTTCGGCGCTCAATCGGTGCTCCCGCTGCGCGTGTCCGCTGCGCGGTCGCTCTGAGGGCGTCATAAGAAGGGAGCCGGGAGGGAGGGTCCGCTGGGAGGCGGGTAGCGCGGGGACCAATCGGCAGGCGGGGGGCGGGTTCGAGTCTGAGACGGCGGGAAAAGCTGGGGGCTCGGCTGGCGGCCCTGCGGCGGCTGGGGCGCTGGGGCGGCCCTGCAGCGGCTGGGGCGAAGGCTCGGCTTCTGGCGTCAGGCTACTTGCAGCAGGTAAGGAGGAGCAGGCAGGGGGTGTGGGGGCGACCAGGCCATGGTGGTTATATGTAAAACACACTTATAACAATCTGGTGGAACACGGAGCTATAGAAAATGTTAAAATAAAAAAGTGATCTAATAATGGAATTAAAAAGTCATGTTTTATGAGGGTTACTTAAAAATTAAAAGTGTGCAAAATTAAAGTTCTACCAACAGTTCTATGATGTTTAAAACTTCTCTTGAAGGTAAATTGTGCAATAAAAAAAAATATTGTACACACGGTATGTTTGTAGGGTTTCTCTCCTGCCAGGCCTTCTTTTTGCAGGATTTTTTATTTGCTGTGTTTTTCTAAAACTTGACCAACTGAAAATAAAAAAAAAAAACTTCTCGAAGTTGGTGTAGTCGGAATACTGCAACAGGCAATGAACCCAATGAGCTACCTTTCAAGCACTGATAACGATGTTACATTGTCCCTGATTGAGTTTTTATTCCAGATCTTAACACTGTGTTTGGCAGGTCCTTCTGGAGACGTCACCTCCATAGCTGAGCTGCCCATTTCCCGAAGTAGTTCAGCTTTATGCCAAACCCGTCATCGACCTAAATATATACATTATTCATTGAGGCAATGTGCAGAATATTTAACAAGAACCATTCAGGCAGGGAGGCGGGGGAGTGGGCCAAGCCGAGCCTGATCAATAAAATGCTTATTTCTGGATGACAGGCCAGCAAGATTTGTGCGCAGTGGAACACGGGTTTTAATTACGTGTGCCGGAGCTGGAGGTTCTCCATAAATCTCCCGGACTGAGGTGCGCACGTGAGCAGTTTAATGTCTGCAGCAGACCTGGCCTTTCCTTCAAGGGGCCTGTTTGATTTATTTATACGAGAGACTCGTGAGCAGTTACAAACTCTATACAAGAGCCTCGTGAGCAGTCACAAACTCTATACGAGAGACTAGTGAGCAGCTGCAAACTCTACCTCCTGCTCCTGGAAAGGCATCGACATGTTCCAAGGCGGCTAGTAATGGCAAATATATCAGGCAATGCCAATGATAGTGGATTGGACTGTTGCATAACCAATGCCATTGAGGGTTAGTAAATAGTAATCACAAGTAACCCATAGACAGGTCCAATTATTGGATAGGCCCTCTCGCTAATCCATATCCAATGCCAAGGGCAGTCGGTAAAGAGGGCATTGGGCTACTACATTATAAAAGTCAATGACAGTCAGCGAACATATGACGCTGGATGTCGGTGAGTAGGCATCTCGAGTAGTCTGGAAAAATTGTCATTGGTATTTACTTAATAGGGTGTCTTGGAAGTCCAAGATCCCTGGCAATCACAGTAACTAAATAGGGCATTTAAGCAAGTTCATTGCCGATGCCAATGAAAGTTGGTGAATAGGGAAGACAACACAGGTAGTCTAAAATCAAAGCAAATTACAGTTGATTTGCAGGCCATCTTGGGCAGTCCATAAAAAGTGTCAATGACATTTACTTAATGGGGCATCTCTGCACGTCCAAGACCACTGGCAAAGACATTTACTGGACATTTATTGGTGTCACCTCTTGCCTCACTGCTGCCATGCCGCACCACTCAACATGGAAGAAGCCTTCACCTGCACCTCCTTCCGCTCCACCTTCATCTCCACACCCACTTTGCTACTCCAGCACTGACCACTCCCAATCAAACCAACAGCACCCAGCAAAAACTTGCTCAAGCACACTCAAACCAGCCCCCACCCACTCCTCACTCTCACGTATGGAGTGCATGGATTAATGGCACCCTGGCCACTCCCAAACAAAATAAAGCAGAAAGAACATGAAGTCAGGCCAGCTAGTACAAGGAAAAGCTCAGAATGACTGCGCAGAACTGCAAGCAACTGGAGTGGAGGTTGAGAATGGGCCAGGAAGCCAAGGACAAGGACATCTTCAAATCCACTCGAAGACACTACTACTGGAAAATCCAGGAAAGCCCTAGCAGACCGGATTGACACCAGCTCCAACAGCAGCAAATACATCTTCTTGAATGTCCAATACTTCAGCACACCGGCAGCCAAGGCCAACAACATCATCCCATCTCAAGAGCTTTGTAATGACCTCTTGGACTCCTACAGCAGCAAAATCACAGCCATATATGACACCTTCAACCCTCAACCTGACCCCAGCAAACTTGTATCCAGCCTGACGACCATGGACAAAGAACACAGCCTAGCCATATTGAAAGTGGTTACACAGAAGAAACTTCCCCAATAATTAAGACCGTCCAGTCTGGGATCCTGTCTGACTCCTGCCCTACCACAGCTTTATAAAAGGACTCACTCTCATAAGCAATACCCTCTCTATCATCCTCAACAACTCCATCAACAAAGCCATGTTTCCAGAAGCCTGAATGCATGCAGTACTCAACCTTCTCCTGAAGAAAACCTCAGCAGACCTGGCCAGGGTCTCAAACTACCAACCAAACTCCCTACTACCATACCCAGGCAAGGTTTTGGAAAAGCCATACAAAAATGCCTTGCCAACCACCTTGCCAACCACCTTGCCAACCACCTTGCAAACGTTTAACTCTTCAACACCACACAATCAGTTTGCAGATCCATCCACAGCACTGAGACAGCCCCCATCGCAGCAACAATGAGATCTGGCTGATCCTAGACAGAGGACAAACTACCCTCATCCTACTAGACCAGCAGCCTTTGTCACAGTCTTCGATCCCATCCTGATCAGACGATTACACGAGAATGATGTTCAAGTACCAGCCGCCCAATGGACATGCACATTCTTAACAGGAGGAACCCAAACAGTCAGCATGTCGCCTTTCTCCTCAGAAGCCTGTGATCCCATAAGTAGAGAACCTCAAGAACACTGCCTGACATCATACGCGGACAGAACATCACAGCCTCTGCTATGCCTGAAGACATGCAAGTTTTATTGTCTCTATCAGACAAATCACCCAGCACCAGGAACAACTTCATCAAGTGCAAGACCGATCTGGCTGTCTGAATTAATTCCAACTGTCTTAAGCTGAATGTTCTGCTTCCACACTCTAAGGATGGTGAAAATTCTCTACAAGTGGCTCCTAGACAACACCACAAAGACTGTCACCCAAGATTTCATCATCAGTAGACTGTAATATCGGAACTCCGTCTATGCAGGATTCACCGAGCATCTTTTTGAGAAATTGCAGGCCTTCCAGAATGCACCTGCCAGAGTCGTCTTCCCATGCTGGTCTCACAACACATTACACCTGAGGGACCTCCACTGGTTTCCAATTTTTAAAAGTGCTCATAGTTCAAACTCCTCACCCACCCATACAAAGCACTACACAACACAGACCCACCCTACTTGAACAGCTGCATACATTTTCACCAAACCTCCAGGTGCCTCCGATCTGCTGGACTCTTACTAACATACGTCCTATCCATTCACTAAAGCAGGTCTAGATGTCGGTCCTTGGCATACATTCCTAGTAAATCCTAAAACGACCTCCCACTTCACATCAGAAGCTCCGACTCTCTTCTTGAATTCCACAGAAGCTGAAGACTTGGCTCTTCAAGCAAGTCTCCCTTCCCCTGGGCGGGCTTCACAAATCTGCAAAGCGCCAGGATACCCTCATGGGTGATAGCACGCTATCCAAATAAACATCATGACATGACATAACATCTCGGTTTGTCCGCAAACAATGACAAGGATTGTTAATAGGGTGTCACAGCTAGTCTATGATTAACCCCTTCGCTGCGGCGGCAATTCCGCAGCAGCGCTAGGGGGGAGGGAGTGCCGCGCGGCGCTCCCATGCTCGTGACGGAACCGCTCCGTCACGATCCTCGGGCGCGCTGTGGTTGTGACCGAGCGGTTCCGTCACGGCCCCGCCCGATCAATAGAACGTGCTGCGCAGGCCCGAAATTAGAGCAGCGCAGGTGTAAAATCAGCACCGCGCAGGTGCAAAATCAGCGCCGCGCAGGCGCCCCGAGAGGGCCGTGACGGAACCGCTCCGTCACCAGCACAGCACGACCGAGGCTGGTGACGGAGCGGTTCCGTCACCAGCATGGGAGGGGTTAATACCAATCGTAGCTGGTGAATAGGGCATCATGTTTAGCTCATAACTAATTATGAACTCACGATTAGGGACTTATATGAGAGCCCAGTAAGCATTAACTAACGTTACCTCTGAAATAGAGTCCTGGAAAGGTAGTGACATGTTCGAGGGTGACTAGTGGTGCTAAAGGTATCAGGCAAAATGCCAATGATAAAGAATACGACAATCATGTTACTATAATTAATTTCAATAGCCTGCGTATCAGGCATCTTGGCTTTTGCATAACCAATGCCAATGTCCTTTAGTGAATATGCACCACAAGTAATCAATAGACAGTGCCTATAATTGATAGGGCCTCTTGATAAGTCCATAACCAATATCAGGGGAAGTCAGTGAATAGGTAATTTGTAAAATCAAGATGATTCCTAGGTAAAGACTCATAGACTGAATACTGTTAAAGAAAATACTTACTGAGGATACCCCAGCTGCTGCTGGAGCAACTGCCAACCTAATCTCGATCCCTATTCCTCTGCTCAACCCAGTACATTCTGGAACCTCAGAGTCAAAGGGTTTTAATGCAGAACATTGCTCAAGACAGCTGTACTCAAAGATGTCACACATCTTCCTTTTTATATAAATACAAAATGAAGAATGATCACAAACATAGATTTTGCATGTTTATCTAATTGGTAAACTAAATAAAACAAAACATTATTACTTTATTAACACTGAACAAATAAAGGAATATAATGAAAATGAAAGCTTTTTTAGTCCTCCTGAGGCGGAAGCCGGGAGTGTGTTTTTAACTGTTTTAAAATTTGAGTGTTACGTATTTACTTCCTGTTCTACCTACCTCCTCCCTCCCCCTCTTGGCACTTTAGCACTTTAGCCCAGGACACCAATCTCTTCGTTGGGAGGCTGTGCAGCGGAGTTTAGCGCTGCCGCCATTCCGGCGTTTATCAAGGCCGCGCACCCTTCTCGAGGCCACGCCCCCCTCTCAAGGCCACGCCAATAACCGAGCACTCATAAGGGCGCTGAATACAAGCGCCGGGAGATGCTTTTTTAGTCCTCCTGAGGCGGAAGCCGGGAGTGTGTTTTTAACTGTTTTAAATATTTGAGTGTTACGTATTTACTTGCTGTTCTACCTACTTCCTCACTCCCCCTCTTGGCAATTTAGCACTTTAGCCCAGGACACCAATCTCTTCGTCGGGAGGCTGTGCAGCGGAGTTTAGCGCTGCCGCCATTCCGGCGTTTATCAAGGCCACGCCCCCTTCTCGAGGCCACGCCCCCCTCTCAAGGCCACGCCAATAACCGAGCACTCATAAGGGCACTGAATACAAGCGCCAGGAGATGCTTTTTTAGTCCTCCTGAGGCGGAAGCCGGGAGTGTGTTTTTAACTGTTTTAAATATTTGAGTGTTACGTATTTACTTGCTGTTCTACCTACCTCCTCACTCCCCCTCTTGGCACTTTAGCACTTTAGCCCAGGACACCAATCTCTTCGTCGGGAGGCTGTGCAGCGGAGTTTAGCGCTGCCGCCATTCCGGCGTTTATCAAGGCCACGCCCCCTTCTCCAGGCCACGCCCCCCTCTCAAGGCCACGCCAATAACCGAGCACTCATAAGGGCGCTGAATACAACCGCCAGGAGATGCTTTTTTAGTCCTCCTGAGGCGGAAGCCGGGAGTGTGTTTTTAACTGTTTTAAATATTTGAGTGTTACGTATTTACTTGCTGTTCTACCTACCTCCTCACTCCCCCTCTTGGCACTTTAGCACTTTAGCCCAGGACACCAATCTCTTCGTCGGGAGGCTGTGCAGCGGAGTTTAGGGCTGCCGCCATTCTGGCGTTTATCAAGGCCACGATCCCTTCTCGAGGCCACGCCCCCTCTCAAGGCCACGCCAATAACCGAGCACTCATAAGGGCGCTGAATACAAGCGCCGGGAGATGCTTTTTTAGTCCTCCTGAGGCGGAAGCCGGGAGTGTGTTTTTAACTGTTTTAAATATTTGAGTGTTACGTATTTACTTGCTGTTCTACCTACCTCCTCACTCCCCCTCTTGGCACATTAGCACTTTAGCCCAGGACACCAATCTCTTCGTCGGGAGGCTGTGCAGCGGAGTTTAGCGCTGCCGCCATTCCGGCGTTTATCAAGGCCACGCCCCCTTCTCGAGGCCACGCCCTCCTATCTGCGTCATCTACTATTATAAAATATGTGCTTCCTTCGGAAGCGCA
The DNA here is from genome assembly GCF_964261635.1 of Lissotriton helveticus. Lineage (NCBI taxonomy): Eukaryota > Metazoa > Chordata > Amphibia > Caudata > Salamandridae > Lissotriton > Lissotriton helveticus. The sequence goes on along the minus strand of NC_136061.1, from coordinate 426,677,915 downwards.
GCGGACAAGCGCAGCGGGAGCGCCGTTTGCGCGCCGAAGGCGCACCTAAGGCAAGCCAGTCTGCACCCGTCCGCGACCGGACTGCGACCAGCGCCAGCCACGCTGTCGGTGAGCATAGGGTTACTAAGAAGATTGTGTGGTCCAGGTCGGAACTATTAGCACTGAACACAGCTAAAACGTGCCAGGCGGCTAGGTTTGATTTAGCCAAGGACGATCTACCGTCGACATGTTCGCGGTGTAGCAAGACACTCTGCAATGGCCCAGTCTCAAAGATTCCATACTTAAAGTCAAAAATCAAATCTTTAGCTAACTCCTCTGACACTATCTTTAGGGCCGGACTGCTAAATTGTAGATCCCTCCCTAGGCATGCTGATGATATTTGGCTGCTATTGGCGGACTCTGAATGGGACGCCTTATTTCTCACTGAAACTTGGTTGACCGAAGATAGTATGACCGCCATTTCGTTAGCTGTCCCGCAGGGCTTTAAAATGAGCTTCTCGAATAGAGAAAAGGATAAAAGGGGTGGCGGGGTAGCTATCATCTTTAAGAACAAATACACATTGGCGTCCTCATCACCTACCACTATTCCTGGTATAGAGGGTCTACACTTTTGCCACCAAATTAATCCCCAACTGTCCCTAGCCGGTCTGATTATCTACAGACCCCCGGATTGCTCCTCAGGAAATACTTGCAAACTTATGGACTTTATAGTCCAAAGTTCTTTAGCTCACTCTTATTATACTGTAGTTGGTGATTTTAATAGTCATGTAGATAGGACGGGCTGCCCCATGGCCACTCAACTCATTGCAATGCTGAAAGCTGTCAACTTAACTCAAATTACTTCGGGACCGACGCATAAGGCAGGCCATATGTTGGATTTAATTTTTTCCAACATTTTGGACACGACAACCAAACCCCCGCAACCATTGCTCTGGACGGATCACTTTTTAATTCCCTTCTCTTTTACTTTCCCTTCCCACTGTCAGACAAATGGGAGACGCTCATATGCTCGTAGAAAATGGGATAATATATCAGCAGACACTCTATGCCCCATTCTTGCAGCTGATCCCCCAGTTCTGACCACAGACGTGAACATTGATGCGGTGGTGCTGAATCTCTGGATAGGAAACACGGTGGATACTATCGCTCCTGCAAAAGTCTCCATGTCACGCAGAGAATCCCCCTCCGCCCCATGGTTCTCTACTGAGCTGATGGCTAAAAAAGAAACTGCAAAAGGTTAGAGCGACTATGGCGGGCAAACTATTGTGACTCTGCAAAAATTTGCTACAAAGAAGCCCTTTGTGGTCTCCACCACTCTATAAGAAAAGCAAAAAAATTATTTATTGTGACTTCCATTCAGCAAGCGGAGCAATCAAGTAAAGAAGTTTTTAAGATCGTTCAATTTTTTTTAAACCTAAGGCTATTGAGACTGAAGTCACTCCGTCGGAGAAACTTTGTGAGGACATATCGGACTTTTTTGATAAAAAAATCTTGAAGGTCTATGATGCCTTCACGAGTCCCACGCCTACAGTTACGACGGACACGGCTGATCATGCATTGACCTCTCTTTCCTTAGCTCAATTCCATTCTATTTCCCTTCCTGAGGCTCTGAAGGAAATACAAACATGCAAATTAGGATCTCCTGACGATCCCTGCCCGCCAAAGCTTTGGAAAATGATGTCGGTTTCCATTGCTCCTCCACTCTTACACATCTGGAATACGTCTATTGCAACAGGTATATTCCCCGAGTGCTGGAAACATGCCACACTCCTCCCGTTGAAAAAGAAGCCCAATGGCGCCCCGGACGACCTAAGTAATCTCCGCCCAATCTCTCTACTAGCAGCTCCAGGTAAAATGCTCGAAAAACTGATACAACGACAGTTGAACAGATTTATTGAGAAAAAAGAGATTCTGCATGAAACTCAGTCAGTCTTTCGATCAGGCTTTAGTACTGAGACCGCCCTTATTGAGGTGGCTGAGTCGATTAGGTGGTCCTTAGATTCAGGAGCATCAGCAATGCTGGTGCTCCTGGATCTATCAGCCGCGTTTGACACGGTGGATCATGGCAGATTGCTGCTACGCTTGGAGGACGTGGGCTTGGAGGACAAGACACTGAGCTGGCTCCATTCCTACCTTACAGATCGCTCCCAGAAAGTAGCTTTGGGTGCCTTTTCCTCTAAGCCTAAACGCCTCTGGTGCGGCGTCCCTCAGGGGTCGCCACTCAGCCCTCTACTTTTTAATGTTTATTTAGCCCCACTCTTCTCCCTGATTGCAAAATGGGGGGTAAAAGCGATTTCGTATGCAGACGATACGCAACTAGTTTTCCCTTTCTCTGACGTGTCTGAGGCAGCTTTTAGTAAAATGAGGGGCTGCCTTCGAGATGTAGCCAGTTGGATGAATGCCAACAAATTAAAACTGAACGCAGGCAAAACTGAGGTCGTCTTCTTTGGCAAACACACCTACCCCCCCCCCCCCCCCCCGGATCTGTGGTGGCCTCCTGAAATGGGCTCACCTCCCTCACCCAGTACTTATGCGAAGAATTTGGGAGTAAGATGGGACGAGAGTCTCTCTTTCTCTTCACACATACAGCAAGTTACAACTGGGTGCCTATACAAACTCAGGAACCTCCGCAAGTTCCTATCTCTATTGCCAGAAGACTGTCGCAAAATGGTAGTCCATGCAACAGTTACATCCAGATTGGACTATGCGAACGGCCTCTATCTTGGCCTACCTAAATACGTGGTTCAACGCCTGCAGATCGTGCAGAATGCGGCTGCAAGACTGTTAAAACACATCCCTTTCAGACAACATGTCTCTCCGCATCTGCGCGAACTGCATTGGCTCCCAGTGGCCAGCAGAATACAATTTAAAGCTCTAACTCTGGCGTTTAGAGCACTAAAGGGAACCTGTCCTAACTACTTAAAACTGAGACACCCCCGATACCATCAGGAGAGATGCCTGCGATCTAATTCCCGGCTTCAGCTACTCATTCCGCGAGCCAGGAAAGCTAGATTCGGTGGCAGGTCTTTTTCTGCTGGCACAGCGAAACTTTGGAACGCCCTGCCTTCCACTATTCAATCTGCCACGACAGAATCCAGCTTTAAGAAGCAACTAAAGACTTGGCTCTTTATGCAAAACACCTAAGCACTTTCTCCGTCTTTCGCGAGGCCTAAAAAAAACTAAAAAAAAAAAAAAGAAAAAACTGCTCTTTAGCGCCGGGACACCTCCTTGTGAGGTAGCTGTTCGCGCTCTACAAGTATCAGTATTATTAAAGAAAATGCAATGTTGAAACATATGCATAATTATTTGGCAACTTAATCTTATAGGAAATCAGAATGTGAGTTACGTGACCACTTGATATAATAATCACTCTACCAGTGCTGTTTGCAGTCACTACATTTCATTCTCACCACTACCAAGATCACTCCCTTCATTATCTAAAGCATTTCTTATAGACCATTTGTCTTTTGTCATCGAATTTGCATCCTTCTGATTGGGCCACATGTTTTGCAATTCTCCAAAGATTCCAGATTCCCCCATCTAGTGTTTTTAAGGCAATGTGAAACAAAGTTTTCACCTTCAAAGGTCTGGTAAACTTCGACCACTTATAATTTCCTGTCTGAGCTTTTATTTTTTACTCATTCCCCCACTTTAAAATCCATTTGTTTAGCATTACTGCCTGATCATGTCAGCCTTTATGTGCCAACTGCAACTTTAATTTCCCCTGTCACCTTAGCTAAATAGTATCACTTTTCACCCAAACTTTAAGCCCAAGGGTAACCTGGAATTTGATTTCTTTCTTCTGATTAACCCAAAAGGAGTCCAATCAGTAGATTGATAGAAGTTAAACAATATGCTTTAAAACACCTCATCACCAATTCCCTCCAAAACAAACCACTAGACTTTGCCAACTCAGGGCTAGATGTAGGTAATTTAAATTTACCGATTCGAAAATACCGAATTTTACTGATTCGGTATTTTCGAATCGGTAAATGCTATGTAGGTAATTCTTCGGTAAAAATTACTGAATCGTTAAGATTTGGTAATTACTGAATCGGTATTTACCGATTCGGTAATTGTCATTCATTCCTATGGGCCTGGAGGCCCATAGGAATGAATGTCAATTACCGAATCGGTAAATACCGATTCGGTAAAATAAGGAAAGAGTCAAGGGTGGCAGGGTGTCACTTTGACACCCTGTTGCACCCCTGATTAGTGTTTGTGTGCACATGTGGCAGACATACATGCCCTAAGGGCATGCATGTCTGCCACATGTCACAGTTAAAAATGCATTGATTTGCATTTTCTAAGGTATTGCTTATTTACCACCAACTAGTAGTTGGTGGTAAATAACGAATCCTGTAAGCACAGAAGCACTCTTCAAAGTACTTCCTACATTTCATTTACCGATTCGGTAAATACCGAATCGGTAAATGATGATTCGGTAAATGCCGAATAGGTAAATACCGATTCGGTAATTACTGAATCTGTAAATTGGCCGAAATTCATTAATTTCGTCCGTTACCGACTGGTAATAGCTGTCCTACATCTGGCCCTTAATGTCCTATTTTAGTGTCTTATTGAATCTTTCAACTGCACCTTATGTTTCTGGTAGATAAAGAGCACAAACATTGTGCTCAATCCCAATCTAAAAACATTTTGGTCTCTTTTGAAAAATGTATGACGTTACAACGCATACATTCACACTGCATACCATTACAACAAAACTTTTACAACACAAGATCCATTACAATGCATGCTTTTACAACGCATGCCATTGCAACACAGATGCTATTACAATGCATGCCATTACAACGTAAGTATGGGTAAGTATTTTTGTTTATTTTACTTAATGAGAATGTAATAGTAGTGTAAATGTTGGATAGTGTAGGGGTTAAAATTACTATTCTAACTCCTGGGGGTGATGAGGTAGTGTAAGTGTTGGATAGTGTAAGGGTTAAAATTACTTTTCTAACTCCAGGGGGGTGTATTAGTAGGGTAAGTGTTGGATAGTGTAGGGGTTAAAATTACTATTCTAACTCCAGGGGGGTGTAATAGTAGGGTAAGTGTTGGATAGTCTCTTACAATGCCCCCAGATTGTGGAACTCCCTCCCACTCTCTCTGAGGCAAGAACACAACCACCTCAGGTTCAGGAAGCGACTAAAAACCTGGCTCTTCCCCTAAATTTCCCCTGATTACCTCTCCCCTGTTTCCCCACCTTGCTGGAGTTATGGTCACTAGCGCTGGGATGCCCTAGGGTAGCTACGCGCTCTATAAATCCCAAAATAACATAATAAAAAAATAACATAGTGTAGGGGTTAAAATTGCTATTCTAACTCCAGGGAGTGTAATATAAGGGTAAATGTTGGATAGTGTAGGGGTGTAACTAAAATAAATTAAATTAAAATTTAACCAAATTAAATTAAAATATATTAAATTAGAATTAAAATTAAATTTAATTTAATTATTAAAATGTTTGTAAGTAAATTAAATTAAAACTAAATGAATATGAATTAAATTAAATACTTACCCATACTTACGTTGTAATGGCATGCGTTGTAATAGCATCTGCATTGTAATGGCATGCGTTATAATAGCATGCGTTTTAATGGATCTTGCGTTGTAAAAGTTTCGATGTAATGGTAGTGCGTTGTTGTGCCTGTGTTGTGATGGCTGTTTCCCCTTTTGAACAAATCTATGTCTGAAATAAACTTAGTTTCTGGACACTTTGAGAAAAGATCAACAAAAACTAATATGTGGTTCACTTCTGTCGATAATCGGCCTACAATGTTTATAGCCACACATAAGGTCCTTCAGAAAGTAAACTAGAATTGATTGGTGGTTTTCTCAATTTGAAACATTGTCAATATTTATCACGGTACACATTCTTTAATCAGTCTTCTACATGCACATCCATGCCTGGCCACCAAAACGGTAATCTTAATATTTCTTGTGCTTTACAAACCCAAAAATGACTTTCATTTGCCATATCCACAAGTCTCATGCATATATTTGTTTTAGCAGGATCAATTTTGTTCCTCAAAACAAACACCCATCAGTGTCTGCCAATTCTTCTCTAATCATCCAACATTATGGTATATGCTCCCAATCTATCCTTTTCTCTATATCCTTCCTCACTTTATCAAAATATGGATCAGACTCTAGCTCCTTCTGGGATTAAACCCCCAGTGATCCCACAAATATCTTCCCTCGACCAACCATCCTATTTTTCTGGCATGTTTTCTAACATTAGTCTCATTCACTAATCAAGAAAGACATCAGTTGCATAATTCCTCAACTCTGGAATGTACTCATCATCAAACATAAGTTCCTGTAGGTTGATAACCCATCACTTGATCCTGCTATATATAGCATCTAACCCTTTTTTTTGTAAAGATATCTTCAATGGCCTTGTGGCCAGTTTTTAACGTGAATGTGTTGCCAACATTGAAATTCTTACATTTCTGGAGTGCCTAAAACACAGCCAAAGTCTCTTTTTCTATACCAGACTATTTATTTTCAGCTGTCTTAAAACTCTGGAAGCAAAACAATTATCTCTTCACCAGACAAATCTTTGTGCCATAACAGTACTCCTAAACAAATTCTATAAATGTTGGTACATTAGGTAAACACCTTTATACATCTTCAAATTCCTCACTGTACATTTTGTCCTAGACACATTTCACTTTATTCTTCATTAACTTTCTTACATTGTAAGTTCTACTTTCAAGATTAACAATGACGTTACTGTAAAACTTGATAATTCTTAGAAACAATTGAAACCCATCATTGTTCTTTGGAGCCACCAACTTCAAAATGTGCCTACCAACTCTTTTTGATATTGGACACCTTGGATACCTTATGTCGCAATCAGTTAATTTCTTCACAAAAAATGTATACTTTTCTGTTTTTTGTTAATTTGTACACAAGAAACAACAGTAAAACTGACATCACTGTCTCATTGTTGTGGGCTTTCGGACTACCATACACCAAATCATGATCTTGTATGCTAATGTGAAGTCTAGCATTGGCACAAGCCGGTGATGTTAGCATCTCTGTAACATTTGGCAAAGGAAACCTGTCTACTATGACTTCTTTATTCAGTGCCCTAAGGTCAATGCATAAACAAGTGTTCCATCAGTCTTCCAGGCTACAATTTTTGTCACCAATCATTCTGTGGCTTCCTTTAGCAAGAATTTGACTCGCTTATTGCTGTGCCTTCAGTATGTTGGCTGTCTCGTTCCTTCACTGACTCTCGTCTTCAGATTCAGTTTCCCTAAACCCTTTCTAGAGACTTGTCTCTCCTCCTTCACTCCTTCTACTCATCCCAAGCCTCACTTTACTACTATGATCTCCTAAATAACACTATCCTCCCTCTTTTATCCCTCCATTAACCTATTCACTCAAACTAACAGACTTACATGTCCACCATTAAAATTAACAGTTATTTCCTTACACTAACCCACCACTAATCCTCTGTGGGTTCAGGAGCAGCATGCTGCTCACCGAAAAGCACTTTGGCACTTCGTCAGGAGTCTTACTACCGAACTCGTGTAGACTCTTCCCTCTTCTATTCCTCCATTGTCCTATTTAATCGAACTAACAAACTCACATTTCCATTGCTACTAGTACCGTGCTAGTAGCCGAAAAGCACTTCAATTCCTTGCCAGGGGTAGTAAACGCTACATAAATACAATTATAATTACAATACATGGTCTCCAAGAGCAAACAGCACAATACCACTTTGACATTAGAAAGAGAATGTTAGGACTTCAAATTTTAAACATCAAATGGTTTTATCAATAACAAAACATTTTGAAAAGCATTCTGAAAGAGGCTCTTTTCAATATTGTGTACAAATGAGGTATGTCTGATTATTTTGGAAAGCAATAAATGTAAAAAGCTAATGTAGTGAAAAATATTTTGAAAAAACGTACGTTAAAATGTTGCTAGTAAACAGAGAAATGGGCAAATGTTGAAAAAATAATGCTTAAATCTCCTACCTTCAAAAAGGAAAGATTTATGGCTCAATCATTCTCATGTAATGCAGCTAGAATTTGGAACCGCTGCCTACAACCCTCTGAACTACTGCTTCTTTCTGCACTTTCAAAACAGATCTTACAACTCTTCTCTTCCAAAGACACTTCCAAGAATAATTCTACAGAGTTCATGACCCTCATGGACGCTACGCCCTCACTTGAGCTCAACTTTGTAAATATGTATTCTGTACATAATTACCCTAATTTTACATCCTTTCATTTTTTTGTTATGATTGGATGCACAGTCAGAATATTGAGTTTTAAATATCGACATACACAAATATCGATTTGGAAATATCGTAATACAGGAATAACGACAGCAAGAATATTGTGGTCAAGAATATCGACTTGAAGGTAAGAAATATTGTTATTGAAAATATCGAAGTCAGTAATATTGTTTGCAAAAATATTGTTGTTTAAAATATCGATGTTTAAATTAGTATTATGTATTTTGAAAGTATGTGATCAATTATTTTGTAGAAGTATAGGTTTTGAGTTTTAATATATGGTTTACATTTTTAGTAGTGATTAATTTGATGTTAATTACATTTTGGGTTTAGTTCTATAGCGGGTTGTGTGTTTATAGGAGAACATGGTGGAAAGTAATTTAATTATAATAAATTATTTAGATTTGATTACTTATTAGTATTTATTTAATTTAGATTTTATAGTGTCAATTGTGGGAATTAATGTATTATCAATTAATTATTAATTGGCTGTTAATTTTTAATAATTCATTAATTGGTAATTATGTTAATTGTTTATATTTTTTAAGAGTGGGTTGCGGATTTGTAGGGGAATAGGGTGTGAAATAATTTCATCCTAGTAAATTAATTAAATGTTATTACCTATTAGTACTTATTTTATTTAGGTTTTATAGTGTCAATTGTGGGAAATAATTTATTATTAATTAGTTATTGATTGTTGTTAATTGTTATTATTTAATTAATTGGTAATTATGTTAATTGTTTTTTTAGGAGCGGGTTGTGGGTTCATAGGGGAATAGGGTGGGAAGCAATTTCTTTATAATAAATTATTTAATATATTTTATATATTAGTATTTATTTAATTTAGATTTTATAGTATTAATTGTGGGAATTCAGTTATTATTAATTAATTATTAATTAGCTGTTAAATATTAGTCTTTAATTGATAATTATATTAATTGTATCATTTTCGTAGGCGCAAGTTGTGGGTTTCTAGGGAAATAGCGAGGGAACTAATTTAATTTTAATACATTTAATAATAATTGTTACATATTAATATTAATTTAATTTTTAATTTATAGTTTTAATTATGGGAATTCATGTATTAATAATTATTTATAATGTGTTTGTTAATTAATATTAATTAATTAATCAATTGGTAAATATGTTAATTGTATAATTTTTTAGGAATGTGTGATGGGATTTATAGGGGAATAGGGTGGGAAATAATTTAATTTTAATTAATAAGTAATTAAATGATAATAATTTAATAATGTAAAATTAGCAATGGAAATTGTGTAATGATTTTTAGGTGTGTGTTGTGGTATTTATTGAGGTAGAGGGTGGAACATATTTTAGGTTTTATTAATTAATAATTAGTTGTTCATTATTATTCATTAATTGAGAAATATTTATGGTAATTGTTTACTTTCATTTTGTGCGTGGATTTTGGTTTTATAGTGGTAATGTTTGGTGAGTAAATTAATTTTTAATTGTTTTAATTTGTTTAAAAAACATTTTTTGATAAATAATTACGTTAATTATGGAGCTACACTTTTTTAGAAATGTATATGTGTGTTGTGAATTGTGTTGTGTTCTAGGCTAGGAAATAAAAAATATAAATTTTATGTAACAATGTTTTTGATTATAATGAATTTCTATTTAATATTATTTGTTTGAAAACTATTTTTGTACATTTTTATAAATTAATGTTTGCAGGTTATTTTTGGGATTTTTTAACCATTATAATATGTTTCTATCTTTTGAAATTCTTATTTTTTTATATCATTTATTTGTTTTTAATTTTGCATTTACTTCATCGGGAATATTAATTTTTACCCCTCTGCTATCCTACACTTTCCCTACTGTTGCACTCACTGAAGTGGGAATAGTAATTTGTACCCCTCCGCTATGCAACACTTTCCCTACTGTTGCACTCACTGGAGTGGAAATAGTAAGTTGTACCCCTCCGCAATCCAACACTTTCCCTACTGTTGTACTCACTGGAGTGGGAATAGTCATTTTACCCCTCCGCTATGCAACATTTCCCCTACTGTTGCACTCACTGGAGTGGGAATAGTACATTTTTCCCCTCCTCTATCTGACATTGTCCCTCCTGTTGCACTCACTGGAGTGGGAATAGTACATTTTTCCCTTCTGCTATCCAACACCTTCCCTACTGTTGCATTCACTGGAGTGGGAATACTAATTTTTACCACTCCGCTATCCAACACTTTCCCTACTGTTGCACTCACTGGTGTGGGAATAGTAATTTTTACCCGTCGCTATCCAAAACCTACTCCTGTTGCATTTACTGGAGTGGGAATACTAATTTTTACCACTCCGCTATCCAACACTTTCCCTACTGTTGCACTCACTGGTGTGGGAATAGTAATTTTTACCCGTCGCTATCCAACACTTTCTCTACTGTTGCTCTCACTGGAGTGGGAATAGTAATTTTTACCCCTTAGCTATCCAACATTTTCCCAACTGTTGCACTCACTAGAGTGGGAATAGTACATTTTACCCCTCCGCTATCCAACACTTTCCCTACTGTTGTACTCACTGGAGTGGGAATAGTAAGTTTTACCTCTTTGCTATCCAACACTTCCCCTACTGTTGTACTCACTGGAGTGGGAATAGTAAGTTGTACTCCTCCGCTATCCAACACTTTCCCTAATGTTACAGTAATTGGAATGGGAATAGTCATTTTTACTCCTCCACTATCCAATACTTTCCCTACTGTTGCACTCACTGGAGTGGGACTAGTAATTTTTTCCCATCCTCTGCCAAATACATTCCCTACTGTTGCACTCACTGGAGTGAGAGTAGTAATTTTTACTCCTACGCTATACAACATTCTCCCTACTGTTACACTCAATGGAATGCAAAATGTAAGTTTAAAAATTATAAAATATTTTAATGTTTTAATTTCTAATATAATGTTTTTTATCAGATTTTATGTTAATATATATATATGTATTTATACATTTTTATATATTTATAACATTTTAAAATAAATTTAAATTATTCGTTTATATACCTGTGTTAAAGTAAATATACAATAATATATGTATCTTTTGTTAAAATGTACATTACATCTAAATATTTTTTTAAGTTAATTTTATTATTTCATTTATTTAACATTATTTTTTATATATAAAAAATATATTTTGTACATTGATATTTTGAACATCCATATATTTTTTCTATATATTTTAGTCATTTACATTATAAAGATAGGATGTTGATATTTTGGCTATCGATATTTTTGTGTCGATATTTGTGTATGTGGATATTTTGATAATCAATGTTATGTCAGTGATCTTCATGATTGCAGCTCTTTCTTGTTAATGTGTAAATTCCATCACAAGTAAGTTCCATCCAAGTCAGCTATTATCACAGAAAAATTATTGCAGCATCTAATGCCCCTAGGGAAAATGTCAAAATTATGAAATCTCTTCTCACTCCCCCTAGTTTCCCTAGTGATGGTGATAATGCCTTAAAGCGTTGTGAGGAGTTAGCTAACTTTTTCTCTTTTAAAGTTCATAACATCTATTCTAGTTTTCACCAAAGGACGCTAGATACAAATATTTCCCTGCCATCCCAACAGGCTATGCTGGAAGAGTTTCCTCCTCTTTCCCTGCCTGTATTGCAGGATCTTTTGAAGCGGTTGAAATCAGGATCTCCTGCAGACCCTGCCCCTCTGGCCATTCTGAATTTGATTTCAGAGATCATTTGCCCAGTTATGCTGGATGTAATGAATGCCTCTCTTTTGACGGGCCAGGTGCCTTATCTTTGGAAACAAGCCAGAGTTAGGGCCCTTTTAAAAAAGACTAATTTGGATCCTGAGGAATGGACCAACTACCACCCCATCTCTTTACTTCCAGGAAATAGAAAATTAACAGAAAAATATGTGAATTCCATATTGGCAGCTCATCTTGAGGAAAATGACTATCTTCACCCGATTCAGACCGGATTCAGGTGTCACCAGGGCACGGAGACGGCCCTCCTTGCTGTGGTCGAAGAATCTAGAAAGATCTTGGATGACGGAGGCTGCGCTGCTAATAATTTATTAGATCTCAGTGCAGCCTTCGACACCGTGAACCACCAAATTCTGATTCAAAGACTCAGGGAGGTGGGAGTCACAGGTATTGCCTTAAAATGGCTACAGTCCTTTCTGACTGACAGATTGTTTGCCGTCTTTGACGAAGGAGCCCTTTCGAAGCAAAGACCCTTGCAGTATGGAGTTCCCCAGGGATCGTCACTGAGCCCTACCATGTTTAACATCTACATGAGGCCTTTGGTGGGGGTGACCTGGGGAATCCTTACTGTGACTTATGCTGTTGACACCCAATTGGTGGTGTCTCTTAGTCAGCAAGATAAATCTGTGCCGGGTTTAGCTGCCTGCCTTACTAAGGTATTTGAATGGATGGACCTGTCCTTTCTTACGTTAAAGGGGGCCAAGACAGAAATCATGATCCTGTGCCATGCATCCCCGAACAACTGGATCTTATGTGGCCCAGCAGTCTTGGTTTTCTGCCTGCCTCCAAAGAAACAAATTAAAAGTTTGGGCGTTTGGTTGGATTGCAATCTGAACCTCTTTGCGCAAGCATGTAAAGTGGCAGGGACCTGTTATGGTCTTCTTAGATGGATACGTAAGGTCCTTCCCTTGCTCCCATTTGATGCCAGGCGGATGTTGGTTCAGGCCCTCGTCTTGTCTCGGCTGGACTATGCGAATGCAGTCTATTTGGGTGCGCCACAGGGAACCATTAAGAGATTACAGATTGCCCAGAATTGTGCGGCCCGTCTTTTGCTGAATAGCCCTAAACGTAACTCTGTTAAGTGGGCGCCTGGTCGGCTGCACTGGCTCCCTGTTTAAGAAAGAATCAAGTTCAAAGCCATGTGCATTGTCCACAAGTCCATCTCTGGTAATGACCCCCTTCGATTCAGCCCATGGTGCAACCTTATTGCACCAGGAGGATATTAAGATCTAATGATAAGCGACTGCTTGCAGTCCCTGGGATCAAACGGGCCCGTTCTGGAGGCCGGCTGTTTTCCTATAATGCAGCTAAATCTTGGAACCAGCTCCCAGATTTCATTTGTCTTGAATCTGACCATTTTAGATTCATGAAGCAGCTGAAGACTCTCCTCTTTCCATAATCAGTGGTGATTGAATGGTGTCACAGGCAGCGCTGGTATGCCCACAGGTAGCCATGCGCTATACAAGTGCGTATTTATTTCAATTCAAGTACCTTATTTAACTAACCTGGTTCTATTGTAAAGCACTCTGCCACCTTTGGGTAAAGTTTGTGCTATATAAAATTGCATTAAATAAATAAATGCATTAAATAAATAAATGATCTCAGCTGCAGTCGGGACTCTGTTAAAGGGAGTGCAGGAGGACTCCTTTCGAGGAACTCTTGAATAGTTTCTTGGATATGTGCAAGAACCATGAATTTATATCATTTTGGGATCAGAAATTCTTGGCACTCTTTGGTCTATTGGACATCCTAAACACACTATCACCTGTAATATACCTTTAGAGATTGAAGTATTTAAATGCTTATGGCATGTGCTTATTTGGTGTAATATTTAATTAACATGGATGTAGTCAAATATGTGCTATGTTAAACAATTGTGCTATTACTAAATGAAATAAAAATCAGCATACTTCAGTTTAAACTAGTGTAAGCGTGCTACAGAAGATAGTACTCTGAAGTAACTTGATGTAATCTAATGGCAATGAGCATTGCTCGATAAAACCCATAAATCAACACATCTGTAGTTGCACAAATGAATGCAGTACAAGATATGTGTACAGTCTATCATTTTTATTAGTTCATCCAGATCAGTGTCTTCGTATCTAAGCAGTGTCCATCCTTCATTTGGTCATGAATGGTAACTATCACAATTTTCTAGCCACCCCCTGCATCTTAACAAACCTAGGAGAGCTGGGCACCTTTGCAGTCACCTGTGGAGTCCCACACGGCTCTCCTTTATAGATCATTTTCCAACATAAGTCTTCAACTTTAAGCAAAACTCTTTCAGGTCAGGAAAAAATGGCAGCGAATGGGGAGGCCTTAGTAAAAGAAAAAAGATATAATCAAATGTTATCAAAATAATTTAAATTTAATAGCTACATTTAATTGTACCACTTGCATGTAGAGAACTGGAGTTTCACATGTGAAATGTTTTCTCTCTGCATCCATTTTTAAAAGTTCCCTGTGACTCCTTAGCTTTAAAAGCTTTAATAGAAAAAAAAATCTGTTTACCGCATTAAGAGGCCTATTAGGATGGCGGATGGAAACGGGTTCCCTCCGCCATGGTCGCGGCAAAAATACTCCCGACCGCACCGGGATAATTCGCGGTGGCGATTAGGATATTTCTGTCATCACACACCGACCGCGGCGGACGGATCACATCAAAGACCACCGCAAGCGGACGGTACCACAGAAACACCCTCTGCCACGGACGCATTGACCGCGGAAACAGGCCCAACCGCCGCCAGATCTGCGGAGGGTCTAGCCGCACGATTAGGATAACCCCGCCATCCCAACGGAACTCACCACCTTCCTCGACCGCCGCGGAAAAAAAGCATCGACAAACGGAGCATGACTGCGGAAGGACCAAACGAACATCACCCCTGCCGTCAAACCGAATAAAAAATGGCGGACGGAAGTAAATAGAAATCACAAAAAACAGGACACACACCCACCTGAAACACCCACCCCTAACAACGACACGCCCCAATGACACCCCCCCCAGCACAAACAAGAGCACCCAAGTCACCACACCCACAGAACACCTGACTGGCAACAACCATTGGGACACAACCACCACACAGAGTATAAAATGAATCCCTCCCACTACCACAATCCTTTGCATCACAGCACAGCTGGAATAAAGAGGCAGAATAGCACAAAAAGCAGACACACACAAACACACATACAACCTGCACACCAACACACCCACCACACAAACCCCCACAACACCATCCCTACATACCACACACCTGCACACCCTACACCACCCCACCAACACCTTGCACATCACACACCATGGCACCCAAGAAAAACCCCAAGTTCACAGAGAGTGAGTTGAAGGTCATGGTGGATGAAATCATCCGTGTCGAACCACATCTGTTCGGTACCCTAGTCCAGCAGACCACCTTGGCAACTAAAACCACCATGTGGGACAGGATAGTGACCAGAGTGAATGCTTCAGGGACCGTGCCACGCACCAAACACGAGATCCAGAGGCGGTGGCACGACCTCAAGGCAAGGGTGAAAGGCATCAGGGCCAAGAACCACCTGCGTGCACAACACACTGGCGGCGGCACTCCCCCGGAGCCTATGCCATTTTCCGAATAGGAGGAGAAGGTGCTGGGCATACTGCACCCTGAGAGCCTGGAAGGAATAGAAGAGGGACTTGAGGCTGGTAAGTACAAACAAATGACCACTAACACACTGTCATGGTCTGCCTTGCACAACTGCTAAGACACATCTCCCAGGCTCCAATCCATGCATGTAGACAACACAGTCACCCAAATGTGGAGTCCTGGGCTCAAATGCACCCACCATGACCAACCACAAATGTTGCCTCCTACGCTCCCAGGCTTGCATGTTGTCAAAGCAGCCAACACCACAACTCCCAACAGGCCCCCATGTCTACAGGGAGGGTGAGGGTGGGTGGGTGAGAGTCCAGCACCACAACTCCCAACAGGCCCCCAAGTCTACAGGGTGGGGGTGGGTGGGTGGGTGAGAGTCCAGCACTACAACTCCCAACAGGCCCCCATGTCTATAGGGAGGGTGGGGGTGGGTGGGGGAGAGTCCAGCACTACAACTCCCAACAGGCCCCCATGTCTACAGGGAGGGTGGGAGTGGGTGGGGGGTGGGCCCAGCACTACAAATCCCAACAGGGCCCCATGTCTACATGGAGGGTGGGGGTGGGTGGGGGGGTGGGTCCAGCAATACAACTCCCAACAGGCCCCCATGTCTACATGGAGGGTGGGGGTGGGTGGGGGACGGTGGTTCCAGCACTACAACTCCAAACAGGCCCCCATGTCTACAGGGAGAGTAGGGGTGGGTGGGTGAGAGTCCAGCGCTACAACTCCTAACAGGCCCCCATGTCTACAGGGAGGGTGGGGGTGGGTGGGTGAGAGTCCAGCACTACAACTCCCAACAGGCCCCCATGTCTACATGGAGGGTGGGGGGTTGGGGGGGTAGGTCCAGCACTACAACTCCCAACAGGCCCCCATGTCTACATGGAGGGGGGGGTGGGTGGGTGGGTGGGTGGTTCCAGCACTACAACTCCCACCAGGCCCCCATGTCTACAGGGAGGGTGGGGGTGGGTGGGTGAGTGTACAGCACTACAACTCCTAACAGGTCCCCATGTCTACCAGGAGGGTGGGGGTGGGTGGGTGAGAGTCCAGCACTACAACTCCCAACAGGCCCCCATGTCTACATGGAGGGTGGGGGGGTTGAGGGGGTGGGTCCAGCACTACAACTCCCAACAGGCCCCCATGTCTACAGGGAGGGTGGGGGTGGGTGGGTAACAGTCCAGCACTACAACTCCCAACAGGCCCCCATGTCCCATCCCAGAGCAAGATGGAGTCCGCCCACCATTTGCTGACCAGTGCATCTCCTCCTTCAAACCTACAGGTAGGTAGCCATCTTCACAGGGGCACCATCCAATAGCAGGATCGGACCACACATATACAAGTATTGTCTCCCACCTCCACACCACCATAAGGCCCAGTACTGTCTACCACACCAACATGATGACACCAACAACCATGTCCTGATTACCTAGAAATTTGTAATGTAACAACAACAAACCTGTCATGTCCACAGTATTGATTCTTACATTCTTGTCCCTCAGGTGATCCCAACTTAACAGGCGAAACCAGGAACCGCCAGCACCAGTCACCCCCCTCACAGCCAGGACTCTCCAGTGAAGATTCCATGGACACCTCGGGTGCAGAGGACGATGCTGGCCCAAGCACACTCCCAGGCCCATCAGGCTCCCAGGACATCCCTGCCTCCACCACCTTGGCCAGTGTAACAACACCAACACCTGCCATTGTGAGCTGTGCAGCTACCACCACCACCACCACCACCACCACCACTCCTGCCAGTGCCACCCTGCCTGACCCATCGTCCGATGATGGGCCATCAACATCTCAGGCTAGCAGGGAGAGTGGACGGGGGAGGACACAGGTGAGGCCACAGCTCACAAACAGGAGTGCAGGTGCAAGGCGAGGTCGGGAACAAGACCCAGCCCATCCTGGGACTGAGACCCTGGATGCCATTGCCAGAGTGCAAGCCTCCTACGAGCGGTTGCAGGCACAGGCGGATCGGGCACACCAAGACTCGCTACACACCTGCCAGCAGTTGCGGTCCATGGACACCCGCATGGGACAAATTGTTGACCTCATGGGGCAGCAAACAGCTCTTGGGAGGGAGTGGTTATCCCGCGCCACACCACCTCCCCCTCCTCCAAGTGGCCAGCGGGACAGGGCACCAACACCACCGCCACCATCACCTGAGGCCACTGACAGGGAGGTGGTCCTTGAACAACCTGCCCCCACAGCTGGCTCCGCTTTGGCTCCAAGACGGAGGGGCCGTCCGAGGCTGGATCCAGCAGAGAGCAGTGGCAATGCACCATCCACCCGCTCGAAGAGGGGCTGCCACTGACTTCACCCTTCCTTGAGCCTGGCATTCACTCTGCGAACTATCTTGCCCTACAATGCCAAGCATTGGCACACGTCTGTTGGACCAGGTGTACATCACACAATGTGGTGTCCCCACGGTGTTGTCATCTGACATGACCTTCAACTCACACTTCCCCCCAACACCTATTTGTAAATATGCACTAACAGTAATCCACACCCTGTAAATAAACACCACGGAAACACTCAAGGCTGTCTGACCTCATGTTTAAAACACAGGTTTATTTTAATAGTTGTCATTACCAGTTGTAGGGATCAATGTTCTTCAGAATCATGGCTCTGTGGGAGTGACCTAGGGATAATGAGAGAACAACAAGCACAGGTCAGGAAACTTAATCACACCCATCACACCACACTGTACTGCAACATCCCACAAACAACACTCATCACTAATTAAGCGGATCACAGGACACACATCAGGGAGCATTGCATGTACACCATCTCCCACACCCATTTGCGAACAGAACATGCCAGAACAGGCAGCATTCACACACCACATCCACACATCACCAGCAAACATACATCACGCATTGAACAGCAGCACAAGAGGTAGTTACTCACATTCAAGGAAAGAAGCGAGCAATGAGCTGACGCCTCTGGTCCACACCTTCTTCCTCCCCACTATCCTCATCACTGGACATGAGTGGTATGGGAGGCGGAGCAACCTGTTGGTCTGCAGAGTCCATGATCAGTTCAATATTCTTGCGTAAGGCCAGGTTGTGGAGCATGCAGCAGGCAATCACTATTTTGCATACTTTGCCGGGTGAGTATGGCAGGGCCCCTCCGGTTTTATCCAGGCAGTGAAACCTAGACTTCAGCAGTCCAAATGTACGTTCCACCACCCGACGTGCCTTCCCATGGGCCTCATTATAGCGCATTTCATCTGGGGTAGTAGGATTCCGTAGGGGGCTTAGCAGCCACGGGCGGTTTGGGTCCACAGAGTCGCCTAGGTGGGGGGATGACAGACACATACATCATTACCAGGATTGGTGGGAACAGCATGGCACACCTACAACACAGTAGACATCACAGCACACTCACCTACAAGCCATGCACGTTCTTGACGCAGATTAGCCATCAGTTGGGGGACAATGCTGCTCCGCAGGATGTGGGAGTCATGTGCGGATCCCGGAAATCTGGCACACACATGGGAGATGATGTTGTCAGCCAGGCACACCACTTGCACATTGATAGAATGGTAGTGCTTCCGATTGCGATAGATGGGTTCATGTGCCTGGGGTGGAATCAGACCAATATGAGTGCCATCAATGGAACCCACTACGTGTGGAATCTGGCCCAGGGCATAGAAGTCACCTTTCACTGCAGCCAGCTCTGCCGGACGTGGGAAATGGATGTAATCATCCTTGTAACGCATCATGGCTTGCAGCACATCCCGCAGTACCATGCAGAACATGGATTGGGACATCCCCCAGGCATAACCAACTGTGTACTGGAAAGTGCCTGTCGCGAAGAAGTGAAGTGCCGCCATCACCTTTGATGTGGGTATAATTGCTCCTGGATATGGCCTGCGTGGCTGCAGATGAGGTGCCAATTGGGCAACAAGGTCTTGCAATGTCGGTCGGTCGAGCCGGAATTTGCGGATTACCTCCTCTTCAACCATGTCCTCCAGCACAGTGTATGGTCGATGCACATTTGGAGCCCTCCTGTGTGGGAGTAGATGGGAGCAGATGTCAATTGACCAACACCGCACAGCTGTGCCACACTATCACATCTTGACCAACACAATACAAATAATACATGTTTCAGACACTGATTGTATGTTTGACGTGACCGAAATATAAGGCACTACAGCTAACTATACACACAATGTTCACCCTCAAACAACATCCTGTGTGCAAACATGTCCAATGGTACGTGCATCACATGACTGAGGGCCCATGTGTGGACAAGCGTCCCCACAGACACACATGGACGTGCACACACAATACGAACATGGAACACACCCTCCTTGTCTTCATGCACCCATGACCCCACCTACAATGCTGTGGATCCTCACATGACAGGCATGGGCATTCAACAGGCGACACACAGACGCATACACAGAATGCATGTATACCCCCATCATTGCTACTTGCATACACAAACCACACACTTACGACAGCTTCAAAATGTGGGTACACAGCCTTGATGTACTGTGTAGATGTGTACAATTAGAAACGTGTGACCTCAAAACCAAGACGGTAACATCAATACACAGGGCGGTCACGCACCACCCGCACCAGGCGGTGGGTGACCGCCCATGGCCATCCATGCCACGGTAACATCAATACACAGGGTGGTCACCCACCGCCCGCAACCGGGTGCTGCTATATGACTAAACGGGGGATACCAACTGCCATTTCCACTTGCACATTCAAGTGTATGTGTTAGCCTGCCCCGCCCCCACGGAATGCGTGCTCAGCCATTGCAATGCCAGTGGGTGATGATTTTCAAAAGATGCACCATTGCGGTAGCGCGCAAATGCGGTTGGCGGGGTGTGACCGTGATGGTCCTTGCACATGTAGCCAATGGAAACAGGTAACGCGGGGCGCGTAAGCTATTTCAAAAATAGCGGAAGCCGTGCACCGCCACAGCAGGGCCAGTCATTGGCTCATTTTGAATGAGGCAGCCCGGGAAAAACCAATTGCTGCAGACGTATGCAACTGATATCAGCTTAGGGCCCTATAAATGTGTGAATTTCAGCAGCACACATCCACTGCTTCCGGCCACTGCTGCCTGCACCCATCACCGCTACCTGCTGCTGCTGAGCAATCCACCAACTGCTGCCTGCACCCATCACCTCTACCTGCTGCTGCTGAGCAATCCACCAACTGCTGCCTGCACCCATCACCTCTACCTGCTGCTGCTGAGCACTCCAACAACTGCTGCTGTTGTGCCACAGTCCTGGACCTTGCCATGCCGAGAGTTCGAGAGATCCGGTCTCTTCCCTTCACCACAGTGGAGCTGGAGGTCCTTGTGGACGGTGTGCTCCGCCACTATGAATGGCTCTATGGTGCCCCGGTCAGGTGGTAAGTGCAGCGGGGGACATGTTGGTGTGCATGAGGTGGTCACTGACTCCTGGCTTCTGCAATCTTGGCGGTGTGCTGTGAGACCGTCACATGTGTTGTACTGTGCATGGCTGCTGAAAGATACGTGTTGCTCCTATCTGTGTGAATGGCCAACTGTCCACTGACTTGCCCCTCTTGTCTCCCATCATGGTAGGTCAAGCTGTACCTTCGCAAGGCCGTGTAGAGGACCATAGCACATGATGTACGGGCAGTGGGGGTGTGCAATAGGCGACACACACACTGCCACAAGCGCTGGAACGACATCTCCAGGCTCAGCAAGAATGTGGAGGAGATGACACTGGGGTGGATTCCAAGATCATCCCGGCTTGCACGACGTACCATGACCCCTCTAATGCTCCGTATCATAGCTGTGACGCATCCTGACCTGTCCGCCCGGTTGAGAGAGGAGCAGCAGCAAATTAGTGGTAAGCAGACTGAATGTGTTTGTGACTTGTGAGTGCATGCATGTATTGCTGCTCAGACACAGTAGTGACATCCGTGGTGTGTATGTTGTGCTGCAATTGCATGTTGGTGCCATTAGCGGAGTGAGCGTTAGCATCCATGTCAGCCAGGTGGACATACCAGTTGCCTTGTAGTGCAGGGTCCCAGGACATGTTATCACATGTGTGGTGGTCTGCATGCACTTACCCTGTTTGTTTTGATGTACATGTTTCACAGGTACCCCCAGTTCTTTGACATGAGGATGTCTGGTAGGGGTGGTTCGTGTGCAGGATGGGTGCTACATATTGGTCAGCAGTCAAGGAAGTTTTGATTTTGTAATTTGCAGTACGTGAGTGTGGCACTTAGGTATACCTCTTTTCTCTCTCTTTCAGCTGTGGCCGAAGGCACTGACCCACAAACGACGGAGCCCAGTGGTGGCAATGCATCCGGATCAGAGATCACACACATGCAGACTGAGACTGAAGAGAGCAGCCCCAGAGAGGGGGACAGAACTGTCCCTGAGGACACACATGTGGAGATGCCATCGTCCTCATCTTCAGACAGTGGTGGTGAATCAGCACTGTTGGTAGACACAGGAGTGGGCAATCTACACCTTCAGTCGGTACACAGCACACTGGGCCCACACTGCCACCAACTGCAACAAGTACTGCTCGTGCTCGCCAGAGTAGGGGGAGCAGAGTGGCCTTCGGTGCAGGCACCGCTGCCCCTGCCCCTGTGACACAAAGTGCCCTTTGTGCTGAGGTGGTTGATCTGCTGCGACAGCTGTGTGTAGGGCAGACCAAAATGATCAATGTATTCCTAGACTACGATAGGAAGTTGGGGCAGGTGGTAGCATTCATGGAGGGGATGCATGGCGATGTTGCTGGTCTCCACAGAACAGTTCAGTCATTATCCAACACAGTGTCTGCAGTCATTCAACAGTTGCATGGAAAAGGTTCTACTTCAGTTCCCCCATCCACACCACTTGATGTCTCAGGGGAGAGTGACATTTCTGACCAGGCCTCATTTTCTGGGTATAGCACTAGAAGCACGCACAGGCAGCAAGGCAGGGCACGGAGGCCACAGACACCATCCCCTAGGACAGGGAAATCTTTCACAGAACACGACATCAGCTACCCTGGAGTTGACACACAGGATCCTCAAGGGATGTTGGGGGACAGGGATTCACATGGAACACAGGCATCCTCCTCAAAAGGTACTCCCAAGGCAAGGGCACCTCCCAAGGACAGGGACACTACAAAGGACAGGGACACTCCCAAGGACAGGGCACTTCCCAAGGCCTGGGACACTCCCAAGGACAAGGACACTACAAAGGACAGGGCACCTCCCAAGGACAGGGACACTCCCAAGGACAGGGCACCTCCCAAGGACAGGGACACTCCCAAGGACAGGGACACTCCCAAGGACAGGGCACCTCCCAAGGCCAGGGACACTCCCAAGGTCAAGAACACTACAAAGGACAGGGCACCTCCCAAGGACAGGGACACTCCCAAGGACAGGGCACCTCCCAAGGCCAGGGACACTCCCAAGGACAAGGACACTACAAAGGACAGGGCACCTCCCAAGGACAGGGACACTCCCAAGGACAGGGACACTACAAAGGACAGGGCAACTCCCAGGGACAGAGCACCGCCCACGGATAAGGCACATTCCAAAGACAGGACACCTCCTAGGGCCAAGGCGTCTCCCACGGCCAAGGAACCTCCCAGGGTCAATGCTTCTCCCATTCACAGGACATCCACCAAGGACAGGCATACATCACCCCTGCATCCCCTGAAGCTGGTGTTGGTGAAGGAACGTACACCACATGTGTCAGAGGTGGAGTCCCCCCATACCTCTACTCCCATCCACACCCCGGTGATGCAGAGGAAGGAGTACACTTTTGTTGCATCCCTTATTACACATGATACAGAGGGCAGAAGGCAGGGCCAGAGCAAGCGCCAGAGAGCAGACCACTACAAGCACATGATTTACCTTTGATGGGTGATGTTTCAGATGAGCCCGCACCACTTACCAGTCCAGTCATGTCCAGGGTGCCCTTCAATATCCCAAAGAAACGGAGACACACACCAGTGACACCTGACCACCCCAATGTCCCTCCAGTACAGCTGTCCCCAGCTTCCAGAGCCACCCTGCCTCCTGGCCCATATAGCCGTGTGGCTCATCATTTCATTGGTCCTAGTGGGTCAGCTGCAGTTCACTCTCATGTGTCAGATAGTGGCACTGTGTCTGTTGTTCGATATCATGCCTCATGTAGTAGCACTGTGTCAGTTGTGCCCTCTCCTGTTTCAGGTACTGCCACTGTGTGTGTCCGCCACTCTCATGTCTCAGATGCTGGCATGGTATTTGTTGGTCACTGTACAGGGACATGTCCTGGCAGTGTGTCTGGGTCTATGGCTCATGTGTCAGTCACTAGATCTGTGGCTGTGTCTCACACTCCTGTATCTGGAACTGGCTGTGTGTCTGGGTCTATGGCTCATGTGTCAGTCACTAGAGCTGTGGCTGTGTCTCACACTCCTGTATCTGGTGCTGACAGTGTGTCTGGGTCTATGGCTCATGTGTCAGTCACTACATCTGTGGCTGTGTCTCACACTCCTGTTTCTGGTGCTGGCAGTGTGTCTGGGTCTATGGCTCATGTGTCAGTCACTAGAGCTGTGGCTGTGTCTCACACTCCTGTTTCTGGTGCTGGCAGTGTGTCTGGGTCTATGGCTCATGTGTCAGTCACTAGAGCTGTGGCTGTGTCTCACACTCCTGTTTCTGGTGCTGGCAGTGTGTCTGGGTATATGGCTCATGTGTCAGTCACTAGAGCTGTGGCTGTGTCTCACACTCCTGTTTTTGGTGCTGGCAGTGTGTCTGGGTCTATGGCTCATGTGTCAGTCACTGGTACTGTGGCTGTATCTCCCAATCCTGTATCAGATCCTGCCACTGTGTCCGAAGCTACTAGGTCAATCAGTCAAGCTGATTCTGTGCTGTGAGGTGCAGTTCCCATCACTCACATGTCATTGTACTTGTCATTGTACTTGGTGTCTGGATTGTCCATTGTCCTACCCTTGCATTATTAATGTCCATGGGACGGGGCACATGACACACGTCCTTGTGCTGCTTCAGATGTATCTGCTCTGTTCTGTACCATGGCCTGTTGATGCACTTCGCCACTCTCATGTGCTGCCTCAGATGTACCTGCTCTGTTCTGTACCATTAACTAAAGACAAGTGATGCTAACGGTATTTTACTTAAAGAAAAGTTATTAGCAGAGACAGATACTGCAAATTATCTGTCTCAAAACATTATGAATTGTACAGAATCAATCTATCATAATACGATAACGTTCATCTAGTGGCTATTAACACCAACTGAAAAAAAGGTACACAAACAGTAGTTATGATTTGTAACTTTCTTTTAAAAGTCCTTTTTCATTTGTTTTTATTTTTTTATCATATGTACAAATCAACTAGTCAAACAATATTTAATCTTGTGAAAAAACAATCAACACAATCAAAATTTCTTTTTGTTAACCCTTAATCCTTGGGTTATGTATGAAGCCCAATTAATTATATACAAGGAAAATACTGGCAATGTCTTTTCTGGCCTTAATTCCTTTTCGAACACCAAAATATCAAGGAGCATAGGAAGCAATAATCAATGTCTTGATGGCTTCTAATCAAATTGTACTCCTAGGGATTGTGTCCAAGAAATTTCAAAATCAAGAGGGTGTCGAAATTGGTGATAACTGTCGACGCGTTTCGGCCTGTCAAGCAGTTTTAGGCCTCATCAGGACAATGGGCATCAAAAAATCATAATAATTTACCACAGCATAGTTTCACAAATCTCCCAGCCCAGTTCCAGTTATGGTATCCAGGAGCTATAATCATTGGTAACGGATCTAAATCGCTCCAGGTAAACAGCGAGTAAGAAATCCTCTGCTAAACACAGCCTGTGCTTGTCTGTATATCCTATGTCTCGCCACACCGGTAATCCAAAAACCTTGCTTCAAACTCGTATTATTCTTCACGGTATCATTGTGTTCGCCAGTGGATTAGGACGCAAACACGCAATCCAAAAAAGCCCAAGTCTTTCTAATGGCACTTGGTCTGGATTGTCCATTGTCCTACCCTTGCATTATTAATGTCCATGGGATGGGGCACATGACACACGTCCTTGTGCTGCTTCAGATGTACCTGCTCTGTTCTGTACCATGGCCTGTTGATGCACTTCCCCACTCTCATGTGCTGCCTCTGATGTACCTGCTCTGTTCTGTACCATGGCCTGCCGATGCACTTAGCCCCTCTCATGTGCTGCCTCTGATGTACCTGCTCTGTGCCATGGACTGTTGATGCACTTAGCCCCTCTCGTGTGCTGCCTCTGATGTACCTGCTCTGTGCCATGGACGGTTGATGCACTTAGCCCCTCTCATGTGCTGCCTCTGATGTACCTGCTCTGTGCCATGGACTGTTGATGCACTTAGCCCCTCTCATGTGCTGCCTCTGATGTACCTGCTCTGTGCCATGGACTGCTGATGCACTTAGCCCCTCTCATGTGCTGCCTCTGATGTATCTGTTCTGTACCATGGACTGTTGATGCTCTGTGCCCCTCTCATGTGCTGCCTCTGATGTACCTGCTCTGTGCCATGGACTGCTGATGCACTTAGCCACTCTCATGTGCTGCCTCAGATGTCCCTGTTATGTTATGAACACTGCCCTGTTGCTGTTATGATACTGCATTGTGCCCTCTCATGTGCTGCTTCAGATGTACCTGCTCTGTGCCATGGACGGTTGATGCACTTAGCCCCTCTCATGTGCTGCCTCTGATGTACCTGCTCTGTGCCATGGACTGTTGATGCACTTAGCCCCTCTCATGTGCTGCCTCTGATGTACCTGCTCTGTGTCATGGACTGCTGATGCACTTAGCCCCTCTCATGTGCTGCCTCTGATGTATCTGTTCTGTACCATGGACTGTTGATGCTCTGTGCCCCTCTCATGTGCTGCGTCTGATGTACCTGCTCTGTGCCATGGACTGCTGATGCACTTAGCCACTCTCATGTGCTGCCTCAGATGTCCCTGTTATGTTATGAACACTGCCCTGTTGCTGTTATGATACTGCATTGTGCCCTCTCATGTGCTGCTTCAGATGTACCTGCTCTGTGCCATGGACTGTTGATGCACTTAGCCCCTCTCATGTGCTGCCTCTGATGTACCTGCTCTGTGCCATGGACTGTTGATGCACTTAGCCCCTCTCATGTGCTGCCTCAGATGTACCTGCTCTGTTCTGTACCATGGACTGTTGATGCTCTGTGCCCCTCTCATGTGCTGCCTCTGATGTACCTGCTCTGTGCCATGGACTGCTGATACACTTAGCCCCTCTCATGTGCTGCCTCTGATGTACCTGTTCTGTACCATAGACTGTTGATGCTCTGTGCCCCTCTCATGTGCTGCCTCAGATGTCCCTGTTCTGTTATGAACACTGCCCTGTTGCTGTTATGATACTGCAGTGTGCCCTCTCATGTGCTGCCTCAGATGTACCTGCTCTGTGCCATGGACTGTTGATGCACTTAGCCCCTCTCATGTGCTGCCTCTGATGTACCTGCTCTGTGCCATGGACTGTTGATGCACTTAGCCCCTCTCATGTGCTGCCTCAGATGTACCTGTTCTGTTCTATCCAGTGCCCATGCTCCTGGCTACTCTAGGAGTCAACCCCTATTATGTGCAATAAAGCAAGTTATTCGTGTGTAGTGGTTTTTCTGCGTCATTCCTGGTTGTCTCCTTGCATTGTTGATATATTGGTGCTATCGTAAATGCTGTTTCCCCAACATGTCCCTGGCCCTCCCCACGTCATGGCCCCGGCAGGTACTCCCCTTCCGACAGCGATTGGTGTGTTTGCGTACCTGCGTCGTCGTCTGCGACGGTCCATGACTTGCTGGTGGTGGAGCACGAAGAGGAGCGGAAATGCGTGTAGAGCTGGGTCCATGACGGCGATCTGCCTTCGGTGTGAATCTCTGCAATGTTTTGCCTCTCCGCTGTGGTGAATCCGCCGTGTTCAGGCTGGTGGTTTTCCTGCTGCGATTTGCTGTGTCTTTTCCGCCATCGTGATTTCGAGGACGGTCGGAGACGTCATTCCGTACGGCGGTGTCTCTGGATTGGTTACGTCCGCCGCGGGATCGGGTGTATTTACGCGGCGATGCATGTTCTTCTGCGGCGTACGGACATTTGACAGTGCTTCCCATCCTAATATGGCGGACGGACTGGCCGCGGCTGGCGGACTGTAAAAAGGCATTTTCCGCCTACTCCAGGCCGGCGGTCGTCCTTCCGTCCGCCATCGTAATCGTAAATGTAAATGTAATTCAGCAACTTGTATATGACACTAAAGACCCTGTAATGGCATCCAAGCCCTTGCATGGAAAGAAAGTCCTTTTGTAAATCGGAAAAGGAATAGCTTGAGAAATCGCCCCTGGGACATTCAGCCAGACCTGAAATTCTTCCGAAATTCACATGTTTATTCTATGAGCATCAAAAGTGGTATAAAACGTACTTGCTCCATTTCGAAAACGTGTGTAGCACATACAGTTATTGCTCTTAAACATGGCCCTGTACTACGGTGGCCTAGCCTAGATGTTCAGAATGACTAAAAAACTAAAGAAAACAATGACAACATTAAAACACGACATTCTCCTGACAATTCTGTGAACTGCAGATACGTTCTTCTTTATTTTTATGTGATGCCCCTGCTCTCCTCCTGTTCTCTATATGAGTGTGTGTTGCACCGTCGGTCTCCTGCTACCGATCAGATTTCACTCTATGCCTGACTACAGACTTGTTGCCATTATTCGTGCTCCCAGATTCAAATGAATACTCTCTCCTTCTCTGCTTCTCCGTTCCCAAATGTTGGCCCTGTGGCTATGGCTGATGTGTGTCTATATCTGGCAGCAGCCAGATTCCCTCGGTCGCCTTCTGGTTGCTCGAGGCAGGAAAACTTTCTTGCAAATGAGGTATTAAAAAAAAACAAGCTAGGAGCTATTTATTGCCTTATGTCTTTTGTGTTTGATTTATTTCAAATCAAAGTCATATGATAATCCTGCGATATTTTAGGCCCGTTAAAGCTTTGTTTTGAACAAACAGCCTGAAAAAGATATTTTGCCACCTCCACTGCCATTCCTGATTCCTCTTTGGGAAGTTTCTATAAGGGCGGTAGTAGGTAGAATTGACAGCAGAGATTCAGGGCTTTAAAAAAAGGACAAACGTCTCCATGGTTGTTTGCATCATTCACAAAATTGGGTTCTTTTCATGTTCCAGCCCTCTCCAAATGCCACATGTTAAATATAAGATAGCCTGGCCAAGTTTCCTAGGACATTTCTGACTAGTTGCTCCAGTCGAGGATTTTTTCTTTGAATGGGACTTGTAGTCTTGTTTTTAACAAAATATTCCAGAATTTAAAGAAAAAGATCCTGGCATGGAGCAACTCATCATGCATGGACCTGTAAAACTTGACACCTATGGTCAAATGTACAGCTAGTCCTCAATGTATACCTCACATTGGTGTACTTTTTGGTGTACTGTTGCATTCATGGTCTGAGGATTAGTTTCTTTGTTTTGCATAGTTAATTAAAGCCAT
The DNA here is from genome assembly GCF_964261635.1 of Lissotriton helveticus. Taxonomy (NCBI): domain Eukaryota; kingdom Metazoa; phylum Chordata; class Amphibia; order Caudata; family Salamandridae; genus Lissotriton; species Lissotriton helveticus. The sequence goes on along the minus strand of NC_136061.1, from coordinate 426,648,802 downwards.
TGCAATAGTAACACCATTCATGGTGGCAAAAGCAGAAATGCATGTAGCAAAATGCAAGGTGATTTGAGCCAATAAGTCAGGACTGGCTGATATTGGATGGATTGAGAGCCCTGATATCCAGCTCTGTGCTTCAGGACTGGAATTCAAGCCTTTTATATAGACTGTGGTTCTACCAAAATGCTAACATAGTGGTGTACGCGGACCTGTTAAAATATACAAGCACCTCAAACACATTTTTGGGCAGACGTGCACATGTGATCAGAGAAATGCCTCCACTCAAAGGACAAGAGAGGCAATGGCTGAAGTGGGTGACCTAGTACACCAATCTGTATGCCGTGTTATATATATATACTAGCAGCCTGTCCCGACGTTGTCCGGGTATGAAATAGAATGTGTGTAATGTGTGTATTTGGCCAGGGCAATTTATTTTAAAATCTCGCGGTAGACAACATTTTTTTTTCTCACTTGAATTGGGAAGGAGAAGGCCCAGCTGCAGCCCTGGTTGATGTTAGCAGGCGCGTGTAATTGGTGTAGTGATCCGCCGCCTGAGCCCGGCTACAGCCCTGGTTGATGTTAGCAGGCGCGTGTAATGTCGTTGAATGAGAGAGTTATTAGCCGCTGGTAAATCCGTTTAATGAGAGAGTTGAGTGACAGCGAGTAGGAGAGGCTGCAGTAATTGTCCCCGCAGACACGCTCATTTGCGTGTTCCCCCGCTTGAGGCCCAGATGCAGGCCTGTTTGATGTTAGCAGGCGCGTGTTCCCCCGCTTGAGGCCCAGCTACAGCCCTGGTTGATGTTATCAGGCGCGTGTAATTAGTGCACTGATCCGCCGCCTGAGCCCGGCTAGAGCCCTGGTTGATGGTAGCAGGCGTGTGTAATTTTGTTGAATGAGATAGCTCAGTAACAGTGCGCAGGAGAGGCTGCAGTAACATTACTTACCACGCCTCCAGCTGAACGCGTTTGTCACGCCCCCAGCACACTGCCACATCAGATGATCTTCTGATTAATGTACTACCCACATGGCATGAAGGGCAGAACGTAGCACACGCCCCCAGCGTTTCTCATGCCCCCAGCGTGCCCCATGATGCAGCGCAGCAACATAATTGGCGCTTGTATGTACGACTCACATGGCATGAAGGCCGGACACACGCCCCCAGCGTTTCTCACGCCCCCAGCGTGCCCCTTGATGCAGCGCAGCAACATAATTGGCGCTTGTATGTACGACTCACATGGCATGAAGGGCGGACACACGCCCCCAGGGTTTGTCATGCCCCCAGAGTTTGACATGCCCACAGCCCACGATATGATGGCTGTACCACACGCCCCCAGCGTTAGTCACGCCCCCAGCCCACGCCCACAGCACAACGCAGACACGCCCACAAGGGACTACTTTGCTGGCACGGTTCTTTTACCTTTTAAATGTATATGGTGGCCGTCTGCATAGCCTATGTCCTTCTGCTGCAACTGCCCTTTCCAACGCTGTATTGGGTGTTGTGATTGGTGCTGTGGTTACTGAGATTACCCGCCTCAAAGGTTTGGGCTCTCTCTTTATAATATTAGTATGGATATATATATATATATATATATATATATATATATATATATATATATATATATAATACAGATCATTCCAACACATCAAAAACTAGTCGCACCCAACATCTTCTCGTAATCTCCCAAGATCTTGTGTCCCCACGATGGAGCACAGTGCCTTACCCCAATGCCTTATCCCGCCCAATCAGGATGAAAAAACCCTTATCAGCTAAAGAATTAGGGGCCCTACGTCGCTCTTACGAGCTACCTCACCTCCCACATAACTCTGTGCACCCAGGTAACCTACATACAGATTCCCTAATCCAATCTATCCTGATCAACACACACAGAGACACTAGACTCATCTCCAGAGGCATAGTTGAAAATAACTTCACGAGAATCCCCCCTCACAATCGAAACCACCACAGTATCCAACAAGACGCTGCTAAAATGTATTCTCCTAAACTGCAGGTGTACATCTAGACATGTAGCCGATATAGATGACCTTCTACTCACTAATGAACCAGACAGTCTAATCCTGACGGAAACATGGCTAAACGAAGCAGCTACTCCCATCATGGACATTCTGCTACCCCCTAACTATGACATCACCAAACTAGACAGAACTGATAGGCCAGGTGGTGGGATAGCCTGCATACATCAAAGCAATCTTACTGAGACCAACTCCAATGCCCCCGCATTATCCTTCTGTGAATACCTCTGCTTAAACATTGCTAGTAATAACAAACAAATATGTACCTTACACACATTCTACCACCCTCATGGAGATAACCTCACATTCATAGAATACCTCATGGATATTCTAGTGGCAAATGACGGCCAACAACATAAGCAAAGTTCCTGGGGGACTTCAATCTTCACTGGGATGACCAGAACGACCCTGGGGTATACAGCCTCAAAGCTTTCCTCTAAGACCTTAATCTCAACCAAATATGTAACAGACCTACACACAACACAGGTGCAACCCTTGACCTAGTAATTTCCAAAGTGGACTCCACACAGCTCGACTCCATCCTCCTCAGCGATTGGTTTGACCATTACGTCATTACATTCCAAGTCCTGGAATCAGTTAAACGACTTTCAACACAACCCCTGAGAACTAAGATCTGGAAGAGAAATCTGAATTTACTGACTTATTACTGTATTTTAATTATTAGTCTATTTTTATTGAGCTTCATATTTTAACTGCTAGTTTTATATCTATTTGAGTATTGTATATTTGAATCACCTATAACTATGTTCTCTATGTCTATTCTTGTATCCTACATCTGACATGTAAAGCACTCTGATACCCGCAAGGGTCTTGTTGGCGCTATATAAAACCTTCAAATAAATAAATATATTTGTTTTTTAACAATCCACTGTTAAAGGCCTATTGGCTTAACAAAGCTTTTCACAAGAAATAAGCCAGTCCTACTGCTGTCATACTTTGTTATAATACATAGATCAGACCTATGGCATCTGATATAGCTTTTCCCAGCAAACCAGTCAGATCTCAAGTCTTTATTACTGGCTCGTGACCATAAACAATTTAAGTTTGTATTTAGCATAAACTTTCTCACAAGGTAACGGTCAGGCATATAGTCATACAATTACAAATGTCTACAAAATTACAGCTAATAAATCAAATACTGTCTCATAATAGTGCCTAATATGGAAATCTTCTATCAACATGGTTTGTCATTACACCTCTTAGCGGACACCACCCATATGGTAACTGTAGCGTGTGTCATCTGACCCACACAAGTAAAACCATCACTTTCAACAACAACACAACAAGGGAGATGCAATGATTTACCAACTGTAACTCGGAACGGGTGATTTATATAATCACCTGCCCATGTAACTTACACTATATAGGGATGACGTCACGCAAAATCAAAACCATAATTTCCGAGCACCATAGTAACCTTAGATGCCAACGAGCAACAAGTAAAATCGCCACACATTACATTGAACACCACCACACTGTTAGGAACTTACTTTGGGCAGTAATCAAAAAAGCGAACCAAGAATCCATGTTGTTTGAAAAAGAACAAAGATGGGTTTACAGACTCAAGTTTCACGAGGTAGGCCTGAATGAAAATATCCCCTGGGGACAGTTTGTATGACTAACCCTGTATCCACCTTTGTCCACCTCTGCGCCTAGTAAATTTCCTGGCAATCTTTTTTGTTCATTTCCCCATGGTAATTTCCTACACTTGATGGTAACACAGATTGGTTGAACAGCACAGCTTTACATTTTGCCCTTTTGGCTGCACCAACATCAGCACACATCTTTTAAAAATTTCATTTTCTACTACCAAGATAATCCTTGCATAGCCCCGTTTGGGTTCAAGTACCAACAGACACCAGACAAAAACATATCAAGAAATATTTGTAATATTTCTATATTATATTTTTTATTTTGTAATTTTTCCTCCAGACGAACCCAGAAGCATACCCACCACAGTGGACGTGCCACGGCCCAGCTATGCTTCCACTTTTTTTTAACAATTTCCTACAATTGGCAGAGTCGCAATCAAAGATGATCCTAGCAATTCTGCTTTTTTGTTTTGTTTTTGAGACTATCCATGTATCGTTAACTATCAACATAGAAAAATATTTCTCATGTGAGCCCAGACGCGGACCCATGTTTTGTGGAACGCGCCTCAGTAAAGCAAAGTGAGAGCATTTTTTCTTTTAGATAGGATTCAGTCAAGTGCCACACCGCCACGAGGAAGCCGACGGCAGCACGTCGTCACCATATATTACGGTACACACCACTCACCTCCAGCATCTCCGGAGCCATGAGCGAATGGTTAATCCCACAACGAGAGCGTAGCCTTGATGAAGTAAGTCCTACCATGACAATTTTCTTAATCCGTTATTCAGGTTTTAGTGAAACTCTGTTTTACAATGATATGATGTTTTCCATTTAGTTTACTGCATCTAACTGCTCCTTTTGGGATACTTTACTTTTATGCCAACAGAATATGACTACAGGCATCACTTCTTCCCCGTTTGGACTCATGAGGCCTTATTGGGGCATATTACATGTATGAAATGCAATGTGTGTTGTATTGTTCTATTCGGGAGTATGTACTATGCGTGTTTATATATTGTGTGTTTAGCTAACCCTTGCATTGAAAATCTTCACAGTGTGAGAAATACATCACTATCCACTTACACTAATGCATGATGTACAAAACATAATGCAATTACGAGGCCCAAGGGGCCAACGTCTCTTTTCTTTTTTCCAACCTTTGTAGAAGACATAAGAACAGACCACATTGGTGCTGTATACATTTATTTTCATTATAGCTCTACTGTTACCTATTGAGAGATTTGATGACTGAAGGAGTGGTAACTGTGAATAACCCCTTAGGTCCTGACAAAAAGCCTTGGGGTAGGGCTTGAAACTAGGCGACCATAGAAACTAAGAGACATTTATCCCAGGAATTTCTCACCATCCCCATTTTTTAGTCATATTGACTAGGGGATTGAATAAATTAATCCCTTTCCCACTCGCCAGATATTTTTAGCCTAGTTTTTACAAAAACAGCCCCACTCCAATATCAATGCAATCAGTGTTGGGTAGAGGCAAAATTCAATATCAGTGCTCCCACGTATCCGTCAGTTGCAGCACACCCCTTCCCTTAGCAGGTTAGGGATGAACCCTATGATGAAGCATGCCACAAAGGGGTAACCCTGGTGGGTGAGGGTTATTTGAAAGACAAACTTCTTTTTTTTCCTTTCCACTACGAGGTTGACATCACTTTCAATTTTCCTAGGAGTGAGTCCTTTTGTTTATTTACTAGTAATTTGGAGGACAAGTTCTCTCCATTTTTCCTCTATATTGTCAGAGGGGTAACCAACATCCAAACCAGTTCCTACTATGGTAATCTGACATTCCAAGCAACAAAATACCTCTCTGCAGGCTTTAATACTGAGTAACAACAGCCTTCCCTCATATACATCTTGACTTGTGCATAGGCTTTTCTCAATGTCATGTTATGTTCTATTATGTTTTATATGGTATTTATCTAGTGCACATACATCATAGTTACTGGGTTCTGTTTACCTGGGTTCATTTGGCAATGCAGTGTGTGATGAGGAGAAGAGAAAGGTCTTTAAAGTTTGTCTGAAAAGAGGGATGGAAGGTTCTGAGCGAAGAGAAATAGAAGAGCCTTCCAGGCTTCAGCAGCAGCCATGCAAAACACATGATTGCCAAGAGGCAGCTTTGGATTTAGTAACTTCAAGCAAACATTATGTATTGGACCTTAAGCCGTGTGTCTTTTTGTACCATTAAAGTGTTGCCACTGTGACGTATGGTGAAGATTTATAAATTGCTTGATGGACAATGGTCATTGCCTTAAACATGATTCCTTGGTGGACATCAGCCAGTGTATATGTTTACAGTAAGGAGAAATGAGTTGGTCCTTAATAACACTGCATATTATGTGTGCAACTGAGTTCAGAATGCTTTGTAGCAGAGTTTGGCAAGAGCACTGAGAAAAGTGGAGTTGCCATAATCAATGCAAGATTGAACAATGTTGTTGAATAGGGCTATATACCGACACTTGTCCACATAGGAAGGATGTTCCAGATGGTCTAAGGTAGCAAAAGCAAGCACTCGCTTGATTATTAGCATGATGATCAAATGTAAGATCCGCCTCCACGAAAAGGCTTAAGTCCATCATGTAGGTACTGCAGAGGTGTGGTGGTCATTGAGGATGGCACAAGGGATCTTGGGCAGTGGCTACATTACAGGGTATGACCATACATTCTGTTTTGGTGGGATTTCGTTTCAGAAAGGTTTTAGACATCTACCAACTAATCAAGTGTAGAGTGTCATGCAAGAGCGGTGAGGAGGATACTTCCTATTTTACCAAAAGACCCGCTGTGTACCATCTGCATATGTGTTGAATTGTGCACCCACATAGGACAAGAGGTCAGCCAAGGGACACATGAAATGTTAAGCAACAAAAGAAACAACTAAGAGCTTTGCTTTGTGATTGGAAGGGAGCTAAAGTCACTACTTGATAACTGTTGGACAGGTAGGAGCGGTACTTTGGCTCCCTATATCCTGGGGCCAAGAATGTTGGGTTCAATAGTGTCAAAAGTGGCCAGTAGGTCAAGAAGGACCAAGGCCACTGTGCTATCACAATACACCAGGATGCAAATGTCATCAATGACAAAGAGTACAGCCAGATAAGTGCTTCCGCACACCCGAAAACCACTCTGGTGAGGACAAAGCAGGTTTGAATGTTCAACATGTTTTTGAAGCTAGTTGAAGACCCGTCTCTCCTCAGCTTTGACCAATAAGTAAGAAGGGAAATTGGGCAGTAGTTGTTTAAATTAGTTGAACCAAGGGTTGGCTTCTTCAATAAAGGTTTAACCACAGCTATTTTCCATTGATTAGGGCAGATACATGAAATGACATAACACGTGAACAAAGTGGTTGGTTCAGTAAGGAGTTAAAAACTTTGATCATGGAGCTAACTTGAAGGGCCAATCTCTAGGGGATAGCCAGATGGGGGATTATGTTTTATGGCCTCTGCGATCTCTAGCCCTGATAACGGAGCTAAAGTTGAGAGGGTTGTGCTAACTATACATGGGCTGGATTCAGTAAAAGTTGGTGGGCAGATGTTTTCTGCTAAAACGGCTTAGAAAATAGCCGGGGTTTTGTTGCTGAAAAAAATTGCCAACTCTGACAAAAATAGGAGAGGGAGCAGTACTTTGCACTAGGGCATGGGGAGTTTAAAAATCGTTTACGATATGGAAAAGACTGCACACTCACGGTATTTGCTGATGAAAATATTTATTTATCAGACGTGTTACACCTCATGCATTTAGGCAAACAGCCTTGCTCATGGATGTTGACCTTTTTGAAAACAACCAATACATATGTGACATAATCATTCCGAGTGAAAATAACAGGCCAGTCAATATTACTCAATTCCTCATATGCAAATCAGAGGGGAAACAGCGTTTACAACGCAACTTTTACCACGCAGTACCTTTACCACGCAACTTTTACAACGCAAGTCGTTACAACGACTTGCGCTGGGGGGTGCTGTAGGATAGGGAATAGTTTAATTAATAAAACCTGCGTGGTATACATTCCTTTGTTATTGACAGGGTAAGGAAAACATGTGAGGTGGGAATAGGGAGCTAAAAACTATATTATAAATTATATGTGCCAATCGTTCTTGAGCTTTTACTGTAGAAGTTTGTGTAAATATTTGAAAGAATATACATATACATATTTTATATGCTTTTCAGAGAGTGGTACTGAAGGCATTTAGGACAGAATGGTCACAGAGGGGAGAAAAATTAGATAAGATTTACATTGCAGCTGAAACTATATTTAATTTTAGATCTTTTGAGCTCAAGTGAATGTTAATCTGATTTTTTTGAGATAGTACACGGTATTACATATGTCATACTTTCTGATATACTTTGGTCATTCATTTACCCTCAGGGGCGTGATACATTTAGGCACCATGTATACTTTGTTATACACACATATCGAGAGTTCGAATTGATACAAAAATATATCCAATACATACACTACCATTTTGCTTATTATGTCGGATTATTGGCCCACTAGGGGGCATATTCACGAGGAGCTATCGCCGAATTAACGTCACTTTTGCGCAGCCAAAGTCGTGATGAATGTATCCCACCATTCACAAGCAGGTGCTAACAGCCCACAGCACCAGCTTTCCCGTGATAGCAGCCACAAAAAACATCGCCACAGAGGACCCCGTAACTATCGCTAGTGAGATGCGGAGTAGGCGTTCCCGTGACAAAACCCGCGACAACACCAGACCTCAACATTCACAACGACCAGACAGATTGGAGATAAGAACACAAATCATGCGATAAGGCGCGTTAGCAGCAGGAATTTTACACCTGCTCTGACCTGGTGTAAAGTTGGGCGGCACCATGCACCACAATAGGGAGCCCTGCCCAAGGCGTCATCGGAAGGGCAACAGATGCCATGTGTGAGAAGTAGGCCTGGCATATAAGGTGTTGAGTGTCTGGTGTCTCCCTAACTTCAATTTCCTAGATGTACACATGGTCCTCAATTCTGGAAATGGGACATGATCATACTTAGTTCTTTTGGAGCCACGGGCTTCAGCCTTTGAAGACATACTAGTGTGGTGTCTGCACCTACCTACTCTAGTGGAACTACTAAACTCTCTCTTGAGTTGTAGAAAGGGTGTGCTGGATCCTTGACACACAACTCTAAGTTCAGTACAATTTACTTTATTCTAAATTTGAATTATATGTACCTATGTATCTATAGTGGTTTTCAGTTAGTCGCTCAAAGAGATTCTCTGGTAAAGCAATAGCAAGCTTGAATCCAACTGCTGCACACCAATGTGAGAAGCTGGCCTGGCATATGCTGTCCACTAGTTATAGTGGGCGCCTTGCACCACTCCGAACAACCCTTACTGATGATAGGTTTAAGACAACCTTTATTGAAAGCTATCCTAGTGGTAGCTATGGAGAGCAGCCTTCAGGCTAAGTCTTGAATGAGTGTAAAGCAGCTTGGTTTACCAGATTATAACCTCTTGAATGTCTAAGTGATATGGAGAACCACACAAGGTATATATATGAGGAAAAGTCAGCCCATATCGCACCTGATGCCCAGGCTGCTGGCGCAGGACGCCTCTTAGTTCCCATCTTGAACAATTACCAAATAAAGAGACGGGCGCTGGAAGCAGGAAGACAAGAATAGAGCTTTATTTCTCATGAGGAGAGCCTGTCATTTCGGACACTCGCATAGTGTCTTCAGGAGGTGCTCTAACAAGTTCTCTGAGGCTTCGTCTTTTATACACATGTTTATGATGCACAAACATTCCTTATTACAATAAAGACGCTTTGAAGTGGGAAGAGGCATGCTTGGAATCCCTGCTTCAGGCCTATTCCCATACCAGTCGCTCAGATGTCATCCTCCCCTCCTGAATGTAAATAGAGATTGTGACCTCTCAGCTGGACATTCCTACAGGGCACGAGGGCAGGAGGGGATGATCAGGTCAGAGGTTGGTCAGGTGATAAGGTCGGACACTTCGGTTGGTGTATCACGGGTTTTGTTATGCTGGGCAGGGAAAAGGGGGATGTACATCCACGAGGCTTGGTCTTAGGACTTGGGACCGGGTCGAGAGGCCAAGTGCAGCCGGGGGGGGTTGTCAGCTGAGGGGAAGGGTGTTCTTGGGAGGAAATGGGGGGTGTGGGTCAAGCAGGAGTGCTACTTCTAGAGCAGGGTCACGCAGAGGGAGAGGGTCTTGTGGCCGATGCATGAGCAGTGCGCGCGGGGAGGGGTGTCGGGGGTTTAGCAAACGGTCAGAGAGGCCATGGTGCCTAAAATAGCTGTCGTGTACATATGTGCATGGGACTTATGCTGGCGGGATAACACAGTCAGTGTTTCGTAATTATTCGTTCTGCTTACAACAAGGGGTACAGTGAACACAAATGAACGCCGCTTATGTACACATACATTTGCCATTTTCAACAGTCGCCGCTTTTTTACATAAGCAAGTTCAATTTCTATATAGTCGATACGATAGGCAGAATGCAATACATGTTAATTTACATTTGTTGGGTTCTTCATACAAGTCTAGAGATCGATATTATACTTTTAGTCAGGGTTAATCAAGAAAAACGTTCCGACACATTATAGAATCATGTTCTGACTTTCTCTCCGCTGACATCAAAATACAGTAGAAAGTGCTCTGATACCTTCGGGTCTTGTCAGTGCTATAAAAGACTGTTGGAAAACTAAATGCATGAGTGATCGATGAAACATTTTAGAAAGCAATACAAAATGGCTGAGGGAGGAGTTCAAGTTGATACAAGCAATTTGGTCAAGGGGGTGAGTAGAAAGTTCAGGAAGGGGGTTTTCGTCACAATGTTTTTTTAACAGAGTCTGTCTTCTTTTGTTGGCGCTGTTGAGCACCGGCGGTGGAGCTATAGGTCCAGCTCGGATTCATCCTTACAGGTTGCAGGGTGCGATCAGTCCTCTGCTGTTAGATCACAGTCCTGTTTCCTAACTGATGGTCTTAGGGGTGCCCCATGCTGGGCACCTGCGTGTCTTTCTTCTTCCGTGGCAAAACCTCATTCTATAGTCAAAAGTTTATACGAAAAGGGTGATGTTTGTTGAATAATCAAGGGGAGAGAGGGAGGAGTGGGATCAGATCTGTGAGCACACCAAGGGACCAAAGGAGCAAAGGATGACGAGCAGGCAGGCCCATCGGTCGGGCTCAAAAAGGGACGGGGACTTCAGGCACGAGTGGGTCAGCAAATCGAAGGCTTCAAAGCAGCCCTTTATTCCTTAATCTGCCGAGTTTGAGAGTGGTGCCTCGTCCCGCGTCTCGTTGCTCTGTGACTCCACCTTTGGTCGTGGTCACACGTGCTTTATGATCTGTGGCCAGGCTGTGCGTCACGTCCAGCTCCTCTCCTCCGGTGATTGTATCTTTGAATGGGTACAAAACAAGTTTTTAGAAAAACTGGCAGGAGAAGACATTTATACATCTCAATTCCGTCCCCAATCCTAAGTAAGTGGGGGAAAAGTTCATTGGTCACAGTCAGAAATCATCACTCATGGAGTATGTAGGAGGGCATTACCATTGAATTCATAAACCTGTTTGGCGTTCATTCGTGACGGATGTGGAGAGAAATTGGACCTTTATACACAGTGCATTATATCAAACTCAAAATCGAGTCCTTATGTAGAGATTCGCCCTTCTCTTTAACCCAAGTACTGACAATCTTACATTTCCCTTCGGGGTCGGAGAAAGCAAGCAGGGGCGTTATGTCATGAAGAAGGGGGAGGGGGGCAGATGTTAAACATGCTTTTCTTGGGGAGCGACCATTAATCAAGGTCATCAATTACGCTTCGAGGGTAGCTGACGTGAAGCTGGGGTTAATCGGGGGAAGCGGGGACGCTTTGGACAGGGAGCTGGGGTCGATCGGGAGAAGCGGGGTACTCTGGACATCCGCACTTAAGTGCAGAGGGGTGAGGTAATCTGTGCATTGGGAATTGCATTTTTAGCGAACCGAAAAACAGAAGGCCATTGACGTTATAGTCCCCCTATAAAAGGCCAGATTAGGGGACATCCGTCGTCTTACCTGTCCTTTCCTTCATTACCAACTCGGGTTCTATCGTTTTGCAGAAAGGAGAGGTAGTAATATGGCAAGTCACAATCGTTTTAGTTCCTGTCAATTTTGCCGAACACCTTTGTGTTCGAGGAGACCCAAATAAGTTTTGTGCCGGGGGGGCACAACGTCACCATACAAGTAAAGAGGGAACAGGGGGCTTTTGGAGAGAGAGAGAGAGAGAGAGAGAGAGAGAGAGAGAGAGAGGGAGAGAGAGAGAGAGAGACCGCACTCTAAATGGTCCATTCGGTACACGTATGACATGGAGAGAGAAAGAGAGAGAGAGGGAGAGAGAGAGAGACGTGTACAATAATGGGTCATTCAGTGCGCGCACAACGCAGAACAACAGGGGTTAAGTAATACGGAAACACAGGCAGAGGGATGACGTAGCTCCATACATTACGTACACACATACTCAGGTGAGGGAGACAGTACATGTATTATATACAAAAATCCAAGACAAGACATATAACCGTTATTGGCCATAATGATCTCTTCCTGTATGCTGCGTATCCTTAGCATCCTAAGCTCTTTTTACCCTTTTCTTTCCTTTTATTGTCGGCTGCCTTTACTGGTCTTTGTTGTTTTACACACTTACGCCTTTGGCAACCGGTCAAGAACTAACCTGGTCGGGCTAAATGCGTTTCCAGGCGGAGGCAACAGTGGGTGTCAGTTGGGAGAACAATAGGGCAGCCCTGAGTCTCCTGTCCATGAGGGTGTGGAAAGGATGTAGTAATTTCTATACACTGACAACATTCCTAGTCCTTCAAACGGAGGGTACTAGAGTAAACCTCACCTCAGAATATTCTTTTAAACCTTCCCTATTTAGTTAAGTGTAGAATGCTTAATCATAAGTGCACGTCATTTTTGGTTGTATTATTCGGGGTGCCAAGCGAAGTCACATTTTGTATTTTTCGCTTCAGGCTGTCCTCTCAAGCGCTAAGTTCAGGGTATTGTTCGCTCATCGTGTGTAGGTACCATAATCGAACGCCTTTTTCCCGTCTCTTCGTCCGTTAGATCACCATTTTCTTTTTCGTATTTTTAATCGATGTTCCAAAGTGACCTGCAGAAAGAGGGAAAAAAGAAGGGGGCGGGGGCAGCATTTAAAAACACATCAGCGCGCATAAACCCGAAAAGGCTTTTACTTACTACATACTCGGTCTATCTCCACGGAACGCAGTTCTTGCCAACTCGGCATTTAAGCCCAGATGAACCTTTTAGTGTGGGAGAGATGATTATCGGAAGCCGGTGGATAGCATAGGTCACCCAAGTGTGGTATTATGGACCGTATGTAGGGAGGCCAGGTGGCACTCCTTCGGGGCGACTTAGGGGCATTTTAGCACAATTTTCCTGATACAGGTAGCATATAAAGTATAGACTGAATTCCAGGGTCTTTTAGCGGTTGCTTTAGGCTGCACAAAAATGTGCAAAGTACATACAACAAAAACCTGGACCATTCATATTTGCAATATTTCTGCGTACTATACTTTTTAACCCTTAACTAATCGAGCTGAGCCATTTCACCTGTAATTCAGTTATATCGGAAACAGTGGTCATTTATTCGAAACATACCAATTTACACGTGACAACTATGTACGTTTTTTCCAGAAATCTTTAATAAAAAGGTCGGTGCATAAATACGGGCCTACAACCCAGTGGGCCGGCCAGAACTGTACATGTGGGGATACTTATTAGTGGAAAACCTAATGGAGTCGGTGGTCGTTGATTTCATAAAAAGTGCGACAAGTGCAATAAAATCATATCGAAACTTCAGTGTGAGCGAGTATCATAAGTGTTGAAATTCGAACTTTCAACAATCATGATGTGCCAAACTTAACAACAATTCATTGTCCAAATGTTCAATCAGCACCCATCTCACTTCAATTCATTGTCCGAACACATAATCAGTACCCATCCCATATCACTTCATTGTTTTTAAAAACTGTATGCATATTTCATGACACCAAAGTTGAGCAATCGGGGTACAACAAGGAGTTGAAAGTTTCATTTGTACCAGCGCCATTTTGGGTGCAGCCAGGCAGATCCAGGCATAGTCAAAACCTCCACCAACTCGTGGTTGGCCCAGAACCTCTTTCGGCAGTCAAAAAGTTCCGTTAAAGGGCAACAGAAAGGGATCGGCAGTATGAACCATCAGTCAAAGGGGGGAGGGAAGCAACATTTTTTTCTACCGGGTCATACTGGGTTTTCACCGGAACCGATCCGAACTGTAGTCTGCAGGATTTTAGTCATTCAAATTGAGGCTGGCGTCAGCATGGGAGCGCCGACGTCCCGCGGCTACATTTTCATCGTTCCGCGGGCAATCATGGCAGTCATTCCCCATCGGGGGTATCTGCGGGGATCGGGGGCTCCCGCGGCTCCCATAGAATCTTCAAGGTCGTGGAGAACTTTTATGATGGTGGAGTCAACAAGCAACCGGGCCATTCCTTCATGCTGGGCCCGTTCTTGCAAGGTCGACCGCCATTTTGAGAGTTCGGCAGCCACCGGCAATCGCGGGGTCAAATGAGCAGACGGGCTCCAACCTGCCGGGCGAGGCGTCGCAGCATCGCCACAGTGGACGAACCCTTTGCCGGGTGCGTGGAGCATTGGGGGTGCAGCTGGGGAGCCTTTCACCTGGGGAGGTGGGAGAGGCTCGTTCGCGCCGCCTCTCCCTCCCGGTGCACCCCACGGCGTATCGCTTGACATTTGTTATGGCCGGACCAGGCGATGAGGACGAGGGGGGGGGTCGGAGGCATGTGCAAGACACCCCCCCCCAGTGTTGTCGCAGCCATTATGAAAGAAGTGGGGACGCCTGGCACGTTTCGGGCCGGGCCCACAGCCGATGGCGGACGGACGCTTCTTCGCCCTGGCCCCAGGAACGGGTCCCTTGGTTCATCCGGGGGACAGGCCTTGGCATGTGGCGCCGCCTTCGGGCTATTCGCGTAGTGGTCTTTCCACCCCACCGCCCCTGACGGTTTTTGTAGACTTAAAAACGCCCAAAGACTACTAGAAAGTAGCCCAAAGTAGCCCAACATTGCTACTTTTGGGAAGGAAGGACTGGAACGGCGTCAGGCAGAAGGCGGTATGCATTGTGGGTTTCGTTTGTCGTTGCAGCCGTTTGTCATGTAAATAGTTGATTAAATGTTTTTTTTCCTTGTTTGTTAAAAAAAATAAAACGTGTTCACCTGTTACTTCGTTAGAGTGTTATATATTTTTCTATTATTCGCCTAAGTTTTGTCGTTAATTGGGCAGGGTGGGTGGTGGAGCCAAACTGTCTCGAAGTTATAGCGTTGAGTTCGGTTTTCCTCACCAGTTTCATATTTTCTGAGGGGTTGTTCCCTATGTTTCTATTTCAGCGAGGTTAAAAAGAGATCTCATCAGCGGCCTACTGATTTCACTCTATTCCTTTTCTTTTCCCTAACGATTTTTATATATATATTTTTTTTCTCTTTTATTTGCTAGCACGATACAGCGGCTAATTCACATTTTTATATTTGTCCTTGTGTATTAGGGGTACCCTCCTGGCCGAGCCAGATGACCTACCTCCAATAAATGGTCCGGGTGGAACTGGTTTATCAATCAGTGGGGAGTAGATAGGCATGACAGATTACAACGGGGGACAAAGGTCCGCATTACCTACCCTTCCTTACTTGCAAAGACTAGACAGAACATTCCTATTCCACGTTATTTGCAAACAGAGAATGCCTCAAAAGAACTATTCCTTGAACAATAAATGTCCAGACAATCAATCAATCAGTGGGGAGAAAAACAGGCATGACGGATTACAACGGGGACAAAAGTCTGCATTATCTATCCTTCACTATCTGCAAAGGGAGGCAGAATATTCCTATTCTTCCCCGTTTGTAGACAGGGAATATCTCAAAGAGCAATAATCGATAAAAACCGATAACAAACAATCAATGCGGAGAAAAATAGGCATGACGGATTACAACGGGGACAAAAGTCTGCATTACCTATCCTTCACTATCTGCAAAGGGAGACAGAATATTCCTATTCTTCCCCGTTTGCAGACAGCGAATGTCTCAAAGAGCAACAGAGCAACCAATCAATCAGTGGGGAGAAAAATAGGCATGACGGATTACAACGGGGGACAAAAGTCCGCATTACCTATCCTTCACTATTTGCAAAGAGAGAGGAACGTTCCTATTCGTCGCTGTTTGCAAACAGAGAATGTCTCCAAGAGAACCAATACTTCAAGTAGCAACCGAGGCTAAATGAACCAATCAATGAACAATACCAGTATTTTAAATACTGATTCCAAAACAATCAATCAATCAATCAGATGGATAAGCCATCCTACCAATCAGACGTTAGGGCGCCAATTGACGGAAAAGTCAGCCCATATCGCACCTGATGCCCAGGCTGCTGGCGCAGGACGCCTCTTAGTTCCCATCTTGAACAATTACCAAATAAAGAGACGGGCGCTGGAAGCAGGAAGACAAGAATAGAGCTTTATTTCTCATGAGGAGAGCCTGTCATTTCGGACACTCGCATAGTGTCTTCAGGAGGTGCTCTAACAAGTTCTCTGAGGCTTCGTCTTTTATACACATGTTTATGATGCACAAACATTCCTTATTACAATAAAGACGCTTTGAAGTGGGAAGAGGCATGCTTGGAATCCCTGCTTCAGGCCTATTCCCATACCAGTCGCTCAGATGTCATCCTCCCCTCCTGAATGTAACAAGAGATTGTGACCTCTCAGCTGGACATTCCTACAGGGCACGAGGGCAGAAGGGGATGATCAGGTCAGAGGTTGGTCAGGTGATAAGGTCGGACACTTCGGTTGGTGTATCATGGGTTTTGTTATGCTGGGCAGGGAAAAGGGGGATGTACATCCACGAGGCTTGGTCTTAGGACTTGGGACCGGGTCGAGAGGCCAAGTGCAGCCGGGGGGGGGGGGTTGTCAGCTGAGGGGAAGGGTGTTCTTGGGAGGAAATGGGGGGTGTGGGTCAAGCAGGAGTGCTACTTCTAGAGCAGGGTCACGCAGAGGGAGAGGGTCTTGTGGCCGATGCATGAGCAGGGGTGTCGGGGGTTTAGCAAACGGTCAGAGAGGCCATGGTGCCTAAAATAGCTGTTGTGTACATATGTGCATGGGTCTTATGCTGGCGGGATAACACAGTCAGTGTTTCGTAATTATTCGTTCTGCTTACAACAAGGGGTACAGTGAACACAAATGAACGCCGCTTATGTACACATACATTTGCCATTTTCAACATATATATATATATATAAAATATATGTATTTATTACTAAACACTCTCTAGTAATCTCTTTATGAGATTACAGAGCAAGATACACACTTTAAACAAAATAGAACTTCAGTAAATAGCACAACATACACTGGCCCCTGGGGGGAGACTAGAAAAAAGGCCTTGATACTGTAGAATTGCTGGGACCACAAGGAACCACCCAAGTAGTGACACAGGGGATCCACGGGGTACGCGTGCAGTGTGAGAACACAGCAGCGAGCGCCGTTAGCTTCTATGGGGAAAGTCGTGGTTGGAATTTTAAAGATTAAGGACACTTTGGAGAAGACTTTGAGCACACCCCTTTAGACTTAAGGGGTTCTAGGGCCAACAAACGTGGGAGCACCTGAGTACTCAAGTTACCTCACCCAGGGAAGCCGGGTGCATAGGTGTCAAATGATGTCGGGAATCGTCTTAGTTTTCAATGGCGACCTGCTGCAAAGTGCTGCTGCTGTGGAGAAGAAAAGTGTCCGGTGTGATCCAAGCCTGGATCGAAGATGTGAGGAACCTGAAAGCAGAGGTGACAGAGTCTAGGTCACTGGCCAGTGACCAGTGGCATGATAGACGAATGCCCACTGATGTTGGGTGCTTCAGGTGTGAAGAGGTGAAGCTTGACTCTGCAGCCACGAGGACCAGGAGTCATTGACGATGACCAGGAGCTGGATTTGAGCTGACCCGCGAAGGATGTCGAGTGCTGCGGCATCGGTGTTTGGATTGAACATAAAAGCTTTGGCAACAGCAACCCACGCATGTAGAGAAAATATGCTTCCGTGTGGACCTGCAAGGATCAGAGAACTCCCCAAGT
Source organism: Lissotriton helveticus (assembly GCF_964261635.1). Lineage (NCBI taxonomy): Eukaryota > Metazoa > Chordata > Amphibia > Caudata > Salamandridae > Lissotriton > Lissotriton helveticus. Next base: position 426,631,031 of record NC_136061.1, on the reverse strand, counting down.
AATGGAGAGACAGGGCACATCTGGAGCAACCAGGAAGCCCAAGGAAAGTTAAAGTTGTATTCTCAGGGACCTCACCAGTCGAAGGACCAGGGATCGCGAAGGTACCTCGAGAGAAACCACAAGGGCCGGCTCATGGAACACTCGTGGAGTGTAGGCCAGCAATCTTCGATGGAAATGCTGCTTGGGATCTGTGCTACAAGTTACCCAATGCACAGCCTCAAGGATAGTCGTGAAGCAGATGCACTTGCAAATGTACACGGTGTCTAGGGGTTCCCGTCCCACGGTACCCACGAGGGCTGCGGGACTCAGCTTTGCTGGGGACTCGAGTCAGCCTCGGGAAAGTCTGGAAATCCGCATCCTGTGTTTCAAATTCTTTGGAGTCCAGCGGGAGCATCAGAGATGCAAACCGGTTAGATGCGTCTTTGGTGCCTGCCACGCAGGGGAGTAACTCCTTTACTCCAAGGGAGGTTCTTCAGTCATCCAGCATATCATCGAAGTTCCAGGATTCAGTATCAGTGTTTCGTCCAGGTGTAATCTAAAGTCCTGTTGTCAGGGGTTCCTATCTTATACCCGAGGAAGGGGTGGGACAAATTCTGGGGACCCACCTATGGGAGGGTTTGGAAAGAGGGGTGGCTACACCCATTTCCTTTGTCCAGTTTTGCGCCAGAGCAGGGGCTGGTAGCCCCTGCAACCGGTTTGAACTGGGTTATGCACAGGGACACCAAATGTGCCCCCAGTGCTGACTTCAAAGCACTCTTGGAGTGCAACCACCCAGCCGCAATACACTAAAGCCTGTCACCTCCCTGTGACAGGAAACCTATTGTCCAGGCCTCTCCTGTTGGAGTTTCATCCAGCAGCAGGAGGCCAGACTCGTGTCTGTGGCGGTGGCATCCATTTTGTGATCTTACTCAACCCAGAGGAACTGCATTTAGGGAACCCTTCCCGCTGCACAGCCCATTCCTGGACTATTTTGAGTCCAATAAATCAAGTATTCAAATCTTCTTCTTTGTACTCCTTATTTATTTTGTGTGCTTTAACCACTTATTCCATTTTCTAATCAATTTAATTTACCCAATCGTCTGTTGTGCTGCAAACAATGAAGCAAACAAGGAATAAGTGTACGTTTCCACAAGTCACAGCTTTATTAGCGTCACCCAATGCATTTCTGGAATATCTATTCCCTTCGTCATGGGTATCTACAAAACAAGAAATCATAATCTGACACCTCCATACATACTTGTTCTGCTGACTTACATGAAAGACATACCTTAACAAACTTTCACCAGAGTTGGTTAATTATGTAAAATTGCCGTGCACATCAACATGTGTTGCTACATTGCCCATTTCTTCATGTTACTCCTATCAAAACATAACACCCATACTTCACTGTTGGTACCCGCTCCATCAAACGACGACAAGCCTGCGGTTCAAATAACCTTCCTCGCTTATACAGTAATTACGGCTTAATTCAAAATCCCCTCTATGCCAATGATGTTTCTTCCACACACGTGACAAGGGTGTAATAATAAAATCCCAACATCTTAAAAGGTGCTGCATCTTGTCCATACGACTCTTAGCTGACGACATACCAATCCATGTCTACATTGGGCCGAACCACACTTCTCTGTGAACACGAAAGCCTTATCAACTGCTATAAGTGTGCCGCACCTTTTAACTCCCCTTACAATTATCAACAGATAATCAGTCACAGATGGCGTTGTGTTGACTAAACTCTGGCACGGATTCCATTTCTTTACTCGCTCTCCCGCTTTGCCATTCCTATATCACAAAACTACATGTACCAGCATGCTTTTCAGCATGATCTTGCTCGCAAGAAGCAACTCATGCCCAACCCGGTATTGGAAGAAATGAACCCCCGTAGCTGCTCTACAACCGAAAGTATTATTCCTGATAGGCACATGAATAAATTAATTGCAATGTGTTGTGGCAAAATAAGAATTTTCAACATTTTAACATCAACAAATTAACCTTTTAACATCAAAAAAATTTATTAATCAACATTCATGCATGAAAACATGAATGCAGCAATTAGCAGTCTTTCATGTTTTAAAAAAGTCCCCTGTTCCTTCAAGCCGTTCAAGTTGGAAAACGTCACTCCAGAGATCTTTGTTGTATTGCCAAGCGCTACCATTTCAGTACTTAACCTTCCTTTTATAAATTGACTTTTCCACTTGTGCCCCCAGTGCTGACTTCAAAGCACTCTTGGAGTGCAACCACCCAGCCCAAATACACTAAAGCCTGTCTGGGAGGTAGTTACACCTCCCTGTGACAGGAAACTTATTGTCCAGGCCTCCCCTGATGGAGTTTCATTCAGCACCAGGAGGGCAGACTCTTGTCTGTGGCTGTGGCATCCATTTTGTGATACCAGGGTTCAGTTAAGCTGGTACCAGGTGTACTGGTGTGGTAATGTTTCTCCCTCTAGAAGGGTGGAATCATATCCCCACCACCCGAACTGTTGGGAGGTATGATTCCAAAGTATTTGACACCAAACATGACATGTTTCCTTGCAGCCATTCCAAAGTTAGTATCTACCGCAAGGTTATAATGCACTTAAGAGTATATGGTCTGGCTGCATCACAGAACAACCCCAGAGAATAGATTCCGAAGGCTGCAGAGGGGCTCTGCTCATGCATGGGCACTCTCTCACACAAAACTCAGCACCCTTCCTTCAGGATTGAAAAGGCCTGCCATAGGGGTGACTGATAGGTTTATAAGTTTATTGATATAAGGTAGATATACGTAACCTATATCTAAGTAAGGGGTGCACACACCACCTTACATAGGCTGCAGTAGCAGACCTGTGGTGTCATTTTGGAAGGCTCCCTAGGTGTGGCATAATACATGCGTCAGCCCCTGGTAGGCCTATGGGGTACCTATGCCCTGGGTACCTAGTGTCCCCAGTAACCAAACTGGAGTGTACCTAAAGTACATGGAATCATTCTAGATAGCATGGCCCCAGCCAGACTAAAGTAAAAAAACAGTGAAACATCAGCAAAAAGTGGAGGGAACTATAAGAAGCGGATCCTACTCTCCAACACCATGGAGCAACTGAACATGCAGCACGGACACCCAAGAGGGCCACAACACCCACCAACTCCCCCCCAGACCACCACAGAGGCAGCGCAGGCAAAGACTTCGGCCCCCCAGGAAATGTACCTGCATCACAGGCACAACATCTGACAATGTCACTGTCCACTACAGGCTGAAAGGAAAAACCATCCTAAGCATCCTGGCCTTCATCGCGCCCAACAGGCCAACTGCACCAACACAGTGGACAACCAACATCCCACCCTACACCAAGCTGCTGGCTGTGCACCACCGGTTGACCCCTGGCACACCCCAACCAACACCCGCCAGAGTCTGCCGAGTCTCACAGACAGAGACATCCAAGACCCCCACACCTATCCTGGACATCACCATCACCCTGGCACCCCAGTCCCCGTACGGCCAACACAATGAGCAGGAACCCATGGAGACCAAGCAAGGACCATATGCCATAGCCGGATGCAAGCACATGTTGGGGCTATCCACTGCACACATGTCCCACCTGTGCCCCCTGGTGACACAGCACACAATCAGCACACTTCGCACATCTATGTGCAGGCAACATCAGAATACTGTGGGACCCACACCAATCTCGCATCCAAATACACAGCCAGCATGATCCCTACATTCTCCGACAGTATATCAGCAACCAGCGTTCCAAGGATGGCACCAAGGGAAATGCACAGCCCCTTGGCAACTATCCAATTAAAACCTCACTCACCTCAACTCCACAACCATGCAATCCACCACTCTGGGAATGCACACATCACAAGTCCACAACCAACATGCACAACAACATGCCCACCCACCAGACACAATAGAACAACTCACAATGGTAACCTGGGCAAGCCGTGAACATGACCAATCAACGGGCATGACACCTCAGCCACACTGTAGATGAATGTGGGGAGAGGAGGCAACCAGGCATATGTGAAGGATGCAGTAGAACCATGATTGGGAAAGTACACAATGAGAGTGGTGGCAATGTGCTGAACAGACTGCAGTATGAAGTACACACCCATATCCACGGTGACATACACCTTTGGTGTTTGGAGTGTAGTGGACAGTGGTCGGAACAATGTCACAGTGGGGGTCCTTGCGCAAATGTTGCCTGTTATACGACCCCCCCCCCCGTAAGAGTAAGCAGAGTGGGATGGGCCGGTGTATGCCAGGCCAGCGAGGGGTGTGAATAAAAAGCACGGAGCCCTGGGTGTTGTCCTCTTCTGGAAAGCCCAACGTCTCTGCCAGGGCGGCACGTCCCACCCCGCCACGAGGCCGACACCTTCCTCGTTAGCGGAGTTGCCTGAGATCCTGTGCATCTGCCATACACCGGCCCGCTGGACCACAAACCCGTCAGGCCTGACCCTACGCAGCCAGGCCACACTAATCAGCATCCAACACCGGCGTGTGTCATGGAGTGCCCACCACGTACCAGTGTAAGCCTCAAGCTCGTGGCCCGTGACCTCGCCAGCCTTTCATGCTGGCCCACATTGCTCCTTTCTTGTTTACATTTTCTACCGGCGAACTCTGCTGCTAAGTGTGTCCCATAAGTGAAACTGTGTCCTTGCTCCTGAATGGCAGTGACCCCAAATCCAGGACAGCGGCCACAGCACCAAACCCCCAGATCAGTGAGGCATAATTCCATATGGGCATCTTGCGACACATGCTGCCACAAACCCTGTCCAACGCCATCTGGTGAGCCTTACTGCCATAAACCCTGTCCAATGGCATCTGGTGAGCCAAGCTGCCACAAACACTGTCCAACGCCATTCGGCGAGCCGTACTGCCACAAACCCTGTCCAACGCCATCCAGCGAGCCGTGCTGCCACAAGCCCTGTCCAACACCAGCCGGCAACACGTGGATGAGTGACCACGACTACCCTGCGGACCAGTAGGTCTCACATCCAGCACCTAGTTGTGATTCACGAATGGCTCAGTCCACACCAGTGGTCGCACGGAGAGGAGTAAGAGGAAGATGCGGCTCAGTTCGGACGAAAGTCGTGTCACGGAGGTGACCAAACACATGGTGTCACTGAACCGGACCTACGCAGGCCGGTGGGGTCACCAACCTAAGCCGGCGACACTCGGTGAATGGCCCATGCTGACCGTTGCCTCCGGCCTACACTGCTCTCAGCCTAGGCTGTGCTTGAGTAGGTCACAGATTTGGAACTGAACATTGATTATGCAAAGGCAGATTACTCATCGTTGCACGCAAGGAAAGGCCTAAGAGGCCTTGCATCTTGGCGGAGAGAAAAGGATCATTATTACGGAGGTGTTCGTACACTACCGACAACTGCCCTGGTGTCAGTAGCACTGTGCATCGCGAGCCAAAGACACGTGGCTGTGGGCCACTGCTGACCGCTGCCTACGGCCAACTCTGCGGTCCAATAGGTCACAGAGTCATGATTCAGCAATTGCGGATTCTATATCAGTGTACCGGCATAATCGCAGTCTGCATCCCCACTCAGCCCCAGTGCCACTAAGTCTGTTCCCCGACATTCATGGACACTCTCTGGTTGAACAGTGGTGGCATCTGAGCCTATGGACTAGGGGGCAGTTTTCACCCCCATGTAGCTGATACGGAATTGGTGGTGGCAAAGGGCTGTCGCATTCCATTTTTCCATTTGCTGCTTCCGAATAAAATCAACCTTTCGGCATCTTGCCCTGGAGGAAACCTTCCACTGTCCCCCGAGACACTTCGATACATACACCTCGGACATTGATGGTTACCCGCTCAGGTCGCATAGCTCTTCTGACTTCACCGCAAGTCACCATCCTGTGGCTGGGTGCCTGTGCCGGCCGCAGTGCATCCTGGGCAACTAACTCTGTGCTGGTCCTGTCTGGGACCCCTTCTCCAGAGACATGGGCTGGCTCCTGAGTTGTAGGCCTTGGGGTCATCAACACCATTACTCTGGGGCCTATCGCTGTACGCAGCCTCTGGGCCCAAATGCGTCCCACCAGGGCTCACACACCAAAGCGGGAGCTGCAATAGTAAAATGACATGTTGTGCATTTCCATGCACAATGTGGCAGGCACCGCGCGGTGCCTGCCACCTTGTGCATTGACATGATATCCCCCAAGTGCACCCCTCCAGCCCTTAGGGGCCCGCAACGGGCCCCCAAAGTAAATCCCAGCCAGCCTTTCCATGGAGGCATCGCTGCATGGAAAGGCCCTGAAATCTCAACATCCTAATATGGATGGCGGTGCCTGCTAGGCATCGCCACCATATTTGAGCCCCAGCTCCACCTGGCCAGCTATCGTAACGATTGCCGACCAGCGGAAAATTGGCCGTGATACCCACCCCCATCGTAATATGGCAGTGGGTAATTCACGTTACAATGGCTTAGCAGCGGTGGCGATCGTTATGCCATCGTAATCAGCCCCTAAATTTCACCAAAAACATAAACAGTACTAGAATCACAACTACTGTTATAGCTATATAAAAAAGGTATTTCACATTTAAACTGTCTCTTAAATATCTTATAACATGACTTAATTGCATAACATTGCTTAATACAGCAGAAGATCGCTTAACATATCTGAGAATGGATCCGGAATGAGGCACTACCCGCACTCAATAACCTATGACTGCGCTGTGAGGAAGACCTGGGGGTACCTATTGAAGAGTAACTATGGGATAGTCTAGTTCCCTAGAGTTTCTAGAAATGCCTGTTTCCAATCAATATATTTTTATGTGCTCCACAGAGCACGCCTCATACCGGCACGCATATATAGATACTTTGCAATAGAAACAGCTGCATACCTCCAATGTGGAGAGGTTGGATCCGAGTTTTTACAAATGTTCTGGAGCTGCCCAAAATTGGAGAGCTTCTGGGGGATGGTGACCGACACATTAGCTGAGGTGACTGAAAGGGAGGTGAACTGTACCCCAGGGCATTGTTTATTACATTGGTTTCCTCATACTTCCAAAATTAAAGTAATAAGTACATTTCCAGACTTGACTCTCTTATTGGCCAAGAGAGAGATTGCCAGACACTGGAAGTACTGGGGGGCATCGGCAGAAAGGTGGAGGTGAGAGATCGTGTGATAGGCAGATTATGAAGCGACTGAGAGAGTCCAGAAGAGGCAGTGGGTCCTTGAAGGCTGCCAGAGTATGGGAGGTGCTGGTGGCACTATTGACACATACTGAATCCTCCTCTGGCGAGTAGGCGCCGGATACTCCATGAGGTTATAGGTCACCTTCCTACCTACTATGGGGTCCCTCCATATGCAAACAAGTAACCTCCCCTCAGCATACGACAATGGAAGGAGGTGGATAAGACCAGAGTAAATGAGTCAAAATCGATCATTACCCCTCACTATTAGGGTATTGCAACTTATATGAGGAAACTAGCCTCAGTCATGGCATTCCTAGAGGGAGGGGAGTGAGAATGTGGGAAAATTACCTAGTTTGTTTTAGTTGGCATTGCGATGGATACTTTAGAAAGAATCTCCTTGGGTATAGAGGGACGGATGACCTCTTAGATACCTAAATCATACTGTGAAAAATATGTACTCTCGAACAGTTTAACGCTTACTGAAACTGCTCAGTCTAAAGGGCAACAATCTGATCCATGAATAGATTGATGTACCAAATGTAATATCAAATGTTCTTGTACTATCTCGTTATATGCCTTCGGTTAATACTCAATATATTATTTTAAATATATATATATGAGAACGAGGAGGTACCTTCCAGGCAGAATTTGTCAGTTTATTTATTTATTTATTGATTTATTTATGAAAGCACCTGACTCACCCCCGAAGGGGTATCTCCGCTCTGAGAGAAGAATGGCAGAATGGTACAGTCCTGAAAGAATTAATTCAACCAGAGCTCAGTTTTAAGAAGTTTCCTAAAAGGAAGATAATCTGGGCATTTGCGAAGGTGAAAAGGGAGTTGATTCCCAAAACAGGGAAAAAGGTAGAAGAAGGCTTTACCGCCTGTAAGGGCATCCCTAACGTGGGGATTCACAAGCAGGGATTTCTCTTCTGATCGTAGGGATCTACTTGGCTGGTAGGGAATGACTGTTTGAATTAAATAACAGGGTCCTCTACCATTCAAAGCTTTACGTACAATACCGCAGATCTTGAACTTGAACTGTAAAGGGAGCTAGTATAATTGTCATCAAAAGGGCGGAGTGAAGCCATTCTGACTGGCAAGTCGGGCAGCTGTATTCTGAACCACCTGTAGTCTGTTTAATGACGAATCACTTGCGACAATCACAAGAGCATTACAATAGTCCAAGCGACTGATCACCAGCTCCTGGACGAGCGTTTTTTGCACTGATAGCGGAAGAAGAGGAAAGAATGTATGCAGAAAGCTCAGCATATAGAAGCAGGGACAGGAGGTGGCCATTATCTGAACTCTCATAGTGAGATTATGATCTAAGCGGACACCCAGATTCTTAACCAAAGTTTTAGGAACGGGAGCTCTATCCAGCTCAGGGGGCCATAACAGGGAGGATACCATGGCTGGGATTACATCCAAAGGTGACTGTGATTTGGCTGCTTTAGTTGCAGTTACACATCACGTATAATGTCATGATCCTCAATACCATAATAGAAGAAGGACTTGAGGCCCTGCTTGAATCCAGTAGAAGTCGAGTTGCCACATTTGCAGCAAGGGTTTGCAAGTTTAAACCAGGTAATTCATATCTTTTACCATAGTACATCTTATTCTTCAAAGACCTTAGGGGCATCCTTATGAGGGCATCCAAAGCCCAGAAAGGATGAATATAAAGGTAAAAATTGTGGCAACGTCTCTGAGGGCACAAAAAGAGCCAAGGCCCAGTTTCCCTTCTGAACTTTCAAGTACATTCTGATTATGTGCTTTCTTCGGTGCTCCTTACGCACAACCTTCCTGCATCACAAACTCAAAGCACCCCACCTACATACATGTGCCCACATAATCAACTTTAGCAACCTCATACACATCTTACTAATAGCCCTCACATTGAATAGCCAATCCATCTGCTGCACAATTCACAGTGCACCAATCTACAGACACCATCACAGAAATCTTCAATGCAGAGATGTGGCTCCCTTCCACCACTACAAAGTGGTCAGTGTGTGATATTAGTCAAGAGAAAATGTACTATCCCGTCAAGTGCTGGCAGGCTGCAGGAGTGGCTTGAAGCCTGTCTTGACTGCAGCCACGGCCTTCCTCACCTTGCAGGGGTTTAGGGTCTTTCTATAAGGCTGGATTGTGGGAGGTGAGAGGAGAACTTCGCTTTGGTGTCTTGTCTAACTTCCCAAGATGTTGTCTCTCTTGTAAGTCAGGTGTGTCATCTTTTGGAATGATTAATTCTGGTAAGAGAATGAACAACACTCCAACAATGATTACTTGACACCACATTATATTTCGAAACAACTCTATAGTTTGATATATATGTAGTAATCAATATCAACCCTTTTTGGGTGTTGAGTATTTTCTAGTTCGGTATCCATTTAGCTCTTTTAGATTATCCTTGTGGTAGTTATTACACAGACCCACCACCTTCCTCACCTCGCAGGGATAGGAGGTTTGTTATAGAGTCCAAAGGACTTCTTTGTATTGGTTTATTATCTAACCTCTTAAGATTTCAGTTCCTATAGAAGTCAGGTGTATCCTATTTTCAAATGATCAATTCCTCTTCCCCTCCTCAACACTGCTTCCCAAACCCCAGCCTGGCTCATTTTATGGATCAAGAGTCCCTGTAACTTACACTGGTGATTGGAATATGGTACCAACTATTATATGCATTCATACCATCTAAAGTGTTATTGATTATATTTATGTTTGTATTTTTGCACTAGGGAATGGGATTGGTAGTGTTGCACTGTTACTCCCTTTCCTACCCCTTCTTTCCTGATCTCCCTGGGCCTGAATTATAGAACTTCTTCATCCTACGAAGTGCCTACACTTGTTGGCTCTTGGAAGGCAGAGGACTAGTTTCTAACAGCGCACCATTAGTTGCTGATACATACAATGCATACAAACTCTAACCTCTGTAGAACTCGTTTAGGCTAACTATTGTATATGATGTGTTATTGGCCAATGTAATGAAGTAATAACTTGATTTTGCCCTCCTGTCTTCAAATCTATGAAGAACTAAATAACGGCTCTCAATCATGGCAGGTAAAACTCTCTCTGGATTAAAGGTGTGCATGAGTGTGAAGAACGCACATCTGTAAGGAAAATGACACTGCGTGCACTACAAGTTCAGAAAGGCGACCATTCCTAAGTTCGCCAGGAAACATCATTTGTTTTTGAATAATGTATCTTTTCATCCTTCTTATGGTAATGCTGCATCACGGCTCTCTCATAACACTGAAAATTTGCATAAAAAGGTACTTTTCCCCTTGTAACCAAACTGGCCCATCTGCTTCTACACACAGAGGGATCTGTTTGCATGATGCTCGCTCTGATAAACCTATTGCCATGGGAACCCGAGGGCCTCTGCAAACCTGCAAGGCTTTGCTAAGATTATACGAGATGACATGTCAGACGATAAATATGATTGGGGGACACGTTCTTGTTTGCAGAAGCAGAGATCAGAGCGCGAAAATTAGGAAAGGCAGAGCTATGGCAGGAAGGCGTTCTTGAGCGGTAGAAACAGAACCGCGAGCTCAGATGAGAGCAGTTGGCGGGAAGTTTAGGAAGTGGAACTGTTGCTGGTAGGGTGACCAGATCTTGAGATTCAAAAGTAGCTGGACCGCAATTTTACAACAACGGAGGGGCGCAGAATGACAGCTGTCATCAACATAGAAACACGGAATACGCACTAAGAAAATAAATAAAATGCAATTTCTAAAACCAGCATCATACCTGTTAATTAAATTGCTTACATATAACAGCTGCGAACTAGCACAGCTTTAGAACACCTTAAAAAACGTATCTCACTGTTTTCAGTCGACTCCCTCTAAAAACCGGGACATGAGCTAAAAATTGCTGAAATCTGCAGGGACAGCTGGTAAAACCCCGTGACTGTCCCGCCAAATCCGGGACGGATGGTCTCCCTAGTTTGTGGGAACTGCGGGGCATATCATCAAGCGGCAGCGATATTTATCGCTGGCCGCTTTTAGCGTGCACAATTCTAACGCCGTCTATCGCCGGATTCTATCGCCCGGTCAGCGCACTATTAACAACGTGCATCGCCGAGGTGATAGAAATCCCGGCAATAGCTGCGATAAGCGGCAATATCACAGAATTAACAGCGATAAAAAGGAAGCGTTAGGGAAAACATTGTAGATAGGGAGATGTGGACTCAGCATTATGATCCACCTCCCATGACACATATGGCTCAGTCGGGAAAATAGCAGGCATAAGAAACCGGCGATATACCCGGTTAGCTCTACTTTTTATCTCGTTAGCGGGTTAGCGATACCCTTATTTTATTAATAGAGAGAAGCTGGATTAACGACTATGGGGGATATTATCAACAAAATGCGATAAATATCGCTAAGCGCGTTTACCGCATTTTTTTAATCGCCATCTATCACTGGTTCACATCGCATCATTAGCGGCCTATTATCAATGCGCCGCTAAGATGCGATGTAAAAGCCAGCAATAGCGGGTTTTAGCAGGAGAAATCCTGTGGTAAACCCAATGCGATAAAAAATAAGCTTGCAAATAGGCAAGCGTGGTCGTAACCTGACTATCCACCTCCCATGTAATGTATGGCTGAGTCATATTTTATTTAGGCGTTAGGGAAATGCGATAAACACGCTTAGCGCATGTTTTTTTATCGCGTCGCTGGATTCGGGCCGCATTTGTAATAGGGCGATGTTGTGTTAGCGACCGTTTTCATGGACTTTAAGTCAGGAACGTCTACCTTGCATGTCATTAGCGATGACATGCAAGGCGTAATTGAAAACGGTCGCTAACATTATCAAGCAAGCGCTAAATCAGTTTAGCGCTTGCTTGATAATAGTGTGATAGAATTATCGCCGCTTTTTGCCCGAAAACAGACGCTAAAAGCGCTGATAAGTCTATCGCAAGACCTTGATAATATGCCCCTACATTCTCTCAATTTCTGTAGGAATTGCCTACCTCATATCTCATTACCGATGCGAGGCACAAATAAAATGGGTGCTAAGGCATGGTTTCACGGCTAGCATGACCTTGCAAATAAGGCTATAGAATTATCGCCGCTTTATGCCGAAAACGGACACTAAAGCGGTGTTAATTCTATTGTGGCCCCTTGATGATATGCCCCTACGTGACTTGCGCTACAAAGAGAAAGAAAGTGGCAGAACTCGTTTAAAGGGCACCGTAGCAAACACTGACACAAGATCAGGGCAGGGAGGACAGCCCTCGTGTACAAGAAAGCTTTTTTTTTATACGGGAGGTTCAAGCTTTCAAACGTTTCCAACTCTGGGTACTGTCACCTCCAAAATGTAATCGATCAACCTGCTAATATAACATTTACTACTCATGCCTCTTATACTACTACACAACCTCCAGCATTTATTTATTTATTTAGAAACCTTATAAGCATCAACCTAAACTTAAAATGCAAACCTATAGAGAAGCCCAAGCGAGTCCCCTTAACCATAGCCAAAGAACCCCAAACTGGTTATTGCAGGCCGACCCCCAGCATCCTTCTTCTTTCCATACTGAAGTTTCCAACTATCTCATGCCACTTAAATCAATACAAACCGTTCGCGTGGACTACACCGGACCCCGTCTGGTCTAAAAACAGCAGGGGTATGTAACATATTCCCCAGCCCCAGTATTTGCGTCCCACTTTCTGGTTTCTTCTGCTTTCTTTTACAAATTCTGTTCACATAATCCGTCTTCCTGCCGTGGTCCGAAAAGTCTTTCTTTTTGGGAAAGTCCTTTTGCCGTGTGTGACCTGCTGCCCTACCCTTGGCCCGGACATCCTCATGGTACTTACCGGACTTGCAACTCGAGAATTCCAGTGCTCCTCCCTCTAGCCCACTTTTCCCCTCTTGTTCTTCCCTGGCGCCCACATGGGCAGCACCAGGTTTCATCTTTCCACTTTGTGCCCTGCTCTTCCTTCTCCCTAAACCCTTATGATGCTTATGGAATATAAGCATCAAGAGCTTCTTTTTTTGTTTTCTTTATTCAGTTTGTGTTCATTTTTGCACCCTCAGGTCTTATCATAACCAGACAAGATGTGAAGCCAGGATCTCTGCAGAGTGCAGTTACAGTGGCCTCTAATCTCTCCCCAAGGGTGAAGATAAAAGCTCCTGGACATCAGTGCTGTCGAGCAAGTCCCCATCAAAAAGTAGGCCTCCCTGTAGAGTCCTTAACTTCTCTGGATAAACGAGGGCGAGCATTCCAGAGCTTAGCCAAGTGATGCTAGGGAGGGCAAGTCCAGGCTCAATGCAATACAATTATCATGTATTAACAAACCATATGTCTTGCCAAAGTTCTTGTGCACTTAGCATCTTTACAAATAACCCACATACATGAAATATATTGACAGAACGACCAACATTCTAAGCGAATGACAGGATATACACAATACAACACTGAATGTAACGCAATAGTGATACAACGAACCAGCAGTCTCTCTAAGAGGTTCTGGGTCTCATGTGCGTACCGACAGGTTACCAGGTTCCCTCAGCAAACCTTATACAATGTTCATGAACACCTAGAGATGTATTACATATAGGGCACACTAACCTGGTTGGCTCCACTGCACAACTTTAAATGGGTGTGCTTGGCGCAGACCTGCTCAGTGCGCCTTATTAAAGATAATTAGGCCTGGGTGAAATTTAAACTATGCGGTCGCCATCCATGCAATTTTGGAAATTTCACAAAATGCTTCTTATGTGAAATTCCCGTAAAGAAACAGGAGGGATGCGAGAGTATTTCAAGGGGAGAATAGCACAATAGAGGGGGAAGTCCAGCAGACTGTCGCTTCTAGAAATGGTAACTGGCAACTCCCCCCTGCGTGTATATCCACAAAAGGCATGCCATGATATACAGCTCATCAGGGAAGAGGAGTTTGTGACAGGAGCGGCAAAGCCGCAGTGTGGTCCCAATGTGCATCAGAGAGGGACCGGTGTAACTAGGTGCCAAAGATGCTGACTGACGGGGGTAAGGTGAAAGAATGGAAAGCTCAATCATTCTAGTCGTAACTCAAGAACCCAAATCCAATACCCTTTACACCAAAAACATAGCAACGGTGCAGTCTGGCAAAAAATATGCAACAAAAAAAAAACAGAATCACATTTTAGCCCATCAATGCATCAACTCTAGTCTCTGTATATGTCTGAAGGAGAGAAAGGGAGTGCGGGAGTGGACAGATGTGTGCCTATCCTCTTGGAAAATCCAGCACGGGTGTAGGTGCTGGAAAGTACATCATGCTTGAGGCATCATTTCACTGCTTGATATGGTGCATATACATGGAACTAAACACACACCACCAAACAGACAGACAGATAGGCCCCTGTGGTATCTTCCTATAACAGGGGGGCTACTGTCAACTATGCCATTGTTTCCCAGCCCCCTGTCACCGCTGTGGAACGCGCAGCCGTGACATCAATTGGAATGCCACGGCGGGCAACGTTCTAATGTGAGCGCCTGCGGAGGAGCGGATGACGGCAGGCGAACTATTGCCTGTCAGCTGTGGCTGGGGTTGGTTCTTGGTGATTTGAACTGTTTCAATAAATCACTTGTTGATGATACTGACCTGCGTCAGCCTCCTTCCTACATTACTACAGCCCCCTTTCTTCAGCAAGAAGGGTGTGGATATAGCCGACGGCTTGCAAAGGGGAGAGGGGTTGTTGTGGTGTGCGGGTTGAGGAATGTCGGGGGAGTATGGCGAGAGTCATCAGTAATGTCACAGACTGAATGGGGTTCTGGAGGGAGTAGGGCCTTAGCATAGAGAACAGCATGAGAATGGGTTTGCCATGCGAGAGACAGAGGGGGACATAGCAGCACAAGGAACACCAGCAGCCCCAGTTGGGTTGTATACACAGATATTATCAAAGACAGTGGCGGAGACAATTGGGTAGGTCTAGAAGAGGATAGGGGAGGGGAGGGCTTGCAAACCAGGGATAAGGATAGTCACATGGCAGGTAGTGATACAACAAGTGCAAAGGAATTCCAAGGTGCACAGAGCATGCTCATTTGTTCCTAGTGTCTCTGTCACCAGAAGCAGCCCCAGATGCATTCACCTGTGCTTTCTTTGCTAGCTGAAGTGAGTATCAGCGGGGATCAGATTTGTCTCTACCTGAGTCCTCGGGGAGTTCCTCAACCTTTTGAATCTCCGTCTCTCAATCAGATTTTTTTCCTGAAAAGTCAATTTTGTGTTCCTGGCATAGGAGGTATTTAATATGTATGTCAAACGTGCCATCTTCCAACTATTCAGACTTTCGTTGTTTTAATTTTTCACTTATCATTTTCATCCCTATACATGGCACTTCTGCCCAATTGTTTTTGTGCGGCAGAAGGAACACGGGGCTGTTTTTAGGAAGATTGAATGGCTGCTGCAAAACACGCATAATTTCAGCAAAGTGGACTGGTCATTTTCCCTCTTTAAATTGCAGCAATATAAAAGGTTGGTGATAAAAGTCAAAAGAATAATCACTTGTACTTTAAAGTGCATGACTCAAAATTGTTACCCACATTGTTTCTTAGATTGAATACAATCACCTCTCTACCCTATTGTGCGGACACAGCATTTGTGTAGACTGACTCCTGAGAGCATGGTAGTCTCCAGCCTGGATCACCCACAACAGAGTGGCAAAGAGATATGAACCATCGGCACCTGGCTGCGACCAACCACAAATACAGTGATCAGGAAGGAGACATAAGGGTGGTTTACTCTAAACAACCGAGACTGCAGAACCTTCACCCTCACCATTCATCGATTGGCAGTGCTACAGGAAGACTAATCAGCAGCCCCTCCTAGCAAAAGGGCCTAAAAACATTTCTATAGGAGCCCAGGCTCCTTTGTCCTCCCTCCACTGTCTGGGTCTCCCCCTTCCTGATGCACTTCCACTATATGGGAATATCACCCCTTTCGTTGTTCTCATGAACAGGCGAGGGGCTTTCAAAATGGAACCAACAGGCCTACATCACTCTAGTTCACTTACACGTACAATACATATACTACAATGGCCACATACTCCAACATGCACAACATACAGTTAGATAGGATGAGGTGACAGGGTATAAATCTGACTGTGCATTAGCGAGATGCTCTATGTTAGTGCCAAATAACTAAGTATAATAGTGAGTGAAAACTATTTTTAATTACAAAATTGTGAGGGTAGACCTTTAAATAAAACCCTCTATTTTTTTCTGCACCAACTCCCCTTTGTGGAGCGTATGGGCCCTGCACCAAAGTTGGAATACTCTGGACTATGTTTGAAAGTGCTGCACTAGGCTTGGCACACAGCAGCTTTGTCCTTTAAATGACTGAATGATGTGTACACTTCGTAGTCACAAGTTTAAGTTGTATGTATAATAGTGTTTCTGTCTATTGCTTACATACTCTGATTGCTTGCTATCTGAGAAGGCCTTCTCCCACTATACTTCTAAAACCCTCTCTGAAAAATTGACCTTCACCTACTTCCGCTTCATTCCCCTCTTTCTTTTTCTAGAGTGAACCTCTTCTTACCTTCCATCCTCTGCATGCCTTCTATTTCTGAATATAGGGGCAGATGTATCAAGATACCTTTTTGCGATTCTCAAATAGCGATTTTTTGAGAATCGCTATTTTAGAATCGCAAATGGTATATATAAAAAAAAATCGATTTTTTTTTGCGATTTCTTGATATTCCTTAATTGCGAATTCGCTAATTGCAAATTCGCAATTAAGAAATACTTTCCCATTCATTTCTGTGGGCCAGGATGCCCATAGGAAGGAATGGGAAGTTATTCTCAATTTGCAATTCGCAATGTGCTAATCGCAAATTGAGAATAATTTCAAGGGTGCAAGGGTATCTTAAGGACACCCTGCTGCACCCCTGAAATTTACATGAATGTGCATATGGCGCACATACATGCCCTAAGGGCATGTATGTGCGCCACATGGCACCCTTACAAATGCTAAAAAGTGCATTTGTAAAAGAAATCGCAAATTACCACCAACTACAAGTTGGTGTTAATTTGCGATTTCTTAATCAGGCTTCTGAAGCAACAACAGCACTGAGACCGCCCTCCTTAGTGCCACAGATGATGTCCGCACCCTCCTCAACCGAGACAAAATTGCAGCCCTCATCCTCCTAGACCTCTTGGCTGCCTTTGATGCTGTCTCCCATCGCACTCTCTGCACAATACTCCTCGATGCCAGCATCCGCAACTAAGTCATGGAACAGATCGGCTTCTTACTCACGGCCAAACAAAGAGAGTCAGACTACCACAGTTCCACTCCAAATCCACAGAGATCAGCTGCGGAATGCCTCAGGCCTCCTCCCTGAGACCAACTCTCTACAGCATATACCTGATCCAGCTCGCAGCCACTGCCAGGAACCACGGACTCAACATCGTATACTATGCTAACAACACCCAGCTGATCCTCTTCCTCACCAACAAGCCCACAGTTGTCAAGAACAACTGCCATGATGGGATGGAGGCTGTTGCCAAGCGGATGAAGAACAGCTACCTCAAGCCCAACACAGAGAAGACCAAAGTCCTCATCCTGGGCTCCACCCGCTCCACCTGGGGCAACTCCTGGTGGCCTGCAGCACTTTGAAACCCCCCAAACCCACAGACCACACACAAAACCTCAGCATTATCCTGCACTTTTCGCACACCATGAACCGCCAGATCAACGCCGTCTCATCATCCTGCTTCCAAACGCTATGCCTACTCCGAAAGATCTTCAAGTGGATCCCCACTGAGTCCAAAAAGACTTGAAACATGCAGAGATCAACCCCTTGCTGAAGAACCCTCTGCCAACCTGACGGAACTCAAGAACTTCAGACCCATCTCGCTGCTCCTCTTCTCAGGCAAGGTCATCAAGTAGGCCATCAAAGCTTAACTTTCCGAGTTCATCTAAGTGAACTACATCCTGCATCTCCCCTAATCCGGCTTCCGAAGCAACAACAGCACAGAGACCGCCTTCCTTAGTGCCACTAATGATGTCCGCACCCTCCTCAAATGAGACACAATTGCACCCCTCCTCCTCCTAGACCTCTCGGCTGCCTTTGATGCTGTCTCCCACCGAACCCTCTGCACAATTCTCCCCGATGCCGGCATCCGCAACTAAGTCCTGGAATAGATCGGCTTCTTACTCACGGCCAAACACAGAGAGTCAGACTACCACAGTTCCACACCAAACCCACAGAGATCAACTGCGGAATGCCTCAGGCCTCCTCCCTGAGACAAACTCTCTACAGCATATATACCTGACACTGCTCGCAGCCACTGCCAGGAACCATGGACTCAACATCATATCCCATGCTAACTACACCCAGCTGATCCTCTTCCTCACCAACAAACCCACAGTTGTCAATAACAACTTCCATGATGGGATGGAGGCTGTTGCCACCTGGATGAAGAACAGCTACCTCAAGCTCAACACAGAGAAGACCAAAGTCCTCATCCTGGGCTCCACCCGCTCCACCTGGGGCAACTCCTGGTGGCCTACAGCACTTTGAAACCCCCCAAACCCAACATACCACACACAAAACCTCAGTATTATCCTGCACTTTTCATGCACCATGAACCGCCAGATCAACGCCGTCTCATCATCCTGCTTCCAAACGCTATGCCTGCTCCGAAAGATCTTCAAGTGGATCCCCACTGAGTCCAAAAATATAGTCACCCACGCACTCATCAACTGCAGACTAGACTATGGCAACGCAATCTAGGCCGGCATCACCTAGAAACCGTAGTACATTCAAAACACCTCTGCCACATCCTCAACATACCCCACCGTAGCTACATCACCGGCCACCTGAGAGACCTCCACTGGCTCCCAGTCAACAAAGAAATAACTTTCAAGATCTTCAAACATGACTACAAAACCCTACATAACATAGGACCAGCATACCTCAACCACCACTTCTCACTCAATGCACCCACCAGAGACCTCCGCTCTGCCCAACTGGCCTTGGCCACTGTCCCACGTAACCTCAAGACCACTGCTGGAGGAAGAGCCTTCCCCTACCTCGCAGCAAAGACCTGAAATACCCTGCCCCTCCACCTCCGGCAATCACCATCACTGCCTCAATTCAGGAAGGACCTCAAAACCTGGGTCTTCGACTGAAGCAAAGGACCTTCGACGGATCAGCAGTCTCCGTCCCCACCTCCCCAGTGCCTTGAGACCCTTACGGGCGAGAAGTCGCGCTTTACAAGGCACTTGATCGATTGATAGACACGATTCTAACTATCAAGTAACTTTAATGATATGGTAGTGAACAAAATGTGTAAAACAATCCAAAGTGATATGCACTATGGTACATATGTGAATATGCTTATGACCAAGGGGAGCGGTTCTCTGTAGTGCTGTTGTGTTACTTGAGTCCATAATGTGTGCTTAGGATCCCATATCATAATGAATAATAGTATGCAGATCCATATATGTTTCTAATAGTCACAATTTTTTTGCTTTTATATAAAATGAGCATTTTAAGCGAGAGTCGACTTTAATATTGCTTACAAACGTTTGGATATTTTTTTTTAGGACTCGTTGAGGTGAGCAGCCCTGAGAGGCACAGCCATGTCCCCCTGGGAAGAAGTGCTCAGTGCAGAATGCTGTGTCATTGTACATTGGTGCAGTTGCTGCACTTCTGAGTGAGTTTTGCTGCTCTCTGAGGGTGACATGCATTGAGACGACCAATAACTGTCACTGTTCACTCTATTTAGCATTCATAACGGATCCCCTGCTGTGATTTGTCTTTTGGCTCGCAGTTGCAGAATGAGAAGAGAGTTGGTTCACATTGCCCACTCGGCCTGGTATTCAAAGTGTGCACATCAAACAATCACTGTGATTTTGCTTATTGTTACAGCTTCTGGGATTTGTTCGCTCGTTCTCGTCGGTCTATTAGAATAAGTTACAGGGCTTGGTATGTGAGTTTCCAGTCTGACTCCAGTATCAGGTTTATCATCTCTATGTGTCTTGGTACCCTGTTACCCAGGGCTTTAAGTGAGCCGGGTCTCACCTGTGCTCAGCACCTGCAGTTTTTTAAAGAGGGCCTCGAAACGGGTCTCTATCGGACTCTGTTTTGTGCCCTGGCACAGACGGTCCGCTTTTTTCCGGACTGCAGTGATAGTAGGCACATTGATGTGTGCGTGCTCACACTGCTCACTTATCACTAGTGGAGAAGTTACCGCATGACGTCACGCCAGGTGAGCATTATAGGGGAAGGCGATATCCTTTCAAGAGAGTCAATTTCACTCTGGATTTCCCTTCGCTTTTTGAAACACAGGAGCAGCAATAATGTTGTGGTGTCACAAGGGCTTTAAGTGGAAGCTTTTTCAATATTATATACAAGCCATAGTTGCAGCATATTTATCTTATGCAATTACAACCATTGACAAAGCCAATAGTCCTGACTTGTTGTAGGTATGATGTTACTTGTTCTACCATATATCTGGATGCAATGACAGAAACAGCAAAATACAAGTCGGGCGGCACAATATGTCAAGCACAGATTTTTAGCTTACTGTGTTTTTAAGCCACACGCTTAATTAGATTGGCCACGCCCCTTTGAGAGAACCCCCAGTTTTTTCATCCCACTTAAAGAATGATGTTACCATCTTTGATACCTTCTCTGCTGAAAATTCAACAAAATGTGGGATAGATTTGATCAGTTTCTGGAAAAACGTGTGGTTTCTATCTCTCTCTCTCTCTCATGTGCTGCTTCCGTTCCCCAAACACCCACCTGTTGCTCCATTATCTCTTCCCCCAAGCTCGTCCATTGCCTCCCCACTATTTTTTAAATTATTTTAGTATTTTTGTGGGTGATCTTGCCTTGCTTGGCCTCAAGCACCTCTGTTCCTCCCTTGCTAACACCCCCCTGTTGCTTACCAATCCTCTCATAGTCCATAACCTTTTAAAAATTAAAATATATATTTATGGGAGGGCCTTGCAGCTGCCATTTGCAGATTTGTCACTTTGTCACACAAAAAACACTTTCAGGCAACCAAAATTAGTTTTGTTTAATTACCACATATTTATTCACTGATTTACTGGTGTCTGCCAACTTGGATCAGTAAACAATGCGCTCACATCACAGGAAAACCTTTTTGCTTTTTACCAATGCTGAATTTCATTAGCTGAAAGCTTAGCAAAGCCAGTATGTCTCTAATGAAAAACCTATTGGCTTTACCATTGCTTGTTTATATTAGCTGTGGTAAGGCTGGATTGCGATATATTTTCGAGATAGGCTGGTTTTCTAAATCTAATGGATTAGGGCAAGTTAACTCACCAAGAATGTTATCAAGCGCTTGATTTGAAGTCTAGTGGTGTCCATTAGACCAGAGTTCTCTTAAACCCAGTTAAAAGATATAAATACACCTCATTGGGAACAAATGGAACAATGGTGGGACTGGACAGCTGACACAGTGGCAGACTATTCTCACACCTAGGCCATGAGCCCCATTTAATAATCCAGCCCTGATCAGTTCAATCCTAAGCATGCTTGTTAGACCTGGAATCTTAGGTTTGTTTTTCCACTGTCTTGTTTGCTTCTGACCTCCTGTTTTTGCCTGTGTGCTGCATTTCATTTTTGCTGATTATTGGCTTATTTGATTTAGTGGTAAGTCCCTGGTAAAGTGCATTGTGTGTACCCAGGGCCTGTAAAACAAATGCTACGTGTGACTAGTGAGCCTGCAGCACTGATTGTGCGACCCACTTGAGTAGCCCTGCAAACATGTCTCAGGCCTGCCACTGCAGTGTCTGTGAGTGCAGTTTTGAACTGTTGTGGCGACCTGGCAAGTGCACCCACTTGCCCTAGGTATGTGACTGCCAGCGTGGTGGTGCTTAGGTGCCCCCTTTCATGCCCTGAGGATAAAGCCTTTGGTTGCCCCTCTGTTGTGTGCAAATAAGGCATGGTGGGCTATTGCATGGAGGCAGCCCCTTTCCAGGGGAAGATTGATACGTTCACCAGTCCTGCTGTGGACCTTAGAGAATGGGGTGGAGCCTGGGCACTGCTGGGGGGCACCCCACCAAACTCTACAACCTCCATTCTCCAAGCTACTTCTGAATCTCTAGAGTCGTTGGAGGGCAAAATTGTTGAAATGAGTATTGACCTGTGCCTTCTCTGACACGATCTTCAAAACACAGTGGAAAGAGTCTCAGAGGCAAATGGGAGACTGTTGGAGGTGGAAGACACCACCAAGACTTTCCAGGCTTTACTGGCGGACCCTTCAGCGTAGAGTCGGCATCCTGGAGATTAGAGTCGAGGGCGCTGAGGGCAGGTCTTGAGGGAACAACATCCAGGTCGTGGGGGTGTGGGGGTTCCGGACGAGGGGCCTCAACCCACCCTCTTTATCACAGACTGGATCAACTCATGGATCCAAACGGAGATATTATTGAGCTGCTTTGTGGTGGAACATGCACATCAGTCCCTGGCCCACAGGCCGCCCCCTGGAGTTCCACCAATGCACAATAATCACCCGAATACTAAATATTGTGGACAGATTATGCTGTGCTGCTGATGGCTGCTGGGGCCCGAAGGAGTTGGTGTTTGATTTGCAAATGTGTAACCTTGTTTCACATGCTCAAGATGTGAGGCCTCACGCAGGTCGCACTTTCCTGTGTGTTTATTATGCAGGGTCAACTAACATGGCGGTGGATATAATGGCATGTTCATTAGGTGACTATACAATAGTCACTTGGAATGTAAATGGCCTTAACAACAGAATTAAGCGGGTGGTGATGACATGTGCAAGGCATCACCACCCTGTCGCTCTCATGCTTCAAGAAACGCACCTACTGGCGACCAACTGCTCCTTTTTTCAGCGGTTTACTATACAAAGGTCTGTAATTCAGATTATATAAGGGGTTTATTAGGAGTAGCCATTTTGCTCCACAAGACATTTCCATTGGCAGTGCGAGAGGTGCATACAGACCTTGGGGCAACTTTGTGGTTATCCAGGGGACTCTGGAGTGTCTGGCTTGGACTCTGGGAAATATCTATGTGCCCCCTCAGATGTTGAGCACCACGCTAGAGGCAGTGGCCCAGCTTCTGATGGCAAACTACACCTGGGTTTGCATTTCTGGGGAGAGATTTTAATGTGATAATGGACCCGGAGATGGACATCATTTCTGCCCCAAGTATTGTTTGTTCTACACACTTCGCTCTTGGGCTGAGGCACTGGGGTTGGTGGATTCTTGGCCGCTGCAGCACAAGGCAGAGCGACAGTTCACGTATTACTCTCATCCCAATGGCACCTTCTCTCGCCTAGATTTTCTTCACACCTCCTCAGACTTTGGTTTGGCCCCACAGTCCAGTATCCACTCACTGGGTCTCTTGGATCACTCCCCAGTGTTGCTGGGAGTTGGTGGTAGACGTCGGGGTGAGCGAGGCCTGGGGCAATTAAAAGCATGGTGGTTCCAGGATGGAGAACTGCCTCCTCACCCACTGCTCTCTAAGAAGTGTTCAAAGCGGTTGTTTGAGAACAGGCTTTTTTGTCCATGGGTGGGCGTACTAAGAAGAGGGAGGGGGTACTGCTCCACCTAGAGTTCGAGTCTGAGGGCCCGAGCAAGCTTCCCCTGTTATTCAGCATGGGCTGAGCCAGGTCCGCCAGGCCCTTAGTCAGAAGCTCTTGGATTTGGCGAAATTGAGCAGGCTCCATTCGCAGGGTCGGGTGCATGGAATGGGGGACAAGGCGGGAACGTTGATCTGTCTGTTTGGCGACAGCTAACCACCCCTACAGCCTGATGACAGGGGTGAGGGTTGATGCTGCCGAGACATCAGACATTTTAGCAGGCAAATTTGCTTCTCACATCCTGGCCCTCTACGCCCATTGAGTTCCCACCACTCCAGAGCGTGACAGGCCCATCATCCATGACCTGCCCCAATGGTCACTTTTAGTCTCAGAGGGTTGGATCTTCCACTTCCTGAGGAAGAGATACAGCAGGCGATCTCAGCGATATCCTCTTTAAAGGCCCCAGGTCTAAACGGGTTCCCATTGGAACTATAAAAGAGGTACTCCTCCCTGTTGATCCTGCATCTATTGAAGCTATATGAAGATGCCTTTACCCAAGGGTTGCTCCCCCCTGGACCTCTGGGGAGCGACTCTTGCAGACAATCTTAAGCCCAGTAAGCCCCTGGAGGATTGCGGGTCCTATCGCTCCATTTCCTTGATGAACTTGCAGGTGAACATTTTTGCCAATGCACTGACCTCGAACTTAGCCACAGTGATTCGTTCAGGAGTGCATGCTGACCAGTATGGCTTCATGCCAAGAAGGAGCACTAAACTTTACTTATGTCGCCTCCACCTGTCGCTAGCACATGTGGATGTCGAATGAAATAACGGGGGACGCTGCCCTACTCCTGGTTGGTAATATTGTAAGAGCCTTCAATATGGTTCATTGGTCCTATTCTTTGGCGGTCCTTCAGAGAATGTGGTTTGGACTCTGGTTCAGGCATTGAGTATCCGTACTATACACAGATCTGTTGGCTCAGTTCCACATGAACTGAGCTCTCTCACCTGGATTCCCAGTAGAGAGGGGCACTAGGCACGGCTGTTCCCTTGTCCCATTATTGTTTGCCCTAGTAATTTGACCTCTTGCAGAACTTATTAGAACTGATGCCAGGCTGAATGGCTTTGAGCGGAGGAGAGCAGCAGAGGACCGGGTGTCGTTGCATGGAGATGACATGCTCCTCTTCCTCCAAAGACCTAGGAATATGATACTGTGGCTTATGGAGATCCGAGAGTTATATGAGAGGCGTCAGGTCTCAAAGTTAACTGAGGAAAATCAATGCTCGTAACAATGTGGGGGGTGATAGATCAAGGGGATAGACCACTGGTTATGCGCAGCGGAGGACAGTTTTCATTATTTAGGAATGACGGTGACCCTTACCCCATTGAGGTACTGACAACTCAATGTGGTCCCACTGCTTTCCAGGGTTCGGCGGGATGTGGTGGAATGGGCTACATTACCATTCTTGATACCTGGCTGTGGAGCACACTTCAAGATGGTGTCCCTCCCCCGTTTCCTGTATGTCCTACAGCATTTTTCCCATCCATTCCCACCTAGTGTTTTCACTAACCTAAAGGCACATATTGTTTCTTTTTTTTGTGGATTCTTTTCCCCTTTTTTTTCCCCCCCTTTTTTTTCTCTTTTTGTGTCCTCATAGCCACCATGGGTCTATATGCCAAGACGGATTAGCCAATAAACAGCTGACACAGTTTATCCAAACTGGTAGGGATAACGAACAAGTTAGGGGCCAAACATCCCTCAGCTGTCACAGACCCCTCCGATAGGCAAAGACCAAGTCTAAGTCAAAATGGCACCCAACACGGGCCGGGCTAAGACCGGACAACAACTGTGCAAAGGTGTGTGCCAAAGGACCCCTTGGTAGTGTAATCAACGGACCCGGGGAAAAAAAAAAAAACCCGGGTAATTCATTACGTCCATGAAAGCATATACCAAAAGGCCCTTTTACTCTGGTTACCAGACCTAGCAAGGTCCATCCGAGAAGTCTGCAAGAGAGAGGTTTGCCAATCAATAAAGGACGGAGGTAAAGGGTCTTTCCATCTTCTGCAGATCTCCCTTCTTGCAAGCAGTACTGAGTAGAACAGCAAA
Source organism: Lissotriton helveticus (assembly GCF_964261635.1). Classification (NCBI taxonomy): domain Eukaryota; kingdom Metazoa; phylum Chordata; class Amphibia; order Caudata; family Salamandridae; genus Lissotriton; species Lissotriton helveticus. The sequence goes on along the minus strand of NC_136061.1, from coordinate 426,605,298 downwards.
CTCTTAGCTGAAATCTGAAGTCCATCTACAAGCCCAAAAATCACCAAAGGCAAATTTATGGTTATCTTAAACCCCAACGATGTTGTAAGGGTGTCACCAATGGCTGCCCAGAAAGTGTCTAGCCGGGGACACTCAAAAAACATATGGGCGTCTGATGCAGCAATAAGCCCACACTTAGCACATGAAACTGAGTTTCCCTCGGTGAATTTAGACAACCTAAGTGGAGAATAGTAAGCCCTATGCAGGGTATAAAGATGATTTCTACGCAGCCAAGACGGCTTCACAATGTTCCATAAAAGCTCAAAAGAGGCAACCCACAGTTCTTGTAAATTGTGGCCGGTGATTAAAGGGCCCCATAACTGGTCAGGTAAGCTAAAGTCCCCATCCATTTCCTCAAGTATAAGTTTATACCATTGAGAGACCTCTTTTTTTGCTGGCTCACTATTCACTAAGTTGGTAATAAGGAGGCTGTAGCCACCAAGAGCAGGTTTATTCCTTCTATGGGGTGATGGTTTATGTGCTTGAGTCCAGCTAGCTATTTGCAGGTATTTAAATCGTGAGAGGTTGGGGCCGATCTTAGTTCGAAGGTGTTCCCAGGAAAGTAGATCCCCCTCAAAAAATAGGTCCCCCCAACTTCCAAACCTGCATCTCTCAGAGGTGCCACTAAGGTATCTTCTAGCCAAGCCGGGCTTTCAGGCAACCCCCATAATGGTGCTTTATCACAAAAATACCCCTGTTTTATGGAATTTGTTATATCTGCCCACATTTTTGCAAGCCCTTGTAAGACCTTCAATTGAATTTTTTTAAAGAACTTCGGATTACCGAATTTAAAAAGAAAACCAGAGTGACCAAGACCTTCACCACTCAACATAGCAGAAAACATTAAGCCCAACCCGTGATCAGAGGGGATTTTAAACAACATTCTGGAATGAGAGAGCTGGAAGGCCCATGCATATAGTTTTAAATCAGGGGCCGCCACGCCCCCTTTGTCCCTTCGCCTCCTAAGTTTTTTCCATGCTATTCTTGGCAAGTGATTATTCCAAATAAAAGATGAAATGTCTGACTGAAATTTAACTAAACAAGATTGATCAAAATATAAGGGAATAGTGTTAAATAAAAAGGATATTTTGGGTAAAATCGACATTTTAATCAAATTAGTCCTCCCAATTAAAGAAAGAGGGAGGTGAGACCATGATTGCAAAAGCTTACGGCACTCCTTTACTACAGCTAAAAGATTAACTTGAGAGATTTTGTTGATATCTTTTACGATATTCAAGCCCAAATATCGCAATGATGAGCCTGCCTGTACACCGATGACGCTCTCCTCGTCGTTCCAGACCATCATTTCGGTCTTAGCTGTATTTATCTCATACCCTGATATTTGACCGAAAGCGGAAGCTGTTCTTAATATTGCTGGAAGTGCAGAGCTAACATCCGAGGTGAGAATAAGCACATCATCGGCATACAGGGCAACTTTTTTCTCCCACCCTCTGTACGAAAAAGGTTTAATACTACCCTCCTCTCTCAGTTGTTGTGCGAAGGGTTCAATATAGATATCAAAAAGTAAGGGTGAGAGCGGGCAGCCCTGGCGTGTCCCCCTTGAGATGGTGAGAGGGTCTGAAAGCTCACCATTAACTAATAAACGTGCATTTGGGCTACGGTAGAGTAAACTAACTGTCCGGCGAAACCCCGCTCCCACGCCGAACCTGGCCAAGGCCTCCGACAGGTACAACCAGTTAACCCTGTCGAAGGCCTTGGTTGCATCCAACGTGAGAGCAGCCAACGGCAGATTCGCAGCCGAAGCCATATTTATGGCTCCTATCAGATCATAAGTTAATTCATGAAGATTTCGACCTTTCACGAAACCTTTTTGGTCAGGGTGGAGAACCACGGGTGCATTCAAGGCCAATCTAGTTGCCAATATGGTGGTAAAGATCTTATAGTCCACATTTAAAATTGAGATTGGCCTATAAGATCCACAAGCATCCCTTGGTTTGCCTGGTTTCAAAATGAGGGTGATTGAAGCATTATCCCAGGATGGTGGGGGGATCTGACCCTCTAATAAAATTCCATTGAATAATGTGGTGAGAAAGGGTACTATTTCGGTCTCCAAAGCTCGATAAATTTCAGCCGGCAACCCGTCAGACCCAGCCGCTTTCCCTTTCTTACTTTTATTAATAGCGGATTTGACCTCTTCTTTTTTTTGAAAATCTTTTTATTCAAGGATAATGTACAATAATCATGACAATTTCAGCATTTTTCAGAATTTCGTTTCACCTGCATGTATATAATCGTCATTTACAGTGATATACTTCCATTTTCCATTTTCTGTATTTAAAGGAAGAACATTCCCAACATAACACCCCCCTCCCTATCCCTCCCCCCCTTGGCACTTACATAGGTCACCATCTGATCATTCATGAGTTCAGTTTTCCATTTGCATGTATTATATTCAGTACGATCTGCTGCACCGTTACAGGGGTTGCACATAATTTCTCTCGTATGTCTTACTCGTGCTGTGCACCCAGTGGCATTCCTGACTTTCACATGTGTGTTGGAACCTAGACCGTGAAGTGGCCGTTTATCGTATGCTAGGTACATCTCATTCAGTAACCCGTCTCTGCAGATCGGTCAGACTCAACTTCCTCCCCTACCTCAAACGATCCCAGTATCGCATTCCATTCCAATGATATGGGAGTCTTCCTGAGCCCCCTGCGCTCTTCACGTTGTAGTTCCGTGCTTTCAGCTTTCCCCCATCTAATCACTTCTGCCCTGCATGTCTCAGGGTCTGGTGGTCTAGGCGATTTCCACTTCATGGTTATGGTGCGTTTCGCTAGGACTAGTGCTAGATCGATGAATCGTGTGCCTGTACTTTTCTTGCGTTCTGTAGGGCCTAACCCCAGTATGGTGTGCTCTAATGTGGTGTAGGGCTTAGCTGGGACCAGTCTGGACAGGTCACCCTGCACTGTCGTCCAAAAGTAGCCCAGTTTAGGGCTTGTCCATAACATGTGTACTAGCCGCGCGTCATCCGTGCCACATCTAGGGCACGCGTCAGTTGTGTCGGGGAACATGGTGTGCAATCGGTGGGGTGTTAGGTATGCCCTGTGTACTATCATAAGTTGTATGAATTTAAATTTCGGGTTACCTTCTTATTTAAGGATACGATCCCACTCCTTGTCTCTGACTGGCCTCCCTATGTCGTGTTCCCATTTTTCTCTCAGTGGTTGCAAAGATACAGCCCTGCCCTCTCTTATGCCGTGTGTCAACCATCTCGTCAGATGGCTACCTGAACCCATCATGTATTGCATCGTGAGGAGCGGATTTGTGGGCGGCTCTACTCCGCCCGTTGCCCACATTTGCGTTACATATCGCCTCACTCCGGCGTGGAGTAGGAACAACCCTCCCGATATGTGGTGTGGATTCCGGAAGTCTTCAAACGCCATAATCCTGCCATCCGCGAACAGGTCCTCGACCTGTGTTATTCCCGCATCATGCCATTCCGTGAGCATTGAATTCGATAATGTTCTCAAGCCCCCTGGTATTCCCAGTAGCGGTATGGTGGGTGCATAGGAGGACGTGGTAGATGTATATTTCACTGCCCTCCTCCAGTAATCGACAGCAAGTCGAAGCAGGGGAGGCATTGATCTCGGAATCTCTGCTCTTGGCAGCAACAATGTGTGGATAGTACCCCTATTCCACTCCGCCTCTGATATACCAATTTCGTGTAAGTTCCGTCCCGCCAGCCAGTACGCCAACCATTGAAGTTGGCATGCAAAGTTATATGCCCGAAAATCCGGGACACCCATATCACCTGTGTCCGTGGGGAGGTGTATTTTAGCTAGGCTGATACGTCGCCTCCCAGTACCCCAAATCAGTTCTGTCAAGAGTGTATTGAGCGTTTTAAAGAAGGATGCAGGGATCAGTAATGCCAAGCTCGTGAAGTAATAAAGTAGACGGGGCAACACCACCAACTTGGAGATAGTCACTCTGCCAGCCACCGAGAGCGGCAGCGCTGTCCAAAATTGTACTTGTGACCTCATTGCCGTCATTGCCTTCCCCAAGTTTCCATCCAACAGATCCTTTGTCTCTCTATAAATCTGTATTCCGAGGTATCGGAAGGTAGTTTCCGCCACCTGAAAGGTGTGGGGCGCGAAAGGCAACTGCACTGCCGCCTCATTGGCAGAGAAGAAAAACCCGTACGTTTTGGGTGCACTGATAGTGAGTCCGAGAGTGACCGGAAAGTTTTGAATATGTCAGGGACCGGGTCTAGTCGTCCCCCAAGATCTCCGAAGTACAAAATGATATCATCGGCATATGCCGATACCACATGGGTCATCCCATCTCTCCGTATTCCTCTGTGCTGCGCGGACCCGCGGAGTTTACTAAGCAGCGGCTCCAGTGCCAGTATAAAGAATAATGGGGACAGCGGACACCCCTAGCGGATTTGACCTCTTCTTCAGTAATAATACTGTCAAGGTGTTGAGCCTGCTCGGGAGAAAAAGAAGGTAAATTAACATCCCTCAGCCAACCCTAAATAGAGTCCAGTTTCACTGACCTAAAGGCACATATTGTTTCTTGTGCGTGGGAAAGACACCTATGGTGTTCCTTGAGAAGTGCCAGCTCACTCCATTTGAAGGGGGCTTTGGGTGGGAAGATATTCGTTAGTATTATTGGACCTCACAGTTGATCAACATCAATGACTGGTTCCTAGCGGACAGGGATGACTCTGCCCACAGGCTGGAGTTGGACCTGTTGCACCCCCCATGGTTTACTCCCATTGCTATATGGAAGGACACCACCCTACTCTCCGCCACTGGTCACAAAGATCACCATTTGTTGCTGATGCACGGCACTCCATCATATGATATGTTATGGTACACTCTAGGGATGGCTCCTCTTTGGTATGGGACGTGGTTATCAGAGATGGCAGGCCTTGCTGGGTTTCACTCCTGAGACCTCATAGGCATCTCCACCCTAGGAGACTTGTGAAGGAAGGGCACATGCTGACGTATAAGGACCTGTTATCGACTAGCGAGGTAAAGATTTCACTCTAGGAAGTGGCCCCTCAAAAGAAAGTGGTTGATTTATTCACCATTGGCTCTAAACAGGATATCTATTATAGCAACTCGACCAAATACGGATGACGGATGCCACCGTATTGGTGATGGATCACTAATCAGGATCCTTCACACATACCATCCCCTCAATACAAGGTTGGGAACGGTATCTGCAACAGGACTGCAGGCTCCAACCACACAGAAGCTACAACCTGAACGTATTCAGATTAGGTTGCCAAGCTGAGGATGGAAATTCCCTCTTGATCTCGGGTCGAAAGGTCGACGCTTAACCCCCAATGGGCCTGGACCACACGTCACGCCTGCCCCTCCTGAGATCTTAGACAACATATTAAATGTCAGCTCACAAACTACTGGGAATAATTGTTCCAAACAAATTTATTGTTGACAGGGTTCAGATAAGTGGTCCCTTGACAAGGCGTGACCAGTTATATACTTTTTGCATTGAATATAAGGCTGTATTTAAAAACTTCTTTGATTAGGTTTTTCTTCTTTTTCTAATTTCTACTTCTTTGCACGAGCACTGCCTTCCTCTCACCCCCTTTTGGAGCAACCACTGCTTCCTACCTTGGGAGTACAGTTGAAAATGCATCAAATTGTGTAAATGATTTTGAAAACAATAAATAAATGTTTGTTTAGATATGAATTTGAAGTTTAAATGTGTGTGTCAATTGGGTGCTTATTCTAAACAGAGTTTTGGGATTTTGTTTACCCACCATTGCTGAGTATATGTATGCATGAAATTGTAGTTTAAATCCTCAATTTTCTTTCAATTGTACTTCTTCAGATACTGAGGTCTTGGACCAATTGTTTTTCGTACCAAACGATACCCAGGTCCAGAGACCATGTTGGGTTACCCCATTAGTTATAATGGACGTTTCAGGACCTGGCGGCTGAGTTACAACTACATACCTTGTAGATCTATTGATACCTGCAGCTATGTCACACTCTGGACAGCTATAAGGAAAGGTTAATTAGCCTCCTGGAATTCAATCCGTTAGAATGTAATCTGGTGACTGATGAGTTAGATGGGTGGTATTTTAAGGCTCTAAAATCCTTGGTAGTGAACACGCCGGAACCCTTGTGGAGCCTAAGGATGAGTTGGGAAGAGGATGTGGGGGCTCTCAATGATGAGAAATGGACAGAGGATAAGATGGCCCTTAGGATACTGGCAATATCCATGGGTTCCTGCCTATTCCAATTCAAGTATTTTCATAGGATTTATTATGGCTCTGCGCGACTATGGCTCATGAGTCAAGTTCCGGAGCTGGAGTATCTGTAGTACCGCCACTCCCCTGGTTCTCAGTATCATGTACTGTGAGAATGCCCAGTTTCACAATGGTATTGGTGGGAAATCAATGGTTGGATTGGGCAGGTTGTGAGCCTGTGATCCCCAAGATGATCCTGCTGAGAATTATGGACACACCGGGGGAGACGCGAGCCCTTGTCGCTATGGCATACTTGGTGGCCAAGAGGGACCTGACCAGGCACTGAAGAGACGTGTAGGTGCCACCTATATACAAATGGGTCAAGGGCATGGACAACTGTACAGCAGTGGAAAAATTGGTGTTTAAGGCAGAAGCATGGGCAAATCTGTGGCCAGTGGTTTTGTTACTCATTATTTTTGTTTCTAGACATAAAATCAATAACAAGTGTTATAAAAAAAAGAATAAAACATGTTATGAATGCTGTTGTATGAAAGAAAATGACATGAAAAAACAGAAGTCTATGTTTTGCAATGGTATTTATATAGCATGTTTCGTCCCCCTTGCATGTCTTATAATACTTTCTCAAAAGTTGAATAAGTAGTGACTTGTAGCGAAAGATCGATGTCACAGCAGCGTTCTGATTTGAATCGGCTTCCTCTTCTTGCGATGCAAAGACATTTCACGGGGCAGAGGACAGTTTTCCTTCCCATATTGTCTTTTTTACATATTAACATATTTATTTTTGGTTGATTAGTATCAATAAATCCACATACATACTTACACACATTTGCAGGTACATGCATCAATGTAGGCTTTTGCGATTCCTTAATTGTGATTATTAAGGAATCGCAATTAAGGAATTGCAAAAGCCTATGCATGTAGAAATCGCTATAAAATTAGCGATTCCCAGACATTCCTTAATTGTGACTCGCAAATTGCGAGTCGCAATTAAGGAATGCCTTCCCATTCATTCCTATGGGCCTCCAGGCCCATGCAATTTCAAGTGTGCAAGGGTGTCAAAAGCAGACCCTGTTGCACCTCTAAAATTGCTCTGTGCACACATGTTGCGCACACACATGCCCCAATGGCATGTGTGTATGTAACCTACAACTTTGAAAAATGAACTTTATTGCATTTTTCAAAGTTTTTGCAAGTTACCATCAAGTTCAACATGATGGTAATTTGCGCCCCCTAGTAGCGAAATCGCTATTCTAAAGTGGATCTTGCATTGCATTTAAGGAACCGCAAATTGTAATTCTTTAAATGCAAATGCAATTTGAGAAATATCCATTAATTGCGAATTCTGAAATTGCAAGTGCCTTGAACCTTGATGCATCGCAAATGCCCTTTTTGCCAGCAAAAACGGCCAATTTTTGCGAATCCCACCATTTGCCCTCACAAAAATGGTTGATGCATGTGCCTGTTGCAGAATTGTCAAATTTGAGTCGCCAGTATTGGAAGACCCGGTACCCCTCACCTGCATAGTAGTGGAAAAGGTAGGGCTTATTTATTTATTTATGCATTTTTTATATATAGTACAAACAATATCCAAAGCTGTTAGAGCGCTTTAGAGAAGTCATATTGTTGGACTTGGCCCTTTTTGCAGGGTCATTCCTGAACTTTTTTGCCTTCCTCCTGGTATTTTTTTTTACCTGGTGTTGATGGTTTTAGGACTCTGGGCAGTTTGTCACTGCTGTCCAGTGTAAAGTGTGTGTGCTCTCTATGGTAAATGTGGTAAGATTGGTCTACACCTGTTTGGCATATTTAATTTACCTATCAGGCCCTTGTGAAGTGGTATCTCAGAAACCCTGTTGCCAGTACATTAATTGCTACTGGTGGGCTTGCAGCACTGCTTGCAGCGCTGCTTGCGCCACCCACTAACGTAGCTTTTCAAACCGTCTCAGGCCTCAGCCATTGCAGGGCCCGCGCACCTAGTTTACTGCTGCTGCGACGTGGCACATAAAGTGGTTGCCACGTCTGTGACTCCCCTTTTACTACATATCAGTCACCCCTAAGGTAGGCCCTAGCTAGCCATATGGGCAGGGTGCAATGTAGTTAAAAGGTATGACATGTGCCTTCACTGTGTGTCATGTCCTGGTAGTGACAAACTGCCATTTTGGTCTCTAACTACTTTGAGGCTGCCCTCTCATCGGAATGCATTGGGGATTCCCTGATATGTGTTTCAGTGATAATTCCTGATCTGAGAGGAGTAGCTTGATCAAGTTTGGTATGTTTGAAATAGTAGTAATAAATGCTGCATAATGGTGCGCGCAGATTTATGATCACTATTTTAGAAATACCACTTTTTAGAAGTGGCCATTTCTGTGTGCTATGTGTCTTTGTGCCTGCCTAAGGTGTATTGCATGTCTGGCTCTGAAGTGACAGGGGCTAGGGAGGTGCAGTGGCTCCAGAGGGGCTGGGTGAGTCAGCGCTAGGCTGAATAGGCCCATCTGCATTTGGAGTGGTGGGAGGAGTAGCACCTGGGACGGTGCCTGCATTCCACAATGCTGGCTCTGCACCCTTGTGCTGTGTCTGGAGCCAGAGCATACACTGACAAGCGAGTTGGTCATGCACCTTTAGAGAAAGGTGTGAGTGCCCCCAGAACTGCTATGGACCAGGCGTAGAGCCCTGGGCCATGGGGAGAACCAAGAACATAGGGGGTATAAGTATTGGGGCGGACGTGGATTGGCACCAGTGGTGATGGCGGCTTAACTCTTGAGCACCGACGGGGCCTCCGGGTGAAGCCCGCGATATCCGTAGCCAGAGGGGAGTGTGTGCTGGTGCTGTGTCCCGTGAAGAGGAAAGTGCTGTTCGCTGCCGGTGGTGCGCGATCGACGGATCAACAAGGCAGGGCCCTGCCCGACAACGGTGCTGGATCTCTGATGAGAAGGGGCGGAGTCGCGTGCTGCGCCAGCCCGCATTGCGGACATACGGCCGGGGATCTGCGATATGCGAGATCCACTGGGTATGGCATAGGCCTGCCACAAGGACAGCGATAGCCTGCAACAGTGGGAGAGCGTGGTTCGAGCGCTCCCAATGACGGAATCAGTGCTGTGGAATCCAGCTGGGGCCCCTCCCTTCCCCGTTGTAGGAAGACAAGTGCTGGCTCGGCTCCGGTTCCAGTGGCTTGGAGTGCAGCAGCTGAGGAGTGCAGCATAGAGGGGGACCGAGGTCCCGAAAAGTACTGCGGAACCACCCCAGGACACTTTGTGGAGGCAAGGCCAGTGGCCCCGGGGTGTGCGCCCCAGTAGACATTTGCCTATCAACACACCCGCTCTTTGGTCCTGGGCAGACTAGTAGCAACCCCCGGAGACACATCGGAGCGTGGGGCATGCGACAAGGGGAGATTGCCTACAGTAGTGAGGCCGGACACAAAGACTCGGCTCGGAGAGGGGCACTAACACATCGCTGCACCCCCTCCTTGCTCATTCTCATGCTTCGGTAAGACCAATGCGGCTTACGGGGGTGATCCTAGCTCTACTAGAGATTGATCGGGCCGCAGTGGACTTCTACCTGGATATCCGGTGACATCTGGAGAATGGGTTCTCCACTCAGACTGTGAGCGTTGTGAGGTGTTCATTGAGGGACGTATATGAAGAGAGTGCCATCATCCCTGGGCAGGGCACTGCAGACATCCGGAGGCCAGTAGCAAGACAGGAAGTGAATAGGGAAGCCATGGTGAGACAGTGATTTACACTTCGATCCCCCTGGGGGACACACTCTGCCATGACGAAACCAAAGGGGGGCCCAGCCGCCATACAGGCTAAGAAAATGGACAAGTACACTGTTCCGCGACAGCTACATTCTGAAGAAGGGGCGCAGGGCGATGATGCGACCAGAGAAGAACCGTCCCTCAGCTCTATCATGGCAGCGATACAAATGGTGGAGATGAACTTGGAGACGAAAATCTACAAGGTCACAATCGAGATGACTCTCATGAGGGCGGACATGCCAAAACCTCCGAAAGGGTCACGGTGCCTGAAGAACACATAGGAGAGCTTCAGTCGATGACACGCAAGCTGGAAAAATGTGTTCAGAAGCTGGTACACCAGCACAGGACAATCACCTTGCAACTGGATATTCAGAAAGGGAGGGCCTGTCGAAACAATATCTGGGTGGTGGGGGTGCCTGAAGGGGCAGAGGGTCCCAGCATGTACCTCTCTATTGAAGATCTCGTCCTAAATCACCTCAAACCCAAGAGACTGTCCCCGCTGTTCTCGGTGGAGAGGGCGCACAGAGCCCCGATCCCTAAGCCGAAGCCTGGGGCCCTCCACAAACCATGATCGCGCTTATCCTGAACTTCCGCTACACAATATTACATGCCAGCCAGAGTCAAAGGCGACCTCCCCTACGAGAATGCAACGGTCCAGTTCTTCCCAGACTTCACCTTGATAGTTCAGCGAGAGAGACGTTCATTTAAAAGGTTGAAGCACGCCCTCAGAGACAAGGGACTTAAATATATGATATTCTTTCCTGCTAAACCTATGGTTGTGGAGGGTGACAAATCCTGGTTCTTCACGACACCCGAGGAGGCTCAACAATGGCTGGATGGTGGCCCTCCCCGGACACATCACCAGTGGGAAGAGGCGGACTGGCAGGGAAACGGGAACTGTTCTCCTGAGTCCTAGAACCGTTGCGGAGAGAGGGTAGGCTCCGTATACAGGTCCAGCTGCTCCCGATCTGCCAGCCCTAGGAATGTTGATGCGCACACTGGAAAGTGACTTATGTGACATATTTGCTGATTTGTTATCTGTCTGCTGTTGAATTTAAGGTATAGTCTTTCGATTTGCTGTAGGGGTTTACTACCCGAAGGTTACGGCGGCAGAGAACTAGAACATGGTCGAGTGAACTAAGTCCTTATTTGCTACTAGAGCCCCTACATGTGGTCTGGCGGAGTTGCAGGCCCGGGGGGAGAATGTTGCTGGGTGGTGGTGCCAGTCAGCCCTACAATAGTTAGTTGGCTATTAGGGCTACAGGTGCTCTGCTATTGGAGATGTGGGTAGTTTTAGACCTACAAGGCAGGGTTGCAGGGTGGGAGGCATTGTTGTGGGGTTTTGTTGTGGTTTCCTTTTTGTTTTATCCTTGCCTTTTTGGTTTATTGGGTTGCACAGGCTTCAAAACAATGGTTCAGAGTCTGGTGGAATGGGGCCTGTGGTCTTATTCTTTCCATGGTTATCCAAATGGGTGGGGAACAGGGACGAGGGTGGGGGGGAGGGGAGCGAGGGACCACAGAGGACACCCTACATGTTGGTACGACAAATGAGGAAATTGGCCATTCTCTCTTGGAAAGTAAATGGGCTGGGGGATAAGATAAAACGCACCATTGTACTCCAGTCTCTACCTCGACACTCCCCAGACATAGTACTCTTCCAGGAGACACATCTCAAAGGCACTAACTACTTGGCATTGAATCGCTATGGTTATACATTTAGGGCTCACGCCAGCTTCTTGATTGGATCCAGGGGCAGGACCATACTCATCAAAAACTAGGATTCACTCGAACTTGGTGTGATCATATGGGTCATTTTGTAGCCCTCTCTGGGACGTGGGAGGGACAGGTAATAAACGTTTGTTCGGTTTATATTTCACCACGGTTACATGGAACAACACTTCCCGATCTCAGTAAGGTACTACTTGACCTATCACATGGTTCCCTGATCCTTGGAGGGATATGAATGACACTATGTCTCCGCACATGGATAGGGAGACACGCTTGCCCAGGGCTAGGGAATCACGGTCTCTGCATACCTTCGCACAAGCTTTGGGTCTGACAGACCTTGGGAGGAGTCATAATCCTGACCTGAGACAGTACACACACATATTTGTAGCTCACAGGAGTTGTTCACACATACGCTACAGTTTTTACACACTCAACCTCGCAAGGCTCTTTTAGGTGGGGATGCCATAGGGCGCGAGGTATCTCGGACCACTCGCCAGTCGAGGTACAGATGTGCGGACCATGGCGGACAGATGTGCGGACCATGGCGGGCCTGGACTCTCCCACCGGGACTGGACCCCTTTTTGTTTAGAGACCAAGAATTTGGGGACCAGTTTGAGGAATGCACGGAACAGTATTGTACACTCTGGAAAGCATATAAAATGGGGGCCAGAGAATTTGTGCAGGCGACCAGTGGCGTATTGCGCAAGGAAAAACGCACACAGTGTGAGGCCTTAACCGAGAGATTCTGACTCTTGAGCTGATGCCAGACTCCAACCCTGTGAGCACCACTGAACGAACACATAAACTCAAACTCAAACAGAAAGAGCTCAGGGACCTGGAGGAAACTGTGGCTCTCGCGCGTACTTGCAACGCAGAGGTCTATGACCTGGGGGGCAAGGTCAATAAGTTAATGGCGTGGCTTGAGCAATGGGACAGGAGCCGCAACTGGGTCTCGAAAATTAGAACGGATGATGGGGTGCGAGGAGGCACCGGTGCCGAATTAGAGGAGGTTTTTTGCTGATTACTACGAAAATATCTATCAATCTCAGATTACGCGGGAGAAGAGAGAGTCCTCCAATCCCTTAAAAGATATGAACATGCGGATCCTTGGGGAAGACGATAGAGTAAGGCTGGATTCCGACATAAGGATACAGGAAGTTGAAAATGCTATGCGAGATCTGCAGTCAGGGAAAGCAGCAGGCCCTAATGGGCTTCCAACCGAAATGTTCAAGTGTGTGGCCAGTAAGCTCGCCCTGCACATGCTTAACATGTTCCTAGGAGCAAGAGACAAAGGTGTACTCCCGGAAGATCTACGGATGGCAGAAATAGTGGTCATTGTTAAAAAGGGGCAACCCAATGATCTCTGCAGCTCATACTGACCTATCTCCCTTTTAAATTTTGAGGCCAAAGTGCTAGCCAAAGTCATAGCCAACCGCTTGAGTTCAGTCATTCAGTCCCTAATACATCCAGACCAATCAGGTTTCATGCCTCCCAGGAGCACTCGGCTCAATTTGCGACGCCTTTATGGCATGATGCAGATGACTAAGAAGCACGCGGATCTAGCGGCCGCCTTTCTGTCGCTCGGCGCGCAGATGGCATCGAATGCGCGTACCTATTTGCCGTCCTAGATAAAGTCGGGCTAGTTCCTAATATACAGCAATGGATACGCCTATTGTATACCAGCCCGATGGCACGTGTTAGCGTCAATGGCAATATTTACAGACCCTTTCGGCTGTATCGGGGCACCCGACAGGGAAGCCCGCTGTCGTCAATGCTGTTTGCATTGGCACTGGAACCATTGGCGGTTTGGATACAGGGAGACCCAGTAGTGAGAGGTATAGACCTAGGGGGCAGCTGGGAAGAACGCATATCTTTATACGCAGATGACAGCCTGCAATATGCCCACAGCCCAAGACAAACATTTCATCGTCTTATCCACATAATATAGTCCTTCGGCACCTACTCAGGTTATTGCATCAATTGGAATAAATCCCTAGTGTTTAATCTGGCAGGGTTGCTCCCACCCCTGACGTCAGTCTGCTCCAACCTAGTCCATAAGGAGACGTTTAAGTATTTGGTTCTAAGGATCACCAGGAAGGAGGAAGACTTTATGCGCCTCAATGTGCAGGCACAACTGGACTGACTGAGGGAGGACATTGTACACTGGAGGTGGCTTCCTGTCTCATTGATGGGCAGAGCAGTAATCTTCAAAATGATGGCCCTTCCACGCCTATTGTATGTAGTCCAGAGCATCCCGTACCAGATACCGGAGGCGGTTTTTTGGTTCATCGAGTCCGAGCAGCACCTCTTGCTGTGCGGGGGAGGTAACCCTAGAATTGCATTGAAGAAACTCCAGAGGGGAGTGTATGAAGGGGGCCTTGCTGTTCCTGACATTAAGAAATACTACTGGGCGTCTCAGCTCATCAATATTAATGGGTGGGCCTTCGCACCATTAGAGGAACCAGCATATAGGTAGACTGTTTTGCATTCAGCAACAACAGCTATCTGGTGGAATTATATCAGAAAGGGAGAGGCACTCGCTCCTCCCGGTCCACACCCGAACGGTCATCGAAGCATGGCATAAAGCAACCAAAATGACAGGGTGGGCAAACAAACTTACAGAGCAGACTCCTCTCTGGGAGGTTGGCCAAATGGGAGAATTGGCACAACTAACTGGCTTTCGGGCATGGAGCTGTATTGGGATTGACCATCTGGGGGATGTCTGGAAGGGTGGGAAAATGATGGACTTTGACGCCCTGCCGGAACAGTGAGAGAGGGTCTTTCTTCCATAACTTATGGTCATGCCCAAGCATTCAAACATACTGGGAAGGCATAACTCGAGTGATGACGACAGTGGTGGGTGACAATGTCGCGCTAGAAGCAAGATGACTCATCCTGGGAGAGAAGGTGAGACAACATGGCCGCGATGGGCCAGGATCTGGCTGGCCTTAGCGGGAGTAGTGGCCAAAAGGAACATCACCCACACATGGGGGGCAGTGGTGGCCCCCACACTTGCAGCCTGGAAGAAAGATCTGGACTGGTGCTGTGGGGCGGAACGGGTGATTTACGAGAGCCGGGGTTGCCCACATAAAGGTGACAATATATGAGATGCTTGGGTTAAGTATAGAGGCCACTGGTAGACGATGTGAGGAATGTTCCACATTTGCCGGGGTAGGTGCTGTTATTGTGTTCTCCAAGAGAATGTGATTGTATAATAATTTGTAATTGCATTGGGATATGCATCATGTACTGTAAAACCTGTGTCTCATGTCTCTCCTGCTATGCCAATTCGGAATGATGGTGAATTGAAGCTTGTATTATGTTCAATAAAAAAATGTTTTAAAAAAAAAGTATTGGGGCTGTGACCCCATGCAAGGTGCTTCGAGGAACTTTGGTTACCTGCTGGAAGCCAAAGGACTGCTGGGCGAGGAGGAAATGCCGTGGTACCCGGCCGTGGTCTCCTGGGGGTACCTACATGCTGGCCTGCCTGTGCCCAGCTCTGCCCTGATGTGAGGGATGAATTGACCTGCAGTGGCTACTCCTGTCTGGAACACAAGGAGGACTGGACTAATTCCTGTTAATTTAAAAGGAAGTGTGTGGAGTACTCAAGGGAGCTCCTTCATCAGTTCTCTTACCTAAGGGTGAAGGCGCGTGAGAAGACCTTCGTGTACTATACAGCGCGTGTGAAGCCTTTTTTTTTATTACCGTGCGGCACTTGCCTGTAGCTATTGAGGGACGGGAGAGGGGAGCTGAGCCAGGAGAAGTGCTCCCCCTCTCCCTGGCGTCCTGTCACTGTTTTCCTGTGTTGCGTGCAGCCAGGGCACTGCTGAGTGGCCCTGGGCTGCAGAAGGTCACTCGGCAACACAGGTAGGAGTTCCCTGGCGTTGCGGGGCATTCCAAAGCTGGAAGAAGCAGGCAGAAGTCAGGAGAAGCCTGGTTGTGGGCATGGCTGAGCCTGGTTGTGGTCGAGGCCAGCGGGACCGCGTATCAGGAAGGGAGCTGCAGAGAGAACGGAGTCATCGCTCCATGCTTCCCTGGCCGAGAGAGGCCCAAACAAAGAACTCCTAGTGGCCGGCCCAAACAGAGGTGAGCTGTGGTGTCACGGGGACTGCGTCACCTGGCCGCCGCTGTCACTCTTTCTATTCGGGGCCAGATGTATGACATTACAACGCATGCTTTTACCACGCATGCTGGTACAACGCAGTTTTTACAACGCATGCTGTTACAACGCATAGCGCTTTGGGGTGCTGGATAGTGAATAGTTTAATTTACTATTCCAACTCCAGTCCCCGTGGATAGTAGGGAAGGTGTTGGATAGTAAATTAAAACTATTCCCTATCCTAGAGCGCCCCCCAGTGTAATGCGTTGTAATGGTTTTCGTTGTAAAACCAGCGTTGTAAAAGCACTGCGTTGTACAAGTTTCGTTGTAAAGGATATTTCCCTTCGGGGCCAGCCGCCGTGTGTGGCTCTAGTCTTTGTGGGCCAAGGGCATTGCTCATGTGGAGCCGGTGCAACGGAAGGCATGCAAGGTGCTTGCTGTACCCTCTCCCAGTTGATGTCTGAGACCAAGGAAGGTCTCCCATGTAGGTGAGCCTGCCTGGGGCCACAGTTGTCCCCACTGTTAGGGAACTGCCGCAATTGTGTCGGCCGCTACCCCGCATGCCTGCAAGGCTGCCAGGGGCCATTTTCCAGGTGGAGGGGGACGGAGTGAGGTCTCTCAACCTTCACCTTTGGGGGCATTACTTTATTTTTAGTTGCAAGCATTAGGAGCACAGAGGCGGCTTCAGGGGGAGTTCTCTTAGTATTACAGCTATTGTCCAGACGGAGGGGACTGAGGGAAGTATCCCCGCCACTGGTGGGAGGAAGGTGTTTTCCCTCCCTGACTAACCTGCTCCTTTGGATGCCCAGATGTTATGATGTATTCCTAGATGGCCCCTATGCACTGTATTGGTGTTCGGAATAATGCTCTCACCAAGGCTTGATGATATGTGCAACAATGACGCAATGCCTAATGCGGTTGTAATGTGTGCACCTTATCATGGTTATACTATGGTGCATTACAGATTATGTGTATGCCTAACGTGTTTGGGCTAGGGGTAATATGACCAGTGTTTACTGTGATGCACTATGGTAGGGGTTTATGCCTAATGTGGGGTGCTTTCTTAAAGAGGCCCTAAGTAGCTTAATGCACTGGTAGAATAAGGTAAGGGCAAGGATAGACCCTTGGGGGATCCCTTGCTCAACTACCATTGATGTTAAAAGATAGTGATCAATTTTTATCTTCCGTCATCTGCCCATGAGGAATGATTCAAGCCATTTAAGGACCACACAATCAAAGCCCATTCATTTTCTGAGCGTGTCTGGGAGCACTTGGTGTTGATCGTGTTGAAGGCTAATGGTAGGTCGAGAAGAATCAGGAGGCAGTAGTTGCCTGAGTCTAGGATTCAAAGTGCATTATCTACCACCTGTATTAAAGCTGTTTCTGCAGTGTAGATCTGAATGTAAATGGTTTGGTATCTGCATTCGTACCGGAAGTAGCAGTTCAGATTAGAGCAGGGCACACTTTGAGTCCCAAGAGGTCCAATTCGACAGCGACGGGCGCTGCATGCAGATACGGGGCAAATTAAACACCATTTGGATATTAATGGGCAGTGTACATTTCCCCAATATTGTACAAAGGGATTTCTTGACAAACTGTCAAAGAAGCTTATACAATGCCAGGGTGATTGGCGGTGACTTTAACACAGTCTTTGACGTGCACTTAGATAGCTCGCACCAACCTCTTCCAAGTTCTCTGTGGTCTGCAGTGCAAAGTCTCTTTCCAAATGACTGGTTGGGACCTAATTGATGCATGGCGAATCTAGCATGAAGGAATGTACGCTTGGACAGAATTGCATGTGCTACTATAGGATGCACGGCGTACTTAAGTAAAACCCTGTCAAACCACAACCCTTAGAACTAGAAATTTAATGAGGCAGGCTATTTACACACATCCGCACTTGGAAATGATAACCTACAAGGTTGGATCACCCAGTGAAACAAGATGACTGACGAAAGGCTGTGCAATCCTATTTCTATGTCATCGAGGGCACAGCCTCCTCACCCGTAATAGTGTGTGATACCTTTAAAGCTACAAGAAGGGAGGCCTGCATTAAACCAACAGATGGGCTGTACAGGACGCTGGCGACCAGCAGAAAACGTTCAGAGCTCAACTTCAGAAAACCGGGAAAAGCGGAGGTCACAGACCCTTCATGGGACACAAAACTTAAACAAGAGAAGAACAGCCATGATGACCTGACACACCAGAGCCAGCAACTGACCTGATCCACCCACATTGAATTTACATATGCAGAACGGACAGGGCAGGTCACTTAGTGGCATGGAAAAATTAAACTTCAGCCTTCGTCCATCTCAATCTTATACAGAATGGAAGCAGGATGGTGGTAGACAAACACAAGGGGGTCAACACAGCATTCAGAGATTACTACATTGTTATATATGCCAATACAGTGCCCCACAGGGAGACAACCTACATACAATTTCTTGAAGGGATATCTATCCCTGAACTAACCAATGCAAGCCCACAAGTGCTAGATGCCTCAGTAACCGAGCAAGCCATCCAAGCACTGGCCAGAGGGAAGATGCCCAGCACAGACGGACTACCCGATGAATTCTATGATACACACCAAGGGACTCTGATACCTAATTTGCTGAAACTGTTTAATGCAGCCCGGTTCCAGCAGTGCTTGCCAGAGACCACTAAAGAAGCAGTGGTTACTTCTATGCTGAAACTGGACAGGGACCCAACGGACAGGACATCTTATACACCCCTGCCCATTTTAAACACATATTACACAATACTGACTACAATATTAGCAACGAGAATCCTTCCCCTGATGCCAGCGCCAACACACATTGACCAAAACAAATGTGATCCTCATAGGAATACGTCTCTCAATCTGCGATAGTCATAACATTGCAGCTTGGCCCAGTTCTGGATGCATGTCCCTGGACCTCGAACAGGCATTTTACACTATATAATGGTCATATATCTATGTAGTCCTGTAGGGTTTTAGACTTGGGTCAGCAATTATCTGTTAAATTTGATTGTTAAATACTGCCCCAATGGCCATGGTGAAAACTGGTAATCAAATTTGGTTATCATATTTCTTACACCTATGAAATAGTACAGAGGAACCTGACAGGGATGCCAATTATCACCCATACTCTTCGCTTTAGTGATGGAGCCCTAGCATATAAGCTGAGGCATAGCAGAGTGGTATGAGGGATGCCTTTTCAGGAACCACATACGCAATATCATTAGATGCAGATGATATGTTACTATATATGAGAGATATAAGACAGAATCTAGCGACCATAGTCCAAATTATGAAAGAATATTGAGACTAAAGGTGAATTACACAGAATCATGTGTCTACTCCTTTAACTCGCAACATCTGCAAATGCACATACAATTGGTGAGACGGTGCTGATATGGAAAGCACACACAATTTGCTATCTAGGTATCCAAATATAACATACAAAGGAGGATATCATAGAAGGCAACATCTGCAAAGCCATCAGGTCCTTGAGGGCTCAAGAGTTGCATTTTGGACATGCCACCCATGTCAGTAGCTGGCCGGATAGCGTAGCTAAAATTGTCATACAGCCTTACATGGTATACTTTGCCAACATCCCATATGAACTCCCAGGTACCATTTCTGTGACCTAGACAAGATAATGGGAACCCTGACCATGGGATCCAATAGAGGAGAGCAGCGCTAGCCAAGCTTAAATTGCCATCCCACAAAGGGGGGATGGGGACCAGACTTTAGAACCTATGAGATGTGAAGATTCAAGGTGTTATCTAGGTGCAAGTTCAAGTCTCCCAACAGAGTGAAGTTGGAATGTTTCCGAAGGAACTTGGATAGGCATTTGTCTAAGGATGCGAAGAATTCGTCCGCATAACTGAGAGGTCGATAGGCTAAAATACAGGGTAATGTTTCATTAGAGGATAATGAATGTCAAAAGCCAAGAGATTCCCCCCCCATAAGCTCAGCAACCTCAAACAAGGTGCATCTGAGGGATTGTTTGAAGACCAATAGCAACCTCGCCTCCCCTCTTATTTACTATGTTGCTGTGAAGCATACTGTAGCCTTGTGGCATAGCCTCTGCCACATCCGGTGTCAAACTCTCAGATAACCATGCTTCTGCAAGGAATAGTACATCAAGTCGATCATCTTTTAGGAGTTTACTACTGTGGAGGGCATTTGTATTCAGGGATCACACATTAATTAAGCGGCCAGAATTCTACATCTACATTATAGATCGAAATAGTTTGGGGACGATAGGTCTGACTACAGTGGTTACCTCTTCCGTAATAATACTATTTTGGGTTTGTCGGTGATTGGGATCTCTTCCGTGGGGCCAGTTCTTGCTGTACAATAAAATACTGAATACACTCAAGAAACTGTGGTATATTGATGCTGCAGAACCTCCCGCACATGTGTTGATTCAAACACTTTATACAGTGGCTGCTGGGTGCCGGTAAATTACTTGGCTTTAGATAGCCATACAGCTACATCCTAGCAACCTCTGCGGGCAAAATGGGTGGACATTGCATGGCAAAACCTGGGATCAATCCCGGCTTCCCTACTTGACCAAACTGTGCGGTCCTAAGCAATTGTTTTATTTCACTGGCCTTCTTTTTTGTTCATTATCACATATAAGAGGAAGTTGACATACAAGACTTCAGGATGTGCACTGTGCAAAACCGTGTCTGGTGTTTGATTTAATACACTATAATGTTTTCCATTTATAATAGCAACACAGGTCACCCATAGGGCACTTTTGTCAGGGCAAGAAGGAGAATGCATGTTTCTAAATTCACGTTTAAAAACTATTAGTTAAAAAAAACCTTTTCAATGCACTGATATGATCTGATATACCAAGGGGAAATGTTTCTACATGCCAATGAAACACACTCTTGAAACTTGAAGAGACTTAAGTTATTTTCTTTTTTTTAACTCCAGCTAACCTGAAAAAAAATGCTTGCCCATTTATTTAACAACTTTATAAAGGTTAGTGTTCAGTACAGTAAACACCAGCCTAATGCAGCTTTTGACCAGGGTGGGGAGCATGCAAAGGTCAGGAGGGCCGCAAGCTGAGTTTCCCTGTGCTGTGGAACTGCCCAAAGTTGCAGAATTTCTGATGAGAACGAGTCAAGGAACCAAATTCTGTTGTGGTTTGAGTTGTTAGCCAGTCATTCAGAATAACTTTATTTCGCCAACACAATGAAGGCATAAAAAGTATACTACATTATTAAAACATTTCACAACATTTCAAAATACATAATACTTGTGCAAAGTTATATTAAAAAGTATACAAACATGGTTATTAACTCAATAAAATAGATTACTTTTCTTATTAGGGATAAAAAGTTTAACAAATTGTTCGTCTCTTTGTCAATACAGATAACAACAAGAAGGACACCAAAGAGAAAGTCAAAGCGAAACAGACAAAATGGTCAGATAACAACTGCAAATAATAAAGGGCTACACAACACTGTTTAAAATTCATTTTGCGCATAAGGGGAATGATCAACTTTTTCCTCTCATCGTAATAAAATTTACAGAAAAACAAGAAACACATATCATTCTGTACAGATCTCTGGTCACAAGTACAAAATGGGAGGTCAGAAGCCACTTAGATATTACAGGGAAAACCCAGCATCAGAGGGATGTAGTTTAAACGGAATCTCACCAAGATATACCTATGTTGTAGATTAGTGACGAAAGATAAATAGGTTGAGTTTATATCCATTTGCATTATAACAGGGGAAGCCAAGTATGTTTTGACTGTCGTCAGTTTGATATTTTGTGCCTCCCTTATTGTCTGTAAATTAGATAGCAAACAGGCTTTCAAATCAGTTTTAGAGATATAGCAACAAGTTATAGGGTCTAAAAGGGGTGATGTAACCCAACTGTTTTCAATGTAGATTCGACATAATGTAGCCAAGTAATGTTACTCACCCCATCTAGTTTCAAAACATCCTTTTTAATATCTCTTGTCAGTGCAAAGGTCTCCTTTCGCCATATTGAGTGCCACATTAAAATCAGCGTCTACAGAGATGGTGGTAGTGAGAGTAGAGGAGGTTGAGGGGACTAGTAGTATCGGGATGCTGTAACTTGCAAGTAGGTCAACAATTTCAGTGTAGGAGAGAATGCTGTGCATCTTTTGGAGCGAGGTAGGCAACTACTCCTTGTTATTGAATGCTTGGTATAGTGTGCCTTCAACTGCGGGAGTGGAGAATCTAAGAGAGAAGATAGTCTGAAGATTAGATGGCTTATACTGTCATCTATCTGGGATAATTTTGAGTAGAGGAGATCTAGTTTGTGTTCTAAGTGGTGAGTTATGGAGATGAAGGTATGTGGGGAATGGAGTTAGAATGAAGGGCAGTAAGATGTGTGGTGTGTAGGGTTGTTGTGTGGGTGTGCAAGGCAGAAAGGAGTGTAAGATATAGTGTACAGGAGCAAAGTGAGATGATGTGTGACATGTATCATTAATGGGGTTGCAGAAGTTGGGCATTCTAGTAGTGGTTTGATGAAGTGGAGACTGATGCCAGTTACTGTGTGTTAATGTCATATGGGGAGAAGGAGCAAACTGAGCATCTGAATGAATGATGGGGATGCGTGCATAGTCGGAGCTGGGTAGCTGTAGGTGAGATTGGTCATTCGGGTGTGTGGGTGTCGATAAGGTGATGAAGGGGTAAAAATGAGGATTCGGTATAAAAGTTATCATTGTGTGGAAGGATGCTCCATGTGTGCTTGAGCAAGGTGAGAAGACGTGTGAATTGACTTTGGTGGTTTTGGTAGGATGAGTTTGCCTGTGTGCGGTTTGACAGGATGGAGGTATGCCGGGGGGGTGGGGTGGAGGGGTGGTATGGTTAGGATTGTAGCAGTTTCAAGGATGTTTGAGAATGGTATCTGGGAGGGTGGAATATTAGTACTAGGCAATCATGATGAAGAGTTGAGTGGGGGTGCATTATTGGGAAAGAAAGCGAGAATAGGGGATAGAAGATACATTTGGGAGGGTGCAGTAGATGTTACAAGGTATGCTTAGGAGGGTGGATGTGAGTTAGTGGGGTTAGAGGTTTTGAAGTGGGGGTTAAGCTGTTAAGCTGTGCATGAGGGTTCATGTAAAGTTTTAAGAGAGTTAGATGGAGCTTGCAATATGGCATTGAGCAGGACTGTGGTCAAAGAGGTTTGAATCAGTGAATTGCCATTATTGGAGAAGGAAACAGAGATTGTTCCATTGAATAGTGACAAGGGGGCAATTTGAAGCTTGTAGCCACGAGGAATGTTTGTAAAAGATGAAGGGCAGATATATGTTGCCGGACGCATCTCTGCAAATCAGCAGAGATGCGCCAGGAAAGATACAGCACGCAAATTTATCCTTGCGCCACCCATGATGCGCCGCATTACAATGCGGCGCACCATGGCGCAGGAATAAACAGATGTGTGTCGTATGTAGGGCGTGAAGTTGGCGCAGTGCTGAAGTTGTGTTGCGTATTGAAAGCAACTCCAGCACTTTTCCAACTTGCCCTATCTGTAACGTGGTGTGTCAAGCCTTACACCTGCTTCAAGCAGGCACAGGGTTTTGACGCATCAGCGTTGGTAAAGTGACTCAGTGAAATCTTGTATATTTCACTGAGTCACTTTTCAGGAGCGTTCCTGCGACTTAAGGCCCCCCCTGCATGGAAACGCCCACATGAAACCTGACACAGGTTTCATGTGGCGCAGGCCTTACACCATCACGCATCTCCATAGATGTGTCACGATGTAAGTATGTTGTAATGGGGCGCAGGGTTTGCGCTGCCACTGTGTCACAGAAGTGACGCAACGGCGGCGCAAAAGTGGCGCAAGTCCCACAAAAATTTGTCCTGAAATATTTAGTTTAGTGTGGAAAATGGTAGTCCAGAATATAGTGTTATGGGTGGAGAAGAAGAGATCTGTTTTAGCTTCCTGTATTGGCCACTATGGGACGGATCGCCAAAGAGGGTGTTTGGAAATTCTTCCTGGAAGTTATTTTTAAATCTTTTAGCTGACATTTTGGAGAGATTCAGAGGGTTATATAATCTTAAATGAGTTGACTCCTTTTTTCTTCATCTTGATAGACATTGTCAGAAATTTGGCAGTGGACAGGGGTAGCTGAGGGGGGAGTATCAGGGGGTGGTGGAAGAGCGAGGAGTACCAAGAGAATGCAAGTTTACATCAGCCTGGGGTTTGCTTTCAGTATTCAGTAGGTGAGTCAACTTATGACAATGGCACATAGGCAATATATTAGCTGTAAAAGCTCTTGGCCCAAGCTACTCCTGAGAAAATATTAAAAGAATACTAAGCTTGGTTCAGCCCAACAAGTGTCAACATCGTGCAGAGTTCTGTAGATTACAAAGCTGGAGATGTGGAGTCATAAAAGATGTAATATCCGAATGCGCCCTGTCCTTCATTCAGGCTATATGTCCATCTGAAACTCCATTCTCCTTAAAGCGTTCCTTTGTGAAAAGGTAGGGCCGAATTCGACCAAGAACCCTTCAGTATTTGCCCGGCGTTAGCCGCCTCTCATACCATTCGAGATTACCAAACAAAGAGGCAGGCGCTGGAGACGGAAGGCAGGAAACAGGAGTTTATTCCGACGGAGCAGAACACGTCAAATCAGACAACAGGGTATCTTCTCGAGGTGCTCTAACCGCATCTCTGAGGCCTGGCCTCTTATACACAGGTTTATGGCTTTATTACATACACTGCATCCGTAATGTTTCTTTGAAGGACAGAAAAGGCATCCTCGGAATCCCCGGTCCAGGCCCGTTCCCACACACATCTACAGTAAAGTTCCCACCCCGATCTCAGCATGTGGTGGTTATCGCGCAGCTGGACATTCCGCTGGGAACGGGGACGTGTGTGATCAGTCGGATCTTCGGGGTGCGAAAGCATTGATTAATCCCCGCTCCTTTGATGTGAGGCGAGGTCCCACTGTAGGGGGCAATAAACTGCATCTGTTGGGCTAGGTGATGGCCTGGGATCAGGCCGCACAATCGGGCAGGGAGGAAGAGGTTATCAAAAGGGCCTGTTCTTTGAATGAGATGAAAGAGCGAGGGGGTTCAGCACGGGATGTGGCTCGGAGACAGGGTCGCGTTAGAGGTGCGTGTATGGCCCAAGCAGGAGAGACCGGGGGCTGTCGGGGCGCGGGGGAATGCTTGCGAGGCCGGGGAGTGAGGGGGAGAGACGCGCAGGCTACTGGCAGTGGGCAGAGAGGCCACGACACACAAAATGGCTGCCACTTACGTGCATGATGGGGCCTAAAAGGGACAAGATGGTGTGGCCACTGTTTCACGATTTCCACTTTACTTTCAACAGTGGCTGTGGTGAACATAAATGAACGCCACTTATATATACCTAATTTTAGTCATTTTCCACAGTCCCCAGTTTTTATCATAAGTTAGTTCATTCCTGTTCATGTCACAGGGGAGGATGTACAAGCTGACATTAGTTATACAATTCGCTTTGGTAGCCCATATGCATTACAGGCAGATGGAAATAATTCTGCTATCAATGCAGACAGAATCGTACATAACCATATGTAATCAATGTGATGGGCGGGGAGACAGTGCATACAAAATTACATTAGCTGCGTCAATCGTTAGACCTTGGAGGCGGGGACATTACATTAGACGATGTAGGAGATTCGTTCGAATACAAACATGATGTCACACAAAAATGTTCTGGCATGATAAGGGCTATTATCGCTTGAGGTCTGGACTCCATGGGGGTCAAAACTAGACAGCATGTTCATGTGCATAACTGGTGTTCTACAATCATCAAGATACAGAGTTAACGCCTTCTTAGTTATCCATGTACAGTTGAAAGTGACCGATGTAAGGTTTCGAAAGCTCAATTGGGTGGTAATCAATACAAAGCGGTTGGGAGAGGAATTCAACTTAATACAAGGGACAGTCAAGGGGTGGCAATGTTCAAAAAAAGGGTTCGTGTTTCCAGTGTCTTATTACAGCGAGCCATCACTGGTAGGCTCTCATTGTTTTTCTTCTTTCGTTGGCACTGTTGAGCACCGGCGGTGGAGCTATGCATCCAGCTCTGATTCAGATTTTGAGTTGCAGGGTGTGGCCACTCTTTGCTCTCGGACCACAGTTCTGTTTGTCCTGTTACCTAACTAATCTACCATAGGTACTTTAGTCGGGGTACCCGTATTCCGTTCTTCTTTCGGGACAAACCCTATTCTATCTTTTGTGCTGTGTTTTTTTTCTTTAAGTCAAGTTCAAAAACTCCATATGGAAAAAGGGGTGATGGGGGCGTGCTTTGGGAGGCCGAGGGAAAAGAGGGTGGAGTGGGATCAGGTCTGAAACGGACCAAGGAGGGCAGAAATTTCAAGCAAGTGGGCCCATCAATCGGGCACAATGGGCTGGGACTTTCGGCACGAGCTCATCAACATGCAGGGGCTTTTGGACAGCCCTTCTTTCCTTCACTTTCCACGTTGAGAATGGTGCCTTGTCCCGCAACTCTTTGCTTTGTGGCTCCACCTTGGTCGAGGTCATAGATATTCCCCGATCTGCAGCCAGGCTGTGCGTCACATCCGGCCCCTCTCCTCCGACGACCGCACGTTATCTTTAAATGAGTACAAAAAAACAAGTCTTAGAGAACTGGCAGGGGAAGATGTTTAATTTCTCTCCCAACCCCAAGTAGTTGGGGAAACGTTTATTGGTCACGATAGGGTGGATGCTTAGTAATCCTTACATCGGTGTATGCTGTTAACTCATGCATCATTGCTGTGGTGCAGGTCTGCAAGTATCTTTCTATTTTCAAACATCATGTCTGTCTGGTTCTATTCCTGTTATATTCGCGAGCGTGGCAAGAAGTCTGATATCCAACAATTACATGGTTCATCGAATTCAAACCGGCTCCTCCAGTAGAGACTTGTGTTTTTCTAAAACAAATCCTGTTGAGCTATATTTTTCTTCAAGGTCTGCTAATTCATAACAAGTGTGAAGTGCTTATTATCATGGGCTTACAGCTACCTTTTCCAGGGAAGGACATACGTTAAGCATTTTTTTTTTCTTTTCTGACAGCAACGGCTAACTTTTATCAGTTTTTTGGACGAATTATCTTTAAAGACAAGGTCATCAGCTACAGTCTTTAAGATTTTCTGGGACTGCTGGTTACAGAACTGGGACCATTCTGGAAAAACGGGGACGTTTCGGACATTCTACTTTTGTGCAATGGGCGGTGGTAATCCAAATGATGAGGGTGGTGTTACTAAAGCACTAAAACAAAAGCCACTGACATATAGTTCCCTTTTAAGGGTCAGATTAGGGGACATTAGTCGTCTTACCTGTCCTTTCTTTCTCAGCCAATTAAGTTCCATCATTTTACAGAAAGGACAGGTAGTAATATGGCAAAATACGATCGTTTTGTTTCTGTCAATTTGTTCAAACACTGTCGTGTCTAAAGCCAATTATACCTGTACCGGCGAGGTACAGTGTCGTCATTTATTCAAAAGGGAGCAAGGGAGCCCTCAGAGGGAGAGAGCGTCGTGTGCACCAAATAGGCTATTAGTACACGTACAACATAAAGAGAGAGAGAGAGAAACGTGTATAATAATAGGTTATTCAGTGCACACACATATAGAACAGTA
Organism: Lissotriton helveticus; assembly: GCF_964261635.1. NCBI lineage: Eukaryota > Metazoa > Chordata > Amphibia > Caudata > Salamandridae > Lissotriton > Lissotriton helveticus. The sequence goes on along the minus strand of NC_136061.1, from coordinate 426,577,870 downwards.
CGGGTCGGTTTCACGTATAAAACACAAGCTGAGGGAAAACATAAATTCATAGTTTACGTACACACAAATACCAGATAGGGTGCGACAGCACATACATCAAGTACGGAAACCTAAGACAGAACACAGAGCTATTTTGTGCAAAAGGACTTTGTCATGCATGTTGCGTATTCTCAGTATTCCCTTTAATTCATTTTGGGGGTCGAGCTCTTTGTTCTCCTTCCTTCCTAATAGTAGACAATTTTTGTTGGTAACCTCGCTTCAAAAATACTTACTCCTTTTTAATTGGTCGGACACTAGTCCAGTCGCGCTTATACTCACGGTGGGGTCTTCCAACATCTAGCAAATGATGATCCAAGCTGAGGTAAAGGAGGGGTGTCAGTCGGACGTGTGGTGGTACAATTCTGACTTTCCTATGAGGGTGGAAGGAGAAGGGGTAAATCTAAAAAATAACAATATCCCTAATATCTGGGCTGAGGGGGATTTTGGATGAACCTCAACCCGGGGTACTCTTAACTTTTCTTATTTAGTCAGCACATAAATTGACTCACTGGTGACCATTATTTTGGGTGTACATTTGGGATATCGGTTGGGGTTGGGTTCGTCGTACTGAAATAAGTCTTCGAGTTTCTGGTGTAGGCCACTCTCCCATTCGCTAGCTCCAGAGAGAGTCGTTCCTAAGTAAGGAAAGTGCTATATTTTTATTCGTCTTTCACATGCAGGTACCATGTTTGGGCTTAATTTTCCTATCCCATGAACCGTTCGATCAACGCCTCAATCATACAAAAATCCTAAGGAGGTAGGCCTCTAATACATGGTACAAGCTGGGCCTTCTTCAAAATACAACACACAATTTGCCTGGACCACAGTTATTTAAGGGAAAAAACCTTTTTGGGGAATCAGACAAAAGCAGCTTTTTGGTGGAATAACAATTCTATGACAAAAATAATCAAGACTCATTAGCTTTGATAGAGTTGAACCACTATCATTTAGTTGATATTATTCCCCATGCATCCAATTTTTCTCAGTTATTAATTATTCATTCACTCATGTTTCTAGTTTTATGTATCCATTTATTTTTTGTTCAATTTTTGTATGGTGTTTGATGTTGATTCATTGACATTTTGTGTTTTTCTATGTATAAAATTGTAAAATATGTACAGTGTTGCTCCTGCTATTAAGATTCCAAATAATGTTTAAAAATAATGAAATAATCGGCAATAAATGAAAATTGCTGGGTTTTGGATTTAATAAATTTTGTCTGATTCCCCAAAAAGGTTTTTTCCCTTAAATAACTGTGGTCCAGGCAAATTGTGTGTTGTATTTCAATCATACAAAAAGCATTCTTTTATTGACCCAGATGTGCGCCACACATACGCATTCATACCGTACAAATCAGGGCCCATGCGCACATTCATACCATACGATTTTTCACGCTCCCAGAGATAGCTCCTACATACAATGTCCCGTCTCACAGAGCTAGCCTATTTTCCTCGCGTGGAACACGGTGCGGTTTTAGGTCTTCTCCGTACTTCAGCTGAAATTCCGATGTAACCTGCAAAAAGAAAAAGAGGGGGGGTGGCAGCGTTCGAAGCACATCAGCACGCATAAACACGAAAATGTTTTTACCTACCACGTACTTGACTTATCTCTCTGGGATGCAGTCCCTTATGTCTCGGTATTGAAGCCCAGAGGAACTGGTAGTGCGGCAAAGATAACCAATGGTAGTCTGTTCATTACATAGATCGCCCGAGGGCGGTAGTACAGACCGCGTGTAGGAGAGGGTCAAAGGCCAGGGGTATTCAGTATAAGGTGGGGGGTGACGGATTCATGTTTTCATTCGAGGAAAAGAAATGGTTTACGGTGGTATAGGGTCGTTCCTGTTCGCAGAGCATGGTATTTAAAAAAACAACCCTATCAATCTAAATGACTGTTACGATGCTAGTTCCATATATTTTTCTTTTAAAACCTTGATTGCAAAAATGTCAGCATTCAAATACGGGCCTCCAACCACTCAGGCCGGCTATGGGGCAGACGGGAAACGCATGAGGTAAGGAGAGATTACACTGTAGTATAGGAGTACGTAACGAGCGAGCCATTTAGTTGGAAAAACTAAACGTGACAAACGGTTGCAGGACCAGTGAAGGTTGATTTTATAATTGAAAGTATAACAGGATCAGTTACAATAAAATCGTTCATACGCATACCATGGGCGAGTATCATGAGTAACATTACTTCGGAGCTTTTATTAATACAATAATCAATAGTAAAAAAAATCCGACATCAATAGGGTTGTCCGCATGCCCAGTCAGTACACTTCCCCGCCCGCCATGTGCACAAAGACCGCATACATCCCCCATAACATCAAGGCTAAGTAACTAGAATCGTCATAAGGAGTTGCAAGTCCCGCCCATACTGGCGCCATTTTGGTCGAGGCCAGGCGGGTCCAGAGTATAGTTCAAATGCCTCCAATAACTAGCGGCCGGACCAGAATCCCTTTCGGCAGTTCAAAAAAATTCCGTTAACGCCAGCAGAAGGGACAGGCGGCATGAACCGCGACTTAAAGGCAAGGAAGGCAAAATCTTCCCTACCGGGTCACGCTGAGGTCCCACCGGAGCTGATCGAGTCGGCAGTCTACAGTGTCTCTTAGTAATTCGGACAAAGGCTGGTGTCAGCATAAAAGCACCTCCATCTTGTGACAACGTTGTGGCCACTCCGGAGAGCGGGACAGCAGGTGTATCCCTCCACAGATGCGTTGAATCAGTCTTTCCTACGGCACCGGATGTGGATAAGGCGGCGGTCGCCCGGGGCAGCGGCATATCCATGGGGGATAGTCGAGCAACAGTGGCGGTTTCCCCCACCGGAAGCCCGCGGGAGTCGAGGGCCAACGACTCTCGTAGAATCTTCAAAGCTGAGAGGACGTCTTCAAGAGTGGGGCTCATGCCCGAGCAGGCAAGCATCCGAGTTCCATGGTAGCCCAGAGCCATCCTAGTGGACCAGGCCCAAATCCGGGGTGCCGGCCGCCATCTTGAGAGCCCCCCCCCTGCAGCTGTCCTTCACCACAGCCACCGGAGCGGGTCCCCCGGCCAGTCAACCGCGGGGGCTCGTTGAGTGGAACGCTAATGGCAGTCTTAGTGCGGGAGAGGAACCTCCACCTGGGGGGGGGGCGGGGGAGAGGGGGCCGTCCGCGCCGCCTCTCCGCGGCCATCTCCTGGCGTAGATATACAAGATGGCTGAACCAGGCAACAAAGGGGGGAGCCATCAGCAGGGCATCCCCCGCACACAACTTGCTGGACACCACCTCTGGATGATCCGGGGACGGGCCTCGGCGCGTTGGGTTGCCTCCGGCCTATTCGCACAACGGTCCTCCACCCCAGGCCGCCCCCAACGCTACCTCGCCGGCTGATGGCTTTTGTAGACTTTCTATAGCCCAAAGCCAACTAAAAAGTAGCCCAAAGTAGCCCAACATTGCTACTTTAAGGAAGGAGGGACAGGAACAGCGTCAAGCAGACGGCGAATGCAGTGGGATTGATGCTGCAGCCGGCTGCCATGTAAATAGTTGTATAATAAAACATTTTAACATGTTACTTTGCTGGAGTGTTGTATATATTTATAATATTTGCATAGGGTTTGTCGTTATTTGGGCGGGGTGGGCGGTGGAGTCGAGCTGTCTTGCGGCCATCATGGCGTCGAGCTCGGCTCTTCTCACTAGTTTCATTTTTCTCATGAGGGGTTGTTCCTAATGTTTCTATTTTAGCGGGGTCAAAAAGATCCCATCAGTGGCCTACTGATTTTGCTCGATTCCTTTTGTTTTTCCTAACGATTTTCATGTTATAGTTTGCTAGCACGATACAGCGGCTAATCCGTATTTTTATATATATGTCCTTTTTATTAGGGGTGTCCTCCGGTGGAGCCGGATGATCTACCTCTAATAACGGTCCGGGCTGAACCAACTACTGAACAATGGGGAGAAGATAGGCATGACGGGTTACAATGGGGACAAAAGTCTGCACTACCTATCCTTCACTACTTTGCGGAGACTAGGCAGAATATTTCTATTCTACAGTATTCGCAAATAGGGAATACCCAAAGAGAGAACTAATTCCAAACAGTCAATGTTCGGACAAACAATCAATCAAATGAGGGATAAAAATAGGCACGACGGATTACAACGGGGGCAAAAGCCTGCGTTACCTATCCTTCACTATCTGCAAAGACTAATCAGAGTATTGCGACTCTGTGCTTATTTGTGAATAGGGAAAACCCAAAGAGAACCAATTCCGAACGGTCAATGTTCGGATAAACAATCAATCAAATGAGGGATAAAAATAGGCACGACGGATTACAACGGGGGCAAAAGCCTGCGTTACCTATCCTTCACTATCTGCAAAGACTAAACAGAGTATTGCGACTCTGTGCTTGTTTGCAAATAGAGAATGATCCAAAGAGAACCAATTCCAAAACAGTAAATGCTTGGATAACAATCAATCAAATGGAGAGGGAAGCAGGCACGACGGATTACAACGGGGGCAAAGGCCTGCGTTACCTACCCTTCACTATCTGCAAAGACTAAACAGAGTATTGCGACTCTGTGCTTGTTTGCAAATAGAGAATCTCTCAGAAACAATCAAATGAGTAATACTAGTATTTTCAAACAATCAAACAATCAATTCGCAATTTGTCGTGTTACACGACCTTACCCGGACCGCATGGACAGTTTCTCGTCTTCCGCTTCCAGCACCTGATCGTCCTCTATTCTCCGTAATTGCTGTGGCACTCCTGATGGTTCCCAGTCAGGACCGTAGATCACTCGAGAGAGGTCTGCTCGGAACCAGTGAAGTTCGGATGGTCGGCTGCCAGACGAGGGTCTATCGGGCAGGTGCACTTCCCGATCGTTGCAGTCGTGCACTCTGTTGTTGGGCCTCTCCCACTGGATCCGCGTGTCGCTGATGGGCCCCACGTTTGGGACGCCAATTGTGAAAAGGTAGGGCCGAATTCGACCAAGAACCCTTCAGTATTTGCCCGGCGTTAGCCGCCTCTCATACCATTCGAGATTACCAAACAAAGAGGCAGGCGCTGGAGACGGAAGGCAGGAAACAGGAGTTTATTCCGACGGAGCAGAACACGTCAAATCAGACAACAGGGTATCTTCTCGAGGTACTCTAACCGCATCTCTGAGGCCTGGCCTCTTATACACAGGTTTATGGCTTTATTACATACACTGCATCCGTAATGTTTCTTTGAAGGACAGAAAAGGCATCCTCGGAATCCCCGGTCCAGGCCCGTTCCCACACACATCTACAGTAGAGTTCCCACCCCGATCTCAGCATGTGGTGGTTATCGCGCAGCTGGACATTCTGCTGGGAACGGGGATGTGTTTGATCAGTCGGATCTTCGGGGTGCGAAAGCATTGATTAATCCCCGCTCCTTTGATGTGAGGCAAGGTCCTACTGTAAGGGGCAATAAACTGCATCTGTTGGGCTAGGTGATGGCCTGGGATCAGGCCGGACAATCGGGCAGGGAGGAAGAGGTTATCAAAAGGGCCTGTTCTTTGAATGAGATGAAAGAGCGAGGGGGTTCAGCACGGGATGTGGCTCGGAGACAGGGTCGCGTTAGAGGTGCGTGTATGGCCCATGCAGGAGAGACCGGGGGTTGTCGGGGCGCGGGGGAATGCTTGCGAGGCCGGGGAGTGAGGGGGAGAGACGCGCAGGCTATTGGCAGTGGGCAGAGAGGCCACGACACACAAAATGGCTGCCACTTACGTGCATGATGGGGCCTAAAAGGGACAAGATGGCGTGGCCACTGTTTCACGATTTCCACTTTACTTTCAACAGTGGCTGTGGTGAACATAAATAAACACCGCTTATATATACCTAATTTTAGTCATTTTCCACACCTTCAGGTTGCATCTTAATCTGCTACTATTTACATCAACTACAAAGTGTTTGTCCACATAATACAGATTAGGGGCAGAAAATATTGTTATTATTGATATCGATGTATGCAATGATACGTGTCTATACAAAAACGAAATCGAACAACTGTTGTTGAAACCCCCTGATATGACCTTGCCATCCATCCTGAGTCAGAAATAGATGGTCAGGCAGGCCTTGCACCCTAGGCCTGAGGCTACTGATCGGTATATCACAGGTGGGATAGCACGTAACAGGCAGGACAAACAGGTAAACGAAAAACTCAGATTAGTCCCACAGATAGGCAGCAACACCACAATGGTCCGGGGAGATTAGCCTCAATAAAACGCACATGGTCAGCGGAGTGCTCATTCTCAAAATAAAGTTAGATGTCACATGCACTTAGGAACACTTAGCCAATCAGGACACAGCACACATTACACATGCTGTGATAAAGCACTCCCCATGTTAGACATCTGGACACGTTACTCACTGGCCCTCATTGTGTCCACGCAAGGTTGATACACACCAGAAGTTGTCATCAGTTGAGAGTAATTCATTCTCCAAATAAGGAGATCACTGTTCCTGCTAGAAATCGAAAGAAAGAGTAGGGTCTAGGTTGTAGATAAGATTGTGCTGGACAGTCACCAAGACTGTTACTTGTTGCCCTCATACATCCCAAGGGATTCCATGCTTCATCATAGGAAGGATGGTCCTCATCTAGCTGGCGTTGCAATGCCCTACGGGTAACCTTGGGCGTAGTTTGCATACTAGCGCTACGCTTAGCTACGCGAAGTACATTTTGCACTACAGGATATGCGCATAGCACTATGTGAACTGCGTAGTGTGCTCTTCGCGATGATTGCACAGTGCTGGATGCTTGGCCGCACTGTGCAATCATTGAAAACGGCATCTTGCACAGTGCAAGCTGTTGTTTTCTGCCGCTCGAGTAGATTTTTACTCGAGCGGCAGCTTTCTCAACGCGGACTTGTAGCTTCTCATCGTGAGCGGTCGCGAGCATACGTGACCACTCGCAATCAGAAACCTGACCTCCCCTCATTGAGAATCTCGCCGGGAGGTCTATTTTCCACGCTCGTGATCGGCAACTTGATGTTGCTGATCATGAACAAGGGAAAAGTCTCACCGGGATGTCATTTTGCTTGCTCGCGGTCGCCAACTTGACGTCGAGGCCCAAGAGCAAGCAAAAAATTACCGCGATGCTACGCTACGAGTATTTGCAATGTGCTATGTGCAATTCGCGTAGTACTTAGTAGAGCAAACTTGCCAAACTACGCGAGCGTAGTGTAGTGCTTCGCCCAGGCTTACCTACAGGCCCCCTAAAGGGTCACTCTAGCGGAGATCTTTTGATTTTCTGACTGTATGATGAGTGTAAGAGAGTGCTCATAAGGAAGAGAGTAGGTATAAAACTTCTTAGGGAAAATTGGTACTATGTTTTTAATGGGTGGATTCCCCTGTCATATTAAATAAAAACATGGAACAACTGTTGTTGAAACCCCCTGATATGACCTTGCCATCCATCCTGAGTCAGAAATAGATGGTCAGGCAGGCCTTGCACCCTAGGCCTGAGGCTACTGATCGGTATATCACAGGTGGGATAGCACGTAACAAGCAGGACAAACAGGTAAACGAAAAACTCAGATTAGTCCCACAGATAGGCAGCAACACCACAATGGTCCGGGGAGATTAGCCTCAATAAAACGCACATGGTCAGCGGAGTGCTCATTCTCAAAATAAAGTTAGATGTCACATGCACTTAGGAACACTTAGCCAATCAGGACACAGCACACATTACACATGCTGTGATAAAGCACTCCCCATGTTAGACATCTGGACACGTTACTCACTGGCCCTCATTGTGTCCACGCAAGGTTGATACACACCAGAAGTTGTCATCAGTTGAGAGTAATTCATTCTCCAAATAAGGAGATCACTGTTCCTGCTAGAAATCGAAAGAAAGAGTAGGGTCTAGGTTGTAGATAAGATTGTGCTGGACAGTCACCAAGACTGTTACTTGTTGCCCTCATACATCCCAAGGGATTCCATGCTTCATCATAGGAAGGATGGTCCTCATCTAGCTGGCGTTGCAATGCCCTACGGGTAACCTTGGGCGTAGTTTGCATACTAGCGCTACGCTTAGCTACGCGAAGTACATTTTTCACTACAGGATATGCGCATAGCACTATGTGAACTGCGTAGTGTGCTCTTCGCGATGATTGCACAGTGCTGGATGCTTGGCCGCACTGTGCAATCATTGAAAACGGCATCTTGCACAGTGCAAGCTGTTGTTTTCTGCCGCTCGAGTAGATTTTTACTCGAGCGGCAGCTTTCTCAACGCGGACTTGTAGCTTCTCATCGTGAGCGGTCGCGAGCATACGTGACCACTCGCAATCAGAAACCTGACCTCCCCTCATTGAGAATCTCGCCGGGAGGTCTATTTTCCACGCTCGTGATCGGCAACTTGATGTTGCTGATCATGAACAAGGGAAAAGTCTCACCGGGATGTCATTTTGCTTGCTCGCGGTCGCCAACTTGACGTCGAGGCCCAAGAGCAAGCAAAAAATTACCGCGATGCTACGCTACGAGTATTTGCAATGTGCTATGTGCAATTCGCGTAGTACTTAGTAGAGCAAACTTGCCAAACTACGCGAGCGTAGTGTAGTGCTTCGCCCAGGCTTACCTACAGGCCCCCTAAAGGGTCACTCTAGCGGAGATCTTTTGATTTTCTGACTGTATGATGAGTGTAAGAGAGTGCTCATAAGGAAGAGAGTAGGTATAAAACTTCTTAGGGAAAATTGGTACTATGTTTTTAATGGGTGGATTCCCCTGTCATATTAAATAAAAACATGGGGGTTGGTGCTACTTAGTGGGTAGTAATGTCCCTTAGTAGTCAGATGTGAATGTAAGTGAAATAATAAAATGGATCAACATGATTCGTGCCCCAATCGGCCTTGGACAGAGATTCCTGATGCTCCTTCAGGACCAGAAAAATTGCATATAGTGAAAGCTGAATGTGCCACCCCCAGTCTGGTTGAGTGGACAGTGGTCCCCCTCTAGTAAGGTGGTACCAACTATAGGATCCTACATCTGGTTATCCAACCAATTTGTTTCTGGAAGTATGCCCCATAGGTCAAGATGAAAGTGTGCAGTCTGACACGTAGGTTTTGCCGATTGTTCTGTGCCGCCGCATCTACCTTGCAGAGCATTCGGGCAGATGGAAGGAAGGGTAGCTGCGCCTTTTCTCTTTCTTTTGATCTCTAGCAGCAACGGTGACCCCCTTATTTGGGGAATACTTACCTTTGGAGCAAGGGCACTGGACCTTTATTTGCTCCTAGTTCCACGGTCTCTCTTTTCTTTAGTGGGAGTAATGCCTCATGACAAGGCCTATATTCCACTCCAGAAACAGGATCTATAAATTGTTTTATAATGCTTCAAGAAATGTATAAAAAGACATTCAAAATGATTGTACTTTGAGTCAGTCCTCAGACCTGCTTCTATATGCTGCACTCCCAGCCATAGTTTTTGATTAAACCAACTGTTCCTGTTTTGTCAAACACCTCTTGCCTTTGTTTTTTCAAAGTAAATTACTATTCGAAAAACAATGTCACAAACAAAATAGAGTACGAGGCCTCTATCCTAGCTAGAGATCGAATTTTCTTGAGAGCAGTGCGTTTTTTTAGAACAATATAGTTAAGGCTACCCATGAAGGTAAGCGCTTTAGCATCCTACATGTGGGTAGAAAGCGGTATGTAAATGATACACTACTGCATAGCTGCTTAGTTTCCCAAGTGAGGTTACCTAACAAGTAAAAAAAGCGCAACATCGCAACAGTTTCAACTATTTGAGAAATATTTACTTTTTATATGACAATGACATAAAACAAGTACGCAAATAACCTTGTTCATTGAAATGAAATAATGTGTTTTAAGATTACCACAATAGTTGCAGTAGTGATCCATATAAGTAATCTGTACCTTCGAGGCAACATTCTCTTCTAATGAGGCCACGCGCTCCAGCATTGCCTCAACGAAGTTGGAGTTTCACCCAGCACAAATGGGAAGGATTACCAGAGGTGGTGGCGTAAAACTGCATGTGCCAAGGCCCATCCACACCAACAGTTGTCTTGTACTTGTAGCACACCCTGACGTGCACGAGGCCCCGGCAGCTAGATGCCCGGGGAGCCACTGGGACACGCCGTAGCCCAGTAACACAGTCTTGGCATTTGATGTGCTGCAGACTGACTGCATGCCGCATCTTTCGGCCATAATTAATCCCCTATCTGCTCACCTCTGCCGTCTGCATGCAGCACACAGCCCACGGCTTTTCGGCTCGGTATCCCTGAACATCAAAACCTCATTGGCATGCACGCGCACACAGGGTTTTATAAACAACAAGTGGGTGGCCAGTAAAGAGCCATTAAACTCAGCAATCAATGTTCACCTCATGCCCTTCCCTGGGGCAGACTCATTCATCTCCTTTTTTGACCAATAAAGTCGTCCTTGTTGCTCATTAAATTGCCATAAGTCTTAAGTTACCTTAAGTGGACAGCACAACCTAGAAACTGCAGTGCAGAGGTCAATCAAGATTTAGCAAGCTCTCTGCAGCACAGTATGCATTGCATTCTATTGCAATGTTATTGGTATAGCTGTTTCATACCCCCTAAAAGGCTACATGCGCTTTTGGATTGTGCAGTAAGTAGCTGCACTGTCTGTTTCATTTGTATGTAGCAGCTGGATAGCACCTCGGACCCCGAGGAGCTCGTGAAGCACTTTAAGGTTTCCCTATCTGCTCGTCAGAGCGTCTTTTTTGTGTCCCGGCCGTAGTCTCCACATGCTATGTTATGCGTGCGATGGTATGTGTGCAAGTGAGTAGGCGAGTGAATGAGCGATTTTTAGTTTGAAGCCTACCGTGGCTGTCTGGTTTCCTCGCGACTTCTAGTAGGCATTCTAAAAGGTTCCCTGAGAATGCATTTCACCCTTTGCTTACTTTTGGCTTTGTGGTTTGTAACGCACAGTTGCTTGTTTTCTATTTGCGGCCTTTATTTCCTTAAGGCTGTCCGGTTTGAGTTGTATCTTTTCCACGAACATCACTTGTTTACTGTACCCTTCCTAGGGCCTTTAAATGTGGTTCTTATTTGTCACATTTGTTGTGCATTCAAAGACAGAGGTCAAATATCAAGGTCTGTCTTCAGTTGGCGCTTGGTGTTTACATTTCTTTCGCTGACTTGAAAGGGAGAGACTTTATATGACAACCCTGCTGGGTAGCCATGTCAGAGGAGAAGCTGGATGATGTGTTTTTTTCTAATACACAACAAATGATGATGTGCCAATATAGATCAGAATTAGGAAAGTACAAATACAGCACATTTTTCTGTAATTCTGAAGTGTAGTGGAAACAAATATTTGAATACGATCCAAATGCATCAGTGCACATGGTGATGATATTTCCACACATTATCGTTTGTGTGCAGTAAAACTGTATGTTGGTGCAAATGTAATGGTCATTTCAAATGAAAATGTGTTATCTGTAACGGCACTGCACTACCACATCATGCATACTCCACGCTATCCACTCCACCTTACACCACTCCGTTCTACAACACCCTACTCTATGCCCTTCCGCTCTACATCATGCCCCTCCATTCTACGCCACTCCACTCTATGACATGCCACTCCACTCTATGTCCCATCACTCTAAGACATGCCACTTGACTCCACGCCCTCCACTTTACACCACTCACTCCACAACACACCACTCTACTCTATTCCATTCTACTTTATGTCCCTTCACTCTATGCCGTTCTACTCCACACAACATATCCCACTCCTCTCCAATCTAACCCAATCTACTCCACTCCACTCCAGTCTACCCTAATTTATACCAGTCCACGCCAGTCTACCTCAATCCATTCCACTCCAATCTACCCAACTCCAATTCTCTATAGTCTACCCCAATCTACTCCACTCCAATCTACATCACTCTAATAAACCCCACTCCACTCCACCCAATCTATTCCACTCCAATCTAGCAGAGTCCACTCCACTCCAATCTACCCCACTTTACTCAATCTACCCCACTCCACTTCAATTTACTGTACAACACTCCAAACCAATCTAACTCAACCCCCTTCATACTACCCAACCCTATCCTAATCTTCCTCTCTCCAATCTACCCACACCACTCCGCTGCACCACAATTTACATCACTACAATCTACCCTATTCCACTCCACTTCAACCTACCCCAATATACCACAGTCCACTCCATTCTATACTAATTTACCTCACTCCACTCTATCCCAATCTACCACACTCACTCCAATTTACCCAAATCTACTCCATTACTATCCAATATACCCCAATCAACCCCACTTCATACCGTTACAATATACCCCACCCCAGTCTAACCCATTCCACTCCACCTCAGTCTTTCTCACTCCACTCCAATCTACCTCTTTATAGCCCACTAAACTGCACTTCAATCTACTCCAATACAATCTAACCCACTTCACTCTGCCCCACCTTACCCGACTCCACTTAAGTCCAATTTACCCTACTTCAGTCTGCCAAGCTCCACTCAAATCTATCATCTCCACTCCAGTTTAGCCCAATCCATCCAATCTACCTCACCCCATTTCACCCCAAACTACCCTAATCCAATCTACCCAACTCCAATCTAGCCCACTCCGCTCCACTACAATCTACCCCAATCTAACCCACTAAACTCCACTGCAATTGTCTTCACTTCACTCCAATCTAAACCACTCCACTCCGCTCTAAACTAAACCACTCCCCTCAATATAACCCAAATGAACCCAAACCTACTCCACTCCAATATGCCCCACTGCACTGAACCCCATTCTAATGCACTCCACTCATATCAATCCCACTCCACTCCAATTGACCCCACTCCACTCCAATCCACCACAATCAACCCCACTTCTATCTGCCCCAAATCCACCCACTTTGCCCCAATCTATCCCACTTTATTCCAATATACCCAACTCTACTCCAGCCTACTCCACTGGACCCCAATCTACCCCACTCCACACTAATCTGTCCCAGTCCTCTCCAACCTATCCCAGTCCAGTCCACCCCAATCCATTCAGATGTATCCCACACCATTCCCACTCCACTACAATATATCTCACTCCTCTCCAATCTACTACACCCTACCCCTCTTCAAGCAACTTCAATCTGCCATACTCCAAACTGACACATTCTTCCGTACTCCATTCCACTCTAGTCTACCCCACTCCACTCCAATATCCCCTCCACTCCAATCTATCAAACTCCAATCCAGTCCAATCTACCCCACTCCACTCCAGCTTACAGTACTCCACCCCACCCCACTACAATCTACCACTATCTACCCCACTACAATCTACCACAATATACCCCACTCCACTATAATCTACCTCACACCAATTCACCTTATCCACCCAATCTACTCTACTCCAATCCTACTCCACTTAAATCTAGCCACCGCCACCTAGTCCAACCCATTCCACCCCATTCTACCCTACTCCAATCTACCCCACACCAATTTACCCCACTCCACTCTATCCCAATATACCCTACTCCAATCCATCCACTCAAACTGCCCCAATCAAGACCAACCCACTTCACTCCAATCTACCCAACTCCACTATCTCCCAATCTACTGCACTCTACTCAAATCTATCCCATTCAGCTCCAGTCTACCCCAATCTACCCCACTCCACTCCAATCTATCTAACTCTTTCCAATCTATCCTAATCAACCCCACTCCTATATGCCCCAAAGCAACCCACTTCATCCCAATCTACCCCACTTCACTCTCCTTAACCACCACTCCAATTTACCTGACTCCACTCTGACCTACCCGACTCCACACCAATCTACCCACTTCACTCCATTCTGCCCCACTTTGATACAATCTACCCCAGTCCAATCTAACCGACCTTACTCTGACTTATCAACACCTCTCCAATCTATCCTACTTCACTCCACTCCAATCTCTCCCACTCCACTCCACTCCAGTCCAATCTAGTACACTCTACTAGACTCCAAACTACACCAGTCTACACTACTCCACTCTACCCAAATCTACCCCATTCCAATCTACCCCACTCCAGTCTGCAACGATGCACCCAATCCACTCCAATGTACCTCAATCTAATCTACTTTATCCACCCACTCCACTCCACTCTACCCCAATCTACCACACTCCACTCAACCCTACTCCCTTTCAGTCCTATCTACCCCACTCACATCTACCAAACTCCACTCAAATCTACCCCACTCTACTCTAGTCTAACCCACTCCACCCCAATCTACCCCACTCCAATCCCCCCACCCCAATCTACCCCACTCCAATCCCCCCACCCCAATCTACCCTACTCCAACCTACCCCACTCTACCTCAATTTAACCCACTCACTCCATTCTACCCCAATCAAGCCCACTCCACTCCAATTTACCACAATCCACTATATTACAATCCAATATACTCCAATCTACCCCACTCTGCTCCACTACAATTTTCCCCACTCTACCCCACTCTTATCTAACTAATTTCACTCCACCAGTATATCATACTTCACTCCAATCTACCTCAATCTACCCTACTAAACTCCACTCTAATCCAATCTTCACTTCACTCCACCCTACTCTGCCCCACTTCACGTCAGTCCAACCCCACTGCAGACTACCAAACTCCACTCAAATATATCCCACTCCACTCCAATTTAACACACTCTACCCCATCCGACCCCACTCCAATCTACCTCACCCCACTACACCCCAAAGTGCCCTACTCCAATCTACCTAACACAAATCTACTCCACTCTACCTCAATTTATCCCACCCCACTCTATGCTAATCTACCCCACTCCACTTCAATTCATCCCATTCCCCTCCATTGCAATCCAATATTCACCAATATACCGCACTCCACTCCACTCCAATCTACCCTCAATCTACACCACTAAACTCCACTCCAATCTTCTACACCACTTCAATCTACCCCACTACTCTCTAATCTACCCCACTGCACTCAATGGAACCCAATGAACCCCAACCTAATCCAGTCCAATCTACCCTCAATCTAAACCACTAAACTCCACTCTAATCTTCTACACTCCACTCCAATCGACCCCACTGCACTGTACCACAATCTACCGCACTCCACTCAAATCTATCCCAATCCTCTCCAATTGACCAAACTCCACTCCTATCCACCCTAACCTACCCCATCTCCAATCTACCCCACTCTGCTCCAATCTATCCCACTCCATTTCAGTCTACCCCAATCAGCCCCACTTCTATCTACCGGGGGTAGTAGATCCAGATATTGTGCACTCCTGTGCATAATTGAGGATATTTTTTAGGTTCTACGTGTCCTTGGCAATGGGAGACCCCTACCCCGTTGATTATGAAACTGTAAGATCTGCCAGAGCAAGTTGGAATATTTTTTAGTCTTTTTGGATTTAAATCCTTTAATTAAATCCAGTATTTTTGTAAATTTAGACTCTTTACTCTTCAGAGTCATTCAAAGCAAAATACAAACAGAAGGCAAGAGATTTGTAACACAGCTGCTAACGTGTTACGATCCCTAAAAATGGCTTTTCAGCCCGGGGCTTCCTCAGGGCTAGACCACTCATAGGTCGTTGTTTCTTTTGGAGTTCAACAGGTGTCCCAAGAAAGCGTTCTATTCATGTTCTAATGTATTTCTGTAGTCGTTTGCGGGGCAAGATTTCTGTTGACACGGACCCAACCTACCCCATCTCCAGTCTACCCCACTCCTCTCCAATCTCCACAATCAGCCCCACTTCTATCTACCCCCAAACCAACCCACTCCACCCCAATCTGCCCCACTTCACTCCAATATACCTAACTCCACTCCAACCTACCCCACTCCACCCCGATCTACACGACTCCACACTAATTTCTTCCACTCTGCTCCAATCTATCTCTGTCCAATATAACCCAATTCATTTGGATTTATCCAACTCCATTCCATTCTCCACTCAGCTACAATCTATCCCACTCCTCTACAATCTACTACTCTACCCCACTCCAGTCTACCTCAGTCTGCCACACTCCAATCTACCACAATATACCCCACTCTACTCCAATCTACCTCACTCCAATCCATGTTATCTACCCTACTCCACTCTACCTCAATCTACCACACTCCACTCCACTCAAATCTATCCAGGCTACCCATTCCACCCCAATCCACCACCCTCCAATCTAGCCCACCCCTCTAAACCCCAATCTACCATACTCCAATCTACCTAATCCACTCTACCCCAATCTATCGCACTTCAATCTACTTCACTCCAATGTACCCCACTTCACTCATCTCTAATCTAGCTCACTCCACTCATTCTAACCCAATCAACCCCAACCCACTCCACTCCAATCTACCCAACTCCACTGTACCCCATCTACCCCACTCCACTAAAATCTACCCCACCCAGCTTCAATCTATCCTAATCTACCCCACCCCACTCCAATCCACTCCAATCTACGCCACTCCATCCATCCTATCCCAATCAACCCCACTTCTATGTACCCCAAACCAACCCACTCCATCCCAATCTACCTCACGCACTCCAATCTAACTGACTCCATTCCAATGTAACCCTACCATCGCAATCTACCCCACTTCACAGCAATCTACCCCACTCCGCTCTAATCTACCCAAGTCCAATGTACCTCACTCCATTCTGATTTATCCTATTGCAGTCCAATGTCCACGCCAGCCCAATCTATCCAACTCCTCTCCACTCTGCTCCCATCAACCCTGCTCCGCTCCAGTCTACACTACCTCAATCTACCCCAGTCCAATCTACCACAATTTACCCCACTCCACTCCAATCTATCTACCTCACTCAAATCCACCTTATCCAACCCACTCCACTCTTCCCAATCTACCACACTATACTCCATTCCACTCTACCCCACTCCATTTCAGTCCAATGTACCCCCACTTCATTCTACCGAACTCCATTCAAATCTACCCCACACCACTGTAACGCACTCCACTCCATTCCACTCCAATATATCCCACTCTGATCTACCTAACCCTGCTCCAGCCCAATCCACCCTACTCCAATCTTCTCACACAAGTCTACCCCCTCAATCTACCACACTCCACTCCACTCTACCAATCTACTCAACTCCACTCCAATCAACCCTAATCTAACCCACGCCAATCTTTTCCACTTCACTCCAAATTACCCCACAAAACTTGACAACAATCTTCTCCAGTGCACTCCAATCTACCCCACTCCACTCCTCTCTAATCTACCTTACTCCACTCAATCTAACTCAATGAACACAACCTACTCCACTTTTAGCTATTCAACTGCATTCTGCCCCAATCTACCAGAACCACTCAAATCTATTCCTCTCAGCTCCAATCTACCCCAATCTGTGCCACTCCACTCCACTCCAATCCACCCCAACCTATCCCATCTCCAATCTACCCCACACAAATCCAATCTATCCCAATCAACCACACTTCTATTTACCCCAAGCCCATTCCATATCATTCTTCCCCACTCCACTCTAACCCACTCTAATCTACTCAACTTCACTCCAATATACCCCACTCAACCCCAATCTACCCCACTCCACCCCAATCTCCCCACTCCACTCCAATCTACCCCAATCAACCCCATTTCCATCTACCCCAAACCAACCCATTCCATTCCATTCTTCCCCACTCCACTCTACCCCATGCCAGTCTACTCAAATTCCACTCCAATCTATCTCACTCAGCCTCAATCTACCCCACTTCACCCCAAGCTCCCCCACTTCACTCCAATCTACCCCATTCCATTCAATTTACCCCACTCCACTCTCCAGTCCATTTCAATCTATCCCACGCCACTATTATCCACTACACTCTACCACACTCTACTCTACCCCAATATACATCACTTCACTTCAGTGTAATATACCCTACTCCAGTCTTCCACACGCAACTCAAATCTACCCAATTCCACTCAAATTTAACCCACTTCACCCAAAACCACACTACTCCAATCTTTCCCACCCCACTCAACCCCAACCACCCTACTCCATTCTACCACACCCCAATTTACCCCAGTCTACTCTACCCCAATCTACACCACTCCAATATACTCCCCAGCCCAATCTACCTCACCCTATCTATCCCACCCCATCACAATCTATCCCACCCCAATTAACCCAAATCATGCAATCTCACTTCATTCTCCCGCAATCCACCCCACTCCAAACTACCCCACTCCAAACTATCCCCCTCCAATCTACCCCACTCAGCTCCAATGTTCCCCAGTGTACCCACTCCATTGCAATCTACCCTACTATAATCCACCTAATATGCCCCAATCCAATCTACCCCATTTCCAATCTACCCCACTCCACTCGCTTCAATCTAGTCACTCCACTCAAATCTACACCATCTACCATCTCCACTCTTCCCCAAACTACCCCACTCCAATCTACCCCTTTCCACTCTACCCCCTCCAGTCTACCACAATCTAACCCACCCATATCTGCCTCACTCCACTCCAACCCACCCCACTCAAATCCACCCAATCTACCCCACTTCATTCCACTCCAATCTACCCCACTCCACCATAATCCACCCCACTCCACTCCAATCTACCCCACTCTGCTCAAATCTACCCCAATGTACACCACTTCAATATACCCCACTCCACTTCAATCTACCTGAATCCACCAACTGCACTCTTCCCCAATCTACCCCACGCCACTACAATCTTCCCCAATATACCCCAATACACTCTACCCCAATCTACCCCATGCCTATTCTTGTTTGTAGGAAGATGGAGGATGACGAATCTGGAAATTGTTGGTTTCATTCTCCTCCTTTTCATTTACATTTTTTTTATATTAATCTGTATTTGTGTTATTCATCATCTCACCAGTAATAAAAAAACTCTGCCCTTTTTCTTACACGGACTATTTCTGTAGATGATGCTAGCCTCAGTAGCAATCCTAAATTTAGGATCAAAGGTTGCCATAATAATGAATTGAATGATGAATTAAATAGATTGATGTTCATCAATTTGTAGGTGTTGCACCAGACGGTGGAAGAGGCTGGGATTGAGAAATTGCATGAAAATGCTTTGAAATCCTTGTAATAACTGACAGCATGTTGATTAAATTGCTGCTATTTTGTTTGCCTATGTTGTATGTACATAACACATACATACCCTTGAGTCTCAATCCAACAGAGACAAAAAAAAACTGAATTATGCCAAAACTACCCAAAATATACAACATTTGTACGGATTCCCATCACTAACCAGTCATGGTGACATGCTTCATCATCTGGGTCTCCTTTAACAGGGCTAACACTCCACCCTAGTGATGGAGGAGCCCAAGGATGTTTTCGAAGTGTACAGCAAAACAGATGTGAGCAAGATGTTAATGCATCGAGTGTATGGGAAAGAAGAATATGCAGTGCAAAGAAAGTATAATGTGAATAATAAAATTGTTGCGTAATATGTCTTCAATTTATATTTTTATTCTTAGACTATTACGAATAAATGTGCAAATAGACGGTTTCAATAAATAGCCATCCCCCAGTATGTATTGGACAACATGTTTCAGCACTTATGAGGGCAAAAAATGTACCCAGTGCTTTCGTCAGGACCTATAAAGAATTCATTGCTACTGCAACAGTGAACACAACAATGTGAATTTATAAGAAAAGGATACACTGTAAATCAATTTTCTCACAGTTACCAATCTTCTTATCCTTTAGATAAATCTATGAGAGAGACAAGAAGTACAAATGGTAGTTTTGGATTACAGAACTGTATGTCTCTTGGGAAGCTATGTGGCTAAAAATAGCCCTCAAGCCAGCCTAATCAATAGGCAACATAAACTCCATCGAATCTTACCTCAAAAGTATGGAGAAATCGCCTCACCCCACCTGGCAACAGCTCAGGATAAAAGAGGCACCGCTCTATGAAGAAACAGAAACACCGAACCTTGATTTGAAGGGTGTGCCGTTTTCCTCACAACATTAAAAACACAAGTACGGTCCCTCACACAACACTATAGACCTCTCACAGCTCAAAGACTCACTTATCTACTATTTATGGCATATCTATCATTATTGTGGCTCATAGGTTAAACCTAGCAATTGGTCACCATGCCTGATGAAAAAACCTAATTCCTTGCATGTTAATATCAAGGACTTGAAATTAACGCAACCTTTCACAGGTTCATAAGTATAAACACTAAGCCCCAAAACATTAGTGATACACAGTATGGAAACATGCATATAGGCATAAGAGTTACTACACCGAGTTAATGGAGCTGGTCACCAGTGTAGCTACTAATCACCCTAAAGGCGCCAAGCAGGACATATGCGCAGATGTTAAGCATCATGTTCCTGCAATTCTTACAGTCCAATGCTGAAGGACTAATATAAGGTCTGACAAATACCACTCCCAGGCTGAAACATTCTTAGTGAATCAATCATGGGGATACCGCTATCTCAGCAGGCCATACCTCACTCGTCAACACTATCAACAGCGGTAGCAGTAGAATAGCAACACAAGGCTCCCTACCTCTCCGTCGATACCTCCGGCAGTCTTCTGAATCTAAGCCATCGGGGAGGTGACCGACATTGTAAGGAGTGTATGTTTATGTCCCTGGAATGTGTTTCATTAGTCCTCAGCTTGCATCCCTGATCTCGCTCTGGTCGCACGAGACAACGCGAAAAACTACAAAACCCCTGTTGAATCATGGGATATGTAGTTTATTAATGTTTCAAATGTGAACGAGACGAAAAATCTAGAGCTTTTAGTAATCAGCTAGACCTTCATAATGCTTAAATAAGTGCATAGATGATCTTATGTAAAATAGTCTGGCATAGGACCCATAAAACGGTGTCAAACCCCGTGATCTCACGATGAACCAATAGAACTGCAACAGTTCCCCAAGGATCATGGGATATGTAGTTCGAACTATTTTAAAAAATTGAACGAGATGTCTGCGAGGGGAGTAAAAGGCTTAACAACCCTGATTATCGCTCAAAAGTGGCGGTAACAACCTTAAGTGTTAGAATAGTTGGTGTTAAGGTAGTAATCAGCTAGACCTTCATAATGCTTAAATAAGTGCATAGATGATCTTATGTAAAATAGTCTGGCATAGGACCCATAAAACGGTGTCAACGTTGTCAAACCCCGTGTCTCATGATGAACCAATAGAACTACAACAGTTCCCCAAGGATCATGGTATATGTAGTTCGAACTATTTTAAAAAATTGAACGAGATATCTGCGAGGGGAATAAAAGGCTTAAAAACCCTGATTATTGCTCAAAAGTGGTGGTAACAACCTTAAGTGTTAGAATGGTTGGTGTTAAGGTGTGTACCATCAGCTAGGAAGGGGACTGCCTTTATTTCCTTACAGAAGTTAGCCCTTAAATACATATATACCGCATTATTCACCATGATGGGTACAAGATATTATACTCAGATTTGACTACAATGTGGTCTATTCATAGGGTGGACCATGGGATGGAATCATTGAGTCCTTCGATATCACTCTTGAGTCTAAATACCCACTTCTGTTCCCTCAATAAAAGGAAATTTGATATATCAGTGATGTGTTGTGGGATGAATGGTTTCTCTAATATGGTCCATGCCCTATCTTCTGGTTTGTGGTTCCGTTCCAAGTAATGCGAAGTCAAGGGTGTCGCTTGCTTTTTGCATCTTACAGTACTCATGTGTTCCATGATTCTTAGTTTTACTTTTTGTGAGGTCATCCCTACATATTTAAGACCGCAAGGACAGACAAACAAATAAACCACCTCTTCGCTGTTACAATTAGTAAAGTGTTTTTGGACCCATGGGCGGTCTGTCACAATGTCGACTGTCTTCGATTTCTTTGTCAGAGGGCATATTTTGCAAGATCCACAAGGAAAGTGACCCTGTACAGCTGGTAGATCCCACACAGTGTCTTGGTTATTTGTAGCTGGATTAATGGGTCTTGTGTGTACCAGTTTATCTCGCAAGTTGCTATTCCTCTTAAAAGCAAACCGAGGTTCTGGTAGATTCTCACCCCCAATATTCAGGAATTTCCAGTGTCGGCGTACAGCTTTCTTTACTTCATTGGACGCTGTACTGAAAGTGCTCACAAACGTTAATCTGGATGGAATATCTTCCTTGGCACTAGATTCCAAAAGGCTCTCACGATTGTTGTTCCTGGCACGTTTGGCTGCACGCCGTACCAACCTAGGTGGATAGTGTCTGTCCACTAGGTGAGATGTCAATGTTGTAGCATG
This sequence comes from Lissotriton helveticus, assembly GCF_964261635.1. Taxonomy (NCBI): domain Eukaryota; kingdom Metazoa; phylum Chordata; class Amphibia; order Caudata; family Salamandridae; genus Lissotriton; species Lissotriton helveticus. Next base: position 426,555,642 of record NC_136061.1, on the reverse strand, counting down.
TTTCTTGAGGGCTATTTTTAGCCACATAGCTTCCCAAGAGACATACAGTTCTGTAATCCAAAACTACCACTTGTACTTCTTGTCTCTCTCATAGATTTATCTAAAGGATGAGAAGATTGGCAACTGTGAGAAAATTGATTCACAGTGTATCCTTTTCTTATAAATTCACATTGTTGTGTTCACTGTTGCAGTAGCAATTAATTCTTTATAGGTCCTGATGAAAGCACTGGGTACATTTTTTGCCCTCATAAGTGCTGAAACATGTTGACCAATACATACTGGAGGACGGCTATTTATTGAAACCGTCTATTTGCACTGTTGTTAACATTTATTCGTAATAGTCTAAGAATAAAAATATAAATTGAAGACATATTACGCAACAATTTTATTATTCACATTATACTTTCTTTGAACTGCGTATTCTTCTTTCCCATACACTGGATGCTTTAACATCTTGCTCACATCTGTTTTGCTGTACACTTCGAAAACATCCTTGGGCTCCTCCATCACTAGGGTGGAGTGTTAGCCCTGTTAAAGGAGACCCAGATGATGAAGCATGTCACCATGACTGGTGAGTGATGGGAATCCTTACAAATTGTGTATATTTTGGGTAGTTTTGGCATAATTCAGTCTTTTTTTGTCTCTGTTGGATTGAGACTCCAGGGTATGTATGTGTTATGAATAATTAGTACTGGGGCTGTATGCCCTGTAGATTCTTTAAATTTAGGCCTCTGATCCTCCTTAAAGTTTAGTGTTTCGTATGTTGTATATAGCCTATACTGCGTTCTCACTTCTAATGTATTTAGCCTCATTTTCGTGCTTGGCACTATTAGTCATCAGACTAGCCCATTGTCTGGGAACTAACATTTCTTGTATCTTTTTCAAGATACTTTCTTCAAGGTACTTTTATATTCTTCTCCTGAGAAAGGTGTGCGTCTGCTAATTTCTTTTTTTAAGAGTTTTATATAGCTCAAACTCGACCCGAAGATCTCAGAGCGCTTTTACATAAGCACCGATTGCATTACAGACTGACACATTCTTTTTGTTGGGCACCGGGAGATTAAGTGATTTGCCCATTACCACAGGATGCTGAGTGTCCCTGCTGAGACTCGAACCCCGTACTCTAATTCCAAACATGATTTAAAAAATCCTTTAAAATGTTTGCTAATTGGGGAGGCGTTAGCATTAGATTCTCTCAGCAAATGGAGGTGTGATGCTGCCATTTGGCATAGCGATATTTCGCTTTACTTGTTTTGATGAATACATTTGTGCAGACTTAACATAGGTTTACAAGTAGTTTTACTTTTGACGCTATTCTTACAAAATGTGAAATGGCAAAAATAATTGGTCTTCATTTGTTCAATTCAAAAGAGGGATATACGTTTGTGGCAAACAATTTGCTCCATTTGTTATTAAAAGGTTATTCGCTGCCTAGCAATTATTTGTTAGGATTTCTATTAGTCTTGTTATTACATCAAGGCGAGTTCCCTATTGTAGCTTTCAAATTGACCATGCAGGTCCTCCTAAGTAAGAATATGAGTTGACTTTCCACTGGTGAATTATTAACATCACAGGCCATTTTAATGGATAACGTGCTCACTATAAATAATCATATGGAACTATACCATATGTATATGATTTACCACCAAATCGATAAATATGTGATTTAAACTGCCTTTTCCCCACTGCTCTACTGCAGGGGCCTTGCTCATTTGCTACACTCATTTGTTCAAAGCAATTCTATAGGCCCGATTCACCAAGTTAATTACACTTTTGAGTAATTTACACTTTTGAGTACGTTTATTACTTTTTGGCAAGTCACAAAATCTGAGCGTAAATTTACTCCAAAATTGTAATTCATACATACATTTTGTTAATAGCCAAAAAGTAGAAACCTTACTCAAAAGTATAAATTACTCAAAGGTTTACACCCCGAGCCCGTTAATTTGCTGGAACCATGAAAGTTACACTTTTGGAGGAAATGTACACTCTGATTTATTGAATAGCCAGCAAGCAGTAAACTTACTCAGAACTGTAATTTACCTTGGTGAACCAGGGCCAGATGCCAGAGCGATGATTTACTCGATTTCCTACCCAGTCTGTAGTGTTGGAAGGCTGTACAATTCTCACAATTATCGAAACAAGTTTCCATAAAAAGAGCTTGACTGTTCATCATTTGGCACTCAACCTTTCCTAGCTGGAAATGCAATAATATATTAGTACTCCAATACGCTGTGAATTTTTATTCTAGCATGTCTTTTCAAAGGATCGTACAGAATAGATTATGGAAAAAGCTGGTGGGTTGTGAGATTACACAAGTATCATTAGCATTACTTATTGCCTTGCACAGGGATATGACTGTGTTTAGGCTAAATGAGACTGTTAATTTGTCTAATAATGACCATAATTGGTGCAGAGCAGGGTTACATGTTTACCCACACCCTTTTTTTTAAGGTGTGCCAGGATGTGAAATATTTCCACAGATACTGACACTGCGCATGGTGCATATATATTTCCCAGTTTTGTTTTATCCAGTTAATACCATTCTGGTGAACCACATCCTATGCGCTTGCTTGCTGCTAATGCAGAATACTCATGGGATAACTCAATTTGTATACATTTTATTAAATGTATTTATTGAGTACAGCTAAACTAAGCTAAGTAGCTAAGAAGAGCTGCAAGTTTACGAAGATCCGATTTTCAGCAGACAGATCAGCTTAAAAATCAGATAAAGTCAGTTTAAACAAGCATTGGCATTGTCAATAGGTCTCGCCTTTGTGTTTAGCCATGCAGCACATTATTCTGGGAGCTACAACATCTAATGTTGTGTCACATGCGACTGGTGAACGGCCACACACACCCATGGTCAGGCTTTTCTGCTATTTAATGAACACTGGAAATGCAATTCATCCCCAGATAGTGCAAGACTGCAACATAAGTATTGTAAACAATGAATACAAATAATCCAAGAAAAACTGAGGAAGTGCAAAACAAGCAACATTCCCATACTGTGCTCTTCATGCAGAGGGGGATCAGGAGCACAGTGTTGTTGAGGCAGGCAATGGCAGGCAGTGTCAGGGTCCCGGGGGGGAGGAGACGGGCCTTCTGGGTGGAGCTTTCAGCTTTAGGGCACTGGGAGTGGCGTTTAGATTGCGATGTGGATCGACGTCCGGTGATCCTGGGCAAATTGTTTGGTGTCCTCGGAATAGCATGGACAGAGGAGGAGAGGGTACTTTGTCTGGATGTGACACATGGGGTTCTCATGAAGGCAGATGCATCGGCACTGATTGGGGTTTGGGTGGAGACGGAAGCACACAAGGGGGAGCTGTGGGGTGAGGGGCATGGGGCACTCTTTTGGGCAGCTGGAGACGAGGCAGCATGGGTCTGGTTACAGGGGTAAGGGGGGGGGACGAGGCTGTCCAAATGAGGGAATTTTCCAGATAAGGGGAACGGAGTGGGGGCTGGTTGTGATCCATTGGGCAGTCCCTCACATCTGGTCTGTGAGGGGTTGGCGCCATTCAGACAATGGATGGAGTCCTTTAATGTTGCAGACAGGTATAGCACAAGTAGAGTACAGTTTTGGGATGTGGACATGGCTGCCGAGGTTTTGGATTGCTGTGTGTGAAATTTTCATGGTTTAGGTGTAATTGTGAGTGACGTTTCCGCCACTGTGGGTGACACTATCTGCGATCGTAGGTCGGGCAGTGGAGACGAGGAGAGCATGGATGTCAGAGTTGTGCCCATTTGAGCAACGAGTGGCCCTATGTGAATCTTGAGGCTGCTGCAGGTCACCAGAAATGGAGTGGCACTGGCCTGGTGCTTTTATGGAAGGATTGTGGTTTTGGGAGTATGTGTTGCATCATTGGAAAGTCAAGTGCTTTTAACAGGGATGTTTGGCCTCTTGTAGTGATGTCTTTAATAGATTGTAGAATGAATGTACAATGTTCTGTGTTCCACATTCTGCATACATGTATAGTGAGATTAGAATGTTACACTGGTTCAGTTGCTGTGTAGCCGTTTCCTTGTGATCCCCTTTCTACCTGGCAGTCCCGAGGTTGTCAATAAATCATCTTGGAAACTACATGTGTATTTCCTCTTTACTACAAAATTGACGACGAGGAGTGACAACCGTAGAGAATCCACACTGGTGTAATTCAACTTGGATTATTTTTATCCTCAAATGAAAGTCATTCTGGCTATCGGGGAGGTGATTCATCTTTAAATCGTGAAAACCTGCATATTCGCTGTTCCCGATGTTTATGGGTTAGCGGATGGTTAAGGATCATAAAGGTACTGTTTATTTTCTTAAAAATTACCTTGTGTTTCCACTATCCTAAAGCACCTGTATATCGGCAGTTGAGCACTCACGCCCGTTGTTTTGGTTCAAGTTTAACGCTGCGGAGTCTCGAGCTGCCATTCTGCTTCCTATCCGGTGTTCTGTGCCTCAGATCTCGCGTCACTAGAGTACGTGACCCAGCGCTCATATGTCATCGTGCTGGTCATGACCCCCAAAATACACCATTTTGGATATTTACTTATCCTTCGGCATCGGCACTGGCACTTCACCTAGAAGAATACTTTGCATATTTCGATTCTCAGTAATTATCGGAACCGTTTTTTGCTCATTTTCAGATACTTCAACCAGATTGTGAATATTATATTAATTTGTTTTGCATCTTGTAACCATTAACATTCGAAATGACCACTCCAGCAGAATCATCCCAAAGGGAAGTGGCTCCACGTTCTGATTCTGCTTTACATTTGTCTACTCCCAAAGAAATGTATCACCTCCTGGTGAACCTACAGTTCAATGGAGTGAATGGAAGGAATATTTTTAAAATTATATTGCCAACCTGGAGGATTGCAGTGGAGTTTACTCGCCTGAAAGAAAAAAAGACTTTTAATGTTCTGTTTGGGTCCTGAAGGTCTTCGTATTTTTGGACAATTACAACAAAAAGAAAGATCTGGTGACATCGATGTATTTAAGGCTGCTTTATTAGATTTGGATGAACATTTTTTGCCTGCAGTGTGTGTTGCAGTTATGCGTCATGTTATGTTATGTTATGTTAAGATGTGTTTATATAGCGCCTATCACCTCCGGTCTCTAAGCGCTTAATAGAAAAACATAACACACTGGTGCCCGTAGAACCCTCAGGTCTTCCACCACCTAAGCTGTCATGAAAGCTTCCCTAAAAAGATGGGGTTTTAGTTTCTTTCTGAAGGGTAGAAGCTGTGATTCCTCCTTCAAGGTATGCGGGAGCTCGTTCCACAGTTGTGGAAGAAGCACAGACATGGCCCTGCCTCCTTTAGTTTTTAATTTGAACCTAGGTTGAAACAGATTCGAGGTTGTTCCTGAGCGCAAGGTTCTCCCCGGAATATATCTCTTGAAACGTTGCTTAATGTACTCTGGGGCTTTCCCAAAGAGTGCCTTGTGGGCCACACAGAGACATTTGAACTGAGCTCGAAATTTCACTGGGAGCCAGTGCAGCTTCTGAAGCAGGGGGGTTGCGTGTGAATTTCTAGGCAAGGAGTGGATCAGTCTGGCTGCATCATTCTGCACCACCTGCAGCTTCCTCAACAGCTTTTGTGGCAAGCCAAGATATAAGGCATTGCCATAGTCGAGCCTTGAGATGACTGTGGCGGATACGATCGATTGCAAGGTGGGGGCAGATAGAATAGGAACTAACTTTCGTAGTTGCCTCAACACACCAGTACAGGATCCAACGACAGCCGAAACTTGGGGGGGCCAATGAGAGATCCGCGTCGATCCTTAGCCCTAGGCTTTTTACTACAGTACCAGGAGACGGGGTGGTGCCCAGCTCAGGAGGCCAATACAGGTCACTCCAGGGGTCCTCTTTGTTGCTGATCACCAACACCTCCGTTTTGTCAGCATTCACTTTCAACAGATTGTTAGTCATCCAGTTGACTGTGAAGCTGAGTATGTTCCTCACTGACTCCTGAGCCTCTTTGGTATCATCCAGCCGGACTAATAGCTGCGTGTCATCTGCGTAATTGAAAATTTCGCAGTTCATACGCATAAGCTCCTCCACCAGTGGTTGTAAGTAGATGTTGAAAAGCAGGGGGGATAAAGCCGACCCCTGAGGCACCCCCAGGTCACTTCACTGATCTCGGACAGTTGGTCTCCTAGCTACACTCTCTGGGTTCAACCTGACAGGAAGGATTCTAGCCATTTTAGCACCTGGCCTGTGATCCCCAATTTCGCGATACGGTCCAGTAAGATGGTATGACTGACCGTATCGAAGGCCGCCGATAAGTCTAGAAGAATCAGGGCGCATGGCTGTTTATTATCTGCCCTGACTCTTAGCTCATCGGCGACCGAGGCCATGGCTAGTTCTGTGCTATGTTAGGGCCGGAACCCAGCCTGCCTGGCATGAAGGAGACGATGTTCTTCCAGATGGCCGGCTAGAGTGCTGAGGACGTGTCTTTCGAAGATCTTACTTAGAAAAGGTAACTGCGAGATGGGCCTATAGTTTTTTAAGGCTTTCGTGTCCGTTCCTGCTTTCTTTAAGAGTGGGGAGACTCTAGCTTCTTTCATCCGAGTTGGCAGATAGCCTATTTTTAATTAGTTATTCAGTAGGCTCAGTACCTGAGGCTGAATGCCTGGCAGGGCCATTTTGAAAATTTTAGGGGGACATGCATCTATGTTTGAGCCTGACTTGATCTGTCCGACCAGTTCCACTAGGCGCTTGTCGTCGATAAGAGGAAAGCTATTCAAAGTCATGGACGGCAGCTGAATAATCTGGCTAGGCAGCATGGTTGTAGCTGGCCGTGCATTGATTTCAGTGATAATATCCTGTACCTTCCGAAGGAAGAAAGTTTGGAAAGAGTCACAGTCTGGTTGGTCGCACGCCGAGATTTTCCTGTCACGTTGCGTGAGTTCCCTTAATATCGTAAAGGTCTCTCGCTGTACGTTTATTGCTTCCCTAATTCTTCCCTCATAAAAGGCGGCCTTTCTTTGCAGGATATCTGCCTTGTATTTTGAGAGCAAGGTTTTAAAAATTTCAGCCTCTGTTTGACAGTAGTGGAGTCTCCACCTCCTCTCTGCCTTACGGAGGGCTTGCTTCTTCTGTTTCAAGGAGGCATCAAACCATGGCGCTCCTTTCCCTTTAGTTCTAATACTCTCCAACTGCTCAGGGACAAGTTTGTCCAGAGCAGTAAGCATCCAGGTCTTTAGCATCCTAGCATCATGGTCCAAATCTATACCACTCATATCGGTGGGAGTAGAGGAGAGCAAGGTCGTAATTAAAAGGTCGGCTTCTACCTTGCTCCAAGGACGAATTTTCCTTCGTAACTTATTTGGAGCATCTCTCACTGGATCACCTGGAACCCAACATTTTATAAAAAAGTGGTCTGACCAAATGCATGGGCTAACCTCCGTTATTTCTGTGTTAGGCAAGGAAGACCAAACAAGATCTAGTGTGTGCCCTTTGACGTGAGTCGGGCCTACCACTAACTGTTGCAGGTTAAGCACCGAAAGATTAGCTTCGAACTCAGTCGCCGTGGGGTCTCTGGGTACTTTGTCCCAGTGATAATTGAAGTCACCTACCACCAGCAGGGACTTGTATCTGGTGGCCAAATCTGTCAAAATTTAAAAAAGAATGTCATTGAAATCCGGAGAACTTTGCGGCGGGCGATAAACCACCAGTATTACTATGCAAGAGGATTTAAGCGAAACCTTAATCCCTAACAGCTCCGCACAGGCAATATTTTGTGCTATAACCTCTTTTACAACAAGACATTTTTTAAACAGAAAGGCCACACCCCCACCTTTACAATCATTTGGGCGGTTATGCCAGATCGCGTCGTAGTCTGGGGGTAGGGCAGCCAGGATGTCGGGCATAGAAGCGGAGCCAAGCTATGTCTCCGAAAGGGCGAGAATATCAATGTCTCCCTCAAGCAGTAGAGAGAAGACTTCTAAGTGGTGCTTTTGTAGAGAGCCCGTGTTAAGTGTCACTAACCTTAAGCCATGTGACTGGCAGCTAGTGGCTGTGGGGAAAGGCTTGGGGCCTGTACCTATAGTCTGAACTAAGGCATCAGCTTGCAAGGTGGCCAAAGTAACATCATCTAAACAGATAGAATCGGTCTTTAGGGCCCATAGTGCATCAGGCGAGTATGTGCGTATTTGACCAGAGTTTGTGGCCCCCTAGGCCCGTCCTGGCCCGGACGGGCACAGACGGGCTTTCCTCTGGCGCTCCTCCAGCGCGATGCTACGCGCGATCGCTGCACGCCTGCATACTGATGATTAATTATAGTGTATGGCTCGAGACACTTGCAGAAACTAGCCTGCTAACCCCCAAAGCGTGGTGTCAGCGTCTCTAGCCCACCCCAAGATGGCGGACGGGCATGAGGCGGCGAGAGATTCATCAAAGTGGTGAGAAAGTGCTTCAAATGCGATTATAGTGCAGGCAATGCGAGAAATGGGGGGGCGTGGGGTCCCTAAGCAATAAACTGAGCTCCAAAGCAGTTGTAAACAATTTTCGAGCGTTAACAAATTTTAGCAGCAATATAATTTTTAAAAGGAGCTAGCCTCCAACAAACAAGATAAAAACAGTGGCAATGATGGTTCACTGATTACAGCAGCGGTGTAGCGTTCTGTCTGATCGGCGCACTCGCCGATTGACCTCCTAAATAGCCTTTGCCTGGAGACACTTGCAGAAACTAGCCTGCTAACCCCCAAAGCGTGGTGTCAGCGTCTCTAGCCCACCCCAAGATGGCGGACGGGCGTGAGGCGGCGAGAGATTCACCAAAGTGGTGAGAAAGTGCTTCAAATGCAATTATAGTGCAGGCAATGCGAGAAATGGGGGGGCGTGGGGTCCCTAAGCAATAAACTGAGCTCCAAAGCAGTTGTAAACAATTTTCGAGCGTTAACAAATTTTAGCAGCAATATCATTTTTAAAAGGAGCTAGCCTCCAACAAACAAGATAAAAACAGTGGCAATGATGGTTCACTGATTACAGCAGCGGTGAAGCGTTCTGCCTGCCTTCTTTCAAAGGAAACAAGATAAACATGAGTGTGCCGTCAAAGATTATGTATCTGCACTTCGCAAATTTTCCATAACTTGTAAATTTGGTAGCTTAAATGAGGAACTCATTAGGGACCAGCTTGTTATGTATACGAAAAACTCCCCAAGACAGCCCAGACGGACGTCTGGAGTACCGACGGGGAGAGCGGTGCTCCTTTTTACCTGCGCTGTAGCCAGGTGAGGTGGAGCGTTTCTCTCCTGCCACAGAGTCAGGAGAAAGGTGATTCAATTCACAATCAGGAGATAAAATACCTTTTTATATATTTTTATTATATAGCAGTAGCGCTAATGGTCCTGATGAAGCAGCTGGATACCTTTTGGCTCCGCTTAGTCTGCAGAAACATGTTGATCTAAAATACTTATTAGTAGTCATTTGTTTTTACTACTATTCTCGCACTCTTTTTATGATTTGGGAGTGAAGAGGTGCACATTAAAGTTTTTCACCCCTTCACAATCCAATTTTACTTTACTCATTTATTTTTCCACATTTTTGCACTGCTATTCAGTTGAAACCTTACACCCTTACATACCATTGAAATCACTGGGACTCACAGGTTAGATTAGGCTTATACATCTGCCAATCCACTGTGGGTATACAGTCTTACCTTCATGGAGTGAAGGATCCCAGATGATGAAGGGCGTTCTCGGTCGATGACTGATGGGAATTTTGTTCACTAAGAATGAATACCCTAGGTGTGATTTCATTGGTCCGTTTGATAAGTTGAGTTGATTCCATCTTCTTCCACACAGATACTTAGTTCGTAGTTCTTTCCCCCTTTTTTTGACCCACTGCTACTTTTTTGTTGGTGTAACTATTCAAGACAGACTATGGGTGGAAGGTGATTCAAGTTTGAAAGAAATAATTACCATTGTTAAAAAAGCAGAATTATCTGAACGTTGCGCTAAAGTCACACTTTCATCAGATAAAAAAGAAAGTAGTGATTCTGTCAACAAAATTTCAGATAGCTCTAGTAAATCTTTTCAAACTCATGAAAAAAGGGTGACAAGAGTGATATAAAAAAGAATGATAATGTTTTTAGAAACAATATTCTTGTTACCGTTGCGGTAGCAATTCTCATTCTGCGCAGTATTTCAAGTGCCAAGCACGTACTGTCAAATGTATGGAGTGCGGGTTGATCGGTCATTTTGCTAAAGCATGCAGACATAAAACATATAAGAAAAACAAGAAAGTTGCTTGCCTGCAGGGGAATGATACTGATGTATCGTCTTCAGACAATAGTGATTTTGATGTTAAACCAAAAAGTGTTAACAAAAAGAAAGTTGTTTTAAAAATCTCAGGTGATATAGGAGATAGCAAACCTCTGTGTTGGGTTTCGTTTGGTGGCGTTTCCCTACAAGTCGCAGCAGACTCTGGGTCACCATACACTATTATTGCCAAAAGTGTATGGGCAGACCATTTTTAGGATTCTTTTAACCTGTGCAAGAGTAATCTTAATAATTGCAGTAATTACACATTATGCTTGACTAATTAAGAGCAATTTGGGGCAAAATCCTACACTGCAGCATAGAAAAAATAAATTAGGAGAAAGAGAGCAGCTGCTAGCTACTGCTGTTCATCTCCTGTAGCATTTAGTGCTATTTTCTAACAGCAAATCTAACAGCAAATCAAATCCGCAAGTCAATTTTTAATGCAAGGGTGCATTTTGAACTAAAAACTAGAACTAACGGGCACATCCATCAAAGGAAATTGCATTCGCAAATGGTGCGAATCGCAAAATTCGACCGTTTGCGAATGCAATTTCCATTTTTGGGATGCATTAACATTTATGTAATTTTCACAATTTAAGAAATCGCAAAATTGCAATTTATTAAATTGCGATTGCATTTAAGGAATCTCAAATTGAGATTCCTTAAATGCAATGCATCAAACTCTAAAAATTTGCGAATTCGCAAATAAGGGAAGCAAATTACCATGAAGTTGACCTTCATGGTAATTTGCGAAAACTTTGAAAAATGCACTAAAGTGCATTTTTCAAAGTTCCATTTTACACATTTTGAGTGTGCAAAATGTACTACTAAGCAGATTTCAGGGGTGCAACAGGGTGTCCTTTGGACACCCCTGCACCCTTGAAATTGCATTCTTAATTTACGAATTTCTAATGCTGAATTGCAAATTAAGAATGTCTTTCCATTCATTCCTATGGGCCTCTAGGCCCATAGGAATGGAAGGGGAGGTATTCCTTAATTGCGATTCTCAATTAGAGAATCACAATTAAGGAATTTTAAGAAATCGCTATTTTTATAGTGATTTCTTGATGCATTGCAGTTTGCAATTCCTTAATTGCGATTCCTTATTTTTTGCAATTAAGGAATCGCAAAATGCAATATTGATGCATGTGCCCCCCTATGCTGGATTACACTTCTTACACATTTAGCATAATTAAGAGCAATTTTGCAATAATTACACTAGAGAAAATTACACTAGTTATGCCCACGCCTAGAAAATATACACCCGATGGGATGATATTTAGGACAGGAAAGTTTCTTGTATGACATAATTAACACATGACAGTGACGGTCCATTAAATATCAGCCTCTGACCCATAAAACATATCATCAAGGTGGGCATTGAATATTCCATACGAAAGAACCCATGTCAATATAAGTGTATAAGTATATTTGATTGTGTTCTTTTGAGCATTGACAACATGTATGAGTAAATCTATCGGTAATTGATTAGATGTGTGTGTGTAGAACTAGGAATCACTGAGTGGATTTTTAGATACTTGTATTGCTGTGTCAATGGATTAAAATATGGTTCTCTGTATTTTACAGTGACTGATAAAAGATTATAGTAGTGTATGATGAGGTGTATCTGATTGTCACGTGGCTGATGTCATCAGTGATGTCATCAGTGATGTCATTAGTGATGTCATCAGTGATGTCACTGACCATGTCATGAAGGATGTAATATGTGACATCATTACCAGTGGATTGCGGGCGCGAGAGTTACAGTTAGTACAACTAACTATAACGGAGGAATTTCAATGGTTTTGTATGAGTGAAATGTCCGGCTAACTATAACACCCCTAAAACTCATGGTTTTTTCAGTGAATTTATAAGGTTTTTTAAATGCTAATTGCTAACTATAACCTGCCTGAAACCTATGTTTTTTTTCAGTGACTTTCAAAGGTTTTTTAAATGATAATTCCTAACTATAACCTGCTTGAAACCGATGGTTTTTTCAGTGAATTTCGAAGGTTTTTTAAATGATAATTCCAAAGTATAATGTGCCTGAAACCCAAGGTTTTTTTCAGTGATTTTGAAAGATTTATTCAAAAACAATTTTTAAATCTATTAATTGTTATATTTATTTCCTTGATACTGATTTACAAATTTATTTTAAATATATTCATTTTTAGATATCTTATTTTTAAAATTACATCACATATTTTTAATATATATATATTTAAAAAAAATGTAATATATATATATTTTTTATATTTTTAAAAATATATAGGGTGTGCGATGGATGCACATTTTCATGCGTGATTCCTATGCAACATTTACGGATCACGCCATACTGGGCGTGCGAGTTTCCGTATGACGTCATGTAAGTGTTCAGCGGCGTGAGCGCACCACTTCCGTGAAATTTTTCAATATGAAAAAAAGAAAGATATATATGTATTTAATATAAACATTAAGAGGAAAAAATAATATTCTTTTAGTTTTAATAAAATTATATTACTTTTAAATGCAATATGGAGAAGTCGCGCTAGATGCGTGCTGTGTGTATGCACCCAACGCGGATCCCATGTGACCAAAAAAAAAGAGATTTCATTGGTTTATAACACTTACTGTTCTAACTATTGAAGACCCCCACCCATTTCAATTGCTCTTCTTAGACCTTCCTTACGAGAAGACCTATCCTGAAAAGAATGTCACTTTTTGTTCATTGGAAACCTGAACTTGTTTTTTGGATTAAAAAATGGCTACACCACTGCAAGAATCGTCTGATTCTGATGATTTTCTTACTCAACAATTTGTACCAGAACCTCACCCTCCCAAAGATACACATCCCCGGAGGGGCAAAAGAAATGTATTGCCACCAAATTAACATGCAAGATTTGCCAGGCAGTACTGTCCAGTGGAGATTCAAACAAGAAATACTCCTGTGGCACTGCTAGTATGCGCAAGCACCTCCAATCCCTACATCCTGTGAACTATGCTCACGAAGAATGTAGAAGACTGCGCCAAAATGTACCTCTACCACCGGCAATAGCAAGTACCTCTGCAGCATTACCTTCAACATCACAACCAGACATACGTCCCCGATTCGAGAAAGTTAGGATTAACTGCGTGAAGTTTAATTTGTTATGGGGAGCAATTAGTAGACCTAGTTTGCAAAGCAATTGATAACCATCAATGCTAGTTTTTTTTATTCCCTCAAAGTTCATGGTTTTGTTCGTCCAGATGTCTTTTTTTTCTTTAGAAAAAAAACTACAAAAAACTAAATATCGTAAAAAAAATATCAAAGTACAAAAAACTAAAAAAATGTTATTTTCAGAACTAACTACTCTGGTTAAAGAAAGAGCTAAATGTATATGCTAGTGTGTGAAAGTTTACATGAATGTATGTATACTGCATAATTCAGTAAAGAATGCATTGTCATACATGGTGAATGTATAACTGGAGAACTATAAGGAAGTGCTGTGGCATGACACTGTAAGCTCTTTAGCTACAGCATGCTCAGCTACTTCGAAGGACAGAGATGCAACATATGTACATAAATATGTTGGAAGTCTGTCCTTCCCTCTGCACTTTTGTTTAAACTGCAGGCATGTGGTGATAAACGCACCCTTGCACCATGGTGCAACAATATTTGTGTTGTGTGGAGTTTGCTTTTGTGACAATTGCACACATCTTCCTGCACAAAAACAATCAGTGAAGGCATTTTTCTCCTACAATGTCTGCTGTGCATTGTAGGCGATATTGTAAGAAAAAAATGAGGAGAAATGAAAAACAATACGGCATACTTACAAGCTCTGTGCGCCACCAGTACGTCACTTTTTGTGAATTACTGGTTACGCAGGTGGCTCCTCCATATTTACAAGGAGACAAAAAGTTACCCTGCATGACTTTTCCTTTCCTTCTAAATACGGCCCCTTTATACGCAACTCTTTACGTATATATATTACATCATTCATGACATGGTTAGTGACATCACTGATAACATCACTGATGGCATGTCATATGACATCACTGATGACATCATCCAGTGAATGTGGTTTGGTTTGTTATTTAAATATGTATTATATATAGAGCAATCTGCATTGAAGAATGACTGGATATAAAAAAATCTGGATAAAGGATTTAGTAGCAGTTGATTGATTGTTTACTTGAATAATGTATATTGTCTCATTAAATATATTGGATAGTGACTAAACTGTGTGAATATCTGTATTACTATGTCAGTTCTTCTGTAAACTGCTGCACCAGTTGGATACTAGCTACGTGAAAATCTATATTACTTACTGATTAGTTAACTGAGTATTTGTATGGGAGAGTGAATGAGTGTGTGGGGGTCGCTGGGGGTGTCTGACTGCCCAAAGATGTGTGAATAGTTGACGTTAAGACTACATGTTGTAACAATTGTTTGGGTGAGTTAATATCGTTATGGGTGTGGTAATGAACAAATATATCTCTCAATGCTACATGTACAATAAAGTACACAAATAAAAGGCAGTGTGTGTGACATTTGTTGTATATAAAGAAGTATACATATGATTAAGTGATTACATCAGTAACTGTATGCATAACTGTCTACCTGTAAGTGATTTTATAACACAAACTATGAGTTACTATCTATATGAGTAAATGAAGTGCTGTTTGTATAATTGTTAAGGGTAGTGTTTTAGGGTTTAGGGTAGTGTAGTGGTGTTTGTGTACTGATCGGGTTGTGCTGGGGAAGATTTAAGGTTTAAGGTAGTGCATTGGTCTTTGTGTAGAGCAGGGGGTCGTGTTGGTGGTAGATTTAGCGTTTAGGGTAGTACACCGGTGTTTGTGTAGTGTAGGGGGTCATGCTGAGGGTAGTGTTTTAAGGTTTAGAATAGTGCAGTGGTGTTCGTCTACTGCAGGGGATAGTGTTTTAGGGTTTAAAGAAGTGCAGTGGTGTTTATGTACTATATAAGTTCATGCTGGGAGTAGTGTTTTAAGGTTTAGGGTAATGTAGTGGCGTCTGTGAAGTGTAGGGGTTGTGCTGAGGGTATGTATTAACATTACACTATGACCACCCAAAGCACAATTATCACTACTAACCACCCAAAAATTCCAGGTGAAGTTATCAGCAGAATGCTAGGAAAATGTTTATCAATATTTAATGCTTCTAATTAGGTACATTTTAAATCATTACATGCAGTGTCCCACAAATAATATTACCACAACAGTAAGTCTCCGAAACTTACATTTAAAGTGGATAAACATGTTTCATGTGACAGACCCATAGGCCAACACTGCAGCTTCCACATGCTTCAACACCCTCAACATACTCAGCAAGACCTTCAAATAGACCCCCCCCGAATAAAGGAAGATAATCACCCAAGCACTCATCACCAGCAGACTGGGCTACGGGAACGCCCTCTGTGCCGTAATCAACACATTTCTACTCCATAAACTTCAGACTGTCCAGAACACCGCAGCCAGACTCATCCTCAGCATTCCACAAGAAGACCACATTACCCAGCATAAACAAGCACTCCACTTGCTCCCCGTCGAAAAAAGAGTGACCTTAAAGCTGCTCACACACACCTATAAAGCCCTCCACAACACCAGACTCCAATACCTCAATCTCCTTCTACACCCCCAAAAGAAACCTCCACTCCGCTGACCAGGCATTGGCCGAAATTCTCTGTATCCACAGAACTAGTCAGGAGGCACACCCTTCTCCTACATCATGGCCAAGACCTGAAATGAACTCCCCCTCAGCATCCGATGAACCCCCACACTGAAAGCATTCAGGAAAACCCATAAGATCTGGCTTTTCGAATCACCAAAGCTGCACAAATCCCCCCCACATACTCCCCCAGCGCCTGTAAACCCTCACAGGTGAGTACTGCGCTCTATACATCCGTGATTGATTTATTGATACGCCACCACAGTGTGTGTTTGAGTGTTATCAACAGGTCCTGCCATTCGTTTGGCTGTCTGTAACTCTTAAGGGTAGTGAAATGAGCAGTACTACCTTCTTTAATATACACAGAATCTCTGAGATTGGCTTCTTTTGGCTTCACCTCTAAGAGCTACATTCAGAGTGCTGGTGAGCTACCAGTAGCTCCCGAGCTACTAGTTGGAGATCCCTGGTATGTATAGAGAGGGTGAAATTGTAGTCCTGAAGCACAAACCTGAAGATTATTACACCACTACATGCATAATACATAGCACTTTGAATCACTACATTCCCTAAAGCCTGGCTCACTGCATGAGTGCATGCTTACTGACTGAATGATTACATTAATATAAGTAAACACAGTGGGTGAATTCTTAATTGGTTGATTTTTACTTTAGTGAATGAATTACTACATGGTACTGAAAAACTCATTTTTATAGTGCAACAGCAGTCACACTGTGTTTGCTGGAGTATATAGATAGTGACTGGGGAATTGTAGGCCTAAAGCACAAGTGTGAAGCTGGTTACACCACTACATGCATAATGCATAGTAGTTTGAAGAAGTGCATATCCTAAAGCCTGACTTACTGCAAGAGTGTACGTACTTATGTAACTGCAAATACATCAAATAACCAGATCATTCTCTCTCAATTTTACCAAATGGACACTGATTCATAGTGTATTCTAGACAAATAACAGTAACCCTTGCAGTGTATAAAGAAAGATTACAAATATTAGATAAACAAATGTATTAAAAATCGCAGTAATGGAATTAAATAAATTAGTAGTTGGATATAAATTAGAATACTCAAAGTTTAATACAGAGTATCTCTGGCACAGGATACAGGGAAACTAGGGCTTTAGGGTAATGAAGAATAATAAAAAAAGTTTTACAAAAAAAGGGAAGTTACTAGAATCATAAGTTCAAAAAAAAGGGGAATGAATGTTAATACTTGTATTCAAAAAAAGTAACGTGTAGAAATGCTTTAATAAGAAAAACAATTTTAAATAAAGCATTTTAGAAATTATACGATAGTTAAAAAGTATGGAAAGGGGCACGTTTACATAAACACGTGACGCACTAAAACAGGGGAAATGAGAACACCTGTCAACTGAAAAACTTGACCTATAAGTGGGAGGAGCAATAAATTGATCCCATAGCGTGTTAAGTAACCAAAAATTATATAAACCACAACCGTGGGAAATTTCGTTTTGTATCAGAGAATTAATACGGGGGAAGAAACTACGAGCAAGGTAATGATTCGGGCTGCAGAAGCATCTTGAGAATATCTTTCATTTCCTCAGAGGGTACATATTGTTAATGTATCTTTTAATTTATACATAACTTTATGATCCTTCAACTGGAGTTGGATGACTTTCAACAGAGGATTTCAAAACATCATAAATAATATTTTTTCAAGTATGCAAGTATTTCTTAATGATTAAAAAGTGTAGTATAAATAAAGTATCGACGAAAAAACGAAATACTTTGGAATAAAAGAGAATACTCTTTATCTTCTAGAGTGAAAATGGGCTAAAAGTATTTATATTGAGTAGTGCTTTCACCAATTTTCATTCGTGAAGAACAGGAGGATTATCTTCACAAGCCCTTTTTTAACAAAATATATAATTGAGGCTTCAAATGTTAATAATACTTTCCATTTTTTTAAAATGATTGTTAAATGTAATATTGAAATGAAATGTACATTAAAAAAGAGAGATGAAGTAGTGAGGGAGTGTTTGTCATAGCACTTCTATTCTACTTTAACTGAAAGTAAAAAAAGCCCAAACATTTAAATAAAAATGATGGGACAATACTTATAGAATGTAAACATAAGGAATGAGTGCTTATGATAAAATAAAATAAATATGGTCCAACACGTGATACCAATATTTGAAAAAAAGATTTTGCATTTCACCCATGTGATGAATATAAAAGACTCAATAAAAATATTTTTAAAACTTGTGCATTTTTCTTTTAAGGATGGTTTGAAGAATTATACATTTAATGAAAGGACAAACTACTCCACGCTAAAGGAGAAAAGTCAGCACAATTATGATAGAATAGAAAATAGAATAATAATTTTTAATACCTTCACAGTCAACAAACTCATAAGCACAGTAGACAGTTTAAATTAAAAACACCCTACCACAACTGGGGTCCATATTATCAAGGAGGGTTTGAAACGCATTATAAAATAAAGTGCGTCACAAAATGGGCTACATACATGGTGAGGGTATCGTAACATCACATAGAAAAAACAAGCCAATCAACATTAAGATCAGGAAGGTAGAGTTAACCACACAACACTTCAATACAATAAGGAGCAACAGAGGGAACATTCAGTCTAGGTCACCCTCCACTCAAGTAGACAAATAACAACAATAAGACCTAGTCTGCCAAGGCACCAGAATAGATTTTCTGACTTTTTAAGTGGGGTGTGGGAGTATATTTACCCCTCTGCAACAACCAATTTCTTTTTCAAAAAGTGTTGTCCCGACTCAAAGTGGCCTTAATTTTTTTATTTAAAAGGAGCGAACCTCTCACAATCAGCAGTCACTGTAGTCAAATGAAG
Source organism: Lissotriton helveticus (assembly GCF_964261635.1). Lineage (NCBI taxonomy): Eukaryota > Metazoa > Chordata > Amphibia > Caudata > Salamandridae > Lissotriton > Lissotriton helveticus. Next base: position 426,536,897 of record NC_136061.1, on the reverse strand, counting down.
ATACCCAGTAGTATCACAGGTGTATCAATCAATTTGTGCACAATTTGTGAAAATATGAAAAAAATGTGAACAAACGAGGTAGCACCTCAGGTGCGCAACACCCAAGGAGCTTGACTGGTTAATGATCACCAGTAATGCCCACGTTTCTTATCATAGATTGCTACCCCGTCAAAACAAAAATATTTGTGCTGAACATCCAGAAAAATAAAAGGTGAACATCTGTGTCACAATTACATAGTACAACCCAGTGCAGATAAAATTGAAGTAAGTCACACCATCATTACAAATCCAATTTTATTCTAGACCCGTGTGCTTATTTAAATTAAGAAATATACTGCATGTGTTCAAACCACTTAATGGTGGGCCGACATATTTCATTGCTTGTCAATTTTAGCGGCAATTCTTTCAGGGCTCGAGGACAATGTCCACCTTTTCTGAAGCGATACAAAAGGGGATGATGGACGGAGCGTTTGAGCAAATCAAACACTCACCCCCAGTCAACTGATCTGGGTTTAATCCATCACCATTCTTTAGCTCACTCGGCCACCCCAGTTCAGACATGGCTATATGCAAATCAGTCTGACCCTGTGCCTCATGGGAACAGTCCAGCCCGAACTGCCAAGCCATGTCTTCCCTGGACCGGAAACAAGCATCCTGGGACCGGTTTCGGATTCATAATCCTCATCAGCCAGGCTATCTTGAATCCAGTGGCCAAGTGAGCAAGGGACTCACGTCTGAGCATACCCTGCCACACTTAGGGTGAACAAAGCGATACAAAAGGGGATGATGGACGGAGCGTTTGAGCAAATCAAACACTCACCCCCAGTCAACTGATCTGGGTTTAATCCATCACCATTCTTTAGCTCACTCGCACACCCCAGTTCAGACATGGCTATATGCAAATCAGTCTGACCCTGTGCCTCATGGGAACAGTCCAGCCCGAACTACCAAGCCATGTCTTCCCTGGACCGGAAACAAGCATCCTGGGACCGGTTTCGGATTCATAATCCTCGTCAGCCAGGCGTCCGCCGAATTTCTGCTGCTGTCGGCTTGCGACCGCAGCGGAAAAGCTCTAATATGGTGGCGGTGTCTATCAGACACCGCCAGCCATATTAGGATGTGCTGGGGGATATGCCTTCCCGTGGCTTTCCCTGCTCTCTCTTTCAAAAACCATAGCAAACAGCAGTGTCCTGAGGTAGGCTCCCTGGGATACTGCAGGAGCCGGCCCTGGGGGGTGGCGGTCCCCAGGGCCATCAAGGGGCTGGGGTGTCCTTGAATATTAGTGCCCAGGAAGGTGACGGTCCCCAGGGCGTGTGGGGGGCTTGAGCCCCCCACACAGATATTTTTTTTTTTTAAAAGAAGCCCCGGGGTGTGACGGTCCCCAGGGCTGCGTGGGGGCCTTGAGCCCCCCTGCATACATTGCATACATGGAAGCCCCAGGGGGTGGCGGTCCCCGGGGCTGGGGTGCCCCTCTGGGCCCCCCACCCTATTAAAATAAGCCCCGGGGTGGTGGTGCCCTGGGCTGGTGAGCCCCTCTGGGCACTCCTTTACAAAGAGTCAATTGCCCCCGGATTTGGCACCCCCGAGGCCTAAAAAAAAAATGCTATTTTTTTTATCAGCAGGGTACGCGTACCCTACGTGTACCCCGTGATTTAAAAAAAGATATATATATATTTTTGGGGCCTTTGGGGTCCGTGTGGGACCCCCTGAGCTGGCCTAGGGGGTCAGGGTGTTTCTACCCTGCCCCCTTTGCGCATTTTGCGCACTTGTTTTTCAATTTACTTGTGCCTCGGTTCTACCAAGGCACAAGATGGCTGCCAACACTTCCTGGTTTGGAGTGTTGACAGACAGTTTACAGCCAATTAGCATGCAGCTCGTGCTCGTAATGGTACGCATATACTCCACGGATGGTACGGGTACAACTTCGCAAATATATCTATGATTTTACTTTTGAATTTCTAAGGAACTACTGAAGGGATTTACACCATTTAACAAAAAGCACAATCTACAAACCAAACTCTACCTTTTTGCCAAATTTGGGGTAATTCCGATCAGCAGTTCGGGCTGTAGCCGTGTCTAATGGTCCCTATGGAAAATTGTATGGAGAATACACGTTTTGGGACCCCCTTTTTTCTCGGCCCCACTCGACAAATCACCCTGAAACTTTCAGGGAAGGAGCAGAGCAGAGCAGGCCATCTTCTTTGAGAATTTCGCGAAGATTCGTCGACTGGCGCCAACCATATTCCAAATAGAATGTTGCGGATTTCCTATGGAAACTAGGTCCTAACTATAAAGGTAATATATATATGCAAAACAACTCCTTCCCTTCTCGCTCGCTTTGTCGGCTGAAGAAAGAGCACGGACACAGTAAGTATTTTACTGTTGGCTATTTATTCCTGTTGCTCCCAACAGACCATGGTCGCCATGACGCGTTTCGTCCCTCACAGGGGACTTGATCACATGACGTGCTACTAGCATAGTGGTTTGTTTAAATAGTTACCATTTTTTTCCATTTTTTTCCCCAATGCACACGTGACTTTGTGAATAAACTAAGTAACACTATGAGGTCATGGACATAGAAGAGTGGCAACATGTAAAAAAACAATTCTGTTATTCTCTCCTTCCCTTGTTGGTCATTTCATTTCTAGCTGCTTTGTCCAAATTTATGAAGGTATTGTGGAAAATGAGGATTGTTCATTGCATAAATGCATATCATCATTTTCTAAAACATGTAAATATATAAATAAATAATTAAATAAATATATATATATATAAATATGTATACATCCCAAAAAATATAACTGGACAAAATCCTGTTTTTATAAATATATACATAATAACTTATGTGCACATTTGTTTATCCTAATACCAGTATAAATACCCGATTTCATATTGATACTGATTTTCCTAAAAAAAGCTTTCACAATCCACATTAATTTGATCCATAAAAAAGCAATTGTATTCTTTTGCTACTGCAATTACATAGTCAACAATATCCTATTGTATTTCTACAAAATTGTGACCATAAAATTCTATCACCTTTCTCTGTATCACTTTTACTTGTCCAATAGTGTTACCATGTGCAAGAACTGAATTAAATGAAGTGTCTGGTGCCTATAACTTATCAGTGCTAAAGAACCCATGAAGCTAAAATTGTTAAAAATCTGAGGATTGCATTGGCCTTAATATACAGCATATTGTTTTTTAATATCCATTCCTTTTTAATAACGACTTACATGATAAACCTGTTGTACCTGTTAGGACCTAGTTACCATAGGAAAATTGCAACATTCTATTCCCAATAACTTTGGCTCCGATTGACGAATCTTCTCGAAACAAATTCTTTGATATCAGCTCCTATGTTGAAAGTTTTGGGGTGATTCGTCAAGGAGGGGCAAAGAAAAAAAGGGGTACCAAAATGTGCTTTCTCCATGTTAATTTCCATAGGAAACTTTAGACAAGGCTACAGGTTGAACAGGTGAACGGAATTACCCCAAATTTGGCAGGGAGAAGAGTCTTGGTGTAAATCCTTTCAGTAGTTTTTGAGAAATATCGACATTTACAGATATAATTATTTGGGAATTCTGCCATCTGATTGGATGAGGCGTTACGAGCACGATCTTGCTGCTTATTGGCTGCAAGCGGTTGCAACTAGAAAGTGTTGGCCACCATTTTGTGATTCCGTTGAAGCGAGTAAGGGGAAAAAGGGCAAAACAAGTAGGAAAGGAGGGTAGGAGCACTGTGAGCTTTATAGGGGAGTGCGAAGCGAATAGTCACTGATACTGTTCTGAAAGTGCGGTGTTGCTCAGAGTGACATGGTGCTGATATGTTATGGTGCTACACTCGGGTATGAAACTGAGAGCCTAAACCGTGAGCTCATTGCTGTAAAGTGATGTTGTCTGGTCTTTGTTGCATACGTGTGCAAGTAGTGTTAGTAGGTGTTTCTACCATACAGGGAGTGGGTAGCGAACTACTGACCGCTACTGTGTGTTTATAGTATACTGGAAGAGGGAAGCGAAGTACTCACGCCTACTAGTGTGAAGAGTTGGGGATGAAAGCGAGGTAATTGCTGTAAAGGGATGGGCTATGCGCGCTGTAGTATATGTGTGCAAGTAGTGTTAGTAGGCGTTTATACCATGCAGGGAGTGGGAAGCGAACTACTGACCGGTACTTTGCGTTTATATTATACTAGAAGTGGGAAGCGAAGTACTCACGCCTACCGGTGAGAAGATTCGGGGATGAAACCGAGCTGATTAGTGTAAATTGATGGGCTCTGGGTGCTGTAGGATAATAGCCGCTGTAGTATAAGTGTGTAAGTAGTGTTAGTATGCGTTTATATTATATAGGGAGTGGGAATCAAACTACTCACCCCTACTGGTCTGAAGACTCGGGGATTAAACCGTGAGCCTAAATTGTGAGCTCATTGCTGTAAAGTGATGTGCTCTAGGCGCTGTAGCATACCTATGGAAGTAGTGTTAGTTTGCGTTTATACAATATAGGGAGTGGGAAGAGAACTACTCACCCCTACCGGTCTCAAGACTCGTGGATGAAACCATGAGCTCATTGCTGTAAAGTAATGTGCTCTGTGTAGTATTTCAATGTAAGTCACAGTAGAATGTTAGTATGTAATTCTACTAGAATCTAAGTATGTAATATTAGAATGTAGGGCTGTCATGAGGGGAACCTTGTGGAGTTTGTACACGGTGCTGGAGAAGATGGTTGCCTTGCTGTCTGCTCCTGTTGGTGGCTGTTTCAGGTGTCTTGTTTTCCATAATAAATCTACTTATTGGATCCACTGCTGTGTGCCTCTTCACTACATAAATTTGCGACAAGCGGAAGAAGGTAAAAAGAAGGCACCACTCACCAATATTTCAAAATTGCTTGCGTTGTGCTGAAGACCAGTTTTCTTCGTGTAGCTGTTTCTACTCATGCCAGGGTTGTCGGCACATTGAACTATGTCATCTGACTTCTGGTAGGATTTATATTTTTAGATTTTGGGTTTCCTCTGCTTTACTACATTCTGGTCGCTGTACTACACGTGTGTAAGTAGTGTTAGTATGCGTTTATACTAACAAATGCATCATGGTCCTAGGGAGGGCGACCTCTCAAGGCGCAGCTCATACAGTGTCCCGGTGTGTGCATTCACGGGACATTTCTGTTTGCTTTTAGAGGGCTGGTGCATGGCTTCTACCCTGTGATAGCAAATCCTTGTTTGACTACTTGAAGCGAGAGGAGGAAAACCTTGTATCGCTTTAATAGAGGGGATGCGGAAGGTAAAAATGGAGAGAAAAAAAGAAACAAAAAAAGAGGAGCGGTCTCACCCGTTCATTTAAATGAGACTCCTGATGGGTAATGTTCCGTGGCCAATCTAATTATTATATTGCGGGGTCTCTGTAGGACTGGGGATCTTAATGTCACATGTAAATTAGGCACAAAAGGGCACAGAGACATTTTGCAGCCTAGGGGACCGCCACCTTCCCGGGTACTGTTTACTGATTGTTCGGGGGTTCAAGGTCAACTGAAGACCGGGGTTCGCCATACTCCTGGGCTTTATTTAAATATGCGGGGTGGGCCTCGGCAGTCCCTGAAGCCTCGGTGGTCCTAGGCAGTGCGTTATTGGTTCTGTTATCACATGGGCAGTACTCATGGTGTTATAAAGTGATACACTCATAGAACTCTTGCAGTTGTAGAGTTACCCATTTGTGTAATAGTGAGTTAGATTATGTTTGCTAGGTGCACTGTAATATTAGAAAGGTTTGCCCTCATAATCTCCTAAAAACAGATGATTTTCACAATACACTATAGACAAGTGTTGCCAGAAAAAGACCTATACACTCAGTTATTTATTTCAAATAAAAAGTAACCTTTATTAAAACACAAATAAATAGAAACGTACGTTTAATAGAACAAACAGTATAATATAAAAAACGTGGGTTGGACTCCAGTGGAAGCTGCGTAGAAAATGTGCAAGACAAAAATGAAACATAAGTATGTGTGGTATGTGGAAGAGGTAAAGAAAGGTAGTCCAAATGAAAGGGCGATAGTGAGAATGGGAGGGAGGGTGAGTGGGTGGAAGGGAGAAGAGGAGGGAGAGTCAAAAGAAGAGAGGGAGGAGTCAACAGAGTGTCGGCCTACTGCACCCATCCCTTAGTGTTTACCCTCCCGTCACCCGTTTGTCTAGGATGCTGTGATCCACGAGAAAGAGTGTGGTCCAGCAAGTCCTTAAAATGAAACACATGAGGCCAGAGATTAGGGACCATATTATCAGGGAACGATGATAACATTATCCCCATTTTAGCGGCAGGAAACTGCTGCTAAAGTGGTGATAAGGAGTAGATAATATGCCCTTGTGAATTCCCATAGAAGCCCAGGTTCTGGTGTGAACCTGGGCTTCTACGGAAATTCACAAGGGCATATTATGAAGTCCATTGTTGCCGCTTCAGTGGCAGTTTCCTGCTGCTAAAGCGGCGATAATGTTATCGCCGTTCTTAGATAATATGGTCCTACATTATTAGTTGCGGGAAAATCGCTTGCCTGCACCTGTGCACACAGGGTGCTACACCCCAGCCCCTTCCCTCGCACTGTGCTCAATTGTAGATCCTGCACACCGAGGCTTCACGGCTCACCTGCCACCACCGGTGTGTCCCACAACGTGTTGGTATAAGCTCCGAGTCTGGCGTACGTTTGTACGGTAGGAGACCGTGTCTCCGGTAGGGAACGGTGTCTTGATACCGCGATGTAAGGCGTCAGAATGCTCAGGGCATCATTGCGGGGTGAGGTCCCGCTCCGCCCATCTTGAGCAAATCAATCGAATGTCTGAAAAGGGAGAAATAATGTAATAGTGGACACGTCTATAGGTAAATGAAGGTTTATTTCAAGCTTGATAGAAAACAGGTGTTAAGTGCATCCTTTGTTTTTGAAGTACAATCTACCAACTGTTAGTGGTAATCGTGGTTCGAAGAGGAGTTGGAGTGCAGGAGAATTCACAAGGTTAAATATTAATACGTTATACGAAGGTTCATATAGAAAGGAACAGAGCACATGCTAGAAGCATAATGTTGGCGTGTAATGCAGTGGCGGAAGGCTGTGTGCATGTACACTTAGTAACGAGCTCACTACAGTGCCCTAAAAGCCAAAGCCACGTGTCTGTAGGGCAGTGCTGCTCGCTGGCTCAAGCCTACAGTATTGTCCAGCAGGCCCTTAAAGTGAGACAGATGTGACTGAATGAGGTCAGAGATCACATCATTACGCACAGCAACATCACTTTTATGCACGTGCGCACTCTGGGTGATGCACCCCACCCCTCAAGCAGCACCACGCTCAACAGGTGTCTGTAGGGCAGCGCTGCCCGCTGGCTCAGGCCTACAGTATGGTCTAGCAGGTCTTTAAAATAAGACAGAGATGTGACTGAATCAGGTCAGAGATCACATCATTACGCACGGCAACATCGTTTGTTCGCACCTGCGCAGCCAGGGTGATACACCCCACTCTCCCGCTGCACCGCACTCAATTGGAGGCCCTGTGCACCCAGGCCGCTCTGCTTACCTGCTGTCATTGTTGTGGGAGCAAACACTACGGGTAGCAGTGCTCACAATTCATCTGGAGTGATGATTTCAGGACGGTGTACATCTCATGGATCGAAGACGACTGGCAGTAGGGCTCACAATTTAGAGCCTGTGTTGATTGCCAGGATGGTGTACACCTCATGGATCCTTTTTTTTTTCTTGCACATTGTGATATGCGAGGTGGATGAGGCCATATCACCTGAGGCAGTGTGGAAGAAGAGGGACGTGTGGCGTCGTGATTATTCTATTTATAAGCACGCAAAGTCGGCTGGGCATGCGTACGCCCGGCCAGCGTAGGGGTGTGAATAATTATTCCGGGGACCTGGGCATTGTTCAGTTCCTGCCTGGCCAGGAAATGTACTTATGTGTGTTTCTTTTGTAGTTCTGACCTCGCAGAGTGTGCAATTTACATTAGTGTAGCATGTGTTGGGAGGGTGGCAACTATCGCAAATGAGATGGTGTTTGAAAAGATTGAATGGTGAACATCACATGTCGTTGTCAAGGTTGTGGATATGCGCAGACATGCATGTCAATGGTGTGCGGTATTATTGAAAGTGTTGCTATCGCGAAGCTTACACGTGAATGTGGTCGGATGAAGGGAGGATCAGCAGTGAGGCTATGTCATACACAGTGATAACACTCATTACCGTCAAGGAATGCATGTCAAATGTGAATCTGAAAGTCTCACATATAACACACTAGTATATTGGTAAAGCCTGTCAACTGAGCGTACAGCAAACGAAATCTGCACATTGCTGTTTACTGTTTGTCACATGTGATCTAGGATGTGCACTCTGCCCATGGCTCCTGATACTTCTTAGAGGGAGCACAATAATGTGCACACACACACACACCAGGGGCATCGTGTAACACATATTTGTTTTTTGATGGAACGTTTGAGATGCATGGCCATCACACGTGGAAGGCTAATCTACAGACCATGAATATTGATCAAGATGGTCGTTGTATGTTGTGTGCAGTATAAGATATGTGTACACAGCAAAAAACCTTTCAAAAAAGCTTTCTAAGCAGAAGAGGTGGTTCTCATCAAACGCTGTAGAGAGAATGAGTAAAATGGGTGGGGTCGTCTAACTGTTACAATAGGAAATGTTATGAAGCACTCAAATGCTTTTTTTAAGGTCACATGGCAATCACGCACTGAGCGCGCAAGGAGGCTGCTCCCGACACGATTTTGACAAAATATATTTATCATAATATAAGTTTATTACAGTTAGAAATATATCAATGTTTAAAATATTTTAAATTATTGCTTGCTCTCATATACTGTTTAAAGTTATTTAGATATACTTTTGAGACAAAAAACCCCAAGGGAATGGGGTACCCGGTGTGACACTATATGTCTGTGACGAAACACAGGGCCGGGCATGCGTAACACGCAGGGGGCGCGACCCTATATGTACATGACGTAACGCGTGGCTTGGTACTGCGTACCCATCGCATACCAAAGTAGCTGCTGGGGTGACTTCATGCGTATATGATGTTACGTGGGATGCGGTGCCACGAAGTCTTCGGATACGAAATGCACATCATTTACGAGTTTAGAAATATGGCGGATAGGATTTGTGTGGTGATGGAGCTTGGTACCCTACCAGTATGGGAGAGCAGTTTTCTCAGAAAAAATAAAAAATATATACATTTTTGGGGGGAAGATATAAAACATTAAATTATTTTTTAAGTTAATAAAAAAGAAGTATAATAGAGTTCCAAAATATTTGAAAAAATATATGAAAAAATATAGGTTTTAGAAACATTAAAATATGAAATTAACATTTAAAAAACATTAGAAATTCACTGAAAAAACAACATAGGTTTCAGGCACGTTATAGTTAGGAATTAGCATTTAAACAACCTTATAAATTCACCAAAAAAAACATAGGTTTAAGGCGTACTATAGTTAGTTGAACATTTGACTCATATAAAACCAGAGAAATTTGTCTGCTATAGTTAGTTGAGCTTACTATAACGCGTGCGCCCGCAATGCACTGCTGATGATGTCACATATTACATCACTCATGACTCATGACTATGGTTTTTTCAGTGAATATATATGTATGTTTATATATATATATGTATATATATATATATTTGCACAATTGGGACAATCCAGGTCCCAAACGAAAGATGGCACCCACAGGAATTCTTGTGTGATATTTTTATTTGCGCTATGGCGTTACCGCCTTCCTCGGTGTCGCCGTATATATATATATATATATATATATATATATATATATATATATATATATATATACACACATATTTATAAAAAAATATATATACTCACACACATATATATATGTATATATATATATATATTCACTGAAAAAACCATAGGTTATAGACCATATATAGTTAGGAATTAGCATTTACAAAACCTTGAAAATTCACTGAAAAAACCATAGGTTATACACCATATATAGTTAGGAATTAGCATTTAAAAAACCTTATTTTACTCACACAAAACCATTGAAATTCCATATATAGTTAGTTGCACTAACTATATATCGCGCACCCGCAATCCACTGCTGATCATGTCACATATTACATCATTCATGACATGGTCAGTGACATCACTGATGACATCACTGATGACATCTCAAATGACATCACTGATGACATCTCAAATGACATCACTGATGACATCACTGATGACATCTCAAATGACATCACTGATGAGATCACTGATGACATCATCCAGTGACTGTGTGTTTCTGTAAAGTTTAAATATGTTTTACATATTGAAGAATGAGTAGATGTATAAGTGTCTGGACGAAGGATTTAGTAGGTGCATGACTGAATGTATGAGTGAGTGATTAAATGTGTCTCACTGAGTGCATGGGTTAGTGAGTAAACTGTCTTAATTTGTGCATCATTATGTCTGTTGTTCTGTAAACTGCTGCATGTGTTGATCAGTAGCTATATGATTAACTATATGGGTTATTGATTGATTGTCCAAGTATTTGTATAGGAGACTGAGTGTGTGTGTGGCTGGCTGGGAGGTGTGTGACTCTGTGCAGATCAATGTGTACTTGTATCAATGATTGTATAAGAAAGTAAGTATGTGTTAGTATATGTTTGAAAATGTAAGGTGCTCTATGTTTAACTGTATAGACAAGAAAATGGAAGTGTGATTGATTCTTTACAGGACTGACTAGGTGTGTGAGTAACTCCATGGATGAGTGGCAGAGTGTAAGTGTCTGTATAGGTGTATGAGTGCATATGATAGTGTTGTAAAGATGAGTGATTGTATGTATGAATGATTGTATGGGTGAATGAGTGAATGTGTGTGTAGACGTAGGAATCAGTGAGTACGTATGTAGTAACTAGTATTGGTGTGTCAATGGTTTCAAAAATTATACTCTGTATTTAACACTGGGTGAAACAGAGGTTATATTAAAACGTGAGGAGATGCATTGTATTGTCACATGAATGATATCATCAGTGATGTGGTCATTGATGTCAAATGAGATGTCATCAGTGATCTCATCAGTGATGTCATTTGAGATGTCATCAGTGATGTCATCAGTGATGTCACTGACCATGTCATGAATGATGTAATATGTGACATGATCAGCAGTGGATTGCGGGTGCGCGATATATAGTTAGTGCAACTAACTATATATGGAATTTCAATGGTTTTGTGTGAGTAAAATAAGGTTTTTTAAATGCTAATTCCTAACTATATATGGTGTATAACCTATGGTTTTTTCAGTGGATTTTCAAGGTTTTGTAAATGCTAATTCCTAACTATATATGGTCTATAACCTATGGTTTTTTCAGTGAATTTCAATGGTTTTTTAATAGCAAATATCATAAGCTGTCGAATGTCAAGTACGTGGTAAGTGAAAACATTTTCGTGTTTATGCACACTGATCTGCTTTGAATGGTGCCCCCCCCCTCATTTCTATTAGGAGTACTCTCTCTTTGCAGATAGTGAAAGGTAGTTAACGCAGGCCTTTGCCCCCGTTGTAATCCGTCGTGCCTGCTTCTCTCTCCATTTGATTGATTGTTATCCAAGTATTTACTGTTTTAGAATTAGTTCTCTTTGGTTCATTCTCTATTTACAAACAAACACAGAGTCGCAATACTCTGTTTAGTCTTTGCAGATAACGAAAAATCGTGTAAAAAAAAAGAAAAGGAATCGAGCAAAATCAGTAGGCCACTAATGGGCTCTCTTTTTGACCTCGCTAAAATAGAAACATTAGGAACAACCCCTCATGACAAATACAAAACTAGTGAGATGAACTGAACTCCACACAATGATGGCTGCAAAACAGCTCGGCTCCGCCACCCACCCCGCCCAAAATAACGATAAAGAGCGGCTGCCATGATTGGTTGCGGAATGGCCACAACGGAGCTACGAAATGGTGCTGCTCTCATGCTAACCCCAGCTTCGGTCTGAAACATCCAGAAACACTGTAGACTACCAATTCGATCAGTTCCGGTAGCGCCCCAATGTAACCCGGTAGAGAAGAACTAGCCCTCCCCTCTTTGACTGATGGTTCTTGTTGCCTGTCCTTTCTGTTGTCATTTAACAGAACTATTTAGCCTGCTGAAAGGGGTTGTGTTTCGACCGCTGGTTGGTGGAGACATTTTGACTATATTCTGGACCTGCGTTGTCGCGTAATGCGTCATATGACGCGCCGCGTTAGCGCATCCGGAAGTCATCCGGGGCGCGCAGCGCGTAACGTAAGCATAACAAGTCATGTGACTTGTTAATAAAACTTTTCATTGGTTCATTTTACTTTTCTTATTCTAATGATGAAAGCCTTGGTCATATCACCTAAAAATTACGCTTTTAATTACTTCCGAACATTATTTTCTCTTAAATATATGTTATAATGTTCCAGGCTAATGTACTTTCCCGGAAATTTTACAACTGTCCTGCAAGTAAAATATATTCTTTTTTCGAGAAAAAGAGCGTTTCTTCGTCCCATGACGGAGCCGTTGAGCAAAAGAGGGTCGACCTGCTGTCTTAGTCCCCGATACGCCTGAATATGAGATTCTTATCGATCACTTTATGTTGCAGGAATAGAAAACACAACAGCCCTTGACCATTTATCTTTACTGCGTTCCTTCGTATTATACCTTTTACCCTTCATGTAATTGGTCTGCTTTATTTCACTTGCCTTTTAATGATTCTAAAACAGTGACTATTATTAAAAACTTTACCAATGTATACACTACTACCATGTTTTCTTTTAAAAACCTTTATTGTGAAAATTTCATTATACAAATACGAGCCTATAACCACGTGGGCCTGCCACGGAGCAAACTGTAATCGTATATGATGAATAGACATTTACACTGTAGAGGAACGTAACGGGCGGGCCATTAGGTTGCAAAAACTAAGGTGTCTAACAGTTACGGAATCGGTGGACGTACATTTTATAATTAAAATACGACAGGGCCAGTTACAATAAAATTATCTAGATATACATTTGCGGGCAAGTACCATGGGTGACGTTAATTCGAATTTTCAACAGTACAGTAATCAATAACACATCAGAACTTAATATCAATAGGGATGTCGAAATATTCAATCAATTCTCGTCCCCGCCCGCCATGTGCTTCAAAACTGCATACGTATCTCGTGATTTCAAGGTTCTGCAACCAGTACACAACAAGGAGTTACGAGTCCCATTTATTCCGGCGCCATTTTGGGCGAGGACGGGCAGGTCCAGGATATAGTCAAAATGTCTCTACCAACCATCGACTATGATGATGTTCATATGCTGTATTTATTAGAGTAACACTCATCTGCCCACATGAAATTAATTTACCACAATCTAAACATGTCATTTTAATCTTTCCAAAGTTCTTCTAAATATTTGGGACCGTTTCCCTTGCCTCTGAAGCTCTCAGTGCCACTTCTTTGATGAATGTACTAGCAGGTCAGGGGTTCTCCTCCAAATCTCTCTTTTATGCAGCACTATAATTAATTGGTGCCACCTCTCCATATGACGATGCATGGTATAGTTACCACAACTATATATTTTTTCGGTTCCTCTGGAGAGTTCATCGTGGCAGATGAAGCGTGTAACATACCGGGCATTTACCTTTTTTTGCATGTACAGGAAAGGAAAAAAAAATCGAGCGTTCGAGTTCTTAGGTGTCCCAGGGCCATTTTAGTGGACCAGGCCCAAATCCAAAGAACAGCTATCTCACAGGCTAATGGGGCGACCCACGCCGAGTTTCAGCATTGTAGGATGACCACACAAGTACAGCAACTTGCTAGACATCACCTCGGTGCCATCCGGATCTCGGCGCCCCACTGCAGATGAAGTGCCTCTCAACTATGAAACCACCACGGTGACATCCGGATCTTGGCGCGTTGTGCTGCCTTCGGCCTATTCGCACATCGGTCCGCTACTGACGCCATCTCACAGGCTAATGGGGTGACCCACGCCGAGTTTCAGCATTGTAGGATGACCACACCAACTTGCTAGACATCACCTCGGTGCCATCCGAATCTTGGCATCTCAACGCCTAGTGGTATCTTCCATACAGAAAATATTGTTACGCTGCCTTTGGCCCCATTCGCACATCCGTCCGCAACTTACACATCACCTCGGTGCCATCCGGATCTTGGCATCTCAGCGCCTTGTGGTGTCTTCTACTCCGAAAATATAGTAGAAAATATTGTTGCGCTGCCTTTGGCCCCATTCACACATCAGTCCGCTACTGACACCATCTCACAGGCCAACAGGGCGCCCCACGCCGACTTTTACCATTGTACGATGGCCACACCAGTGCCACAACTTGCTAGACACCACCTCGGTGCCATCCGGATCTTGGCATCTCAGCGCCTTGTGGTGTCTTCAAATCAGAAAATATTGTTGCGCTGCCTTTGGCCCCATTCGCACATCGGTCCGCTACTGACGCCATCTCACAGGCCAACGTGGCGCCCCACGCCGACTTTCAACATTGTAGGATGGCCACAGAAGTGCGACAACTTACTAGACACCACCTCGGTGCCATCCGGATCTTGGCGCGTTGTGCTGCCTTCGACCTATTCGCACATCGGTCCGCTACTGACGCAAACTCACAGGCCAACGGGGCGCCCCACGCCGACTTTCAGCATTGTAGGATGGCCACACCAGTGCGGCAACTTACTAGACACCACCTCGGTGCCATCCGGATCTTGGCGCGTTGTGCTGCCTTCGGCCTATTCGCACATCGGTCCGCTACTGACGCAAACTCACAGGCCAACGGGGCGCCCCACGCCGACTTTCAGCATTGTTGGATGGCCACACCAGTGCGACAACTTACTAGACACCACCTCGGTGCCATCCGGATCTTGGCGCGTTGTGCTGCCTTCGGCCTATTCGCACATCGGTCCGCTACTGACGCAAACTCACAGGCCAACGGGGCGCCCCACGCCGACTTTCAGCATTGTAGGATGGCCACACCAGTGCTGCAACTTGCTGGACACCACCTCGGTGCCATCCAGATCTTGGCGCGTTGTGTTGCCTTCGGCCTATTCGCACATCGGTCCGCTACTGACGCCGCCTCACGTGCCAACGTATTTTCTCCTAATTTTACACCCTATGCCGCATAACAGGTCATGTGACTTGTTTATAAAACTTTTCATTGGTTCATTTTACTTTTGGTTTCCTAATGATGGAAGGCTTGATCATGTGACCTAAAAACAACACTTTTCATAGGATGAAAACTTTTTTTTTTCCCCAAACGATGAAAGCCCCACCTTGTTTCTGGATGTTTCAGACTGAAGCTGGCGTCAGCATGAAAGCACCACCATCTCGTAGCTCAGTCGTGGTCATTCCGCGAGCAATCATGGCAGCCGCTCCCCACCAGAAGCCTGCAGGAGTCGGAGCCCCCAAAACTTTTGATGAATTCTCAAGGCGGAGGGGACGCTTTCGAGAATGAGGTCCAAGACCTAGCAGACAAGCGTCCGATTTCCAAGGTGTCCCAGGGCCATTTCAGTGGACCAGGCCCAAAAAGGAAACAGCCTGCCGCCATTTTGAGAGTCCTGTGACAGCCGCCTATCGCTGCACCGCAAGAGTGGGCGCAACTCAGCTGAATTGCGGCTTTTGACACAGTGGACCAAAAACGGACGGAATGGCAACTGAAACGGTAAAGGGGCGCCCCACTACAACAGATGACACTCCACCTGGAGAGGCCCGTTCACGCCGCCTCCCCCGGGGCGCTCCACGCCGTTATTCGGAGCAGCATTGTAGGATACCAAAACCAGTGCGGCAACTTACTGGACATCACCTTGGTGCCATCGTTCTGCTGCCTTGGAACTATTCGCGCAACAGTTTGCTACTGATGACCCACCCCCCGCGACGCCCCATGCCGTTATTTGCTGGGTGGCAACTTACTAGACATCACTTTCGTGTCATCTAGATTTCAACGCGTTCTGCTGCCTTGGAACTATTCGCACAACAGTTTGCTACTGATGACCCACCCCCCGCGACGCCCCACGCCGGAAATCTGGACGTTGTGCTGCGTTGGGACTATTCGCACAGCCGACCGCTACTTCGTTGTTTTTCCCTAAATTTTTTTATATGTTATTACTATTTTTGTTTTCTTGTATATATTTATAAATTATTAAAGTTTTATAATCTTACTACTTTGTCGGAGTGCTATATATTTTTTATGTGACACATAATTGTAAAAACTTTGATGTACAAACAGTCATCCCTGGAATCTTCCGCTTCAGGCTCGGTCCCCTCCCCAATCACAATACAGGATGGTTTTCAGATAATAGCAACGCTTCTGCTGTGACGAATCTCATCGAGTGTGGGCCTTGATCTACTATAACTCCTTTGAAGAGGGGTGATTCTTTACAGCTGTGGCCATAAACTACATCTGCAGGGCTAGCTGATACCCTAGGACCAGCCTGGACAATCGGACACAGAGGAAAAGGAGTGTCAGAGGGTGCGGTAGTGAATAGGGCGAAAGGGAGGTGTCGGGCGGGCACAGGGTGTGATTCTCAGGGAACAGCAGCGCAGATGGGGGAGGTTTATTACCCATGCATAAGACAGAGAGCGGGGGTGACCACTGCCTGGGGGAGATGTTTGCGAGGGTGGGGAGCCATGCTAAGGATCGACAGCGTGCACAGAGTGGGTCTGGTCAAGGCATCTAAAATGGCTGCCGTGCACGACAAAAGTGTGGCATTTGAAAAAAGACAAGATGGCGCAGACAATGTTTTTCAACACTTCCTGATTTCCTTCGAATCGAACGTTAACAGACGTTGGGGCATATTACCAAAGTTAAGCGATATTTATCCCTAACGATGCTTAGCAACGATTTTTTTACCGTCAGGAATTATCGCAGATAAACCTTGCTATTATCAAGGTTTATCGGAAATACGATAAAAAACGACCGCAATGCATTAATATCGCTGAAAACTCAGCGATATTCATGCATTACCGAGCTAATGCTCTTAGCCATGTTATCCACCTCCCATTGGATAACATGGCTAAGAACTGCTCAGGGCAGGTGGTAGCTTTTAGAGATATTCGCCCTTATCTCGAATATTTCCAAAAGTTGATAATAGGAGATAGCGATGTTAGCGACTGTTTCCAGTCGCTAACATCTTGGCATGCCCACTTTGCATGTCATTAGTGATAAATATCACTCACATGCAAAGTGGGGCCCAAGATGGTCGCTATCTTCTACTAGCCGTCGCTAACTGGTGTTAGCAACAGCTAGGTAATACACATATAATTTTATCTCCGCGAAGCGGAGCGCTGTTACAGATATATATCTTGTTTCTGAACGTTAATTTCTCAAAATGCACTGAAGCACATATATTGAGACCTAGCAAAGGCACATCGGGCTACCAGTCCCTACAATTTTGCCAAGTTTCGTGCAAATCCATTCAGCTGTTCGATCCTACCGAGAGACAAGATGGCGGCCGCTACGGACTGTTTGGAATGTTTACAGACACCGGAGAGCCAATCAGCTTCGCTTCGCAAAGCTCCGTAACGCGAAAAGTACGCGAAGCGGTGCGCTGTTACAGATATATACCTTTTTTTGAACGTTAATTTCTCAAAATCCACTGGAGCACATATATTGAGATCTAGCAAAGGCACATCGGGCTACCAGTCCCTACAATTTTGCCAAGTTTCGTGCAAATCCATTCAGCTGTTCGATTATTATTATTTTTATTTTTTTTTGCCCCGCGGGGCCCTTTTAAAACCTCCACATCAAACCTAGGGGGTGAGCGACAATGTACTATGCCCCCTTATGGTCATTTGCCCCTTCGCTTCGGCCTCCTCTTGTCTCTCGATCCTACCGAGAGACAAGATGGCGGCCGCTACGGACTGTTTGGAATGTTGACAGACGCCGGAGAACCAATCAGCTTCGCTTCACAAAGCTCCGTTGCGCGAAAAGTCCGCGAACCAGAGCGCTGCCCGGTCCGCTGTTACAGATATATATCTTTTTTTAAACGTTAATTTCTCAAAATCCACTGGAGCACATATATTGAGACCTACAAAAGGCACATCGGGCTACCAGTCCCTACAATTTTGCCAAGTTTCGTGCAAATCCATTCAGCCGTTCGGGCTAAAAGTGAGGCCAACCGCCCTATGGAAAACTCAATGTTAAAAACACGTTTTGGGACCCCCCTTTTTTCTCGGCCCCCACTGGACGAACCCCCCCCAAATTTTCAAGGGCTGCTCAGAAACAAAATGTGCCATTTTCCTGAAATTTTCAGCCAATTCCGTCCACAAACGCCAAAGTTATTAGACATAGAATTTTCAAAAAACCCATAGAGAAAAAATCCTAACTATATATACCTACTGGCGACCGCCAGTAGGTAATATATATATATATATATATATGTATATATACACACACAATTTTGGTGCTGGGACCCCATCTTCCAAGGCCTGGCACATTTTGTGGGAGAGGGAGACACGTGTCCTGCTTCCTGGGCCATTTTGTACCACGGGACCCCATCCCCAAAGGCCCACCACTATACGTATGGGGGAGTGGGGCATGCAACCTCCCTCTCTAGGCCACTTTCAGCCCCAGGGACCCCACCCCCCTGGGCCCGGCCAACAAAGGGTGGATACCCTGATGCACGCCTACCACAATATGATTGGGGAAGTGGGGGGAACCCCAAGGCCCCCAAGCCCCAGATGCCTCCCTACCTGTAGGGAAAGCCAAGATTGCTTCCACCTGCATTGCTTCCACCAGCCCTGCTCCCACCTGCTTCCTTTTGGTGTGAGAAATTGTTTCATCTGTTTTCCCTGCATGTTTCACTGCAGGCAAGGAAACAGATGTTTCATGCTCCCGCTTGATAGGAGACGACTTGGTGTTTGCTCGCACTTGGCGGGTGTTTTGAAAGTGTTCCCACCAACTGAAAGCAAACACAGGTTTCCCTGGCCACGCCAGTGCAGGCAGGGAAACTGCTATGTCACAGGGGGCTCCCCTCCTCATTTAATGTACAGCCGGGCCTCGAGGGATGGGATCCCCAGAGCCAAGTGTAGCCTGGTAAGGGAGGTCATGTGGCCCTCCTCCCCCTCTGCATATCTGGCCATGTCCCATGGCATCAGGTTCCTTAGGACTGAGATCAATCCGGGACGGTGACCGCATGCGCCCCTTCTTCTATATTATAATTCAGTGTTCCCCATCAAGACCTGGCCCACACGGGGGTGAAAAATACAAGTGATATTTGTTTATGTTTTTGGCCCCAAGTGTAGTCGATGTGGGGCCACAGCACCAGGCCCAGAGGTCAGGATATTCCTACCCTGCCCCTTGTGAATTATTTTGCCTTTCTTTATGGAACTCAGGCAATTCCGAGATCCAATCATGGCACAGCTCTGCCTCATGGATCCAATAACTCCAAAACTACTGAACAGATTTACTCCAAATTGCAAAAAGCACACTTTCTGGACCAGGATCTAGGTTTCTGTCAAAGTTGGTGTAATTCCCTTCAGCAGTGCAGGCTATAGTTGTGTCTAAAATCCCTATGGGAAATTGGATAGAGAAAACGCATTTGGGAGCCCCACCTTTTTCTCAGCCCTTGCTTGAGGAATTAATAAAAAGCTTTCCAGACAGTATATACACATATACGGCAGTTGCTGCATATAGAAGACGTGCAACTAAACCGCCAGAAGTGCTCGTCAGAAGCCCGGGCATCTAAATGTAGAACAGCTTCCATAGTTAATTAGATACAGAACAGCAGTGCAAGCAGAGATGAAGTAATTTATTTAGCACATAAATAAATAACTTAGGGCCAGATGTAGACAATTCAATTTTACCGATTCATAAATACCAAATTTTACCGATTCGGTATTTATGAATCGGTAAAATAGAAGGGGGGAGATGTAGGTATTTCTAGGAATAGAAATACCGAATCGTTAATAGTCGGTATTTACCGATTCGGTAAATACCGAATCGGTATTTCCTATTGATTCCTATGGGCTGTGAAGCCCATAGGAATCAATGGGAAATACCGATTTGGTAATTACCGAATCGGTAAATACCGATTTCAGCAAGGGTGCAGGAGGTGTCACTTTGACACCCTCTAGCACCCCGAATACAGGCATATGTGCCATGTGGCAGACAGACATGCCCTAAGGGCATGTCTGTCTGCCACATGGCATAGGTGTGCATGCACACATGTGCATGCACACCTGGATTCGGTATTTTACCACCCAATTGGATTGGGTGGTAAAATACCGAATCTGTAAGGCCTGTGGGACTCAGAAGAGTCCCACCTACATCTTGAAGTTACCGAATCGGTAAAAATACCGATTCGGTATTTTACAGATTCGGTAAATTTACCGAATCGGTAAATTTACCGAATCGGTAAAATAGGGCCCCTACATGCCAATTCTTAAATACCGGTCGGTAACGGCCGAAATCGGCCGTTACCTACCGGTATTTTGGCTCCTACATCTGGCCCTTAATCTCTTCTCGAAGTGCCATTCTGTATCTAATTTGCTGCGGAAGCTGTTATATATATATATATATATATATATATATATACATATATACATATATATATATATATTATATATATGTGAAAATCGCAACATTCTATTCCCAATAACTTTGGCGTCGGATGACGAATCTTTGTGAAATTTCAAAACTCGTGGGACGCTCTGGTCCACTTCTATCCTAAAAGTTTTGCGTGATTCGGTAAGCAGGGCCCCAAAACCTGTTTTCTCCATGTTATTTTCCTTAGGAAACTTTAAACAGAATTACACCAAATTTGGCAAAAAGGTAGGCCTTGTTTCAGAAAGAACTCTTTTTGTTAAATTGTGTAAATCCGTTCAGCAGTTTTTAAAATATTAATAGAAAAATAAATATATATCTGGGCGGAGCCTAATCACACATCTCATCGTGAGATCTGATTGGCTGTCAGCACTTCATCCAAGAAGTGTTGGCAGCCATCTTGGTACCAATATACATGATCACCTCATTAAAACACATTACCGTCAATAGAAGGTTTTAAGACTTGAGTATCATTACAAATCATTTGTTGATGGTACCATACTCATATTAGGAATTTTGGTGTGTTCTATTTCATTAAAAAAATTCTGACATGGAGACTGAAACATGTACTTTCAATACCAGGAGCAGACTTCCCTGGTGAGCAGTAGCTTTACTACAGTGATCTAATACGCAACTAGAGTGCTAACATTCTGAATTTATGGCAAATGTGTGACACATCTGAATGCTTTCTTGATGGAACCAAAGTAAAAAACTGAATGTATTTCCTACTGAGGAGACTGCAGTAAATGAGGAAATTAGGAAACTTCATAACAAATAAGTCTCCCTAGATGGCCACCAGACACAAAAGAGCCCAAATGTAGCACAAATATCATCCAGATGTAGCCCACGTATAGCTCAATGACAGAATGTCCCTGAGTGTTCTTAAGAACAACTAGAGCGCTTACTGTCTTACTTATGACAAAAGTATGGTACACCCGAAGCCATCTTGATTGAAATAAACTGGTAACACTTAAAACATTTAATTTAAAAAGAAACACAATGAGGGGGTTCATTTTGCCATAGAAATTATGATTAGTCCTGAAGAAAGAAAAATTAAGGCACATTTTGAGTGACTTCTCAAATCCTCTTCTATTTCATTAAATATTCTGACATGCAGACTGAAACATGCACTTTTAAACCAGCAGCAGACTTCCGTGGAGTGCAGTAGCTTTACTACAGTGATCTAATGAGCAACTAGAGTGCTAACATCCAGAATGTATGCCTTCTTGATGGAACCAAAGTAAAAAACTGAAAGTATTTCCTACTGAGGAGATTGCAGTAAATGAGAAAATTAGGAAACTTCATCACAAATAAATCTCCCAAGATGGCCACCAGAGAGAAAAGAGCCCAAATGTAGCACAAATATCACCCAGATGTAGCCCACATGTAGCCCAATTACAGAAGTGTGCAAAACACTTTTTATGTTTTGTGTTTTTGCAGTTTTATATAGTGCAGACTTGTCAGGTATTGGAGTGATTTACATGAGCATTGGTTACATCACACAAGAACAATTTCATTTTGGTTGTAGACATGGGGGGATTAAGTGATTTGAACAGAAACACAGAATGTTGAGCTGAAGCAGAAACTCCAACCTGGTTCCCCAGTTGCAAAGTCTGCAGCTCTTGAAGTAACACCACATCCTCTCCCCTAAGTGCAACATTCAATCAAGTGGTCATCTAGATAAAAAAACATAAAGATAACAAATGATTTAAAAGTGCTTTGCTGCTATTTGAAAACTCAGAAAATATGTCCTCATTTTAGTTGTTTAGAGCACTAACCATAATTTTGATGCAAATAAGACCCTCGCATATATGTCATTTCTAAAGTAAATGCTCTAGGTATTACAGTTTTGATTACATCAAGAGGACGTCAAGCGTTCCACACTTTTGAAATAAATATAGAATGTTAGCAATCTAGTTGTTCATTAGGATACTGTTGAGAGGCAGAGGCCAGGGGCACAGACTCTGAAAATTGAAGGCAGGTAGGAGGTTGCAGAGGCAACAATTTGACCACACTGGACAAGCAGGAAGGGCAGTGGCAGAACAACAGACTATGGAGGGCAGTGGAAAGGGGAGCAGGGGCAACACACCAACAATATAGGACTGGAAAGAGAAGCTGTGACAATATAATAGACCATTGTGGGCAGAAGAAAGAGGCAGTGGTAGTACAACCATACATGCCAACAGACCTGAGCCAGCCAGGAAACGTCCAATGTTTTTAAGCCCAAATGGGCTTTATTTGATCTGTCTTCAGTCTACAATCTCCTCTTTTTCAATGTAAGTCAAAGGGGAAAATCAATTCCCCAGTTTTTTCAAAATCTCCCTCTTACCAAGTTCAAAATGTTAGCAAGTATGGTCCATTGGATCATGTATCATGGAAGGCAGGAGGAATTGGGGTAGGGACATGGACTTGGTTAACAGAAGACAGGAGAGACATGGAGAGGTGCAGGACCATGCACATGGAGAACAGAGGGGAAAGAAGCAATGGTAGCTAGCTGACCATAATGGACAGACAGGAGAGAAAGCTGCAGCATAACGGACCATAAAGGGCATTACAATGGAACAGAAAAGCCAGGAGAGAGGGAATAGGAGTCTGCATGTGAAAACAGAGGGCTGGGGGAAAACGGGCAGGGCAGGAGCAGCAACATGACCATGGAGGTCAGGCAGGATGGGCACTAGAAGCGAGACACACCACGGGGAGCAACAGTGAGATTATAATGGCATACACACAGACCATGGAGGAAAGGTGGGAGGGGATCAGGGGCAGCTAGCTGACCATACAGGAAAGGTGGGTGGGGCCGTGGCAGCACAGAAGACCATGCATGGCAAGCGGGAGGGTTAGTGGCAGAACAATGGTTATGATGGGCAAGAAGGAGGGTGAAGGGGCATGCACAAAGGACCATGGAGGATAGAAGGGAGGGTCAGGACCTGGGCACAGACAAGATAGTTCAGGGGTAGGGGCCTCACAACAGACCACGTAGGGCAGGCAGGAGGAGCAGTTGCAGCACAACAGACCAGGGAGGGCAGAAAGGTGTGACAGTAAAATGGACCATGGAAGACCGGAGGAAGGGGATAGGGGCATGGAATGTTGACAGGCAGAGTGGAGATGGCAGGGACAGGTTGCAGTCATCTGACAATGCTCGACAGGTGGGAGGGGAGTAGCAGCTCAACAGAACACTCAGAGTAGATAGGAGTGGCAGGTCCATGGAACATGGTGGGCAAAAAGGATGGAGCTGGGGCATGCACACAGACATCGGAGGACAGGGGAAGGTGAATAGAGGTAGCAAGCTAAGCACAGAGGCTAAGCAGGAGGTCAATGATGGGGCATAGAATTGGGCAATGGAGGGCAGGAGGAGTGGACTGGTGCATCATGCTATATGGAGGGCAGTGACAGCACATCAGACCATGCATGGCAGGAGGGAGGAGGCTAGTCCATGGATTCAGACAACAGAGGATAGGGAGGAGGTGGATGGGGCAGCAAGCTAACTGTTCAAAGAAGGCGGAAAGGCCAGTGGCAGTACAACGGCCACACAGGGCTGTAATAAGGGAGCAGGGACATGGACTTGGACAATGGATGGCTAGGAGGGAAGGCAGGAGCAGCAAGTTTGGGTGGAGACTGCAGAATGCCAGGCCCTGCTTCCAACCCCCCAGCATCCATTGTGATATGCATCTTATTTAACATTAAAAAAAACCTAGATATTTGCTAAAAAAAAACTAAGATTACAGGGACAGTATAGTTAGGCTCAGATTTCACTCATACATAACCAGTGAAATTCAGCAGTTATAGTTACCTGAGCTAATTATAACTTACGCCCCCTGCAATGTACTGCTAATGACCTCAGATATTAAATCATTCATGACATGGTCAGTTACATCACTCATGACATCTCAAATGAGCTGTGAATGGAATGGAACTATAATCGCTAGAACTTTATTTAGGGATAGTGTGTGTATATTAACACCCCTTTTTTTCTTTTCTTTTGTGTAAGAACCATTACAATACGCAACGTGCCCAGATTAATAAGGCTAACAGCCTTTCACTTTAAAGTAATGTGTAGTCCATTGTTTATGTTGATGTTTGCAATCCTAAGAATGTTTACTATGGATAAGTCACGTTGACGAACATACAGGTATGGCAGTCATGTGGCAAGAGATGCTGAAATGAGTTGTGTGCATAATAACACTTGTTTTCTTTTCTTTACAATATCAATTCCAGCTTTTTGGATTAAAGTAATATGTAGTCCTTTGTTAATGTTGGCAACTGTAGGCATTTGCACATTTAAATAAGGATGCTGCAATGACGTCTTGTATCGAGCCAAATCGCGTGGATCACGTCCTTTGCTGATTAAATACTTCCAAACTACAACCTGAGCGCTGATTCCTTCCTTGTAAGAGTGAGAGGAGATTAAATACATATATATTAAATTCACTGAAAAAAACACAAGTTTCAGGGACATTATAGTTAGAAATTAGCATTGAAAAAACCTCAGAAATTCACTGAAAAACCACAGGTTTCATGGACGTCATAGTTAGTTGGACATTTCACTCGTATAAAACAAGAGAAATTCGGCCGTTATAGTTAGTTGTGCTAACTATTACTCACGTGCCCGCAATGCACTGCTGATGACGTCACCTATTACATCACTCATGACATGGTCAGTGGCATCACTGATGACATTTGATGACATCTCAATGACATCACTGATGACATCATCCTTGTGATAGTGTCAGACCTCCCCTCACCCTAATGTAACCTTTGATACACACACTCAAAAATACAAACTAACAGGGGCGTGGCCAACAGCATGCCGGGCTAGACGTGTAGCTCGGGAGCTCCCGGCTGGCCAACACCAAATCCGACATAAAACTCAGCCATGACGCAAAAAAACTAAAGTCGCGTGTAGCGGACCACCTGGAGACTGTCGTGCAGGGCGGACGGAGGCACCAACTACCTCGGAGCCCGAGAAACGGGAGTTTGACCGGCGGCTGTGGGGAGCCCCGGGGAGGCAACATGGCGGCCGCGCTCTGAAACGGGTGTCCGAGGAGCGGTGGCCGGAGGGTTGCTGCATTGACCCTTGCGCCTGGGCAGGAGCCGATCGGCGCCACAGTGAGATCGGCGCAACGTGGGACGGTTCAGAGGATTGAAGAACCCCCGATAGGGCGAGGCACCGGAGCCCGGAGACAACTACACCAACATGGCGGACGGACCTGGCGCCCGGACCAGGCGAACCCGAAGGTACTAGAGGCTTCAACGGGGGTCGCGGAGCCAGACAGCAGCAGGCGACGTGATTGGGGTACCCACCGGGGGGAACTACACAGGACTGAGCGAGACCCGAGGCGCGCTGACCCCTGCCGCAAGCGCCGGCAGCGAGGACAACTATACCAAGATGGCGGCGTGACCCGGTGTGGCAATAACCGACGGGGAGATCCTGCAGTGGGCCCATACAGGGTGCTGTGATTCCGCAGCAAGAAGGGGACGCCAGCACTAGCCCCCTACACCAGCGGATAATTAAATAAATCCCGACGGCGGGTGTGGGACACTCCCGCCGACCCCTTCGGCTGCATCAAGATGGCGGTAGCGGAGCTCCGCAGTTGAGCAGACACACATGGAGGGAGAGTTGACCGGCTGGATTATAACGCAGCCCAGGGAACAGTAACCTGCCACAGCCAGAGCGGAGGCGACACGCCGCCGGCTCATATCCCATTGATCACCGCAACGGCCTGCCGGTTAGACGGGATACGGCGGAAAGCAGAGGCAGCGGGTTGCCGACGCCCACATACGTGTCCGCAGCGGTGTAGGGGCAGACGGTCCTAGGAGTGGTGATCGACGGTGGGGGAGACCACACGGGCGAAGGAGGAAGGTGCGGCCCGTGAACAAGCAACGGGCGACACCCGAGTGAGCCCCAGACGGAACAACGCAAGTGGGTGAGGACGCCCCCCCCCCCCTGGTGGCGCAGGCAGCTGGAACCGAGGCAGCACATAGCGGGCCCACGTGCAGGCAGCAGCCACTATTGAGAGGGGGATGGACCCGGTAGCGGCGTTTTGACGGCGAGGGAGAGCAGGCAGGCAGCATGCGGAGAAACAGAGCCTAAACTGACTGTGGAAGTCATCGAACTGGGGCCCTGAAATAACAGCGCTCGTGGTGCTCCCCCCAGGCAAAGACCACGCATAGCAAGCGGTGGTAGCACTCCGCCGACAACCGGAGGCACGTGGAGGAGGAGTCCGCCGTACTGGATGTTGCACAACCCATAGCAGATGGAGCTGAGGCGACACACCGTAACATTGAAAGGGCGAGTGAAAGGTGCCCGTAGGAGCTGGAACCCGGGAGACATACCGGACATACCCAGAGATCGGTGAGACCGGGCGGAAGACCTCCGCGACTGCTACACCGGAGTGAGATACGCACGGCCAAGGTCGGTCTTAGACACACGCCTGCCACCATGGGGAAAAAGGACCCGCCGACCAAACCATCGCAAAAAGGCCCCATGGATAGTTTTGCAGCACCGCGCAGGCCAAGGGGAACCAGGACCTATCGGCGGAAGGGCACATAGACGCAGGAACACTGCTCGCGGCAATCCAGGCTTCAAGAACAGATATTCAAGAATCACTGGCGGCACTGGAAGTGAAAATCGGAGAGGTGGGATCTGAGGTCACCCTTCTACGCCAGGACTTCAGGAACCTCTCAGCAAGAGTAACGGAGACAGAATCGCGAATTGGGGAGGCCGAGGACTCGATTACAACGATTCGGAAAGACATGGCGGAACTCCAAGCGTCACACAGACAGCTGCTATGGAAGGTTGATGATGCCGAAAATAGGGCACGTCGCAACAACCTACGATTCGTAGGATTTCGGGAAGGAATTGAAGGAAATAACATGGCGGCGTTCCTGCACACATGGCTCAAAGAGACTTTCCCGGAGGCACAATTCTCGGCGTGCTTTGTAATTGAAAGAGCCCACAGAGCACTGCTGGCGAAACCCCCGGAGGGCGCGAGACCAAGGCCTGTGATAGCACGTTTCCTCAACTTCGCGGATCGGGACTTGATTCTACGGGAAGCACGGAAGCTCGGAGTCATAAGGCTAGAGAACACACACATCATGATCTTCCCGGATTATAGCCAGGAGGTGCAGAAGCAGACGGTCCTTTGATTCAGTGAAAACCAAGCTCAGATCTATGAACATTACATACATGCTACTCTTCCCGGCAAAACTTAAAGTCATCTACAAGGAAAAAACTGTCTTCTTTAATCACCCGGAGGAGGCATGGCAATGGCTCGAAGAGAGACCGATCCTCAACGGCAGGGAAGCAGCGGGGCGAGAGGAACTGGACAGAACTGTACGAGAAAAGACAAAATGGAACCTCCCAAAACCGCAAAGGCGAAAATCCAGGAGGATGTACTCTCGTGCATCAGGAACCCCATATCGAGCACGCACAGCGACGGGAAGTAGGAGGGGGAGGTCGGAGTCACCAGGAGCCTCCGGTACGGCAGACCCGCTACTACAGGGGACGCACAAACGGCCCTGTTCAGAAGGGGATGGTGAGGATGAGGCCGAAACAAGAGACTCGGAAGCGGAGGATGATGTAAGAGACACTCATCAGAGCTCCATCCACCCCTTGGTGACTGTGATACGAGACATGGAACAAGAACACTCCGACAAATATAGTGGGTCAGAAACAGCTACACAAGACTCCCACTCTTGAACACTGCTGACGTGGACCAGATCAGAAGTCGGCCGGAGCACACGACAGCACGCAAGTTGTCGCTACCCCCTGTTTTTGGTTTTCCTTTACTCCTATATTCCTATTCTTTTGGGAAATTGTTCACAGTTTTAAATCTTCTTCAAGTTTCAAAATAACTAAATAGTGGGAGGGCGAGGGCGGGCGACGGACTGACTCCTGCTGAATGCTCGGTCCTCAGAGGGGATGAGTCTGGATGGGGAGGGAGGTGGGGAGGGGAGGCTCACAGGGGGGGAACAGCTACTCAAGTTGGGGTTGGGGGGGGAGCCGGGGGGGATACAGCCACAATCAGATGGATTGCACCACCACCACTGGCGTCCAGCACAGACGCGAACAGAACGCGAACACCACCCCGCACCATGGCAGGTACACTGACTACACCACTACAGGAAGGCAGGGGGTATCAATCCTCACATGGAATGTGAATGGCCTGGGCTCTAGAATAAAAAGGGGACTAGTGAACGAATATATTAAGAGGGTGGCGCCGGACTTTGCCCTCTTGCAGGAGACACACCTCAGGGGCGAAAAATGTACATTCATAGCAAGAGGGAGGTATGCGGTCCTAGCACACGCGGGGTATATACAAGATTCAAGGGGAGCTGCTATACTGGTCAACAAAGCATTCCCGTTCAAAACAACACGTACTTGGAGCGACCCACAAGGGACCTATGCAGGGGTACAGGGGATGTGGAGGAGGCAAAGATACACAGTACTCTCAGTCTATGCCCCATCGAAACTCCAGGCACGCACGTACAAAGCGATAGCTACGATCCTCATAGACACGGCCGACACCATACAAATAGTTGGAGGCGACTTTAATGACGTTATGTCGGAAGAGCTAGACCGCACGGGGCTAACTCGTAGGGGAGGGGCGGAAACGGCACTATCACAAGACATGGCCAACCTGGGTCTCACAGACGTATGGAGATGGCGACACCCAACACATAAGGATTACTCCTTCTACTCCGGGGCACATAGAGTGTTCTCGAGACTGGACTATATTTTCATGGCTAGGCAATACCTCACCACTGGGGACGAGGTAGCATATAAGGCAAGGGGTATCTCGGACCACTCACCATTATACGCAAAGGTAGGGGCGGATAGAGGAAGGACAGGCTCAGAATGGCGACTGGCAGCCTGGAATCTCCAGAAACCAGAAATGATAAGAGGACTCAGGGCTGACGTCAAAGTCTACGTAGCAGAAAATGAAGGCACGGTGGCCTCTGGAGTAACCTTTTGGGAGGCCATGAAAACGGTTCTGAGAGACAGGGCACAGAGTAGATTACGGGAAGATCGTAGAAAACAACAGGCAGAGATAGCGGAACTGGAGGCCACCATATTTCACTTAGAGGGGGAATACCAGACACGCAAGGACGACGATACTTTACGGCTCTTGCTAGACAAGCAACGGGAATATAGAGAGGTAGCCTCGAACGAAGCGCGGACACAATCACTGGCCACCCTGCATCGGCTGTACGATGTGGGCGACAAATCAGGCAAGCTCCTCGCCTGGCTGAGCAGGAAGGAGAGGGCAGCCAGATGGGTGGAACAGATTCAGCGGACTGATGGCATCCGGGTGTGCACCGAACAAGAGATAGCCGATACCTTTGCTGCACACTATGAAGGCGTTTATGCGGCGAGGGACCTCGGGACGGCTGAGGACGCACTACAATATATGGAGGGGGTAGATCTACCGGTACTGGCCACTGAATCCAGCCGGCTCTGGAGACTGACATCTCACACGACGAGATCTCTGAGGCCATCAATAAGCTCAAAACAGGGAAAACGCCGGGACCCAATGGATTCCCTGCGGAATTTTTTAAACGCACAGCAGATCTGTTGACGCGCCACCTGAAAGCCCTCTACACTGAAGCTTATCAGGAAGGACGCCTCCCATCCGACCTTGCTTTGGCCACCATTGTCCCAATTCACAAAAAGGGCAAACCCACTGACGACTGTGCTTCGTATTGCCCCATTTCACTCCTTAACATTGAGGTGAAGATATTGGCAACGGTATTGGCGACGCGCCTGAGGTCGGTGATTCCAGATCTCATACACGCGGACCAATCAGGATTCTTGCCAGACAGAGCCACCAAACTAAATTTGAGACGCACACACAATTGGTTGCAGGAAGTCAAAGACAGAGAGGAACCCCACTGGTTTCTATCCTTAGACGCAGAGAAAGCGTTCGACGCTGTACACTGGCCATTTCTTCTGGCAACACTGCAACGGTTCGGCCTAGGCCCAAAATTTCAGGGGTGGATAGAGTTACTGTATACAGCTCCGAAAGCAAGTGTTCGAGTCAATGGCAGACTGTCAAGAGAATTCCGGGTGTCCAGAGGCACGAGACAGGGGTGCCCACTGTCCCCCTACTATTTACGCTCACGATTGAGGTCTTGGCCGCCAAGGTTAGACAAAACCCCGAAATCCACGGCTTCTCTGGGGAGGCGACTAGGGAAACACAGGAAAAAATATCGTTGTATGCGGACGATGTGCTGCTATACATAACGGACCCAGAGGTTTCGGTCCCGGAGTTATTCAGGGAACTGGAGGGCTTTGGCGCAAGAGCGGGCCATACCATCAATTGGAACAAATCAATACTATATGATCCACAAGGAGCCGATAGGTGGGGAACCCTGCCTGACCTACTACTCACCACAACAGAGGGGTTTCAATACTTGGGGGTTTATGTTACACTAGATAGGGCGCTCTCGTTCAACAGAAATGTAGAGCGAGTCATGACCGAAGCGGTAGAGGACATGAATAGATGGAGGCAACTGCCGCTCACCCTGTTAGGTAGGGCTGCAATGTACAAAATGATTACCCTCCCCAAGTTCCTCTATGCCCTCCAAAACGAGTACTACCCGCTCCCGACAGCCACGCTACCCAAAGTTCACGCGGACCTCCGTTCCTTTCTGTGGCTGGGAAAACAACCGCGTATTGCCCTTCAGGCGCTCCAACGACACCAGTACAATGGGGGGATTTCTCTGCCTAATCTAGAAGCGTACTACTGGGCGGAGCACCTGACGCCAATAAACGAGTGGATCCACGCCCCGGCCGACCACCCGACCTACGCACTGGAACGGCAGAAACTGTCACCACACAATGTATACCACTATCTTTATGGGGGAAAGGTACGGAGGTCGCTCCTACCGGCGACACTGCTCACACTACGGGCGTGGTCGCGAGCGACAAAACGTATGGGGTGCAGTGGGAGTCCAACTAGACAGACGCCGTTGTGGCATTGCCATTGGCTGACGGAAATTAAAAAACTGAAGGGTTTCCAGAGATGGGACAACATAGGCATCTCGCATATTGGCGATGTCATTTATAAGGGGGAATTGAAGTCGTTCGACAGGCTGC
Organism: Lissotriton helveticus; assembly: GCF_964261635.1. Classification (NCBI taxonomy): domain Eukaryota; kingdom Metazoa; phylum Chordata; class Amphibia; order Caudata; family Salamandridae; genus Lissotriton; species Lissotriton helveticus. The sequence goes on along the minus strand of NC_136061.1, from coordinate 426,505,238 downwards.
AAAGGGAATGCGGACTACACCGCTCGCAACTTTTCAAGCATACACAATTGGCACATGCATGGAGAGCCCAAAACATCGCACTCACGGATTTGCCAGAATACGCCCCACTGGAGGGCAGGCTTTTGCAGGAACAGTTAACACATCAGGCGGTCTCACTCACATACAGAACATTAACTAACAATATGCTGGGGGACTTAACAACACTTAGAAGAGCATGGGAGGCGGAAGTGGGCGAGATGGAAGATTTGGATTGAGAGATAGTCCTGATGCACCCACGTGGGGTAGCGATTAAGTCAAGGCTGAGGCTCATTCAGCTGAACGTGCTACACAGGACATACTTTGACAGAGTACGTCTCCTCAAAATAGAGAAAATAACAGACCCCAGGTGTCTCAGATGTCAACAGCACCCAGGTGACTTTTACCACACTATATGGGCGTGCGACAAAATACGATTATACTGGACACACATTTTTACGGAATTGGGGGAAGTCCTGGGGATAGAGTTAGAGCGAGACCCGAAACTGGCGTTGGGCATGACGAACGAAGTAGACCTACCACGCAACCAACTAATATTTTTGGTACTGGCGCTAGTGGTGGCCAAGAGGGACTTAGCGAAACACTGGGGGGCTGCGGAGACACCAGACATAGAGGAATGGAGAAGGGGCCTAGATCTCTACATGGCGGCAGAAAGGGTGACATACAAGGCGAGAGGGTGCCCCAAAAAGTTTCGGAGAGTTTGGGCGAAATGGAGGCAATACCATGGTCTAGAGGGAGGGCAGTGAGGTGTGATGGGTCGAACATGGAAGGCCTACAACAGGAGTGGGACCTAACGTGAGACGGCACAGACATGAGAGGGGAGGCATGCAACATTGCGGAGAAATTTGAAGGAAAAGACTGGAATTGTAATCTTCTGTGGTGAAGTGCTGGGATGGGGGGGGGGGGGATGGTGGGGGGCGAAACTGTGACCATAGGGAAGATACACCAAATACTGTGGGGCAACAGGATATGATGTGGCAATGAGCTTGTTGGGGTATGTTATTTAAGTCACAACGGACATAGTTGGGGAGGGGGGGGAGGTTATTGTATAATAAACTGCAGGGTATCGTCTTGACATGGAAAGCCCACAATGATAATGACTATATAATGTTTGGGTTGATTGATTAAAGCTGAGCCGCCCGGCCTCCGGGATGTGGGCTGATGGGCCGTGATTACGACTATAGCCTACATCAGTACATAATTGATGGTTTGGAAATGCAGCCCACGGGCTGGGGATATCCGTGTTTTTTACCTGCAACAAAAATAAAGTTTATAAAAAAAAAAATACAAACTAACATTTTAAAAACAATAAACATACCAATACAAGTTCTAACAGACCTTTACAGTAATTGCAAGATCTACACACACATCCACTCATTCACCAACAGTCCCTATACAGTCACTCATATATGTACTCACTCATCATATGTACTCATACACCTATACATCCTGTTACACACCACCACTTATCCATAGAGTTTCTGACACACATAATCACACATGCAAACAAAGTAACAAACATCCATTTACTTGCATATACAGTTATACACACACTACCACACTTACTTCTACAGAAACTTACACATACTTACTCTCTTAAACAATCACTTATAGAAACACCTACTTATTTGTACAAGAACTCTTACTCTCACATATAGTCACTTATATACACCAATACTCACATATATTAGTCTAAAACATATGTAGTTACTCATAAAGACACTATTGAGACAGTCATTTACTTACTAACAAACCTGTACACACACTCGTCCACCTATACAGTCCTGCATACATGCTGTCTTCAACACATACAAACAGTGAGTCACATATTCATGCATCTATGCACTAAGTAATACCCCCACCGAACCATACAGATACTCAGACACTCAAACTTACACTCATAAAATCAACTAATAACCCATATGCACACACATGTAGCTACTCACCAATCCATGCAGCCACTTATACACAAAGTGAGAGACTGATACAGATATTTACATATTTAAACATTACTCACTAATCCATGTATTCACTAAGATACACTTAGTCAGTTGTACAATCAATTTTACAAAAAAACATCCATTTAGACACTTATATACCCATTTATTCTTCCATCGACTTTGAGATGTACATATATAAAACATTTAATTTTCAGAAAAACACACATTCACTGGATGATGTCATGAGTGATGTCATTTCAGATGTCATGAGTGACGTCATGAGTGATGTCACTGACCATGTCATGAGTGATGTAATATGTGATGTCATCAGCAGTACATTGGGGGAGCGCAAGTTATAGTTAGCTGAACTAACTATAATGGAGGAATTTCTATGGTTTTGTACGAGAGAAATGTCCAGCTAACTATAACAGCCCTGAAACCTATGTTTTTTTCAGTGAATTTCTAAGGTTTTTTAAATGCTAATTCCTAACTATATCGTGTCTGAAACCTATGTTTTTTTTCAGTGAGTATATATATATATAAATATATATATATATATATATATATATATATATATATATATATATATATATATATATATATATATATATATATATATATATATATATATATATATATATATATATATATATATATATATATATATATATATATATATATATATATATATATATATATATATATATATATATACATGTGTGTGTTGTGTGTGTGTGTGTGTATGACCTACTGGCAGGGAGGAAGTTATAGTTAGGACCTAGTTTCCATCTCCACAGGAAAAGTGTTTTTTGACTTGCCTATAACTTTGAAGCCGTTTGCTGAATTTTCATTACATTTTCCAAATCGAGTGTGCTGTTGACTCTAGTTGTGTATGCAAAGTTTCGGGAGGATCCGTCAAATGGGGGTCGAGAAAAAGGGGGGGTTAGAAAAGTGTGTTTCCTATATTAATTTCCATATTGATTTTAGACCCGACTACAGCCCAAAATGCTGGCCTGATTTTACACCAGATTTGGCATAATGGTAGCTCTTGGTGCAGAAAGAGCAGTTTTTCTTATTTGGTGTAAATCTATTTAGTAGTTTTGGAGATATTAAAGAAAAAAGTTGTATGTATTCTGTTAGAAAGGCGAACCCGGGGGAGGCAGAAGGTGTCTGACTGACCACCCCTAGGTCTACCCCTCCTTCAGAGAAGGGACCGAGCGATGTCGAGAGGCCTCCGACGGGAGGGCCCTCTCCTAGAATCGTACAGCAGAGTAACCACGCCACTACAAATATACACCACACGTAGATAGAGTTTTCAATCTTTATCGGGCAATTAGTATCGTTTCAATGTGTACAGCAGATCCCGAGATCTGGAAAGTCTTGTGGCAAGGGGCAAGGTAGCGGGACAGTCTTATAGATGGTCGGATGCAAGGAGACCCTACGCACAGCTCTCAATCCTCGAGCTGGGGGGTTCTGGAAGGTGGGGCCGCGGCAGCGCCAGCAGGCTCCAAGATGGTTCAGCGAGTGTGGACCGCGGCGGCGCCAGCAGGCTCCAAGATGGTTACAGCAAAGATGGACCGCGGCAGCGCCAGCAGGCTCCAAGATGATTCAGCGAGTGTGGACCGCGGCAGCGCCAGCAGGTTCCAAGGCGGTTCAGCGAGTGTGGACCGCGGCAGCGCCAGCAGGCTCCAAGATGGTTACAGCAAAGATGGACCGCGGCAGCGCCAGCAGGCTCCAAGGTGGTTACAGCGAAGGTGGACCGCGGCAGCGCCAGCAGGCTCCAAGGTGGTTACAGCGAAGATGGACCGCGGCAGCACCAGCAGGCTCCAAGGTGGTTACAGCGAAGATGGACCGCGGCAGCGCCAGCAGGCTCCAAGGTGGTTACAGCGAAGATGGACCGCGGCAGCGCCAGCAGGCTCCAAGGTGGTTACAGCGAAGATGGACTGCGGCAGCGTCAGCAGGTTCCAGGTAGAGCAGCAAAAGGAGTTCGTCTCAGGGTCAGCCGCGACAGCGTCAGCAGGGCTCCTCGACTCCGGGATACAACTGCCGTCCTACTCCGGGGCTGGCCCAGATATAGGTCTGGAGTCCTTTGATGTCTGGACCCTCTTGCCTGGGGGTCAGAGGGGCCGGGATGATGGTGTCCAGACACCCAGCAGGGGTTGGGGCCACCGCCCAGGGAGGCCGGAGGTCGATCGAAACCAGGCATCCGGGGACGGATGGAGAGCCATTGAAACTCCCCTTTCCTTGTCTCTGGTTGAGTGGCCACTCTACCACCCGGAGGGTTCTTGGTGCCTCGATGGCGGGCTCGCTGGGGCCGTGGCCGCGGCTGGTCCGGGACCACGTGGCTGTGACGTGATGGGCCCAAGATGGTGTTGGGCCTGGAATGTGGGTCCGGGGTGGGTACCGGACCGGTAATGCTGGGGCGGCCCGAGTGTGCCGCGTCAGTGGTTGTGGGCCGCCGGGTGGCGGATCTGGTGGTTTGGAGGGCGTGCAGAGGTGTGCCCGAGACCGACCCAGGCTGGATGGAGGGCCGATGTCGTCCGGGGCCCGCCATGCGGGAGGGGTAGGACCACGCCACGAGGCTGGGTCCAACATATTCCTAGAGACGTTGATCTGTCACGGATCCACCACTGTGAATCAGCAGATCTGCGAGCCCACAGCAATGTCATGATTGGCTGCCACCACTTCAACCACTCAGACCCACTCAAACACTCACACACCCACTCATAGATCCAGTCAGAGATTCATGCACCCAATCAATCAATCAATCATGGCATTTGTATCGCACGCTACTCACCCGGAAGGGTCTCAAGGCGCTGGGGGGAGGGGGTTGCTACTGCTCGAACAGCCAGGTCTTGAGTTGTTTCCTGAAGGCGAGGTGGTCCTGTGTCAGCCGGAGGTGGATGGGGAGGGAGTTCCATGTCTTGGCTGCCAGGTAGGAGAAGGATCTTCCTCCGGCGGTGGCTCTTCGGATGCGTGGTACGGCGGCGAGGGCGAGGCTTGTAGAGCGTAGCTGGCGGGTGGGTGTGTAGAAGGTCAGGCGGTCGTTGAGGTACTTGGGGCCCAGTTCATGGAGAGACTTGGGTGCGTGGGTGAGAAGCCTGAACGTGATCCTTTTGCTGACGGGGAGCCAGTGCAGGTCCCTCAGGTGTCCGGAGATGTGGCTGCGTCGGGGGATGTCCAAGATGAGTCGGGCGGAGGCGTTCTGTATGCGCTGGAGTTTTTTCAGTAGTTTGGCTGTGGTTCCCGCGTAGAGGGTGTTCCCGTAGTCCAGTCGGCTGGTGACGAGTGCCTGGGTGACGGTCTTCCTGGTCTCGGTGGGGATCCATCGGAAGATCTTACGGAGCATACGCAGGGTGTTGAAGCACGATGAGGAGACGGCGTTGACTTGTCTGGTCATCGAGAGGGAGGAGTCCAGGATGAAGCCCAGGTTGCGTGCGTGGTCTGTTGGCTTGGGAGCGGTGCCCAGGGCGGAAGGCCACCAGGAGTCGTCCCAGGCGGAGGGCGATGGTCCCAGGATGAGGACTTCTGTCTTGTCTGAGTTCAGTTTCAGGCGGCTGTTCTTCATCCATTCGGCGACGTCTTTCATCCCTTCGTGTAGGCTCGTTCTGGCGGTGGCGGGGTCTCGGGTGAGAGAGAGGATCAGCTGCGTGTCGTCGGCGTAGGAGATGATGTTGAGGTTGTGTTGGCGTGCGATGGTTGCAAGAGGTCTCATGTAGACGTTGAAGAGGGTTGGGCTGAGCGAAGATCCTTGGGGTACGCTGCAGATGACTTCGGTGGCCTTGGATCGGAACGGGGGGAGGCGGACTCTTTGTGTTCTTCCGGCGAGGAATGAGATTATTATTATTATTATTATTATCGATTTGTTGAGCGCGATTGCTGCCCAGAGGCGTCCAAGCGCTGAGAATAAACAGAGATGTGACAGGGCCGAGGGTGCAGGAACTAGAGGGATTTGACAAATAAGGCTGTTTTCAGCTTCTTACGGAATGAGAGCAGGTCGGGTATAGACCGAAGAGTGATGGGGAGGGCATTCCAGAGCTTGGCGGCGTTCAGCGAGAACAGCCTGCCCCCCGACCTAGCTCTCTTCACTCTAGGGACAACTGCCAGAAAGGCACCCGTAGACCGCAGATTCCTGTTAGGGTGGTAGGGGGTGACCAGGCTGTTGTTGATTGCTGAACCGGTCTTCCAAAAGGCCCGGTGCGTAATGCACAGTGCCTTGAAGGCCACTCTCTGCCTTACTGGCAACCAGTGTAAGCTTTTCAGGCCATGTCTGGCAGACTGGGATCGTGGAATCTGGAGTATGGTACGCGCCGCGCAATTTTGGACCACCTGAAGCTTCCGAAGAGTCATCCCGGGTGCCCCTAGGTAAAGAGCATTATTTGAGTCCAGACGGGACTGGATGAGGCCTTGTACTGCCACCTTCTTGGCATCAAGGGGCAGAAGTGGAAGAACCTTCCTCAGTGATCTAAGTAAGCCAAAACAGGTGGCAGACAGCCTGGTGGCCTGAGTGGAGAAGGAGAGCTTGTTGTCAAGCCATACTCCCAGGCTCTTCACACTATCCTTGGGAGTAGGCGGTGCGCCTAGGCCATCGGGCCACAAAGAGGTAAAGGGTACTGGTGAAGCTGGACCTAGGAGCATGAGCTCTGTTTTTCCTCCATTCAGTTTGAGGGAGGAGTTGGTCATCCATTCCCTCACGTTCTCCAAACAGTTCAGCAGGCCAACCGAGGGATGTCTGTTGTTCTCTTGGGCCAATGAAACCACTAGCTGGGTATCGTCGGCGTACGACACGATCTTAATGCCGTACGGTTCGACTACCCCAGCCAGAGGCTTCATGTAGACATTAAATAATACAGGGCTCAAAGACGAGCCCTGCGGTACTCCACAGCTAAGTGGCCTGCTGGTAGATGTTGTGTCACCGTCAAAGATCTGAAAAGATCTGTCAGCTAGAAAGGAACTGAACCACCTTAGTGCATCTCCCGAGATTCCGATGGTCTGGAGCCGGTTCAGCAGAGTGGCATGGCTGACCGTATCGAAGGCAGCACTTAGATCAAGGAGGATCACTGCCACTGATCCTCCCTGATCCAGTATCCTTCGAGATTCTTCGGCGACTGCTAACAAGGCAGTTTCAGTCCCATGGTTTGGTCTGAAGCCTGTTTGGGACGTGTGAAGTAGGGAATGATTCTCCAGGAACTGGCCCAGCTGGGCGTTTATGTATTTCTCCAACACCTTGCCAGCCCACGGGAGGAGTGAGATGGGGCGGTAATTGGAGTGGTCATCAGGGTCTAGGCTAGGTTTTTTTAGAAGTGCCCGAACCATGGCTTGCTTCCAAGCGATGGGGACTGTACATGTGGATAAGGACAGATTTAGTAGTTCCAGGATAACAGGGAGGGTGACTTCACCTGCCTGCATCAGGATTCCTGGAGGGGCTGGGTCGCAGGGGGAACCCGACTTTACTTGGCGAGCCACTTTATTCAAAGTGTCCAGGTCCATGAGGGGGAAATGATCGAGCATAGGCTCAGGAGTCGACTGGTCTGGGGGGGGGAATTTTCCGGGAGGAATGACTCGGTCGCCTCATGATTTGAGGCCATGGCTGGAAAGGTGGAGTATATGTTTAATACCTTATTGTAGAAAAATTCCGCCAGTTCATTGCATTGCTCCTGGGTCTTGATCAGAGGGGGGGCAGTGGTGACATTGGTACATTGCTTTATTATATTAAAAATTTCTTTGGGCTTAGATTTGGATTCCAAGATTTTGTCGGAATGGTAGAGTGCCTGGGCTGCCCTGACCCCTTCTTTATAAATTCTGATCGCCTCTCTATAGGAAGCCTTTTTTTCCGGGAGGAAGTCTACGCGCCAAGCTCTCTCTCGTTGTCTGCAGATGCGTTTCAACTCTCTTAGCGAGTCGGAAAACCAGGGGGCTGATTTCTGCACTCGCTTTGAGGATGACCTACGGAGAGGCAGAAGTGGATCCAAGGATTTTGTGATCCAGCTTACATAGGTATCGTACGCCACATCGGGGTCTGGACAGAGTAACGGGCGAGTGGAGTCTAACTCACGTCTCCATGGTTCCACAGGGAGTTTTGACCAGTTTCTCCTCATAGTAGTTTGAGGGGTTGGCTGGGGGGCTCTAGAGGTGACCCAGGTAAACGGGACCAGAAAATGGTCTGACCATGGAAGGGGAATGGGTTGATCCGTAATTAAATCCGAACAGTTGCTAAAGATAGGATCCAAGAGGTTGCCTTTTTCGTGAGTCGGGCCAGTAACCAGCTGGATCAGTTGGAGGGCTCCAAGATCGTCTAGTAACTCCGTGGCGGTATAATCTGATGGCGAGTTAAAATGCAGGTTGAAGTCTCCCAACACCGTGTGATTGGCCGTCAGTAAAATTCTTTTTGCTAAGATCTCTGGGAGAGCTCTAAGAAATGATTTTGCAGGCTCGGGGGGGCGATAAATCAAGGTACCTGAGAAGGAATTATTAGCGTTAAGCTCTATACAGAATTCCAGACTCTCACAGCCAGGGATGGTATCTGTTGTGGTGCGGCAGTGGTACTGGTCCTTAGTAATAATGGCCAGACCACCCCCTCTTCCTTTCGGTCTGTCGAGTCTGGAAATATGATAGCCAGTTAATAAGGCTGCAACTATATCGGGCTCCGAGTGAGCCGTGAGCCATGTTTCTGTTAAAAAGAGCACGTCTGGTTTGTGCTCCTCAAGCAGCATTGCAATTTGTGTGCAGTGCTTAGGTAGTGATCGGCAGTTTAGTGCATACATGCTGTATTTCTGAGCTGAGGCCAGCGGAGTATTCCGAAAGGAATGATTACAGTCTGGGCAGCGGAGGGGAAGCTCTGTGGGGGCATATATATGTGTGCACCGGCCAGCGACGGTTCTTCCTATGCTGTGTAGGGCCCTCGCGCTGTAAGTCCTGCCCTGGGGAGTAGGGGAGGCAGGGGTTGTGGCCCCTGGTCCCGTCTGGTCACGGACGGGCGCAGACGGGCTTGCCTTTGGCGCGCCTTCGGCGCACCGCCGGCGCGCCCGCTGCGCCCGTCCGCTGCGCCTCCGGAAACAGCACATTTTTAAAATTCAAAAAAGAAGGGCGTGTCCTAATTCGGTGGGCGGAGCCCGGGAGGTCGCGGCGGTTGCCTGGTGCCTGCTTCAGCGCTTCACTCGGCTGAGCGGCAATTCAACCAACCAAGGTGAGCAGAGTGCAAGTTTCCACAAGTTTCCACAATTCGCACAGTAAAATCAATTTAAACAGTTTTTAAAATCAACTTTGTTTTAAAAATGGCAAGGTAACTCCTGGCTCTCGGCTTTCCGCCTCAAGAGCTCTGTCTAGGCAGCGCTGGTCACAGGGCGCGCCTAGATATAGGGAGGGGGCGTGTCCTAATTCGGTGGGCGTAGCCCGGGAGGTCGCGGCGGTTGCCTGGTGCCTGCTTCAGCGCTTCACTCGGCTGAGCGGCAATTCAACCAACCAAGGTGAGCAGAGTGCAAGTTTCCACAAGTTTCCACAATTCACACAGTAAAATCAATTTAAACAGTTTTTAAAATCAACTTTGTTTTAAAAATGGCAAGGTAACTCCTGGCTCTCGGCTTTCCGCCTCAAGAGCTCTGTCTAGCTCTGTCTAGATGATCCACTCCAGTGCTTTTTCTTGGATCCCGATGTTGCTGAGGCGTTGCACTAGGGTGCGGTGGCAGACGGTGTCGAACGCTGCAGAGAGGTCCAGGAGGATGAGGGCCGCTGTTTCCCCGTTGTCGAGCAGGGCTCGGATGTCGTCGGTGGCTGCGATGAGGGCGGTCTCGGTGCTGTGGTTGGCTCGGAACCCGGACTGCGAGGGGTCGAGGGATCCGTTCGTCTCGAGGAAGGCTGCAAGCTGTCTGTTGACGGTCTTCTCGATGACTTTGGCAGGAAAAGGGAGGAGCGAGATGGGGCGGAAGTTCTTGAGGTCGGTGGGGTCCGCTGCTGGTTTCTTCAGTAGGGCGCTGAGCTCGGCATGCTTCCAGCTCTCCGGGAAGGTGGCGGTGTTGAAGGATGAGTTGATGACGTCCCGGAGTTGTGGTGCGATGATGGAGTCGGCCTTGTTGAAGACGTGGTGGGGGCAGGGGTCGGTTGGGGATCCGGAGTGGATGGTGTTCATCGTGCGGGCTGTGTCTTCGGTGATCACCGTGGTCCAGGTGCGGAGGGTGGCGGTGGGGAGCATTGGTTCAACGATTGGGTGCGTGGAAGGTGCGCCGAAGCTGTTGTGGATGTCGGCGATCTTGCGGTGGAAGTACGAGGCGAGAGACTCGCAGAGATGTTGTGAAGGAGTGATGTTGTTGTTGCTGGTGCTGGGATTGGAGAACTCCTCGACGATGTTGAAGAGTTCCTTGCTGTCGTGGGCGTTGTTGTCCAGTCGTTCCTTCAGTGATTTCTTCTTGGTGGTGCGGATGAGTTGGTGGTGCTTGCGGGTGGCGTCTTTGAGGGCGGTCCTGTTGTCTGTGGTCTAGTCGCGGCGCCAGGCTTTCTCGAGGGTGCGGCAGTTCTTCTTGGAATTCTTCAGTTCGTCGGTGACACCCAGTTACAGGTACACTCAGACATTCACTCACCCAGTTAGAGACCCACTCAGAGACTCATGTACCCACTCACAGAACCACTCAGACACTCATGCACCCATTCATAGACCAACTTGGAGACTAATTGCACCCACTCACAGACCCACTTTGAGACATCTGCACCCTCTCACAGACCAACTCAGACACTCACACACCCACTCAGAGACCCACTTAGACATTCATGCGCCCTCTTAGAGATCCAGGTGGACATTCATGCACCCACTCACATGCCCACTGAGATATTCATGTGCCCACTCACAGTCCCTCGCAGACACTCATGCACTCACTGCCCAACCAACTCAGAGACTCATGCACTCACTCACAGACCCAAAGAGAGGACCATGTACCCACTCACAGACCCACACAGACACTCACGCATCCACTCACAGACCCACTCAAGCACCCGCTCGCACACCTATTCAGACATTCATTCACCCACTCACAGACCCACTCAGACAGTCATGTACCCACTCACAGACCCACTCAGACACTCATACGCCCACTGACAGACCCACCCAGAGACTCATGTACCCACTCACAGACCCATACAATCACTAAAAGACCCATACAGTCACTCACACACGTACTCACTGACCCATACACCAACTCATACACCTACAGAACAACTCACACAACCACTTACATGCCCATACAGCCACTCACACACTCACTCTCAACGGTTACAGTTTACAGCTAGGAAACTTAATTAAAAAACCTTAGAAAGTCACTAAAAGAAACAAAGGTTACAGGGACATTATAGTTAGGAAATAACATTAAGAGACCCTAAAAATTCAATGAAAAAAACAACGATTACAGGGACGTTATAGTAAAGAATGGATTTTAAAAGACCTTAGAAAATCACTGAAAAAAACAAATGTTACAGGGACGTCATAGTTAAGAAATAGTATTAAAAAACCTTTATAATTTCCTTGGAAAAACCAAAGATCACAGGGGTGTTATAGGTAGGCTCAAAATTCACTTGTAGAAAAACAGTTAAATTCAGCAGTTATAGATACCTGAGCTAAATGAAATTTACACCCCCTGCAATGCACTGCTATGACCTAACATATTACATCACTCATGACATGGTCAGTGAAATCACTGATGACTTCAGTCTCCATGGAGTGGACTGCTTCCAGGAAAGAAACAGGTAACCATAGTTTGGAGCTTTTTTAGAATAAAAGGTTAAATTTCCACAGCTGGCTTGGCACAGGAAGGACATCTGCTACAATGTGGGATGGAAAATCGACAGGCTAAGTACAAGCTCAAACTCTAAGGCTGAATCTTAGAATCAACAAGATTTAGGGGATATTTTGTGGTTAGCATCAGCCAAACTTGCAGTTTTTCCTCTCATACAGAGGTGGGGGAACTGGTAGATTTCCCTTGTTAGAGCCTCTGCTGCATCTTTCGGCAGACACTGTTGGCCTAAAGGCATGCCAGGTCACAGTTATGGTTGCTCCTCTCTAAATATGCATTGATTTTTTTGCTTTTCACAAATATCCCTCTGCTTTGGGCATTTGTTTCTGAAAATCAACTGTGAACAGAAAGTGTGTCAAAATAATACATGGTACCTATTCAGCATTCATCAAGACAAACGGATCCCTCGACCCCTCGCAGTCCGGCTTCAGAGCCAACCACAGCACTGAGACCGCCCTCATCGCAGCCACCGACGACATCCGGACCCTGCTCGACAAGGGGGAAACAGTGGCCCTCATCCTCCTGGACCTCTCCGCTGCGTTCGACACGGTCTGCCACCGCACCCTAGTCCAGTGCCTCAGCAACATCGGTATCCAAGAGAAGGCCCTGGAGTGGATCATCTCGTTCCTCGCCGGAAGAACACCAAGAGTCCGCCTCCCACCGTTTCGCTCCGAGGCCACCGAAGTCATCTGCGGCGTCCCGCAAGGATCTTCACTCAGCCCCACCCTCTTCAACATCTACATGAAACCTCTCGCAGCCATCGCACGCCAGCGAGCCTCAACATCATCTCTTATGCTGACGACACCCAGCTGATCCTCTCCCTCACCAGAGACCCCGACACCGCCAGAACCTGCCTACATGAAGGGATGAAAGACGTCGCCGAGTGGATGAAGGACAGCCGCCTGAAACTGAACTCGGACAAGACGAAGTCCTCATCCTGGGATCTTCGCCCTCCGCCTGGGACGACTCCTGGTGGCCCCCAGCCCTGGGCACCGCACCCAAGCCAACCGACCACGCACGCAACCTGGGCTTCATCCTGGACCCCTCCCTCTCGATGACCAGACAAGTCAACGCCGTCTCCTCATCGTGCTTCAACACACCGCGTATGCTTCGCAAGATCTTCCGTTGGATCCCGACCGAGACCAGGAAGACTGTCACCCAGGCACTCGTCACCAGCCGACTGGACTACGGAAACGCCCTCTACGCCGGAACCACAGCCAAGCTACAGAAAAGACTCCAGCGCATCCAGAACTCCTCCGCCCGACTCATCCTGGATGTCCCCCCACGCAGCCACATCTCCAGCCACCTGAGGAACCTGCACAGGCTCCCCGTTGACAAGAGGATCACGTTCCGGCTCCTCACCCACGCACACAAGTCTCTCCACGACCTGGGCCCCAAGTACCTCAACGACCGCCTGACCTTCTACACGCCCACCCGCCAGCTACGGTCCACCAGCCTCGCCCTCGCAGCCGTACCACACATCCGAAGAGCCACCGCCGGAGGAAGATCCTTCTCTTACCTGGCTGCCAAGACTTGGAACTCCCTCCCCATCCACCTTCGGCTGACCCAGGACCATCTCGCCTTCAGGAAACAACTCAAGACCTGGCTGATCAAGCAGTAGCATACCCCTCCCCCCAAGCGCCTTGAGACCCTCCCGGGTGAGTAGTGCGCTATACAAATGGCATGATTGATTGATTGATTGATAGTAAAAATGAATCTGCCATTCTATATGATAGACTTTGATCATGGAGGTTCCTTCGAAGCAGTTGAAGATTAGGGGTGGGCGGAACTTGCTGAGTTTCACTCTGTTGAGTTACCTTAATATTCTGCAAGATTCTGTGGAGTTCTGTGAGTGGCGGAGTGTTAGATCTGGGGGTCTCTAGTTGGCAATGGTATACACCTTTGTCCAAATAGGGACCCTTGCTTCTAAGTCAGTATAAGGGGATTACACTCCTAAATCACCCCTGCTCACCCCCTTGGTAGCTTAGCACGAGCAGACAGGCTTATCTCAGAGGCAGCGAGTTAAGCATTTGTGAATATACACAGTAATACAGTGAAAACACTACAGATGGACACAACACAGGTTTTATAAAAAATAAGTGTTATTTATATAGACTTAGCTCAAGACCACAAACAACAAAAATCCACAATACTACACTTACAATTGACTTAAAGATTGTAAAAGTTACTTAGTTCAAGTTGATGATAAATGCGACAAAGTTCTCAACAAAATACCCGGATGCATAACTAAAAGTAAACAAAAGGCTCGCAAAAGGGGGGATACGTCAGTTCCGTGATCCAGGGGAAATGATGCATCGGGCCTCGATGTTTGCACAGAGTAGGGGATGCGTTGTGATCCTTACTGGTGCGGGTTGATGCGTAGGTTCTCTGCTTGCGATCCGGTTGCGATGCGCAAGATGGTTCCTCGATGCGATGCAAGGATCCTGGTGCAACGTGAGAAGATGGTGTCCTTGATGCAACGACGATGCGTAGGCGCCATGGCAGCCTTGCGACAACTCTGTACTTTGGATTCGCAACAGGCCCTGCGACGCGCTTCTCCGGTGATGTGATGGCGACTTGCTCGATGGCGTCACGCTTCTCCGGTGATGCAACAGCAAGCAGCTTTCGATGAAGAAACTCTTTCTGGGAGATGAGGCGGCGGCACGCTTCTACGGCAGCGCGACAATTTCAGCTGCGGCGGCGACGCGCTTCTTCTCGTTGCGTTGCGCTTCCAGCTCCCAGTGACACGCAGGCTTCTGCAGTTAGAATTTGCAGCAAGGAAATTCAGAGGGGAACTGGAGATAAAGTATTTTGTCCCTGTGACTTCAGCAGGAGGCAAGTACAAATTCAAGACCTCGGAGAATATTCTGCAGATGATGAAAGTCCTTAAAAAGTTCCTTCTCCTTTCCCTTGGCAATTAAGAAACCACTGCAGGCCAACCCAGCAAACAGCACACTGGCAGAGGGGTAGTCCACACTCCTGCAGCTTCCTTGGTTCTTCTCCTTGGCAAAAGGTTTCTTGTTCTCAGAAGTGATCTAAAGTTCTTTAGTATGAGTCCCAATATTTATACTGCTTTTCTCTTTGTTCTCTGAGGGCAGAGGGGCCTTTGCCCAGTCCAAACCAGTTCCTGAGCACTCTGTTTACCGGACTCCTTCTTTCATTTCACAATGCAGGACAGAAACATCAGATGCCCCACAGGAGGTAGAGCCAGCATTGTGGAGGGAAAGCACAGCCCTGTAGAACTTTGTTGACATGAAGCCTTCTCTTCTTTCACAGTGCAGGGCAGAGACATCAGCCGCACCTTAGGGGGTGGAGTCACCATTGTGGAGGGAAGGCCCAGCCCTATTCAGGTCCCAGGTGCAACGCCTCCCTCCCATCTAGATGCATATCTCCCTATTCTACACTGGGCTGACTCATTCTGTCTCTTGGAATCCCCCAGCCCTGGCAGGCTTTGGATAGTTAGACAAGAAAATACCTACTTTCTAAAAGTGTTATTTTCAAACACAGAATGTTAAAACCAACTTTACTAAGAGATGTATTTTATCATTATTAGTTCAGGCATACTAAATTCGAATTTCCACCATGTCAGTCAGTTAGGATTATAAAATGTAATAATCTAACTGTCCATTCTGGCCTATGGAGAACAGGTAGCCTTGCAATAGTGAAAAACGAAAATGGCTGTAATTCACTATTAGGACATGCTACACACACTAGAGCATGTCGTACTGTATATTTACAATGCACCATGCCCTTGGGCCTACCATAGGGGTGTCTGATATGAAGAAAAGGGAAGGTTTAGGGACTGGCAAGTGGTGCACTGGCCAGGTCGACATGGCAGTCCTAGACTGCACACAGGGCTTGCAATGGCAGGCCTGAGACACACTTTACAAGCTGCTTCTGTGGGTAGCACAACCAGTGCTGCAAGCCCACCAGCAGCATTTGTTTTACAAGCCCTGGGTACATATGGTGCACTGTACTAGGGTCTGACAAGTAAATCAAATAACCCAATCATGGAATCACTAATTAGTACATCAATTTAACATACGGAGCGCTTGCACTGTGGCACTGATTAGCAGTGGCACAGTGCCCAAAGCATATAACCAGCAAAACATATAAAAAACAGAGGAGGCAATCCGACAAAATGGAAGGGAGACTCACGCCGATGATGTCACGTCGAACATGGAGTTTTGGTACATCACATTGCTTTTTAGCCTTGGGAGCGTTTCCCATGCTGTACAATCAGCACAAACGGCACCACGCGGTTCAAAAACAGGCGCTGCTTCTTTCTGCCACTCAAGTAGATTTTCTATTCAAGTGGCAGCTTTCTCTAAGCGAGGAGCAGCTTTCTCAATGTGAGTGGTAGTGACCTGGCAAGACTGCCCAAATTGAGAAATCTCACCAGGAGGTGGTCTAGTGCTCGATTTTCTTGTTTGCACTTGGCAACTTACTGTTGGTGAGCCGCGTGTGTTAAAAAACTCTGCCACACGGCGCTTGGCAAAGATTTTCCGAAACTCTGTGCTCCAAGCACTCCAAATCTGCGAACTCCACCGGAGGAGCAGAGTTTTACACCCACCCCCTATTGAAGATACAGATAATGGGCAGTTTGCCACCTTTATGGCCAAGGCATCTGTTGACTTGGTAGGCTGACTGACCTCTTGCCAGTGTCTAAATAACCCCCTACCTCTTAGAGAAAACAAAGAGGGAAAACATCAAAGCTAATAGATCTCACCTATTCTAGCAGCATTTGCTTTGCCAATGTGTTTTAGCCACATTTCACACCAGCGTCACTGCTGATCAGCATTGCTAAAGGTTAGTGGTGTAGAGGAGAGTGGTGTGGAGTGGAGTGGCATGGAGTGGAGTAGCATACAGTGGAATAGAGTAGAGTGGCGAAGAGTGGAGTGTCAGACTGGAGAGGCATACAGTGGAGTAGAGAGTCTTATAATAGAGTGGAGTGGAGTGTCATAGAGTCTTGTGTCATAGAGTGGAATGACAGAGTGGCATGTAGTAGAGTGTCATTGACTGGAATGTAGTAGGGTGGAGTGGTATGGAGTAACCCTGGGTAAAGCACTACGCTACGCTCGCGTAGATTGTGAAGTTTGTGCTAATTCGCACTACGCGAATTGCATGTAGCACAGTGCAAACACGTGTAGCGTAGTGCAGTGGTAATTTTTTGCTTGCTCGCAGTCCTCAACGTCAAGTTGGCGACTGCGAGCAAGCAAAATGACATCCCGGCGAGACTTTTTCCTCATTCGCGATCAACAACATCAAGCTGCCAATCGCAAGCTTAAAAAATGAACCTCCCAGCGAGCTTCTCAACGCTGGGAGGTCAGGTTTCTCATTGCGAGTGGTCACATATGCTCGCGACCGCTCGCAATGAGAAACTACCAGTCGCATTGAGAAAGCTGCCGCTCGAGTAAAAATCTACTTGAGCGGCAGTAAAAGACATCTCACACTGTGCAAGATGCCTTTTTCAACGATTGCACAGTGTGGACAAGCATCCGGCACTGTGCAATCATTGCGAACACAGTACTACGCAGTTCGCGTAGTGCTACACGTAGCTCATGTAGTGCAAAGTGCACTTTGCGAAGCTTCGCGTAGCGCTACTTTGCAAATTACGCCCAGGGTTAGTATAGAGAAGAGTTAAGTATTGCAGAGTGGAGTGATGCAGAGTGGAGTAGAGTATCTTAGGTTGGAGTATCCCAGTGTGTTGTGGAGTCAAATGGTGTAGAGTGGAGTGGAATATCATGTCGTAGAGTGTCATAGAGTTCAGTGACGTAAGGTAGAGTGAAGTGGAGTGTCGTAGAGTGAAGTACATTGGAGTACAGTGGTCTAGAGTCGAGTAGGGTGTTGAAGAGTGGAGAAGATTGTCATGGAGTGAGGTACAGTGCAATAGAGTGGAGTTTTGTAGAGTGAAGAAGAGTGGCATGGAGTAGAGTGGATTGTTGCAGTGGAGTGGTGCAGAGCGGAGTTGAGTGTCATAGAGTGGAGTAAGTATCATAGAGTAGAGTGTTGTGGAGTGGCTTAGAATGTCATAGAGTGGACTGTCATAGAGACTTGTGGAGTGAAGAGACATAGAGTGGAGTGGAGTGTTGTAAAGTAGACTGGAGTGTTGTAGAGGGGAGTATCATAGAGTGGACTTAAGTGTTGTATAGTGGAGAGATGTAGAGTGTAGTGTCATAGAGTGGAGTGGCGTAGAGTAGAGAGGCATATAGTGTAGTGTCATTGAGTGGCATAGAGTGGAGTGCCCTAAAGTGGAATAGAGTGTTAGTGACTGTAATGGAGTGCTGTGGAGTGGCATAGAGCAGAGTGTCAAACAGCGAAGATGAGTGAAGTGGCATAGAATCAAGAAGTGGAGGGGCATAGAGACGAGTGGCATACAGTGGAGTTTTGTCATAGAGTG
Organism: Lissotriton helveticus; assembly: GCF_964261635.1. Classification (NCBI taxonomy): domain Eukaryota; kingdom Metazoa; phylum Chordata; class Amphibia; order Caudata; family Salamandridae; genus Lissotriton; species Lissotriton helveticus. The sequence continues at coordinate 426,487,086 of NC_136061.1, read as the reverse complement.
AAATGGAGTTGCATAGAGTGTCACACAATAGAATGTCATGAAGTAGAGTAGAGTGGAATAGAGTGCCAAAGGAGGAGATTTAGATTTTGGAAATTATTATTCAAAGCTCTAAGAGCTATTTGTATTGTGTTGTGGGCTTTAACCGCATCGATGCGGTGCATTTTCCCGTTGTGTGCTGGAAAATGCAATAACAAATGTTCCATGACGAGCTGGGCTCGTCATCAGCGTAGCAGGAGGCTACCTCATGACGAGCCCAGCTCGTCATGAGCGTGGAAGGGGTTAAAAATAGTATGAGCAATAATAATATGTGTTACTATTACTATCATCATCGTCATCATTGATTTGTGATCTATTCCTGGCCACACGTGAAGGTTTTACCTTATAACTAAGGGTGGGCGTAGTTCGCAAAGTAGCGCTACGCGAAGCTACGCGAAGTGCACTTCGCACTACGCGAACTTCGCGTAGCACTACGCGAGCTGCGTAGTAGCATGTTCGCACTGTGCAAGATGCGTTTTGCATGATTGCACAGTACGAACAAGCATCCGGCACTGTGCAATCATTGAAAACGGCATCTTGCACAGTGCGAGCTGTAGTTTTCTGCTGCTCAGGTAGATTTTTACTCGAGCAGCAGCTTTCTCAACGCGAACTGGTAGTTTCTCATTGCGAGCGGTCGCGAGCATGCGCAACCACTCGCATTGAGAAACCTGACCTCCCCGCGTTGAGAATCTCGCCGGGATGTCATTTTGCTTGCTCGCGGTCACGAACATGACGTTGAGGACCGCGAACAAGCAAAAAATGACTGCTGCACTACGCTACGCTGCACTACGCGTGTTCGCACTGTGCTTCGTGCAGCTCGCGTAGTGCGAAGTTGCGCAAACTTTGCACACTACGCGAGCGTAGCGTAGTGCTTTGCCCAGGGTTACTTGTAACTAATTGTGTGTTTAGATCATATGCTATTGGGTTGTGGGTAGCTAACACATCAAACTACCAAGAAAAATTCAATACAGTGGTAGTTTTGTGTGGTAACTCCCAACATCCCATTAGCATATTGTCTAATTATATACCAGAGGGGTAACTGGCAGTGTGAGCTGAGTGCGCAGGGCTGTTCAGCTCTGTTCAGCTCTATTTATCCCCACAATAAATATTTTGGATATTTACATTATCACAATTACTTTAAGAAACGTGTTGCTGAAAACATTTTTGATTGGTACACGCCAATGTCATAATAGAATTAGGTGAATGGATGGATGGAAAAGAGTGCAACCTAACAATTAATTCTGTAAGTGCACATATTATCATACCTTTCCTAGCTACGATTACATTACATTTTTCTAACATGATGAGGTATCTGAGTCTCTCAGCCATGTTTATTGTAAAGGCATATCATGCATGTTTGCGCAACACCAAGCCATCTGTGAATGTCAGCAGGGCATGAGCTAGTAATTTTAAAATGACTTTAACATTTTACCTGCACCCAAATTATAGCGTGCACGTTGAAATGCCTCTTTAAGACAACACGTATGCTGTAACAGACCAATTTTGCACACCACAACTAAAGAAATAGCTAAATCAAGGTGTGCTTTTGGAATGGCTCATAAGACAGGCTGGACTGCAGGTGTGCCATTAAAGTCTCATTTTGCACTTGCAAATCCATGAGATGAAACGGAGGAGTGCAGATTTGCAAGCAAACCAGCACATTCTCACTTATGCTCACTTACGTTCACTTAGTCACACTCATTCTCACTCATTCACTTGTACTCACTCATTTATTCTCACTGACTCCCTTGCACTCACTCTTACACTACTCACTCACTTATATTCACTCATTCCTGCTCTGACTCATTCATTCTTTCTCACTAATAGTCAATTCTTATTCTCACTCACTCAATCTCACTCAGTCTGACTTACTTATTCTCACTCATTCATTCACTCCCACTCACCCTCATTCACATGCATCATTACACTGACTGGCTCATGCTTTCTCACTCACTTACACTAATTCTAACTCTCTCATTCTCATATTTTCACACTCTGACTAACTCATTCACATCAGAGTTATATTCTCTCACTGCCAATCACTCTCATTATCACTCAAATTCTCTTGCACTCTCTCATACTCATTATTCATTCTCACTCATTTACTTTAACCCACTTGCAGTGACTCTTACTCTCCCTAACTCATTCTCAGTCTCACTTGCTTCCTGACTCGCTTATGCTCACTGAGACTCAGTCTCCATCATTCCCACTCAGTACCTGTCACTCACTGTCACTCATGCACAAAGACTTCCTCATGCATAAATGCACACACACACACATGTAAGGTTTCTTTCACATAAACAATCTCACCCACACACATACACTCAAAATTCATTTAAGAGTCATTTTACTTGCCTTAGCTGGTAGGTGGCATTCCAGATTCTGGTGCTCAATTTTCTATTACATTAATAATGTATAATCAGCTATTCTTAACTATTGGTGTAATAAAATAAATGTACAGAAAACAAGGAGGGTAGAAACCTGATCAATCAATCAATCAATCAATCAATCAATCAATCAAGTAATTTGTAAAGCACACTACATACCCGTAAGGGTATCAAGGCGCTGAGGGGAGGGGGGAAGGGGTGCTGCACCTACTGGTCGAAGAGCGAGGTCTTGAGTTGTCTCCTGAAGGTCAGCAGCTCTTATGTTTGTCGTGGGTAGAGGGAGAGGGTGTTCCGGGTCCTGGCAGCGCGGTGGGAGAAGGACCTGCCTCCGGAGGTTGTCCTATGGATGCACGGGATCGTGGCCAGGGCGTGGTCGGCAGAGCGTAGTTTCCTGTTGGGTACGTAGAAGGAGAGTCAGTTGTTGAGATAGGCTGGTCCAGTCTTGTGGAGTGCCTTGTGTGCGTGGATCAGGAACTTGAAGGAGATTCTCCTTTCGACGGGGAGCCAGTGCAGGTTCCTCAGGGGGGGGTTATGTGGTCGCGGCTTGGGACGTCGAGGATCAGGCGTGCAGAGGCGTTCTGAATTCTCTGTAGTCTGTTGATGAGGTTGGACGAGGCTCCGGCGTAGAGGGCATTTCCGTACTCGAGTCTGCTGCTGACTAGGGCCTGGGTGACTGTTTTCCTCGTGTTTGTCAGGATCCATCTGTAGATGCAAGGCATGCGGAGGGTGTTGAAGCAGGCGGAGGAGACTGCGTTGACTTGTTTGGTCGCGGTGAGTTTTGAGTCGAGGATGATTCCCAGGTTGCGTGCGTGGCCGGTGGGGGCCAGGGGTGTCCCCAGTGCTGTGGGCCACCATGAGTCGTCCTATGCTGAGAGGGTGGACCCGAGGATGAGGATCTCCGTCTTGTCTGTGTTCAGCTTGAGTCGGCTTTCCTTCATCCAATCGGCGATTGCCTTCATCTCCTGGTGGAGGTTGGATTTGGTGGTGAGAGGGTCCTTGGTGAGGGAGAGGATCAGTTGCGTGTCGTCGGCATTGGAGATTATGTTGAGGTTGTGCTGTCGGGCGATGTGTGCTAGTACTGCCATGTATATGTTGAACAGCGTCAGGCTGAGGGAGGATCCTTGAGGGACGCCGCAGATGACCTCGGAGGCCTCGGACCGGAACGGGGGGTGGCGGACTCTCTGAATTCTGCCGGAGAGGAAGGAGGTGGTCCAGTCCAGGCCTTTTTTCCCAGAACCCTGCATCTTGGAGTCGCATGTGTAGTGTGTGGTGGCAGACAGTGTCGAAGGCGGCGGAGAGATCCAAGAGGATGAGGGCCGCTGTCTCGCCTTTGTCTAGAAGGATCCTGATGTCGTCTGTGGCGGCGATGAGGGTGGTCTCGGTGCTGTGGTTGCTGCGGGATCCTGATTGGGAGGGATCCAGGATGTTGTTGTCTTCGAGGTGACGGGTGAGCTGGGTGTTAACTATCTTCTCGATGACCTTTGTTGGGAACGGAAGTAGGGAGATGGGCCGGAAGTTCTTGAGGTCGCTTGGATCCGCCTTGGGTTTCTTCAGTAGGGCGTTGTACTCTGCGTGCTTCCAGTTCTCAGGGAAGGTGGCGATCTCGAAGGAGAGGTTGATGATTTTGTGCAGGTGGGGTGCGATGGAGTTGCTGGCTTTGTTGAAGATGTGGTGCAGGAGAGGGTCGGACGGGGATCCGGAGTGGATTGTGCCCATGGTCTTGATGGTGTCCTCGATGCTCACGTTGGCCCAGGTTGTCAGGGTGTCGTGGGCGGTGGGGTGCGCTGGGTCCGGTGCAGCGAGGTCTGCAGCGGTTGTCCGGGGTTTAAAACTGTCATGGATGTCGGTGATTTTCCGGTGAAAGAAGGTGGCGAGGGAGTTGCACAGGGCTTGCGATGGTGGGATGTCGTTGGCACTGGAGCTGGGGTTGGAGAGTTCCTTCACAATTGTGAAGAGCTCCTTGCTTTTGTGTGCATTGTTGTTAAGGAGGTCTGTGAAGGAGGTCTTTTTGGCAATCCTAGTTGCGGATGGCGTCTTTGTGGGCAGCATGGCTGTCTGGTGTCTTGTCGTTGTGACATATGTTCTCCAATTTCCGACAGGTGTGTTTAGAGTCAAGGAGTTCCGGGGTGAACCAGCTGACTCTTTTGCTGATGTCTCTGTTGGTGGGTTTTTTCAGCTGGGCTACGGTGTTAGCGCAGTCATTCATCCAGCATTCGAGGGTGAGTGCAACCTCATCGGGGTTTGGTGGGGTTAGTCGGAGGATTGAGTGCGAGGCTTGTCTGTAGTTGTTCTTCAGTGACTTTGCCCCAGCAGCGGCGGGGGGTCTGTAGGGTGCATTGGTGTGTGGGGGGTTTTCAGAAGGAGAAGTGGATGCAGTGGTGGTCTGTCCAGGTGAGTTTGGAGGCGTGGCTGAAGGTGACGTGGGGGCTTGAGGAGAAGATGGCATCTCCTGGCCGGCGATGTTGGTGGGCGTCGTGATGAGCTGTTTAAGTCTGAGGTTGGCGAGGTTGGCGATCAGGGTGGAGGAGTTGTTGTCGTTGTTGTTCTCCAGGTGATAGTTCAGGTCTCCAAGGAGGATATGGCGGTGGGAGTCAGCGCGTGCGAGCTGATGAGGTCGGCGATGGAGTCGCAGAATTGAGGCCGGGGTCCTGGCGGTCTGTAGATGAGGGTGCCTCTTGGGGTGGCCTTGGGGTCCGTGTGGATCTGGAAGTGCATGTGTTCGAAAGTGCTGAGGGTGTCGTTGGTGTTTGTTGAGATCCTGATGGTGTTTTTGTGGACGATGGCGATTCCACCTCCGGCCCTGTTGGTGCAGTCTCTGCGGGTGATCTTGTACCCGTCTGGATGGCAATGGCAATGTCTGGCGAGGAGGCTTAATTCATCCAGGTCTCGGTGAGGAAGGCGAGGTCCAGTGATGCGCTGTCGAGTAGGTTCCAGAGTTCGACGGCGTGTTTGTGTGCGGAGCGGGTGTTGATCAGGATGCATCTAAGCTGGTTGGGTTCTGTCGTAGCAGGCGTCTTGGCGCTTTTGAGGCAGGAGAAGCTGCAGTTGCAGCAGGTGATGGGACCGTGGGTGCGCTTCAGGGCGGCCTTGCAGCAGGTGTGGGTCCTTCCTGGGCTGGGGTGAGAGCGACGAGGGTGCTGCCGTCATAATGGAGGCGGTGTTCATGGCTGGTGCGGGGGCCAGGGGTTCTGGCGCTGGGCGCGGTCCAGGCGCGGACGGGTGCAGATGGCTTGCCTTAGGCGCGCCTTCGGCGCGCTGCGGTCGCCATATATGGGGACGTGCGGAGGGAGGAGCAGCTGGGAGGCGGGAGGCCAGGGACGGGTGGAGCAAATGGGCGTGGAGGGGGGTGGGGCCGCAGGGGAGGCAGCGGCGGGGACAGTGGAAAGGAGACCGGCGCGGGGCACGGACTCGAGAGGGGGGCACAGAAAAGAGCACAAGGGGTACAAAATTAACGGGGCACAGAAGTCAGCACCGGGGTACAATGTAAACTCAGGCACAGAAGTTGGCGAGGGGTACAGAATAAAAGGGGGCACAGAAGCAAAGCGGTGAGCGGGGGTCAGGGGGCAACAGGCAGTTACAGGCACACACAATATTATTATTATTATTATTAAAAGCAATTTCTATGGCGCAACTAAGCCCAATGGGCGTCAAGGCGCATAACCAAATAGTAACAGCTGTTAAAAAATACCACTATATAGCTATACAACTATTGCGGGTAGGCCTTGACGAAATACCAGGTTTTAAGCGCCTTTTTAAAAGAGGAGAGAGAGGACTGTGTCTTAATATCTTGGGGTAGAGAGTTCCACAACTTTGGTGCAACAATTGAGAATGCCCTATCTCCCCATCGTGCTCTTTTGGCTCGAGGGACGACCAACAGGTTCAACTCAGCAGATCTAAGCGCTCTCCCCGGCTGGTAGGGAGTGAGCAAGGCGCTTAAAGGGTGCGTAGATCTTTCTGACAAAGCTCTATAAGCTAAGCAAAGAATCTTAAAAGAGATCCTCAGTTGAATGGGAAGCCAGTGAAGAGTCTTTCTGGCCATGGTGGCAGAAGAAGTAATGGGAAGTGCTAGGACAAAACGGGCCGCAGCATTTTGTACAATTTGTAGCCGCTGGGTGAGCCCCTTGTTGGCATCTGCATAGAGTGCATTGCAGTAATCCAACCTGGAGCCCACCAATGCCACTACTATCTGCTTCCGTGCTGGGAGAGAAAGATAGTGAAGAATTCTCCTGAGTATTTTTATGACTCCCCAGCAGGTAGCGACCGTGCGATTAACCTGTAGAGTCATAGACAGCGAGGTGTCAAAAATAACGCCGAGATTTCTGGCTGACTGGGAGGGAGAAGGACAAGTTCCCAGCGCAGACGGCCACCACTCAGTAGACCAGATATCCTGGTCCTTGCCAAAGACCAGGATCTCAGTTTTATCGCCGTTCAACTTCAGAGAATTCTGAAGCATCCAGTCAGATACTGTCTGCATACAGATTCTGAAGTTGGCGGCGGATGTAGATACTGAGTGGGCTAATGACACCATAATTTGAGTGTCATCGGCGTATGACACCACTTCCATCCCCTGAGATTTTACTAGCCTCGCAAGGGGTGCAACATAAATGTTAAATAGGGTCGGACTCAGGGCCGACCCTTGGGGCACCCCACATTGCAAGGATTTGACAGGGGATAGAAATTCGCCGAGCTTGACTCTCTGCTCTCTATGTTGTAAAAAAGAGTGCAGAAGGTTGAGCGCCATACCTGAGATCCCTGCCTCCCTCAACCGGGATGTTAAAATGGACGGAGACAGGGTATCAAATGCTGCGGTAAGGTCCAAAAGGACCAATACCGTAGTGTGTCCGGCATCTACCTTCATACGGATGTTGTTTACCACCATGGTCAACGCAGACTCCGTACTATGGACTTTGCGAAAGCCATGTTGGGATCCATCAAGATACCCAGATGAGTCAAGAAAAGCAGGTACAAACCTAATGCCACCACTGGCCACCAGGGATGAGGCGCAGGTGGAATCCTGCGGGTGGTGGAGGGCCTCAATATCACCAGCGGCAGCAGGGACAGCGGGGATGCAGGCGGAGCTGCAGCGGGGGGGCGCCCCAGCAGGAAGGTCAAGGGTCGCTCCCCCACCCATAAGATTGAGCTGACCCTGTGTTCTTGACAGTGATTTTGCCATGGCAAACACCATGGCGATGATGAACAGAGCGCTGAAACTTTTAAGACACTCACCCTCAGTCACAGATCTGGGTTGTAGCCATCATCATTCTTTAGCTCACTTCGCCACCTCAGTTCAGACCCAGCTGTATGCAAATCAGTCTTGACCCTGTGCCTCATGGAAACAGTCCAGCCCGAACTACGAAGCCAGGTCTTCCCTGTACCGGAAACAAGAATCCTGGGACCAGTTTCTGGATAACACCCTTCATCAGCCAGGCTAGCTTGAATTAGGGGTGGGCAGAAAACTCCGCTCTGACAGCGTAGTGGATGAAGCCAGCCACACCTGCTCCCGGGCCCAGTCCAAGCTTCCGAACCCTAGCCAGGCCGGGGAGAGCCTCCCCGGGCCCCGGTGGAGCCCCATCCCCAGCGCCCGGACCCTTTGATGGCTTGCTGGACCGGGGGCTCATGCACCCCGGGGCCGGCCGGCCAGAGCTCAAGCCCCAGGACCGGTCTCAGCTTCTGAACCCTAGCCAGGCCGGGGAGAGCCTCCCCGAGCCCCGGTGGAGCCCCGTCCACAGCGCACGGACCCTCTGATGGCTTGCAGGATGGGGGGCTCACGCACCCCGGGGCTGGCCGGACAGAGCTCAAGCCCCGGGCCCGGTCCCAGCTTCCGAACCCTAGCCAGGCTGGGGAAAGCCTCCCTGGGCCCCGGTGGAGCCCCGTCCCCAGTGCCCGGACCCTCTGATGGCTTGCAGGACGGGGGCTCACGCACCCCGGGGCTGGCCGTATGGAGCTCAAGCCCCGGGAACGGTCCCAGCTTCCGTACCCTAGCCAGGTCAGGGAGAGCCTCCCTGGGCCCTGCTGGAGCCCCGTCCCCAGTGCACAGTCCCTTGGCCGGACCCAAGGAGGGTTAAGCCCAGGCCACGTCCACTCCCCAACGGCCTGCCCGGGAAGCCCATTTTTCTCGGCTATTAAGCACCCACGTAGTGGGGGCTTACAGAACTCTGGGGAAGGACAAAAGTTGGAGTTAGCCCGGACGCCAGCCCGCAGGGCCATCTGGTCACCCAGCCCGCAGGGCCATCTGGTCACCCTGCCCGCAGGGCCATCTATTCATCCTGCCCGCAGGGCCATCTGGTCGCGCAGCCAGGCGACCAGATGGCCCGGGACGAGCCAGCGCCCAGATGGCCTGGGAGGATGCCGTACCCAGTCGCCTTGCAGTCCGGCGAGGGTGGCTGGGCACACCAAGGCAGCCGCTCTGGAGGTTCCTTCCCTTGGGTGGCTGCTGCACACCTCCCGGCCATCTGGTCACCTTGATGACCCGTGAGGGATGGCGGCCCCCGTCCCCGCACCCTGGTGGGGCAGGGACAGGAGGGGGAGGCCCCCGTGCCGAAGGGCACGTGGTGGAGGCGGCCTCCCACGGACCTGCATTACCCCCTCCGCGTCCCTCCCACCAGCCCGGCAGCAGAGGGACCCACCCCTTTGTGTGGTGGAGGGAGGCATCCGCGGGCACCCAGGCAAGCTTGGCTCAGAGGATGACTTTCAATAGATCACAGCGAGATAGCTGCTCTGCTACTTACGAAACCCTGACCCAGAATCAGGTTGTCTATGAATGATTTAGCACCGGGTGCCCCACGAACATGCGGTGCACTAAGGGCGATGGAGGTGGCCCCCTTCCATCCGTGCTCCGGTCCCCCAGCGAGCGCCTCTACGCTCTGGCCCCCCGAGAGAGGCCGGCTATCCCAGGCCAATCCAGGCTCCATGGCACTGCAGTTTAGGGGGGATTCTGACTTAGAGGCGTTCAGTCATAATCCCACAGATGGCAGCTTTGCCCCATTGGCTCCTCAGCCAAGCACATACACGGGTCTCGTGTGAGTCGGAGTGAGCAGTGCTACGGATCCCGCGTGAGTCGGAGTGAGCAGTGCCACGGGTCCCGTGTGAGTCGGAGTGAGCAGTGCTACGGATTGATTCGCATAACCCACACATATGTGCTGATTGATTGGGCACACGATTGGCCATAATTAAATGTTCTTCATTTCTTTTAATTCTCCTGTGGGAATATCCATGCAAGTTCCACGTCATTCCCTCATCCCATTCTTGGATATATTTGACTTATTCATTAAGTTTTTTACTTACTGCATTCGCCCTTCAAATTCATGATTGGCGTGTCTCATACATTGCTATTGAAACGCTCAACTTATTGTCTGTCCTGATGATGACCGCACAGTTACTTAGCGGTTGAAAGGCCGTTGACGCTTTTTGTGGCCAGAAGTTGTGAAGGACCCATTATTTCTGTTTTGTTGTTCTTCCTGTATATGTAATGTTTGTCTGTTAGCCACATGTTTGGCATGTGAATGGGTTGTTTTTGTTTTGCCAACACTTTTCTTGAGTGTTTTGTTGTTTTTATCTGATTTTCTATGTATAATATATTAAAAGTTTTTTTTGAAATTTGTCGCGAAATATAGGCTTCTTTCTTTCCTTTCTCCTTCTTTTTGATTTTTTCACTTTCTTTGAAATTGTAAATTGCGATTTGATCTTTTTACCTGAACCTTTTGTTAGGTGTTACTACATATTGTCCCTGGTTCAGGGTTGTTGGACAGCCTCTGTTGTTGTTAAGGACTTTTTGAGAAGGCGGCATGTGCATCCGTACTCTCGAAGTTCGGTGGTGAACCATCTAGCTTTCTTGGCGTGGGTGTTGTTGTTTTTCTTGAGGGGTGCTATGGTGTTGGCGCTGTTGGAGATCCATCTGTGCAGGGTTCGGGCAGCGCTGTTGGGGTCGTCGCTTTCCCCGATGGTTGGGGTGGAGTTGCTGAGTGATGAGGTTAGCTGGTCATTGGTGATACTGGTCCAGTTTCTTCGTGGGAGCAGGTGCCGTTGTCTGTGGATGATGCGTGTTCTGAAGGTGAAGTGGACGCATCGATGGTCAGTCCTTTGGAGTTCGGTGGTGTGGCTAAAGGTGATGTAGTTTCCTGTTGTGAAGAAGGGGTTGAGGGTGCGTCCTGCTGAGTGCGTGGGTTCGGTCACGATCTGGCGGAGTCCAATGTTGTGGAGGTTGTCCAGGAGGGATGTGGTGCTGGGGTCCAGTTGGTTGTTGAGGGGGAAGTTGAGGTCTCCCAGTAGGGTGTAGTTGGTGGAACTGGGAAGGGACCATGCACGCGAATCCGGCAGCACGCTGAAAATGCCCGTTACTTATTGAAGAATTTCTGATGGTCCTATAAATACTACAACAATCTGAATACATAGAAAAACGAACAAGACGCCATTGTGGATATATCAGATTACTCCTGATATTATCCTTGCGACACAGATGGGAACACCGTTAAATGCTGTACACTAGAGGAAAAACTGAGAAGTCAGATTAAATACTTAAGGAACTAGGAGAAGGGATTTTGATTGTGCTTACATTGATGTATCTTGGTTCAAGCGACGCAAGCTCTATTTAACACAGCTCAACTGACCTTAGAGCCCTGAAGAAGTCACAGTGGTGACGAAACGCATTGGCTGCTAGCAATTTTTTGAATCATCGACATGCTTGTTCATGAATAAAAAGCCCTCGTTCATAACTCTCAAGACTTGGACCTTACTTCTTCTTGGAAAGCGTTTATCCTGTATATTTGTAAATACTATTGCATACTCTAGCAAGAAATACAATGTATGTATAATTTTCCTTGTGCGGGTCTCTTTGCTATTTTCATTGCATGTGATGTTTTGCATCACGCTTTAGGGGGTGTTTACGGGTCACGCCCTCGACCTACACGCACAGGCTTTTGAGTACCACATACAAGACTAAACATAGTGGAATAGTGTGCAGGCAGCAAATAGCTCTGACCCAATCTTGTTGTGTTATTTGTAGTTGGTGGACACAATGGCATGTGGGGAGATGATCCGTGATGGAGTTGGCAAAAAGTCCGCTGGTCCAGGGGGTCGATAGATGAGGGTTCCACGGAGAATGGAGGTAGGGCTGTCCAGTATCTTGAAGTGCTCCATCAGGTCTTCAACACATACCATTATTGTCTCATATAAAAAGTGAAGATATGGTTGGTGTTCAATTGGAACCAAGGGACGAAGATTTCCCCACTGAAGATACCATAGTGACCTGGACAAACCATCGTATGTTAGAAGCCGTGCTTAGAGAAAAAGACATCTTTGAAACCTGGGGTATTGTAGTAACAGAGCCAGAACAAGAAAAGTGAAAATTAATTTACTTTTATCAGCTAACACATCAAACCACATAATGAAAGCAAAAGCGCATTGTATATTGAGAGGTACATCAAAAATACGTTCTGATCAGAACTACAAGAATTTCACCATATCAGTAAGAACACAGATGGACACGATCATAAACAGGGCAGTAAAAGATGATGCACTGCAGAAAAGCCAATTGAAGGATCAACCCAGCAGGATAAGCAGAGAGACACAGCATTGTACTCGCTACTCCTGGTGTTCAAGTGGGCATTTCCGACGTTTCATCGACTTAACAAGGGCTGCTTACTGTAGACCCTTTAGTATTGGAAAAGTCTAGCATATCTCGCCCTAATCAAAATAGAAATTCCAATCTTAAAATTGTTTCCTGAAATGTGGCAGGCATACATAAAGCTCTTAAACAAGTAACAGCAAAAATTATACAGCAGGAAGGAGACATCATATGCCTACAAGAAACCTGGAATAAACAACAGGGGGTGGTGAGATGCACACCTTATAACGTAATCCCAGTTTATATGAAAGCTTAACTACTCTCAGAAATATGAAAGCGTGCATGCTCGATTTCGCTCTGCCCAATACCACTATATTGTATACCGGAAACCTGGGCCACAGAGCAAGTAGATCTGGAAGGCTATGCCGGTTTTCATAAATTAGCAATTAAATACAATCAGTACGGTAGACCATCAGGTGGAATCTCTATTTACGTAAAACATTTGACAGTAAAGAAGATAAAAACTGAGTCAGATATGCTACAGGCACTCGTAGTTGAGGAAAAAGGGGACAGAGAAAGCAGCGCTTCAATTATGGTCATAAATGTATATTTAAATGTTCATTGTTCGTCAAAACTGGAAGCTACAAAAACCATTATAACCTCAAAACAGGAAATGCTATACACGCATCTGCTTCCAGCTAAAGTGATTGTGGGTGATTTCAATCTGCATCATCTGGGAACGAACATGAGCAACAGGACGTACCTAACAAGCTCTGAAAGAATTATTAATACCTTCTTGCAAAATTATGATCTAAAGTCCATCGAGGAATATTGAAAAGTTCAGATCCCAAAACGTTCAGGAACGGCCACATTTAAGAACTGCTCGACAATTGAATATATCTTTCTAAGCAACTCATTTATTTAGAAAATAGTTCACTTTGAATTCAAATCACACAAAACCAGTGACCATGCAATTCTTCACGTTGAATTAAATATCACTATTAAGCAATGGGAACAAGTTTCCATAGTATCTCATTCAACATGGATCGAGGAATACTCATTGGGCAGAAAGTTAAAATGGAATAAGCAGCAGGCCACCCAATTTAACGCATGGAAAGATAAACAATTGGGTAGAAGTAATCAGCCTGTAAATAAGCCCAGTATGGACAACTTGATGGCATGGATTTCCGAAATGAAAACTGCTCTCAGCAACAACAATAAAGCTAGCCTTCAATCAAAGAAAAAAAATACCCCAAAACCTTGATATGACAACACAAAACTAAGTGCTAGAACACAAAATCTAAAGAGGGTAAAAAGAGCGCATAGGATTGCGGGGACCCAAAAAACAAGGGATAAGTGTGAAGACCTATGTAAAAAACACAAACATCTGCTATGGTCTCTCAAACAAAACAAACTAGAGGAGGACTGGATAACGATATACGAGCAGACAAAGCCTCACAAACAACGACAGCTTTGGCAATATATAGCCCGTCTGGAAAAAGGTAAAGTAGACAGGCGCAACTCCGTACACGCAAAGGCATGGCAGTGACAAGTTTCCACAATTCATATTGAAAAGGAAGGTTGCATTGACTTTGGAAGCACCGTAGAACACCACAATAAAAAAGATAAGATAAGAAAAGACGAGGCACCCAGGCCTAACGGTCTTCCAGGAGCAATCTTTAGAGAAGACCCTGCATATTGGGGAAATATTTTCTCCAACCTTTTTATCGAATGTCGATTACAAGCCAAGGTACATGACTCATGGCGCAGGTCATTTCTACTTCCAATATTCAAGAGAGGAGATAATACAGAACCCAAAAACTATAGATTAAATGCCCTCTTGGATATTGAAGGAAACGCCTATGCAAGTACCCTATTGATAGAATTTAATAGATGGATCAAAGAGAATGAAATCCTCCCTCCCTATCATACTGGATTTCGCAAAAGCTGCTCTACAATTGATAACATCATGGCCATGCAAGCAAATGTCAAAAACAAAAAAACGTCTTTGAGTGCTTTGTAGACTACTCAGCTGCTTTTGATGGGATGCCTCGATATGAGTTTTGGGCTAAGCTGCGCTACTGGCAAATTCCAGTAGGTCTCCTTAATGCTATCATTTTATTGTACAGTAATACTTGGATTAAAGTAAAACTAGCAGACAACACCACAACAAATTAGTGCTTCACAAATCGTGGACTAAAACAGGGATGCATACTTTCCCCTACATTGTTTAACTTATAAACTGCCGATCTCTGAAAGATGCTTCACAATGCCAATATTGCAATTGCCAAAATCGGAGCCAACAAACTTCAAATACTACAATACGACGCCGATTTAGTCGTGATGGACCACGCGAAATTTGGACTAGAAAGGGGTCCAAACGCCCTTAACAATTATAATGAGAGAAACAAATTAATAATAAATGCTCAAAAGACTAAAGTAGTTATTTTCGTTCATTGTCCAAAAAAAGCATTACTGAAATGGCACGTGGGCAACGAGATTATCTTGACTGTGAAATCTTAAAACTACCTTGGGTGCTGGGTAAGCGAAACGGGTAAAGTGACGCAACATCTGCATAAAATGAACGCCAAAGCACAGTCAACAATCTATGCCCTGAGCAAACTACAAGAGATAATGAAACGCCCGACGACAGTCTCCATCAGAAAAGTACTATAAGCCAAAATCAGGGTAATTGCGGGGTATGGAAAAACACACAAGAAGATGAATGGAATGTTGCACAATGACAAAACATTCACCCCAGTCACAGATCTGGGTTTAATCCATCGTTATTTTGCTCTTCAGACAAGGCCATATGCAACTCAGTCTTGACCCTGTGCCTCATGGGAACAGTCCAGCCCGAACTGCCAAGCCATGTCTTCCCTGGACCAGAATCAAGCATCCTAGGACCGGTTTCTGGCTGTCAGACATCTTCAGCCAGGATAGCATGACTCCAGTGGCGTAGTGAGCACGGGACCCACGTCTGGGCATACCCTTCCCACATAGGGTGAACAACAAAACACACAAGATGGACGGAATGTTGCACAATGGCAAAACATTCACCCCCAGTCACAGATCTGGGTTTAATCCATCGTTACTTTGCTCACTAAGCCACCCCAGTTCAGACATGGCCATATGCAAATCAGTCTTTACCCTGTACCTCATGGGAACAGTCGAGCTCGAACTGCCAAGCCATGCCTACCCTGGACAGGAATCAAGCATCCTAGGACCGGTGTCTGGCTATCAGCCATCTTCAACCAGCATAGCTTGACTCCAGTGGCGTAGTGAGCACGGGACCCACGACTGGGCATACCCTTCCCACATAGGGTGAACAACAAAACACACAAGAAGATGGACAGAATGTTGCACAATGGCAAAACATTCACCCCCAGTCACAGATCTGGGTTTAATCCATCGTTATTTTGCTCACTAAGCCACCCCAGTTCAGACAAGGCCATATGCAAATCAGTCGACCCTGTGCCTCATGGGTACAGTCCAGCCCGAACTGCCAAGCCATGTCTTCCCTGGACCGGAATCAAGCATCCTAGGACCGGTTTCTGGCTATCAGCCATCTTCAGCCAGGATAGCTTGACTCCCGTGGCGTAGTGAGCAGGGGAAGCACGTCTGGACATACCCTTCCCACATAGGGTGAACAGCAAAACACACAAGAAGATGGACCGAATGTTGCACAATGGCAAAACATTCACCCCCAGTCACAGATCTGGGTTTAATCCATCGTTATTTTGCTCACCAAGCCACCCCAGTTCAGACATGGCCATATGCAAATCAGTCTTGACCCTGTGCCTCAAGGGAACAGTCCAGCCTGAACTGCCACGCCATGTCTTCCCTGGACCAAAATCAAACATCCTAGGACCGGTTTCTGGCTATCAGCCATCTTCAGCCAGGATAGCTTGACTCCCGTGGCATAGTGAGCACGGGAAGCACGTCTGGACATACCCTTCCCACATAGGGTGAACAGCAAAACACACAAGAAGATGGACGGAATGTTGCCCAATAGCAAAACATTCACCCCCATTCACAGATCTGGGTTTAATCCATCGTTATGTTGCTCACCAAGCCACCCTAGTTCAGACATGGATATATGCAAATCAGTCTTGATCCTGTGCCTCATGGGAACAGTCCAGCCCAAACTGCTAAGCCATGTCTTCCATGGACCGGAATCAAGCATTCTAGGACGGGTTTCTGGCTATCAGCCATCGTCAGCCAGGATAGCTTGACTCTAGTGGCGTAGTGAGCACGGGACCCATGTCTGGGCATACCCTTCCCACATAGGGTGAACAGCAAAACACACAAGAAGATGGACGGAATGTTGCACAATGGCAAAACATTCACAACCAGTCACAGATCTGGGTTTAATTCATCGTTATTTTGCAGGGTACGCACAGCACGCATTCCCATGTAAAATGGAATCTTTGGTAGCAAAAGCACAATGCCAGGCATACAGATGCATTTTCAAGTTGCCAAAATACACCCGCAACAGCCTGATTCGCTTGGAATTTAGTCTGCAGCATCAAAATAGAGAATGTTTGGGTATGCAGGAGAAATACTACTACCAAGTACTTACAGCCCCTGTAGGTAGCTTAAAGAGCAGGCTGAAACCGATCTACGGGGGGGGGTCAACCAACCCATGGCAAAGTTAAATGGAGGAAGCAGTGGAAAAACTGAGTTCAGCAATACAAAATTGGTATCATGAAGAGATAGACTATCTGGCCATTAAAAACACAATTAACAAACAATGCTACCAACTGTCATGCAAAAATGACTTAGCAGACTATGAAATGGGAGGAGGACAACCTGGGCTGATTACAGCATATGTAGAGCATAAATCCCAGCCCTACCTTAGTCAATCAAGCATTGTGGAGAAAAGCACTAAAAAACATTCTGTGGGCCAGACTAGTCCCCCTCCCAATTAAAGAATTAAATCCAGGGTGGAAGTTTCTTGAACTTAAAATCAAATGTAGAATCTGCAACTTTAAATTAGAATCCCTGCTACATTTGATTTGTTGTTGTCCTGGCATTCTACAGCCCCGTCAGAAGCTTTTAAAACAAATATGGCTACGCACTGGGGCCCGGACAGTGAAGGAAGCCGCTTTGGTTTTATTTTCTTGCACCCTACCGTCAGACTTGGCTGATTTGGGAGATATATGGCCGAGCTGCATCTTAGGCTTATTGATGAAGGTGGTCCTGGCAACACCGAAGGCCCTTTTGTCTGATAAAAAGTCAGCCTCCAGTAATTAGTCTTACAGCTCCCTGCTTTAAATACTCACCTTAGTAAGACATATTACTTTTGCTACAATGTTGAACTGGTAACCTTTCTCCTTTTAAATGTAAATAGTATACTATTTTTTCTTTTATTATTGGAATTAGATAAGCCCCAAGTGAAATCCTTTTGTATGAAATTTTAAATAATTGTAACTCTGTCTTTTTTTGTGAACAAACCTTTTATGTATGTAAGTCATATTGCAAATAGTTTTAAGTAACTGTGCAAAAAATATCTTTCATTCATTCATTCAATTAGTCCGAATTGTCACAGTGTTGTAGTGTGTTGTGTTCTGTTATTACTATTATTGGCAGTGGCAATGTGTGGTGGAAGCTGCAGTGGGCTCCTGAAGAGGGCCCTGGCATTTTATTTTTTATTTGTTACGAATTAAGCACTGCTTAGGGTAGTTTTAATTCTTCTTCTTGGTTGTAGTATGGTATACAAGGATAGCAGTGAGCTTTGCCTACTTCAGGCGTTGGCAATTGTAAACCCCATGCATGAATGCATGAACACTGTAGACATTCCGCGTACCATGGGGAGTCATTGTGGTCTGTTCCAGAACCACGGGACTCATTTCTGACTGCAGCGCCAATGTTCGAGGAGTTTGTCCTCCTTCTATAAGAGGCAATCAGGACCCGCTGTTATTCAGTATGAAATCAATACAGCATATGCTGGATGCCTGGATTCGTGACTACCTTTCCACCCCTAACAGATCTGAGACCAGCTGGAGCTCAGCGAGCTTCAGGGCCAAAAGCTAGTCCCGTCTGGCACACGCCTGCCAAGAGGCGATGCAACCCGGCACGATGCCGATGAGTGGCAGCCAGTGCTGGGGGCGCCCTGGGGGGCAGAAATCAAGCACGCTGACAGATACAGGCTGGCGACCTGAGGACTACCTGCATGGCACATCATGGCTGCGCTGTTCTCGAGCCTCATAATTGCACGGGTTTATGCAGGAAATCCATGAGGGTGATGGTAGGCACCGACCACCGCACTTCCTTCCTCTGCTTCTCTGTTTCTCTGACTGGCATTAATACACAGTCCTACGACAGTCGTCCATGTTTACAAAGTATTATTGTTCCACTGTGTCTGTTGGAGCTGTTTGTCAATATATTTAACGTCCTCCTCTCACATGGTCAGCATGTTCTTCTCCCATGTTTGGTGGGAGCTGGTCCCACGCGTTCAATAGGCTTTCAGTGAAAAGATGTTGATTGGGATGAGGGCCATCTTTGACTAGCTCATGTTGTGGTAAAGGCCACTTAATTTGTAAGCGTTCACACGTGTTTAACATTCAGCTTAGCAGCACACTCTAAACACCACTCCTCTTATTCTAACAATAAAGTTGTCAAACATTAACCTGTTCATTTTTCATCTTTGCGTCACCCCATCTACTTCCGCCTACCCGCACAAGACCCGCTCGGCCATACTTTCTGATTCCAATACAGCTTTCCAGCACTCCTTCCTACATAAACGTACCGTCTTTTGTCCTGCCGCGGTGCCGCCTACTGCCGCCTACTGAACTCTTACACCTCCTGCTTCCAGCGGTTGTGTTCCTCAAAACGCCTGATGTGCCCACCCTGCCTCCTGCCAAAATGAACCCCACGCATCCCCTCAACTCCTGTTTGCATGCGAGCAGGGGCAGCTCTAGGCTCATGGCGGACATGGGCAGGGAGCGTAGGTAGGAGGCCCCGGAGGAACGCAGGGCGCGGAGGCCAGTGAAGAGGGGGGGTCAGGGTGTTTGGAAGTGGAACAGAGCCGGAGGCTGCCAAATCCCTGCCCTGTGCAGGTGCACAGCTTGCACATGCCTAAGGCCAACCCTGATGCAAGGGTGGGCGGGGCGGGTGGGGGTCATTCCTTGTGACACGTGGAAGAAAATATCCCATTGCGCCATTCTTTGCTGATACTCAGTAGCCTCATGGTTGCCGATTTTACTCGTAGACCACACATCACGCCATCCCAAATCTGCCAGCCTGAAGATGAAGGTTCCCTCCAATCCGTGCGGAGTCAGCCCTGCTTCTAATAATTCCCTGCATCCCTCCAAATTGGGAGCATTAGCTCCTGGTGATAGATGGGTGTGGGCCAAGCAGCACAGCCTCATGTCAGAAGAGAATTTGAAGAAGACACTCCTCCAAACATCATGCGAGGGACTTGCTACTGAGAAACCTAAAAGTGCACCCTTTTGTCACATGGAAGCACTGCATCCTATCACCCACAAAGACTACCTTTTCTGCCTTCAAGGGATAGGAGGCATGCTCCTGGCATTGCTCTGCTTTCAAAATATCCACTACTTCCGTACTAGACACAATTACTGCAAGTAAATGTATGTGAGATGGCATTTGGGGGGCATGTAGCTTTATAACTCAACTGGATGTAGAGCTGAAAGATGCTTAGGAACTCAAAGAGAACTCGAGTTAGAGTTATGGAAAAGAGATGGCTACAGCTTTCATTTACAAACTGCATAATCCCTCAGTGGTTTAGTCATGAGGGTTATCATTATACACCTCATTGAAGGCCAAGCTGCATTGAGCAGGTACAAAACACTCGTATGTCACTGGGGTTGGTTGCACTCCAATCAGAGGGGCGTGGCCTTGCTGTTCGGGCTAGACTGGCTCTTTTGAGATGGACCATCACTGATTTGCACACAGTTGTGTACTACGTGTAATGACAGTGATCAGTTCTGACTCAATTAAAATGGCAGCAATCCAAATATTCAAGTATTTCCAACCCATTTTCTGCTGTGTAGCCAATGCAATGGTGTTCAACAACTTGTAATTTGCATAGTTTTGTGTCATAGGTGCTTAGCCCAGTAGGAGGTGTCATCAGCTAAATCTATTCCTTCCAAGACATGCATTTATAAAAGAAGTACTTATTTGTGGTCGGGAGAAGTTGTCAAACATTCTTTTTGCTAACTCCAAGTAAACATTTGGCAAATACTACTATAGCTACCCAGAGTTCACAACATTTTCTGCCTGTGTTTTTTCACATTCAAATAGCAATTTACGTGGTCATGTCAAGTTGTGAAAAAATCAGAGTTCAAAGTCATGAGAAAAACGATGTCCAATGTATCTTGAGAGAAAACAGCAAATCCGTTTTCAGGATTACCTAGTACTGGCGTGGGAATATTGTAAGCTTGCAAGAGGAAAAACTACACAGTTGTGCAGAGGTTGAAAAAGACAGAAACTCTGAGAAGTACAGGTAGGGTAGTAATCGGGAACCACTCAAGGATGTGGCTGCACAATAAAAATGTTGCGCTCCCAGAGACGTTTTACGGCATGGGCAAAGTGAGCTCACAGCTAGTCTTGCCCTGATGACCTTGAATAATTCTTAAATAGACGGTTTTCCTCTAACTGTTTTTTAAAAAAAAAATTAAAATCTTTTTTTTTACCTCCTTTGACACAGATTCATCCAATTGTTTAATGCTACATTGGTGAAGCATATTTCCATCTGTGCAACACATTTATACACACATACATTTGTATAATTGCCTCAACTGGAGGACTATATATTAACCTCTTTGATGTGAGTGATGTGTGAGAATCTAGTACAGATATTTTGCAGAAAAATGTGTTTATGTTTCATGCAACATACAAAAAAAAAAAGTTTGTAGATCAAAACAGAGCCTCTCATATGAGAAATGGGAGGGTGGCCTAGAGATTATGTGCAATAATAGTGAGCTACTGCTGGGTTTCAATACTGAAAACACAGATCACTAAACACATATTAAATGTGTATTAAATACTAAATGTAACACATTAGGAATTTGGACCAGTGTGCCTGCGTCAGTGTCCTGGCCAAAAACGGCCTGAAAGAGCTGAAACTGGAACAGGAACAGGGGTCCCTAAATACGTTTGGCCCAGAGCCCCCAGAATCCTTAAGATGTCCCTGTGTACACCTCTAGGAAATAAGCATCACTTGTGTTACAAAATGACAAAGCAAACGTGATATTGCCAGAGCTTTCAAATTGTTAGAGAGGGGTTGTGTGGGAGTAACGCAAATTGAAGGCCAAATAGCTCCAATCACGAGAAAAGCACACAGCGAACGCCAGAAGGCGTCTTTCAATCTTCAAATTAATCAGGCCTGGAATACATAAGTCTAGGGAACTAGCCGCTACCATTGGCTGGTAAAATGAAGCACAGTCCCCACTGACAAGCTTGTCTCATTTATAAAGCAACATTCTCAATAAACCTTAAGAGTCCTTAACTCCTAAGATGTTGGCTTTAAAAATGTCTCCCGAATTACATTACCATAATATTCTGTACTTGGAAAGACTCCCAAGTTCAATTACTGTGAAATGTTTTAGAAGCGAAAAATGAGATAATCAAATTGAATTGTTCAGCTTTTTGTGACTCCTGTGAGACTTGCAAACCCCTGAGAGGTAACCACAAGCCATTGGGCCATTTCAAGAAAAGAACTGCTGTTTTGATGGAGATGTGAACCTACATGTGGATTTAAATGTTATTTTGAGTGGTGGACATGTTAGTCTGTTATTTGGATTAAAAAAGATAGGGGAGGGATAGAAGAGGGAAGAGCTTGCATTTATATGGCGCTTGCTATACCTGATGAGGTGTTGAAGCGCTATTTAGCAAGCAGCATGCCACTGCGGAACCCAAAAAGGATTAGTGGTGAATTAGTCTAGGGGAATATGAAATTAATTTAAACGGTGGACATGTGAAGTTGTTATTTGTATTGAAAAAGGATAGTGAAGGGATAGAAGAGTAAAGAATTTGCATTTGCATAACGCTTTCTAGCCCTGATGAGGAGTTGAAGTGCTTTTCGGTGGGTAGCACGCTAGTCTGTAACCCAAACAGGACTAAAGGGGAATTAGTACAGGGTAATATGAAATTCATTTGAGTGGTGAACATGTTAGTCTGGTATTTGGATTGAAAAGGAATAGTGAAGGGATAGAAGAGGAAAGGGTCTAGAAAGTTATTTTGTTTTTTTGGGAGTTCATAGCAGTAGGAGGGGGTTTTGGATCAGTAAAGGGGAGGTGGAGGTGGAAGAGTCAGAGGGAAGGGTTTAGAAAGGCTTGTTTGAGAGATCTGAATAGTAAAAAAGGCATGATATTGTGATATGGGTGCATAGGGCACTAGGGCTCTGCACCAGAGTGAAGGGATGGGCCAGCCCCCGGACACCAGTTCTGGTCAGGGGAAGAGACTTGCACAGTATGAGGCCAGGAGGGCAAGGAGTGGGACGTGCCAGCGAGCACTGAGCAAGCTACGAAAATAAAGAATGGCAACTTGTACCTGTGTCCTAGTCATCCTTGGGTGCCGAGGTGCATGAGGGACACCACATCTGGTGACACAAAGTCAGGATGTATATTGACACCAGGCATGTGTCCGTGTCCCCACGACGTGCAGAAGAAGAACAGAGCCAGGAGCCCACCCTGGTCGGCCTGCCGGCAAATGCAACATCGGGAGCCTATCTGTTCGCAAGAAGAAGAAAGGAGCCAGGAGCCCACCATACTCTGCCTGCCAAGGAATCCAACAACCACAATAAACTGCCAATGCTGCTGCTAATTGTGAAACTAGTTAGACACGGATATATGAAGAGAACATCACTACATCTTAAAGCTCATTAGTCGCTTTTATTTTAATTTTTCATTTGATTTTTTCTCAAAGACTTTCAGCCAGATTCATCATCGTCCTGTTTTGCGAGTCCTTAATAGCGATTATTAAGGATTCGCTATTAAAGACTCGCAAAATGGGATTCATGTAGAAATCGCAATATTATTTGCGATTTCTACAGGTTCCTTATTTGCCATTAGCAAATTGCTAATCGCAAATAAGGATGCGATTTCAAGGGTGCCAGGGGTGTCCAAGTGACACCCTATAGCACCCCTGAAATGAAAATGTAGACTGATGTCGCGCACACACATGTCCAAAGGAGATATGTGTGTGTAACAGGGGTTTGAAACGCGTAGACCATTGGAGAAACCAAACAATCGCTTGTTTATAAGTATATGTCCTACTTAAAACAGATTCATTCAAATCAATTTGGTTCATCAAATGTAAAAAGTGTATAGCATTTTTTTCTAATAGAAAGAAGTTTTCTGTGAATCATTATTGTTTGGTTTTCAGTCTGTAAATGTATTATTGTTTATGAGTATGATTGTGGTATGTATGAAGTGGTGAGTGTGGTGAGAATTGCTGATTATTGTGCTAGAATTGTTGTACAGTATTTGTGGGTTTATTGTGTAATGTATTGTATAGATTGATAAAGAAAGACAAAGTCTTTGAGAAAAAATCAAATGAAAAATTAAAATAAAAGCGACAAATGAGCTTTAAGATGTAGTGATGTTCTGTTCATACATCCGTGTCTATCTAGTTTCGCAATTAGCAGCAGCATTGGCAGTTTATTGTGGTCGTTGGTTTATTAGTGCTCAGCCTTGCTGCTTATGAGCCATACCCTTTATTGTTATTTATGCCAAGGAATCCAGCATCAGAAGCCCACCCCGAACGCATCATGCCAAGGAGAGCAGTAAGAGGCCCCCCGCGACCACCCGCTGACAAGTGGTGCACACAACAGTGCCTGCAACCGCCTCAAGAACAAAGGGAAAGCCCAAAGCCTCCTGCGTAGATTTTGAGCCAAAATCTCGCGAGAACTCAGTGGCCATCTTGAAGTCAGGCAAAACTGGCCAATCACAAGCAAGGAATAAACTGTAGCCATTTTGAAGTCAGGCAAAGCTTGGAATAGAAAATATCGCTCATGCGGGATCTCAGCGGCCATCTTGAAGTCAGACAAAAGGGGCCTATAGACATTGAGGAAGGCCAGGTGGCCATTTTAAAGTCAGGCAAAAAGGAAAAAACGGGCACAGAAAGTGGAAATAAAAGGGACTAAAGGCACATAAAGAAGAAAATAGTGCACATAAAAAAGGAGTTAACTGAAAGACAGGCAACCTGAGCAAGAAGGAACAAGCTTGTGCAACAGCGATCATGACGGAAAAAGGAAACAACAGCACCACCGCAAGTGTATTCTTTCGCAGACCACCACTTGTCGGATTCACAGATGAAAGGCATTCACTGGGAGAGATGGGTCAGGCAATTTTAATGCTAAATGCGTGGCATATGCAAAGAGTACATGGACTAGCAAAGCATAGACCTGTTTTTAAATGTTGTGGGCGAAGAGGTGGAAGACCTCTTTGTAACATTCCCTCCAGAACATATTTCAACATATAAAGGACTAATGAAGTACCTCACTGACAAGTTTGACCCTCAGAGAAATGTGGACTTTGAAAGATGTACATTCAACACCACATGCCAACTGGCTGAGGAATCGCTCTATGATTTCACAACAAAACTATGCACACTGGTCGCATACTGCAAATTCGATACCATCGACAATGACTGCGCATCATTGAAGGCTGTCAGTCAGTGGAGTTTCATGCCTGAATACTAAAGGAACCTTACAGCTTGGAGAAAATATAAACATTGACCCGTGCCGAGGCCAGAGCAACAGCACATGCCAGACAGATGGAAAATAGAAGAGCACGGATGATGGAATAGGCCAACAGCATGGCTGGGAATGCCCGAAAACGGGACAAAACACCATCGCCCAGGAAGCAGAAGCAAGAAAGGACATGCTGTTGTTGTGGACTTGAATACCCACATGCCGGTTCTTGTCCAGCAACGGGTCACAAGTGCCGAAAATGAAACAGAGAAAACCATTTTGCAAGTGTCTGCATGAGAGGGCAAATCAAAAGTGAGCGAGGGAGACCAGCAAAACCAAAACCAGCGACACACAAGAACGCAGTCCGTCCGCTGAGTCAGATGGAGCAAGTCCAAAGGACACAGCCAAACTGCTGTATCTGATGTCGGACTTACCAACAGAGGGTCACACACTTGAGCACATCCAATTGGAAGATAAGCAACAAATAAAGAAAACTACAACAGTGAATATCGAGGTAGGAAATCACCGCACAAATTTTGTACTTGACAGTGGTGCCACATGCAACATCATGTGCATGTCAGAATATGAAAGGATGAAACAGAAACAAGCACTATCACCATCCACTGTTGATGTCTTCACATGGGACTCAAGGAAACCAGTGGTGAACATGAGAATATTCGTAGAGACACTGACATACAAAGACAGATCAGTAAAAGAAGTATACGTCCTACGCGGGGACATCCCAGCACCGTGTCTACTGAGCAACGTCACTGCTCAGGTGATGAGTCTCCTAGCAATGGAATATCACATGTCAGAACAACACAACATCCTGAGAGAACACCCAGCAATACTACAGAGACAAGGAAAACTCAGAGACACGCACATAACATTACACATCAATGAAGCAGTCAAGCCCGTGGCTCAACATCACAGAAGAATGCAAATGCACCTGCAACCACAAGTAGAAGAGGAGATAAAAAGGTTACTAGTGCAAGACATCATAGAGCCGGCTGATGGACCAACCCCATGGGTATCTCCGATAGGCGCAGTACCAAAAAAGAACAAGTCAAGAATTCGCATTTGTGTTGACATGGGAATCTCTAACACAGTAATTGAAAGGGAAAGGCACCCAGGGTCTCATTTAAATGACATGATCAGCTGCCTTACTGGAGAATGTCGATTCTCAAAACTGGATCTGTGCAAAGGGAACCACCAACTGGAGCTTGATCCACAATCACGGTACATCACAACATTTTCCACTCATATAGGTCTGTTTCGCTACAAGTGACTAAGATTTGGAATATCGTTGGCGGCCAAAATATTTCAAGAAACAGTCAGACAAGTGATGCGGCCTGAAAAAAACAGCTTAAATTACAGCGAGGATATCTTGGTTTATGGACGCTCAGATGAGGAGCACGACAAAACGCTCTGAGACGTCTGCAGCCAATTAGAACAAGCTGGCCTCACTTTAAATGAGGACAAATGTGATCTGGGGCAGGGAGAACTAGTGTTTTTTGGAAACATCTTTTCCAAAAAAGGAATGAGGCCAAATCCCGGCAAAGTGGAAAGGCTGAAAAAAAAACAAGACCTCCAGCAGATGTAGCAGAAGTTAGGTCGTTTCTCGACTAGCGAGCTACTGCAGTGGGACCAGGAGCAATTCTAGTGCAACACACGCCTAAAAGAGGCTCGTCCAGGCAAGTTGTTGTATATGCAAGCAAGAGATTATCGGAAATAGAAAAGTCATACTCGCAACCAGAGAAGGAAAGCTTAGCAATGGCATGGGCGTGTAAACACTACCACATGTTTATATATGGAAAACCGTTCATCATTGTAATGGACCATCAATCAATTACTAGTAACAATCTATGGAAACCCCGAAGCGAAAATTCCACCACGCATTGAGAGATGCTCAAGTGTGTGACCCTCTGTTGCGGAATAAGACTGATGGATTATGATTTCAAGATAGTGCACAAACCTGGAAAGGAACACAACCCAGCTGACTACATGTCACAGCATCCCTAACCACAGGCACCAGAAAACACATCCATGTAGAAGAGTATTTAAACTGTGTGTTAAGACAGAACACTCCCACTCCAATAGCAATTGAAGAGCTGGAGCGATTGACAAACAGAGATGCCACACTGCAAGCAGTCAAAACAACAACAAGACTGCAAAGATAGAGACACGTTAACAACTGCAGTCCCATGGGAAAAGGAGTAAGAATGGTAGAATGCTGGCATTCAAGAACATACAAGAGGAACTATCGGACACTGAAAAGGGAGTTCTACTAAGGGGAACGAGGATAGTGATACCAAAAACGTTGAGATGGCAAACAGTGAATTTGGTGCATGAGTCCCACCAGGCGGGCAACTAGAGCCAAATTTCGGGCGGGGGGGGGCTGGAAAATATTTCGGGGGGGCTGATTCTTCCACCACGGACAGAGTGGCTGTAAGAAGCCTAATTTACAAGTACATCAGCCTAATTTACAAGTAAATGGTCTTTTAAAGACCTGTTAAGTACTCGGGTGCGGCAGCAATTTGATGCTTGCCAGCCCACGAAGCTGTCTCCCCCGGGCTGACACACACAACGGGGGGTCTGAAGCCCCGTGAGTCCAATGGGTGTTGCGCGCCTGAGTCCCACAGAGGCATAGTGGCGACCAAGAAGATTCAATGGGAAAAGGTATGGTTCCCAGGCCTGGATCGACTAGTGGAAGATACAATAACAAACTGTTGCCTATGTCAAGAAATGGGCATGCCAGAACTACTACACATGTCCGATCTCCCCGGTGCAGTGTGGGCGACATTGGCAGCTGATTTCGATGGGCCATTGGACACGGCATCTGCTCGTAGTAATTGATGAATACTCCAGATTTCCCATAGTACGACAAGTGTCATCAACATCTGCCACATATTTCATATTTGCAGCATGGGGCTCCCCACAAACAATGAAGACGAACCACGGGCCACCCTTTCTGGGAGAGGAGTTTCGCAGATTCATGGCGTAACTGGGCATCAATCATAGGACGCTAACGACTCTGTGGCCACAAGCAGATGGCATGGTAGAACAATTCATGGGAAACATCAAGAAATCAGTCCAATGGACCAAACTGGTGCAGATTTCAGTGGGTCAGGCACTCTGCCAAATACTAAAAGATTACCCGAACACTCCACACAGTTCCACGGGACGATGCCCAGCAGAACTGGTGCAGGGAAGAACAAGCAGGACGATATTGCCCTAGCTGGAGGCAAAAGCGCCACCAGAACACAACAGCATTGTCTCCCAGGATCAAGAGAAAAATGAAACAATATGCAGACACACTGCGGCATGCCACGTCATCGAAGCTGAAGAAAGGACATTCAGTGTTGGTGCGTCAACGATAAACAAGGAAGTCGGACAGCATCTTCTCCAAGGAACCACAAATGATAACAAATGTCAAAGGGCCTCTGATAACAGCGGCAGCAGGTCCATACAGGATCACCAGAAACAGCTCACATTTCAAGGATCCAAGGACGTCGGATGAGGAAGAAGGAGAGGCAGCTCCTAGGAGCTGCACAAATCCTGTCAAAGAGGACATGGAAGTAACAGCACACCGCGGTTAGAGACGGGACCAGGTTGAAGGACTACTGAATGAACGAGCTGAAATGTCCTGCTCAAAGAGAGGGAGCAGAAAGCCAAAGAGGCTAATAGAGGAAATATAGTAATGAGGGTAGCAAGCAATTATCACCATCAACCAAGCAAACAAAGACAATCAGAAAGTAGCAGGACAATGATAACAGTGATTTCTGTTTTGTGACCTGCCAGAGTGTTTTTCTTTTTCTCTCTCTCTCTCTCTCTCTCTCTCTCTCTCTCTCTCCCTCTCTCTCTCTCTATATATATATATATATCTCTTTTGCTCTCTCGTCTCTCTCTCTCTCTCTCTCTCTCTCTCTCTCTGTCAGTTTCTTCTGTTTCGACAAAAGGGAGAGATATTGTGACATGGGCACAGAGGGTACTAGGACCCTGCACCAGAGTGAAGGGAGGGGCCAGCTGCTGGACACTAGTTCTGGTCAAGGGAGGAGGCTGGCACAGTATGAGGCCTGGAGGGCAAGGAGTGGGTAGTACCTGCGAGCATTGAGTCATCCTTGGGCGCTGAGGTGCATGAGGGACATAACAGATATGATAAAGGAGGGATAGTGGAGGGAAGAGTATAGAAAGGGTTATTTTGGGGATCACAGTAGTGGTATGGGGGTTTGGGGTGAGTGAATGAGTGGAGGTAGAGGATATATTGAGAGAGGTATAGGGTGAGAAATAGGGTAGTGCATTGGAAGGAGTAGTAGAATGAGGTTTGAGATGAATCAGAGAGTGAGGTAGAGGATGTATTGAGATGTATAGGGTGAGAAATAGGGTAGTGCAATGGAAAATGTAGTTGAATGAGGTTTGAGATGAGTTAAAGTGGAGGTAGAGGATGTATTGCGAGAGACATAGGGTGAGATATAGGGTAGTGCATTTGTTATACTGAATTAGAAGCAGAGTAACAAATATGAAGATACATATGTACATGGAAGGTATATATGTATAAGGAAGGTAATATATGTAGATTAAAGTTATATTAAATAAACTAAAATTTTCAATTGTTGCAGTACTTTAAGTAATTTTTATTGTAATTCTAAAGTGAAGCAATTGTAGATAAATAGTTATGATAAAACATTTACTTATTTATGCAGTCACCTTTACACATATAAAACATAGAATAATGTAACTATAAGTAATATGGAAATTTGTTAAGCAGAACTAACGAATATCTATATATTTAAAACATAATTATCATACACATTTAAACAAAGCAATACACATGTAGGCACACATCTATAGTCCAAATAAATGCTTATATACAAAGGGACATGCCTTATATTTAAGTTTCAGTATGGTGGTTATGTGGGGAAGTGTCAACTCCTAAGTAGTCTACTGAACGATAAGTGGTTATCTGTGGAACTATTGTTTCAGGGTAAAGAGTTCCAAAGGTTGGCTGCTTGAACAGAGAAGGATGCGCCACCTATGTTGTTTTCTTGTATGATGACATTTTGAGGTGAGGTTCCAATTTAGAACAGAGGTTCCTTTGTTAAATGTATTTGGTGATTTTCTTCCTGATAAAGAGTGGTCCTGTTCTATGTATCGCTTTGTGGGTGATACAAAGCAGCTTGAATGTGGATTTTCTGGCAACAAGTAACCAATGTAGGGGAGTTGTGGGCGTGTGGCTTTATATATGAATAGTCTGGCAGCAGAGTTCTGAATCCATTGTAGTCTTTTCATAGTTGTTAAAGGTGATCCGTGGTAGAGGCTATTGGCGTAATCAAGTTTAGACAGAGCAAGAGAGATCGTAGTCTGGCCCTTGTGTAGAAATCCCATGTGTGGTAAGATGCCTTGCAGAGTTTTTACAGGAATGAAGCTTGGTCTTGCTAGTTTGCCCACTTGTCATTCATTGATAGCTTGGAGTCCATGGTAATTCTGAGCTTTCTTACATCATGTGATACTTTAGGCAATGTTCCCAGATCGTCAGGCCAGGGGGCGAGTGGGTCATGATTTTTCCAATCGCCACTCGTGAGTACTTCCACTTTGAAAGCATTCAATTTGAGATGGCTCCATGCCATCCATTGATCCACACTCTGAGACAACTGAAAATTGGTGAGTTTCCAATGTCTTTGGGGCTTTTCTGTTTAAGGAGTATTTGTGTACCATCTGCATAGCTATAGCATGTAAGGGGAAACTAATTGATCATTGCCGATAATGACTTCATGGAAATGTTGAAAAGCATGGGTGAGATGATAGAGCCCTGATAAAAGTAATAGAAGATGGAATTCATCCAAATTGTCATGCCATGTTCCATTTCAAGCACCGGCACGAAAAAAAACAGTAAGAAACTATTCATAATTGATAATAAGAATAAGAGAACATGAATCAGTCCCAAATGCACAAAACAAACAATGCAGACACTCAAGAATTTAACTGAAATGTGCACGCAGCCCCTCTTTCATAATCAGAATCCTAGGAATCCTAGTATCGAACTCAATAATATACCTTGCTTCCAATGCTCTTCAGTAGCAGCTCATATTGTATCATGCTAAAGATCCCCATAGCCTTTTAGAAATTCTCATGTGGAACAAGAACTCATTTAGATTTAGGGGCACATTATCAAGAGCCTTATCCCCGTTTTTTTGGCTTCAAAAGCCAAAAAAGCATAGATAATGTCTTCGCCCTATTAACAAGAGGGTGATAACATGCATTAGCGCATGTTAGCACCCTTTTACCCGACGCCTCCCTGTGCATCTCTAATGAGATGCAAAGTGGGAGTCACTGGGCAGAACAACCTTGTAAATATCGCTGATGTGCACTTTGCGATATTTACAAGGAGGCCCAGGCATTTTTGCAGATGTTAGTTTTTGGCGAAAACCGTGGTTTTCGCCAAAAACTAACGTCTGCAAAAATGCTGACTTACCTATACTTTGTATTGGAGGTGAAATATGCTGATACCACCACAGGGGCGTATCAGCAAGGTTATCGTAGCTTTCCATGGAACATTGCTGGAAAACCAGCGATGTTCCATGGAAAACAAGCTAACACTGGAATAATTATCGCCATTGTGCTATGCGTTGTTAATACAGTGCTAGCATGGCGATAATTATCAGCGATAGCCGGCGATAGCAATTCTCAGACTAATAACAGTTAGCGATAATTATCGCTGGCCATTGATAATATGCCCCTTGGTCAGGCAAGCTCATTTTCAAGATACCGACAACATCTCTGAGATGCTGCAGCCATTTACAAACCAGCCTATTTTCAAATCTCAATAAATACAATCCAAGATCTCTGATGTACCTCTAAAAGCATTTAGTTGAGTGTTTCATTAGGGGAACACATTTTTCACTTTTGGGTTTATTTTACAGTTGTTTCTTTTATGAAAACCATTGCACCCAACACACTGCTGTACGGCTGGAACTGATCCAAGCCTTATATGGTGGCGTCACTTTATCATCTGCCTGTATATTGTGTGACATCACTTCTACTACATTGTAGAGTGTGGCAGCATCTCCTGGAAACACCCACCAAATAACCTTCCTTTTTTAATTGTATTTAATTAAGATAGGCATACCCCATTTCCATTAAAATAACTGTAATCCTAACGTTAATACTAATGCCTACCATTGACAAAGTAAAATCCTAAAATGTAGTGGGGGGAATTTAGTTTCAGGCGATGTAATGGTGCACTTATAGTGGGGGTATCAATCGTAGAAGTTTGAGTGGGAGAATATTGGTAGCACATAATTGTGAGTAGGTCCCTGTCAAGTCTGTGATGTCATGAATGGCATTCCACAGTGTAAAACCTTGGATGTGATAATATCCTGCTAAATCATACCTGCCTGGCTGGTGAGATGGTATTAGATTTAGAGACATTAATCTCAGGAACCTGGCTGGCCAGTGGGGCTGGAGAACATCTGATGAGTAGCCAAGAGTGTGGCCTTGCAAACTAAATCACTGGTCTTAAAAAGTGCTCTCTGTTTCAAAGACAGACATTTTAAACCTTTATAGCAGGTGTGATCTGATCTTGATGCTGTAGGCCAATGTTAAACCTAGCAGCTATTTCTGTACACTGTGATAAATTGATAAATCAGTTTTCAGTGCCTTTGTGTAGTAGAAATTGTAATAGTCCAGCCACACAATCACTAGGGTAAGCACTTTCAAAGATTTACAGAAAGTTGCAATACATGTAGGACTTCTCTAAGGTGCTGTCGAAGGTGACGTGTGCTCTTTCTCGTAGCATATATGTGAGAAATGATGCAAAGGTCATTGTTAGGCGGTTTCCAATATTATTTGGTTTCTCTTCTGGTCTTAGGGGAATTCTCATTGGCTCTGGATATATATATGGGATGGTGAGGAAACCGCAGTGCCAAGGAGCAAGATGTCTTTATTCTGGCTTTGGAGCACAGCCTTTTCAGTATGGGACATTTTTTGCATTGCCACTTGGTTTTTGTCTCCAATTCCCTCTTCTAACTGAAAGTGAATCTCAGTGTCACATATGTATCTATGCTGTCCAATGTTATGGGCTTCCATTTTTGTAGCAGGTGGGGATGTGGACATTGTGCAGAGGTTCTGCAAGAGGACTGACTCTTGTGGAAGTGCATTGATAGAGGTGATTTCAAGGTGGAATGGGTCAAATTTAACCTGCTAAATTTGTCTGGTTAAGGAGAGGTGCGCTGTACTATGTTGGATTGTGAGATTGTGGAATAATAACTAAATGAAATGGTTAGTAAACATTGTTAGGTAAAATGCAGTTTAATGGGAAAATCTGGGGACTCCTAGTAGAAATTGTACGTACCAGTAGGATTTCCCCAAGACAATCCGAGTTAAGTATTTATGCATCACCAAATAAACACTTAGGGGCATATTATCAAGGGTGGCGATAGGGAATTTTCGCCACTTTAGCGGCCGTTTTCGGCCTCTAAGCGGCGAATATTCTATCGCCCTATTAGCAAGCTGTCACTAACAGCAGTTAGCGACAGCTTTTAGGTGATAGCGAGCGGTTTGGGGCCCGCTCTGCATGTTAGCGATATTTATCGCTAATGACATGCAAAGTGGGCGTACCCAACTGTTAGCGACTGAAAAGAGTCGCTAACATTGCTATCGCCTATTAGCAAGGCAGGCGTAGTGGTGGAAATATTCGCGCTAAGCGCAAATATCTCCAAATACTAACACCTGCCCAGACCAGTTCTTAGCCAAGTTATCCAATGGGAGGTGGATAACATGGCTAAGAGCATTTCATCGCTAATGCGTGAATATCGCTGTATTCACACATTTCGCCGCTATCGCCGGAAAATGTATCGCTTTGGAGATAAACGTTGCTAATAGCACATTATCTCAGTGATAAATTCAGGCGATGCTCAGTGATAGAAAATCGTCGCTAAGCCTATTTAGTGATAAATATTGCTACTTGTTGGTAATATGCCCCTAAATTCAGGAAGTAAAGAAACCAACTGTTGAATTCCCATGGTATTTGGTAATAATAAGGTACATATAATGATGAAAATAAGACCAAAATAAAAATTTGATGATTGGGAAGATTTCTTTAGGGATTTTTTTGCCAAAGACAACCATGGGAACAATGGTGTAGTAAAAGGCAATGCTAGTCCAGGTGCACTGCCAAAAGCAGCGACCAAAAGTCACATTGCACCAAACATGAAAAAACATAAAGTCTTATAATTCAACTGTCCTGCCTCTTAGAGACTGGAAGGGCAGGTTCAAAGACAGTTACCTTTCGGACTGGAACACTCAAATGCTTCCAATCTTCCCGGGGCACTGCTGCCACAGCTCCAAAGGCTAAACAGTTCTCTCTACTCCTGCTTCCGGCTACATCCAGGAATCCCACTTTCTTTAGATACTGGACAACCTCTCCTGGCCACTCCTACAGCTCCAAGATACCTGGAAGAGGCTTCTATGATCCAAGCCATATTCAGCAGTCTTGGACGCGCACAACCACTCATTCCAGCCAGGGTTCCAGCAAAGCGCCCAGTGCCAACTAGAGGCTGGTTCTTCTTGCTAGGCACCCGTGTTTAGGCTTTTGTCCCACTCAGGCTACAGGAGTCCAATTGGTCCGACACTTCGGAGCACTTCAAGAGCTGAGATACGAGAGAGAGACTTCCTTCGGTCTTTCTCCAGGTAGACACAGCAAAGGAGCACAACGTTCCCTTCCTTTCCCCTCCCTTCCCCTCCCGAATATTAGGTATGTTTCTCCTATGAAGGTGTTGCAGGTTATACACTTAGAACGCCTGAGCTTTATGCCACTTCTTATGACAGGTAATAGGAAATGCTCTTAAGGTCACATATGCATAAAGGTTCAGGAAGGAGATGCTCGTTTCCGGTCCAGGAAGGAACTTGCTTGGCAGTTCAGGCTGGATTGCTCCCTTGAGGAACAGGGCCAAGACTGGTTTGCGTATTGCTGGGTCTAAACTGGGGTGGCCTGGTGAGCAAAAGAACAATGGATTGAACCCAGATCTCTTGACTGGGGGTGAATGTTTTGGGTTGTTCTAAATTCCATCCATTAATTGTGTGTCTTTTGCCGATTCATTCTAAGGCAGAGCCGGACAGACCTACCTAGTTTTTTAATCTGCAGAGCAAGGTTTGGTGATCAATGGAGTCCTAGGCTGTAGAGAAATAGAGGAGATCAGTGTTGCAATTGGTTATAACAACATGCCTATTAAGATGTTGGCTTCATAGTTATTAGCATTCATTTTGCTCCCCTTCCTGGACTGAAACCTGACTTGTCGTCGCTTGGGAGGTTGTAGGTTTCCAGATGGTCTTGAAAGTGTCTGGTAATTTCCTTTTCCAAAACCTTTATGGTGACTGTCAACTTGGAGACGGGTCTGAAATTGGAGGGTACGGCCAAGTCAAGTCTTCTGATGATTTTTTTTTAACCGATGGATGCTGGTTACTTGTTTTAACAAAGCATGTAATATTCCTTGTTGTATAGAAGCATTGATAACGTCTTTAACTTGATGCTTCACTCCTTGGAAAAACCCTTTGGTTCACTTAGCAGCAAAAGGGTAGGTGTGATTATTTTAATCTTTTGTTTTTGGAGCAGACTTTAATACCAGGTCAAGGTTTAGGGGTTAACAGTAGCAGAGCTCTGTATTAATAGGAGGAGAAGCTGGGTCTGAAAAGTAAGATATTCTAGCACTGATATTTATTTTATCATGTTTTCTGGCTACTTTCCCCTCACAGAGTTTGATGATATTGTTGCAGAGTTTGGATGAAGGTGAACGTTTGTTTGTCTGGATATTTGGAGATGTGACTTTTCAGAAAATCTGATGGAGCTCACCAGTGGGGTTGGTAGATAATAAATGCTGAACATATATACATTTCTTGGCTCTGTTTATTGCTTTGTTGACACTCTCTCACACCCCTAACGCAAATGTTTCATTTAATCTTATCCACATTAGATATAGATTTCTCCCATGAACATTCAAGCTTGTCACCTATTGTTTTCACAATGTATTAGTTCAACATTGAACTATTTGTTAGTGGATTATTTATTCGATTGGCTGTATATCCAACAAACTGGTGAAAGCACATTTAGTGTTTTAGCCATGTTGTGATAGAGTTTAATGAGCATTCTATCTTGTATCTTTCAACAGTTAGAAGTTGAAACTCAGCCAATTGCAGAATTGGACTTGTTGAAATTAAAGTGACTGATTTTGTTTCAGCGGTTGAACTGGAACTCTTTATTTATGAACAAGGCGAAGTTGGGTTGGGCAATAGTTGTGAGTTTGAATTGTAGCATAAATCAAAGAGAAATCCACCCAGTATACTGAGGTGAGGAAAAAGCTTATCAAAGTAAGAGTCATTGTAAATATCATATTGAGTGTATGACCACATTGTGCATAGGCGTATGAACCAGTTCAGGGATCCCTAAAGGTCCATGCTGCCTATGAAGCCAGCCAATTCACCTTGGTGCATATTCTCAAGGACTTATCGCCAAGTTAGCAGCACTTTATCGCAGCCAAAGTGGTGATACATTTAGCACCCTATTCACAAGCTGGTGCTAACAGCCGATATCACCAGTTTACCTGCGTTAGCGGCCGCATAAAACATCGCCACAGATGACACCGGCAACTAACGCTAATGACATGCAGAGTAGGCGTTCCCGTGCAAAAAGCTGTGACAACACCACTTTGCAACATTCACAAAAGATGCGATAAGGCGGGTTAGCAGCAGGGATTTAACACCTGCTCTTATCGGGTTAAGACGGATGACAACCTGCACCATAAAAGGGAGCCCAGGCCAGAGCCACACTTGAATGCCACAACAGATGCCATGGAGCAACTGATCATGCAGCTCGGACACCCAAGAGGGCCAAAACACCCACCGCCACCACCCTCAGAACTGACCCCCCGGGGCCCCACACCGGCTCCCCCCACCGGACAAAGATATGTCACATCAACTTTACAAAATCATGAACAAAACAATTTGCCTGATGTTGCACAATTACAACAATTAACATTCATGTGTGGTCAGAAAAAGGAGAATCATTTATTCATCATTGCAATTGCAAACAAAATATTTAATTCAACTTTAACTCAAAACAACTATTTGGAAGAGTCATGGCGGGACTTCCCAGGACAATCTGTAAGTCACAGCCTGCAAGATAACATCCAAGATAAGAAGGTGTGTCATGCGCTCATCAAAGGACAGAGAGAGAGAGAAAGCGAGAGAGAGAGAAAGAGAGAGAGAGAGAGGGAGAAAGAGAAAGAGAGAGAGAGAGAGAGAGAGGGGGAGAGAGAAAAAGAGAGAGAGGGAGAAAGAGAAAGAGAGAAAGAGAGAGAGAGAGGGAGAGAGAGAAAGAGAGAGAGAGAGAAAGAGAGAGAGGGAGAGAAAGGGAGAAAGAGAGAGAGAGAGAGAGAGAGAGAGAGAGAGAGAAAGAGACAGAGAGAAAGAGAGAGAGAGGGAGAGAGAGGGAGAGATATATAGAGAGAGGGAGAGCGAGAAAAAGAGAGATAATTTACAAGGAGCGCAAGGCCGCTTGGCTCATACATGCCAACTGTTGTGTGTGTATCGCTATTTGTGCACCATAAGTCTAAGACCTGGCCTCAATTGCATTGCGAAACTCACATCACATTTCCAGAATGCAAGCAGTAGTCAGACTAGGGCGGAAGGACATCTGCACCTCCGACTTTGGTCAGGAATGCGGCTGGCTCCCCCTGAGATAGATACCACAGCAGATGACTCCCACACCCCGCACAGCGCTAATGAAAGACCATTTTATCCACACCCCACACACATAAGTCCCTGCTTGAGGGTCTCCTGCATGGGGTGCGCTTGACACTTACATACACAACCACCAATACGTCCAAACGTTGCACACACAAACGACTCATTGCTCCGAGCTGTGGCATATCATCCACATAACTGCTGCAGGTCAGAAGAGTGCCGGTACTACGAGACCCACCAACGCAATGGCAGGACATCCCGGGAACATGCACAACCCCTGTCACGTGGAACTGTACTGTGCACGTATGCTGCATTTGTTGTGGGCACTGTCACTGGCAGTCTTGCGCATCAGATACCATCTGAGCTTCCGTCTTGCGTATGTCACCTACGTCCAGCCCTGTAGTGTAGTTCCTATTTTCCCAATAGGCTCTGCGCATTGGAATAGTGTATCCTGTAGTTTAGACGTAGGACTGAAGTCGACTAGGTCTCTATTGAATATACTAGACTTAATTGTGAGTGCCAGCTAGCTCAGAGGTCACTAGAAACTCTCTCGAATTCACAAGATGGGATTAGTTTCTGACAACCGCTTAAAACATGACAACTTTGTTTCCCAAGAATAAGAAATGTATCTCTAGAGTCGCGGAAACAATAGATAGTTATTTCACTCAGTCAATCGTGCATGCTTCGTTTCACCAGAGGTGCAGAGAAAATAGAGAGACGGGCGTTTTCAATAAAATTTATTTATTGAACAGTCTTCTTTCTCAAGCATAAGAATTGAACTGCTGCATCGTAATACTTGTTGTAAAGTACAAAGCGTACAATACGAAGAGTATTATAAAATAATACTGTAAAAGCATGATATGGTTTCTAAGCCATATAATATATAAAATACATACATTGATAAATAATGACTAAAAGTACTCAACTGGTGTTTCTAAAATACGCCTACCCTGGTGTACCTAACCTAGGTTTAGTACAAGGGAAGAAGTAAGTGAGGTGTAGCTTAGTTTATAGTATTCT
Organism: Lissotriton helveticus; assembly: GCF_964261635.1. Lineage (NCBI taxonomy): Eukaryota > Metazoa > Chordata > Amphibia > Caudata > Salamandridae > Lissotriton > Lissotriton helveticus. The sequence goes on along the minus strand of NC_136061.1, from coordinate 426,448,685 downwards.
TTGCCAAGAATATAATCCAAGAATTCTCCTAGGGTCTAATCAGCTCCGTACCTTTGTTTTTAGAATGTAGGAGGTCTGGTATCTCTCTCTCAGGACTCGATTTCCCAGCAACCCGCAAGGGTAGCCTGGAAACACTGGAGCTGGATTTCTCGACTGGAGAAAGTACAGCGTCACTCAGCGCGTCAGCTGGAGGGTAGGATTCCTTCGGCACTTGCTGCAGCAGACTGCGTCGGGCAATTAGATAGTCGAACTGCTCCAAACCACTGTGTGTTTGTTTGGACAAGTGTGGGCATATTTATACCTTGAAGGTGCCGAGTTTGACGTAAGATTGGACATAATAACGCCATTAGAGGCTTAATTCTCTGAAAACTCCATGAGTTCTTGGATAAATCAATATTCATGCAGTGGGAGGTTCCTGACTGCTGAAGGCGGGTTTTTCCAAGAAATCGTTGTAGATTTTCGGAACTAGTGGAAGTAGCCAAGCCGTATTAGGACTACTTGAGTTATGTCTTAATATGGTTATGATTTCAATGCCTATATAAGGATACAGTATTTTATACCTATATAAGGGCATGAATCGGTAAAATTACACTAGGGTCCTAAAACGCTATACAACACCCACTCCACGTATTATGTGTAATATTACTAAATCTATGAGCATAAAAAACATAACTGAAGCATGTGTTTATAATCCCACCCAAAAGACATGAAATGCATCAAACATGGTTATACACATACATGAGTATTTATCTAGCACGTATTTTACTAACCATAGCTATCTTTAAAAAATGAAATGACATTTATGAAATGGCTACTAAATTTACAGAAGAAAAAAAAAATTTAGACCATTCCATAGCATAAAATATAAACTGTTATCGTTTACATGGGAGAATGCCAAATATTGTCTATGGGAAGTATCAAAAAATGAATTTCTTGTTCTCTAAGAATAGTTCTACTTTAAGCAGATTACTTTGTGCCAAGCGAAAAAAGTTCTATTCTGGGAAGGAGAGGAGAGATCATTTTTTTTTCGAATGTAGATTGTAGAAACATAGAGTTCCCAAGTTAAAGGGCTTGTTTTGAAAAACCCGAAGGCCGAATTTCAGAATTCATGGAGCGGCGTGTGCACTTTTCAAAAGTTATTCTCGGTGTCGGGAGAAAATATCAAATCATGTAAGCTGGCAAAGAAACTGTCTACCACTATTGGTGAAAGTGGAACTACTTCATCAAGTAGATCAAATGTGCATAGATGTGAAGCATCGCCGTCAGCGCCATCCGCATTAGCAATGTTCGCCATAGATGGTACCTGTGTGCCTGTTGTTCCACGTACCTCACCAATAGTTGGATTCGCCGGTGAGTTCTCAATGAATGCCGTCATCAGGATTGGCAGCCGTTGGGGGCAACACGATGTATGAGTCATTACGGGAACCAATCAAAGTGTCAACATGTTGGCAGTGCTGATGGAAGTGTAAGACAAATGTCTAACACGCATTCTTCTCCGCAAAGCAGCATCGTAGAACAGGTAAGAAGCAGTCTTGCCAGATTGGTCTGAATGAAAGGAACCAAGTGGTATTTAGATCTCTTAAACGAGCCAAGCCAAGAATCTGAGTAATTCTGTCACGATACCGCATGGCCAGGCGAGCCCTATCCATTGTAGTCTGGGTATAGTCGGTGACTGGATTTGCCATATCGAAGCAGAACGAGCAAAAATAGAATTCCTGCTACGAGTCCCAAAATGAGAGGCAGACCACCAAACACAGAGTACACCAAATTTGGAAAAATGCAGAGGACTACTTCGAATGGTGGTAACAGTCCTGAAAAGATCGTCTTAAATACATGTGCGATGTCACTGGTATCAGACATGTTTAAGATTTGACCTAACATTTCTGTGAAATGTACTGGGCAGTTTGTTGATAATAATGCATGTAACTCTGCAGAAGTCCTTGCAACTTGCAGATCATACGTTTCTCCAGACGAGGTCAGTGGCACCGTTTTTTGCAAAAGAATGGCTTTCATTCTGCTTAAAGTATCAATTCGTATAGAAGAGATATTCAGTGAAGGCCATAACGCCGTCTCCCAGTCTATCTTGCTTTTTGGATACAATACTTGCATACAACAAGTGACCTGGCCGACACACTAACTAGATAGGCTTTTCCTGCAACATGCCACAACAGCTGTGATCATTGAGCATAATGTAGCTGCATTGGAAAGCTGCCTGAAAATCGGGTCCATCACTGCTGCTGGACTACCGTGCATGTGACAAGAAAGGTTATTTAAAGAACCTTCACAGGCTCCATGTAAATTAATACCTTCACATAAAAGTATACTGCTTAGTGAGTTTTTAAAAATGTTTGTACTGAGAAATACCTCCTTTCCCCCACTCCAACATTTGTGTGTGTATGGTAAATTCCAGGTTGACTTAATGTATCCTTTACCCAACCTTTCATACAGGCCTGCTGGTATATGCCGTAGACAATACTGAAATTGGAAAATCGTCACTTGTATCGTGGTGGTGTCATGTATTATCCATTCTACAACAGGCTTCTCAGAAACTGTTAATGGTAATCTTTCCAGCTTTTCAATGCTCAGCACCGTATAGTCTGCTCCTCTTTGTGCCAAAGAGATTTGTTTATCTGTAAGGTTAAAGACAGTAAACAATGACGCGGTATTGATTAAACGCCATGGCACGTAGCCTGAACGGAGATTTTGTAACGTCCAGCCTAGCAGCATTATAGAACGTAATTGAGACTGGCCATAGTGTAACATTAGCAAGTCCTGCTCTATTATGTCAATGGCAGATTATACAATGAGGCCAAAGAAAAGATTCTGGAGGACAGTGTCGTTAACCCATTGTCCACTATAAACAGTGCTTTCTCTAAATTAATACAATCAATTTCACTTATTTTTTCTGCAGTTTCCATTTGTGTTATTTTCCAAGTTTCATTGTACGCAGAGTACATACCGGCATATATGAAACGTTTTTTACGTTGTTTACGAGGCCCAATTAAGAAGTCTTGTAAGTAAATGCCTTCTTTAAGTAAGGCCAAGTGTTGTTTAATTTCTGGAAGTGTGGATTTCTGTAGCAACTCAAAGCATAGTTTTCCCCCACTGTATGTTGTTACTATCCCTGGATGTTGACTCTGGGAATATCTTGCATCTGGCCTATTCATTTTGAACCCTTCTATTTTGGTCATGAATCTATCTTGACAGTTATTCATGTCTATGGGCCAGATTAACCATTTTTTCCAATTAGGATTAGTTCTATTGTGTTGTATAATCTGTTTTATGTCTACCTCCTCATCTGCAGTGTCATTACTGTCAGGTGTTGGTCTCGGGATGGACGGTTTGTTTAATTCTTTTATCTTAGCTATGCCAAGACCTGATGTTTGTTGAACAGTGTCATTTAAAAATATTATTTGTTCTGGGATGATGCAGGCTTTGAATAAGGCTTCTAAACCTTGTACCTGCCAGTCTTTTGTGCCCCAGACAGTTTTTGTTGTCTTTCCAAAAGTTAAAACCTAATGTAGACAGCTGAGCATAAAAGTTCGCAGAATAAATTTGTTTAGTATTGGTCAGCATGTTTTTCATTCCTGTCTTATTCACATTTTTTAAATAAAACTTTCTGAATTTGTGGCATTAAAACCTGAGAAGTATGGAAACTTTTCATAAAATGTTTTTGAGCTGCCCTTTGGCGGCTTTGGACAATGTTCCCATTGATTATAAATAAAAACATTTCTAAGGTTTGAAAATTTGTGTAAATAATGGTGACCATAATGATTATAACAATACAGTTCTTCATAACTTGATGAACCTTCTAAGTATTCATGTTTAGTGAATGTAGCTGACATTTCTAAATCTGTCATCATATTATTAACAGTTTCAAAGTCCCAATCATCAGAAAATGTGCTTGGTGAGACAAAGGACAACAATGGAGTAAATGGGAGTCCCATTTGCAGGTGGAGGTGTGCACAAAGTTAACAAGACCTCAGTGGTCTATTGCTGATTCTTTCATCATTTATATCATAAAGAATCTCGATTACTTCCAATTTTGATTAACTCATCTTTATTTATTTGTTTTCTTAATTTTCAAAAAATCCTTTTGAATTAATTCATTCAAAGCAATTTGCTGGTCAGACATTTAACTCCTACCCAATGCATTTCGGGTCATGGATGACCCTTCTTCGGGGGTCTGTGAGGAAAACAAAGAATTACATGAGTGTTGCTGCTACTCTCAATTTCTCACATTAATCGGTTACTAACACTTCATTATCTTAATGACAGCTCTATGTCAATACTGTGACAACATAAATGATACTGTGACAACATAAAAAATACATACAAGATACTTTAGTTCGATTGTCCTCGTAAATATTCACAAATAAAATATGAATCGCACCCTGCACCATGACCGAGTGTGTACACGTTCTCTATCCATTTACCAAAATAAACGATGGATAGGCAATAGCCCACTGTCACCTTCTTTCAACATTCAGTTAAACCAATTTATCAAAAAACATTTCTGTTCTTCATACAACGCTGCTCTGAAACGCGCGTTCCGTTCTTACTCACAGTTAAATATCCAGCTTCGCGCGCCGTGTTCGTTCTGCCAATCGCTATGCGCCAAACATTTACCATTGTGTTTTAACTCATTATCACGCTCGTGATTGGTTCTAGTCCCGGTCACATGATCGCAACGCGATCTCTAGCGAGTTGTTTCTTTTATGTCAAGAACATAACTTATACTCATCAAACAAAGCTGTGAGGCATGATGGCAACATCTAAACAATTGTTTATGAGTACCTCCTTATTTACACAGTTAGCGCGAACAATTAGTGGCGAACCCTCATTACGGAGATCTTACTCAATAAACTGTTTTACCAAATTATCAGATCACTGTGAATTACCCTGTTCATAAATAAAGTATTTAACTGAAGACAAAAAGGTGATATCAACGTTAAACATTAGGACATGATGTTATGTGTCGGCCATCTTGGAATGGGATCATGGTTCATGCTATATGTTATGTACAGGAATATAGTAAAGCCTTTCCAAAATGTTCATAAGAAACAGGATAGTTCTATCCTGTCATTTAATCCATGAGGATATAAACTTCCCAGTCTATGAATCCAGAAGTATTCGGATCTTAGTCTCTGTTTGTGTGTGTCCTGATCTGTTCTTGGTTTAATCACCTCCAATATGGTGAAACGTAACTGTGCTATGTTATGACCGGATTCTGCCCAATGAGTTGCCAGTGTTGATTTCACATTCTTCAAGCGAATATTGCTTTTATGTTCCGTAATCCTTATTTTAATTTTGCGTTCGGTTTGTCCGATATATAGTTTCCCACATGGGCATTTGATCCCATACACTTTTTGAAAATTGTATGCATTGCAACAATGTAATGGTGGGAAGGACATTCACACATCCCATGTCAGGAAAAACGATTTCATTAAAACATTCAAGTACCTGTGACACCAAAGGAGTAGTGTATGGGATCAAATGCCCATGTGGGAAACTATATATCGGACAAACCGAACGCAAAATTAAAATAAGGATTACGGAACATAAAAGCAATATTCGCTTGAAGAATGTGAAATCAACACTGGCAACTCATTGGGCAGAATCCGGTCATAACATAGCACAGTTACGTTTCACCATATTGGAGGTGATTAAACCAAGAACAGATCAGGACACACACAAACAGAGACTAAGATCCTAATACTTCTGGATTCATAGACTGGGAAGTTTATATCCTCATGGATTAAATGACAGGATAGAACTATCCTGTTTCTTATGAACATTTTGGAAAGGCTTTACTATATTCCTGTACATAACATATAGCATGAACCATGATCCCATTCCAAGATGGCCGACACATAACATCATGTCCTAATGTTTAACGTTGATATCACCTTTTTGTCTTCAGTTAAATACTTTATTTATGAACAGGGTAATTCACAGTGATCTGATAATTTGGTAAAACAGTTTATTGAGTAAGATCTCCGTAATGAGGGTTTGCCACTAATTGTTCGCGCTAACTGTGTAAATAAGGAGGTACTCATAAACAATTGTTTAGATGTTGCCATCATGCCTCACAGCTTTGTTTGATGAGTATAAGTTATGTTCTTGACATAAAAGAAACAACTCGCTAGAGATCGCGTTGCGATCATGTGACCGGGACTAGAACCAATCACGAGCGTGATAATGAGTTAAAACACAATGGTAAATGTTTGGCGCATAGCGATTGGCAGAACGAACACGGCGCGCGAAGCTGGATATTTAACTGTGAGTAAGAACGGAACGCGCGTTTCAGAGCAGCGTTGTATGAAGAACAGAAATGTTTTTTGATAAATTGGTTTAACTGAATGTTGAAAGAAGGTGACAGTGGGCTATTGCCTATCCATCGTTTATTTTGGTAAATGGATAGAGAACGTGTACACACTCGGTCATGGTGCAGGGTGCGATTCATATTTTATTTGTGAATATTTACGAGGACAATCGAACTAAAGTATCTTGTATGTATTTTTTATGTTGTCACAGTATCATTTATGTTGTCACAGTATTGACATAGAGCTGTCATTAAGATAATGAAGTGTTAGTAACCGATTAATGTGAGAAATTGAGAGTAGCAGCAACACTCATGTAATTCTTTGTTTTCCTCACAGACCCCCGAAGAAGGGTCATCCATGACCCGAAATGCATTGGGTAGGAGTTAAATGTCTGACCAGCAAATTGCTTTGAATGAATTAATTCAAAAGGATTTTTTGAAAATTAAGAAAACAAATAAATAAAGATGAGTTAATCAAAATTGGAAGTAATCGAGATTCTTTATGATATAAATGATGAAAGAATCAGCAATAGACCACTGAGGTCTTGTTAACTTTGTGCACACCTCCACCTGCAAATGGGACTCCCATTTACTCCATTGTTGTCCATTGAAGAAACAGTGCCCTTAGACAAAGCACTAAAGGAGAGAGTAGCACACAAATGAATGGTGAAATATTGGTGAACAGATCACACTAGAGTGCCAGACGTAACACAATTAAGACTTGGTGAGACAAAGTCACTCAAAGAAACCTTAAACTGGTGTGAAATCTTCAACAATTCCACCAGGCAATAAATGTCATAATCAGTTGTGTCCCATGTTATACCACCAGGTATAGGAAGAGCTGTGATGTTCACTGATGACAGGTCTCTTCGCTCACGATGAGATAATTTGTAAGGTTGCAGGAGCAAGTTGATGTTGTTACTTGCTGTGTCCTTGGTACTGTATTTTCCATCTATCATATGTCCCAAACTTAAGACAAGAATGAGCCATAGCAGGAGGAAAATAACATCTAATCCAATCCAAAATTCAACCCATGGCGAAACCAGAAATGTTTTCTCAAGTTGATGAAAGAGTTCTGTTAATTTTTCTTTAAAACGTTTTTTTGCTGGCATTTTTCTGGTTCACTGGGATCCTCCAAAAAGTTATCGAAGTTGATAAAATAGCCAGAGGCAGTTCTGTCAATAGTTGGTATTGCTACAAAAATAGAAAGGGGTTCTGCCCAAATCACCCTCCCATACCTGGGCAAGGTACATCCAAGGATGAAAAAGTAGAGAAAAAGGTACTAAGGGATCAATCAAGAATTGTTCAAACAAGAAATAATCAATTATCCTGTTGGTATACTTATTTAAGTGTAATCACATTAAAAAATTCATATAAACATATATACGAGTCATCAAAAAGAGTGGCACATGAAAACAAACACATATGGAAACATATATATATATATATATATATATACAAAAACACTACAGTCTGTACAAAATATCCAAAACACATATACAAACTGTACATTACAAATGCTATAATCTATCTATATATACACGTACCCTAAGAAAATGTACTAAACTTCACATAGTATTCACTCCTAACTCCGAGTGATATACAACCCAAAGGAAGGAAGTCCCAATAAAGTGCGCCAGAGCTATTACTTCTCTGTACAGTTGTTGTATAGGGCACAAGAGAAACAAAGTTGCAATAAGTTGCAAGTTAATGGGGACTCCTTAAGAACAAGGTGTCGACGCAGTCGCGGTCGTGTTTCAGCCAGATGTCTTTAAGGCTTTATCAGGACATGGGTACTTTTGCATACGGTAATTCCAACACAAGTTGTGGGGGGTGCAACCCGTCCCACACAGGACTCGGACGAAATAAATTCCACTTCAAAAATATCCGTATCTCACAAATGAGAGACTGAAAATGCCCATAGGTGACGTCCAATCGTAAGGTCTGCGACAGTGTTCCAGAAGGGTGGGTTAGATTATGTATCGTGCCTCAATCGAGGTCAAAAAGCGCCAAACGTGGTCTCGGGGCAATTAAAGCAGCCACTGCACGGGTCCGTCCAGTTGGTATTGCATCCAGATTCTTTGAAATCGCTGGAGTTGCTTCCTCTTTTGACATGTTTGTATAGTCTGAAGCTACATCATTGTAGACAGGAGTTTCTTGATGAACTAATATTTGGGTATCAAGAGGGACACGTTCTATGGCTTTGCTGCATAGTCCTTCCTTTCTCACTGGAGGTTTATCAAATGTGATAAGTCTTTCAGTTTGAACCTCTTGGATAGTAGCCAGATTTGGTCATCTGCTACTTCTTGGGAGTCCACTGGGCCTACTACTTATTATCGGCCACATGATGTGGTTTTACCAGGTCGAGTGATACTGTTCTGTTCTCCCTTTTTCCAGCAAGCGGCGGTAGTAACACTGATCTTGTTCCAAGGATTGTTAAGACAGGTACTGCTTTCCTATAAGAAGGCCCAAATTCCTTCTTCAGCGCGATCTTTTCCCTGACTAGATCCCCAATCTTTGGAATCCAGACAGGTCTTGCTGGGACAGGTGGTTTTTCTTCAGTGGTCGTTGAGCTTTGTCTTGTGTTGCTCAGACTTCTTTGTGTTTCATTTAAGTCCTGTAAAACAGCCAAACGGTCTTTGATATCAAGGGGTTTTGTTCCACCAGTGAAGTTTGACAATTAAGATCCTGGATGAGCATTCTAGTACCAAATAATAATTCATATGGAGTGATTCCCCCTAAAGAATTACTTGGCAGATTATTAAGACTACGTTGGACACTATTTAGATGTTTTACCCACCCCTCACCTAGGCCTAATACCCTAGCTGGTGTAGATTGCTTTATGTCACGTTTTTTTCTCTCCACTACCGCATTTCCCTCAGGATTGAAGGGACTCGAAAACCGCAATGCAACGACCAAGCTGGCCATGGCCTCCTTGTGAGCACGAGAGCTAAACGCAGGACCCTGGTCAGAATGTAGCGTGCCGATTGCGTATGTGCCGATAAAGACTCAAAAATATTTTATAACAGTTCTGGTGTCAGCCGATCGCTGGGGCCACATCCAAGTGAATCTTATGCAGGAATCCACTGCGACCATGATATATTTATAGTTACCGTCCCTTTGTAAGGGACCACAGTGGTCCAGGTAAACATATGCTAATGGTTTATCTGAAATTAGAAGGGGCGTCTGCACAGGTCGTTTTACTGTTACTTGGCAGATTTCATATTCTAGAACATAGTTTCTAGTTTGTTTCCTCATGCACGGCCATCAGTATCTCTGTTTTAGCAATGATACTGTTGCGGAAACTCCTGCGTGTGCAGAGACGAGTCCTTTGTGTGCTGCTAATATTAGTCCTAACCTATGTTCCATGTTTGGGATTGCCCTATCCCCCACTCCAGGGATTTGAGCAAAAGGAACATTGTTTGTGAGTACTTCACTGGAAATCCTTTTGGGAGTGTCTTACCACAGTCTTTTACTGAAGCGATGACAGCTTGCAATATTTCGCTGTCTATTTTAGTTTTTGAATGAGTGATTGCAGCTACGGAAGCCGTTTGCACAGCTGCCTTTGCGGCCTCATCAGCCAATGAATTCCCTTCAATGTGAACACCATCACGCTGATGACTCATTGTATGAATCACGTGAGTCTTTTGTAGTTCTTTTTGCAAAAGAACTACTTGTTCCCAAAGCAATTTATGCTTAATTGTGCCACCTTTAGTGTCGTTGAAACCGTTTTGAACCCAGTTCTGCAAATATTCGTTGTAAGATTGAACGCAGTAATACGAATCGCACACTATGAGTTTGGGGAATTCGCGATCGGTATTTTCAAGCGCAATCTTGAAAGCCTGTAGTTCAGCTCGCTGAGCTGTACAGTCCCCGAGTGATTGAGTTTTGGTGACCACTGGTCTGAATTTACCTTCCCGCCAGCAACCTTTAACAATCGGGCACGCAGCACTATAGGCTTGTTTACCCCCAATTGTGGGCTGTGCTGAGCCATCTGTATATATTATACAGCCGTAATGTTCAAGGTGCAGAATTTCAGTCGACAGAGGACATTCTAATTCGTATTGTAGGAATTCTTGTGTTTTTAAATACCGGTCAAAGACGTATTCAGCTTCTGTTGCACCAAGAGAATTAACCCATTGTATCCATCCTGGATGTAAATCTTTAGGATTTGGAATGCTTGCCTTTGTCACTGCCTCTAAGGCAGGTACAGGTGTAACTATTTTAATGCGTTTACCCTGTGCGAGGGCTCTCTCCTTTGCTACAGCAGTCTGAACCGCTGTCAGAATCTTTTCTGTTGATGTGAACTTCATTTCAGCTTTTGTGTACAAGTGTGACTTGTATGCTATTGGTACCGTCTCACCTTCGTTAAAGGTTAGGTATGTGAATCCGCATCTCCCTGGGATGATTCGGATCACTAGGTTACGCACGTTGTCGGGTGTTTTTAACTATGTTTTTGCTAACATGTCTGTTTGCACTGAACGCAAAATTTCTGTGTGTTTTTCTGTACAATTAGCCTGCTTGAAATCAGGTTTGATTAGTTTGTATAGAGGTTTAACCCTTTCTGCGTAATTTAGAACATAAGTTCTTACAAAATTCAGGAAACCTAGAATCGACAGTAAGTTTTTCAGCATTTTTGGAGGCTGTAGCAATGCACATTTTTCTAAAAAGTTTGTTGCCAGGCTTTTGCCTTCACTTGATAACTCATATCCCAAAAATAGGACGTTGAGGTAGGCAAATCGTGATTTCTTAAAATTGAATTTATACCCTTCAGACGCAAGCCCAAGTATTATGGTGTCCACTCTTTTCAAGTGTATGTCCAAATCATCGTCTGTAAGATAGATGTCATCGACATACGATAATGCCTCATCAACGTACGTTTGTAGTAACTCTGTTACTCTGGCTGAAAATAACCCTGGACTATTCTTGAATCCCTGGAGGAGACGGCAAAATTGTCGCTGTGTCCCCATTATTGAGAAAGCGGTCAAATACCTGCTTTCAGGTGCAATGTTTTGACAAAAGAAACCATTTTAGATATCTAATGTAGTTCTGTATTTTTTCCGAACGATGTTATTCTATTCATCAGTGCTGCACTATGTGCATTTTGTACTGCAAATGTTTTGCAACAAGAGTTTAAATGTCTGTAATCCAAAACTAGACAACATGAATTGTCTGGTTTGGAGACAGGAAACAAAAGATTGTTCATCGATGAGGTGCATGTTTCAATCACCCCTTGGTATTCAAGTTGATTTAAAATCTCCCTGACCTATTTTATAGCTTCCTGTTTTACAGGATATTGCCTTTGCATTGTTGGTTGACTTTTCAACTGGATTTTATGGTGAGGGGAATCCTCATAATAACCTATGTGGTTTTTGTATAATGCTGGAGCCTGGGTTACAGCCCATTTTCTGGCATAGGTATATTTTTTATAAATTGGAATGTGATTAGAGAAGGCTGGCATAATTATTTCTTCGCCATGTGGGCACTCCCTGATAAATTCAGGAGGCCAGTCTTGTTCAGCTAGAAGAATGTCATAACCCTTAGATAGCTTCTCTCAAAAGAGTGCTCTTACTTTCCTAGTTATGTCCCCCTCCATCCGGAGTGTTACTTCATATAACATATAAGTACACTAACCCTGGTGTTGGCAGTTTCAACTTGAATGCATTCATTCAAGTCCACTGTCTCCAGATGATCCTGCAAGATCTTTCGAGCTATGGTGACCTCTGCTGTGCTGTCTAGCATTGTCTGGGCCCACTCCCCGATCTTGAGTTGTGTCCTCAAAATCCTCGGCATGTCTGATCTTTACACTTGCTACCTTCTCCTTGGTGAATTGAGTTTTCTTATTTTTTGGAATGTGCTGTTCGTCTTTGGACTTCACGCATTCTTCTTTTTGTTCTAATCGTCCTCTTCTTTCGCATTTCTGCGAGGAAGTCTGAAAGGTACGAGAGGAACGTGTATCAATATCTTGATATCTATCAGGTTTTCTCAAATTATCCCTATTTCTAAGGTTATATCTCTTTTCAGAGGGCTCCTGTTGAGGAGGCCTTCCTCTGGACTGGGAACGCTTCTCTTTAGGAAGTGTCTGTTTGGTGTTTTCCCACTTCTTTTTAGGAGTAGTGAGATTATTTTTAATAAAAACTTTTTCAGGATTTTCAGTTAGTTAGGGTTTTACTGGTTTCCCACCCAAACTATCTCTACCTAATTCTTCATAGGATTTTTCAATAATTCTGGCAAGCTCATGTGGTTGCTCAGTAATATTTGTTTCTTTTAGTTTTTGGCGGATCGCCACAGATGCTGCTTCACCTTTAATGTTAGCTAATAATATAGCCGAGACCTGTTTGAAATCTTTCAGTAATTTCATACCAAGATTTAAGGCAGGTTCTGGTCCGTATTCATTTTGAATCTATCTTAGGACGTCTGGTATTACCACCATAGACGGTACACCATGTGTTTTTGTGTAGATTGAAGCAAAGACTGTACCCCAAGTGTCACAGTCCTCCGTGTGTGGTGCAATCCCCATTGGTAAACAGATTGTCAGAATCCTATGTTTCTTATGAGGTGTACTATCAGGAAATACTGCCTCTATTTGAGTAATTTTCTGGGCTAACCAGAATGGAATTTGTTCCCATTTTGCGGGCAATTTACCGATTACTGACTGTATAGTCTGTGGTGTAATTTTGTTTGTGTTCCCTTGATGAGGGATTTGCTGTGGAATTCTTAAAGCTGGTTGGACTGTTAAAGTCCGCATGACATATTGAACCAATTGTCTGTGTATTTTGATTATCTGTTTTAGCTGAGCTAATAGTTCTGGACCTGTCATTCTTTCAATGTCAGGATGTGGTGGATAGCTGGCTAGTACCGACCATGTTGCTCCTGGTCTATCTAGTGGACCGAGCCTGGTAATGTGATTTTGATGTTGTGGGGCGCCATTAAACCAGAGCTGATGCTCTTGGTAAGTTAGTTGAATTTCAACGTCCTCGAAAGGAACGTATTCCGCTGGAGGTTCCTCTACTTTGTAGTAGTGGAACTCGTGTATTACTGGATTTGCTGCAGGAAACAGAATCCATGAATAGAATACCTCTGTCTGCCGATATTCATGTGCCTCTATTACAAAGATTACTTTACCACCTCTCGATGATACTCCATTTTCTTAGTTTTATAGTGATTGTTTTTTTTATATTTACCGGGATGAGTATAGCATCGGGGTTATTTTGTTGGAGATTTGTGACATCTAAGACTGCCTGAGTTGCTGCTGCAGCTCTGTCCCTTTCGTCCTCACTCATTGTGTTGATCGAAAGTTTGCAGAGCAAGTTTCAAGGGAAAAAAAAATTAGGTGCACAATATTTTGGAACACTGTATCCTTCAACGTTGAATAAACCAAAAACTAATACATAGGATTTTTCATCCTACTCAGTTATGGCGGCTATTTTGTCCTTTAACCCACTCCAGACGTCTATTGGAGTATTTTACGGGAAAAAGGGGTCTGTGTGAAAAGCACGACTGAGTTACTCTAGTATCTAGCTTTAAATTATCGCCTAACCAAACGTTGGGCCCCATGTAGTGTAATTCCTATATTCCCAATAGGCTCTGCACATTGGAATAGTGTATCCTGTAGTTTAGACATAGGACTGAAGTCGACTAGGTCTCTACTGAATATACGAGACTTAATTGTGAGTGCCAGCTACCTCAGAGGTCACTAGAAACTTTCTCGAATTCACAAGAAGGGATTAGTTTCTGACAACCGCTTAAAACATGACAACTTTGTTTCCCATGAGTAAGAAATGGATCTCTAGAGTCGCGGAAACAATAGATAGTTATTTCACTCAGTCAATCGTGCATGCTTCGTTTCACCAGAGGTGCAGAGAAAATAGAGAGACAGGCGTTTTCAATAAAATGTATTTATTGAACAGTCTTCTTTCTCAAGCATAAGAAATGAACTGCTGCAATCGTAATACTTGTTGTAAAGTACAAAGCGTACAATACGAAGAATATTATAAAATAATACTGTAAAAGCATGATATGGTTTCTAAGCCATATCATATATAAAATACATACATTGATAAATAATGACTAAATGTACTCAACTGGTGTTTCTAAAATATGCCTACCATGGTGTACCTAACCTAGGTTTAGTACAAGGAAAGAAGTAAGTGAGGTGTAGCTTAGTTTTTAGTATTCTTTGCCAGTAATATAATCCAAGAATTCTCCTAGGGTCTAATCAGCTCCGTACCTTTGATTTTAGAATGTAGGAGGTCTGGTATCTCTCTCTCAGGACTCGATTTCCTAGCAACCCGCAAGGGTAGCCTGGAAACACTGGAGCTGGATTTCTCGACTGGAGAAAGTACAGCGTCTCTCAGTGCGTCAGCTGGAGGGTAGGATTCCTTCGGCACTTGCTGCAGCAGGCCGCGTCGGGCAATTAGATAATCGAACTGCTCCAAACCCCTGTGTGTTTGTTTGGACAAGTGTGGGCATATTTATACCTTGAAGGTGCCGAGTTTGACGTAAGATTGGATATAATAACGCCATTAGAGACTTAATTCTCTGAAAACTCCATGAGTTCTTGGATAAATCAATATTCATGCAGTGGAAGGTTCCTGACTGCTGAAGGCGGGTTTTTCCAAGAAATCGTTGTAGATTTTTGGAACTAGTGGAAGTAGCGAAGCCATATTAGGACTACTTGAGTTATGTCTTAATATGGTTATGATTTCAATGCCTATATAAGGATACAGTATTTTATACCTATATAAGGGCAGGAATCGGGAAAATTACACTAGGGTCCTAAAACGCTATACAATAGTCGATCATGCATATTGTCTGCCTATCCAACACAACGGTAGCTGAACTGGATAATGACTTATGTGTGCGACCCTGTTGGCCCAGAACCAGGAGTGTGACCGTGATACACATTTATAGAATGCCTTGATATTTGGCGTATGTGCTGGCAGTTGGGCATGGGAGATTGCACAACTCCTCATGTGCAGTGACCTTCTAGGCACTCCCCTATTGGGCTGTGTTGCAGATTGGTGAAACAGCGTGGACGGAGCACATCTGTCCAGACCAGTTAATGTATTGGCTCGCCCTCATGTCTGTTGAACTCGACAATGTGGTGCTCTTGGAACTGATTGCCCACGAAGCTGAGCTCGCATTCATGGACTAATAACAACATTCCTGTAGCCACAACTGATTGTAACCCGGAGCACAGGTCCCAACACCTTGTTGCATCTTGGAGGAATGGCCGCATATCCCACCACAACAGTGGAAATGTCTGTATTCGCCTGGACTCAGAATGCATGTGCATGCACCTACGCGTGTTGACACACACCTTTGCAAGGTGAGGCAGTCCCATGGGCGGAGCTGCACAGCGTCGTTTGGTAACATTCCTAAATATGACATACTGCTGGAGGGAGAGTACACACATGGCAATGTAGTACTACATGTGACATTGTTGGACCCTTTTGCCTGCTTACTGTCAGCAGAGCAGACAGTCAGCGCAGACCATTGGTACAGCACTATGCAGATCCCATGGGCTGTGAGTCGTGTCCCCTGACACTGGGCAATGAGCCATCGCCAAACATCACATGACTCGTCCAGCAAGGCAAGAAGGCTGAGACCGGTGCCATCCGTAATGATTGGTGTTCATTTTTGCCTCCCCATTTCTTGCACCTCTACATGTTCCTATGCTGCCTGTTAGTGTCTAAAGCCTTGGTCTGCATGTTGTGGCCCTTCTCTTGCCCGCACTGACATGCACTTGCTAATAAAGTCTACGCAACTTCACTAGTGTCCAACTGTGATGAGTGTTGATTAGCATGACAAATCGTGTGCCTCAATGAGCATTGTCCGTACACAGAGAGGGACTGACTGACACATTTCACTTGGGGGTGCGTCCCTATTGACAGCTCCACCTCTGGGAGCCAGACATTGTGGTTGGGATAGTTGCTGGTATACCTGTGCTCTTACGTGTCTTCAGCAATTTGAGTATGGTGTCCAACTTCTTGCCATGTGGATCAATGTGATCCATCAAAACAGGCTGTGTCCACACAGTTGAGTGTGAGTAGGTATGCGAAGAGATGTTCTGTTGTCACATGCGATGGGGGACACTCCTTTGGGCCTGCTACCGAATTTGACATTTTTACACACAGCTCTATTTAATACATGGATGTGGGGCTACTTTGAGGGGTTACAAGGTTGTTGTTCATGAGCAATGAGGCCACAGCTAGTTCACACCTTCACAGGCATCTAATTGGCTATGTGGGTCAGGGTCGTACATGCGCATCGATGTCATTTCCCAGGGTGTAACTTTTTGTGCATTCTATGTCTCTACATTTATCCATACTTTTATACTTGATTGTACATAGACATGACACATCTGTGTGATTTGGAATGTTTTATTCACATTCTGTTGAGTGTCCGGCTGGAGCAGTACATGGCCATGCAAACCCCACATTACATGATTGTCCAGTGGAGGGCCAACCAGAGACCTTTAGTGAATGACAAGTTAATCGGAAGAGGACAAGTTCAGTCCACAGCCTGATTGCCGTGTCATTGGTAACCTGAGCAGATATGGCAGTCCATGTTGGGGTACAGGTGAATGTCGCAGAGTGTTTCGGGGGACAGTGGAAGGTGTTGTTTCAGGGCATGATGCAGAGGGCTGAAGCAAGCAGGAACAGGCCAAAAGGCGGGGATGAATGCTGCAAACTCCTTTCTCACACAGAGTCATTGCCAACCACATCTTGGTCCTCAGATATGTCTTCTGTGTCAGGTGTGTCAGGTGTGTGTGGTGGTGTTATGGCTGCCTCACTGTGTGCCACTGGCACATCAGGGGGCAGAGGTGGTATGGCTGCCTCACTGTGTCCCACTGGCACATTAGGGGCAGAGATGTTTGTGTCGAAGTTCCTGCAGCAGTCATCTGAGACAGGCTCTGTGGTAGCAATGGCAAGATGAGGATCTGCAGGGCATGGAAGATCACAGCTACATCTCGCTGGTTCTCAGCCGTGGCAGCCATCCTTCCAGCCCGCATCCGCTCCACGTTCTCCATTGTCCTCCCCAGCTGTGCCAACTCTGTGCTGTCATCGCTGGAGCCTGTCAGACTAGACAGTTCTTGTATGAGAGTGATGGCTCCAGCAAGGTCAGCCAAGGATTGTTGTGGAGCATGGAACGGACTATGGGTGTCCATTATGGATAGTACGTTTTCCCTGATGGGAATTAAACACCCACATATGGCATCCAAAACCCACCCGCACCTGTTCAGCCAGCTCGTTCTGGCAGTCCAACACACAGCTTTGGAATGCCATTTGTTTTTCCGTTGGGTGGTGGGAGCCAGCCGTGGTGGTGGGTGCTTCCTGCTGTGTGGTCTGTGCTGGGGGTCGGGTCACCTCAATGCAGCTGGGCTGCCCTGCTCCTGGAGGTGGGGTGCAAAGGCTGTCCACGAACCGTTGGAGGGTGTCGGGGCAGATGGCCAGGGGGTCCTCTTCATCATCACTGAAGAGATGCCTGATCTGCTCTGCAGGAGGTGTTGATTGTCCCAGTGCAATGTGAAGGGGAGATGCAGGTTAACAGTGTGTTCCATCTATGTTTTTTTTAAATTATTTTTTTATTGAGAGTTCATAGACATGAATATTATATACATAAGAATCTCATGTAAAATTACACATTCCAAAGCCATTGCAGACAAAACGATTGGCATAATTCTAAAGTGCTAAAGTTTTAAGAACACATTTTAAATACCCATTTAAAAGTGTTCAACAGTGCAATCACAATATTCCTATGATACAAAAAAAGAAGATTATATTCATTTAAAGTGCAAAATGCTAAATCAAAATACATACATGAATATTCTTTTTTTTTATATAATCCCAGACACTCCAAGATTTTTTGGTAAAGATCATATTACAGTAAAATGCAAAGTGATAGCTAAGAATAAGTACATACATCAGTGTTCTATTCGTTTATCCCAGGTGCAAGATGTTATCCTATGATTCAAACACACTCCAA
This sequence comes from Lissotriton helveticus, assembly GCF_964261635.1. NCBI lineage: Eukaryota > Metazoa > Chordata > Amphibia > Caudata > Salamandridae > Lissotriton > Lissotriton helveticus. The sequence continues at coordinate 426,430,369 of NC_136061.1, read as the reverse complement.
TATTTCTCATATTTTCTCAATGCTTCCGATCTTAGTGCATATTTCTTTTCCAGCTCTTGTATTTTAGACAGTTTTACTCTCCATGCTTTGAAGGTAGGTACTTTCTCTGTTCTCCAGAGTTGCAGAATCAAAGATCTTGCTATTAAAGCTGCAATAAATAAGCATTCCTCATGTGAAGAGATAGCAGAAGAGCAGCCCAGAACTGTAATGGATTCATTAAGTGAGATTTGGGGGTCTATTGTAAATATGAGGTATTTTTCGATCTCCTCCCACAGATCCTGAATTTTTGGGCACTCCCACATAATATGTGTCCAAGTGCCTTTCTCTGCACAACGAAAACATTTGTCTTCTATTAGTGGTTATATTTTATGGAGGAAGGAAGGTGTTCTATAAATCAACCATTTTGAATAATATTGCATACGTTTAAAATTTGCCCCTTGGAATATAACTGCATTGAATTTATTTAACTTGTTCCAGGTTGGTTTAATAATCTGTATGTCTTCCCTTTTCTTCCATCTATCCCTAATCTTTTCATATAATAAAAGAGATTTGTTCTCGTCAAAGATTTTAATCCAGTTACTGACCTTCCGTTGTAAGGGGCAATTAAGGGCTCCACTAATGCTAGTTTTATAACGCAGTTTTTCTATATCTAGCTTTTCCAATACAGAATTTAATCTAATAAAAGGCCACTTTAAAATTGTATTGGATTGTTGAAGCCCTGTTTCAATCTCCTCCCATGTTTTCCAACAATTCCCCTTAATAAAATCCTGCATCATCATATCCATTTTTTTCCCACAATCTCAATATATTGTTCTCCAAGATACCCATTTCTCCTGTATATATAATCACAAGCCTGGTTGAGTTATTAATTCTTAAAATATAGTAGTATGCCAGAAGCTGTGATTTTTGTTTAAGTAGCCATTGTAAGGTCTTTTACCGTACTTTCTTAGGGTACTTGGTCACTCTTGTAGGGTTGATGATATTGTGTTCCCTTAAAATCTTTTTCATGAAAAAATGATCTGCTTCTTGAGCATCTAAAAAAAAGAATCTAAAACTGTGATGTGCAAATGTCGTGTAATAATAGTCTCTAATATTCGGGAGAGATAATCCTCCTTCTGCGACCGGATAATTTAAAGTGCTGAGTGCCAATCTTGGTACCTTATTTGCCATAGGAAAGAGGAGAACATACTGTATATCTGCTTAAAAAAGAAAGTCTGTTTTGCACAGGGAGCTACACTAAAAAGAAAATTAAAAAGTGGAAGGATAGGCATTCGAATTAACGCAACCCATCCCATTATTGATAACGGGAGCTGATTCCATCGTGCTATTTGCCAGCTCACCTTTTTCAGCAATGGAATATAATTTAGGGAATAAAGATCTTCTACTTTCTCTAAATATCTCTTTGGGCGGGTGTTATGTATCTGTCTGAATTCTGATAGAAGACAGTTCACACTACAGTTGCGTAATATAATTTCTGTTTTAGTCTTATTGATTTTATACCCGCCTATTTTTTTTAAAGTCCGCAAACACTTTCATAACTTCTGTCTGAGTAGCTATCTTTGAGTCCAGAAAGAGAACAATATCATCGGCATAGAGTTTTATATTCTTCATTCCTCTAACCGAAACCGCATGGGCTCTTTTTTCCCTTATTGCGATCGCCATTGGTTCAATAAATAGAGCAAATAAAATCGGGGAGAGGGGACACTTTAGTGAATTGATTAAAATGTGCGCCTGGGAATTCATATAAAGTTGCCTTAATAAAAATACCAATTTATTTGGGAAACCAAACCTTTCCAAAATCGCAAAGAGACAATTCCATGAGACAAGATCAAATGCCTTTTCGGCGCCTAAAAAACAGATCTTTGCCTCAACCTTATTAACGTTTTAAAAAATAAATCCAAAGCTTCCAATAAAAGATTTGTATTAGTATAAAGCTGTCTCCCTGCTACAAAACCGCACTGATCTGTCCCAATAAGTGATCCTACCATCTTATTTAATCTATTGACAAGCAGTTTAGTAAAGATTTTATAGTCAGTATTTAAGAGGCTTATTGGTCTATAAGAATTCACGTTTTAACTATCTTTATCTTTTTTCAAAATACTGACCATCACTGCAGTACGAAAAGATGCTGGCGGGTCCCCCATTGTAGTAGGTAATTGGCAAGTCTTAAAAATTCAGGGCAAAGTTTTTTAGAAAATGCTTTAAAAAATTCCGCTGGAATACCACCTTCCCCAGTGGCTTTACAGTTAGGCAGGGAGCTGATAACCACATCTAGTTCTTCTTTCGTAAATTCGGCTAGCAACAGCTCTTTAAAGTTACTTCCTAACATTGGGATTGGCAATTCCTGTAAAAATGTGTTGATTGTTTCTAATGCGACCTGGTGAGATGTCTGATAAATGTTTTTTTACTGTTTAAGGTACACCTCGCCTATTGATGATCGAGTCTTCATGCGAGCTTTAGTTACTTTATCCTGTATGCCATCAACTCCATTACGGACAACCTCCCCATATACTCGCTTTCTTCATAACTTGTCTGAAGGTACAATCTACTTGCTATATCCCCTAGTTCATAGTAAAATTCCCTCATTTTTGTTTTAGCATTAAGTACTTCTTGCCTAGTGGCTGGAGTCCTATTTCTATAATATACTTGATTTGTATGGGCCAGCCTAGTTTTTAATGCCATTCTCTCCTTCCTTTTGGCCATCTGTTTTGGTATCTCTTTGGAGGAGGTTATGCCTCTCAATGTAGCCTTAAAAGCATCCCATACTATGTTAATAGGGGCAGAATCCTTGTTTATAATAAAAAAGACACTTATCTCCTTCTCCTTTTCTGCACACCATTGCTTCTCTGCTAGATTGAGTTTGTTAAAATACCATCTTCTTGATACTTCTTCATCTATCTTTCCTAGAATTATTTCCGTCTTAATGAGTGTATGATCTGAGAATGCATTTGCTAAATGCTCATATTTACTGATTTCTAGATTATGTAAAGTTAAAAAAAAGTCCAGCCTAGATGATGAATCATATTTTGCGGGATGACAAGAGTATTCACGTTTAAGTGGGGTTTTAAAATCTGTCTTACAACCCCGCAGAGCGATAGCAACTTGTGGTTTATTTTGTCTTTGGTCTTTTTTGGTTGAGTCAATCGTGGGATTTTGTAAGAAATTAAAATCACCTCTCCATATTATCTGACCAGGTATGCCTGACAATGCTTGCTTTAATTGTAAAATAGGGAGCGGGTCATCTATGACTGGTGCATAAATTATAGCAAGTATTATATTTGTCTGATTTATTTTCCCATGCAAGAATATCCATCCACCACTCATATTCGAATGTGATGCTTCAACATGAATTTGAACGTGCTTGCCTCTAAAGATACTCACACCCCTCTGCCCTGTCCCCGATACAGATGAACAATAAAAACCCGCCCAATTTTTACACATTTTACTAGAATCTGATTGGGCTTGGTGGTGTGTCTCTTGTATAAAGATCACATCTGGGTGGTGACCTTTTAACCAACTCTCTATTGCACACCTTTTGCGTCTGTTATTCAACACATTAGCATTCAGAGACAGGATTGTCAACTTACTCCTATTCATGGTGTAATAAAAAACAGGAAGTCATTACTTGTTTTTGTCCACAGACTACAGCCGATACCAGCTAAAGTGCAGTTTTGTGCTCTTTGTGCAAAAAAATGCGTTTCTAAAGTGCGACTTGTGCCAAATTTGCAAAATATGGATGAAAGCAGCGACTTAAATTGGTGGTTATTTTCCTACTAATATTACAACAATACTAATACTACAACAGCGAGCTAATATATGCTCTACAATTCATTTCAATTGTGCAAATTGGGCAAGTATTGAACCAATACACTGCCATACATATTATAGCAATTGTGCAAAATAACATTAATGTGCAAATCGCGCAGTTGGTAGACCAGTATACTACAGTGCAAATTATATCAATTGTGGCAAGAATATTTAAAGTGCAAGTCACGCAAACATTAGAGCAGCATACTACATATACAAACTGTACTTTAAAGTGCATTAAAGTGCAATGTTCAATGTGCAATATACCATGAGTTAAGCAGCCTCAGTGCATCAAAAGCCAACTTTCCATAGCAGCATTATGCGTCCTCCTAAAAAAAATTATTTTCCCTTTGTCTATAAACTCTCTTTTTCTAACTGCTTAACCCCCCCCTTTCTCCTCCGGAAGAAGGGAAAACCCAAATTGTCCCACTTTCCTTCCCTCCTTCTTTTTACTGGATGCCATCTTATTGCATCCTGTTGTGTCCCCTGGTTCCCTCCCCTCCACCCTTCCATAGGAACTCTTTTCAACTATTTCTCATAATCCTAACCAAAAAATCTCTTATTTTTATTCAAGATATACGCAGGTATAACCACAGAGACTCCTTTCCCTTATATAACAGTAAGGCCTTCCAAGAGGTCTTGGGCTTCCGATGTGTCTGTGAAGATAAAAATGTTTCCTTTAGCTAGAACTTTTAACTTTGATTGTTGCACGATCATTGCCTGCGCCCCTTTGGCCTTAAAAGAGTAAATCATTTTAACAAAGTCCTTTCGACTTTGGGCAGAAGCTGCTGAAATATCAGAAAAGATTTTAAAGTTTTTTATTTCGTCGACGGTAAATGATCTCTTTGATATGGCTGTACTTAAGATTTGCTCTTTTACTCTGTAATCTGAGAAATTTATTAAAATTGTTCATGGGTACTTGAGATTGGCAGGTCTGTGTGCAGATACCCTAATGGCTCTGGTGATTGTAAGATCCCCATGCATTCAGGTATTGCCCTGTTCAACAATGTTTCAGTCCATTTTACCATTTCTGCACTTTCCAGGCCCTCCGATATGCCCACAAGGCGTAGGTTAGATCTCCTGTTATAGTTCTCTACGTCTTGTAGCTTTGATTCCATCTGCCACTTGTTTTTATTCAACACCTGGAGATCTTTTTGAATGGAGATGATGTTATCCTCCATAGCTGAAACACGTGCCTCCACCTCTGTACCCCTTCTGGGTAGGTTGCCTAGATTCTCCTCCATCTTTGTGAGTCTGTCATGTAGCTGTGATATTTCAAGTGCTTACGACGCCTTCATATCTCTTAATTCTTGCAAGATAGTTACAAGCATCTCTTGTACTGAGATATTATACTCAACTCCTTTTTTCCCAAGATTGGCATCAGCTCCCACCTCAGTAGGGCCTGCTTCTTTTTCTTTTTATGGATCTGGATTAATTCTGATTTAGAGTCCAACTTATCTACCAGTGCCCCTTTCCCGTCTTCCTTTTGCTGCATCTGGAGCAGTATCTGGGCCTCTGGGGTTGGAGGCTGGCTGGCCGGGGGTCCCCCACGGGGGTAGCCATATGTATTTCCACAAGGTTTGACACTAGATGCAATTTCAGTTGCAACTGTGGATGTGCTGCCAGATCTGAAAGGGCATGGGCAGAAGTGAGTAATGTTCTCTGGCCTTGCATATCTTGTAGGCCTTTCAGGTCTGTATTTTCTCTCGCTTTTTCCTCCTCCTGCGGAGAGCTAGTAGATTTACCCCGAGGCGCAAGGGACCTACTGACAAGAGGATACTGTTTAGAGTTAAATACATTGTCATGTTCCCTAAATGGGTTTGATGCATCCCTTACTCCATCACCCTTTCCTTCTTCTTCACCACCCACAGCCGACACATTCAAATCAGCTGAAAGATCAGAGATAGTCTCCTCTTCCTCCTTCAGGGATTTATCTGACACCAGCCTGTTTATTTTTCTCAGCCAGTGCTAGAACTTGTGCTTTTAAATCCATTCTCTGCTGGACATTTCTTTTTCCTCTTCTGACTCCTTTAGACCCTAGTACGGGCGTTGGAGGTGATTGGCCAGATTTGAGGAACTCTTTTCATGCCCCATATTTGGACTGTTTACTGCGCATCTTTGCTGTCTTCGAGACTGCTGATATATTTGTATTATTCTTTCACCCCAGCACCGTTGCACTCAATTAGTCAAAGAGTGGCTACCGAGTATCTGAGCGCCTGACCTTGAGGGGTGGAGAGTGTGCACCGAGCTAGGAAAGCAGTGGTCAGAAAATAGATTTAAAGAGTAGATGCAGCAAATAGGACACTGCACAGTATTGACCTGGGGGTTTACTGAGATTGCCAAGGAAAGTTCAATCAGTCAATCAGTTTTTTTTAAAACCTTCTTTATAATGCTTGCACTCCCCTCCTCAAACATGGCATTTACATAACCCCAGAGTGCCCAGTGGCGTGCTGAATTGGAGATAAACCTCCCCAGCAGATGGGCACCGAGATATGCAGGGAGTCTCGCTGTAGTGGCCTTAGTGCCTTCCAGACAGTAACTTAAAAATGTATATGGGTGTTATGCAGACACTGCACCTCATGCCACTTACTATAAATCCTTGACAGATTCAGACTCCGTTCAGATTCAGGCTCCCTTGTAGCTCCCTGTCGCATTAGGTCAGCTTCTTTGCTTTCGGACATGTTTTTTTTGGGGGGGGCCCAGTCCTCACGTCTGTGCAAAGTGCAGAGTTCTATTTTTCAACCCCCCGCTGCCCCGCGCTTACCGCCGAGTTCCTCACCGAGTCCTCGCTGTCAGTCACAGCGTCTCGCAGCATCTCCTGCAAGGCCGCGCCGTGACGATTGTCAAACAGAGCTAAGACGGGCACAACAGCAGCTGTGACAGCGGCCTACAAACAGCGGAGAGCGGCAAAAAGGGGGGCAATGCAGGTCTTGTATAGTTTGGTGGCACACGAAAACGGAGATGGCGGCCAGCAGTAAGCAGCTCCTCTCATGGGTGGACGGGGCAACCAGGGGACGCCATAGCAACGTGCGTGGGTCACGTCTGCCACATCCTCTTGTGCTTGTCGGGGCCGTGTTCCATCTATGGTGATGCATTGTACATGTTTACAGACAATGTACATTGTGAAAGTTTTTGAGGAGCTGGCTTTTTGATGGGAGACAGTGGACATTTCGACTACAAGAAGGATGTGAGATTGTACTTGTACATTATCATCTCACAGTTTTCTGCTATGCCAGATGTAATTGGCCAGTTTCTACGCTCAAGCTGCACCAGTTGTGTCCTCTGTCCTGTAGTGAAAGTGCTGCGCTTTGTGCCACATTGTCTTTGATGTTGATGTGCTGTGATTGCTATGTGTGTGCTGCATTGTGGGAGAGTCACCCCTACAGCTCAGATTTAGCAGCCCCTTATCCCTTTGAGGCGGTGTGCCTTTGACTTGTGTGCTTTTATGGTGCTTAGATGTTGGCGACTTGGGTCATTTGTGCCCTTGAACGGTTTTTGTACTCTTGTGCATTGTTTGTCTGCAGATGTGTTGTAGACATCAGGGGTTGTATGTGCATGTGGATGTGTCAGAGTGTGCCCTGCTACTTTGAGGTTGTGATCCACACTGGGCTACCTCGCTGTCGTGTCGTGCCCATCTCCCCCAGTTCCCCCAGTCCCTGGTCATATCGAGCTGTGTCCGGACTCCCAACTCCTTGCATCGTCTCCACACTGATGACTGTGGGCACCATTTCCTCCAGCTCATCCAGCTCCTCCTGTGGCACAGGACTCCCACCTCCAGTCGCCGTTGCTGCCTTCCTGTCGGCAGCGAGTTTCTGCTAGGTTTGGCTTTTCACATCATGCCAGCGCCTCTTGACCTCTTCCATTGACCTCCTCAGCACTCTGACTGCATCCACGTTGTTCACGATGGAATGCCATATTTCCGTTTGTGTTGCCAATGACACAGTGGAGTTGATGAACAGTTGTTGGTAGTGTTCTATCACCTCCGTGACAATGATCCGGTTTTCCTGCAGACTGAACCCTGTCTTCCTCTTCTCCTTGCCCTTACCCGAACACAGGGTTTCTGGCTGGTCCTCCGTGGGGCTTGTTGGGTTCAAATTGTCCTCTGCACTCCGTTCAGGTGCTTCCGTGGTGCTACGCAGTTTATTTTAATTTTGGTGTGCTTTTTTTTTTGGTTGCTTTTATAGTGCATTTTCCCCCATGATGCGTGGGAATTGCAGGCCTTTCACTGAATTTTGTATCTCGATTTGGGGCATTGCAACTTTTTTCGCGTTCGTGTTTAGTTTTTTTCGGCATTGCGTTGATTTTAACGCGGTCATTTGGCGCTTGATCATGAGACTATATCATGGTGCCACTGGGTTGGGAATACAACGTTAACACAGTGTTATTTTGACATTATAGACTGTGATGTGCACAGTTGCGTTAAGCTAATTTTGCAATAATTATCACAAGTTCTTGAAAATATCGCCCCATGTTTGTTGGTTTACTTTTCATGCTAAAATGGACTTTCACCCAGAGAATTCTTGTAAGGTTGTTGTATAATATATCCCCAGTCTGTCTCTTTCAGAGGTGTGTCTTAATGTGATAGTATTGATTACGAGGACATAAATAACACATCTATTTTAGGCCTCAGAGAAGTACAGGGCGTGTGATGAACTTTTTCAGTTGATCCGGTGATTAAGTTCATGGTTACTTCCTATTCTGCTTTAAATACGGAGAAAGATGTGCAAAAGATGATTTAGTTGTGTAACACTTTAAGTGATATGTGAATTTTTTGCCCTGTTAATAATTTGGAAATGAAACAATATTTGTCTTGTTTGTGGATATAGGGAACTGTGATTTGTTGATTTTGTGTATTAATAAGCTGTTTTATTTATTCATGTATATGAAAGATATGGTGACTTTGTGTAAAAAGAGAATATAAATGAAAAAAATGAGAAATAAATATTATAGACACACAGGATTGAAGTACTGACTTGTGTCTCTTTGTCTTAAATTAATCAATAGCAAGTGGGATTGTTCTCCGTTTCATGTTTGATTGATCTCTCCCCCACTTAGCGCTGTATTGGATCAACCCCTTTTTGTGAATGTTAATGTGATTTAGAGGCTTTCCTGAATGTCTTGGAATGTCTGCATGTGATCAGGACCCGGATACCAATCGCCTTGTTCATGAGCAGGTGATATAAGCCCATAAGGACACCTTGATATGGCAGCAAGATGAGACTACAGGAGAGAATTAAATCTATCTCGTGAACTTCTCTGCACCTTGGCTAAGAGATTATGTGGATTCATCATTTTGTGCCCAGGTTTCAACAACTTCGAATGCTTGTTTAACGTGTGACATCCCCAAATGTTGAGGTTAGTTAAATCTATAAGCAGGCAACCAGACTTGTTACCGTGAATATCACATCCGAATTTGTATGACTATGCTGCGGTGTGTAACCATGAAAACAAGGAATCTGCTGATTCATTTGATATGATTCACATAAAGTTTAATAAAACACATTTTAAGTAAGCCAAGCCATGTGTGTTAACATGGAAGAACTGGTTTCAAATGCTTTATGATCTATCTGCTTGTGTAGCATTTTTCTTCGGCCTTTCCTTAAAATAAACAGTGCACCAATCATTTCAATTTTGATCTGTGTTTTAACTGTTCTCTGTTTAAATGGTAATTAATGTGCATAATGAATCTTCTTTAAACTTGAAACTGATATTGTCATGTCAGTCTATTTACAATAGAAGCACTGACTATTTTAAGAGATGAAAAATTAGTTTAAGTTAGTGATGCATCACAATTTTAAATAATGGAAAGGGTGAGAGATTATCATTAATACTCTGTGAAGGTTACACCTTCTGATTAGATCAGTGTCACTAAATCTTCACTAGCAAGTTCTCTATTTCCACAGGTGATTTTGGAGTGAAATAGAAGGAGCTTGTCGATATGGTTTGTTCATATGATTCAAATATCGTAACTTGTAGTCACAGTTAAAAGAAAATTATTGTGGGTTAATCAAAATCATAACAATACTCACTTTCATCGAAACAAATCAAAATAAAACATCACCAATTAAAATAATTAAAACATTCTGGCTAAACACATAAGTCTCAAACCAGTGCCAGAAAAAGTACCACGCTTGGAGTGCCCGCCGGCCAGGGTTCCCGTCGCTGCCCCCTGCGGACCCGCCCACCACCAGCCCATTCGCCGCCCAGCTGACCCGCCCTCCCAGGCTCCTTACTTAAGGGGCACACGGGGGAGACACAGGAGTGACCACTGCGCCTTCGACGAGGCCTGGTCACCCCTCCTGCCTCCCACGCCTTCCGCTGTCTCCTGCCTGCCTCCTGCCTGCTGAAAGCACGACCCAGCCGCCGCTGGGCCGCCCGGATCACCCCCCTGCTGCCACGCTCGGAGTGCCCGCCGCCCAGGGTTCCCGCCGCTGCCCCCTGCGGACCCGCCCACCACCAGCCCATTTGCCGCCCAGCTGACCCGCCCTCCCAGGCTCCTTACTTAAGGGGCACACGGGGGAGACACAGGAGTGACCACTGCGCCTTCGACGAGGCCTGGTCACCCCTCCTGCCTCCCACGCCTGCTACTGTCTCCTGCCTGCCTCCTGCCTGCTGAAAGCGCGACCCAGCCGCCGCTGGGCCACCTGGATCACCCCCCTGCTGCCACGCTCAGAGTGCCCGCCGCCCAGGGTTCCCGCCGCTGCCCCCTGCGGCCCCGCCCACCACCAGCCCACCCGCCGGACCTACGACGTCACCGAACTCTACGCACTCAACGCCGGCCGAATCCCGGGATGCTATCGAGCCACCCCTTCCTTGTGCATGTGATGTGTTTGCGGAAATACTTGCATAAACATGTTTCAGGAAGTATGTGCAGTCAAACGTGGTCAGGTCATAATCTGACAGCAGTTTGTGATTAAAAGGGAGAATCGTGTGCAGTGTGTCTCGTCCGGATGGGCGGTCACCACAATGTCCCCACGGTGATCTATGCCGAGGCCTGGTGGAAATGGGTTACATACATGCCTGCAAACCTGCTTTAAACAGAACTCTCTTGATTTTTTCTCCAAAAGTGGCTTTATCATAATAAGAAGGCTGGGGCAAACGACACAAAGACCACACCTACCACTATCAGCAACAGTCATTGAACAATCAATTAAATTTCAAAGAAAGACAGGTGCACGAGTATGAGGAAACTGCCTCCACAAACCCTCTGTTAATCAAATCCCTAATTGTTAATTTAATGTCTTTACTCACCTCTCTGTGAGTATGTATAATAGAATGTCAAATATGTTAGATCTCCACGCGCGAAGCCACCCTGAATGGCACAAACTTTCACGTTCTTTCTCAGTGGTGTAATTAAGGATGGTCCATAATATGATTACTATCCCATTCTTTATTTATTCAATCTTCATATGAAAGAACAATTTGATTGTAGCCAAAATCAACAGCCAACACATTTCCTTCTTTGAGAATTTCTTCAGAACACATTATTCAGTTATCCTTATTCCACAAACCAATTTACCTGTTGCCATAGGATTATCCAACAAACATATGTTTCGTAATCTTCAGTCCGTCACATGGATACAGTTGGCAAATAGAATATCGTTTTCTCTGCGTTGGCATGCCATTCTATGTACCCTGGTGATATCCGTATCTGATGGTTGACTCAAGGCGATTCATATCCTTGAGACATTGAGAGCCCGGTCCAGACTCAAGTTTGAATGGGACAAATGGAGTGCACTGATGATGCGGCACCCGAATGTACTTTCAAGAGGGTGAGAGAGATCCCTTTGCAGGCTGGTGTTGCAAGCAATGGCACCCTCTTTCCGGGGGATGTCTGTGAAATCTTTTGAACTCCCTTTCACCCGTCGAGAGAACTGCCTTAAGGAGGTGCACTAACAGTGCACAACCTTTTATGTCGCAAAGTCAGTGCGCCTCCTTAGGGCATGTTTGCCTCTGCAGCCGCATCAGTAATACAGGAATGTCCTCGAGAGAGAGGGCTGGTGCTACAGGTGTGCCAGCGCTACCAGTGTTACAGAAGGGGCTGCAAAAGCATCCGTATCCCCTTCTGCAATACCAAAGTGCCATGGGGGGCCACCACAAAGCGGGAGCACACGCTTGTTGTGCCCCAAGGGCACATTCTGCAATACGGCCTCATGTGAACTGTAAATAGTTTTGTTTTTGTTTTTTAATAAAGTGAACAATCATTTGTTTAAAATGATATGTGCTGGGCTGGCTATACTCAAACCATTTACTGGGCTTGTAAAATTTAAGTTTCCTACATTCAACAAAAATAGGATGCCCCACCCCCCCATCAAAAGAATCATGTTTTTGTCATGTATGGCAGGGTAATACATAGATTACACACATATAAACTACATATAAGTCAGTCCTGATTGTACACTACCATGAGAACACTAACGTTTTAGAGTGGTTGTCAGGCTTAGGGCCTCGAAAACTAATATCTTGCGTTGTAATATTAACAGTGTATGTGAAATTGCTCTGTTATTTTCAGACGTTGTTTTCAGAACTGGGAATTTACCTTAGTCATGCCAGTAAAGCAGAGAACTGAAATGTTTTACTCTCTGAAGAGAAGAAGGGGTAGGCACAATGATTAAAGCTGTAAGGCCATTTGGCCTTGCACAAATCAGAGTTAAAAGGAAATAAAAATGGCAACATTTGCCTGCCTTCCGTGTGCTTCTGTAACATAAGCATTTCTAGTGTTCTGGAGCGATAATATGAGACGCTGTCTAGGAGGTCCCCCTACCCTGTCTATAGAAAATGAACAGAGAAGTTATAAAGAATACCAAGGACCTGTGTCACGAGGGCCGATTGTTAGAGGAGCATGCCAAAGTACCACTATCTGACTTAACACCTGCTGACTTTCTGAGGTATGCGGGGGTACTTAGATGGCTTGGCATATGAACACTTAGGGAATTCTAGTAACCACTCAGTAAATACAGTTACCATAAGGCTGATAACATATTTTTTGTGGTATCTACAAAATCCCACAACCCTTCCCCTTCAGAGTTGTGGTACATCATGGATTAAAAATAATTCCAGACACGCCCCATTAAAAATCAGGAACGGGGGAAATTAAGGTTCTGAGGGCTGCATACAAAGTTACCATTAGACAGGCCAGAGAGGTTTTGGAAATGTGATGGCGCGCGGAGTTACCTGCTCAATTTACCATACTCACCTGGGCCTATAAACATACACACTTTGAACAGGTGAATCCGGCCTTTTACCATTTGCCAATCAGGATTTAATGTATCTCTTAGGGCTTGTACCTATACACTTTGACCTACCAATCCTTACCATCTGTATTTAAGTCCTAAGGGATCAAGAGGGTTAGAATAATAGGTAGAAAAAATAACACTCAACTTCATATAATAACCACAGACTCAGGAAAAATGTAAACACTTTATCTATGTGAATTTTTAAATGTCAAAGTCCATTCAAGCAATATTAAAGCCTTTCAATTAGGAAAATAATAACTAGTGCAATAATATGTAAGAATTTTACGAGGTTTCTTTTAAGCATTGATACCTGGGAAGGGTGAGAAAAGGAAACAGCTGATACACATGCCCACACAGATTATATTTACCTAGAATGGTGTGAAGACCAACCCTGGCCATGGGCTGGGACAAAGGAACAGGACTCCCGATAGTTGAAGTGCCAACAGGACAGGAGCAGACCAGAGCAAAGACAGGTGCAGACCAATATGGATTCAGGACAGGACAGATGCAGGTCAGGACAGGTGCCCTCAACTAAAGTGCAAAGCCAGCGTCACACCCCTCTCTGCGGCTAACAGTCGGACCCCGATTGGGTTATCGATTCTTCTCCCTCAGAACCCCGATTGGGTTATCGATACTTCTGACAGAGTGCTCAGCCAGCACCTCTGCTCTCGATCTCCTATTGAGTGCGTTGGATCAGTGACAGGTCAGCTATTCGGACAAGTCGGACAATCTAACTAGCTAAACCTACCTTAGTTATACCATTTTCCATGGCAATGTACCACCACCCAGTGCTGCAAATTTGTGTATTCCCTTGATTTGATTGATCAAAAGATGAGGAGAGGTCATCACACCATACCAGTATGAGATCATTTCATTCAATAATGGAAATTATTGTTCCCACCCATACTTTTATTTTCCCATGCACTTTTATTCCACCCAGCAATTTTAGCTTAAATTTATACAATGTTAAACAATTTAGCAAGTTATCTTCCTCTTGGAAGTTCACGGGGTTGTGTTCCCAGGCGCATCGCAGGCAAGACTGTTGTTGCCATTAGTTCAATGCCATGGCTTGTGGACTCTTGGGGCTCTGGCTCATGCACAGTCTCGGGATTCAAGATGGCGTTACAATGTACTTCCCAGGTCCAAACACTGGCTAACAGCAAAGTCAAAGAGAAACAATTTTAGAACAAAGAATAAATGAATGCACTGTATACCATTTATCTCTACCCTATTCCCAATATTACGTTTTAACTACAGCGTTAATAGTTAAGCAGAACGAACACGGTTTAGTGAAAGCATAAGCAGATGCACTAGCATGTGAAACATGAAGCAGCCATCTTTAATTCTAGTGCGCAGCTGCAAAGATTTCCCACCAAAGCAGGGAGGACGTCACACCACGTGAGTGTGGCAGACACATGCGCAGTAAAATTCCTGCATTGCGGTGGCCATTTTAGGTCACTCGAGTTACTGTTAGTGAAAGCACAAAGACAAGCTTCCCCTAGATTTTGGTTTCGTTGGGTATTAAAGGTAGAGTAGGTCCACCTATGTCCAATATCCCTGCTACAGACTGGGTAACACATTTTGCAGCATTTTACTCACTGGAGGTTGGTGGTGATTCCCACCAGCAGCTGACTTTGGTTGAAAATGTACAGAAGGAAGGATGTGATCTGCCACAGTCAAAATTCTTTACGTCTATTTCCCTGGAGGGGACATATTGCACTTGGGGCCCACCAGTAGGAGAGGGGGGGCACTGACCACAGACACAGGAATGGTGTGATAAAGGCCGCTTTATTGGAATTAGGTGCACCCTGCCTACTCCCAACCTTGGCCTGAGCCGAACAAAACTATGCCTCACTAAATAAGTGAATGCCTAAAAACCCCCCCACCCCTAAATGGATCCCCAACATTGCAAAATCATACAACATCATAGAACATCCCGTCCGCAACATACCCCCTGCCTATCAAATGTAAAAGACCTCAGTGTCCCCCACCGTCTACACAAAACCAGCCCCAGGCCTCTTCCAATACCCCCAACTACCCCCCTTTCTTAACTAGGAGAAGCGCCAATGACGAATGCAGTATACCAGCACCTGATCCAGCGACAACACAGCTGTCCCTCACTACCCTCAGACCGCCTGTGCACCATCATCCAAGAAAACATCCTTCAACCACCTACAAACCCTCTAAAAACCTCCCCTCCCCCAAGCTTCCCCTTAAACAGGGCGGGCGGGCGGGTGGGCAAAAAACACGTCCCCACTGCCTGGACCCGGCTGCTGTGTCACTGCACACCAAAATGGTGGACAGTGACACAAGATTTCTGGCTTTATTTCCCCCCAGCCCAAACACAGCCCAAAAGGAGCCCAACTGCCCTCCCACAGCCCAAACAGCCCAAAACCCTTCCTGCTGTCCTGAGAGCCCCCCTCCCCTCCTACCGGTGCCAAAACTACCCATGGGGACAAGCCTCCCTCTGGTCGGCTGCCCCCCCTCAAATCCCCATTGGCAAAATATTTTGTAATAAAGCAACAGGATTGGACAAAATCCCTAGTGGGCCTCTATAGGCAGAACCAGGATGTGTGGGGTCCATATTTTACTGTACATGTCTTGTCCTGTTAGGGGTTGGGGCACACTGTGCTAACCTGAGCTTCACGCTCTAGACACAGAAAAGATTCTTTTTTCTGTTTCTTTTCCTAGGGGGAACTCCTCCATTGTCAGTACAATTGATCAAGTCTTCAGTCTGTTGCTAATTTCTTGGAAACATGTGGTGTAGGATGGGGGCCAACCTATACATTGTTTTTGTTGATTTATGTTCAGCTTTTGATATGGTCCCACAATATAATCTCTGGAAAGTTTTATCTGATACGTGTGTCCCCTTTGATCTTCTGGCTATCTTAATCAGGCTCTATTTGGGAAATTGTGCACAAGTGCAGTGCAGAATGTCAGGCAACTTAACAGCCCCTTTCCCTGTGGACTGTGGGTGAGGCAGGGATGTGCGCTTGCTCCCATACCTGTTTTCACTGTGCATTAATGACTCAATTTAATTCTGGGATGATTGTGATGGGAATGCACCGAGATTAGTGAACACTAGGGCTTCGGCCCTAATGTTCTCAGATGATATCGTATTACTTACTAAATCTCCTATGGACCTTCAGACTATCCTATGTTACTTTGAAAGATTTTGTGAACTGCTGAGCCTGGAAATAAATGTAGCAAAAACTAAATTTATGATGTTAAACCCAGGCCATTCTTCAAGATCCAACCCTAAACTTCTAGGTGTCCCTTTGGAGAGAGTTAACGTTTTTGACTATTTGGGGCTGCCCCTAAGTGAAGGTATGGACTGGTGTAATCACATAGAAAATAAGAGACTTAAAGTTGTGCAGCATACTGGGGCATTACTTAGAGTTTTTATAAAATCTTTATATTGCCCAATTTCACCAGTTGTGCAAATGTTAAGGCACAGATAGTGAGAACTGCAATGTATGGTTCAGAACTCTGGGGTTATACAAATGTCCATAGCCTACAAGTCTCAGAGAATTGTTTTATATGCCCATTTATTAGGCCTTCTTAGTAGTATACCATTAGTCCCCCTGAGATCTGATTTGGGATTAAGGCCCAACTCAGGGGAATTTGGTCCTATGCCCAATTTTTACTGCCAGTGGATCTGGGCCACACCTACATTTTCATCCTATTTAGATGGTCTTAAGGATTGGCTGAAGATTGCAGGGGCAAGTAATACCCCCTGGTTCAAATATGTGAGAGACACTCTAGACAAGATTGGATGTAGAGATCTGTGGGATGTATGCAAGGATGTACCAGACACCAGTAAATGCTTGATAAAAGCAAGTAATTGGCAGTTCAAACGGGGCCAGATTTTGTTAGTTTCTAAAATAGGTACCAGGACTGACCAATTTCTCCCAGTTAAACTCACGTATAGCTTCAAAGAATTTTTAGATGCTATAGAGCCCCCATTAGCTCGCAGACTGTACTTGCAATTTATGCAGGAAACCCTACAAACAACTACATATACCAGTAAATGGTCTCATACCGTTCTTCCGTCAGATTGCCAATGACCGACCTGTGGAGCAGAGAAGGAAACTTTAGAGCACATGTTCTTTTTCTGTCCAACCTACTCACTATCTAGGAAGAAGTGACTTATGCCAATTTGCCGGGCCCTGGGTACAAAATATTATTCTAATGCATTCCCTATACTGAAAAATGATGTAAATTATTTAATTGTATTTGCAGTAACTCTGTTTTTATTGGCAGTATAGAAAGTAAGGCAGCGATGCCTGTAAGATAGGACATTATTAACCCATAGTGTAGAGATTTTAGTTCTAAGAATTTAAAAAATAGAACGTGCTAGTCGCTGTATGTATTATTTTATACCTGTGTATTTGCCCACGGATATGAACTAATGAATTAATGTTTCTGGTATTAATGTATGTGGCTTAATACACTATTGTTTCTCCTTATTTTATATTGTTATTTTCTTTGTGTGGTTGAATGATAGGGCCATGCAAGTCTCAACCATGTGTGCCTCTACAATGCAGGGCAAACCACGAATGCGACTTAACCACACAATTTTGTGGTAAAGGCATACATGGTAAGGGTGTCTGTGTGGCTAAGTCTGCCACTACTCCAATCCTTTTCCCCCAAGCCCTTAATTACAAACCCCCCTATTTGCCCCCTCCACCCTTCGCCCCTAATTACAAACCCCCTACCTGCCCCCTGCCCTGAGCCCTAAATTACAAACCCCCTACCTGCCCTTCGTCCTAAGCCCTAAATTACAAACCCCTACCTGCCCATGAGTCCTAAAAATGCCCATTCCTTAAATACTCCCCAAAACCAGCCCTTAAAGTTACCCCAACCCCCACTTCCTGCCCTGAGCCCTAAAAACGTTCCACCTCCTTAAAAATACCCTCTTACTCATATACTCATCCATCTCACCTTGCAGACTCAGATCACAATTTCCCAGCATATATTCAACTTTTAAAGTGATGCAACTTCAATATCCTTCTGGAAGTTGCTCTATTGGACACTTTGGTAATAAATAGGTCCATGTATGGGTGAAGTTCTGTTCTTACAATAAACTCAGTCACTTTTATGACTGGTGTCGAAAGGTTTTTATGTTGGTGCGCAGCATATATCTATTTCCAACCACTTGAATTCTTCATCACACTTCCTCCACTATACCAAATTCTTATTCTTTCTTATTAGCCTACACAAGGTTTCCTTTTTTTCAGGAAAGTTCTGTGTAAACCGAGAATAATATTCTGCTAACCCTGGAAAGAAGCAAAGTTGATCTTTACACTAAGGAGAAGAAGCAGCTTCCATAGCTCTCACTAGATTAAAATCGAAGATCGTCTACCTTTTTTCTAGTCAAATCGTGCACTTCTCTTTCTTTATTGTCAGCACACTTGTCTTTAAAATGTACTGTGCCTGTTGAGAGCAAGGTCATGCTCTTCTCAGCTTGTTCCAAAGAGCAAAATGTCATCCTGAAAGTAAATGTTATTGTGTTTACCCCTAACAAAAGTAAATTACATTGTGGATACCCCTAACTGCAATGTCTATCCCTACCATCCCCCCAACACTCACAGGACTGCTAAACAAAACACTACAGGAATCATCAACAACAACCTAAGAAGAGTCCCACTCATTCAAGACCCTACTTCATCCCCCATCAAACCCTATCTTAAATGCATACTCCTGAATTGTAGATCGGCCTCCAGACACGCAGTGGACATAGCTGACCTCATTATCTCAAAAGATTTGGACCTGATAATGTTAACTGAAACCTGACTTACGGAATCATCCACACCAATCATCGACATTCTAGTACCCCCAAATTACGACATCATCAGACTGGATAGAATTGATAAGACAGGGGGGAGGGATCGCCTGTGTACATCGTAGCAACATCTCTGTAAACAAAGCTATATCCCCGGTATTCCCTTCTTGCAAATACATGTGCCTCAACATCTCCAGCAACGGTAAACCACTATGCTCTTTACACACCATCTACCATCTCCCAGGTGATAACTTCATCTTCACCGAACACTTGATGGATATGGTCTCTACAAACAACGGGCGTCAAAATACCCAAATATTCCTTGACGACTTTAATCTCCATTAGAACGAACACAATGATGCAGTGGTCAACAGTCTCAAAAATGTCCTCGATGACCTAGACCTCACCCAAATTTGCCACAGCCCAACACATAATAAAGGCTCAATCCTGGATATAATAATCTCCAAAAGTGACTCCATTCAGCTTGAGTCGATCCAACCCTGTGACTGGTCAGACCATCACATCATCAACTTCTTGATCAAGGAAACAGTGAAATGTAACTCCGTTCAATCCACAAGACCAAAAATATGGAAAAGAGACATACAAAATCTCAACCCTAACTTATTACCATCTCCCAGCCACAACCTACTTTTGCCCCCTGCAGGTTCTTCCAAAGTCCGGGATCTCACCAACCACTACCTCAATGCCATGACCTACTTAATAAGCGAGGTAGCCCCCCTTCAACTAAAGAGAGTCTTCACAAAAGACTCTAAGCCCTTTAACAATGGTCTACTCAACGAGTATAGAAGGTCTCTCAGAACATCTGAATGCAATTGGAGATCAGTCCCATCTGCCAATCACCTCAAGATACTAAGGAAAAATAGAAATGCATATTTCAGAAAGATCAAGCGCACTAAAGCAGACTTCTTCAACCACCAACTAGACCAAGCAAGAAATCGTCCCCAAAAACCTTTGAATGAATCAAAACCCAATCTAAGGATGCACCTCAACGTCTACAAGACTTAGCTTGCCCGCAACCCAACTTTGAAGGATTTTCTGCCTTCTTTACTCAGAAGACTGACAACATCAAGAAGGACCTCCTCAATGATCTAATCTTACACTCGGATCCTTATACGAAAACCACCCCTGCACTTCCAATGGCACCACACCAAATCTCATCAAAGTATGACCTAAAAAATTACTCAGCTTGGTCATCCTTTGCAACTTACACTGAAGAAGATATATATAAGATTCTTAGTAGCCTGAAGCCTGCTAATCATTTCACCGATCCTCTCCCCGCAAACGCTGTTAAAGACTTTACTCCTCTGCTTCTGCCTCTCTAGAACAAGGTCATTAACAGTACACTTCAACAAGGCTGCATCCCGGACACCCTCAAAGTTGGACAGGTATCACCCATTCAAAAAAAAAAAACCACGGCGGACCCTTCTGACCTAAACAACTATCACCCTATTTCCAATATTCCTACCTTGGCCACATTATTGGAAAAATGTGTACACCAACAACTGACAAGGCATATTGATCACTTTGACCTTCTTAACACACACCAATCAGGCTTCCGAGCAGCTCATAGTACCGAATCAGCCATGACACACATAATTGACGATGCGCTACAAATCCTTGATCAGTACGGAACTTTCCTACTCATCCTACTAGACCTCTCATCAGCCTTTGATACCGTCCTACATGAGAACTTGGTAGATCTTCTAAAACACAGAATTGGTCTATCTGGGTCAGTGCTAAACTGGTTTACCTCATTTCTCCAAAACCGGACACAAACATTCAAGGTCAGCAATACCTTATCTAAACCCGTCCCAGTAACGTTGGGGTCCTCACTTTCCCCGACATTATTTAATCTCTTCATGTAACCTCTCTCCGAAATGCTACACGTGTCTAACGTGCAATATCACATGTATGCTGATGTCACACAAATATACCTTAAGATCCACACCCTAGAAGACATCAAACTGTTTAACTCAACGCTTGGGAATACCCAGACATGACTGGCAGAAAACCATCTCAAATTGAATGCCCTAAAAACCGAATTCCTTCTAATAGCTCCACCCGCCAAAGTCCCCGTTATGCAAGAATGAATCAAACATCTTACGGCACTCAACATTCAACTAACCATTGTGGAGTCTTCTAAATCTCTGGGAATAACTCTTGACAGTAACCTCAATATGCAAAAACATATTAGCAATGCAACAAAGGGAGCAAACTTCCAGATAAACACACTGAGGATGCTGAAATCCTTCCTTCCAGTCAATGACTTCAAGCAGGCAGTTTACGCTCTAGTTATCCCTAGAGTAGAGTACGGAAGTGTCTCTCTGTGTGGCCTTCCGAAAGGTACAACAGCACCTCTAAAAGCTTCAATAAATGCTGCAGTGAGACTTACTACTGGAAGCCAGAATTAATTTGAAAATAGCATGTATGACGCATAAAGCCTTGCATCGCAATGCACCCAGCTGTCTGGCACAGAAACTGACGATTTCTGGTGGGATAAGATCTTCAAGAAGTGCGGAAAACCTACTACTGAAACCGCAAAGGTTCAACAAGAAGAAAACCTATAAACGAACCTTCTCAGGGATGATGCCCAGGATTTGGAATGCTTTACCCCCAGAAACCAGACTTAACTCTTCTACTGCATCTTTCAAAAAGGAAGTAAAATCGATTCTCATGGTAAAATTCACCTGAGCATAATCTAAAGAAATTTCAGGACCTAACATACCCGAGCTACTAATCACTACTATGACAAAGGTCCTTCTAGACATCCTAGACATTATAACTACCCTTTACCGGTCTCAACTGGATTGTTTCTGTATTGTACCTTACTGCTTTACTTTTTTATGATGCTATGTATACGTGTTTAACTTGCATTTAATTGATGTATTAAGAACCTAACTTAATGTAAAGCACTCTGATATCCACAAGGGTATTGTTCGCGTTCTATAAAACTTTCAAAATAAATAAATAAATAAACGAACTGGAGCAAGGCTCTTCAATATTATGCAGCACGGAGGCCAAACTAAAAGGCATGTGCTTGTACATAAATGCCCCCTCAGGTGCTGCAAAAGAGGCCAGGGAGCTGGAATTATTATATAAGGATATCTGATGATAGTTTGACAATGGATCCAATGTGGAAAAAAAATCAAAGTCTCTTAATATAGTCTGCAGCATTTTACAAAAATTAGGTAAATGTTTTCTGGCTACCTAGATGACAGCAATGAGACTGTGCAAATCTATGGAAATTCAGAGCTGCCTTTAGCCGTTTTAACTAGTACAACAGGAAATAACCACTAAACCACCTCAGTACAATTATGTCATCTCAAAAGTTCCCTACGCAATGGCTTATGTATCACAGCAGCACATTTCTAACTTTTATGCAACCGGGCAGTACCATTGTAGAGAATTAGCTTATGAGAAAATACCATAACTAGTATTTACCCATATTTAAATACTTTAGGAAACCTTTTAGCATGATCATTGGTCATAATTCCATTTCCTTAATATCATCAGCTGCAAGCATTTGGCATAGGTGATTGGGTTGAAACCTATTAATAAATTCCACTGATGGGGCCACCTCATCAAACAAGATCCATTATTTTCCACAAATGATTTGGACTAAACTTTAACCCCTTTGAATTCTAACTGTACTTCAAAATACGGACGTATGACGGTACAACGCGTACCGTCACAACGCGTGCATTTGCAACGCGTCCCTTACAACGTAAGTCGTTACCACGACTTGCGTTGGGGGCGCGGATTGAGGAAAGTATAATTTACTATTCTAACACCAGTCCCCGTGGACACTAGGGAAGGTGTTGGAATAGTAAATATACTATTCTTAATGCTCTAGCGCCCTCCAGCGCAAGTCTTGGTTACGACTTGCGTTGTAAGGGACGCGTTGTAAAAGCCTTGCGGAGTAAAATCTGCGTGGTAAAGGATGTTTCCCTCAAAATACCCTACATCCCGAATGGGTTGGTTCCCGTAAGTCATCAGTTTTATATCAGACTGACATAGTTCATATCCCTCAAACATGATCAGTTAACTTTGCTGTTAGACTTGGCAGCCTTGGCATGGGTTTCCCCTGCATTTTTTGCTTTTGCCTCTTGTATTTTTGCAGTGGGGTGTATTTCGTTTTGCTGGTCTAGATGCTTTGGGCACTTTGCCACTGCTGTTCAGTGCCAAAGTGCAAGTGCTCCCTTTGTAAATTGTTATTATGGATTGGTGCTCCATGATTGGTTTGTTTGGTTTACTGTTAAGCACCTAGTACAGTACACTGTGTGTGCCCAGGGCCTGTAAACCAAATACTGCTAGTGAGCTAGCAGCACTGATTGTGCCACGCCCACAAGCCGATTTGCAACAGACTCTCAGGCCTGCCATTGTGGTGCCTATGTGCAGTCTAGCATTGCATGTAGACCTGGCAAGTGCACCCACTTCCAAGGCTCTAATCTTCTCTTTTCATACATTTGAATCAGCCATAAGGTATGCCCGAGGTGTCCCTGTGGGCAGGGTGCAGTGTACGTGAAAGGTAGGACATGCCCTGCTGTGTGTGGCATGTCCTGATAGTGAAATACTGCTAATTTCGTTTTTCACTATAAGACCATCTGTCCCGTAGGATAGAATTGGGAGTTTGCTCATAACATTTTATGAGTATTACTGCCCATGGGAACAAGATAGGAAAACAACGTTTGATATGCCTGAACTCAGAACGCCAAGATGCATCTTTTAGTGAGGGTGATGTTTACATTCTGGGTTTGAAAATACCACTTTTAGAAAGTAGGTATTTTCTTGCCTAACCATCCAGTGGGCCTCTGCTATGTTGTGTATTGACTGTCTGGCTTTGGGGTGACAGGGGCTGTTGATGTGCTCTCTGTTCACACAGTCACTTGTGGGGGGTGGGAGGTTAGGTATGTCCTGCCTTGCCAGGGTCAGTCAGGGCTGGGCTGACTAGACCTGTCCTGTATTTTGGGTAGGTGGAGGAGATTTCTTTCACATCTGAATGGGTCTGGTCTGCTGTGGATAATGCTGTCTCCTCCTCCTGCCAGGAAGCTGCACCAGAGAGGCCAGAACTGGTTTTGGCTGGGCAAAGAGCTTCTCTGCCACAGACAACAAAGCATTTTGTATTATAAAAAGAGGGGTCCAGACCCCAGACTTTTAAATTATTTCTGGGAATAAAGAGAACCTTTTGCCAAGGAGAATAGCTTGAGAAACTGAGGAGGAGTACTGCCCCTTTGCTGTTTGCTGTCTGGGGTTGACCTGCAGTGGCTGTTTCTGCCAAGGAAAGGACAAAGACGTTGCTGCATGCTGTGACCCCCGCTTGAGGAAGATCTCCAAGAGTTTGCCTCCTGTTATGAAGTTTCGGGGACACAAAGACATCACCACCAGCTCCACTGAACTTCCTTGCTGGGAGTTCTGACCTGCCACAGGGGGCCTGTTGCTGTATTGGACCTCTGGGTGCTGTTTTGCCGCTGAGAGCTGGAAAAGTAATGCAACTTCGAGAAGCGCGACGCATCCGCACCTGTTTCTGAAGGATCGCCAAAGAAATTGACGTAGTGCCTGCCGCAGCTCGAGAAATCGTGGCACACCGAATCCTGTTCACCGATTGCCAAAGTCCGAGATCACCACACTGATTTCGATGCAGGCCCTGCTTTGTGGCTGCAAGAACCAGCGCAGCATGGGACTGCTGCTGCATCGGATTCTGACGCATCCTCAATCCTCATGCATCGCATCTAGGCACAACGCCGGCAAGAACACCGGGGTCGCAGTAAGATACCGACACATCACCTCCTCGCACCTAAGAAACAGATGCATCACCTCCCCGCACAATAAGGAACCGATGCGTCACCGCCCATGCGTGGCAGTAAAGCACCCACCCATCACCTCCCCTGAAGTAAGGAACTGACGCATCACCTTCCCTGGGTGTAAAGAACTGACGCATCACCTTCCCTGCAATGATTTTTGTTTGTGTGCACGACGCATCCCAGATACTTTGTATGAAAAGTGTTACATCTGCAATTTGCTTTGAACAGAACTATTTCTACCTTTTAAAGGTCATATTTTTATTACTGTATTGTTATTTTTTTGTCGGTTTGGTCTTGTTTGGTTTAGATAAAGATGACATATTTTTCTAAACTGGTGTGGTGTTCATTTGTAGTGTTTTCACTGTTCGTGTTCACAAATGCTTTACACTCAGCCTCTGAGATAAGCCTATCCGCTCGTGCCAAGCTACCAAGGGGGTGAGTAGGGGTTATTTTAGAAGTGTATCCCCCTTACCCTGACTAGGAAGAAGGGTCCATACTTGGAAAAAGCTACCTACCTTTGCCAACTAGAGACCCCCATTTCTAACATTTCCCAAAGGAAAGTATAACGTGCAACATAATCTGCCACTGCTCTTACCTCTCTTACCTTGCAATAAATGTTATTCCTATCCTTGCTTCCCACTTCACTAATTTGTAAATTGAATTCTTCAGTGTGATTGACTTCTTCCTTGATGGTTACTGCATTCACCCTCCCTTTCCATCCTCTAGAGTTACCATCTGTTTAAGCATTGCATACGAGGGCATAGAGTACTTTCATTCTGAACTTTCAACATACTTGGCCAATAGCCAGGCAACAATCATTTGAGGTTATTAGTCCTTTATGTCCACACTTGGAACATGAATAGCTGACGCTATTCACATTCCTTTTCTCACTGGTCCCCTTTGTCAATTTTTAACACTCTTTGCTCTGAAATTCTTGACATGCTTCGCTGTCACCACATCCTCAGTAGTAGCTCCCAACATTTATTGTAGCCCCAGATTGGTAATATCCACTCTTTTTACTATTTTGATTGCCATTTGTATCTTAAGGTCCTCTGTATTCAACATGTATGCTTGTACTCTCCTGCTGTGAGCTTTCTCCACCAATTGATCGCTCAGCATTTCATCCTGGGAATTCTTGTAGCTTCAAGTGGCTGCCAACAATCTCTGTATTGCAACAAAGTACTCAACAGGTCTCCCAAGAGCTGACCTCTCCTTATGAACTGTAATCGTTCAACTATCTCATTTTTCTTAATACTTCCTTTTGTGCTCTTCCTCACCTTCACCTTCTAAGGGTGGTGGTAAATGCTTTACCACTCTGCTACCCTTAGGTCCTTGACAATGCTTGAGCTCTGTCACTTTCTTGGAGACTATGAGAATACGACCCCACACCCCACCTAAATGGAGGCTTCAAATCCCTCCATAGATTCATCTCACAGTAACCCAGTCTCTCCAGACTGTTCAAAACATTGGTGGTGCCTCCATACCTTCCATGATGTGTAAAAAAACAACTGTAAGAGAGGAATGGAAACCCTCATAGTGGTTTAATGGTGTTTAAACCTTAAATATAGTTGCTGCTTTATTTCCTGGATGGCATAAAGATTGGCAGGAGAGGAAATGTCTATAACAAAGTTAGAAAGACTTGTTGAATATTTGATGATGTGCTACATATGAGGCAAACTTCAATTCCAAGAAAATTAACCAAAGTATAGCCAGACTCAGTTCAAAGGGATTTTGGACATTCCCCAATGCTTCGGTATGTCTCGGCCGGTGTAGAGCCAAATTGTGCCAGTAGGAGTCAACAGCATCTTGCTCTAGTGTGGTATATGACAGGTGCTGCAGGAGTCAGCATAACACCTCCTGCCGGACGTACATTGTCAGGGCACCCTTCAAGGTCAATCACAAAGTTTTGTGGCAGTGGATCTACTTCTGCCAACAGTCCTTAGCACCAGCTGGACAATGTTTCTGTGAGGGTGACGTCCGGTACGTTTGCAGCACCATGCCTGAATAGGAAATTGACCTGTGAGAGGTACTGGCACCGGAATACTGACACCAGTTTAAGGAAACCTTCCAGGCGAAGGCTGCTTTGTAGGTGAATAATCTTAAACTTTAGATTTCCCCTGGTGGGAATTTAATTGGCTATAAAGTAGATGGCAGACGCTGTTAAGGTGAGACGCTTTCTATTTCTGACCGCTCACAGGCCTGCACCAACATTTGTGTCAGTGACGTATTCTCCCTCTTGGTGTGGCTCTCGTCGCCAATGAAATGTATTAGGTGAACACACCCAAAGAGGAAACCACGAGCCAACTGGCAGCCCTGGAGAACAGACCTCCAGTTCCAGCCAGAGTTCTCCAATGAAGAATTTGTCACAGTATGCTCTTACAATAATCTTCAGTGCTAGTCACACGGAGAAGATGCAACGTGGACTCCTGTGACCTTACAGTAAAGCAGAAGAGAGACTCATTCTAATCCACAAGACTCAAGGTGCACAGCGCACACGCCCCCTCTGTACATGTCAATGGCAGCCTGTGTACAACCACTTACCCTAGAGGTCCACAAACAGCTGACTTTATATTAAAAGGCACGCAATATAATTTGCAGCTCACAATCTAATTTTAACAACAGAGTTTCCAGTGGGTGAGACTCCATTAGAGAGGCGCATACCATGGAAAAGGTCCAAATATAATAGATGAAAAAGCGGAACCCTCAGTTTCCATGGATCAGAACCCATTTTCCTTACTGAAATCATCTGTTGGGAGACTTTTGTAACTATAAAGAAAGTGGCATGTGCTATACAAAAGCATAACAAAATACACTTAACATCTTAGCAGAGCACACACATAATTACAACTTGCTTAGTAATAATATTAATCTTTATTTGGCATATAAAAACTATGACCATAAAACGAACATCTTAAGATATACATACATCAGGCAAAGGCAGAATTTACAAGAGCAGCCCCATACACATTAAAACCAAATTTATATACTGTCATAGTCCCCCACTGTTGCTTGATTTGCAAAGTTCATCCAACAAGTTTCAATGCAGATTAAAAAAATAAAACAACACAATACTTGACTAATACATTTGTAGCAATAAAAACTTAGTGAAAAATAGCAAGAATTCTTATGGGCTTCAAACAACCCTCGTGGTTCTTAATTTTAAAGCAGATCTCAAAAAAATGGAAACACAAAAGAGTGTAAAAACATCTGATGACAATTCTCAAAACAGTAAGGCAACACGTGCCCATTTGAATCTAGGCTTTCTTAAAAGGCCCTTCGGGAATACTCTTCTGGGATATGCGTAGTGCGGACAGAGGAGCACAAAATGTAAGGTATCCTATGGAGACCTACTGTCGCAGCCACAGGGTCCTCTATGTTCTGTGTGCGCAATAAAACCAGAGGGTACAGCCAATAAATTATGAAATAAATGTAGTTTAAAATGTGTAATTGAAAATCTTTCATGTGCACTAGTTATGAGAGATAAATATGGTCCATGCCCTGCGATGACCTAACTAAAATGTGTTCTCTCACTGTGGGCTTGTAAAGTTCACTATCCTCACGCTGCGCCTTAACATACTTATAAAACAGGTCTTTAATATGTGCCTTTACCTGATTTCCCAACTTTTCAGGGTTGTTAAAAAGATCTACATGCCCTATTGTGGAGAGAGTGTCCTTTCTATATTTTAACCATAGGATTTTAAGAGCGTGATCAAGGGCAAGACAGTCTGTTAAAGCCTACCTCTTTGTTTGCCCATCTCTTCGCCCTACACAATAGGGGTTTAAACGCCACCATGTCAGAAATATATTTAGACCCCAATTCTTTGTGAACAATGTACGCAGGGGTGCTGTGAGGGACTTTGAGCAAGCGCCTAAAATATGTATTCTCTTCAATTTGTAATTTATAAACTGCCTTAAATCCCCAATCCTCACTACCATATAAAACTTTAGAGCAACAGATGGATTTGTTTAACTCTGAAATCATCCCTGGTGACCAACGGCCTAATCTATTAGCAAAATTAGCTATTGCTCCTGTGGAGCTTATCAGAGCGAGGCATTTCTCCTCTAATAAGTGTTTACAATTCAGTTTTTCATCAAATAAAAGGCCCAAGTATGAGAAGGCTGCTACTTTCCCTAAGGTGTGTGCCTATTGTATAATTGTGAGACCACCTGGACTTCTTCCCAATTTCCATTATATATGATTTGGCTAGATTAGGAAACAGATCCATCTTATTCATGAAGGTCACAAAACCGTCTATTAAAAGCTGCAAACCCTTTGAGGTGTGAGCGAGAAGTACAGCGTCATCTGCATAAAGCAGAACAGGGACTACTCTTGTACCTATCTTTGGGGTGTCTGCTTGTAGGGCCATTAGTGCTGAATCAAGGCCGTTGATATATAATGTAAATAAAGGTGGTGCTAATATGCAGCCCTGTCTCACCCCACTAGAACAGTTAAAAAGGTCCCTGGTCTTCCCCACCTGTGTTTATCTGACCACTGGTGTGGTATTTGAGTGTAGGGCCATTAAGGTGTTAATCATAGCTGGATCTACCCCACGTTCTCCCATGAGTGACCATAGTTTGCAATAGTTCACTCTGTTAAAGGCTGAAGTGAGTTCCACAAACGCTAAATACAATGCCCCTGGTTTGGCTAATGTGTAGTTAGCTGTGATAATATAAAGATTAAGGCATTGGTCTGTAGTAGAGTTACCAGGTCGGAACCCATATTGGACATCCGTTATAATTTGGTTGACCTCTTCCCATTCCGACAGCCTGTTTAAAACCCCTCGCCCCAAGACCTTCACTGAAACATCAATAAGAGATATGGGACGATAGCAATGTGGGCTGTCCCTGTCTCCTTTCTTGAAAATGGGAAGAATAGTGGCAGTGGACCATGATGCTGGCATTACTGAAGCTACTGCCACTTAGTAGGCCACTGTAAACAATTTGAAATCCCAGTTGTTTATTTGTGGCTTGTGAAGTTGCACACTGAGCATATTTATTCCGTTGATGAGCTGCTGAAACTTGCAGCAAGGTGTGAGCTACACGTGACCTCCTACTGCTCCCAACCAGGATACAGCTAAGAAAAATAATACTGATGTTAAGTAAATTTTTGGGTTTTTTGCGGCCTTGGGCGCAGATGTGGACAATGTGGCCTGCCAGCAGTAGGCCTAGCTCGGAGGATGTAGAGGAGACTGGGTGACCTGATGCATGGACGTGCCCTTATTGAAAACGGAACGTCGGCTGGTCTTTTCTACTCGGACCGTTTGATAGGCCGTGGCCCCGGCTCGCAGGGATGGCTTGTGGAGGAGGCCGAACACTTCCTGATCTTCAGTCCAAGCTGATTCAAAGAGTGGTCCCTTGTGGACTTGGACCAGCCCTGGGGAAGCATCTTTTGCCACTGTGGCAGTCGTGGGGTCCAAGACAGCAGAGAATGAGGCAGCAGCAGCGCCGCGAATCCTGTGATGCAGCCTTGGATGTGGCCGTAGACATTGTGGCACATGCAGATGGCCGAGAACCGAGGGAGACAAAGAGGCAGAGTCGACCTGCTACCCTGATGCAGTTGCATTGAGGTGGACTGATGTCGAGTAGATTGCACGAGGGCCCGATTGCCATCATTCCAACAAGCGTGGAGGACATCTGGACATCACCAGCTTGGCCCAAGGCCCAAGATCACTGCCCGTGAGTGCAACAACACCCTGAAGGCAGGGCTGAATAAAAGAACCCCAGCAATGGCGAGAAGATCATGCTGTGTAAATATGTAATATATATTTGTCCAACCCTAATCGCTTCAACTTTTCTTAAAATGTAACCTTGAGTGAATTTTCAGCTTGTGTATATGTCTCTAACGCTAGCATCTGTGTAATTACTAGCATTCTTATGTAAATTTAGAGTTTATCTGTTTGTATCTTTTATGTAATTCATGTACTCTGGCGTCTTTATGTCATGTAACTGGTTCTATTGTAAAGCTCTCTGATGCCTTCGGGTACAGTTTGCGCTATATAAAAACACATACATAAATAAATTGAGGTATTTGATGTTTGGCCGGACAAGAATATAAGAGCAATCGATCTCCCGCACATTGCTGCACATTGTACCCACAATGTCTGCGGGTAATGCCTCATGTGTTCTGCAGTCAGCACACTCCAGCCAGACAGCTTTGGGGCAAACCCCATGTTCCCAAGAGCATGGATTTGGCTTTTGGAACTGGAATCAAACTGGTTTCTGACGAACGACAGCCCTGACCGTCACAACACTAACTCAGCTCCCCCAGCATTTTACAGTCATGCATCTCCTCTCTGGCGCACGCCTGCCACATGCTTCCTATGCCATTTGAGAAACTTTCAGTCAACCATTGGGTTTTTTGGCTTAGAGTATTCTCTTTTCGTTTGTCCCAGAATGTATTCTTACTTTCTCTGCATGTAATAGGACATTTTAAATATGAAATCCCTGATGTGAAGTGGTTTTCCGAACTGACGTGCAACTGACACTCTTTCTTTCTTCCTTTTTGCAGCAACATTGGTTATCCTTTTTGTGATTCGAACCCTTTGTGAATTGGGTATACGTACAAATGCAGTACTCTGACCTAATATTCAAACCTAGAGTTCTTGTCTACCATCGGCGGCGTGGTATGCTATGCACATTTTATGAGATGTTGCTTCTGTTCATGTTCTCTTCATCCAGAGTGGTACGGGCTTGGATGCTTCCAGCATCCTTAAGCCCTGGCAGATGCTGACAGCCTCCTGATGTGACCGGTGCCCTCTCTGGACATGGGCTCTGTTACGTGATTAAACTGTTTGAAACTCACTTGCCACCCGTCCGACCTTCCACCAAAGGCAGCCATTTTGGGTTTGACATTTAGTCCGTCGAGAGCCAGACTGGGAACTGAAAACAGCCCTGGCAAATGTTCCCAGTCCAGCCCACATCCAGCGTGTAGCGAGCAAGAGCAGCGAGCGAGCGATTCCGGCGACTACTAGGGAGTTTGGGGGGGTTCTACCCCCAAGAAAATTTTGGAAAAAGACTGACCAAAATGGTGAATTTTACAGCACATTTTCCATTACATATTCAATTGTATCAACTTTCAAAGCACAGCAAATAGTAGATGATGACCTTAAAGAGCACCAGGTTACCCACCCAGTCATATATACCCATTTACTCTCTTTCAGAGAGCACCAAAAATAGACATGAGTAGTGAATCAGAGAGAACAAAGTAAAAGTAAGACCAGCCCCCACCTAGTGAGGCAACAGGAGGAGCATTGTGATGGGGGCGTCCAGGATAATTAAAATTGTTGCAGCACATGAATCATAAGGCAGTGTCCCTGCCTGCGGGGGCCGGCACCAGTTAGTGAGTAGCCCTCAAACTGCATGATGCTCCCCCCATCGTGGCACTAATCATCAGAGGTGCAGCTTGGGCGAAGCCAGAGATAAACTGCTGCACTGTGGCCCTTCAGAATCACTCTGTGTAAGAGTAGGAGCTGTTTATGTGAGTGACCTGTTGTTGCCTCAATGCCTTTTCCTTCTGCTTCACCCCAAAACACTGATTCCCTTCAATCAGCCAAAAAGGCGTCAGTGAAGCCTTTGTGCCGAACTGAAAAGACACATATTGAGCTTTTTAGGGTCTCAAAGCCATCTTTTGAGCAGGAAAAAACAGCCAACAGCTCTGTGAATAGTGTGCAAGATCTATAATGTAAACCGCACAGCATCAAATGTAGTCACCAACTTGCCCTATACTTAGCTAATAAGCCTAAAGAAGCCAGCCATACAGTAGGTGATGGCACAATACATATGCAAACCCCAGCGGGAACAATCAAACAAAGTACCATTCTGGTATGCTGTAATAAGGGTAAATAAGTCCATGTAGCTGAGAAGTAAGTAGGTGATGGTTTATTCTGGTAGATAAGATAGCGAGCGCCCCACCAAGAGCAGCCTCCTTGCTGCTCAGCCCATACTCTCAACTGACACTCCCCAGGTATCCCAACACTCTATAACCTCACCACACATACCAACGTTCTACAGCACATCCACACTCGTTGATCAACAAGGGCCATGAATCAGGAAAGATGCATTGTATTGAAGATCAGAAACAAATATATGCCTATTGTTGGCAATTGTTAGTGATGCAGGACTGAATGAAAATAAAATAACTGTTAGGTTTCACTCTACACTAGACAATTCCTAGAAGACTGGCCAATAGCTCATTCATTTATGTCATGCCATTCAGATATGTTGTATCATGTTATGTTGCTTGGTATTTTTATATCCCGACATTTACCAGTTACTTAGCCTCATTTCATCTTTGTACATTCTTCAGGTTGAAGGTGTGATTTTGTCCCAACACAAGTTTTCCACTGATGGATTGCTGTCTGAATTTCAAATTGATGAGATAGAGTGGTCTGTCCAGTGTGAGTGACGCTGTTTTGGCTGATTGAAGGGAGTTGGTGTTTCTGGGCCAAGCAGAAGGAAAAGGCATTGAGGAAACACCAGAGTATTTTAAAGTGTACACATCATCATCGCTCAACGCACGCACCCTGTGCTGATGTCGGCCCTGTATGTCTTTTCTCCCAGACACCCCTGACAGACACCGTGACTCTTTCATGGGCCGGGGGACAAGGCATGTGATCGTCAGTCACGTCCCACTGTCAGGGGCACAGTGAGAATTGCATTTACCTCTTTTTTGGGCCGAGTGTTGGACGTACTGCTCTGTGAACTGAGGGTTGTAACAACCCGTGTGTGAGCTAATGGTTAGATAAACCCTAGTCATTACTTTGCCCCCCCACACACACACAGACTCATTGACAGAGACTTCATGAAACAGGCATTCTTAGTTCTGCAGCAAACTGAGCCGTGCTGGAGTTTCTGTAAACGTCCCAAGAGTCAGTAAGGCTACTGTGCGCGAAGAGCTCCTATTGTGCTTGCCCTGCCCATTAAACATAGTCCTTAATATGGCACATAAAATAGAGAGTAATGGTACTATAATCCTTGGGAGGCCCTGTAGTCTTGAGGCAAGAGACCATCTCTCACGGGGGTTGTGTTGTCTCCTGGCAGGTATTTTTATTTGAGAGTGGGCAAGCTGGTAAGCAAATATAAAAAAGAAAAACACTTAAAAAAGAAATTCTGGTGCAAAATGGTTTAGATGGGGGGGTCTCGTAAATGTATACTGAAGCAAACAGTCAGAGCCCAAACCTAAAGATGAAGATTATGGCCTGAGAGAGTTAACTGCGCCACTAATGATTCTGCTTCAGGGAAACTAACACTCACTGAAGGTGATGTCCCTGTAGATCCATTCTGAAATCTTTGACTTGGACGGCACACCAAAGTCTAGAAGACTCTCCAAAGGTTCCCCCACGGCCTTCCCCCCACCTCGTAGCGTGGACCTGCTGTCTCACTCTCCCTGCAGTCCCAGCAGCATAGGGTACATAGTAAATACACTTAAGTAACACAGAACAGCAAAGTATGGGTGAGAGTGACAGCCAGGCTAGCAGCAAAACAGACAGTGTAAGGGCAAATGAGACATCTAAGTACAGAGTAAAAGAAATACCTTCGGTGCCGCTCCTCACAATACCAGAGTAGTGTACACATCATCATCGTTTCCGCTCATAGCCTAGAGCCAGGCCAGCGCTGAGAGTGCGGTGCCTGAATCATGAGAAGCGCCGGACCGGGGTGTAACACCCCTCCTCGACCCCCGGGTCAACATCTGCAGGCCATGAGGCCCTCACTTCAGAGGCCGTACAAGTTGGTTTGGCCGGGGCTTCCCGTTAGTGACCCGGAGGCAGAGTTCACCCTCCTGTGCAGGCCAGATTTGCACAGAGGCGCATAGCGACGTATCGACCAGTGGCTCATGCCTGCGGGGGTGGCCTGATTGAGACAGCTTAGGGGCCTTCCGGGCTGTGGGGAGGCCCTGCAGACATCACCTTTGGTGCACTGTTTAGAGCCTCGGCGACCACCCATCTACCACGCACTTGCACCTGCTGTTGGTCTGCTGGATGGGCCCACCTTGGTGACTCTCCCCCTCAGACCAAGGGAATGGGTAGCAGTATAGGGCTGCAGGGCCCAGTTTGACTCATGGGGATCTTCTCTCTACCTGATGCAGTTGAGTGAGCCCGTGTGGTCAGGGCTACCCGTTGGAGGCCCTGGAGATCTAGTGCGCCCTCCCTGGACAGGCATAGATTGCACGAAGGGGCGCAGCTCCCTATACAACAGAGAGACAGGCTGGCTGGGGGCGGCTTGCTTGTTCCACAGGGCAGGTGCCCCAGGCTGCGGTGAGGCCCTGCAGGAGTCGCCTTACTGCAAAGTGAATATCACCAGCTACCACCGGTAGCACCCGCACCCGCGTCTGTTGTTGACTCACTGGGGAGTGTGCCTTTGAGACTCTTCTGAGCCACCACCTCGCCTCACCCCTGCTCACAAATCCACTGCGCTTCGGAACCGGGTCAGGCCAACCCCTTAACTTTTGCTTTTAATTTCCGGCCCAGTCACGATGCGCCCCAGGGCTCTAACAGTGCCATGAATCAGGAATTGCATTGCATACAATTTAAACGACTGTAGGACGGACCCTGACTAGACTCACCTGCTGCCCTCTCTGGCCTCTGAGATGCCTGCCCTGCCTCCTCGCCTCACGAACAGGTCCAGCCACACACACTTTTTTGCGCACGCCCCCCAATGCGCATGATCATCCTGACCAGACCCCACCCCACTGAACTGTACCCCCAGCTCGTGGTGCACAGACGCGGGGCAGAGACATCTGCGCGCGGCATGCAGGGGATTGTATTTATTTAAACTATTCATTGATCATTGTTGTGTAGCCTAAACAAAATCGGACATGGTCACACGGACCACCAGTCCTTACACGGATGGTGCGTGCGGTGCAGCACCAGAAGTATTATGCATTGCAGATTGTTGTGCTACTGACTCACGTCAGTCACGGACCAGGGTCCAAATCGGCCCCAGCAACAAAACCGGTCCCCTGTCACAAAACCGGCCCCCACCCCATCCAGCCTACCGGGGGATAGTGCCAATATTGGCCCGCACACCAGCCCCCATAACATAATGTATATCCCATAAATAAATAGACAAGACAACTTGTTGATGGGAAAACATAGCTGCAGGTTTCTTAGCATAACTTATGCCAAAACATGGTGGTTATCTTACAGACGATCGAAAGGCAAGCCGCCCCTCGCAGCTTGCCACCTGATTGGCCAAGTAGCATCGCGGCCTTGGCCAGATGGTGCTTAGCGGTTGTGATGAGAGGATAGCCCCTCCCATATCCGGTGATCCATTGGACCACCCTCTTACTCACATCCCCCCTACGAGGGGCGGAGCGTTCAAACAACCCCCGGTTGTCCAGGTTTTCAACCGCCCGTAGGATAACGGGGCACCATCGCACCCCAGGGTCCACCGCACAGATCTCCCGGGGATATTAGACCTCAGCACCCTATATGCTTCTGAATAGGGTACTCCTGAGTACTTTTCCGCCTCTGGAACGTCCTGTAACTCCGCCTGCAACACAAATAACAGATATTAAAACATAACCTCCCCCCACCTCCTGAGATGCAGGGTAAGCGGATGGGAGGGAAACATCGAGGGGGAGGAGGTCAAAGAGGCTGCCTAGAGGGAGGGGGAAGCCTTATGTACTTCTGTCCCACCCCCCCCCACCTGGCCAGAAGTGACGCGCCTTCGCCGAAGGAGCAGCTGACTCACAGGGCTGCCGTGCTTGCCATCTTGTGACACTAAGGGGTCGGCCCTCTTATGAAGGTCCCCTGCGGAGAAGGGTCGGTCGGCCCGCATAGTGCCAATATCGGCCCGCACACCAGCCCCCATAATATAATGTATATCCCATAAATAAACAGACAAGACCACTTGTTGATGGGAAAACGTAGCTGCAGGTTTATTAGAATAACTTATGCCAAAACATGGTGGGTTATCTAACAGACTATCCAAAGGCAAGCCGCCCCTCGCAGCTTGCCACCTGATGGGCCAAATAGCATCGCTGCCTTGGCCAGACGGTGCTTAGCGGTTGTGGTGAGAGGATAGCCCCTCCCATATCCGGTGATCCATTGGACCACCCTCTTGCTCACAGCCCCCCCCCACGAGGGGCAGAGCGTTCAAGCGACCCCCGGCTGTCCAGGTTTCCAACCGCCCCTTAGGATAACGGGGCGCCGTCGAACCCCAGGGTCCACCGCACAGATCTCCCGGGGATCTTAGTCCTCAGCACCCTTTGTGCTTCTGAATAGGGTACTCCTGAGTACTTTTCCGCCTCTGGATCGTCCTGTAACTCCGCAACGGCCCTGGTTGTGGCGACCGTCGCAGCCAGGGCCCCCACCTGAGCTCACTTCCTTACTTGCATCCTGCTGCTACCAAAGCTTCCTGAAGGTCTAACAGGAACAAATCCATGCCTACCCTGGAGAGGTGAACTCCTTCCTCATCTAAGCATCCAGTGGATTTGGCGTGAAGTTCCCCATGTCTAATAAAGCCAAAACCCATCTGCTCGGAGAAGTTACGCATGGCGCAGTCAACTCTCCTGCGCGCTACCTCTAACGCTTGCCCAGAGCGTGCTCCATGCCACACCAGGCGCGGCGTGATCTCTGACCACCACAGCTCACCGGTCCCTAATAAGTTACCTATCTTGCTCATGTTCACCTTCATGTCCCTCAGCAGAAACATTTTGCCCAGTACTGGTAGGTCGTTCCCTCCAAGGTGTAACACTAGCACGTCTGGAGATGGAGGCTCCCCTGTAATTCTTGTTGTAATGTGCCCAACACCCCATTCCAACGCAAGCCATTGAATCCGCGCCATACAAATTGAGTTTTGAAAAAGCCTTGTTTCCACTTCCTGCTTTCGGGCCACTGAGCCAACTTGGAGACACCCTCGTGGCCCAACACCCAGACAGTTGTTCCTGGTAAATAAAGAGAAGTGGAGTATGAAACTACTTTTATTAAACACACATTAAAACCACACTGTAAATCGATACATAACACAACACACTGCTGTGGGACCGGGGTCCTTAAAATGGCAGCTCAGTGACTTTATGACTAGCGGCCATGTTGGCTTAAAAATTACTGCTTATAACTCCCTTTAAAATACTCCTAAAATTCTCTTGTGTGAACTGAATCATTGATATTGCTTTCATGGTCGAATGTACCTCTTATAACAATTCGAATGCCATCTCCCCACTTGCTTGATGCCTTCTATATGTAAGCCTTCGGAAAATGCTGTGGTGGCAGCGCCTATGCGGAAGGAGTGCGTGCAAAAGTGCTTGCCCGGGGCAGATACACCCGACAACACTAAGCATGCCTGCATGGCGTGTTCCACTTGATATTTGGAAAGAGGGGTGCCATCTGCATGTATGAGGAGATACCCGTACACTGCCGGGCGTGCAGCAAGATAGGCAACCACTAAACTGACTGGGCAAAACTTGTTCACTCCTAGGCTCTGCAACCAAAACACTTTACCTCCCCCCGCTGGTCAGTTTTAGATTGTCGCAGTGTGATCTTGAGTCCATCGCCTATCAATGACACATCATGCAACTGCAGTGCCACACCATTCGTGTCGTTCTTAGATCTAGCCACCAACTCGCATATCCTAAACGCACCAAAGAAAGCCAAGCTGAAAGTGGTGGCAAACAGTGCCGCCTCGAACTCTGAGGTGATGGCCTGGGGCAGCCAATTGATCATGCCTTGCAGAGTCTGGAAGTCGATGGGCGATCTGCTGTCAGGTGCCTTGGGTTCACTTCTAGCCCACCCTTTTAGTGCTGCCCTAATTACAAAGGTCTTGGTAGGGTCAGCCTGTCCCTTTAGCTTGGCGTGGTGGCTGATGGCTGCTAGGTGGCCCGCTATCCACGAGTGGCTCTTCTTGTTGTTTTTAGCCCACAGGATGAAATACTGCACTCTCATGTCTAAGGATGCCCCAATTTCCTCCCACGCCCCAACTGTGGCACAAAATTTTTCCATGCATGCCCTGTATCTCTTTGGTGCCAACGACAGCTCCCTCAGGGCCCTCATTCGTTTTACCACTTCAACAGGTACCAGAGATGTGCCGGGAAGGGGGTGGCTTCCTCTCTCGCTCTCGGCCAAGCTTCTCAAAACCGTTGCCACTGAAAACGAGAGAGAGCGTCAGCTGCAATGTTTTTGGTACCTTGAATGTGGCGCTCCCTGCATTCGACATTGTTGTACAGGCAAGCTCGCACCAGCTCACGCAGGAGGCATAACACCAAGGGGCAACTGGCAGAATGGGAGTTTATGGCTTGCACTACTGCCAAGTTGTCCGACCAAAGCAGGACCCTTTTGGCTGACAGTATTGCAGGCCATAAGTGGAAAGACACAACAATGGGAAATAGCTCTAGGACAGTGATTTTAGCTGTAACCTTTTTCTTAAGACAGGCGTTGGGCCATTTCTGAGCGCACCAGTCCCTGTCCAAGATGGCACCAAAACCGTGCTTACCAGATGAATCAGTGTAGAGGGCAAGGTCGGGGCTGCCAGCCCAGGGAGCCCTCCAAATCACTGCCCCATTGAAATTGACCAGGAACTCAGCCCACATAGCCAGGTCATGCTGAATGCCTTTGCTCAGCTTCACCATATGGTGCTTTTTGGTGATATTGGCAGTGGCCCTAGTGAGTCTCCTGGCAAACACCCTCCCTGCTGAGATGATTCTAGCAGCAAAGTTGAGGAGACCTAAGAAGCCTTGATTTCACTCAAGGGATTCCCTGTCCAATCCAGCTAGAGCTTGAATTTTGTTTGCCAGGTCGCGCACTTTCTCCGCTGGTAATCTAGACTCCCCTGCAATAGTGTCAATCTCTATTCCCAGGAAAGTCAAAATTTGCGCTGGCCCCACTGTCTTACCTGGGCCGAGGGGGACCCCCAGGTGTTCCGTAAGAAGTACGAAGTCTGACAATGCCTGAGAACAAAGCTGTGTCCCGTCGCTCCCGATGAACAAGAAGTCATCCAGGTAATGCGCCACCCCTTCCACACCGTACGTGTCTTGGAGTGCCCATTGCAAAAAACAACTGAAAGCTTCGAAATATGCACAGGACACAGCGCAACCCATGAGCATGCATTTGTCAGAGTAGAACTTTCCGTCCAGCTTGAAACCCAGTAGGTGATAGCTGCTCGGGTGAACTGGTAGTAACCGAACAGCCAATTCAATGTCTGCTTTGGCTGACCAGGCCCCTCTGCCCGCCCGCCTGACAAGATCCAATGCTACATCCAGCGTACAATATGACACAGAGCATGATCCCTCCTCTAAACCATCGTTGACCGAAGTCCCTTTTGGGTAGGAGAGGTGATGTATGAGTCTGAAGGCACCTGGTTCTTTCTTTGGCACTACCCCCAGGGGAGATACGACAAAGTTCTCTAGCGGAGAAAGCAGAAATGGTCCCCCCACTCTGCCCAAAGCTCTCTCCTTCTCCGCTTTCGCCCTCACCACTACTGGCCGTTCGTTTGCAGATCTGAGGTTGTCTGCATCCTTGCTCCCCAGAGCACCTGTAAAAGGGATCTTGAAGCCTTCATGAAAACCAAACAACAGAAACGGCTGTCTGCCCCTAAGGGATAGCGCCTAAGCAAGGGTGTAATGTTGTCTAGGATAACTGGAGACACACCTACAGGAGCTTGCATTGGAGTGGGGGGGAAGTATTGGGGAAAAAGCAGGAGGAAAGGAGCACCCTAAACTGCCCAGGTGCTGCGCAGGGGCGGAACGGGAAAGCGGGGAAGGGGGAGACAGAGCTGGAGGCTTGCTTACCGACTCAATTTTGCTGCCCCCCTCTCCCTGCTGCTTGCGGGCTTTGTCTCGTGTGGCAAGAGGTTGCGAGGTGGGGTCCCCCACAGGTGTGACACGCATGCAGGAATTTGCAGGTCTTACCCCATAAGCATGACCCGTTGTTAAATAGACGGCATGTCCCTGGGGGGGATCTCTTGAAGCCCCCTCTGTGTCCACTCCCTCTCCGGCCTCCGCGAAAGGCATGCTTGACCCTACCCCGGAACTGAAAGGACCCCCCAAGGGAAGACTGCCCCCCCAGGGAGACTAACTGGAGTGCCAGCAGATGTCTGACCACGCGCACCCATGTGCTCCATCCAGATCTGGACTTCTTTTTGATCCCAGTTCATATCTGGGCATTGCGACATTTTCCTTCTAAACTCTCTGTCATAATTGATCCAACCATTGCCTCCCCATTTCATTGCCTCATTGTGGATAATCCTGGAGTACTGGACCAGCCCAGGCCCTGTTCGGGGAATTTCTCCATAGTAACATACGCTAATATGGAGAATGCTTCTAACCAGTTAGCAATGTTCTTTTCAGGCCATGGCTGGTACTTGACCTTTTTGTCATCTTCCTTAGCCCCTATCTTCCTAGGGTCCATGCCCTCCTATCCCAACATAAGAAGCGTGAAGATATCTAAGAACTCCATTTTCTATATCCCCTCTTTAGCGGCCTGCGGCACTTGCCAGGCCAACGAGCAACGCCCGGAAAGGAGCGGGACAGTGGAAACAGCAGGAACTATGGAGGGCAGGGAAATGGGCAACGGGCTAACAGCAGGAGGGACCCCTGCGCTATTGTTTAATGGAGTCAGGAGCGGGCTGGGAACCAAGGGAGGAGCGACCGGGGGAGGCACCGCGCTCTGCGCCCCCACATCTTTGACAATTAACGTGCTCGCCACCTGAGATGCTCCACCCTGACTGTTAGGCTGACCTGAGGACCACACCATGGACGCTGCCCGAGCAGGACTCACATTATCAACGATAGTCGCCCCCCCCCCCCTTGAGACGGGCCTGCAACTGTAGACCCTGCTTGGAAACGTCCCATGAAAGCGTACAAAGAATCCATCATTTTTGCAAGGTCGTCTCTAGTTGTGAAATTACCTTGGGCAGCCGGGCTGTCCCTTGTGAAGACCAGAGTAGGTGGTGGGACAGCAGACACCTGCAAGGTGACCTCCCGGGTGGTCGCCACAGGTCTGCTTCGGGGTGGTGGCAGAGGTTCCTGCGGGAAATCCCTAACAGTGGGCTTGCGGATCCGCTTGGGTCTGGAAGGGGCGGCATCGGCGCTGTTCGGCAGTTCTGAAGGTGGCGACTCGCCCACAAATCCAGAGTCATCTGGCTCAGGGGCTTGTATCATGCTCTGAGCCCAAGCAAGGCCTTTAAGCTTTGCCATTTCGATGAAGTCCGCCCACTGTGCGTCCTGGGAGGTACCCGGCAATGAGTCCTCCACTTGAGTAGTCTCTGGAAAAAGAGGGGGGGGCCCTGGCTGTCCATTCTTGCTTCTGCTGGCCCTCACGGGATCTGGGGATAAAAAGTAGGATCAGCCACATGATAAAATTACAGCACAGCGGCTGCTCTGACCGTCCAACGCTCCCGAGCGGATGTGTGCCCCCATTCCCCTACGTACTTACATCGTACGGAGAGGAAAGGGACGTTAACGGAAAATGCGCTTGATGCGGATGAACCTCTGGGAGCGAGGGTGAAAGTGGGCTAGGAAGGAAATAATTAACCTTAGTAGGTACACTTGATCGTGACGCTCCTCCTGGCTTACACTCTGCCGGTTCCATCGCCCTCGTAGTAGGCCAACCACCCCCCTTTGTCCCCCTGGACACCTTCCCAGACATATACATGCTTCTACAAAACTCTATTTTCTGCTGGAAGGACAATGTTGGTCGTCCGATGCACCAGCTGTTTTACTTTGACTCCTGTAATATAAAAGAGATTTGTCAATAACGTTTTTTCCCCTTTCCGCTGGGTCTTTTGTCCGCCTTGTTCCTTTAGCTTTGGCGTCATAAATCCCCAGCCCAGCTCTCCTTTGGCCAGTCCTCCATTGAAGTAAATAAGGTAATCACCTCCTGTAAGTACACACATGTTAGCCCAGCATATCGCAATTCATTTCGTTTATGCATTGTCCAGCATTTTGCCCTATCACCTTACCAATAATGTTAATGAGACAAAAGTGATAGTAGGACAGCACTGACTGGCCGGAAAAAGATTGTAGGCACTAACTTAACCATGTCCCCTGATATGCAGTTCCCCATAGCAGGTGCGAGACGATAAGCCTGTCCACCCTAGGCGCACTCCGCTGAGGACTCTCTCCCAGAGAACACGAAAAAACCGTGAAAAAGGCACCTCCCTCGCCCTACAAGGGAAACCATGCCTGGGGGCCTATAGGACTGACCGCAATGCCCCTAGCGCACCACCCTTGTGGTGGCCGCAGGCAACCAGGCCTGCGGCGAGCGGCAGCCGAGGTGGATAGAATATCTGCCGCCTGGTACGCCCATTCCATTAAGACAGCGCATGACAGGAGCATGGCAGACGGAGTGTTACTTCACACCCATAAATACAAATGAAACTTGCACAGGTGCCAGCATTGCCTACGTAACGTTTGTTCTTGCGCCTGGGTGACTAGCAGCAATGCAGAAACTATCTCGGAAAGAACTACAATATCGTGTAGCCTGCACCCTAGTCACTATTCCTCCTATGCCCTGATTGCTACCTCATTATATTCGTATTCTCAACACAGTCACTTTTACCCAAAGAACATAACATCCGTAAGACTGTTCGCGTGACATACTCCTTCAAGTTTCAATAATGTTCCTATTGTGGAGCGCTCAGACGCCTATTGGTAAAAAACTGCCCTAAACCAAACCATAAAACCTAAATATAACCAAAGCAAGCATGTGCCTCAACGATGGAGGCCGTGCCCATCGCTCGCCCGCAAAGATAACACTGAGAGTTAGGCGTCAATAGGCAGAGGCGAGACAACACACCACTATGCCGGAAAAATGGCCCGGAGAAAGAAGGGTAGGAAAACCAAGATGGCCGCACCTGGGCGCCATTTCCCCACATGCGCGATGCACCTCTGCCGCTATGCACAGCTAGTTGTCAAACACCGCGCTGAAAGAGATACTCCGGGCTCGGGTAAACCGGTGACAACAAATGCCTCCCTACACTCCCACGTCTGCTCAGACCCAAGGAAAGAAGATGGCCGCCCGCGTGGGCGCCATTTTCCTCGGGCCTCGGCTAAACCCGCAGCAAGATCCCACACGCGTGTCTCTCTCAGAGCACGCCTAGAGGGTGTCCTGGGAGCAGGGGGGGGACCAGCCTAAGCAGCAAGGGTGCCCACTAGAGACTGGTGCCTAAACCCGACTCCCTCGACCACTCGGCCTAGACACCAAACGGAGGTGCAGCCGCGAGGGAGCCTGCATCACCTCCCCAGCCTGGCTCCGGGACACAGCAGCAAGGAGGGAGGGAAAACACGGGCGGGCCCCCAGCCCGCCGCACCAGCAACAACTCCCCCCCTCCCCGAGGCCGACGAAGGCCCGCGCTGGGAGGACCAGGAAAACGCGGCTGTGAATAACCCTCCCAGTTACAAACCTGCGATCACCGCCGTAGACGCTAGCTTGAAACCATTGGCCAAACCTTCCATATACGGCCAGCGACCACAATAAATCAACCATCCCCGTGTCAAAAGCCGAACGGGGAACACGTTCCACAGTGCCCAGGTCACCACCCCCGAACCGCAAATATACCAAACAATCAAAATAATAATTAATAAACACCGAAACATTGATTGCCAGCAAGCCCCAGCTTCAGCGGCCCGCTACTATGCAGGCCGCCCGGCCCAGCTCCGACCCAGCTCCGACCCCCATAATGGGACGAAGGGGGTACTATAGAAGCTCACCTTGTTCCAAGCGATTCCTGGGCACAACCAAACATCGAGGGAGAGGAGGTCAAAGAGGCCGCCTAAAGGGAGAGGGAAGCCTTATTTATTTCTGTCCCACCCCCCCACCCGGCCAGAAGTGACGCGCCTTCGCCGAAGGAGCAGCTGACTCACAGGGCTGCCGTGCTTGCCATCTTGTGGCACTAAGGGGTTCGCCCTCTTATGAGGGTCCCCTGCGGAGACGAGTCGATCGGCCCGCATTTCCCCGGTGCCCGGAATTACCAGTCCGTCCCTAAGTCCATCCACTACTTTTGTTGTGCCACATTCACCCACAGTCAGTCAAGTGTGATGTGCTGGTTGTTTTACACTGCAGAGACTCCATCCCTGTGCCGGGGCCACTCACTGGCTGTGTCCACCCCAGGTCCATCTCCACAGGCATCAACTCTCAAGCAGGGCTGCAATGACGTCCCTAAAGTTCCAGCAGGGCGGGGGGAAGGCACCCCTTCCTGGGGCCTTCATTTGACCTAAAACCTATGAATTGTGTGATATGAGAGCAGGGGGGTATTCAGTACGGGTGTTTGGGGTGTCACACCCCGCTAATAATCGTATTTTCTGATGAATAGTAGGGTACAGGTGCTTTCAGTTGGATATGGTGGGTCAGATTTCACCTGGTATTTTTGCAAGCACACACTGACAAAACAAACACACACACT
This sequence comes from Lissotriton helveticus, assembly GCF_964261635.1. NCBI lineage: Eukaryota > Metazoa > Chordata > Amphibia > Caudata > Salamandridae > Lissotriton > Lissotriton helveticus. Next base: position 426,385,382 of record NC_136061.1, on the reverse strand, counting down.
TTTATCTCTTTTGAAAGTCCTAAAATCCTCATTGCTCTCCTTTTCCGCTGCCTCTTGAGCCCCTCTCAAGAGCTCTGCTTGTCGTATAATGTATTTTAACAGTATATGGCAGCGTAATGGTCGGGAATTCTGAAGCTCGCAGCTTCCCACCACCTCCCTCCCCCCCAATGTTAAGACCAAGCTACGCTCCTGTATGCGGGTCTTTGGTTCTCTTCGGCTTTGCATGGGGGGAGGGGGTGGAGGCGGGAATTAATATCACTCGCTCCATTGTCCTCAAGAACATTTCTAGCATGAGGTCACAGATTGCTCTTAACAGCATAGCCTCTTCATCCCTCTTTGCTAATTGTTCATGTGTAACCCTAAGAATTCGACTTTATAGACAAAGAATATTCCCAAAAAATGCGACGTGGCATGGGGTCTGGAATCTGCGTTATGATGCGGTTTCGCTAATGTGTCTGGAATAAGTACGGGAACGCCAACTCCTTCCAGATGCAGCTTTCATCAGGCACGAGAGAGTTAACCACAACTTCACAAGGACGTGGCATTTCTGTTCCCATATGTTCCCAGGAAGAACTAGCATGAACTGCACCCACACATTAGAAAGAGCATTGTGTCTGAGCCTGCAGTGGAACTGGTAATAATAACGCTTGATTGGGTATATTCAGAACATCTGTTACCGCAGCAATGATGCAAACACTGATAATATACTCGTAAAAGCAGTCTCAAGGAGAAGGAAAGAGGTAATTGGCATTGTTAGCCTTACTTGGCGACACAAATATCATAAGTAATCACCCTCTGCAGAAAATAGCTACTCACACCCGCTCAAACACGTTTAGTTGCAACTGCAAATTATATGGTTTCATGATACTTTTCCCTCCCATTAAATGTAATAAAGTTTGCCCAAGCCTTGAAAATGCTCCAAGCTTTCATTTCGAGCGCAGATTCTCGCACTGCTGAAGATCCACAGTTCTAATTTATTGTTTTACGTTATGGTTTTTGTATAGTGTTTATGGAGCGCTGTTGTGCTAATCCATGCGAGTATGTGGTTGGAAGAGTGTTGTTGTCATTGCTTTGACCCTTTGAAGAAAATGTATCCATGCAATGCTTGTTGACCACCGAGATTTGGGTATCATGTTGTGATCCATAGGGGTTAACAGTGTGATAAATGAGGAAGTATGAAAGATAGATGCAAATGTTTAGGTCTCGCCTAATAGACAGTGCATGATCTGTCTTTTGCAAGATGTATTGTGACCTTACAGTGGGCTGAGAGTCCACCTATATTTGCTACAGGTTGGCTTCATTGTCACTCTCATTTCCTTGCTTCTTATTAGGAAGCTTATACGGGTTTTCCTTCCTCTTATCATATTTGTGTCAACACTGGCCTATGAGAACACTACTTGTGTCCTTCCACTCATCATTTTTCAGGTGCTATTTTTTGTTTTTTTATTGAATGACTCTATGAGCTCGCCTAAGTTTTCCAGTTTTCTCCCTAGCGTGCTTCTCTTCTCCACTCCGCGCTCATTGTTTCTCTCTCTTGCCCAATGCACTTCTCTCCTGCCCGCTACTATTGTTGCCTTACACATTTACTTTTCCTCCCTCCACCCCCATATTGCTCTCTTTCCCAGTTAGTTGCGTCCCTTCCTCTGCCCTCATGCTGCTGTTCCCCTCCCTTGTCCTCTGTGATTCCTCCCCCACTCTAGCATTGTTTTCGCCACCTCCGACCCACACTCCACTCCACTTCATGTTGCTGTGTTTATCCCTTTGCACTTAAATTTTGATGTGTTTGATAGAGAGAAAATCACCTGCCTGACTTTTGAATTCATTTTGCTGGGGAACAAATACTGCAGCTCCACTTCTAAAGGGACTTACAATCACTGCCTGGGCGTCACAGTGGAGGAGGCCGGGCCCTCAGCTTTCTTTAATTGAAGTAGGCAACTCCCCCCTTTGACACGTTCAGCTGTGCTCTTACCCTTCCACAGATGCTGCACAGTGAGTGCCACCGAGGAGAGAAGTGGTCGCTCCTTCTTTCTTCTCCACAAGTTTTACATTTGAACCCAGGGACTGCACAGTTTTATTATCAAAAAATGTAGGTCTTGCCTATGAAATGGATTTTAGCTCTCCAGAGGCAAAAGCCTATTGTGTACCACTGTTTTACGCTATATAAAAATGTGGGTGGGGAGCCTATTAGGGGCGTGGCCCATGTGTTTAAGTGTGAGGCTTAAAACATGTGAACTACAATCCTGTGGTTTACAAAGCATGCTGACTGCATTGTGGTGTCTCTGTGAATGTTCTGCTATTGCATCCAGATATTTTACACAACAACGAACATATGTCTAAAACAAGCTAGACCTATTGGCTTTGTGAGTGCTTGTGAACAGGGTGATATAATTGAGTAACTACAATGTTGTTATTAAAAATTAGAATTTGCAATTACAAATGGTATATGTATGGCCATTGCTATGTGCTCATGCCCCATTATGAATCCCTCCCACAACCAGAACTCACCTAGGGCCAGATGTAGGAGGCCATTTACCGACCGGTAAATGGGTATTTGGGATGTAGGGGCAGCATTTTACAGATTCGGTAAATTTACCAACTCTGTAAATTTACCGATTCTGTAAAATACCGAATCGGTATTTTTTACCGATTCGGTAAATCCCAGATGTAGGTGGGACTCATCTGAGTCCCAAAGGCCTTACAGATTCGGTATTTTACCACCCAATCCAATTGGGCGGTAAAATACAGAATCCAGGTGTGCATGCACATGTGTGCATGCACACCTAGCCATGTGACAGACAGACATGCCTTTAGGGCATGTCTGTGTGCCACATGGCACACATGCCCGTCTTTGGGGTGCTAGAGGGTGTCAAAGTGACACCCCCTGCACCCTTGCTGCAATCGGTATTTACCGAATCGGTAAATACCGATTCGGCAATGCCCATTGATTCCTATGGGCTTCAATGCCCATAGGAATCAATGGGCATTACCGAATCGGTATTTACAGAATCGGTAAATACCGAATCTTAACGATTCGGTATTTACCGATTCAGAAATACCTACATCCCCACCCCTCTATTTTACCACTTCTTAAACCTGAATCGGTAAAATTCGGTATTTAGGAAGTGGTAAAATAGAATTACCTACATCTAGCCGCTAGACACCAAAATACAACCCAGCTCCCATGTATCATGCAAGCATTGGAAAACCCAATAACTCAGGCTATTAGAGCCAGGACCTCTTCCCTTTGCCAAACCTCAGTCAAGTACATTTCAATTACAATACAAAATTTCACTACTTCAATGAAAATGTTCAAATGTTAACAAGTTAAAAATAATTAATTGTGTAAAATAGGAAATGTATATACAATAATATTTTGTAAAAACCATGAGCAAAGCCAATGGGTCCCAAACGTCAGGGCTATTTGCTTCATCTATGTTTGTTATAATTTGTGTTACACATGCAGCTGTGATTAACCCTACTGAGTACATTCTAGAAAGATACAGTGTTACGATTTTTGTAATTTCATGCTAGGAAATAAAATACATCAAATACATTTTAGAGTAAGGTGATCAAGTGAGACTTGTGATTCTTGTTGAAAAGTTGAAAACTTGGGGCTATATTTATGAAAACTGTTGCATCACTGCTTGAAAACAGCGATGCAAAAGTTTTCACTGCGCCCTCCCTGCAACATAATTGATGCATCATACAGTAAATATGACGCATCATGTCACAAGAAATGACAGATACATCAGTATTACTGACATATATGTCTGCGCAAAACTGACGCATTGCTGGAGTTGTGTCGGAAGTGTGACGCAACTCCAGCAATGTTCCTTTCACATGGGGCACGCCCCATGTGAAAGGGCTTGCATCAGTCTTACGCATGCCATTAGGCAGGTGTAAGGTTTTCACGCAATGGCGTCCTAGAAGATGTGCACTGAAATCTTATAGATTGCAATGTGCCACTTCTACGTGGCTTTGATGCGGGGGAACGCCCATCCTGCATACATTACACCTGACGCATGAATAATGGAGTGCAGAGGTTTACATATTGACGCATCTGCCTAGAGGCAACACTTTGTAAATAGGGTGCAACGTGTTGCATATTTTACGCTTGCTGCTGCATCACAAAAAGTGACACAATGGCGGTGCAGAAGTGACACACAGGCTCATAAATAAGCCCCTTGATTCTTCAGCAGTCCATCCATCTTGGGGAAATGGGTCAAGCTCCAGCCCAACAAGGCTGAATCAGCCTTTAACCCTCCCAGTGTTAGAAAAACTAAAATGAGTTGTTCCCTGGTGTGTCCGAGCCCCACAGTGACAGCTAATTGTGCAAGCTGCTGAGTTTATTTAATGAGTAATATACAGTGGCAGTAAGCACTGTGCAAGAGATGGTAAGTTGCACTGAGCGGGCAATATCGCAAGGGGTGGGTGTCACACATAATAGGAAGAAGCTGCACCATGTCTTATCGCCATGGCTGGCGGCGCAGTTCTAGTTTGAAAATAAATCAACTGCCTCTTGACCCAGGCTAACTGCTGCAAGCTACCTTCTCCTAGTTACCTCTCTCCGAATCTGTCCTGCCTCTAGTAGCGTGAGTGCAAAGGGGCAGATTTACTAAACTGCTACTCAACGCAGCAGCTAGAAATGCTGCGCTGCGTGACAGGGAGGGAGCAAGAGAGCGCCATATCTACAGAGATATAGCACTCCCCTCTCCTTAGTGACGACGCAGGATTTGTTACTATACACCACGCGAACACATTTGTGCCATAGTGCAAGGGTGTGTGCAGGAGTCTAGCATAGGTTTTGTAATGGAAGGGTTCCCTTCCAGTGCAAAATACTATGCCTAGACAACTTCTAAAACTTTTCCTACTTTGTATGTGTGCTGTACAGTGTAGCACACAAAGTCAGAAAAGAAATAAGAAATGAAAACATTTCTCTTTTTAACGCCTGGTTTCAAACGGTGTTATTTTTTTACGCAAAACCCTCTCTCACATTTTTGGAAGATAGGATTTTGCATCAGAAAGGATGGGTGATTGCATGGAAACAGCCATGTAACATGCCTTTGCTGCTAAGTAGCACAAAGCAGTTCTGTGCGCTACTTTCCGTTATTTTTAGTCATTTTACCGCAAATAAATAATTTAAAATATAATTTTGTGCAGGTTTGCGTCACTTTTATGACACAAACCCAGCGCAATATGTTAGTAAATCACCCCCCTAAATGTGCTACTAATGACTGCCCACTTACAAATTCCTTTTGAAATCTAAGCAATGGCTAATTGGCTGTTTAGGGTGTTTCTGGCTTGGGTGTAGGAGGCCACACACCTGGGAGGCATATGGAGGGCCACTTTCATTTGGATATATTTTGTCCCAGACAATCCCTGGGCCAAATGTACTGTTTAGTACATCGGTTTAATACAGCACCATACCATCTTACATCTGTTTCTGAGCACCTTGCCACATTGATAGACAAAAAAAACAGTAAAATCTAAAAAATGAAATCACTCTCCATTAAAACATTAGTGTGTGAAGGGGCGTGGCTTGGCCACCAACAAGAATGGCCGGGTGAGCACGAAGCTCCGTGCCCACCTCCAAGTTTATCCTGAATGTTCTTGCCCTGATGTCCCTGGCGAGTAGGACATAATTACCTACCTTGGCGTGGGCCCAGCGGAGCTGTTCTGGGCGGCGAGACACGACCAGCAGCGGCAATTCCTAGGCCTGCCGGAGAGCTGCCTGGAAGACGCCGGCCATTTTGTGCGGCCTGCACGACTGGGCACATCCCCGACCTCGGGTGGACGGGGGTCCGATCCAGAGTGAGGGCAGTCCGGCTTACACTCGCGGCAGGAGTCGGAGCTCCGGTGGCAGCCCCGGGAGATTGGCACCGCAGGTGATGGGGACCTCAGTGTGACCGGAGGCCCCGACGGTGCCCTACTGCGGTCGCAGTGGGCGGGAGAGGTGCAGCGTTTCCCTCGGCGGTGGGACTACGTGGAGGAGAACGCGGTGGGCCTGCTGATTGCCCGGCGACTGCGGGAACCTACACGGACCGGAGGCCCGGGACACTGGAGTGAGCGGGGCGGCGGGGGTGCTCTGCTGCAGCATGGGAGTCTTCCTGGAGGCCTCAGTGGAGCGGAGCTGCACACGGCAGAAGACCGGAGTACCTTGCCTGATCCCTGGGCTGGCCGTCGGGAGGGCTTGGTTGACACTGACCACGCGTAGATGCTGGGGGGATGCTGGCTGCACCGGAGGGCCTGCTGGACCTGTGAGCAGGAGTAAGACAGGTGGAGTTTGCCGGGAGGATTCCTGCTGTGGCCAAGTGGTGGCGGGACCGCGCCATACCCCCATATGGTGGCCCTATCTGAGTAGCGCACGCGGTCTGTCCCGTTGCCCCTGTGGTGTTCCACGGGGCTTGGCTGAGAAGGGAGAGAGACTGCTGGACGACCTTGATACGCTGAGAACGGGCAGCTAAAGCCCCGGGACTGCTGGCGGGATCCCCCCTCTTTGCCCCGGGGACCATTCCGGAAGTGAGTGAGTCTGGTAGCCGGACTTGGTGGGCTGGGAGCCGGTGACACAGGGCCCGGGCCCATAGGCGGAACTCCCCTCCTTCATCTGGAGATCCTGACGGTTGCGGGGACTGCTTCTGGGCTCTCCGGCTGAGCGGACGCTGCCCTGTGGACGTTGGCACCACGACGGTATTGCGCGGGCACACCCGTGCCGCTGGGGGGTGGATGCGGGCCCGTCACCACTTCTGAGTAGTGCCATTGCCTCGGTGGTCAGGCGTGCGAGGTATCATCATTGGTGGGTACTCCTGGTGACACTGCCCTAGGGAAAACTGTGTTGGCATTGAGACTGCCCATGGAGCGACGGCCGGCGCAATGGGAAAGCCGTGCCAGAAACTGGGCACCACACCTCCTGACACTGCGGAGGATTTATCGGGCAACCGGGAGCTTGAATTATCTGGAGACTCCACAGCGGGTCTCCAGCAGCGTCAGATGGACCAGATACTGAAGGCCATAACCGACACTAGAGAAGCCCTACATCATGACATCACCCAGGTGTCCATGAGTCTGGGACTATTGCGGGCAGACCATGGGAAGTTGGTAGAACGAGTGAAACAGACCGAGGATAAGCTGGATTTGCTGGAACCTGTGCAAAAGGCATCGGAGGCCGCCCTGGGAGACCTACAGAGGAGAGTACAGGTGCTGGGAAAGAGGGCTGAAGATGCGGAGGGATGCAACAGGCGTAAGAACATACGCGTGGTGGGTCTACCGGAAAAAGTAGAGGGGGCTGACATGGTAAGCTATCTGGAGACCTGGTTACGAGAGGTGGTTGTTCCTGAAGGGCTGACGCAATTCTATACGCTGGAGAGAGCTCACCGCGTCCGGCCTGTCCCCTGGCGCCTGGCCGGCCTCCTCGACCGCTTGTAGTGCGCCTCCTGCATTTCGAAGACAGAGACATCGTTTTGCAGAGAGCGCGAACGATGGGGCCTTACCAAGTGGACAATGCACGGGTTTCCATCTACCCCGACTATTCTCTTGAGGTCCAACGCCAGCGCTCCTCGTTCCTGGCGGTCAAGAAAGCTCTTCGTGACGAGGGTATCCGCTACTCCCTCTTGTTTCCAGCCCATCTACGAATTATGCTGGATGGCAGCTCCTCATTTTATAACACCCCTGAGGAAGTATGGATCTGGTTAGATTCTTATAAGGCCGGGACGGACTCCCGCTTGGCGGACAGGGTGAAGCAGTACCTTACGCGGACGCCTAGGCGGAGCAGATGGACTAAGAGACAACCAGCAGCTAATCGAGTGCTTTCTGTGTCGCAGACCGAATTGGAACTCAAGGAGGCCCTCAGGGTGGTCTCCACTATCTCCAGGGCGGTGACGTCTCCATCCGTTGGGGACTCGGGTTCCAGAAGAGGATCAGAGGATGCAACAACTGAGGGTTCGGGAGGCGGCGACCAGACGTTGCCACATGTCACGCCAAGGACTGCGGATGGCCTTTTGGACGAGTGATCCCTGTACCTTTCTTATTTTGGTATAGTACAGGAATGTGATTCACAGCGCGGGATGGGGGAAGGGTGTGCAATGACGGTAACTAGGCCTAGTGAGTTTTTTAAAGGTGGTTATCTGGGTCTATGGGACATCAGGGGAGCTGTCTGTGAGGTTGGGTCACCTAATCTTCAGAGACTTGTTGTCCACATTGTTGTGGTGCTGAACCCCCTCGAACTCACACTAGCTGTGAGACTCTGGTGGCTACCACAGACTTTCTTTAATTGGGATTTTGAATTTGGATGGGTTACTGCCGTTTAGAGCCCGTTCTGGGGGTGGGTGGGAAGAGGGTTTAATGGGTTGTTTTGGGGTTTCCGGGGACTGTCAGTGCGCCAGGGATTTTGATGCTGCATTGTTTCGCATGTATAATTCTGAATGGGGACCCTACCTGAACTGAAATGTATCATCTGGAATGTGAGGGGGCTGAATTCCATGACAAAGCGGCACAAGGTCCATGCCTATCTGGTTCGCAGGGGGATTCAGGTGGCTTTTGTGCAGGAAACGCATGTAGACCAAACTGAGGGGCGGGTCTTAAAACGCAGATGGCGGGGCCAATTGTTTTATACTACCTTTTCTGCCTTTGCGCGGGGAGTTCTGATCTGGGTGAGAGCGGGAGTTCCATTTCAACCCCTAATTACAATGATAGATCCCGAGGGGAGGTTTGTGGCTGTGCAGGGCCGACTAGACTGGAGGGATTTGACACTATGTAGTGTTTATGCCCCGAATATAGAACAGACGGCGTGTTTTGCACGCTTATCTGGGAAACTGGCAACAGTCTTAGCTGGCACGATTTTGCTCTGAGGGGACATTAACGCTTTTGTAGACGTTGACTTAGATAGGTCACACCCACCACTAGCTCAGTCTGCAGTCCATAGGGTGGCGAAAGGTAGGAGGGATTGGCAGGACACGTGGGGACTAGTTGATGCATGGCGGACGCATCATTCTGCCGAGAGGGATTATTCCTTTTATTCTGCTCCACATGATCTCCATGTCCGACTCAACAGTATTTTATGCTCCCCGGATGTTCAGGGATTGGTCTGTCACAGCGAATACCTGGCGAGATCCCCACTTGGCGTTTGAACCCTCTGGCACTGGAGGATTCTGCTTTTAAGACATCAGTGCAGGAGGGTATCAATCGCTACTTTACCGAAAATGAGGGGACGGCGTCGAGTAGGGCCCTCGAATGGGATGCCTTTAAGGCGGTGATCCAAGGGGTTTTCTTCTCCTCCACAGCTGGGGCTCGCAAGACTCTATTATGGGATCTTGCACAGAGCAAGGATCGGTTATGCCACGCGGAACGGGCCAGCCACGTGGACTCAGAGTCTCATGGGGCGGTCTCGACCGCACATGAGGAGGTCGCTACACTAATGGAAAAACCCTGATGTTTCGACCATAAAGAATACCTCATTCGGGCCCATGCTGAGCAAGATAAGGTGGGCTCCCTACTGGCATGGTTGGCTAATCCTGCGGCCCGCGGCTCCCCGATTCTGACCCTATCCACTGCGGAGGGTCGTTTGATAAATGCCCAGAAAGAAATTAACGACCAATTCTTTGCTTACTATGAACGCCTCTACCGAGGTGCGATGCCGGATATACCTGGGGAACTTGATGACTTCCTGGCCGCTGCTCATCTACCGCGCCTTGAGCCGGACTTGGCGGATAGATTGGGGGGTGAGATATCGGTAGGAGAGATTCGCACGGCAATTAAACATATGGCTCGTCGTAAGACACCTGGTGCGGACGGATTACTGGTTGAGTTCTATGCAGCGAATGTGGATTTATTGGCCCCGTGCTTGCAAAATATATATAGAGAGGCCTGGAACACCGGGGCATTGCCGGTAACCAGCCGAGAGGCAATTATAATACACTTATTAAAGCGAGGGGGAGATGCCAGCTCCCGATCAGCTTACAGACTGTTGTCGATGCTCACGGTTGACTATAAAGTGTTGAGCAAGATCCTCGCGACACGACTTCTATTACATATGAGGGCCCTGATTCACCCGGATCAAGCGGGCTTCATCCCCCAGCGCACCACTGCGACGTGTATACGTTGACTCATCAGGATCATGGGGGAAGATTTCGAGGGGCTCCCAGATGCTGCGGTGCTTTCAATTGACATTGAAATGGCCTTCGACAGTGTAGAATGGCCCTACCTGTTCAGAGTTTTGAGGGAATTTGGATTGGGTGACCAGTTTGTGAAATGGACTGCATTGCTCTATAATGCATCCACGGCCAGAGTGAAGATGGGGGCCACGATATCGGCCGCGTATCAGGTGAGCCGTGGGACGCGCCAAGGGTGTCAGAAGCAGTACCTGAATTATCCTGATTCCGTGGGAGCGGATGACCAAAGCTTCAAAGTTGAATATTTCCAGATTCCCAAACACCCCTGCACCCGGAATAATCCAAGCCCAGGAATGGAAGGGAAAGGGGAAGTGGATGACAAAAGAGAGAGACTGCCACACTGGTGTCTTCTACCGCCAACTCTCGAATTCGGAAGCTGGAGGACACCTGTAAGCATTTAACAGAACATTACTACAGTTCAAACAAATTGATTTAAACAAAAGGTGACTCTCTGCTCAGCCTCACTCTAAATACCTGTGACTGTGTGGATTTAGCCCCTCTCTGTAGAATGATAATCTGCAACTGTTTATTAAAGTCTTTACTGCAGATTTAAGAATTCTATTCAGTGAATGAGACAAGGCCTTGGAAGAGTCTTGTTATGGTGGTAAATAAAAGTATAAACTATATGCATATATTCGATACTCCTATGTACTTGTAGCTGTCTGATAAGTTCGTGCCTTGCTGGTGAAGTGTAAATAATGAAGATTCAAGCTGCTCTCAATTCACTGGGCGTTGACAGTTAACTTCACTGAGAAAGTCCTCTGGATACAAAGTACTCCGTAGGTGTCTGTACTTGACTAGAGTTTTGGGTTTCACTCGATTGGGTTCAATACATGCGCTACACCTTTACTCCAAAAGAAATAGTTCAACAGCTGCTCAGCAACTTCAGCCCTAGGCATTCTACTGGACTGCCAAATGACTGCGCAGCTCATGCCCTTCAAATTGAAGATAGAAAGTTCTTACCGCTCTGCTCACAGACTCTGAGCGGTGGTGACACTTGCCAAACGAAATGTTCTCTGAGGAATGACCGCCTAAGCCAGCCCGGACCGAACTCCACGGAACTCCTCAGAAAGGCGGAGCTTCGGCGGGAAGCCGCGGCTGTCCAAAATACCTGACAGAAGCCAAGTACAAATCTAGACGAACTCCTAGAAGTAGGACTGCAGCAGAATTCTGTGGGGGAAGGAAACTAACTCGGGAAGATAGCCCTAGTGATGGGAGGTAAACACAGGACGTCTTACTGCTTGAAAATGTCAGTTGAAGTGCGCTGCATAGAACATGCAAGAGCGTGAAATGGCGGACTTAGAGGAAAAAGCTAGAACGCTAACCTGGAACCTAAATGGAACAATCAGGAAGCGTGTCCCACCAATCATTCCGGTTACAAGCTTGGGCCTGCCTCTGAATCAAACCCCAAATTGGAAACTGAGACAAGGGGTTAACGCGAACCTTGTAAACTGGTACCGAAGTGGATCTTGTAACCGAAACTGGCATGGACCTGACAGTACCCCCACCAAAGCCCCCTCCCTGGGCTTCAGCGGATGAGTCTTGTGGAATTCTGAGACCAATCTTGGAGCATGCACATAGCTACTGGGTTCCCAAGACCGTTCCTCAGGACCATAACCCTTCCAGTCCACTAAATAAAATAATTTGCCTCTTCTCCATTTAGAATCCAGAATCCTCTTGACCTCAAATTTTTCAGTGGATTGAACTTGAATGGGAGCTGGTGGTAGTACTTGTCTGAAATTGGGTGGGTTTCTTTTAATCAAAGAGACATGAAAGGTAGGGTGGATTTTCAAAGACTTGGGCAGTGCTACTCTTACACTCCCTGGATTCACCATTCAAATAACTGCATATGGACCCACAAATCTCGGTTGGAACTTTCGATTCCCACTCAACCGCATGTGTCGAGTGGAAATCCAAACCTTGTCCCCAGGCTTATAGACGGGACTCTCTCTTCGCTTCTTGTCTGCCTGAACCTTATAAGCCCCCTTAGCCTTACAGAGATTTGAGGAAGCAATCTGATAGGATCTTTGCAAATTTCGAATCACCTCTTCAGCCGCGGGGACTTCTACATCCACCCTCCCAACCAACATATTGGGATGGCGACCTGAATTCAGAAAGAATGGGGAAAAACCAGTGGCAGAATGGACTGAATTGTTATAAGCAAACTCTGCAGTGCTCAACAAAGAAGACCAATCCCCTTCCTGATCCATTAAGTACATGCAGAGATATTGTTCCAAATCCTGATTCACTCTTTCCGTCTGTCCATCAGTTTCTGGATGATAACTAGTGGACAGACGAGAGTCAACCCCCAACCCTTTTAGGAAGGATTTCCAAAATCGGGAAACAAATTGCGGTCCACGATCAGAAATGACCACTTTAGGAATTCCATGCAATTTGACTATGTGTTCGACAAACAGAGTGGCCAACTGAGATGCAGTAGGTAGAGTCTTTAGAGAAATGAAGTGGCTCATTTTAGAAAACTGATCTACCACCACCCAAATCACAGAATACCCCTGACTGGATGGTAAGTCTACTATGAAATCCATGGATATGGTGTGCCAAGGGGAAGGGGCTACAGGCAGGGGCATGAGGAGACCCTGCGGGGATTGTCTCAAACTTTTGCCCTTAACACACTGCTCACAAGTGGCGATGTACTGTCTCACCTGAGTGTCCATGCCTGACCAAAGAAATGTTCTCTTTATCAATTCCAAAGTCTTCTTGGCTCCCTTATGTCCTGCCAACTGATGATCATGAAACTGCTGAATGATTTCTTTTCTAAGACTCTCACTTGGGACGAACATCTTTCCTTGTAAGAATGGTTTCCCATCCTTCACTTGTCGGTCTGGGCCTTCCATTTCCCAATTTGAAAACTCCTTCTTAGAAAATTCCTCTCTGATCCGATCTTCCAACTCATCCTCGACCGTGATGGCTACAATCTTTTCTTCAGGAATAATAAAACCCTCCACTTTGGAAACAGATTCTTCGCCCAAACTCAAACGAGAAAGAGCATCTGCCTTTCCATTAGCAGATCCAGGCTTATAGGTCAAAACGAAATCATAGTCTGCAAAAAAGAGAGACCACCGCAATTGTCTTGGAGTGAGAGTTCGGGCATATTTTAAAAATTGCAAATTCCGATGATCTGTGAAGACGGTGATCACGTGTCTCGCTCCAAACAAATAATGTCTCCAAACCTTGAAGGCCTCCTTCACAGCCAAGAGTTCTTTATCCGCAATTGAATAATTGACCTCTGCAGGTGACAGTTTTCGGGAATGATAGGCCACTGGATGGAGCTGACCCGTATTGTTCTGACGCTGAGACAGAATTCCTCCAATCACCAAATTGGACGCGTCAGCTTCTATGAAAAAAGGTTCCTTTAAATCAGGATGTTGCAGAACAGGAGCTGTAATGAAAGCCTCTTTTAAAAGCTGAAAAGCCTCCTCAGATTCACGTTCCCAGGTTAATCGCACATCTTTCTTTAGCAGCCGAGTGATCGGACTCACCTTTTCCGAAAAATTCTGAATGAAGCGTCGGTAAAAATTGGCAAATCCCAAAAAGCTTTGCATCTCCTTCACAGACCTGGGAGCAGGCCAAGCCTTGATTTCCTGAAGTTTAGAATTATCCATGGAGACTCCCTCTGGAGAAAGTATGAAGCCCAAGAACTCCACTCTTGACGAATGAAAAACACACTTTTCCAATTTCACAAACAGTTGATTCTCTAACAGCCGCTCCAAAATAGCGTGTACGTGAGAAACATGCTCCTCAAGACTGTTGGAAAAAATGAGGATATCATCGATGTACACCACGGCAAATCGGTCAAGGAACTCTCGAAGCACATCGTTCACAAAATGCTGAAAAGCTGCTGGGGCGTTACATAGCCCAAAGGGCATTACTTGATATTCGAACAACCCCAGTCTGGTTCGAAATGCGGTCTTCCACTCTTCACCCTCAGCCATGCGAACCAAATGGTAGGCCCCTCGTAAATCAAATTTGGTATATACACAAGCATCCTTGACCTGATCGAGGAGTTCAGAAATGAGTGGTAACGGGTAGCGGTTTTTCTTTATGACTAGATTTAATGCCCGATAGTCAATGCAGGTCCTCAAGGTTCCATCCTTCTTTGGAATAAAGAACAGAGGGGATGACACTGGGGATTGAGACGGTCGAATGAAACCATTAGCTAAATTTTGTTCTATATACTGTTTCAGGTGGATATTCTCTGGTTCAGATAAGGCATAAATTCGACTGCACGGCAAGGAGGCTCCCGGCTCTAATTCAATCCGACAGTCATACTCACGATGAGGCGGCAATTTTTGAGCTTCCTTCTCATTGAAAACTTCCTTCAAATCTTGATATTCATCAGGGATTTCTGGAGCTTCCAAAGCGCAAATCATCTGAGTTTGATTAGCCAAATTTGATGACAAGGTGGATCTCGGGGCCTCAGATAAGGACTGGAAACAATGCTCGTGACAAAAATCCGAATCTATTTCCACTGTGCGTCTGGACCAATCAATCTGTGGATTATGCTCTGTGAGCCAGGGCAGTCCTAGAATGAGCTGGAACTGAGGAGCATCTATGAGATTAAATCTGATATAACTCCGATGTTCTCCCGGACCCAACACTGTTATCACTTCAGTATCAAAGACTATGGGTCCCGAAGATAAATTTGTGCCATCCACAGCCCGAACAGGTTCTGGTCTCAACTTTTTTTCAAATTGAATTCCTAAAGACTTAGCAAACTGGATGTCACAAAAGTTCCCCGTTGCCCCCGAATCTACCATGATGGAAACTTCTTCCACTCGAGCTTCTCCAAAAGAGATTTTACTGGGTAAGATCAAATGTGGGGCTGCAGATTGTAAAGTATTTGCCAAAAATTGTGGTTTTGCAGTTGTCTCTCCACTTGCTCCCACCAGTGCAACTCCGTCTACTGGTGGAGCCTGTCTTTTACCCACGAGCCGGTCTTTGGTTTCTCTGGACATTCCTTGACGAAATGCCCCGACTGTCCACAATACATGCACAGCCTTCCCAGACGCCTCTTTTCTCTTTCCTCCTTAGTAAGAGGACCACGGATCGTTCCCACTTGCATTGGCACTTCACTGGAATGACCTTCTTGGTTCTTGACTGACTCGGACCTAACACAATCAAATCGCGGTGGGAGAATTCGGACGTCCTTCCGACGTTCGTTACGTCTTTCTGCTTGTCGCTGGTCAATCTGCAATACAAGATCTATAAGTTCGGATACATCGGTTGGCCTTTTTGGAATCTGAGCCGATCCATCCTTCAACTCATCCTTCAACCCTCTGTAAAAAATTTCCGCCCTCTTAGCCTCTGGCCAACTGGTTTCTACAATCAACTTGTTGAATTGCGCCAAGTACGCCACCAGGTCCCTATTTCCTTGCTTTAAATCCAATAACTCGTTATCTGTGGTTTGAGAAATTGTTCTTCGATCGAAGATGCGCAAAAATTCAGCCTTGAAGTCTTCAAAGTTGTACAACACCGGATCATTACAAGAAAGCAGTGGCAAGGACCACGCTGCAGCATCGCCACTCAGGTAGGACAGCACAAACGCCACTTTCGACTGATCCTCCTTGAACAGAATGGGCTTACAAAGGAAATGCAAGGAGCACTGTGTAAGAAACATCTGTGCTTTATGGGGATCTCCCTGAAATCTCTCGGGGGGGGGCCAACGGAATAGTGGGGGACATAGCACGCACTACCTGTGTAGTTAACTCTGAAGAGGAAGATGGAGAAGGCGTAAAAGTTTGAGGCTTAATACTCCCAAAATTTGGACTTGGACTCACAGAAAGCTCATCTATCCTCTGACGCAAATAACTTGCTTCCTGATTGGATTTCCTTACCTCCTCCCTGGTCTAACTCAACTGTTTCTGTAACCCCTCTAAAATTGAAGCCAAAGCCTTGATGTCAAAACCTTCAGCCATCTCGCTCAGACGGAAGGTAAGTTTGGGCACTTCAATCTGTCAGAAGCAGTACCTGAATTATCCTGATTCCGTGGGAGCGGATGACCAAAGCTTCAAAGTTGAATATTTCCAGATTCCCAAACACCCCTGCACCCGGAATAATCCAAGCCCAGGAATGGAAGGGAAAGGGGAAGTGGATGACAAAAGAGAGAGACTGCCACACTGGTGTCTTCTACCGCTACCTCTCGAATTTGGAAGCTGGAGGACACCTGTAAGCATTTAACAGAACATTACTACAGTTCAAACAAATCGATTTAAACAAAAGGTGACTCTCTGCTCAGCCTCACTCTAAATACCTGTGACTGTGTGGATTTAGCCCCTCTCTGTAGAAAGATAATCTGCAACTGTTTATTAAAGTCTTTACTGCAGATTGAAGAATTCTATTCAGTGAATGAGACAAGGCCTTGGAAGAGTCTTGTTATGGTGGTAAATAAAAGTATAAACTATATGCATATATTCGATACTCCTATGTACTTGTAGCTGTCTGATAAGTTCGTGCCTTGCTGGTGAAGTGAAAATAATGAAGATCCAAACTGCTCTCAATTCACTGGGCGTTGACAGTTAACTTCACTGAGAAATGCCTTTGGATACAAAGTACTCCGTAGGTGTCTGTACTTGACTAGAGTTTTGGGTTTCACTCGATTGGGTTCAATACATGTTGAAAAGTCAGCCCATAACGCACCTGATGCCCAGGCTGCTGGTGCAGGACGCCTCTTTGTTCCCATCTTGAACAATTACCAAATAAAGAGACGGGCGCTGGGAGCAGGAAGACAAGAATAGAGTTTTATTTCTCATGAGGAGAGCCTGTCATTTCGGACACTCGCATAGTGTCTTCAGGAGGTGCTCTAACAAGTTCTCTGAGGCTTCGTCTTTTATACACATGTTTATGATGCACAAACATTCCTTATTACAATAAAGACGCTTTGAAGTAGGAAAAGGCATGCTTGGAATCCCAGCTTCAGGCCTATTCCCATTCCAGTCGCTCAGATGTCATCCTCCCCTCCTGAATGTAACAAGAGAGATTGTGATCTCTCAGCTGGACATTCCTACAGGACACGAGGGCAGGAGGGGATGATCAGGTCAAAGGTTGGGCAGGCGATAAGATCGTGCAATTCGGCTGGTGTATCACGGTTTTGTTATGCTGGGCAGGGAAAAGGGGGATGTACATCCACGAGGCTTGGTCTTAGGACTTGGGACCGGGTCGAAAGGTCAAGTGTAGCCGGGGGGGGGGGTTTGTCAGCTGAGGGGAAGGTTGTTCTTGGGAGGAAATGGGGGGGTGTGGGTCAAGCAGGAGTGCTACTTCTAGAGCAGGGTCACGCAGAGGGAGAGGGTCTTGTGGCCGATGCACGAGCAGTGCGCGCAGGGAGGGGTGCCGGGGGTTTAGCAAACGGTCAGAGAGGCCATGGTGCCTAAAATGGCTGTCGTATACGTGTGTGCATGGGTCTATGCTGGCGGGATAACACAGTCAGTGTTTCGCAATATCCGTTCTGCTTACAACAAGGGGCACTGTGAACACAAATGAACGCCGCTTATGTACATATACATTGTCATTTTCAACAGTCGCCGCTTTTTTACATAAGCTAGTTCAGTTCTAAACAGTCGATACGATTGGCGGAATGCGGTACATATGATTTTACATTTGCTGGGTTATTCATACAAGTCTAGAGATCGGCATAATACTTAGTTGGAGTCAATCAGGAAAAATGTTCCGAAACATTATAGAATCAAGTTCAGACTTTCTCTCCGGTGACATCAACATACAGTAAAAAGTGCTCTGATACCTTCGGGTCTTGTCAGTGCTATAAGAGACTTTTGGAAAACTAAATATATGAGTGACCGATGAAACATTTTTAGAAAGCAATACAAAATGGTTGAGGGAGGGATTCAGTTCGACACAAGCAATTAGTCAAGGGGGTGAGTAGAAAGTTCAGGAAAAAGGGGGGGTCTTTGTCATTTTGTCTTTTTAACAGAGTCCGTCTTCTTTTGTTGGCGCTGTTGAGCACCGGCGGTGGAGCTATAGGTCCAGCTCGGATTCATCCTTACATGTTGCAGGGTGCGATCAGTCCTCTGCTGTTAGATCACAGTCCTGTTTCCTAACTGATCTTCTTAGGGGTGCCTCATGCTGGGCACCTGCGTGTTTTTCTTTTTCCGTGGCAAAACCTTATTCTATAGTCAAAAGTTATGCGAAAAGGGTGATGTTTGTTGAATAATCAAGGGAAGAGAGGGCGGAGTGGGATCAGATCTTTGAGCACACCAAGGGACCACAAGGAGCAAAGGATGACGAGCAGGCAGGCCCATCAGTCGGGCTAAAAAAAGGATGGGGACTTCAGGCACGAGTGGGTCAGCAAACCGAGGGCTTCAAGGTAGCCCTTCATTCCTTAATCTGCCGAGTTTGAGAGTGGTGCCTCGTCCCGCGTCTTGTTGCTCTAAGACTCCACCTTTGGTCGCGGTCACACGTGCTTCATGATCTGTGGCCAGGCTGTGCGTCACGTCCAGCTCCTCTCCTCCGGTGATTGTATCTTTGAATGGGTACAAAACAAGTTTTTAGAAAAACTGGCAGGAGAAGACATTTATACATCTCAATTCCGTCCCCAATCCTAAGTAGGTGGGGGATAAGTTCATTGGTCACAGTCAGAAGTCATCACTTATGGAGTATGTAGGAGGGCATTATCATTGAATTCATAAACCTATTTGGCGTTCACTCGTGACGTATGTGGAGAGAAATTGGACTTTTATACACAGTGTATTATATCAAACTCAAAATCGAGTCCTTATGTAGAGACTCGCCCTTTTTCTTTTTTTCTTTTTTTTTAACCCAAGTACCGACAATCTTACATTTCCCTTCGGGGTCGGCTAAACTCTTGCAAGCAGGGGCGTTATCGTCATGAAGAAGGGGGAGGGGGGGCAGATGTTAAACATGCCTTTCTTGGGGAATGACCGTTAATCAAGGTCATCAATTACGCTTCGAGGGTAGCTGACATGAAGCTGGGGTTAATCGGGGGAAGCGGGGGACGCTTTGGATAGGGAGCTGGGGTCAATCGGGAGAAGCGGGGGCACTTTGGACATCCGCACTCAAGTGCAGAGGGGTGAGGTAATCTGTGCATTGGGAATTGCATTTCTAGCGAACTGAAAAACAGAAGGCCATTGACGTTATAGTCCCCCTATAAAAAGGCCAGATTAGGGGACATCAGTCGTCTTACCTGTCCTTTCCTTCATTACCAACTCGGGTTCTATCGTTTTGCAGAAAGGAGAGGTAGTAATATGGCAAGTCACAATCGTTTTAGTTCCTGTCAATTTTGCCGAACACCTTTGTGTTCGAGGAGACCCAATTAGGTTTTGTGCCGGGGGGGCACAACGTTACCATATAAGGAAGGAGGGAACAGGGGGGCTTTAGGGAGAGAGAGAGAGAGAGAGAGAGAGAGAGAGAGAGAGTGAGAGAGAGAGAGAGAGAGAGAGAGAGAGAGAGAGATAGAGAGAGAGAGAGACCGTACTCTAAATGGTCCATTCGGTACACGTATGACATGGAGAGAGAAAGAGAGAGAGAGAGAGAGAGAGAGAGACGTGTACAATAATGGGTCATTCAGTGCGTGCACAACACAGAACAACAGGGGTTAAGTAATACGGAAACACAGGCAGAGGGATGACGTAGATCCATACATTACGTACACACATACTCAGGTGAGGGAGACAGTACATGTATTATATACAAAAATCCAAGACAAGACATATAACCGTTATTGGCCATAATGATCTCTTCCTGTATGCTGCGCATCCTTAGCATCCTAAGCTCTTTTTACCCTTTTCTTTCCTTTTATTGTCGGCTGCCTTTACTGGTCTTTGTGGTTGTACACACTTACGCCTTTGGCAACCAGTCAAGAACTAACCTGGTCGGGCTAATGTGTTTCCAGGCTGAGGCAACAGTGGGTGTCAGTTGGGAGAACAATAGGGCAGCTCTGAGTTTCCGGTCCATGAGGGTGTGGAAAGGATGTAGTAATTTCTAAACACTGACAACATTCCTAGTCCTCCAAACGGAGGGTACTAGAGTAAACCTCACCTCAGAATATTCTTTAAACCTTCCCTATTTAGTTAAGTGTAGAATGCTTAATCATAAGTGCACGTCATTTTTGGTTGTATTATTCGGGGTGCCAAGCGAAGTCACATTTTGTATTTTTCGCTTCAGGCTGTCCTCTCAAGCGCTAAGTTTAGGGCGTTGTTCGCTCATCGTGTGTAGGTACCATAATCGAACGCCTTTTTCCCGTCTCTTCGTCCGCTAGATCACCATTTTCTTTTTCGTATTTTAATCGACGTTCCAATGTGACCTGCAGAAAGAGGGAAAAGAAGGGGTCGGGGGCAGCATTTAAAAACACATCAGCGCGCATAAACCCGAAAAGGCTTTTACTTACTACATACTCGGCCTATCTCCATGGAACGCAGTCCTTGCCAACTTGGCATTTAAGCCCAGATGGACCTTTTAGTGTGGGAGAGATGATTATCGGAAGTCGGTGGATAGCATAGGTCACCCAAGTGTGGTATTACGGATCGTATGTAGGGAGGCCAGGTGGCACTCCTTCGGGGCGACTTAGGGGTATTTTTAGCACAATTTTCCTGATACAGGTAGCATATAAAGTATAGGCTGAATTCCAGGGTCTTTTAGCGGTTGCTTTAGGCTGTACAAAAAATGTGCAAAGTACATACAACAAAAACCTGGACCATTCATATTTGCAATATTTCTGCATACTATACTTTTTACCCCTTAACTAATCGAGCTGAGCCATTTCACCTGTAATTCAGTTATATCGGAAACAGTGGTCATTTATTCGAAACTTACCAATTTACACGTGACAACTACGTACGTTTTTCTCCAAAAATCTTTAATAAAAAATGTCGGTGCATAAATACGGGCCTACAATCCCGTGGGCCGGCCAGAACTGTACAGGTGGGGATACTTATTAGTGGAAAACCTAATGGAGTCGGTGGTCGTTGATTTCATACTAAAAGTGCGACAAGTGTAACAAAATCATATCGAAACTTCAGTGTGAGCAAGTATCCTAAGTGTTGAAATTGGAACTTTCAATAATCATGATGCGCCAAACTTAACAACAATTCATTGTCCGAATGTTCAATCAGCACCCATCTCACTTCAATTCATTGTCCGAACACATAATCAGTACCCATCCCATATCAATTCATTGGGGTTTTTTTTTTTTAAAACTGTATACATATTTCATGACACCAAGGTTGAGCAATCGGGGTACAACAAGGAGTTGAAAGTTTCATTTGTACCAGCTCCATTTTGGGTGCAGCCAGGCAGATCCAGGCATAGTCAAAATCTCTACCAACTCGTGGTTGGCCCAGAGCCTCTTTCGGCAGTCCAAAAAGTTCCGTTAAAGGGCAACAGAAAGGGATCTGCAGTATGAACCATCAGTCAAAAAAGGGGGGAGGGAGGCAACATTTTTCCCTACCGGGTCATACTGGGTTTTTCACCGGAACTGATCCGAACTGTAGTCTGCAGGATTTTAGTCATTCAAATTGAGACTGGCGTCAGCATGGGAGCGCCGACGTCCCGCGGCTACATTTTCATCGTTCCGCGGGCAATCATGGCAGTCATTCCCCATCGGGGGTATCTGCGGGGGTCGGAGGCCCCCGCGGCTCCTATAGAATCTTCAAGGTCGAGGAGAACTTTTATGATGGTGGGACTCGTTTCTTAATCAACAAGCAACCGGGCCATTCCTTCATGCTGGGCCCGCTCTTGCAGGGTCGACCGCCATTTTGAAAGTTCGGCAGCTACCGGCAATCGCGGGGTCAAATGAGCAGACGGGCTCCAACCTGTCGGGCGAGGCGTCGCAGCACCGCCACAGTGGACGAGACCCTGCTGGGTGAGTGGAGCGTCGCTGCACCGCAAGAGTGGACGAACCCTTTGCCGGGTGCGAGGAGCGTTGGGGGTGCAGCTGGAGAGCCTTCACCTGGGGAGGTGGGAGAGGCTCGTTCGCGCCGCCTCTCCCTCCCGGTGCACCCCACGGCGTCTCGCTTGACATTTGTTATGGCCGGACCAGGCGATGAGGACGAGGGGGGGGGTCGGAGGCATGTGCAAGACATCCCCCCCCCCGGTGGCCTGCAAGGTGCCGCTCCAGGGCCGCCCGGGGAGCTTCCACCAAGCCGTGGCTGGACCAGCAGATGCGAGGGGGGGGGTCGGTGGCACGAGCAAGACATCCCCCCCCAGTGTTGTCGCAGCCATTATTGAAGAAGTGGGGACGCCTGGCACGTTTTGGGCCGGGCCTACAGCCGATGGCGGCCGGACGCTTCTTCGCCCCGGCCCCAGGAACGGGTCCCTTGGTTCATCCGGGGGACAGGCCTTGGCGCGTGGTGCCGCCTTCGGGCTATTCGCGTAGTGGTCCTTCCACCCCAGGCCGCCCCTGACGGTTTTTGTAGACTTTAAAACGCCCAAAATCTACTAGAAAGTAGCCCAAAGTAGCCCAACATTGCTACGTTGGGGAAGGAAGGACTGGAACGGCGTCAGGCAGACGGCGAAATGCATTGTGGGTTTCGTTTGTCGTTGCAGCCGTTTGTCATGTAAATAGTTGCTTAAATGTTTTTTTTTGTTTGTTAAAAAAATAATAAAACGTGTTCACCTGTTACTTCGCTATAGTGTTGTATATTTTCTATTATTCGCCTAAGGTTTGTCGTTAATTGGGCGGGGTGGGTGGTGGAGCCAAGCTGTCTCGAAGTCATAGCGTTGAGTTCGGCTTTCCTCACCAGTTTCATATTTCCTGAGGGGTTGTTCCCTATGTTTCCATTTCAGCGAGGTTGAAAAGAGATCTCATCAGCAGCCTACTGATTTCACTCGATTCCTTTTCTTTTCCCTAACGATTTTTATATATTTTTTTTTTTTCTTATTTGCTAGCACGATACAGCGGCTAATCCGCATTTTTTCTTTATATTTGTCCTTTTGTATTAGGGGTGCCCTCCTGGCCAAGCCAGATGACCTACCTCTAATAAATGGTCCGGGTGGAACTAGTTTACCAATCAGTGGGGAGTAGATAGGCATGACAGATTACAACGGGGGACAAAGGTCCGCATTACCTATCCTTCATTACTTGCAAAGACTAGACAGAACATTTCTATTCCACGTTATTTGCAAACAGAGAATGCCTCAAAAGAACTATTCCTTGAACAATAAATGTCCAGACAATCAATCAATCAGTGGGGAGAAAAACAGGCATGACGGATTACAACGGGGACAAAAGTCTGCATTACCTATCCTTCACTATCTGCAAAGGGGGTGGCAGAATATTTCTATTCCTCCCTGTTTGTAGACAGGGAATATCTCAAAGAGCAATAATCGATAAAAATCGATAACAAACAATCAATGGGGAGAAAGATAGGCATGACGGATTACAACGGGGACAAAGTCTGCATTACCTACCCTTCACTATCTGCAAAGGGAGACAGAATATTCCTATTCTTCCCCGTTTGTAGACAGCGAATGTCTCAAAGAGCAACAGAGCAACCAATCAATCAGTGGGGAGAAAAATAGGCATGACGGATTACAACGGGGGACAAAAGTCCGCATTACCTATCCTTCACTATTTGCAAAGAGAGAGGAACGTTCCTATTCGTCGCTGTTTGCAAACAGAGAATGTCTCAAAGAGAACCAATACTTCAAGTAGCAACCGAGGCTAAATGAACCAATCAATGAACACTACCAGTATTTTAAATACTGATTCCAAAACAATCAATCAATCAATCAATCAGATGGATAAAGCCATCCTACCAATCGGACGTAAAGACGTCCTACTTAACCTTACCCGGACCGGACCATGTGGGCAATTCTTCGCTTTCCTTTTTCCAGCGCCCCATCGTTCTCTTTCCCCATGTTTTTACCGCAGCATTCCTGTGGGATTCCAGTCAGGACAGTAGGTCACTTGAGAGAGGTCCGTTCAGAATCGGTGAAGTTCATTCAATCGGCAGCCGGACGAGGGCCCTCTCAAGGCAGGTATACTCCAATCGTTTAGATGTTCAGCCCATCGTCTGGACCTCTCTTACCGGACCTTATGTCGCTGATGGACCCCGCGTTGGGGCGCCAATTGTTGAAAAGTCACCCCATAACGCACCTGATGCCCAGGCTGCTGGCGCAGGACGCCTCTTTGTTCCCATCTTGAACAATTACCAAATAAAGAGACGGGC
This sequence comes from Lissotriton helveticus, assembly GCF_964261635.1. Lineage (NCBI taxonomy): Eukaryota > Metazoa > Chordata > Amphibia > Caudata > Salamandridae > Lissotriton > Lissotriton helveticus. The sequence goes on along the minus strand of NC_136061.1, from coordinate 426,361,060 downwards.
GCTGGAAGCAGGAAGACAAGAATAGAGTTTTATTTCTCATGAGGAGAGCCTGTCATTTCGGACACTCGCATAGTGTCTTCAGGAGGTGCTCTAACAAGTTCTCTGAGGCTTCGTCTTTTATACACATGTTTATGATGCACAAACATTCCTTATTACAATAAAGACGCTTTGTAGTAGGAAAAGGCATGCTTGGAATCCCAGCTTCAGGCCTATTCCCATACCAGTCGCTCAGATGTCATCCTCCCCTCCTGAATGTAACAAGAGAGATTGTGATCTCTCAGCTGGACATTCCTACAGGACACGAGGGCAGGAGGGGATGATCAGGTCAAAGGTTGGGCAGGCGATAAGATCGTGCACTTCGGCTGGTGTATCACGGTTTTGTTATGCTGGGCAGGGAAAAGGGGGATGTACATCCACGAGGCTTGGTCTTAGGACTTGGGACCGGGTCGAAAGGTCAAGTGTAGCCGGGGGGGGGGGTTTGTCAGCTGAGGGGAAGGTTGTTCTTGGGAGGAAATGGGGGGGTGTGGGTCAAGCAGGAGTGCTACTTCTAGAGCAGGGTCACGCAGAGGGAGAGGGTCTTGTGGCCGATGCACGAGCAGTGCGCGCAGGGAGGGGTGCCGGGGGTTTAGCAAACGGTCAGAGAGGCCATGGTGCCTAAAATGGCTGTCGTGTACGTGTGTGCATGGGTCTATGCTGGCGGGATAACACAGTCAGTGTTTCGCAATATCCGTTCTGCTTACAACAAGGGGCACTGTGAACACAAATGAACGCCGCTTATGTACATATACATTGTCATTTTCAACATACATGCGCTACACCTTTACTCCAAAAGAAATAGTTCAACAGCTGCTCAGCAATTTCAGCCCTAGGCGTTCTACTGGACTGCCAAATGACTGCGCAGCTCATGCCCTTCAAAATTGAAGATAGAAACTTCTTACCGCTCTGCTCACTGACTCTGAGCGGTGGTGACACTTGCCAAATGAAATGTTCTCTGAAGAATGACCGCCTAAGCCAGCCCGGACGGAACTCCACGGAACTCCTCAGAAAGGCGGAGCTTCGGCGGGAAGCCGCGGCTGTCCAAAATACCTGACAGAAGCCAAGTACAAATCTAGACGAACTCCTAGAAGTAGGACTGCAGCAGAATTCTGTGGGGGAAGGAAAATAACTCGGGAAGATAGCCCTAGTGATGGGAGGTAAACACAGGACGTCTTACTGCTTGAAAATGTCAGTTGAAGTGCGCTGCATAGAACGTGCAAGAGCGTGAAATGGCGGACTTAGAGGAAAAGGCTAGAATGCTAACCTGGAACCTAAATGGAACAATCAGGAAGCGTGTCCCACCAATCATTCCGGTTACAAGCTTGGGCCTGCCTCTGAATCAAACCCCAAATTGTAAACTGAGACAAGGGGTTACCGCGAACCTTGTAAACTGGTACCGAAGTGGATCTTGTAACCGAAACTGGCATGGACCTGACAAAGGGTGCTCGCTGTCCCCCTTGCTGTTTGTGTGGCCATTGAGCCACTAGCATCTCACGCTCGGGCAGGTCAGGCGTATGAGGGCTTAATGATGAGGAGTGAGACCCATTATATATCCCTTTATGCAGACGACCTGCTGATGTTTTTGGCAGATACGACTGACTCACTTCGGGGAGCCAAACTCCTATTACGAGATTTTGGCAACATTTCGGGACTGAGGGTCAACTGGGGGAAGACCTGCCTCTTCCCACTGGCTCCCAGAGAACACGCGCCCCAGTCAGTGGGGGACCTTCGGTGGGAAGGTCAATGTCTCCCGTACTTAGGTACCCATGTTTACCATTCCCAGCCAGACTTGTTGGAGGGCAATGTGAACAGGGCGCTTAGGAATCTACAGAGTAGCATGGGGTTCTGGCGTACACTGCCATTGTCGGTAGAGGGCAGGGTGGCGTTGCTGAAAATGGTTGCGCTTCCCCGCCTATTGTATTTTTTTTGCACGTTGCCTGTATGGATACCTGTTGACTACGGGGTTCGTTTGGGGCTCGAGAAGACGACGAGTCGCTTTGAACACCCTGATGCGCCCCCGGGCGGAAGGAGGACTGGCAGTCCCTGATTTTGAATGGTAATACCTGGCAGCACAATTGCAATGGCTTACTCAGGCGGTGGCCCGGGAGTTCAGGGGACCAGAGGGGCCGCAGGGCAGACTGTTTCCCAGACATGTAATATCCTTTATAATACTGCACCAGAAGATTGACTTAGATCGACTCACGCTTGAGGAACGTACACTTCGCCTCTGCTGGAATCGGAGTCACAAACGATCGAGTATCATTCGCCCGTATGCCCCAGAGATTCCTCTGGGAGTATGCACGGCTCTCCCGCACGGCGGCAATTGGTTGGCACTGGCTGGCTGGGCGGATTTTGGGCTACATATGATTGGAGACTTATATGGGGACAGGCCCTCTTGACCTTCCAAGAGCTGCAGAATACCTATGGACTCCCGAGAGGGGATTACTTATTGCATGCTGCTTTGGTAACTGGTATTCAGAAACAATGGGGTATGGGACACTCGGAACCGCCGCCCTCTCTGGGCTGCCAATACGTGGTTATGGCAGCTGGTACTTTCAAGGACATTACGTGCCTCTATAGTAGGCTGCCGACTGAAAAGTTGCTATCGTTGGATGGCTTGCGAGGAAAATGGGAAGTGGATATCGGAAGACCCATCCCGGAGACGCCGTGGCCCCACTTGGTCCGGCGTGCCTGGAAGGGTACTCGGAACGCTAGATTCCAACTAGTACAGTTTTTTACGTTACATTGGGCGTACTTGACGCCGATTAAGTTATCGCAGTATTTTCATGGCACTACCTCACAATGCCCAAGATGTAGGGCTGATGGAGCTGATTTCTCCCATATGTTTTGGTCTTGTGCAAATCTGTCTGGTTATTGGTCGAGTGTGATAGCCTTTTTAAATGCTGTGACGGGCCGACAAATAGAGGCTGACATGGGAACCTGCTTGCTGCTCTGGTTCTCCCATACCCCAGTACTAAAGTTACTAGCAAATTCTATGACCTGGGTTTGATTTTGGCTAAGAGGGAACTTACCATGCACTGGAAATCGAATGTAGGTCCTAATTATTTAAGGTGGAAGGCGAATTTGCTAAGGTGGGCACAAGCTGAGGGTACACTCCGACTACAACAGGCCAGGCGATTGGATAATGATAAATCCCTAGAAGTGGCTAGAGCATGGGAGGCACTGGTGACAGCGCTCCAGAATCCCGCTGAGAGTTCAAGTGAGGGGGAGGAGGACTTAGATTAGGAATAGGTAACCAATTGGAGCTGATAGCGAAGACAAGAGGCATGCAGGAGGTTAAAACGGTAGGCTTAGCTCACCGGGATGTCCCTTTACATGACATGGGGTAGACAGTTTATGTTAGATGGGAGGTAACCATATATGATATACTTTTTATGTATTGATCGCAGGCGCACTGACAGGGAGGGGCATAGTTCGCATGGCTGGGGACTTGATTATCGTGGACTGCCAAGTGGTCTGTTGTTGAAATGTCATGGTGTATTATTGATTATGATGCTCATCTTGTTGGCGGATAACAATAAAATGTGTTTACAAAAAAAAAACAATAGTGTGTGAACTCATTGTGGTGATTCCTCCTGGGTTATTAAGAAATTCTCCCAATTTATCAAGATTCATGTGGCATGCTAGCAGAAAAATTCATCCTCAGAATGGGCCCATAATCTAGCCTTTGCTAAAGGTATTGTAGCATTGATAGACTCAACCTGACTGTGGACATAAAGCAACAGGATTGCCATGTTCTGCGGAAATTATCAACCCCACCCAGATAACAAGGGGGGGAAGGTAAACTGATGGTGTTAGAAATAGGGGTCTCTAGTTGGTAGTGGTATATACCCGGTCCAAGTAGGGACCCTTCCTTCTAGTTCAGGATAGGGGAGTTATACACCCAGATAACCGGTGCTCACCCACTTGGTAGGTTGACACAAGTGAACAGGCTTATCTCAGAGGCAATTTGTAAAGTGTTTGTAAATAGCACACAGTAACACAGTGAAAACACTACAAACTACAAAGTTTAAAAAAATGAAGTATCTTTAACTAAACCAAACAAGACCAAAATGACAAAAATGCAATATAACTCAAAATATTACTTTTGAAAGGTTTCAAGCAATTTTGTCCATAGAACTCTATGAATGCATGATATTTAAACAAAAAAAATCCTGCAAATGCGTCAAAATCAACAAGGCAAAACAGCCACAGAGGAGGAATGCATCGTAAAACACAGCAATGCGTCGGTACCCTAGTCCACGGGGATGCGATGCATCAGTTCTGCTGCACACAGGAGAAGTGTTGTGTCGTATCCGGTCTGTAGGGGGAAGCGATGCAATGAAATCCCAGACAGTTCTCGTCTGCGGGTGATGCGTCGGAAACACTTGGCACACAGGTGTGATACAAGAAAATCTGGATGCACAGGATGCTGATGCAGTGGTGGCAAACAGGCGATGCATCCATATCTTCAGCCGATGTTCCCCGTTGCAGCAATTCTTCCCGCCGCAATGCAGGGCCTGCGTTGGAGTAAGTACGGGGGGGTTTCAGACTTCGGAAACATGGTATACTGAACTCAGGATGTGTCATTTAGTTTTGGCCACTAACAGGCGCTCTGTTGAAAAAACAGGCATTGGAAGGGAAATGCGTCGGTTTTGATATCTACATTATGTTTTTTGCCGCTGGAGCAACTTCCAAGTGAACAGGACTGGAATTGGCACTAAAAGGCAAGTCAGAACTTTCAGCAATGGAGTTCAAGGAGGCTGCAGGTGAAGTCTTTGTGTCCCCGAGACTTCTTAACAGGAGGCGAGCTCGACATCAAACCCTTGAAGCATTTTTTAGGATACCAAAGTAAAGGAAAATTCCAGTCCGGGCAGAGGCACAAGATGGTTAAACACGAATATGCCCAATTTCTAAAACTGCCATTTTGAAACACACAATTTAAAAACCAACTTCACTAAAAGATTTGTTTTTAAATTCTGAGCTCATAGAGCTCAAACACCATAGCTCCTGCTGTTTCCAATAGAAAGTTACATTTGTAAAATGTTACAAGGCAGATCCAATAATAGCCTACGGGCCAGCTATTCCCTGCAATAGTGAAAAACGAAATTGACAGTATTTCATTATCAGGACATGTAAAACACACCAGTATATGTCCTACCTTTCACATACACTGCACCTTGCCCATGGGGGCACCTTGGGCCTCACTTAGGAGTGTCTTACATGTAGTAAAAGGGAAGGTTAGAACTTGCAAGTGGTTTATCTTGCCAGGTCGACATGGCAGTTTAAAACTGCACTTACAAACACTGCAATGGCAGGCCTGAGACAAGTTTACAGGGCTATTCATGTGGGTAGCACATAAATAGCTGCATGCCCACTCGCAGCATTTGATTTGCAGGCTCATGGGGACACATAGTGCACTTTACTAGGACTTACAAGTAAATCAATTATGCCAATCATGGAGAACCAATCAGAACTGTAATTTACACAGGGAACACTTGCACTTTAGCATTGAACAGCAGTGCTAAAGTGGCCAGAGTATCTAAACCAGTGAAAACGAACTCCCACACACACTGAAAAATAAATGGGGGAGAGGCAAAAAGATAGGGGAAACCACGCCAAGGATGACAGGTCTAACAGTCGGTATTTACTACACATAGTGAATACTGATATTTAGGGATACATTATTTACTGAATGAGCTAACTACCACGTATTCTGGCTTTTTACTTGAAAAATGAGTAATTAAGTGTGGAATCAATCTTTCTTTGCACCAAATTCGGCATAAATCAGAATTTACTGAATATTTTTCTCCACTTAAATTTGGCAGGTGTGACTTGCCTAACTTTGGCAAGGCAAATTGAAGGGAGGCCAAACAATTACACTTATTTTGCAAAATTCACACAATTACACTATTAGGCCATGTCATGTAATCACATACCAATCATGGCCAAAAAATTAGCACAAGCAAACAGGTACACCTTGAATGACCAAAACGCATGGAGCTGCTGTTTGCATCGCTCATTCTGTTTTGCTTTTAGCACAAAGTGTATCCTTGCATCTGAATAGTGCACAAGGATGCATTTCTTGCTAAAATACAGCACCAGAGGCCAGTTTTGCATTATGCACGATTCTGTGTAATGTCATGCAATTTAAAAAAAAGTGTCCGTTTTATTGATGACTTCCAGTGAGAAGGTGTAGTTCGACTTAAAGATGGGGTACTTTGGAATATGAAAGGTATGATGGGGATGGTAACTCTTGAAGGTGCTGGGGAGAAGGACTGATTTAGCAGAAAGGGATTGAGAAACTATTGCCCTCAGAGATATTCTGTTAAACTTAATGTCCAGCAGGTAAATAAACATTTCGATGTTTTCAACTAAAAGACTCTTTTCCATTATTCCTGTGTAATGGGGGGGAGGGTGGGTTTACTGTATTGCTATGAGATTACTATCGAGTCGTGAAAAGTTGGGCCGGAACTGACTAGACGGTAAGGAGATGCATGCAGTCTGAGGTGGCTACATAGAACCTTGCTCTAGAACTTCTGTTTGTTCCCCACTTCATACCTACTTTTTTCTTCATTAGTCTCATGCAGAAATCCAGGATAGTACAATCAATTAAGAACTGGTCGCTTTCAGTCAATTTTTGTATAATGCTATACCTAAAAGGTTATGATAGCACGCGTATACACCGCACATGGCTTCTTGGCACTTACTGAGAGTGGAGGAGAGGTGTTGGAACTAAGACTTGCACATGCATTTGTTTAGAACAGTTCCACCCTTTATGGTTTTTAAGAATGTTGTGCTGGTCCTGAATTAACCAAGAGGATTTAGCTCATGAGTTCTATAGAGCAGAGGGTTGAAGTGACTCCTCTGACATTGGTCCGAGGTGGTGGCCGGAAGGTGCAATCATTGTCACTACACTGAGCCTTTTTAAATGTGTCCAACAATCACTGACAGTATCTGTCCTCTTCGGGAATGGATCTGTTGATGCGAACGAACAGGTAAAAGCGGCAGGAAGAGGAGGGTTGACTAACAGCAAAAAACGTTAATGTTATAAAACATCGACTGCCGTAGACCTACAGCACCGGTGAAAACATGGAAAAGCATGGAACATACTGCATGGGTGTGTTTTCTCTTTGTGCTCAGGGATTTCCCAACATCGCAATATCTTGACAGACACGCCGTTTATAGATGGGATGTTCACGTTGCAGCATTTTTCCACTGTAAGAATTGACTTGAGCATTTGAAAGGATTTTCCTACATGCAGAATCAGACCATTTTATAAACTCAGGCTACAGCGGGTGGAGGCGGGTGTTGGGTTTGGTATTCATATAATGAGTGTCTTGGGGTTTTATTTCCGCTATAAAATCATTATGGTTCAGCGACTGTGCAGACAGGGCGGGGACGGGAAGAAGAAGGGTGTACTTTAAAGAATAAAAAAACGGAATGGGAAGAAAGAAGGGCGGAATATTGAGTCGGAAAAAGCGAGAAAGAACATGCAAGGGAGTCTGCCTCGGCCAGGAATACGTGTGTTCAGGACAGGCCACCAGTATTCGGGAGTACCGTGAGCGAGACAGGTCCCTTGTGGACCCTTTGAGTACAGTGCCGGTCCCCCGGTGCTAACTGTGAGCCCTCTCCCCACCCCACCCCCAAGTAGGATGATCAATGTGTCGTTTTAGGAATGTATGCTGCATGAGTGTGTGCATGTTTTGTCGTTTTTCTACTTATAGAATATATGAACTATGAATTTGGATCCAACTGATGATTTTTAGGGAATTTGGGTCCTGGTGAAGGCCATCTGACACTTTTTGGATGATATAGAGGCCGTAACATGTGCACCAGAAACGCACAGGTCATGCTTAGCCTGAGGCAACCCACAGCAGGAGTAGAAAATGTGCAGTACTCCTTCATTTAATCTTATCGGGGTTACCGGCAATAAAAGGTTTTTTTGTTTGGGTTACACCCTATATAATGTTTCATTTTCTTTATAATATCTGAGAGCCACCAGAACTCTGGTTGTGCCCACCCAAAAATATTTTAATTCTGGGTAAAGGGTCCAATGATGAAGCATGCCACGAAGTTAAAGAAATGTGGATGAGGACCCATTTAAAAAACTCAATAAAGATGCTTTCAGGCAGGCTCTGTGATTCTTTGACATAATGGTCAGATGGATTTTCCCAAATCTCGAGTTACCTTGTCCCTTTGGTTTTTAATTGTGTTTGCAGGGAGTTGACAAGGACCCTCACCTTTTCTCTCCTCATTCCTTTTGCAATTTTGACTATCGTATTATATGTTGAGAGAATGTGTGGCAAATAGTGCATTATAAACACGGGTGCAGATGTCATGTTGTGGGATCTAGAAGCACAGAAAATCTTATCTTCAGTGTCCATCCCCAGCAGAGATCCTCACCACCGAATCCACCCTAAGCCTGTTGTCGTGCCAGTTTTTCATTCATCTTATTTTTTCATTTATAGCTTTCATCCCAACACCCTAACATTCCCAAACATTTTTTCCTTCCTCTCTCCCTCCGCCGAATCCTTTTGTTTGTCTCCCACTCTTTATGTATATGTTATACTCACTAACTTTCCCTTGTTTCCCTTATTTCATTTACATTTCCTTCCATAGTTCTATCTAGCTCTACTCCCTTCTGCTCACTCCACTCACTCTTTCTGCCTTTCCTATGCATATTCTCTCTTACTTACTCTTTATTTGTCTCTACTCTGTTGGCACTCTGGCGTGCTCCTAACCTCTCTTTCACTGACCCTTTATCCACACCTCTCTCTCTGTTGGGTGTGCTAAGAGTTGCATTAGTGTTCCCTTCTTTTTTCCCAACTTTTAAATTTAACTTGTGTTCTATCATTTTTCTTAATCTTTTTCACTTTTTCTCCCTTTAGCAGTTCTGAAGTCACTTTCTGGAAGAAATGGTTCCACTTTCTGTAGAAAAGAGAGCTGAACCAGGCTGCCTTTGTTTCCAAGTTATTTGGCAATCAGTGGAAATTGAGCTTTGAAGCCCTCAAAGTTCATGTCAGTTACCCAGGTTTGTACTCTGTTTTGTTTGTTGTTCTTGGCAAATAATAGGAATCCTGTCTTGGTTGGGTTGAGCTTCAGAGGGGCACTGGACACCCAGGTCCAGATGATGTGCAGGCACTGCTTGAGGCAATGGATGCCTGGAGCAGAGGAGACTTTGAAGTAGTGCTGTATATTATCTGCATATTGGTAAAGTTTGATTCTTTTTTCTGCGAGCAGAGTACCAGGCACATCCATTTTGAGGCTGAAGATAACATGGGACTGTATAGGACCCTGGTGGTCTCCCAGGTGATAGGGATTTTTAATATGGTGTTGTTTGGAAAGGAAAGAGGTGAACTAATTGATTGACACTGCCTGTGAATCTCATTCAAGACTCCAGGGTGCATAGAAGGGTGAGATATTTTGACTGTTTTAAAGAAGATGATACGTCCAGCAATATCAGGGAGCGGGGTACTCTTTATCTGTGGCCTGGAGGGCATTATCTGTAGCATGATCTGCAGCCAGCCTGGTAGTTATACAGGAAATAGTTAGCATCAATTATCTTGAAGTTAACATTGACAATGTGGATTAGGCAAGACAAAGCATCCCAGAGCAACTCCTTACCAATTTTATTCAGTTCTCTAATGCGTTGTAGCTGGCTTTGCACTGTTTAAGGCCCATACACATCTTTGCATTTTTTTCAGTTATTCCTATAATAGATACTTAAATCCTGAGTGTTTAGATTCTTAATTACCTCAGGCATTCCGATCAATTACATATCAACCCGACATCTGCATGGAGTCACACAAACAGCCAAAATACAAATAACACCTGCTTATGCTCACCTTTCCTTTCAAATGCAAAAACAGCAGTTGATGGACAGAATGCAGAACAATGCCATACATTCACCCCAGTACAGAGATCTGGGCCTAAATCCATCGTTTTTTTGCACTCCACACCACCCCAGTTCAGACATGGCCATATACAAATTATGGTGGAGTGCAGTGCTAGTGAAAAACAAAGTGAAGAAAAGTGACAGTAAAATTGACTCCAAGGACAAAAAATATGTTTAATAGGTATTATCCTAGGGTCAAAAATTAAAACAACGCCTGATAGTTTAAAATAATAACTATCTGTTGGCGCAGTGCAGTGGGGTCAACATGTTTCAGCTCTAATGGATATAGTGTCCAAGCTTTCTTCAGGACCAGGTGGTTCTAGCGACTGCAAAAGTGTGGAATTTATTAATAACAATAATGCTAGTAATCATACACAAAGATAATGGATTAATCCTACCAGAAATGAGGAACCCAAAATATAATCTGGCGGATATCCAATCATTCTTTTCTTCCCATCGTTTTGTGGGAAGTAACCTCACCTCACCCGGCACCCGCTCGGGGAAAAGGAGGCCCCGCTCTGTCCGTCGGTACCTCTAGGCCAGCGTCCGAGAGGGAGTGGACGCTGGCCTAGAGGTACCGACGGACAGAGCGGGGCCTCCTTTTCCCCGAGCGGGTGCCGGGTGAGGTGAGGTTACTTCCCACAAAACGATGGGAAGAAAAGAATGATTGGATATCCGCCAGATTATATTTTGGGTTCCACATTTCTGGTAGGATTAATCCATTATCTTTGTGTATGATTACTAGCATTATTGTTATTAATAAATTCCACACTTTTGCAGTCGCTAGAACCACCTGGTCCTGAAGAAAGCTTGGACACTATATCCATTAGAGCTGAAACATGTTGACCCCACTGCACTGCGCCAACAGATAGTTATTATTTTAAACTATCAGGCGTTGTTTTAATTTTTGACCCTAGGATAATACCTATTAAACATATTTTTTGTCCTTGGAGTCAATTTTACTGTCACTTTTCTTCACTTTGTTTTTCACTAGCACTGCACTCCATCAACACTATCTGAAAATTACTGTGGTTGCGATAAATACTATCAAAATCCGTCTCCGCACCATCACCAGGTGCGCTGGGTGAGATCTGGATTTATGAGATGTATCCCACATGACGATATTCCATCATAAGGGTGGGCTGATGGGAACTTTTTTCAACCCAGTGATATTTCATTAGTGTTTTGGTGGACTCACGTTCTTAGGTCCGACACAACTGACAGACAACACTATGGACCTAGCATCTCCTATTGTATTTTCCAGTAATTGTAGGGGTTTGAGTTGCTATGGTCATTAAATATTCCCCCTTTTTGACCCTCTTCACTCTATTTCTCCCATATACAAATTAGCCTTGACCCTGTGCCTCATGGGAACAGTCCAGCCCGAACTGCCAAGCCATGTCTTTCCTGGACGGGAATCAAGCATCCTAGGACCGGTTTCTGGCTATCAGCCATCTTCAGCCAGGATAGCTTGACTCCAGTGGTGTGGAGAGCATGGGACTCACGTCTGAGCATACCCATCTAACTCGGAGTGACAAATGCAAAAACAACAGTTTTTGAACAGAATGTAGAACAATGTCATACATTCACCCCAGTACAGAGATCTGGGCCTAAATCCATCGTTTTTTTGCACTCCACACCACCCCAGTTCAGACATGGCCATATTCAAATCAGCCTTGACCCTGTGCCTCATGGGAACTGTCCAGCCCGAACTGCCAAGCCATGTCTTTCCTGGACCGGAATCAAGCATCCTAGGACCGGTTTCTGGCTATCAGCCGTCTTCAGCCAGAATAGCTTGACTCCAGTGGTGTGGAGAGCATGGGACTCACGTCTGAGCATACCCATCCCACTCGGGGTGACAAATGCAAAAACAACAGTTGATGGAAAGAAAGCAGAACAATGTCGTACATTCACCCCAGTACAGAGATCTGGGCCTAAATCCATCGTTTTTTTGCACTCCACACCACCCCAGTTCAGACATGGCCATATGCAAATCACCCTTGACCCTGTGCCTCATGGGTACAGTCCAGCCCGAACTGCCAAGCCATGTCTTTCCTGGACCAGAATCAAGCATCCTAGGACCGGTTTCTGGCTATTAGCCGTCTTCAGACAGGATAGCTTGACTCCAGTGGTGTGGAGAGCATGGGACTCACATCTGAGCATACCATCCCACTCGGGGTGACAAATGCAAAAAAACAACAGTTGATGAACAGAATGCAGAACACTGTCATACATTCACCCCAGTACAGAGATCTGGGCCTAAATCCATCGTTTTTTTGCACTCCACACCACCCCAGTTCATCATGGCCATATGCAAATCAGCCTTGACCCTGTGCCTCATGCGAACAGTCCAGCCCGAACTGCCCAGCCATGTCTTTCCTGGACCGGAATCAAGCATCCTAGGACCGGTTTCTGACTATCAGCCGTCTTCAGCCAGGATAGCTTGACTCCAGTGGTGTGGAGAGCATGGGACTCACGTCTGAGCATACCCATCCCACTCGGGGTGACAAATGCAAAAACAACAGTTGATGGACAGAATGCAGAACAATGTCATTTTGTTTTTGCATTTGCCACCTTTCCTTTCAGGCACCATTCTCCCATCAGCAGTCATGCTGTATATTCAATAATTGAATGGCAGCTGTATATGTTCACAGTGATTTCTATTAATTTCCACCTCAATCATACAGTATGCTAAAATTACACCTATTAATAGAAACATTAGTAACTTCACCCTCCAGTCCAGCTTCCTACCTCCTCCCTCATGCTCAGGGTGTTAAACACAGAAGCATGGCACACAAGAAAGTGATGCCTTCCAAGACAGATACCTCAATGAAGTAAAAAAAAGCAGTATTCAGTCAAAGGCAAACACACTGAAGGACCCGAATGATGGCAAGTGACCTCCATATTGTGAGTGGAGGCGCTTTGCATTTCAGGCTTGTAACTTCACTTTCTAATTTGACCACTGGGTCTAAAGAAGCCAGCGTAGAAAGTGCATTTGGGAAAAATCAAGGAACCACATATGACCACTTCTCAGTAAAAGTCACCCAAGCTACTCCCTCTTTCAATGCTTAAGTTGCAACACTTCAAAATAAGCCCAACTTTTTTGTGGGGATAAGTCTTAAACATTGGTGAGTGCGTGGAGGGCAGAGGAGACTTTTGCTGCTAGTAGATCTATTTCATGGGGTCACACAACAGTTTTGAGAGGAATACTGAATATGAAATGTTAATTGTGTCTCAGCATATAAACACATATGGATGGATACATATTCATCGCTTAAAATGTCTTCGCCTACTGGGAGCACAGAAAAATAAGGTACACTGCGCCTCAGCGGTGAGGGCATTTCTGAAGCCTCTAGATATCAGGGTCGGACTGAGACAGAGAATGGGCCCGGGCACCAAAATTGCAGTGCCCCTCTCCCACCCCCGTCCCCTCATGAACTATATAGCTAAAAAAATGTGGTCCATGATTGTCAACTTGGGTAGTTTTGAACTTGTAAAGACATACCATACAGTACACGTGTTTGTAAGGTATGGAAGCCTGCATGGATTTGTGCTTGCTGCAGACTATGTTTGTTTTAATATCAAGGAAATCAGCAGTGAAAACCGGCCCAGCAGACGATACAAAACAGGCCCACAAACAAAGATACGGCCCATTGACTGACCTATGAGACCAGCCCTAGGTGAGGGTTTTTTGGGGGGAGGAAGTAGAGGTTTTAGCCGCCAAATCCGTAGCACTGACTGATTGCCGTAAGGGCTAATCCGACCCTGCTAGATGTTGGCAGAGCCTTCCCACCTCTCCTCAAACAACTTCACTTTTTTATTATGAAAAATACCTTTAATAGGTTTACTCCTGGCGCGCTACCCTAAACTCACAGAGAGTTCAAGAGATTTCCCTTGAAACGTGAAGCAATTAGTGCCTCACTAATAGCTAAGTTCTTCTCACACTGTAGAGTTCACCTCCCGTGGAAGGTTACCTGACAGAATCAGAATGTTCTGGAAAGACCAAACCCTGCTTAGCAGCGAGGTAAGCAAATCACGCAGCTAATTGCTGTAATGTAGTGGTAATCGCAAACAACACCGTGTTTTGTTTTTTTTTTACTGCCTGTCTTCATCGACCGATTTTAATTAGATTAGCATTTACGTGGATAAAGACAAGCTTTGCATGTTTTCCGAAACGGCTAATAAGGTGAGCAGTGTGCGCTACATATAATTGGCGTTGGTGAAATTAAAGGCAATTATTTTGCAGATTTACGGGAACATGAAAGGTGCCCGATATAGCCCCGGTGCAGGGAACAGAGTGGCTCCAAATCAGCTGGCGTTCACGCGGCAAGGGGCGCGTGCCAGCAAGCCGCAAATAGGTGCTAACAAAAAATAACTTTTCAAGCCCCTTTGTTTGGCTACTGTTCAGATTGGAACAGTTAAACTGTTTACATATGTCGGTTCTTAAACTTTAATGCTAACTCAGCTATATTTCTTTTAGTTTTTTGTCGATTTTTATTTTTGTGCTACTATTGAAATTGAATGTTTTTAAAGATGGCGTCTATAGACCATCCTCCAGAGATGGATTTAAAATGAGTCGATAGTTACAAACTCGAATTTTTTCTTTGCCACTTTATACTCTGTACTATATCATCATTGTTATTTTTTTGGTTGTCTCAGTGTAAAGTTTTGGATTTTGCTATATAAAATGTAGTGATGTTTATTCGTTTTATGCTCAATAAACATACCCTTTTGAAAGTTAAAATGGGTCGATAGTCTCAAAAGAGGGTTCTTAAGCAATGGTCGCAGCTACCCTGCTAAAGCATAGTGCAGGTATGTTAATGTTCGTCATGGAGGCCAGGTTTAGACCAATCACTATACCCAAGTCAGTGTTGAAATAATAGCAGAGCATATTATAGTAGCAGGGGCGGCTCCACCGCTAAGGCGGAGGAGCCTAGTCTCACTGTTTTAAGGCAGTGCAGAGGAAAAAGAAAATGATAATAAAGAAACGCGTTATTATCATTTTCTTTTTCTTGTTCCTAGGTGCGGTGAGGGGCGGGGCTGGCCAGAGTATAGGCCAGGGGAGGAGAGGTTTGACCACTCAAATTGCACATGAATGTTTGACCGGTCGTACAGTCGTCTTGGGCAGGCCACACATTAATGCGCACTTTGCATGTTGCCCACCAGGCTGCATTACACACTCTGGTGGGGAACAAACACAGGCTCCCTGTCCCTGCCTGAACACCAAACCACGGCGCTCAGACCAATCACAACACTGCAATGCAGCATTGTCATTGGCTCAGGGGAACCAACCACAACGCTGCATTGCAGCATTGTCATTGGCTTAGGGAGCCTGGGAGCCCGGTGCTTCCGCTGCGACAAGGAGAGGCTGCAGAGAGGCGACGGCTGGAGGCGTGAGTAGCAGGTACATTTTTTATTTTTGCTATATTTTTTATTTTATGACCCCTGTACAAAATGGGGCTAATGGGTCCTAACTGTAATGACTTAATTTGTTTGCCACTGGTGCCCTGAGGTCTGTCCTGCCGTGTTCTGCAAACCATGCCAGGGACACACTTTAGCACCTGGCCCATAGGACAGTAAAGGCAGGTAGTCAAAGGCTTCTCAGGGAGATAATGAGGGCAAAAGCTCAGAACTCAACAGTCTACCAACAGATTCAATATGTATTTTCCAACTCAGTGCTTGTCTTTTAAGTAAAAAAGAAATATAATGAAACAGCATTAAATAATACTATGCAGGGCAATTAGGAGAACATGACGCAAGGTTGTTATCCTGTTTGCGATCTTCCGTGAGGTGCTATCCCCTTTCTGTACCTTCCCACCACTAATGGGATTTCCTGGCATCTATATTCCTGGTGTGTAACACAAGTCAAAGCACTGATAAGGCACATGTGCAGTTCACTCAAAATAAACCCAAAGTGTAGTTGGGCATAAAAAATCCAGATCACTTTCACCACTTTGAGTTCAACTAATAAACATCTCAAGTTTGAATAGCAGAGACGTATTTGCTTCCTCAGTCTCTTATCCCAAGCACTGTCAAGTCCCTGTGGTTACCTGCATTCGGTCACCACAATTCTGGTTGTGCAGGATAGCCGGGAAACAACCCTTACAACGCAACTATTACAACGCACACCGTTACAACGCACACCATTACAACGCAGGATCCGTTACAACGCATGCCTTTACAACGCATGACATTACATAGCAGATGCTATTACAACGCATGCCATTACAACGTAAGTATTGGTAAGTATGTTATTTTTTTAAATCATTTTTTTAAATGTAAATTAAATAAATTAATTTAAGTAATAGTATATATTTAATTTTGGATTATGGGGTACAGGGGTATTTTTAGGTTTCAGGGCTAGGTATGGGTTTTGGGGTACAGGGGTATTTTTAGGTTTCAGGGCTAGGTTTGGGTTTTGGGGTACAGGGGTATTTTTAGGTTTCAGGGCTAGGTTTGGGTTTTGGGGTAAAGGGGTATTTTTAGGTTTCAGGGCTAGGTATGAATTTTGGGGTACAGGGGTATTTTTAGGTTTCAGGGCTAGGTTTGGGTTTTGGGGTACAGGGGTATTTTTAGGTTTCAGGGCTAGGTTTGGGTTTTGGGGTACAGGGGTATTTTTAGGTTTCAGGGCTAGGTATGGGTTTTGGGGTACAGGGGTATTTTTAGGTTTCAGGGCTAGGTTTGGGTTTTGGGGTACAGGGGTATTTTTAGGTTTCAGGGCTAGGTTTGGGTTTTGGGGTACAGGGGTATTTTTAGGTTTCAGGGCTAGGTTTGGGTTTTGGGGTACAGGGGTATTTTTAGGTTTCAGGGCTAGGTTTGGGTTTTGGTGTACAGGGGTATTTTTAGGTTTCAGGGTTAGGTTTGGGTTTTGGGGTACAGGGGTATTTTTAGGTTTCAGGGCTAGGTTTGGATTTTGGGGTACTGGGGTATTTTTTAGGTTTCAGGGCTAGGTTTGGGTTTTGGGGTACAAGGGTATTTTTAGGTTTCAGGGTTAGGTTTGGGTTTTGGGGTACAGGGGTATTTTTAGGTTTCAGGGTTAGGTTTGGGTTTTGGGGAACAGGGGTATTTTTAGGTTTCAGGGCTAGGTTTGGGTTTTGGGGTACAGGGGTATTTTTAGGTTTCAGGGCTAGGTTTGGGTTTTGGGGTACAGGGGTATTTTTAGGTTTAAGGGCTAGGTATGGGTTTTGGGGTACAGGGGTATTTTTAGGTTTCAGGGCTAGGTATGGGTTATGGGGTACATGGGTATTTTAAGGGTTCAGGGTAACGGGTATTTTTAGGGTTTATTTTTTTAATAAATAATTTTAAATAATTAATTTTAATAATTTTATTATTTTGTAATATTAGTTCTTTAATAATAATTGTTTTTTTAAATAAACTATTTTTTAAAGTATATATATTTACAAATTAATTATTAAAAAATAATTTAATTTATTAAATTAAATAAATTTTAATAAATTATTTTTAAAAAAAAAATAATATACTTACATATACTTACGTTGTAATGGCATGCATTGTAATAGCATCTGCTATGTAATGGCATGCGTTGTAAAAGCATTCGTTGTAAATGTATCTGCGTTGTAAAAATTGCGTTGTAACGGTGTGCGTTGTAAAAGTTCGCGATGTAACGTCATACATCCAGATAGCCCCACTGAGAAAAATATATTTACTTATAATAAAAACAGTGTAAATTGATGTGTCATCCTTCAGTATCCTTAAAGGGAAAGGATGTGTAATGTAACTGGTACTCAGGCAAAGTGCTCCAATACCTTTGAGTTGAGTTCGAGCTATATAAAACCGGCCAAAAAAAGCATTCACGTGCCTCCCACTGCCAGAACGTCTACACAATAGATAGACCCATTTATCTCTTGGCTTTTTATAGGCTGCACAAAAAACAGCACATGAGATAGTCTTTCAGTAGCTGATAAGGAGCACAAGGTGCAGCCAATTGTGGGAGCGTCATTCTTGCCTGCATTCCAGGATGCCATGAATGTTCCAATTTCCAGTCTGTCTTAGCAAAATTGTAAGTATAGGGACTAAGGGGCATATTTACAAGAGTTTATCGCCATAGGAAGGTCAGTGTTTATGACGTTCCTTTGGTGATAAACCCTTCACCTTATTTACAAGGAGGTTCTAAGCCACTTAATGTGGCATAACATCGCCTTGTGACTAAGGCCCCGTTTCATGCAGCACTAAGCTGACTTGTGTTGGGCGTTCCGCGGCAATACCCTTGATTTTTTTAACTGGCCCCTATTTACAAGGGTGGTGCAAATATGGGGCAATGCAAAATTAAGACCAAACAAAAACCTGGTTTTAACATGGTGAAATGAAGAGAAATTATTAATTTTTCTTCGTTTTTGCTTTTTCAATGTGTGCTGCATTGTGCAGCACACATAGAAACAGCAAATCACCATGAATGACTGCTTATATGCAGGAAGATGTCCCTTCCTGCACATAAACAATCATTAAAAAAATATGATTTGCAACTTCTTTGTGTGCTGCACAATGCAGCAAACATTGGAGTTACAAATCACCATTAGTGATTGTTTAAGTGAAGGAAGGGACAACTACCTGCACATAAACAATCATTCCCTCAACACAGGCACCCAAGCACTATGGTGCAAGGGTGACCTGCATTGGCGCTAGGCAGCTTAATTTAGCACCAGCCCTAGTGAAAATGCAAGAATATCATTGTAATCCCTGTGTTTTCAGAATGGCAAAGCACGGCGTTAGCAATTTTGGTTTAACCCTGTGCTCTGCCATTCTCTTGTAAATATGCCCCTAAGCTTTTTGCCTCAAGTGGATGTCTTAAAATACTTCAACTTCATATTCCAAAACTGTTGCTAATTAGTGGATAATTGCAAATATAATCCTGGTCTTTAATGGAACGTTCCCTTTGGGGGTCCTGCAATCAGAGCAGGTGACACAACTGTACCTTGTTCTCTTTTCTGTAGCACAAACCACCTACTCTCTGCTTTGCCGCACTCCCCACGCTCAAATTTGAGTGTATCAATGAGCTGCCACACCCTGAATTGAAAATACAGGGCCTCATTTATGAGGCCCCTTCCGCCGCTGGAACGCCACTTTTTGTGACGTTACGTGGCGCAGGAGCCTGCTCCATATTTACGAGGCAGCACTAAGCCACTTTTTTGCCATAATGCATCATCATATGTATTGTTCCCTTTTACACAGTTTTCTGCGTTAAAGGGGCATGCAATGGGTGTTGCTGGGGGCGTTCCCAGCAACATCCATGGCTTTTTGACACTGCTTAGATTTAGGAGACATCGTGAGGGAGACTCAATGAGGAGAAACATCCTTATTTCTCCTAATTTTCCCCTTTTCTATGTGTGCTGCATTCTGCACACACATAGAAAGAGGAAAAAGCTTCTTGCAATTGTTTTTGTACAGGAAGATTTTCCTTCCTTCACAAATATATTCATCCCTGCAACCGCAGGCAACCCTGAACTATGGTGCAAAAGTGCCTGCATTGGCGCACGGCGGCCCATTGAGCGCCAGCGCAGGGGAAAAGGGCAGGAATGCACCATATCTGATAGATATGGTGCATTCCTGCCCTTTTCTGTTGCCGTAGGGCAGCGCTGCAGGAAGGCCTGCAGCACTGCCCTAAAGAAAAACCTCATAAATGAGGCCCGCAAGTATTTTATCAACATGTGTTATACCCTTTTTCAAAATCATCTAGTTTAAGTTTGAAATTAGAGGTTGTGATAGTAGCATGTTTTCTAGGCACCTGCTTTACGACACAAAGTAAAAAATAAAAATATATGGCTGAGTGAGGCTCTCCCTTGCATTCTGATTTGTGTCCATTTTCTGTCTTTCCCCCTACGTTTTAACTCATCCCTGTCTTTGCTACCCTCACCTCTAGCTCTGTTTCCTTCACCTGTGGCTACGCCTATGCTCCCACCGTGGCTGTTGCAACAAAAACAAGGAAACCAGTGAAAGTGGCAGAGGCACCAGAACCTGCCCTGGGCCTCCATACCTCCCCCTCGAACCCCATAGAAATGCCCTCTGAGGTAAGCGGGCAGTCTGTTTGCGTCTGCCTCCCGCCATCTATGAATTACTCTCCGCTCTTCGTGAGGGATTGGTGGAGTCTTCCAAGTGAAGCGCGAGCGCCTCAGTGAAGCTAAATCCATCCAGGAATTATCATTGCTCTCTCCGCCCGATCATCACATAAAGGAGTCCTTCCTGAACGGCATCGTTCGTTGATGGCGCTCTACTACCCTCTTGTGGTTAGTGTTTGAACAAACTAGTAAAAGTAAAATAAATGTGTTCAAAGGTAATAATTAATCAAAGGGTTTGCTATCTTGTTTGACTGTTTTAGGCTCTGTCTTACTGCTTACTTTTTGACGGTGGTTGCAGGTGACGTACACCAGGACTTTCTTCATGAGAGAAAAAGTGCAAAAGGAGTTAAAGGAGGAAGTGAGATATAGTAAAACAGCGACAAGGGAAGAAAGCCGGGATGGAAAAGAACACGAAGGAGAAATACAGAGATGGGAACTGTGTGATGCTGGAGAGCCATGGGGTGGAATCAGAGCCACGGGGTGGAATCAAGACTAGGCAGCCTTGGTATTCAGCAACTGTGGAATCAGGCAGCAGCTTCCTAAGAAAAAGTTTGGGTCCTTGCACTAATACAATTTCTTTTAACAAATAAAGCTCTGCTCTTACCGATTTAGGGCTGTGTCCAGGGATGTCTGGAGAATGAGTTTATATGCATTGCCATATCGTTTTCTATGGCGGCGTAGGCTTAAGAAACATCTGAAGGATGTGATATACTTAAGTTGGCGGCTGTGTTTCTGCACATGCTATGGCAACATTGCAGAGCTCTCAGAGTGTCCAACTTCCATACAGGAATACCCCTTCTTGTCTAGGCTCTTTCGTTTGCATTCTGGCATTTGAGTTCCTGTTGCTCCCTCACTTGGTGAGGATAGCATTGTGGAAAGGGCACACACTTAGCTTTTCTAAAGTGTGCAGTAGTAGATTTTTTTTCCAGGATCACTAATGTTGTCCTGATGGACACATTACCATACTAGGGGGCATATTATCAAGTGCCACTGCAGTCCTGCAAAGCATATTACAAGTTTCCTCATTGCCACCATTTTCATGACGATGAGCCCGCCATGAAAAGTGTGGTGGTGAGGAAACAAAGGTTACCTCAGGGCCAGGGGATGCATGCAGAGGCTCACATGGTGTGCCTTCTTCTGTGCATGCACCCCCAGTTTCTGCACGGCATGGACTTAACAGTCCATGTCATGCAGGAGCTTGCTTTGGCGTTCCTATTGTGGTGCCTTTCTAAAGCTCATCACCCGGGACCACCAAACCACTGCCCGCCAGACCAGGAGAAAACTCCTATTATGGCGGGCGGGCGGCGAATGAGTTTGGCAGTGTGGGAGCGAGGCACTGGTGTGGCGGCCTGCTTCCACACCGCCTAACTTGTAATCAGGCCCTTAGTGTTCAACTGTTAATTGGCTAGGTTTTTCCCTCCCCTGTAGATATGGGTACCCCCAGTATTGGTAAAATCCAGAGGTGGGATACATCAAGCCCATTTACTAGGTCACAAATAATGAGGCTAAGCCTCATGAGGGTCAAGGAGACAAAAGAGATTTGAGGGCATAGGTAAAATTTGGGGTGTGAACAATATTCGCTTTATCTTTCTTTGCCATCACTGCCTCTTCCCCCTCCCCATCATTGCACTTTTCCCCCTTCCTCCACATTCTTCACCCTGGTTTACCTTTGTATTGTGCTTGTGCCACTTAACTGAGTTCAATTCGTGTTTACTCATTAAACCAGTATCTCACTGTGGCTACTTCAGCTTTACAATAGGCTTTACCGTGTACCAGCCATGTGTCATTCTTAAAATAAAATTGTGCGACCTATTTTTTGCAGCTTCTGTATCAGGCAGTCTCCTGTGTTTCAGGCAGCAATCCAGATTTTTCTCTGAAAGAATCAGTCTTGGGATTTCCTTGTTTTTGATGTAATGCTGCATGCTTCTATTAATCTCAATTTCATCAGCAACATGTAACCAACAGAAGTTTTGCACTCAGCTCTGCCGTGAGTCACCCGGAGCTGACATCTATAGCATGCAGCCATATTGATTTCTCTTCATGAGTGCTGTTGAGTAAACACGATCGATTTCTGATATTTCAGGAATATATATTAAAAAAATCCTGACAAGGATGTCTGCATGACTGTCCTGACCCACAGCGAATCCTCAACTGGTCAGTGATTACACTGACATTCCAAGTGTCATCAATAAAATAAACACATTCCACCATATGCACAATACAACACACCTCCTTCCTTTGTGTTCTATCCCATTGCTTTCAAAGAATTGCTCCACACCAACACTCTTGAACGGAGCACCATTGTTTGTGATTACACGCTTAGGCATTCCTTCTCTTTGGAACATCTCATCTAAGAACTGAATCACACTCTCTGAGTCAGCACGTTCTACAAACTGGACCTCCAGCCATTTTGAAAAGTAATCAATTGTGATCAGAATGAACCAATGTTGCTGGTGATCAACTGTGGGTCCCATGATATCAAGACCCAAAGTTTCCCAAGCCATCTCAGGACAAGGAATGGGTGACAAGGGAGGAATAACTATCCGCTGCGTCTTATCAGAATTAAGACAAGCGTTGTTACACTGTCTCACCACTCTCTCCCCCTCAAGATCCAACCCAGGCACTAATACATTTCTTTCACCCTCTTATAGCTCTTGACAATTCCCAGATGACCATCGTGGCACAAGTTAATACATTTTACTCTTACCCCATATGGAGGAATGGTTATTTCACCACTTAAAACATTTTCTCCAAGCAAGGATAATTCCTCCCGCACCTCCCAAAAATGCCTCAACTCTTCACTTAAGGACTTTTTCTCAGGCCACCCATGCACAACAAACGTTCTGACTTTGGGTAACGCCTCATCTTTGGTGAACGAGTCAATCCATTCCTTAATGTCTACAGGTTCACTCCCAAAAGGAACATCAATCGCATCTACACACAAATCATCCCAAGACTCTGATGCATCTTTAAGAGGCAAGGGCAATCTGCTTAGGCAATCGGCCACTTGGTTCTTCACTCCAGTTATGTAATTCACGGAATACCTGTAATCAAGTAAACATACAGACTTCCTAGCAATACTTGGTGTGGCTTTGGTTAACCCTTCAGTAGATACAACTTTGAGAAGTGGGTTATGATCACTCCTTATTTCCACCTGAATACCCCAAATAAAACTTCTGAAGTGCTCTAATCCCCACACAACCGCCAGTCTCTCTCTCTCTATTCCGGTAAAGAGATGACTTGGCTTGGCAGTTTGGGCTGGACTGTTCCCATGAGGCACAGGGTCAAGACTGTTTTCCATATGGCTGGGTCCGAACTGGGGTGGCGAAGTGAGCTAAAGAACGATGATGGATTCAATCCAGATCTGTGACGGGGGGTGAGTGTCTGAAAAGTTTCAGCTCTCCGTCATCATCTCCTTGTGTTTGAACCGTTGCTTCCCTTGGACTTGTGTCACTGGCAATCGCCCTTGCTCATACAATATTTTGTCCACACCAGTGCCAAAATAAGGGATCCCCACAGTTATAAGCACAAACACATTGCAATTGCAACTCCTAAGTTATAAGAAAATATTCAAATGTATTAATCAATCGATAAAAACTGTTAAAAACACAATATTAAAAATTCACATTCATAATACTCAAAGTAATCAATCATAATGTGTTAAAGTACAAAAAAAGGAGACATAATTAAGTGATTCATTTCTAAAACATCCTGGGTTCATTAATCCGTTGGAATCTATTCAGGCTGGTATCAGCGGATGACAACACAATAGTTCCTCGGATTTAATTAAAAACAATGGCGTCGACGTGTTTCCGTGTGCTACCTGATGTTGCAATTGCAATGTGTTTGTGCTTATAACTGTGGGGATCCCTTATTTTGGCACCGGTGTGGATGAAGTATTGTATGAGCAAGGGTGATTGCCAGTGACAAAAGTCCAAGGGAAATGTTCTTTTCACTTTTCCCCTGAGGCACAGAGTCAAGACTTTTTTGCATATGGCTGAGTCTGCACTGGTGTGACGAAGTGAGCTAAAGAACAATGATGGAATCAACCCAGATTTGTGACTGGGGTTGAGTGTCTGAAAAGTTTCAGCGCTCCGTCATCATCTCCTTGTGTTTGAACCTTTGCTTAGGTTAGTAATATGATAATGATTTGTGAAAAAGAAATCACCAAAGAAGGTGATTAAGTATTACATTGAAGGTTGGCCTCCTGAAAATCATTTATTGTCTGAGTTACAAATCTTGTGCAAAGTCAGGAATACCCTTTCTGTTAATGTGGAGATGTTATGTTAACAGATTTGTAAAGCACAGCAGATATCTCAAAAGTAATCTTGACACTAAGTAAGAACAGAAAAGGAAGTGTCAGAGTCAAAGCACAGAGACAGGAGTGTCAGCTCAGCTGGTCCTAGTTTTTGAAAAGGCAGGTGTTTAAAGCCTTCCTGAACCTTAGTAAGGAAGCGCTGAAAGTCCTAAGGAACGTGGTAGCTCATTCCAAACTTTGCCACCCTCCCCGCAAAGGCTTTGCCAGCTGCAGGAGCCCTTTTAAATCTGGGCACAACCCGCATTGAGCTCCAGAGGAGCGCAGACAGTGTGATAGTGATTATTTAAAGATTTCTGGATCGAGCACTCGGGGGCACTGTGATTAGCTGATCTCCTGGTGCTATATGCCCCTACACGGTCTCTCTGCTCACAGGGTCAGCACCTGGTGGTGGTTCGCCGGACCTGTAGATTCCGGGCTGGTGGCTGCTCTTTTCGTTACAGAGCCGCCACCCTCTGGAACTCACTCCCTGTGCAGATTCGTGGCCTTGATAATAACTTTTCATTCAGAAAGGGGATTAGGACCTATCTTTTCCCTGCATCTTAGTCCCTGTCTGCCTCTTGCTTTGGCAGTCTTTCCTGTATTAGCGCCAGGATGCCCATTTGCTGGGCACTGTTGCGCTCTACAAGCTATGACAACATAACAAAGACAAGGCATAGGAACTTAAAGATCCCCCTCTTTTTCGCTGGCAGCCAATGGAGAGATTTTAGGGCTCAGAGGTTGAAGAGAAACAAGGAGGGCCCAAGGCCATTGGAGTTTCTTAAGAAAACCAGCCCAAGAAATAAAAAATTGCTGTAATCCAGGAGTTTTAAGATCACCACCAGGTGAGCTGATTCGGGAAGAAAGGGTCAGGTCTTCCTGAACAGTTTGAGGAATAAAACCAAATTGATGCAACATGTTTTATTTGTGTTGCCAGAGAAAGTTCAATAGATATTTGACCAAAACTCAAATGGGAGTGATCTAGTACACTGGAATTCTTAATCCAGAGTACCTCGGGGCATATTATCAAGACAGGCGATAAAATTATCACCGCTTTAGCAGGAAAAAACTGCTGCTAAAACGGCGATAATGGGCTTGATAATATGCTCTATGGAATTCCAATTGAAGCCCATGTTAGATGTCCTTCACATCTAACATGGGCTTCAACTGGAATTCCATAGAGCATATTATCAAGCCCATTATCGCTGTTTTAGCGGCAGTTTTCTGCCGCTAAAGCGGCGATAATTTTATCGTCTGTCTTGATAACATGGCCCCTCATTATCGTCTGGGTTAAATAGGAGCGAGTTTGATTTCAGCTGTGCAGACAACGCAGCCACACCATGATTCAATCATTCTGTATGATTGGCACCTGACCCATCCAGCCAGATGATAAGCTGAGTGTCATCCGTGTAATTCATAAACCAGAGACCAGAGTGCTTTATGAGTCTCACCAGTGAATGTGGATGTCTATAAGTGCAGAACTCTGAAGAATTCCTTGGCTCAAGGTCTCAATATGTGCTGAACCCTGAGGAATTCCTTGGCTCACGGGCTCAACCTCAGTCATATAAGACTGTAGGTAAACTGCTGGTGATCTGGTCGTCAGGTAGGATCTGCACCACTCCAGCACCTTTCCTCCGATGCCTATTTGCTGTTGCCTAGCCAGAATGATAGAATGAGTTACTATGTTGAATGCTACAGATAGATCTAATATTACCAAGGCTTGACATTCTGCCTTGTCCGTAGGCATTTAAAAGTTATCCCCCATGGCCAACAGGGCTGTCTCTGTCATATGAACTGGCCAAAACCTTGGCTGAACCGAATCAAGTATTTGTTCACTTGCGGCCACTAAGACAGGAGATGATTAACATATGTCTCCACTATCTTCGCAGCCTATGGCGGCAGAGACATTTGTCAGAAATTTGTAAAAATAGCAGGATCGGACTTTGCCTTTATCTATAGAGGCACTACTGGTACTTTTTTCAATTCCCCTGTAACATCTGCCATTTAAAGAGGGGTTTGTTGTACCTACCAAGGATTTCCCCCTGGCACATACGGGGCATTTG
This sequence comes from Lissotriton helveticus, assembly GCF_964261635.1. Classification (NCBI taxonomy): domain Eukaryota; kingdom Metazoa; phylum Chordata; class Amphibia; order Caudata; family Salamandridae; genus Lissotriton; species Lissotriton helveticus. The sequence continues at coordinate 426,334,696 of NC_136061.1, read as the reverse complement.
GTTGAGATCTTGAAAATGTGTTTTTTTGCGTGGCCATTCAGAGATCATCAAAATGTTAATTTTGTCAAGAGATGCTCTGTTTGCAACAACTCTGACAAATCACTTAAAAAAGATTCTTTCTAAGAAGGTTCCATCAGAATTACTGGAAGGACCATGGAAGAAACTTACTTTAGACTTGTGGGTCCCTATGAGTTATGATCAGCTATGAAGGCAGCCGCGGCCTGTGGAGGGAGTTCCGGTGGGGCAGAAAGGCGGGGCGGGGGAGGGGCAGGGTGAGGGGGTGCTAAAAAGCGGAATATGGATAATTGGAGGTAAGTAAGCAATTTAATTAATAAAACGAATTTCGTAGCGCACGCTGCACTTGCGATGCAGGGCGTGCTACGAAATTCGTTTTATTTATTAAATTGTTTACTTACCTCCAATTATCCATATTTCGGCTCTTAGCACCCCCATCCTGCCCTCCCCTGCCTTTCTGCCCCACCGGAACTCCCTCCGCGGCCGTGACTGTATGAAGGTATACGCATTGCTGTCAATTTTTCTCCAAATGAGATGGAATTAAGTAGATAACCCAACCCAGCAAAGACTCCCTCATTGAATTCCTAGATTCTCGTTTCAAAAATTTGTTTGATCAATTAAAATCATTAAACGACAATAATTAGTAATAGAATAAATAATAGATCAGCAGTAAATAAAAAAAACATAAAACTCATAATTAAAATTGATTCCTATGTTAACATCACATAACCCCTTTATTTGAAGACTCTGATTCGATCCGATAAATGAGTAAAATCTAAGACAAAAAAGAATAAAAAATAAATGCAATAGTGACTGAGTGCATAGAAAGGCCATCATATTCACACTTTATGACTTCATGTCCAAATGTCTGATTGCCTGTCAAGTATCTTTATACATGATTCTAGGCCAGCTGGAAATAAAGTGCACATGTAATAAAAATGAACTATCGGATCAAAGAGTATGAATAACCAACGAATAAGACCTCATAAAATTAATTATTTATATATAAGTAACAATTGACCTAAGGTTGAAGCCTTTCAAGCCCATAGGAATTTATCTTGTCAGGACCCTTCTCAAAGTACTGCATCTGTTCACTACTGCTTGGCATACCAGCACCCAGATCTAAATTATTATCTTAATGGTTATCTGATCCCAGCAGCTGATCATAAAATTAATGGTGCCTGGACCGCGCCCAGTGCCAGGACCCCTGGCCCTCGAAGACCCCGGCCAACCCGCCTGACGTACACCGCCGCCAACCTCAGCGCACTCAACGCCGGTCGACTCCCAGGATGCTACCAAGCCACACCACGACGCACCCACGGACCCTTCAGCTGCCGCGCCTGCAAGTTCACCTGCATCCGGACCTGCTTCGCGCCAGCACCCGCCAAGTCGAACACCAGCAGCACCCACCTCAAGTGCATCCTGCTCAACACCCGCTTCGTCCACAGACACGCCATCGAACTCTGGAACCTCCTCGACACCACAGCCCCCGACGTTGCCTTCCTCTCGGAGACCTGGATGAACGCCTCGTCAGCACCCGACATCGCCATCGCCATCCCAGAGGGCTACAAGATCATCCGGAGGGACCGCACCGCCAACCAGAGGGGAGGAGGCATCGCCATCATCCACAGGAACACCATCCGTATCACGACCAGCACCGACAACACCCTCACCACCGCCGAACACCTGCATTTCCAGATCCACACCGACCCGAAGACCACCCTCAGAGGCACCCTGATCTACCGGCCTCCGGGACCACGCACCCAATTCAGCGAGGACATCGCCGACTTCATCAGCCCGCATGCCCTCCCCTCCGCTGACTACATCCTCCTGGGGGACCTCAACTTCCACCTGGAGAACAACAACGACCGCAACACCAGCACCCTGCTCGACAACCTCGCCAATCTTGGACTCAAGCAACTGGTGTCCACCCCCACCCACCTCGCCGGACACACACTCGACGCAGTCTTCTCATCCAGCACAGACATCGCCTTCAGCCACGCCACAGAGCTTCAATGGACGGACCACAGCTGTGTCCACTTCACCTTCAAAAGAACGACGACCCACCACCACCAGCAACAGGTTGCCCGCAGAAGCTGGAACAAGATCACAGCCGACCAGCTCGCCACCTCCTTGAGCCAGCACCCTCCTGCCAGCTCAGCGAACCCCAGCCAGGCCGCAGACAACCTCACGAAGTGGATCAGCAACTGCGCGGACGAGCTCGCCCCACTGAGGACCCCGCCCAGCAGACCCGGCAGCAAGAAAGCCCCATGGTTCACCAACGAACTCAAGAGCTCCAAGAAGAACTGCCGAGCCCTCGAGAAAGTCTGTAGAAGGGAACCAACACCGGACAACAGGACCACCTTCAAGCTTGCCACCCGGTAGCACCACCAGCTGATCCGCGCCGCCAAGAAAACTGCATTCAAGGACCGGCTGGACAACAACGCACACAACTGCAAGGAACTCTTCAACATCGTGAAAGAGCTCTCCAACCGTAGCGCAGGAAACAACGACATCACCCCGTCGCAAGACCTCTGCAACTCCCTCGCCTCTTACTTCCACAACAAGATCGCGGACATACACAACAGCTTCAACAACCAACCAACGCACACCACGACCGACCCACCACCCCCCACCACCAACCTCCGCGCCTGGACTCCGATCAGCACCGAAGACACCGTCCGCACGATGAACTCCATCCACTCAGGATCTCCAACCGACCCCTGCCCCCACCACGTCTTCAACAAGGCCGACGCTGTCATCGCACCCCACCTGCGAGACATCATCAACACATCCTTCGACACCGCTACCTTCCCTGAGAGCTGGAAGCACGCCGAACTCAGCGCTCTACTCAAGAAACCCACAGCGGACCCCACCGAACTCAAGAATTACCGCCCCATCTCGCTCCTCCCGTTTCCAGCCAAAGTCATTGAGAAGACCGTCAACAAGCAGCTGGCCGCCTTCCTTGAGACGAATGGATCCCTCGACCCCTCACAGTCTGGCTTCCGAGCCAACCACAGCACCGAGACCGCCCTCATCGCCGCCACCGATGACATCCGAGCCCTGATGGACAACGGAGAAACAGCGGCCCTCATCCTCCTAGACCTCTCCGCGGCATTCAACACTGTCTGCCACCGCACCCTAGTACAGCGCCTCAGCAACGTCGGAATCCAGGAGAAGGCTCTGGAATGGATCATCTCCTTCCTCGACGGAAGAACACAGAGGGTCCGCCTACCACCGTACAAGTCAGAGGCCACCGAAGTCATCTGCGGCGTCCCTCAAGGATCCTCGCTGAGCCCCACCCTCTTCAACGTCTACATGAGCCCCCTCGGGGCCATCGCACGCCAACACAACCTCAACATAATCTCCTACGCCGACGACACCCAGCTGATCCTCTCCCTGACCAACGACCCCGCCGCCGCCAGAACCAACCTGCACGAAGGGATGAAAGAGGTAGCCGAGTGGATGACGACCAGCCGCCTGAAACTGAACTCAGACAAGACGGAGGTCCTCATCCTAGGCTCCTCGCCCTCCGCATGGGACGACTCCTGGTGGCCTCCCGCCCTGGGCACCGCACCCAAACCGACAGACCATGCACGCAACCTGGGCTTCATCCTGGACTCCTCCCTCTCCATGACCAGACAAGTCAACGCCGTCTCCTCGTCGTGCTTCAACATCCTGCGCATGCTACGTAAGATCTTCTGGTGGATCCCCACCGAGACCAGGAAGACCGTCACCCAGGCCCTCGTCACCAGTCGACTGGACTACGGCAACGCCCTCTACGCCGGTACCACCGCCAAGCTCCAGAAGAGACTCCAGCGGATCCAGAACGCCTCAGCCAGACTCATCCTCGACATCCCACGAACTAGCCACATCTCCGGACATCTCAGAGACCTGCATTGGCTCCCCGTCAACAAAAGAATCACCTTCCGCCTCCTCACCCACGCACACAAAGCCCTACACAACCAAGGCCCGAGCTACCTCAACAACCGAATCAACTTCTACGCTCCCAAACGCCACCTCCGTTCAGCCAACCACGCCCTCGCCGCCGTCCCCCGCATCCGAAGAGCGACAACAGGAGGAAGGTCCTTCTCCTACCTGGCCGCCAAGACCTGGAACTCCCTCCCGACCGACCTGCGCCTGACCCAAGACCACCTCTCCTTCAGGAAGAAGCTGAAGACCTGGCTGTTCGAGCAGTAACGGCACCCCCCTCCCCCCAGCGCCTTGAGACCCTACGGGTAGGTAGTGCGCTCTATAAATGTCTTTGATTGATTGATTGATTGATTGAACGAGAATGTATTCATGAGCAAAACCGAACAAAAAAGCAGTTCATAATCAAAAAGTTTGCATCATACAATCACGTCCACTCCTAAGAGATTATCTCTCCAGACAATTCACAGAATGTAGACGACTGTTGTTTTTGTCCAACTTTCCAACTCCCATATCTACTTTATTTACTGAGATTTAATTTAAGAAAACTATATCCATGGAGACAGCTATGGGCTCTTTGAAGACAAACGGTTCAGTAACACTGCATCGTCAGTATTTTGTAGAGCAGGAATGTGGATCAAGCCTAGAATTGGGGGAACAGTTATTTTGTTCTATAGGGTTGAGACAAAATCGGTTGTATAAAGATTACATATTAGGAGTGCAAGAACACATCCCTGCTTCAAACCCCAGTTTGTGTAACTTTCTTCCCAACTGTTGTCCCCAACCTTAACTTCATTCTCACCTATGTATCCATGTGAAGTACTCTGATTGCTATAAACAACGGCATTGGAAATCTACAGGATGATTGTTTTTTCCATAAGGTGGCTCGGTTTCCCTTGTCAAAAGCCAGACTACAATCCAGGCAGCATTCATACAATGTGGTTCCTTATAATAAGTCACTTTCTACCATTATATTTATAGCTAAAATGTTATCAAGTGTCTCTGAACATTTCCTGAAATCTGTCTGCTGCAGAGGGAGTATCTATGTTGTTGTGACCCAGTCCTCAAATTCCATAAGGAGAATCATGGAAAATAATCTTGCATGCTATCGAGTAATGCAACTGTCTTGAAATTCTTAGGGGCAGTAATGCTTCCTTTTTAGGTTTCGCCTGGCGTCTACTGCGCAGCACCGTTCGCGCAGGTGAAATCTTATGTTAGAACAGTATGTGACTTTGTCCGGCCTCTCTCTTCCATTGGCTTGCTCCATAAATGGAGGCTAGCCATTGGAAGAGAGATATGTCCGTCATTGTCCGAGGCGATTCGTGGGCGCTCCGACGATTTTTTCCCTCCCTGCCCCTTTTAAAACGTCATGCCCCTTTTAAAACGTCACTGCGCAGCACCGTTCGCGCAGGTGAAATCTTATGTTAGAACAGTATGTGACTTAGTCCGGCCTCTCTCTTCCATTGGCTTGCTCCATAAATGGAGGCTAGCCATTGGAAGAGAGATATGTCCGTCATTGTCCGAGGCGATTCGTGGGCGCTCCGACGATTTTTCCCCTCTCCGCCCCTTTTAAAACGTCATGCCCCTTTTAAAACGTCATGCGGCTCCTCTAGAAGTGCTTATGATTGCCTCGACACCTGGATTTCTCAATGTTGTAATAGATGTTACCATGGGCTGTAGGGATATCTCTACTCTTATATCAGATGGCGGATCGACTGTAGAAGGGCCCCTTAGATTAAAGTATAGATCAGACAGATCATGGGTGGGCGGGTGTTTTTTTTTCCCCCGTGATGTTTTGGCCATTTTGGACGTGTGTTTTGCAGGGGTGAGTTGCGCGATTTCAGTCCTCTCCTTATCAGGTAAGCAGCATTTTGTTTATTTACGTCTTTGCGGACGTGTGTTTTGCAGGGGTGGGTTGCGCGATTTCAGTCCTCTCCTTATCAGGTAAGCAGCATTTTGTTTATTTACGTCTTTGTGTGTCTCATTGCCGTCGTCCTCTGTTCCCGGATTACCCACCTCCTGTCGATCGCTCCCAGTGCCATCCAGCCACATTGCCCAATTCCCACCCGTCCAGTATCATCGCTTGTTTAATGTTCCTTTGGGTAATGTCCACGCTATAGAAAAATGCCCTAAATAAAAATAAGCCTGTGAGCAGAAATGATGGCTACCGCCCGCACGGCTGCTTATATGGATGAGCAGCGGACCTGTGCGGGAGCTCCGAGCGGCCAGCCCTGTGAGGCGGGAGAGCCCGGCCCGTCCCGTCCCGTCCCGCCCTCTGCAGGGAGCGGGGGCTGGAGAGGCCGTTGCTGTTTGAAAAAGAGCGGGCTCCCAGCCCGCCTTTGTCATGGGCTGGCTCAGCAGCTGCCGCCGGTGAACAGATCACAGTCAAACACACCCCTTCCCGGCCCCTACTTGTGACCGCGGCCCGCCTAAACCTCTCGTTCCTTCGCCCCTCCCAATATGAACAGAAGCCTCGGACATATTTTAATGGAGCCCACACACGTTAACGGCGTCACCCCGCTGTGTGTGGCCGCCGGCCACCCCGTAACACTGTCCACGTCTCGTGCCCAAGGCACCTCCCTTCCCGGCCCCCACTTGTGACCACGGCCTGCCTAACCCTTTCGTTCGGTGCCCCCCTCCCATTATGAACAGAAGCCTCGGACATGTTTTAATGGAGCCCACACACGTTAACGGCATCACCCCGCTGTGTGTGGCCGCCGGCCACCCCGTAACACTGTCCACGTCTCGCGCCCAAGGCACCTCCCTTCCCGGCCCCCACTTGTGACCGCGGCCCGCCTAACCCTTTCGTTCGTACGCATTATTCACACATTCAAACTCTAATACACTTGTGCATTCTTCCACAAATGCGCTCAGACACACACTTACATGAGTGCACATGCACGAACACACACGTACATTTTGGTTTATGATTGCATAGATGAGCAGGAGAATGAGTTGCTGATATTTGTTGCATATTGACATCAGCCCTTCAAGGCCTTTTGCACACTATCTCTCTCTTTCACACACTTACCCTCACACATGCACGCACCACTTTCAACACATTACCACAGATACAAACATATGCATTCTGACATTCACTTGCTTTCACTCACACATGCAGTAAACATTGTTTCTGGTCCATGATTTCCTCAGAGGGCATGATGAAAAAATCCTTGCAGACCAACGAACTAGAGTGGAACATACATTTTCATGCCTTGTGGATCCATGCATATGCACACTCACTCACATGCGCACATTCATACACACTCATGAACGTTCATTCACACAATGATCATGCACACACACCCGTGCACATGTGCATACTCACGTGAACACGCGCACACACACCTACAAACACACACACCATCACTCAGGGAGCTCCTAATTGAATGTGAGCATTGCATGTCAGCAATACACACGAGCACACACACACACACACACACCTACAAAACACACACCATCACTCAGGGAGCTCCTAATTGTCAGCAAGCACTTTAATGACTGCAACTTAAGGCAGGGTTTTTGGTCCTTTGATAAGAAGGTTAGTTATTAATCATTTTTACTGTTTGCGAGAGATTAAGCTATTGGCATTGTAAATGGCAATGCCATTTATTTATCTGTTTTCAAAACCAACACATAAATACAAAATTTGTCATTTACAATGCCAATAGCTCTAACTTTTACAAAGGCGAAACCGGTGCATTGTAAATGCTTGTTTGTATATGGGGTGAAAAATGGAACCCCTCCAATATTCCAGTGTTATTGCTGTGTTTAGCAAACTTGTGATGCAATGACCCAAGGATGTATTCAAATTCGCAATATCAGATTTAAGACTGATATGTGGACATCATGTGGGCCAGGGGTGCTTTTTGATCTTAAGGATGTTAACATTTCTAGGTTTCTCTCCTCAGTGATCCATACGGGTGGAGCACTATCTCCGAAGACATTCTTTGCCTCTTCACTGGAATTGCTTGGCAACACCAATAATAACTGTGAATCAGGTGCACTCATTGATTTTAAATCAGATAGAGGCCTTGTTATATGTCATCATTCTGGCTATAAGTTACAACCCCATTTCCTCTAGAAGTGCTTATGATTGCCTCGACACCTGGATTTCTCAATGTTGTAATAGATGTTACCATGGGCTGTAGGGATATCTCTACTCTTATATCAGATGGCGGATCGACTGTAGAAGGGCCCCTTAGATTAAAGTATAGATCAGACAGAAGTATTCTCCAGGTTGATAGCTCTATGCGTTTTGCACTAGTGAAACTTAGTCCAAGGACCTAATCAGCCCCCAAAACTGTGGCATCATGTGCAGCTACCCAGCTCTTAATGTCATGCTAACATGTCGCAAGTTGGCTTACCTTTTCTTTCCAGCAGTCCTTTCTAGTAAACATTCTATACTTCATCATTTCCAAGTAAGCCGATTGTGCCTGAGTCCTGGAATACTGTCTAGTCAGAGTATTCCACCGCTTTTTTTCACCATCCTCAGTAATGGAGTATACTGGGTTGCAGTTTGAGTTTTAAGTAGAGAATGTATCTCTCCGTATTTGGGATTTGATAACTTATCAAGTTGTGATCTAAGTTGAAATTCCAAATTTTTCCAGCCAACCCTTATAATGCGGATCACTATGTTGCCTCCATCTCATTTTCTGCTAACTGGTGTTCTCTTCTTCTCCAGCGATTGCAGCAAGCTTGTCATTTACTTTTGGGACACATTCAATCCAATTACTTGCTGAAACTCCTGCCACCAAGTGATTTTGAATGGACGGAAATTCTCCAGCAGAGATGAAGAACCCCAATTTAATCTAGCAAACTCTCCTAACCACCAGCTGTATAAGTGGTGGATGCCAGGATGTCAGGAGTGTAGGAGAGTAGGGTCTTCTTCCTATGGTCACCCCCACTTTTTGCTGTCATTCTCTGGTTTTTCGACTTTAGTTTGGCTGTGAGCCTGCTAATCAGACCCACAGCCCAGCTGTTCCCTCTCTCTAAATTGATACCATGTACTTTAGGTACATACCAGATTGGTTACTGGGTCACCCTTGTGAGCCCCTGTATAGTGTACCCTAGGTACCCAGGGCATAGGTGCACCTTAGGCCTATCAGGGGCTGCAGCATGTATTGTGCCACCCCTGGTTTGCCTTCCAAACTGACACCACAGGTCTGTTCACACAGCCTGGTAAGGTGGTGTAATCACCCCTTACTTAGATATAGCATCCCTATATAGAAACATACACACCTATACGCCACTCCTATGGTAGGCTTCGACAATCCTGGAGGCAGAGTGCTTGGTTTTATGTGAGAGGGTGCCCTAGCATGAGCTGAGCCCCTCTGCAGCTTACGGAACCATCTCCTTATAGCTGTTCTATGATATAGCCATACCATATACTCTTAAGTGCATTATAATCCTCGCGGTTAATGCTAACTTTGGTTTGGCTTTATCAAAATATGTCGTGTAAGATGTCAAACACTTTGGAATACTAGAGGGAGAAGACATGTAGTTAATGCTTTACCCGGTTAAAGGTAAACAGAGCCTCTGCATCACAAAATGGATGCTGCTGCCACAGACACGCGTCTGACCCCGTGCTGCTGGACGAAAATCCGACAGGGGAGGCCTGGACAATAGTTTTCCTGTCCATGGAGGTGCCAGCACCTCCCCAGACAGGGTTTTGTGTATTGGGGCAGGGAGGGCTGCATCAGCAGATGCTTTTCCAGACACCGCCTGGGGCACACAAGGTGCTCCATGCATAGCCCGGTTCAAACCGGTTGCTGGGGCACTCCAGCCTTGCTCTGGCGTGAAACTGGACAAAGGGAAAGGGGTGTAACCACCCACTTCTCAGGTCCACCCATAGGAGGGACCTAGTCAGGTAATCCAGCCCCATTCCTAGTATAAGTATAGGAGCTGTGTCCCCAGGACTTTAGATTATCTTTGAAAGACATATCTTGGACCTTCAATATTCCATTTTAACTGGAAGACGGAAGGCATCTCCCTTGTGGTCAAGGAGTGACCACCCTGTGCAAACAGGCACCAACAGCAACGTCGCCGGTCTGCAGTTTCAAGGCACCCGTCAGAACCCGAAAACTCTGCAACTCAAAAACTGGACTTCCAGACTTCTCTGACCCCGACTCACATCTACAGCAAAGCTGAGACCCATGGCAGACACGAGAGATGTGGGATCGGACATCTTGAACATCCTGCATTTTGCTACCTGCACTCCTTTCCTGAAACCTCAGTAAGTAGTGCATTGAGGTATGAGAAGCGTGGCTTGAACACCATCAAGCATGGACGCGTGAGCTGAGGGCTCCGTGTTGGCCTCGATAATTATCCTGACGCCAAGACTCTACTGGTGGTGTTTGCGGCTCCGAGGGGACCCCAGGCTTGAAGGGTGCCCGCACGATAATTGAGCTGCGTCGGGAGGTCCCGGGGCCTGCTAGCTCAGCGATTACTGCTGTCCCTCCTGGTGGTGTCTGGCCATTTTGATTGCGGCCTGCGGAGGACCTAACATCCCCGGTCTTGCGTACATAGAGGGCTGTCGGAGAAGAGCACCATCCCGGCCGCTGACCGCGCTGTGACCAGACTCACTGCCGTGGACGGACTATACAATGTGACCGGCACTGATCTGGGAGGCACCCGGAAGGCCACGAAACATTGGCGGAGCCTCGGGGAGGCGAGACGCACAGAGTGGAGCGGCGACATCGGTTTGTGGAATCTATGATGGCTCCGGCGCTCGGATGAGGGGGACTGGACATCCGCGATCACTGGGACCTTCCTGAGCCCAGTGGGTGGCTGAGTACAGACCTGCCAGCACGGATCGACTGAGAGCTGGGGGGATCTGGATGAGCGGACACGGAGGTGCTTTGTCAGTGAGGACAATGCGGGGACCCCGCTCCGAATAAAACCCCCTTCGCACCTTCACCCCCTGCACATCAGAGAGGTGGGGGGGCTTAGCACACGGTGGGGAGCAAGCGAGTGAAGAACCCTCTCACCCGCATGGTGTGATGATGATTGGCGGACAGGCACTTGGGGGGCTGGTGACTGGACTTGCCAGAGTGCATGAGGGGAGCCCACAACTGCCTTGAAGGTGGCGTGGCAGTAGCTGTCCCCGCCCTCCCCTTTGGGTCACCATATCAGGGCCCGACCTGACCTAGACGCCTCGGGACGGCTGGCTCCGTTTGGTGGTGGACGAGAGACCCTGCTGGAGATGGCCCTGGTGAGGCTGGCATAGCGGGCCAAGAAGCTGCAGTGGCGCTCGACAGCGGAACGCCCTGGATAGGTGGAGAGCGGTCGCGGTGACCAGGGACCCAGGGAGACTGAGAAACGTCAACTCCTGGGGGATCCGGGGACGGTGACCGAAATCAATTCCCCGGATAGCCATAGCTGATGATCTTGGCTCTCAACCTGTGCCCGAGGATCGGAGGGGTTGCCCTGCAGAGCTGGCGTTCGGCTGGGAGCACGGAAGCGGAGTAGAATGCCTGGTGGACATATCTTACTCCCCGAAGATCGCGCTCGAGCCCTGGGCTGGAAACCGGCTTTCAGGACTCGACCATGGGGAAACCGCGATGGACAACGGGGGTGGCGCAATCTGACCACATTGAGGACTCACTTGAGACCCAGGAGCTGGGCCCGACTGGAAGCCCAACTGTAGGGCTGCAGCAACAGCAGATGGAACAGATCCTCAACGCTATATCAGACACGAAAGAGGCACTACGCCAGGATATAGCGCAGGTATCCACGAGCCTCAGATTATTACGGGAGGATCATGGGAAGCTGGCTGATCGCGTTAAAAGCACAGAACTTGCATTGGAAACACTGGAACCGGCCCAAAAGGCAACGGATGTGTTAGTGGGTGACTTATTGCGCAGAGTACAGCAACTGGAGAAGAGGGCCGAAGATGCAGAAGTGTGCAACAGGCGCAATAATATACGGGTGGTGGGCCTGCCCGAAAAAGTTGAAGGGGACAATATGGTTGCGTATCTGGAAGCATGGCTGCGTGATGTGGTCGCCCCGAGGGTTTATCGCAGTTCTATATGCTGGAAAGGGCCCATCATGTGCCGGCTCGTCCACCGGCTCTGGGCCGCCCTCCCCGGCCAGTGGTGGCACGCCTGTTGCACTTTAAAGACCGAGACATTATATTGCAGAATGCCTGGGCATCTGGCCCATATTGAGTAGACAATGCCTCAGTCTCCCTTTACCCTGATTATTCCCAGGAAGTCCAACGGAGCCGCTTCTCATTTTTGGCGGTCAAGAGGGCTCTTTGGGAGGAGGGTATACAGTATGCCCTGTTATTTCCGGCACGATTGAAGTTGATGGTGGATGGGACTGTGACCTTCTTCGACACGCCAGAGGATGTGTGGCACTGGCTTGAAAAATATCGAGCGGGAACGGACGGCGCTGGATGATGGGAGAAGACGGCCGAGACTCCATCGAAACCTCGTAGGGGACATCGCATCAGGAAACGCATGAGGAAAGAACAGTTGCCATCGACTTCTCAGACGGAGCTGGAGAGGCAGGCGGCCCTGCAGGCGGTATCTGTCATATCGGGAGCTGCAGCTCCGGCTTCACGGGCGGACTCAGGGTTCCAGCGGGGCTCAGAAGAGGTGGTGTCAGAGAGTTCTGAGGAGGACTCTGGAAACTTGCCTCAGGTTACCCCAGGAACTGCCGATGGCCTGTTGGACGAGTGACTATGATTGACTTCAGTCCATATACAGTAAGGGGGTGTGCACCTAGCGTTGTCCTCTGCCAATGAGGGGAGTGAGTATGGTCCTACGGGAGGTGGCGGAGGCTTGACTTTGGCTGGGGTGGGGAGATGGCGGGGGGAGGGGGTCCTAGGGAGGGGAGGCTCACCTGGGGCAGGACACCGCTGGGAGGAGGGGAATTCTGTGTTAGAGGTTCGCCATCGTCCACAAATCCAGCCTCCGTCTGAGCATACTCCCTGACGAGTCCACAGAACTGATGAAACACCTTCACTTCAAGATACTGGCCAGCCCCACCGCCGCCCTCCGAGGAACCCTCATCTACCGACCCCCTGGACCCCGCGGACCCTTCACCAACTCCATTACGGACATTATCTCCCCGCAGGCCATCGCATCCACCAACTACACCCTGCTGGGAGACCTCAACTTCCACCTCGACAATCAACTGGACCCCAACACCACATCCCTCCTGGACAACCTCCACAACATTGGACTCCGCCAGATCGTGACCGAGCCCACGCACTCAGCAGGACACACCCTCGACCCCCTCTTCACTACAGGAAACTCCATCACCTTCAGCCACACCACCGAACTCCCATGGACCGACCATCGTTGCGTCCACTTCACCTTCAGAACACCCACCATCCACAGACACCAGCACCTGCTTCCACAAAGAAACTGGACCAAAATCACCGATGACCAGCTCACCTCCTCACTCAACAACTCCACCCCAACCATCGCGGAAAACGACAACCCCAACACCGCAGCCCGAACCCTGCATAGATGGATCTCGGACAGCACCAACACCATAGCCCCCCTCAAGAAAAACAACAATACCCGTGCCAAGAAAGCCAGATGGTTTACCACCGAACTTCGAGAGTCCAGGCGCACATGCCGCTGCCTCGAAAAGGCCTGGAGAAACACCAAATCCACAGAAGCCCACAACAACTTCAGAGCCGCCACCAACGCCCACCATCAACTCATCAGAGAAACGAGGAAAAAAGCGATTGAAGACAGAATCTCCACCCACGCACACAACAGCAAGGAACTCTTCAGCATCATCAAGGAGTTCGCCCAACCCACCAGCGAGTCAGTCAAAATACACTTTATTCGATTTTTGTTAAAATCATAAAAGGCAAGAATAATACATACATTTAAAACGTTTTAAAAATACCCACAATACATTTATTTTACACAGCATCCTTAAAAAAGTCACTTAATTAAACACCATAATGTATGAAAAGAGAATTAAAATTAATATATTGGTTCGCTTTTAGTTTAAAATAATACAGTTCTAGGGATTCTTTTGTTTTTTCCTCTATAAGCGGCTGTTAGAAAACTTGCAACACAGAAAGTGACATGTGCATCTGGTAACCGTTGAAGAAAAAGCAAGGCTGGTCTCACTTGTATAAAGCCCATAGTTTTCAGGAGAGGTATTAGATATTTTCCCCTCTCCAGATTGTAAAACCCACAGAAAAACATAAAGTGGAGAGTATCCTGATTAGAGAACTGGTCACACTCACAGGGTGGTGCATGCTCTGGTTTTCCCCACACAGGGAAACAGCCTAGTGAGTAGTGAATCAGGTTCATTCTAAATCTGGTTAATAAAAATCTATGCAAGGGTTTAGTAACAAATTGCAGGTATGGTTCCATAGAGGGGGAAGAGGACAAGACCAAATGTGCTCTTACTAATGGTTTGTTGACTTCAAACTCCTCTCTCTCTAAACGTGTCCTCCCCTGGAATTCTTTCTTAATCCATGCAATGTCCGTTTTCCTAATGTTTGAAGGTGTTGTGTATAGGTCTGGTCTCCCGAGGGCAGTGAATGATGACTTTATGTATTTCAACCATAATATTTTCATTGCCCCCTCCCTTGCAATCACATCTTTAAGAATTATGTGGTTTAAAGACAACTCCGTGTTTAACCAGGTATTGGCCCAGAAAAGTAAAGGGGCCAATTTCAGTCCATCTATAATATAGGGTTGGCCAACTTCTTCATGTATGGAGTAGGTAGGTGTAGAATTTGGGACCGATAAGATTCTTCTGATAAGCTTATTTTCAACCCTCTGCATACTATCCAAGTTAGCATATCCCCAAAGGGCTGCACCATATGAAGCAATGGAAACGCATTTACTTTTATAAACTTTTAACACAGCCTCCATTGGTTTAGCCCCTAATCTTTTCGTGAAGGCCATCAGGGCTGCTGTGGACCGAGCTAAAGAAATGTTCTTGGCCTTAATCTGCGGAACCCAAGAGCCTTTCTCATCAAACAGGACCCCTAAATATGGGAAAACAGGGACCCTGGAGAAAACCTCACCCTTACAAGTAAAGGTTTTTGTGTGTGATTTATTTTTCTGTGGGCCCACAATCATTGTGTGTGATTTGGTAACATTGATTTTTAAGTCTAGGTTAGCCATAAAGGAGCCAAAAAGCTCCAAAAGGGTCTGTAGACCAATGCCCGTACGGGCGATGAGAACGGCATCATCCGCATAAAGGAGAGCCGGAATCTGCTTCCCACCTACCCGCGGGACATCTGCATTGCCTGTTAACAAAGACTTCCCTAGGTCATTTATATAAATAGTAAATAGAAGAGGGGCCAAGATGCAGCCTTGGCGAACCCCTTTCTTTGATCTGAAGCTATCTGAGCATCGCCCTTCCCTGGTAACCCGGACCTTCGCAAAGAGCCCCTGGTGCAAACTTGCTATGAGGGCCACCAAGGAATCCTCAATGCCGAGCTCACGGAGTATAGCCCAGAGCTTGCTCCTATTAACCAAGTCGAAGGCCGAGGAGAGGTCCATAAAGGCTAAATATAGTGAACCCTCCCCGGCCACTGTATACTTGCATATTAGTAGATGTAGGTTTGAGCATTGCTCTAGGGTTCCCCGTTTCTCCCTGAAGCCGTATTGTATCTCTGCGAGGCCCCCAGAAAGCTCCAGGTTTGCTCTCAATTTAGTCAATAGTACTCTGCCCAGGATCTTAAAGGCAGAGTCTATTAAAGAAATTGGTCGGTAGCATCCCGGATCCTCCCTATCTCCTTTTTTAAAAATGGGCACTATGACAGATGTTGTCCAAGTTTCTGGGAAACATCCATCATTTGTCGCCCTAAACACATTGGTGAGGACTTTGGACCAGGTGGTTGGGGCATATCTAAAAAAGTCTACCGGGACTCAATCTGGGCCAGGAGCTTTATTTTTGGTGGAGTCCATTATTGCCTTGTACACCCCTTCCTCGTTAAAATCTACTACCGAAGGCCCCGTACCTAACCCCATGCCATTTTCATCCAGAGTGACATTACTGCCATATACATTTTTAAAGTGGTCAACCCATTTCTCATCACTGATAATGCAATCAGAGATTGTGTTGATCTCTCCCGAGAAGAATTGGTTATTTATAACGTCCCAGAATCTTCTACTATTGCGTAGAACATCCACATCAAGTAAATCATTCCAGGCATTATTTTTAATTGTGTTTTTCCTTGTTTTGATAGCCAGCTTATACTCCCGTCTTAATTTGGCAATTAAAGTTTTATCCCTCTGCTTTGTTTTAAGTGCATTTTTCAGGTCTCTATGGGCTCTAGAACAGTTACTGTCAAACCATTTATGAGGCTTGGATGGCAATCGGGATTGGGGAGCTGTGAGTTCTTTAGCTGTTTGTGAGCAAATAAAATTAAAAGCTAAAATAATTTCGCTAT
The DNA here is from genome assembly GCF_964261635.1 of Lissotriton helveticus. Taxonomy (NCBI): domain Eukaryota; kingdom Metazoa; phylum Chordata; class Amphibia; order Caudata; family Salamandridae; genus Lissotriton; species Lissotriton helveticus. Next base: position 426,318,366 of record NC_136061.1, on the reverse strand, counting down.
TGGTGGCATTTTGGTCTAGACAGATACACATGGGTTCCTCTATCTTTGGAAGCAGGGAAACCATAAAGGTTTCCTGGACCACCTTGCCCCACTTAAGTCATCTGCCCTGGTCACTGGGCACCGTCGATGTGCAAGCCCTAGGAGAACCCAGGTGTTTGCTCCATAAGTCACTCCAGCGAATCTGAGCCAAAACTGGGTTGTGGTCACTATGTGGGGAGGCAATTACCTCGTATTTTGTCACCTTAGAGGTTAAACCCTGAGAAATAAAAATAAAATCTATCACGGACCCACTTTCTGAGCCTTTGTAAGTGGGCAATGGTTCACCACTACCTGTACTGTGGGGTTCGAACATGTTGAGGCTAGCAAGAAAGAATTCAAGCGCCTCCCCCACTTTGGTGTGAACAAAATGTAGGTTACCATTGTCAGTCTGACCCTCCAAATTGCCTAAGTTACATTTTAAAACACATTTATGTGTGTTAAAATCGCCTAAAATTATAAGTTCGAAATTAGTGCGTGTTTTATGACTGTAGTCGTTAAGGACGTTCTCCAGGTGATCCACGTGGGCTGTGTCTGTTTGTCTGACCCATGAGTTATAAAAATTTGTAACCACTAGGACACGACCTGGTGAAATAGTCCACTCTATAATTAAAATATTTGGGGAATCAGAATCTATTTGCTTAAACGTCCCTGCCAGTTTAAGAGAAAAAAGCAGAACTAGCCCACCTTTAGCTCTTCCTGCACTACTCGGTATCGCTGGTATAGTAAAGCTTGAAAAGCCATCCATCCAGAAAGTTGGTGAGGTATCCCATGTTTCACCAGCGAGTCTACCGACATCCCTCCCTCACAATACCTCTGCGACAAACTCAGCTCTTTTTCCACCACAAAATCAAGAGCATCTACGACAACTTCGACGAAGACAACCAACACACTGAACCCTCACCAACCACCCCCGACACCCGGAAACCAGCGATTGATGACTGGACAGCCCTCACCACCGAAGACACACTGAAGACAATGAAGTCAATCCACTCAGGGGGCCCCACGGACCCCTGCCCCCACCACATATTTAACAGAGCCGCCAACACCATCGCACCCATGCTCCGCCAAACCATCAACCGCTCCCTGGCGACCGCCTCATTCCCCGACGACTGGAAACACGCCGAGGTCAACCCCCTCCTAAAGAAACCCTCAGCGGACCCCACCGACCTCAAAAACTACAGACCCATCTCCCTGCTCCCGTTCCCAGCGAAAGTCATCGAGAAAGCCATCAACAGCCAACTCGCCACATTCATTGAAGAACACAACATCCTCGACTCCTCTCAATCCGGCTTCAGAAAAAACCACAGTACGGAAACCGCCCTCCTCGCCGCAACAGACGACATCCGCACCTTACTGGACAAAGGAGAAACAGTAGCCCTCATCCTCCTCGACCTATCAGCGGCGTTCGACACAGTCTCCCACCGCACCCTAATACGCAGACTCTACGATGCAGGAATCCAGGACAAGGCCCTCGACTGGATCTGCTCCTTCCTCTCCAGCAGGACGCAGCGGGTCAGACTCCCCCCTTTCCTCTCGGACCCCACACCTATCACCTGCGGAGTCCCCCAGGGCTCCTCCCTCAGCCCGACGCTCTTCAACGTCTACATGGCTCCACTTGCCCCCATCGTCAGAACCTGCGGACTCAACATCGTGTCATATGCAGACGACACCCAGCTCATCCTCTCCCTATCCAACGAGCCCAACACCGCCAGACGCAACTTTCGAGAAGGCATGGAAGCCGTCGCCAAATGGATGAAAAACAGCTGCCTACAACTAAACACCAACAAAACAGAAGTACTCATCATGGGCCCAAACCCCGACTCCTGGAGTGACACCTGGTGGCCCACCGCCCTCGGAAACCCGCCAACCCCCACAGACCACGCACGCAACCTGGGAATCATCCTGGACTCCGAGCTCAAAATGGACCGCCAGATCAACTCTGTCTCATCTTCCTGCTTCCACACCCTCCGCCTCCTTCGTAAGACCTTCAAATGGATCCCCCTCGAACACCGAAAGACAGTCACTCACGCCCTGGTCACCAGCAGACTCGACTACGGCAACGCACTCTACGCCGGAATAAACAAAAACCTCATCCGCAAGCTACAGAACATCCAGAACGCCACCGCAAGACTGGTCCTCAACCTGCCAAAACACTGCCACATCTCCCAGCACCTGCGCACACTCCACTGGCTCCCTGTCGAGGCGAGAATCACCTTTAAGATGCTCACCCACGCACACAAGGCCCTCCACGGCACCGGACCAGCATACCTGAACAGCCGACTTAAATTCCACGCACCCCAAAGGACCCTACGATCAGCCCAGCTTTCCTACGCTGTGGTCCCCCGCACCAGAAAGACAAGATCGGGAGGCCGCTCCTTCTCCTTCCTCGCGGCCAAAGAATGGAACGCCCTTCCGCTCCACCTCAGACAGACAACATCGCTCCCCATCTTCGCAAGAAACCTCAAAACCTGGCTCTTCGACAGACCCCCTCCTTGATGGAATGGAACCTGCACCCCCCCCAATCCCCCCTCCCCCCTAGCGCCTTGAGACCCTTACGGGTGAGTAGTCGCGCTTTAACAAACTCCTGATTGATTGATTGAGGTTCAACCAACACGCAGAGCCGGTGAGATCGCTGTCCGGCTCGGTGTGGTGTAGAGTCACCCCCTCTGCCTCACACTTACTGTGAGACTCTGGTAGCTACCAGGATATTTTCCTTTGCAGGGATTACGTTTGGATGGGTAACTATGGTTTAGCGCCTGTTCTGGGGAAGGGTGGGAGGGGGGTTTGTTGGGGATGTTCTGAAAGTGGGGGGTTTGTCAGTGTGCCCACTAGGCTGTTTTGGATTGTGCTCTGTTGTATGCTTCCTTATGGTGACCCGACTTGAGCTAAGATGTATCACCTGGAATGTGCGGGGGTTGAACTCCATGAGGAAACGTTATAAGTGCATGCATATTTAGTCCGCAGGGGGATCCAGGTGGCCTTTTTACAGGAAACGCATATTGATCAGGTGGGGGGGCAGGGCGCTGCAGAGAAGATGGAGGGGACAATTATTTTATACCACTTATTCTGCGTTTGCCCGGGGGGCCTTAATTTGGGTACGATCAGGGGTTCCCTTCCAACCCATGAACACGATGGTAGACTCGGAGGGGAGGTTTGTGGCGGTCTTGGGTCGCCTGGACGGCAGAGAGGTAACATTTTGCAATGTATATGCCCCAAACTAGGAACATGCCGCATTCTTTTCGCGGTTTTCTGGGAGGCTGGCACCGTTCTTAGCTGGCTCGGTGTATATGGGGGGGGATTTTAATTCCGTCGCCGATGTGGAGTTGGACCGTTCTCACCCTCCATTGGCCCAATCAGCGGTACATAGAATGGCTAAGGTGAGGTGGGAATGGCAAGAGGCATGGAGCCTTGTAGATGCCTGGCGGGTGCATCACCCCACAGACAGGGACTACTTGTTCTACTCGGTACCGCATGACTTACATGTACGACTTGATGGCATCTTGTGCACCCCGGGGGCCCAGGAACTCACGCATCATAGTGAGTATCTGGCAAGGACACTCTCGGACCACAACCCTTGTTTGATAACAGTGCTTTGGTCGCGACAGTTGCAAGTGATTCCGACATGGCGTTTGAATCCAATGACTTTAGAAGACCCAGTGTTTAATGCAGAGGTCAGGGAGGGCATTGAACATTATTTTTGGGAAAACTCGGGGACGGCGACGAGTAGAGCGCATGAGTGGGACACCTTCAAAGTGGTGGTGAGGGGGGTATGCACTTCATCCATCACGGGAACGCGTAAGACGCTATTGCACTAAATAGACCGAGAGGAGGCTCATCTGCGGCAAGCAGAAAAAGACAGTCACGCGAACGGGGCGGTCAGGAGGGTGTGATGGCTGCGCAGGAGAAGGTGGCCACTCAGGTTGAGCGGCTTCGCTGCTATGATTATAAAGAATATATGGTGCGCCCACGCGCCGAAAGGACAAAGTGGGGTCGTTATTGACCTGGCTGGCCAACCCGGCTCTCAGGGGTTCCCCCATAGTGTCTCTGTCTACGGCAGATGGGGGCCTGGTCTACTCGCAGAAGGAGATCAATGACCAATTTCTGGAATACTACTCGCTGCTTTATCAGAGTAGGATGGGAGACCCGCCCGAGGGGCTGGACGATTTCTTAGACACAGCACGATTGCCGCGCCTGGACCCGGAGCAGGCCACCAAACTGGGTGGCGCTATTTCACTGGGTGAGATCAGCGGTTAAAGGTATGGCCAGAAGGAAGACGCCGGGGGCTGATGGCCTCCCGGTGGAGTTTTATGCAACGTATATAGACCTCCTGGTGCCACAATTGCAATCAGTTTACAGAGAGGCGTGGGAACTAGGCAGATTGCCGCTAACCACAAGAGAAGCGATCATAGTCCCACTGCTGAAGAAGGGCGGAGTCCCCACTTCCAGATCGGCGTACCGACCGCTTTCGATGCTCACGGTGGACTACAAGGTTCTGAGTAAGATTTTGGCCACGCGACTATTGGATCACATGAGCACCCTGGTGCACCCGGACCAATCGGGCTTCATCCCCACCAGGAATACTGCGACGTGCATACAGCGGTTGATACGGATCATGGGGGAAAGAGGCGAAGGTTCATCTGGAGCTGTGGTTCTATCGGTGGATATCGAGAAGGCATTCGATAGAATAGAGTGGACATACTTATTCCGGGTGCTGAAGGAATTTGGTCTGGGAGATCACTTCATGCACTGGACCAGATTGTTATACAGCTCTGCCACGGCTAGGGTTCGTACGGGGCGCACTATCTCAGCGGCATGCCAGGTGGAGAGAGGTACCAGTTAGGGATGTTCTTTATCTCCGTTGTTGTTTGCGCTCACAATCGAACCTCTGGCAGCACATGCTCGACAGGGACAGTTCTATGAGGGGGTCTTGCTGTGCGGAGAGGTTCATTATATATCCTTATACGCGGATGACCTTTTGTTATATCTGGCAGATGCAGGTGATTCCTTGCGAGGCGCTAGAGCATTTCTTCGGGAATTCGGTCACTTGTCGGGCCTGCGGGGGAACTGGAATAAGACCTGTCTATTTCCTTTGGCCTCAGATGGTCGGGAGCCTCTGGCGCTGGAGGATCTGCGGTGGGAGCCTGAATGCTTGCCGTATTTGGGCATCCGCGTATGCCACGCTCACTTCGACCTTTTGGAAGGGAACGTGGGCGGCGCGATGAGGGGGCTCAGAGGTAGTATGGGGTTCTGGCGAACCCTTCCCCTTTCGGTGGCTGGGAGAGTAGCGCTCCTAAAAATGGTGGCATCCCACGGTGGCTCTACTTCTTTCGTACTTTGCCGGTATGGATCCCTGTATCTTTTTTTAAGACGCTACGGGCGCTGGTGACGGGGTTTATCTGGGGATCAGGCAGACAGCGTGTTGCGTTGAATACTCTGATGCGGTTGAGGGAAGAAGGGGGGTTGGCGGTCCCAGATTTCGAGTGGTACTATTTAGTGGCACAGCTGCAGTGGCTTACACAAGCCGTATCACGTGAGTTTAGAGGCCCGGAAGGGAGAGTGATTCCCCGACATGTGCTGTCATTCATAGTGCTTCGGCAGAAAATTAGGGTGGACCAGCTCACGCTTGAAGAGCGCACCCTCCGCCTGTGCTGGACTCGAAGTCAGAAACTGGCGGGTTTTACTGACCCGTATGCCCCGGAAATTCCCTTGGGCATGTGCACAGCCCTCCCACATGCAGGAGATTGGTCGGCGTTGGCTGGCTGGGAGGAGCGCGGGCTCGACATGATTGGGGACTTATATAGGGGCGGGGTCCTATTATCTTTCCAGGATTTGCAGAATATCTACGACTTACCAAGGGGGGATTATTTATTACATGCTGCCCTCGTGACGGGAATTCAGAAGCAGTGGAGGATGGGACTGTCGGAGCACTATAGAACCTCCCTATTGAAGGTATCATATTCTCGAGTGGGAGAAATACTGAGAAAGTTTATATCAATAACAGTGCCCACAAGATTCTTTGTATGATAGTGTTCAACATATATATTTGTTAGTATGCCACTGGTAGATTCACCCTGAGGAAGGTCCATGACTGAAATGCGTTGGTGACATCTATGTCTTTCAACCAGTGTTTCCTGATTAATTTTGGATACTAAATATCTAATTCCAGCTTTAAATTCCAGGATCTACTCATACATCTTTGTCATTGTCATCAAAGAGATATTTCTCTCTTTTTTCTCATCTTTTGATTGTTTTTTTCTTTTGTGTGGTCATATCTCATCGTGTTTATGGATATATCAAATGGGACAATAACCAGGTGATTTTAGTCATTTTTACTGTTGTTTGTATGTAATGAAATGTAAGATTTTTTTGATAACAGTTACAAACTAAAGAAATAAAAAGAAAAGAAAATCTTAGAATAATAATAAAAAGAATATATTTTGGTATATCATGTGGATCCAGTACAATTATTTATTTGCTTGCATGTCTATGATATAGTTGTTAGCACAGATGTATTAGCAACACTTTTGCCCAGTGGATACCTTTTCTCAAACTAGTTTGAAAGGGTTCCATTCTAGTTCATCCGGAAGTGTCCTTAAATTGCATATTTGTAACTTCTTTGTTTCCCATAGAAAGTCAATGGTAACCCGCGTATTTGTTTAGACACTGCACGTGTCTCCCGTGGGCCTCCTACTTCCTAACCTTTGGTTGTTTAGTGTAGCCCCAGGCCTGCTTTCTAACTCTCATGTGTTACTTATACCACTTTCTTAGTATATGGTTTGTGAGGCCCCTAGGGCATAACGTATACTGTGCAACTTATCGTGTATTAACTGTGTGACTTGTATTGTATTTTGACCTCTTACCTCATAAAGAGTGCAGAGGGGTTGTGTTTAGATTAAATACATATATATTTGATATATACCTTGTGTAGTGTCCTTTAATTTGATACTCAAGGGATTATATATGGTAAAACCACTTGCTTAACTCGCCTACTGAAGTCTTAGTCTGAAGACTGCTGGTTCATGCTACCACTAGGATAGCTTTCTTTAAGGTTGACTTTAACCACCATCAATAAGGGTCGATTATACTGGTGCAAGGTGCCCACTAGAACCAGTGGGCATCATATGCCAGGCTAACTTCTCACAAGGAGGAAATTAGACATTGAGATTGAGTACCGGGAGATTAAGCAGCCTCCTCCAAAAACCTACATGGGTTTTCCACGGATGGTGTAGCTGGTATTATCATGTTCCGAACATTCGTTTAGATCACTTGTTAAAATCAAGGCTGCCGAACTAGTATAAGGAGCACAATCTACCGTCATTTGCAAGATGGATGAAAAAAGTGTTTCCAATAAAATTTGGGTGTACTACTACACTCAGCATAGTGTTGCAGCAGTTATTTCTTTCCAGTTTCTAAGAAGAAGAACTCCCAGAGGGGGCGTAGCTCCTCGTGACTAAGATGGCCGCTTGAGCCGAGAGCTCCGACACTTCGCAACAATATCCGACAATTATCCTGCAGCTGCGATATTCCTACATCACTCAGTGGTGGCTGTGGGGCTCCTGGGGCACGGCGGTACCGGCTGCAGAAAGAGGGAACCTCCTATTTGTTCCCTGGCCACCGTTGTGGACGACTGCTGGTATCCAGGGATCCCCTTTCCCCTCCTCGGCCGAGTAGACAGCGTCAGAGGGCTGCAGGGGTCCTCGCGGGGGCAGCTGAGGAGAAGGTGCCTGCCCCCCCTTTGAGTTGTTGGTTTTTGCCACCTCGGCTGCATGATCAGTTGACGGCAGGAGGGGTGATTATGCCGGATTGCCGCGGAGGAGTCCCTGCGGCAGGGACGCTTGGAAGTGGACTGTCCCCGAAGGTGCTTCCCCTGACTAGCAGGAGGACCACGGCGGAACTTGGCAGGCCCCCGCTGTAGTGTCTCGACGGCGGGAGCGCCTGCTCTACACTGAGGCCCCTTCTGCAAGATTTGATCTGCGGCGGGACCGGGCTGGTGTTGCTCGGCGCTCCTGCTTTGCCCGTGCGGAGTGGCCTCCCTCTGTCCCTGGAGACTGGCGATGACGGAGCCGGGCAGACCACGGTAAGGAGCCGCTACGATGTGTGCTGGCCTGAGGTTTGACGTCCTTGTTACTACTCGAATGCGGACGCTGCTCTTGGACGCTGGCCACCATGCTACTTTACGTTAAAACAATTTCAGTGAATCATAACAGAATTGAAAATACGATGTGATGCTCTTTTTCGTGAATTACATTTCCAAATTTCAATTTATATATTGATATTTTTGAGCCCTGAAGAAGTCTCATCTATGAGACGAAATGCGTTGGCTAAGAGAAAAAGTCACTTGTATTTTGGGATTTTATTGTGTGGATGAAAACAATAAAAAATATATTCCGATCACCAGTCAAGTCCAGACCTGGTCATTTTGGATCTACTTATTTGCAAAAAGACTCGTATGATAATTTTTCTTGATGGGTGCTGATTCCCCAAAAATGTCTTGTGTCCTTGGATGTGAGGAGCTTGAACACGCTGGCGTGGGGCCTGTGGCGGAGGCAGTGTTGTTGAGTGTGTATCGGAGAAGGCAACGAGGCGGACCGAGGTGCCTTGGAAACTACTACCCATCATGTGAAATGGCTGCCTGACGGAACTACCTGGCTGAGGACTCCATTGGCCTCGATGGCGCGCCTGACCGAGAGGCACCCCCCTCCCACCTGAAGTGAGTCCTGAGACCCCCCCCACCCTTGCGCGGGGAACTGTGAGCTGTGCTGTACCCAGGGGGGCCTGCCCTGAAGGAGCGAGACTGCTACCACTGTGCACTGTGACTCCTGTGTGGTTACTCGGGGTTTATTGATTTCCCTGTGGGGTGCGGACCCCGGTCGATGCCCCTGCTGTGCACTTGGCCTGCGGGAACCCTGTGGAACGAGAGGCTGTGCGGGTACAGAGGAGAGAGTGAAGATAGAAGGCCTACTGCTACAGTCCTGCCGAAGGTAACACACGATGAGAGGATTAGGGGGGGGCACCATTTTTAAGAGCTCTGATAGTGGAGCGTGGATAGGAGGCCCTAACATGTGGCGGTGAAGATTGATTCTGGCTGGGACCGATTTACTTAGCGAGCTGACCTGTGACCGTTGGGACCACATTGAGGTCTCTTGCTCTGCTACCGCCCCATAGACTGAGCTGACACCCATCCGGAAGTGGACTGCAGGCGGTAACGAAATGGGGCAAGTGGACAGAACGCAAACAAAACTATTGTTTGACCCAAAGGGGTCCAAGGCTGGTGAGCCCACTACTGAGGACGGTGTCGGCGACCAAGACCAGGCTGGGGAGGATCAACGCCAGGATATCCGCGGACTATTACTGGCCATGGAGAAGAACTTACAGGGCGGAATCACCTCCTTGGGTACTAAGATGGATGCGCTCACTTACAGAATGGACCGCATGGCCGAGAGACTGGATAAGCACGCGGAACGACTCGACATGTCGGAGCGTAGCTTGACAGAGGCAGAGGAGACCCAAACAGTCCTGGATACTGAGCACAAACAGCTGGGAAGGGTGCTCCAGATCCTACAGGATAAGACGGAGGACCTGGAGGCCCGCTTTAGGCGCTGTAACCTCAGCATCACCGGTCTACCAGAATCTACTCCCACGGGTAATATGGAGCTCTTTATCGAGAAGCTATTGAAAACACTGATGGGTGACATCCCCTTCTCAAGACTGTTTATCGTGGAGAGGGCACATCGCTCTCTAGGCCCAAGGCCGAAGCCGGGCGCCCCCCGCTGGCCGATAATAGCGAAATTACTAAACTACAGGGACCCGGATACCACCCTCAGACTTGCCCGAGAGAAACAGCCGCTACAGTTCGAGGGGTCGATAATCTCGCTGTTTCCAGACTTCACAGCTAAAGTGCAGGAGGCTAGACGCCTGTTCGCTCCCATGAAAAGGTAACTTCGTGACATTGGTGCCGATTATGCGATGATGTACTCTGCAAAACTGCGAATCAATCGACAGGGGCGTTCCTTAATTTTCACCGACTCCAAGGCCCTACAAAGAGCCCTGAAAGACTGGATGAAAGAGCGGCAGCCCTCCCCGGAGAAGGAACTCCAGGACGAGGCAGCGGGAGGCACACTGGACGAGCAGGATTGAACATGGCATGAGAACTCTAGTGGCTGAGTATATATAGTCGCTGCTGGGAACCCGGGGGTAGCCTAACTGGAACTTGTTATTGAGGAGTGTTCTATTGTATACTTGAGGTCTGTCCCTCTTGGTTCCTTGCCTAGTGATGGATCCTCAAACTGACGGGATGGAGGGGGTGGGAGATTGCCCTCATACATGGTTGAGCCCACCCCCGGACTTATTCCTTAATCACTGTTGTGCGAACATATCCTTGGGGTGTGAATGACGATGATGACTGTTGGACTCGCTTGATCCTCCTTGTTGTGGGGTCCCTGTGGGTAGGGGAGGCAGGGCCTGCATATCTAGATACCTTACATGCCGGTGCCACGGGTGGCCCGACCGGGGCATACTCTTGCGCTCCTGTGCAGCTGACACTATCCCAATCTAGCGATGTGTGGAGGAAGGCCATTACAGGCCACAAAAGCTTTTATTTTTGCGAGCTACATCCACCCCAGTATGAATAATACACGCGGGATGTGTTTTGTTGTTGGGGATGGGTGGGGCCGTTTCTATTTGGGAGGGGGGTAAGTACCGCAGCCAAGTTGGGGTTGGGCAGGCGTGGGTGGGGACTGAGGTGGGTTTGACTCATAGTCCTTCGTCTTTAACATTGTTATTAATAGCCTATGCATGCTGTGGTGTGGTGGGATTGCTGTCCCATAGATCACGTCTGCACATATCGTCTCTTGCACGAGCGGGTGGGGAGAACCTGTTGGTTATGTGCTTGGATGTACCCTTGGTTATATTTAGTTATGTAGCACAGTTTAGGCATGGCACGACCCTAACACATACACCCTTATTACTCTCTAACTGCACATTTCTCTACGACTGACACACTGATGACCACACCTGAAGGCACCCTTGATTCTCTGGTCCTTCTGACCTGGAACGTGCGCGGTCTTAATGACCACCACAAAGCCCGTAAAATCTTAAACTTACTCTACAGACATAACGTAGACATTGCCCTCCTCCAAGAGACTCACCTTCACCCTGAAAGCCCTATTTTGCGCACTAAAGGTTTACTGGGCAATATCCACTATGCAGGGAGGGAAGATTCATTTTCTCCAAATGCTGTGGGAAGGGATTGAATGTTTATGGCCCTAACTATGATCACCCAGATTTATATACTACCCTAGCTGCAAGGGTTCAGTCATATACCCAGGACCATACTCTGTGAGGAGGCGATTTCAACTTTACTAGACACCCTGATAGAGACAGATTGGATGGCCCGGACAGACGCCCCTCCGCCTCAGCCAGAGTGGTGGAGATGTCGATGTTGTGGTTTGACCTATGTGATGTATGGCGACACAGGTATCCACATCAATGTGGCTACTCGCACTACTCCGCACCACACAATATCCACACGGGAATAGATTACTGGTTTGCCTCCCGACACCTACTTCAAAATGTCCACGCTTGTACGATTTTACCCCGCACTTACTCTGCTCACTCACTGCTACTACTGACACTTGCCTCTCCCAAGAAGCGAATCCCTCTGTTTATGTGGCGCTTCCCGCCCTATTCTTTCCTTGATGCTGTTTTCAAAAAGGAATTAGCCATATCCATTGAGACGTTTTTTAAACCTACGTGGAGTCGATGGACTTGATCCAAACTGTTTGGGAGGCCTTAAGGCATATATCAGGCGGATCACTATCTCTAAACACGCGGGGGTTCTTAAGTCGATCCAAGACAGACTAGCAACCCTAGAACGTAAATTAAAGAAGCTGGAGACCCTACATATGACAGACCAGAATAAAGCCCTTACTCGCGAACTCGCGCAGACGCTCCGTGAATATCACGAAGTAGCTGATGCGGAAAAAAACATCTCGGGAAGGATGCAACTGCCAGGTCTTATAGCGAGGAAGAGCGCCCGGGGACGGTTCTAGCTCAGATCTTTAAACATTTGCAGAGAAAGAACTACGATACCGGTTATGTGATTACTGCCGGGGGATCCCCCGCTCACTGAGGCCCAGGTTGCGGAGAAGTTTCAGGAATACTCTACAACACTTTATGCCTCCCGAGGGCCCGCCCCGGAGGAACGCATTCCTGATTACTTGACCCACATTGAATTACTGTGGCTGTCTAACCTGCACCGGGAATTCTTGATGCGCCCGATAGAACGTGAGGAAATAATTTGGGCACTTTCAGAGATGAGAGCCGGGAGTGCGCCAGGTAGTGATGGCCTCACTGTCGCCTTTTATAAGGCATTCTAGGACCTTATGCTCCTGCACCTACTCACGTTATTTGAGGACATATGTACCTCTGGAGTGATGCCCCCGACTATGCATGAGGCGATTCTGGTTGCTATACTTAAGCCAGGGAAACCACCGGAAGAATGCGCCTCATATAGGCCTTTATCTCTCATGAATGTCGACGCGAAAATCTTCTCAAAGTTACTTGCCAACCGTCTCAGCCCATTGGTCACCTCTCTGGTTGCTCCGGAACAGGCTGGCTTCGTACCTAGTCGGAATTTAACCTATAACCTGCGGACCGTGTTTGCCGCCATGCAACATACCCGCCCGGATGTCCCCGCTATAGCGTTCTATTTGGACATGGAAAAGGCCTTCAAATCGGTTGAGTGGCCTTTCATGCGACAGGTCCTCGGCGGGATGGGAGTTGGGAAGGTATTCCTTCAACTCCTCGCGACAATATATTCTGCCCCCACGGCCCATATCCGGATCGGATCTCTGGTCGCTGACCCCATACAAATTTGTAGGGGCACGAGGAAGGGATGTCCCCTATCCCCCATACTTTACGCCCTGACGGCAGAACCACTGGATTGTGCCTTGCGGGAATATCACAGGCAGAGGGGCATAAGGTTCCTGAACTACCGATTAATTGTATCCCCGTATGCGGATGACACCCTCCTTTATATTAGGGAGACTGAGACCAACCTCACCCCGGTGCTGCGCGAGGTAGTCCTGTTTAGCTCGCTTTCAGGCATTAACGTTAACGGGAGCAAGTCCACCATGTTTCCCCTTACTCCGGCCACAGTACGCGTGGATATGGAATACCCTCTGCAATGGACTACCTAGGCGTTAGTCTACATACAGATTCAGAGGTAGTCTTGAGGGAAAATTACGAAGTTGTCATCTCCAAACTGGAGGATGACATTGACAGATGGATTGGCCTTCTGCTGTCACTGATGGGGAGGGTGTCCCTCATGAAAATGATCGTACTGCCCCATTTTCTTTTCCTCTTTACAAACAGTCCCATGGTTCTGTCTAAAAGTTTTTTCAATGCCTGCACTCACTGATGGTTCGACTGGCATGGGTGGATAAACAACAGCGGGTGGTCTGGAAAATACTGACGCTGCTGTATACAATGGGAGGCCTGGGCGGCCCTGATTTTGATCTATACTGTAGGGCAGCACAATGCTCCCAAGCATACCAATGGATACACGGGCCACCTGACGTTCCGCATATACGGATTGAAACTATTGTTGCCGACCCTAGACACTTACCAGCCCTACTATTTTCACCTCGAGATTAGCACTGGCATATTAGATTCTCTAAATTCGGTCACACACGCATGGCATCACATGCTGGATGCACAAGCCGGTAACTGACTATATGCCCCACTGGCTCCTCTCGATTGGTGCTACTGGCTTACGCCATGCAAGGACTGAGGGGTCATTGCAGCGCTGAGAACGCTGAAAATAAATACTATGGGGGACCTCTTCACAAATGGTACCGCTCATTCCTGGGGGGGGTGTCATTGAGGTGGAGGAGGCGTACTCGACGCTGTCGCAATTCCAGTTCCACAGGGTGAGACACACACTCAGGGACCTGCTTGGAGATGATATGGCTGAACCCCCGGAGGTCACGGCACTGACTGCTATTATTAAAGCTAAGTCACCGCTAAATTGGTGTCACGGTTGTACCGTGTAGCCCTCGCTACGAGGGACGGCGAATATTCTAAACCACGGCTGGAGTGGCAACGAGACCTTCGGGTAGAATTGTCGGACAACAAATGGCTGTACTGTTGGTCAAGCATCAAACAAATATCTCGCAATGGACATCACAGATTGGTCCACTTCAAATTTCGGAATAGGGTGTACTATACGCCAGAATGCTTACATCGGTACGGTCTTCGCGAGCGCCCCCAATGTGAGAGATGTGGGACACTGGTTGCTGACTTTTTTCACGTTGCATGGGACTGCCCGAGGAATGCTGCCTTCCGCTGTAAGGTCTACGCGGAGGTTAACCGCATCACTGATATGGCATTAACTCTGGACCCGTTACTGGCTATACTAGGCTATTCCAAACCGCTCCCTAAGGAACACAGGTGACTGGGGGAGATGGCTTTTCTCTTAGCTAAGAGATGTGTTGCCCTCTGCTGGCTGCATGGCCCGATACCTACACTAACACAGTGGACTAGAGAAATGTTGTACTGTTGCACCCAAACAGAAACCTACAGTGAACTACTGCCCCCACGCAACAGACCCAAGACTTTTTGGTCCCTTTTCGTGACCCGGGGACCCATGCGCACGACACCGGACTGTGAAGACACCACCCCACTATTGATGCCCGCGACTTGCGATGAGCACCCTGACGATTAGACATAACATCTTCCTACACCTAGCTTGTCCTTGACCGTTGTATCCCCTTACCAGTCAGTACACCTGGGCGGCAGAGAGATGAACATAGGGCCTGTTACACTTTCCAACTGAAGACATTTCGGAGCCTAGGGTGATGGTTGCTACATGTCTTGTTTATCTGGCATTGTATACATGCACTGGGAGGGGATAGTACTTATACTGCTAAATGATATGTATAGGATCAAGCCAATTCTCTTTTCTCTTTGTATATCGATACTGTTGCCTTAATTTGTTGTTATTGCTTTGAAAATGACAATAAACATATAAAAAAAGAAGAACTCCCAGAACAGAGTTCAATCCCATGTGGGTCCAAAAGTGTTACCTGTTTTAGACCTTAAAGCCATGTATAAGGAAGTTAACTCTAAGCACAGCAACGCGTCTCTATATACCTCGATACACTCTGTGACATCTTCGAAAGTGGGTTTAGCCGCAGGTGACTGTGCGGCTAAGCCTCGAAACAGTGGGGAGACAGACCGAAAAGATTCAAGTTGAAAGATAATGTTTGGTGTGTGATGGACGTTAGCAAGACTTGGTATTTTGCGAGGTACACAGTTGTAATTATTTGTACTATATACTACGTGAGATAGCCTTCATATGGTAACAACGTGCCCATCTGTTACTGTTCAGTAGTTACTTTGTGCAACTGTAGGTTTAGGTTTCTAGTGCTCCCAGTTGTCTTAATTTAAGGTAGGTGGATGTATTGTGTTCAGTAGTAAATGTTCCTTTTAAACATGTGCTGTATCTATCAGATTCCATTGCAATGGCTGGGAAGTTGATGGTCTGAGACTGGAAGTTTCACTACAGTGGTCCTGTGTTACAGGGAAATTTTAAGGATTTTGGTGGCCCTGTGCCAAACTTATTTTGGGGGGCCCCTGTTAAGAATAATTTTGAATTTATGATCCAATTTCAGCTCTTTCATGGCCTCTTTGGCCAGGTCACTGAGTGCACAGGTACACTCATTCAAATTGTAACTATGTTCACATCGAATTTTCAGGAATACTGATGTGTGTTTTCAATATTTTAGCACAGTAGCCCCTCACTAATATTACTGCAAGTAATCCCTGTGAACCCCCCTCCAATTTGTCATATGTGAGGTCCTGTTTTGATCTAAAACAACACTTTTTATGGCTGTTGCATGAAACATAAACACATTTCTCTGCGGAATGTCTGCAATAGATAGACTCTCACACATCTCCTACATTAAAAATAAATTAAAATAAAATAGTATTTAAAATAATATATTTAAGAATTATTCAAGACCATCAGGGCAAGAATCTCTGCAGAAATGAGCTGGCTCTGTCAGGGGCCGCCTGAAAGACTGGGGCCCTTGGCCAGAGCATCATTTTCTCCTTGCTTTAAAACGTCTCTGCTGTGTTGTTGCGACATCTTCTCACCCTAATACAGCCTCACCTTTTCTATCAACAAAGACTCATTGACTGACTCCTGTTATTGGCTGAATCTTCTGAATGGAATCCTGCACGGGGCAAAATGAATGAAAATGCGGCTAGACAAAATGGCGCTGCTAAACTTGACACAGGAAATTAATTTCAGGTTGCAATAGGGTGCAGGGTTAGGGCTTTTCAGTATAAAGCTTGTGAGGATGTCCCCTGAAGGGTTCCTAGAGCTTGTCTAGTAAGTTTCAGGTTCACATTACGATCAGTTCTGAGGCTTGTGAGATGTGGGGTTAACACACAGGCTTGCAAATCCCATAATACTCTGAATTGGGAATCTGAAAAACAATCTTTCGCCTAGGCCTGGTCAACGTGAGCAGCGTTCTTGGGCTGATTGAAGATGTTCTCGAGAATCGGTCACGTCTCATTTCTGATTAGGATTTTTGACAGGTATGATTTTCGCGACGCCTCGGGGCAAAGACAAAAGAGAATGAGATCTGACAGGTAACGGGGACAGAAGGCAGAAAACAAGCACTCACCCCTCCCCTCGATGGCGTTGCATTATTTCATCGCATATAAAACACTATATTAAGACCAGATTGGAAGGAACCTCTGCTTTCCATCATGGTGCAAACCCACATTAGCCTTGCATATCGCTCTCCATGTTTAGAAATGGTGTCAAAGGTCAGACATACAATCTTGCACTGGAAATGAGTTACAGGTGCGGAGCTCATGGTAATGCAGTAACAGAGCGAGTTCTGTTAGATGCATCAGTGGTGTCTGAAACACCAATGTCTTCTGAAAACGCTCAAAAATGGCTTTGTCTGTTTCTGAGCTTAGTTTGAAATGTAGTTTGAGATTTTATTTATATAGAGTTAAAGTTCAAGACCCTGCATCCAAGGGTAAGGGTCTAATTTCTAGTTCCACGGTGCTGTAACCCCATCCTAGGAAATACCTATTAGAATGTGTGTTTTATAAGAAGGCCAGTGCATAATTTAGGTGTGACTGAAACACCGGCTTTACCATAGCTCTGAAAAATTATGGAGCGCTGTGCCTTACAAAGCAATCTAGTTACATCGTCAAAGATTTTTCCCCATTGGTCATATGAACTTTTGTTAGCTGACGTGAAGCAATGGAAGGGGAAAACATCAACAGTACATTTCTAACTTGTGAAGCCAATGTAATAAGATCCATGAATTGCTGAATATGGTTAAAGTGTTTTATTTTGGACTACCAATCAGTCCACTATACATGCAAACCAAAAATAAGTTCAGTAAATGCAGCAATACAATGGGTAAACTGAACTACCACAGTAAGTTAAAGCGCAATGAAATTACATATCGTATTCCGATAATCACAAATGTATAAACACAGATTAAAGGAAGCAGGTGCTCTATAAAAAAAAAACATCCCCTCTCTTCTAAACATAGATAAAAAATAGGGTAATCTATCAAGGGTCTCTAAATCGGAGCACAAAAGAAGAAGGTGTCAGCATGATCAGACTCCAGCAGAAGTCCAAAGAAAATAAATAAGTGCTTAGCATAATGCTTTACACTTACAAGAATAGGGCAAGCAGAGAGGTTTGTAGCTCTCAAAGTCTAAAGGGAATCTCTCCTAACCCTAACCATGTGAACACCAATCTATACTACTAATATAAAGCGAGAACTGGGAACCTTTGAGGCGGGTAAACTCGAAAAGTCCACCACCAATCACAACACCCAATACAGCGTTGGAAAGGGGAGGTCCAGGAGATGGACATAGGCTATACAGCACCACACCATATACATTTAGGGGGAGGAAAGAACGTTAGGGGAAAAGTAGTCCGGGCGTATGCATACAGTGATATGCACGCGGCGTTCCAGAGGCGCAATGGCGTGTGGGCGTGGCGTTACGTAAACGTGGCGTTAGGTGTCCGGACAGAGCGCTGGAAGGAGCGCTGGACCGGCACAAGTGCCCAGCTGATGGAGTGCCCAGCGCGGGGAGGAGCGGCGATGCGGGTCAGTACTGTCGCGCTAAATGTTTGAAAGGAAACCCATGCGTTATGAGGCTGTGGAGTCATTCGCTGCAGCGGGCTGCAGGCTGCACATTTTCCAATAGCTGGAGTGCCCAGCGCGGGGGGAAGAGCGGCGAGGAGGAGCGGCGATGCTGGTGGGGGAGGAGCGGCGATGCAGGTTTCGAAAAGGCATCATTTAAGCCCACGGTGTGAACTTGGCAGGCCGTAATCAAACACACACTGTCTCCCCCAGAGGCAGCCCGGCTCCCTCCATCCGATCATATGCACACCGCAGTATGACAGGCAGCTGGGAAATATGTGGGGTTCTCATGGAGCGAATTTAGGACCCGAAGAAGCCAGTGGGCCGTGGTTCACGGAAATCGTAGCTGTGTGTTGTGTGCACGTGTTTTCTGTCACACAGTACTGGCTGAACTCAATATCTCAATATCCTGAATGGACGGAGTTTGTGACGATGTTTCTGCTCTACTTTCACATAAACTACATTTTGCACAGATTTTAAAATGCGTGATGTTGGTGAGAAGTTTACGATTGGGATTTTTTTGCGTCGAAGCTGGTGGGGGAGGAGCGGCGATGCTGCTGAGTACTCTCGCAAAGCCTACCCGGACAACGTCGGGAGGGGCTGCTAATTTAAAAGTAAAAGGAGATTCCGCAACAGTCTTATCTCCTTTAGCCCACCAGGAACCAATCAAATCACTTAGGCGCATCTGCAACATCACTCCAGGTTCACATCGCATCGAGCTGAAACTTCAGAACTCAACCTTGCCATCCTGGTAAATGATGAACAGAGGCCTCTTTCGACCATTGCTTTTCCATGTTCACTGACAAGTTTCCATTCAGGCCTCTCTATCAGCCGTCTAATACAGACAACGAGCCTTTCTCTAGCTAACAAAATAATAAACACGCAAAAAGAAAAAACACACTGGCAAGCATAATCAACTGAGGCATGAAGTCAGGCTGACTTAAATGAGCATTTAATGTGCATTTTGAATACATGATTATACATGCACACTTGTAACATTAGAAATAACTGCAAAACGTGAATAAAGAATACATGTATTCATGTTTAAACTGAACATTAGTACACATATAGAAATATCTAGATTCTACAGTGATTACATTTCAATAGTGCGTTTAAATGCTTCACACACATCAATGAAGTTGAGGTACACAGTGAACATAAAGTTAAATGTATGTGCAAAATTGCATTTCTGTGATATATAAGGATGGAGCCTAAATTGTGCTGCTCCAAAAGTTTCCCTTAGAAAGGTTCCCATTCACCTTGTGACTTTGTTGAATGGTGTGTGATGTTGAATTCAGCACCAGACCGCATTTTCGAGGTAGTATCATGCTGAATATGATCCTAAAACAGATAGTATTGAACTGCCCTTTCGGGCAGTCCACAGTCCGGCATTGCCAGATGCGTCAGCTTGAAAAACGATGGTGTATGAGCAGTTTATTGGGTCCAGTCACACACACTGCCCCTTTCAAGCTCGCCCATCAGGCAGTACCAGTCCAACACTGAAAGCAGATCAATACAATCAGCAGAGCAAAGACCTAGAGTACAATTGACTCTTCTATGAGTTTTCATGATAACGCTTTATTCGACATTTCTGTATTTGTTTATTAATTCATGTGTATTGCTGGGTATGGACCAAGCCAGTTCAGGTTGCTTTACAATGCCTGTCTCCAAGACAACACCATTTTCAAGATGCTTTGGTATACAAATGCAATTCATGGGTGCTATACACATCAGGAGTGTTTCTGAAACACATGCTCTCATATTTCAACACATTTTGCCCTGTGCATCATTTAGGGCCCCCTAGAGGTCGCATCTGCGACCGCTGGCTTCCCTCTTGCAGCCCCTTACACTGGCGGTGCAACTCCTGGCCTCAGAGGTCGTAAAATAGGTCACAAGAACACAGGGGATGGCTTCACCATCTTTGTTTTCCGTTCATTTTATACTACACTAATAGTTACTACTAGTCTGTTATTCACTATTAAAACAATAAAACATAGAGCACCAGGATCTGCAATGGGACCTACACTAGCAACTTAGGTAAGTAAAATGAAATGCTTTTAAATGTATGTTGCACACATGGATGCGGGTGTGATTGTGTGTGAATGTGTGAGCAGGTGCATCTATGTGTGAGCATGTGTGTGTTTGTGTAAGTGAAAGTGAAGGAGTGGCAGACGGGTGGTGAGATAGAATGAATGAGACTGAGTGTCAGTAAATGAGTAGCGGAGAGTCAGAATGAGAATGAACAAGTTAGAGAAAGAGTGATTGTGAGCAAGAATGAGCGAGAATGAGTAAGAATGAGTGCAAGAGAGCGCGAGTGGAAATGAACGTTTGTTACAGGGAGCATAACTGCGAATGAGAATGAGTTAGAGTCAATGAGAATAACTGAGAATAAGTTAGAATGAATGAGACTAAAAGTGTGTGTGATAGCACGTTTAGTCAGAGTAAGAGTGAGAATGAGTACAAATGAGAGATGGAAAGTAAGAGAGAGTGAAAATGAATGGGTTCAAGTGAGTGAGACTGAGTGAGCGGAAGGGAGTATAAACAGTGGTGGCCACCACAAACAAAGGGTGGTGTGGTGGGTGGAGGGAATGTAGGAGGGGAGCACAGGGGGGAGCGCGTGCGGGGATGTTAGTAATAATATATTGAGAAAACTTACCTGAAGCCATCTCCTGCGTCGCGCCTCCTGTCCTCTTACTGGTCAGAGTAGCCCATGGGACAGACTCCCATCCGATCCCCGTGCTGCTCTCATCTTATGAGAGCAGCACGGGGATTGGACTGAGTGGGCTGAAAAGACGCTCCGCTCAGACCAGGGTGTCTGTGCTGTTTCTCCAGCCTGGCTGCTCAATACACCCGGGCTGAAGAAATCTAAGTGTGCATGTGTGTTTGACCGGCCTGAACCAGCTGGCCAAACATATATTTGCACTTAGGGAGCGCACATAACACTCCTCCTCCACCCTCCAATGCCCCGCTTCACCCCACCTCACCCTGCACAAGCTGATGCAGAGCCAGAAAATAAAAAATAAAACAATGCCAGACCATCGTTTTACTTTTCATTTGCCGGCTCTGAGCCAGGCAGTAGGATGACACTCCTCCGCTATTACAAAGGAGCCATCGCAGAGTGCAAGTGAAAATGAGTGTAAGTGAATATGGGTGAGTGTGAGTTAGAATGTGTTGTTATGCTTGCAAGCCTGCAATTGGACCTGGCATACTAAGGTTTATAGAAGTTGATGTGTCAAAATACTGGCATTGTCATGCAGGTGGATACCATGGCAAAATACTGACGCTGGCACACTTGGTCTAGGGCAACTGTGAAAACATACTGGCATTCTGGATCAATTCCTGTCCAGATTGAGGACAACCACGACATACGGTCAGTGGCATAAATAAAGTTGAGGGGCCCCCCTGCAAGGTACACAGAGGAGCTTCTGCTCCGGATTTAATCCAGAGCTTTCATGCCTGAGTACTGTGCTGAGGGGGCCAACTGCAGCTTGGGGCCCCCCCTGCACTGTGGGGGCTGTGGTGGCCTGTATTAGGTCCTTGCATACGGTAGTAGGCATCCTTGAGAAAATTCAATCCCTGACAAGCTAGAGATAACTTAATATAAAGTTTACCATTAGTATATGGTCAGCAGTAATAGCAACATTTTGGCACCCCATTTTGTATGTAATGTTTGGTCTGTAGAGGCATCCGTGAAAGAATGCTGACCATGAAAATGTAGGTTTTTTTTTACATGTGGGATCTCCCACAGGTCAATTAAAAGAAAGGGATCAAGTGTTGGGTACTGTTAGGTTTCAATAGCTTGGCACACTATGAAAAGACTTAATTATTTAAGGTTGTCTGACAGAGTATTGTGAGCAAAAATATCAAGAGACAAAAATGTTGTGTCAAAAATATTGTTTATCATAACATGTTCCTATACCTATAATTGGGAAAAGAAAAGTATCATGGAAGAATTATGCAGAAATGGCACTTAAAAATACCATTTTAAACAAAAAAAATAAATTGAAATTCACCACTTCTAGTCTGAGAGAACTATAACTTGCATCCCCATGCACTGCTTATGCCCTCACATGTTACATCAAATATGATATGCTCGATGACATAATGATGACATCCCTAATAACATCATTGATGACATCATCCAATGAGTGTGACAGTTTATATATGCTTCTGTCACTGAGAGGGGAAACAACCTTTAACCCCCAGTCTTTACCATTCAATGCAGTTGCCATGCAGTCTTTACCATGCATGTGAATTTACAAAGCGTGCCTTTACCACACTTTTTTGGTAAGTATATTGGTAAGTATATGTAAGTATTGGTCATTATAAAAAAATATTTTGTATATATATATATATATATATATATATATATATATATACATATATATCGAGTAAGTCGTTACCACCAACAGCTTTCCTGCACAGCACAATGGCAACAATCGATGTTGCATCGCTCTATACCTCAATTCGCCATGAAGATGGCATTGAGGTAGTGAAGGAAGTACTTAAAGCACGTTCTGTGAATTTATTGGAACATACAATCATGTTACTTGACATGCTCCGTTACTGTTTGACCCATAATGTCTTTCTGTTTTTGGGGGGTATATATCTCCAGAAACAGGGGACTGCTATGGGGACGTCATTTGCACCCACCTATGCAAACCTTCTGATGGGGGCGTGGGAGAGCGACGTGATAAATGAAGATCTTGAGAATCCGGAAGGGCCAAAAATCAAACTTTGGTGTCGTTTCATAGACGACTTGTTTGTCATATGGGACGGAAACAAAATTTCATTGGAAAACTTTATCGGATCTCTAAATAATAACAAATACAATTTAAGTTTCACGTCAACAATCAGCTCTCAATCTCTGATCTTCCTGGATGTGGAGGTATTTGTGAAAAACAACAGACTTTGCTCGAAAATCTACAGAAAGCCAACCGCATGTAATAGCATTTTGCAGGCGAATAGTGGACATCCCATTAGATTAAAATGGAGTATTCCCTATGGTCAAATGCTGAGAGCCAAAAGAAATTGTTCTGAACAAGAAGATCTAGTTGAAGAAATAGAGAAAATGGGTGCCAGATTCCTAGAAAGGGGATACCCTAAAGAAGTAATCACATCTGCGCAAAACAGAATGCATTTGAAAAAGAGGGATGAGTTACTAACTCCGAAAAATAAGAAGCTAAAAACTGATCAAGAACATGAGATGAATCAAGGGAATGAGACAACTAGACTCATAATGGACTTTAACAATCAAAGTACCAATATGAAGAAAGCTCTTCAGAAAAATTGGCAAGTCCTTCTTCTAGACAAAACCTTAAAGGAAACCTTGACAAAAAATCCAAGTATCACATACCGGAAAACCTCTTCCTTAAGAGACATACTAACACAGAGTCATCTGGAAATAAAGAAAGAGAGAAATCAGAAGTGGTTAACAACACCAGGCTTCTGGAAATGTCACAAATGCAAAGCCTGTGAACATGGAATAAACATCAAGACCTATAAATTACAGAATGGCAAAACAGAAACTATCCAAGAACACATTACGTGTGACTCGAAAGGTGTGGTCTACAGACTACAGTGTCCTTGTGGAAAGTTTTACATCGGGAGCACTGTGAACAAACTAAAACTAAGAATACTCCAACATTTAAGGGCCATTAAGAACAAGGACCCATGCTACCCGATGGCCACACATTTTGCTCAATTTCACCAGAGCAATCCCGCCCTTCTGAAATATTCGGGGATCAAAATAAGCAAAATCCCAGAGAGGGGTGGAGATCAAACGGTACAACTAAGACGCCTGGAATCCAGGATGATTATGAGTATTTGAACAGAAGTACCATTTGGCCACAATTTGGACGCCGAATTACATGTACATTTGTAAAAAACGACAAAGGAATAAGACTGATATCCGTCATCACAGAACCATGTGGAAATTGTATATATGTATATATTGAAACCTTAGATGTTGGACATAGCGCACACCTGTACCCACAATGAAATTAGTCCAGCCTGGTAACTTAATTGATTATAAGATTTATTGGGGAAAATGAGGTTGAATAATCAAATGAGCAGTATGAGGCAATAGAGAGCGAGTTTGAAAGGTACTTTACAGATACTAAGCTCTCATACCTCTTAATTAAAAAACGAGATGAGGGAAGAGTTGAAAATTATCTAAATTGTATATAATTGTATATAATAGGTTGAATAGTCATTATAATTTGTAATGTTATTTGAAAAATTTCTATTCTTCTTCTTTCTCCATCTCCCTGCTTCATCCCCTTCCCCAGTATAATATAAAGTTAGTGCTTTACTGGAACGAACAAATATTCATATTAATTAACTGGATTTAGGAAATTATCTGATTAGATTGTAAATAATTCAATTGTGGTAAACAGGTGTGTAATTGTACTTTACATAAATTGTAAATACTCATTTGATCTCGAGTATGTAATAGCCAGAAAACAGACTATGCAGGGTTGGAGGTCTAGATGACCATGGAAATGGTAGAGGGTACTTATACACTGCACTATATTTAAATGAGGTCTAGACCAAGGGACTCTATGGTCCAGTTGAAGGCAGGAAGCCGAAACGCGTAGACCGTCCATCTGATGCACTTTTCATTGCACATGGTGTGTAATTAAAAAATCGTGAAAGAGAAACTGCTGCTGTGCCGTGTCTTTATCTGCGGAAATCGTGAGAAAAGAAGCTGATGTGATATATATATATATATATATATATATATATATATATATATATATATATATATATATATATATATATATATATATATATATATATATTAGGCTGCAATACCATATTAAATGTGCAATCCCTTTAATAATAATTTAAATATTTTTATTATAATAATTGCAAACAAATTTAAAAATATCACAATAAGGTTTTAGGAGCAGGATGCAAGGTATATGGAGTAATGGGTGGGGAAGTGTATTAATACTCAGGTATTGTAGGAAGCTGGCTCTGTATATTCTATACCAAAGTAAGGCATGGTGTGCACAGAGTCCAGGGAGTTACAGAGGTATATCAGAGGCTAAATTAGGTATTTACTAATGTTATAGTTCATATTGGTACCCTGATATAGGTCTAGTGAACATCGTACACTTTCCCTACATCAGCTCCCGTCATTTCATATGAACGAGCGTTATAAGGACATAACTCCAAATAAGGACAGACTGCCTTGTATGGCCATAATGCCTTAGAAGGTCTGCAGCCTTTTATGGACTAAACCTTTCACCTAGTTCATAAAGAGGGTGGGTTCTGCCCGATCGATATTGCTAAGACATCATCCTTAGCACATATGAATAATTTATGAGTACACTCTCCAGGAGGTAAACTTCACCTCTCCCATCGGCGCACAAGGTTTAATCCCCAGATGTCATCCTCATACTGAACAATGGGTAACACACGTACATAGTCTGTATAAATACAGCACCTCTTGCGATCATAAAGCAGGAGGGAACCGAGACTTCAAAGCCGACACACTGACCAGAGATGCAGCAGCTCTGACATGACATCGCTCCAGCTGATATTGGTCTGACAATCCCTTGCTGGGTGTTCAGCTCAAGTCCAGGACAAAGTCCCACACTCTCACTAGTGAGGTATGGGGGTTTGACTAAAACCTAGCGGGATTCTTGGCTCTTAGGCTCTTAGGCTTAGGCTCCTTAGCACTTACTCACATGCTAGGAACACTTAAGTACATCTAGTCAGGCATCTTAGGAGTACGCACTTTATTTTATAAATGCATTCTATATTCATGTATAGGTTCATGACTGTTGCAAAATGGTAGAACAATACTATTCCTTCTTATTCACTGTACTGCTGGTTCTATATCTCTGTTACTGTGTTACAGTCTTAACAGCGCACTTACTCTACATGAAAAGAACTACTGTACAACACATTCTTATTGTAAACACGTTCAGCTGTTTCTTCTCTGTATCTCTCTGAGAGCAAAAACAAGCAGGCTTGAGTGACTGGGTAAAAAGTAATATATTGCTTCCACGAGTATGAGATTATTGTGTTCTAAAGTTGCAAAAAATAATCTCTCTGATAACAGGAGATTCTAGTGGCACCAAATGCGGCGTGGGAGTAAGTTGCCACCAGATCCACAGTATATGTTATCCGTAATCGTCGTAGGTCCTGAATGACAGGGTACTTTTTGGGACAACACTTCATGGCGCCCAACGTGGTCTAATGGCACACAACGTGTCAAACATGGTTTGCCCAATGTGGTAAAATACATGGCGCATTTACTCAACAGTAGAATCTGAGTAGCTCAGTCGTGCTTATTCTCAGAGACCCCACTTACAAAACCCAGAGACGTCTGGAGTAGGTGGGAAAAAACTCCACCACAGCTGAGTAGGAGAGATCCTATGTATTGGCTGTTGGTTAATCAAGCTTGGAAGGAAATCTTCCCTAAATTGTGCATAAAATCTTTGCATAAAAACCCTTTATAAAACTTCCTTGGAAAATTAGCCTGCGTTCTAAAACACAATGGTTGAACAAGGGGAAGATTTAGACCAGGTACTGGTGAGGTAGATGCAGATGCAGATGTAATACAAACTCTTACAGTCAAACTACTCAAACATGGGTGACAATCCAGAGGAGGTGTAGTAATATTCGTGATGGAGGCACACCAAGATTTCAAAACAGAGGTATTCTACTCATGGGTTATATTCCCAGAAGAAGTTGCTGTAACAAAAACTTTTCATTATTACACACACATGAAGAAGTTCTAGCAGCTTACACTCCGTTTGAGGAGACTGAGATTCCGCTTACTTTCCAGGAACATATTTTCTGGTTTAATGGCGCCCTACCCCACACAAGAACAAGAGCAAGGCTTGGTCCTTTAGGAATACGAGGAGCAACATGGCCGATATTAGCGACCTATTTTTTATTTATTTATTTTTATTTATTTAAGTTTTGTATAGCGCTATCTAGACCCAAAGGTATCAGTGCGCTTCACAACAGATACAAATAAGCATCAACATAACAGGTAGGTCGAAGCAGGGTAGGGAGAGTATGGGAAAACATGGTAGCAAGTAAAAGTCTACACAGTGTCAGCAAGAGGGCAACATGGCAGAGATCAAGGGAGAGTCATCAGATTCTCGCTAGGACCAAAGAGATAGTGAACTATCAAAGTCATACGGTGGTTCTCGTTACGGTCCAGCCCGCTCAAGAAGGAAGGCTTTGATTAGTATCTTGAATTTTAGGAAGGAGGCGGTCATCCTGATGTGGGGGGGGATGGAGTTCCATATCTTAGGAGCATTTCCCGCAAAGGACCTGTTAGATCTTTTAAGTTTTTGTGATTTCAGAGGTATGAGTAGTAGCGTGTTGGAGCTTCTGAGGGTCCTGGACTGACCTGCTCTCTTGAGTTTATTGGCCAGATATTCCGGTTTACCTGTATGCAGGGCTTTGTGTGTGAGGCAGGCTGTGCGGAAGTTTGCTCGTAGGTTAATAGGAAACCATTTCAGGTCCTTGAGAGCCCGGGTGATGTGCTCATATTTCTTAGTTCCCGTGACCATTCTAGCTGCTGCATTAAGGGTAGCAGTCAAAGGACCTAGATGAGATTTGGCTGTTCCTGTCAGAGTAGCAATGCCATAGTCAATCCTGGAGAGTACCAGTGCCTGAGTGGCCTGTTTCAGGTCTTTCAGGGGAGGAAGGGTTTAAGTTTGTAGAGAAGTTTCAGGTTAAGGAAAGCACTTTTGGCAGTTTTAGAGATGTGTTCTTTCATGTCCAGTTTTGGGTCCAGAGTGATCCCCAGTGATTTGACAGAGGTTGTAGGAACAAGAGGAACATTGAGGGCGTTTAAGGCTTTGAGCCATTCGCGCATTTGAGGATTTTTACTTTTGTTTGAGATGAGGAGCACTTCTGTCTTTTCTTCATTAAGTTTGAGGTGGTTGGATGAGAGCCAGTGTTGGACCTCTGTGAGTGTGTCATTTAGTCTGTGGATGTCTGCAATCGTAGTGGTTTCCAGGTAGAGTTGTGCGTCGTCCGCATAGATGTGAAAGGGGATGTTGGAGTTCCTTAGAATTGTAGTGAGGGGCTCCATGTAGATCTTGAAAAGTTGTGGAGAGAGTACTGACCCCTGTGGGACTCCTCTAGTGATGGGGAGGGGGTCCGATTTGTAGCTTTTAATTTTGATAATTTGTGTGCGGTTGTTGAGAAAGGAGGCGAACCATTTGAGAACAATTTTTTCCAAACCCGCTCTCTTCTGTAGGACATTGAGTAGTAGGTTGTGATCCACTGTGTCGAACGCTGCCGATAGGTCTAAGTGGATAAGGAGGCTACATTGGTTGGAGTCGAGAGACGTGTGTAGGTCATCCATCACATTGAGGATTGCGGTTTCTGTGCTGCAGCCCTTTCTGAACCCAATTTGGTGTTGTTCAAGAAGATTCAAGATCTCTAGGTGATGGGTTAGCTGAGATAGCACACAATTTTCCAAAATTTTCGATAAGAGCGGCAGGTTCTCACTGGTCTGAAGTTGTTCAGGACCGTAGGGTCGAGGCCAGGTTTGTTTAGGAGTGGCGTGACTTGACCTAGTTTAAGGCAGTCAGGGATGGAGCCATCGCGCAAAGAGCTGTTGAAGATCTTGGCCCAGATAGGGGCTAGAGTAAGTTTCAGGTCTTTTGTCAGTCTCGAGGGCAGCTGATCAAGGGAGTGAGATGAGGGATTAGCGATGGCAATGCAATCGCTTATCATTTCGGTTTGGATGGGTTGTAAGGAAGACCAGCGAGTGGCTGCAGTTGTTGTTCTTGAGTAGGTAGAAGCAGTAGGGCGCAACTCGGAGAGGACGGAAAGATTGCTGCAAGATTGGTCAATTGAGGCAATTTTTTCATTGAAGAAGTTAGCAAAGTCATCGCACTTGGATTTGGACGCGGTTAAGCTGTGTGTCATAGGTATGGAGGTTTGGTTTCTGATGATATTGAAGAGTTCGTTGGGGCGGTTTTTAGCCTCGTCTGGAGCAGAGCAGAAGAAGGATGACTTTTTGTTCTTGATATGATTAAGGTAGGTTTTGCGAGCTGTTTTGAGTTGGTCCCGGTTGAGGGCAGTGGGGTTGTTCCTCCAGGATCTTTCCATGGCTCTTAGGAGTCTGCGCTCATCATTGATGTCAGTGGAGAACCAAGACCTGGAGGGAATTCTTCTGTTTTTTTTTAGTTTTCTAGGTGCCAGCTGGTCCAGGACGCACTCTAGGTTGGAGTGATAGAGCGAGGTGAGATCCGTGGTTGAGAGGAGCTCCGTCGAGCTCGGGAGGAGTGAGCTGAGAGCATCTTGTAGCTTGTCAGGGGGGACTTTCGATAAGTTTCTGACCCACTTGGGGGAGGTATGGGTGGGTGGGAGGAAAAGATCCTTGTGGTTGATATGCAATAAACCAAAGCACACAGCAACTGACCAAGGTTTCGCACATCAACTTTGCCTGTTTCAAAATAATTTGGTGGTGCTGCTACTCTCAGCCATCCGCTGCCAAGGATGTATGTCAAAGCAATAGAAAAAAGAGTAGAGAGGTGCACTCAGTGAAGTTAGTAGCACAAAAGTCCATTAAAAATGTAGATCTTCTGTTGTTTTCTTAGAAATATTCTTTATTTTCATTCACATGAAACGGCACAGCCAACGCGTTTCATTCCCAAATGTGCCAGGGAATTTCGTCAGGGCATATAATGAACAATCAGGTTGATGCGGTGTTCCTAGAGTAGGTCGCTCTACAGAAGCTGTTGTAAAAGTGATCACAATAGATCGCAGTCTTTTCCTTAAGGGGATTTCACGGCAAAGGGCGTTCAGCGTGCTCCGGGGGATAACCGGCTCGTGTGGTTCTTGGTCTTTGCGTTATTGCAGAAAGTACCTCTGATATGGTACCCGTTCTCCGCCGCTCCTCCTCCTGGATTAGTGGATTGTGGTTGATATGAAAGAGGATGGCGTGGTGGTCGGACCAGTCCACAGGGATGATGTGGTCAATTGAAATTGTCTTTTTGTCCGCAATGATTGCATCTAGGATTGCTCCTCTATGGTGTGTTTCTTCTGAGCAGTGTTGGATCATATCGTGGTCTTGTAGAAGGGAGGTGAGAGATTGGATGAGCGGATTCTTGGTAGCATTCCATCTTAGGTTGAGGTCGCCCAGAATTATTCTGACGTCACTGTTGAGAGCAGTTTGAGTGATCAGATCCGACAGCTGTTCGCCAAATACAGTAGCGTTGCCTGGAGGGTGGTAAAGGAGAAGGCATTTGAGTGGGCTGTGGTGGGGCGAATTGATGTTGACCGAGAGGCATTCAAAGGAGTTGTAGAGGGGGAGGGGGATTCAGTAATTGAGAGGTCACTTCTGTGGATAATTGCTGTTCCGCCTCCTTTGCGTATGGGCCTGTCTTTGTGGATAAGTGAGAAGCCGGGAGGCACCAGCGTGTCCAAGATGAGAGTGGATAGGATGTTCAGCCATGTTTCAGTGATGAAGGCTACATCTAGGTCATGGGAGAGGATAGTTTTGGCTAATTCAGTTGCATGTTTGACGGCTGATCTGCAGTTGATGACCATGCAGTTGATGGGGGGGTCTGCATGCGGGTTCCGTTTGACCAAAATCGCTCTAGGTAGGGATGCGAGATGGGCTGGGGGTCTCGCGGTTTTTCGGTGAGGCGGGTCTCTTCTCATACCAGTGATGACTTGGATCGAAGAAAGGGGTGAGGGGTGCGGGAGTAGAGTTTGTGCAGGATGGTTGGGAGGGGGTTTATAGGAAGCGACTCGGGAGCTCACTTCCTGAGGGGAGGGAGAGGATGAGGTTCTTCTGGGACCATCAACTTGTGGTTCAGTCCGGGGTTCAGTAAGCGGAGGTCGAGAGCCTGGGGGGACAGGGGTCTGATGGGGGGGGGGGCGTCATTCCTAATGGGAGGTTGCTGGAGATGGGGAGGTGAGACGAGATGGGGGGGTAGCTGGAGTTTCTCTAGGGAGGAAAGGGTTTCTTTTAGTCCGAGGATCAGCGTGGCGATCTGGGCTTCAAGAAGGTCCAGGCGATGTGTCATCATGGGAGCTGGGGGGGGTAGTGAGGGGGAGATGGGCCTTAAGTGAGAGGGGCGAAGGGGCAGGGCCTTTGTGGGGGGGAGAGAAGAGGTAGGAGGGACCGATTGTAGTTTGTAGAGGACTGGGGAGGGAGAGGGGTAATGGGGCGAGATGCTGTTTGGAGGGATAGTTGGGGAGGGAGGGACTGAGTCAGGATTGGGGTACAGATGAGCGAGGGCTAGAGAGGGGGAAAGGGTTTGGGGTGAGATAATGATTGGGGGGATAGCAGGGGTGGGGGGATCAGGTTCAGGTTTCGAGATCATGTGGTCAAGGAAACGAGAGGGAGGAGGGTTGCATCCCCTTTGGGAGAGGTGGTTATCTTCGCTGAGTGGAATGGAGCACGCTAGTGTTCTGGGAGGTAGGGAGGAAGGGTGGGTGTCCAGGGTATTGGGAGATGGAAGGGAGGGGGGGCAGAGTTCTGTGAGGTAGGGAGGAAGTGGAGGTGGCCGTGGGGTGAGGCGAATTGAGGGACGGGGCTGGGGGAGGCGAATGGCTGGTGACATGAGTAGGCATGGGCGGTGGTGCACGAAGAGGTGAAGGAAGCCTGCTTTGTGGCTTGGGGGTTTGACTGGAGCCGCTGAGGGGGAGGCGTGTGGCTGGTGAGGGTAGAGAGCAGTAGCTGTCTTTAGAGTGGGGAAGAGGGAGTCGAAGAACTCTAGGTTTTCATCTTTCGCCTGAATAAGAATGGTGCCATTCAGGAAAATGGTGATGGTGATATCTCCGGAGAGAGACTGTTGGTTGAGGGGGGAGATAGTTAGTTTCCGGTTATGTTCTGTGAGGGTGGTTTTTGCGACAGGGAGGAGTGAGTTAAAAGTGGTAACCCATAAGTCCGGTCTTAAGGTGTGAAAAATGAAGTCCATTTTTTTTTGCCCTCTTGATGACCAGTGGTAGGTGTCCACAATGAGTGTTTCGGGATGTTGCCTAATTAGATTCTGTTTAAAGCGTTTTTTTGCTTTGAAGGAAAGTTTTTGTGGGAAAGTTATGGTGTAGGTGTTCTGACCAAGAGGGGAAAGGAGATTCTGTAACGGGCAGGGCTGCATGACTGAACTCAAGGCCGGAGGCATCCTGGAGCAATTAGGGGGAATGGTTTGTTGATCTACTGGAGTGTCCTGGGTGGTTAGAGGTTGTATGTCTAACGAGTAAGGTGCTCTTGATGATTGGAGATTGGACTTTTGCATTGAGCTTCTTGCTTAAGGCGTGATAATTAGGTTGCGGCAGAGGCGAAGGGTGGCGTAGCGGGGGTCCAGGGGAGTGTGGATGAGATGTCAGGTAGAAGCTGTTGGGGCCCAGAAGATGACCATCATACCCAAAGACTCCAGATGTCTTTTGTTTTAATGTCGAGTCGCTGTTTTGGGGGCCGGTAGGGGTGCTTCTTGGTCAGAAGCTTATTTGATTTGCAGTAATGTCCAAAGTGGCGGCCATCTTGAAGCCAGGCAGCCTTATGCAAGGGGGAAATGAGCTGGAGCTTGCATGTCGGGCGGGTAAGCACCTGCAGAGGGGTAAATGCGCCGTCTCATCCTGGCGTCAAGCAGGGAAGTCCTTACGTCGTGTCTATGAGGGCCCACGAGATTCACTATCAGAATCACCTAGAGTGTGTTGGGATGTCTGACATGGTGGCCATCTTAGGTCCAGGCATCCCGAGTCTAGGGACAAGTAGGAACTTTCCTGGAGGCCGGGTAAAGTTTATTAATAGTTGAGGAGGGAGTCGAGTGATTGCGGTGTCAGGTAGGCGCTGCTGGGGTCCAGAGGAAGGGCAGCATGAGCCGAGTCTGTTTATGTCTCTTTACTAGGGTCGAGCCGCCATCTTGGGGACAGGCATCGACCGGAGAGGGGAAAGCAGCCTCATGAGATAAATGTCGGGAGGTAGCCTGCGTTGGTCCGCCGAGGTGTCCAGCTCCATCCCTCGCCGTACATGCTGCGGGGCAAAACGAGCTCCATTCTGAGCCCCTCTCAATGTTCACCCCACCGCGCCACATCTAGACATTGACACAATGCCACAAGATGAACTACTTGTTCAACTCAAAAAGTTGATAAAACTTAACAGAAACATGACACATTTTGTCTTAAACCATTGACTGCAGCACGAATTCCGCCATGGTGCGGGTGATTTATGGAGTGGGCGTATTACGTACTGAACGGGTTAAGGACACCTGCAGTCCAACCTACAGTTATTACAACTACTGCAGCTCCTACACAGAGCTCAGGTACTAAAATGACTCCACAAACATTACACACGGTAATGGGCAAAGTGCCCACAAAACCTGAACAAATTCCTCTCTGGGTAGCTCAAAAGATAACACAGTTAGAAGCAGTTTTTCTAAATACAACACCATTTGAAAAACACATAATGTTAACAATCCATTTGCCCATGGGGATATCACCACAGTTAGAGTATTGCACCTCTTGGGGAACAGTCTTGCTTCCATATATACCAGAACACATGGTATTACTTCATTAGCAGTAATACCAGATGTATTAAGACAAATACAAAACAACTATGGAGCATAACCTGCCCTAAACTTATGGATGAAGTTATTAAATAACTACGACCAGGTATCAGCAATAATACTAGCTAACATGAAAGGGGAAGCAGCATCAGTGGCAATCCGCCAGCGCCTAAGGGAGTTCTCTCCTTTAGATCAGGAGGCTGAATTACCCAAAATAATTGAAACTGCATTTACAGAATTAGGCAGAGATAGTTTGGGGGGAATAGCTTTAAAACCTCAAATAGAGGGCAGTCCTGAGAAGGACACATCTAGGCAAACACCAACTTCTTCTAAAAAGAAGTGGGATAAAAAAGATAACACTAAAGAGAAGATTTCTCAGTCCCGAGGTAGGTCTCCTCAACAGGAGCCCTCTGAAAAGAGGTATAACCTCAGGAAAAGGGATTATATTAGGAAACCTGACAGGTTTCAGGATACTGATACACATTCCTTTCGTTCCTTTCAGGGCTCGAAGAAAACCTCCGAAAGAGAAGGACGGTCAGAACACAGAGAGGAGCGCACACAGTCCAGAGACAAGCAGCACGCTCAAGACTTTACTTCTAAAAAAGAAGATAAGCAAAATCCAAAACCTCAATGTAAGTAAAAGAAAGTTGTTGGTCTGAAAAACAGACATGCCCAGAATTCTGAGGACACAACTTCTGAACAAGGAAGGGGCTCCGACGATGCTAGAAAGTGCAGCAGAAGTAACAATAGCTCGCCTGAACCTAAAGAAATTTTTGGTGACAGCGGAGTTGAATGATTATATCACAGTGGAAACACCAGACACCAGAGTGAGCGTCCCACAGAGGTTATAGGAAGTAACACTCTGGCTGGAGGGGGACAAGCCCAGGAGAGTAAAAGCTCTTTTTTGTAAGAACTTATCATCTGGTTATGACATCCTGTTAGCAGAACAAGATTGGCCGCCTGCATTCGTTATGGAGTGCCCCAGGGGAGAAAGTATAATTTTTCCTGCATTTTTCAACTATGTTCCCGTTCACTTAAAACATGCTTATGCACAGGAGTGATTCAAAAAGGGGGGTGGTGATGGACAGAGTATCTGAATTAAGCAGAACACTCCTACCCAGTCAAAAGATCAGGGCTTGATCCATCACCGTTTTTTAGCTCACTGCACCATCCCAGTTCAGAACCTGGCTACATGCAAATTAGTCTGACCCTGGCCCAGTGCATCATGGGAACAGGGCAGACCAAACTACCAAGCCAATTCTTTACTGGAAAGGAAACAAGCGTGGGCAGTGGCCGTAGCTCCAGCACTGTACAAAAAACATGCAGGGTGGGATGAGAACTCAACCTACCACGTGATCCCATTAAAAGTTTCACCTAATGCTCAGAGACAATATCCTATAAAGCAAGAAGCTAAAAAACAGGTCAGGAGATCTTGGATCAACTTTAATACCAGGGGGTAATTGAAAAATGTACCTCTCCACTGAACAATCCTTTATTTCCTGTAGCTAAACCCGACAATACATATTGTCTAGTTTTAGATTATAGACATCTAATCTCCTGTACAAAGACATTTGCTGTTCAAAATGCACATAGTGCCGCATTAATGGATAATATTGTGCGCAAAAAATACAAAACCACTCTTGCTATCTCAAATGGATATTTCTGCCAAAATATAGCGCCTGAAAGCAGGTATCTGACTGCCTTCAGTGCGTTGGGGTCCCAACAACAATTTGTCAACTAGCACAAGGGTACAGAAAGAGCCCAGGTATATTTTCAGCAAGAGTAACAGAGTTACTTCAAAAATGTTAATGAAGAAGCGTTGTCCTATGTGGATGATATTTATCTAACAGACGACGACTTAGCGAGGCACTTGACCAAGTTAAGCACCATTATTATGAGATGTGCTGTAGAGGGCTACAAGTTCAAATTTAAAAAGTCAAAAATCGCCCACTTATTTAATCTTTAATGAAGGAGAAACAGTACCAATCGCATATAAATCACACCTGTACATGAACGCAGAAATGAGTTTCACTTCAACAGAAAAAATCCTGACAGCAGTTCAGACAGCAGTAGCGAGAGAAAGAACACTGGCTTAGGGGAAACGCATTATTGTCGTAACTCCAGTACCAGCTTTAAAAGCTGTTACAAAGGCCAGCATCCCAAATATGAAAGTGTTACATCCCAGGTGGATACAATGGGCAAATTCTCTAACTGCAACAGATGTTGAATACAGATTTGATCCCAGTTTAAAAACACAGGCATTCCTGCAATATGAACAAGAATATCCTCTACCTAATGAAATCTTGCCTCTTGAACAGTATGCATATATAATATACACTGAAGGATCTGTGCAACCGGCCATAGGGAGTAAGCAACAATATTTTTCAGCGTGTGCAATCGTAAAAGGTCGCATGCATGATGGCAAGTTCCATCCTAGTTGCACAAAAATGCAATATCTGGGAGACTGCATGGCTCAGTTGGCAGAATTAAAAGCACTGATACTGGCACTTGTAAATACGGATCACGAATTCCCCACACTAATCATGTGTGATTGCTTTTACTATGTACAGTCGTACAATGAGTACTTACAACATTGGGAGAAGAGCGGGTTTAAAAATGCAAAAGGTGGCACAATAAAGCACAAAATTCTATGGGAACAGGTAGCGGAATTGAAATCGAAACTACCAAGGACTCACGTGATCCATACACTGAGTCATCAATGTGATGGCGTGCACGTTGAAGGGAATTCATTGGCTGATGATGTCGCAAAGGGGGCTGTTCATACGGCTACTGTATCTGCGCTGACTCATTCAAAGACGAGAATAGACGGAGATATTATGGTAGCTGTCATTTCATCACGAAAAGGCAATAGAGTAATACCAAAAATGGATCTTAGGCAAGGGTTAATGGTAGCTGCACACAAGGGTTTGGACTCTGCGCATACAGGCGTAAATGCAACTATTTATTTACTGAAACAGCACTATTGGGGGCCAGGGTTAAGTAAGCAAACTAAAGACTATTGCGTGAAATGCGACATCTGCCAGCAGATGAAAGGCACCACCGTTGCACATCCAGCACAGACGCCAGGCCCGGACTGGCCGTTGCGGGCACCGGGCAATCCTCCGGTGCGCCGCAAGGGTGGGGGACGGTTTTGGGCCCAGGGGGGGCCGTTTTTGTTACAGGGCCGTTTTAGCAGCATAATTATTTACAACAACGGGTGGTGAGGGACAGAGTCTCTGAATTAAGCAGAATACTCTCACCCAGTCAAGAGATCAGGGCTAGATCCAACACCGTTTTTTAGCTCATTGCACCATCCCAGTTTCAGAACCTGGCTGTATGCAAATTAGTCTGTTCCTGTCCCAGTGCATGATGGGAACAGGGCAAACCAAACTACAAAAGCCAATTCTTACACTGGGAAGGAAACAAACTTCCGGGGACCGGTTTCTGGCATTACAGCCGTCTTCGGCCCGGCTTGCTTGAATCCTGATGGTGCAATGAGCAAGGGACTCATGTCTGAGTATACCCTTCCACGCTTAGGGTGGACAAAATTATTTACAACAAGGGGTGGTGAGGGACAGAGTCTCTGAATTAAGCAGAATACTCTCACCCAGTCAAGAGAACAGGGCTAGATCCAACACCGTTTTTTAGCTCATTGCACCATCCCAGTTTCAGAACCTGGCTGTATGCAAATTAGTCTGTTCCTGTCCCAGTGCATGATGGGAACAGGGCAAACCAAACTACAA